>NC_090935.1:250409959-251899959 GCF_040938575.1 Ambystoma mexicanum
CACTTGTCATTATTGGGCGAGAAAACGTCGATGTTGTCGACGCCAATGTGACAGGCTTCGAAGGCGCCGAGAAAACTGGAAGAGACCTCGAAGAACTCGAGAGGATCGGGATCCTACTCGAGGATGTCGACGACGGTCTCGGCGTCGTGCCGGAGGCTCTTGGAATCACCGTTGGCTGTGGAGTAGCCGTGGTCTTCTCTTTCATCGGCGTCGATGTCGGCGCCGACGATTGCGTCGAGTCGATCGACCGATGCGTCGAAGAACCCTTCGACAACGGCGTAGATGGCGCCGATCCATACGTCGAAGACGGTGCCTTCTTACCTGATGACTTGTGGCGCTCTCGGCTGGAATGTTTCGCCGGGCGCAGTGACTCGCAGCGTTTTGATTTTTTGGGTTTTTCACCCGGGGTATCACCCTCAGCTGTCTTCGAGGGGGTCGAGGCCGCTTTCTCGAAGACGCTTAACATTTTCTTTCTGAATTCCTCCCACTCAGCCTGAGAGCTGTGTTTTGTGGGACAGGAGACCCTTTCTGGGGAAACAGAAGACGACGAGGAAGGGGATCTTCGATGTCTCTTCTTTGAGTGTCTTGATCTCGACGAATGGTGGGAGCTAATTCGAGATCTAGAATGGGAATGTTTTCGACGGCGAGGAGACGGTTTGCCTCGACTCAGCCGAAGAAACTTTCGAGGAGATTTTGACTGACTTACCTCTCTCGAGCTTCCCCTTGCGCTCCTTCAAGGCTTTCGCCGTCATGGACATGCAGTCCTCACACTCCGAACAATGGTGCTTGGCTCCCAAGCACCACAAGCAGATCCTGTGTGGATCCGTTATCGACATTTTTTTACCGCAGTCGCAACATTTTTTGAAGCCGGATCGCGGCGTCGTCGGTTCCGGTGAAGATGCCATCGAGAACGAGTTGGTATATTCGAGTATATGTAGAAGGTTTATTCTGACTGAACTGAGCAATGATGTTCCGAGGCCCCACGAAGCGCGGAAAAACGGAACTGAGCAACGGACGCCGCGCGTGGCTATTTATGGGCATGGTGACGTCGGCACCGATACGGTGGCCGTCGAGGGACATCGACTCGGCGGACGTCGACGCGCAGCGCCCTCTACTGAAAAATGTTCCGAGGCCAGCAAACTGGAGACGAATGATCAAAGATAAGGAATACATCGGAGGACACAATCCCTTCGGAAATTTAATATCTGGGGTCCCTTTTTAGAGATATAGGTATAATATGTCACTGATAAAGATTGGTGTTTGGCTTAGTAGTTACCAGGGACAAATGCTGAAGTTTTTGAACTATATTTTTGTATATAACACTAGCCTGCTTGATAGTAACTGCAATTTTGGCCTCTATGGTCACATGGAAAAGACACCATGACTGCCCAATTTTCTTCTGCTTTGTAAAAAATGAAAATTCTAATACAAATTAGAAAATAAATCACTTGAAAGTGCAAACACATTACAAACCAAACTGACAAGCACGTAAATCCTTATGTTAAGCATAAATTATTACAGCATTGTCCCCCAATCCTGGTTGGAACACAACATACAAGTACCAGAACGCAAAGTAATATAAGCCTAAAAAAATGTCCTTTCACTTTTAAAACTCATATCAATAATCAAAGTGTATTCACAGCCCAATTTGTTGGGACATATCTATAATATCTAAAGGCAATTACACGATTAAGACGCAAACAGGAAAACATCATTCACAGTAAAAGTCACAAGAAAGGGTTAATAAAAGGGTCAAGTTGCCAAATGAAAGTCCGCTGATCTGATACATTAAAGAGTCAGCGGAGAGAAATGTCTCGGCAGCTATGGGAGTCATGCAAAAACGCAAATGAAATAGCTCAATTTTACCGATGCATTTCCAGCAGTGACTGTGCCATTTTTCTTGAAGACTGTGGGTAGTTTTGCCATTTGTTCTGCTGTCGTCTGTGGTCTAGGATGCTCATCCTGCTCAACGTTTTGGGTCCCTTTCCTGGTTTTAATCTCAATTGGAGCCATCTCGGCAGCAAAGTAACCAGCATCATTTGCTGAAACGCCAAGGAAAGGGTTATTAAATGAAATCTAAGCCACAAATGAATGAATAATTGCATTTTCGAGGCACCGAGGACTCCAGTGGCCTGAACCACAGAAAGGAACATCTGAAAGGATATTGGAAAGTGTAGAAACCTAAGCAAGTAGATTTATACTCAAAAGGTTTTCTTAATTGATTTATCAACAAAATACCTAAATGACTACACTCTTAAAAAAGGAATTCACATAAACCTATCTCAGAAGAGTTTAGTGCCAGGAAATCAAACATTTAAAGAGAAGAAATGTAAAAAGAAAGTTAAAAGTGTGAAAAAGAAAGACATGCAACAGTAGACGCAAGGTGGTATCATACAGTGTCAGATGAACAAAGTGAATGTCTCTAAGAGTACATGGAAAAGATGCAGATAGCATAGATCGAGAAAGAAGCTACCGCAGCAACAAAAATCAGTGAATCAGTTAAAATGCCTAAACAATAATAGAGTTAAAGTTCATGCTAACATATCAAACCTGCAGTGAACATTACTTCATATGATTTTCATTCTTACCAGAACATGGGGTTAATGAGGATTACAAGTAGAGTTACATGCTCTAAGATAAAGATGTTATAGTGTGACTGTGAAAGCGACCCACATTGTTCTGTAGTTACCACTTTAACTTTTGTTATGAAGTGTCCGTTTCTGAAACAGAGTCATTCTGTGTGGGTCGGAGCCATTTTGAATACTTCTGACATGCATCAAGGACCAACAGGATTTGAAATTGGTAGGACCTATTTAGCTGCTGCTTCTGGCCTAGGAGAGCCTGTTAATTTGACCCAATAGTCACAAGGAGCAACTTTTGGCTCCCCAGCCGAACTGGTGTCTTGCAAACATGTGTTGGAATGGAATTCTAAACTGCGCTCTGGTGAACAGAAGTTTAGGAGGCCTCCCTTGTTAGTCAAACAGGGAACACCTCTGGGAAGATAGCCAGGCCAATTCACAGTATCTTGGAGAGCAGTCAATGCTAAGTCACAGGAGGAGTGGGGGTGAAACTCGAGAAGGCAACGCTCCTGCATGGATGCCAAGGTTCGAGCTGGACAGTTCACTGGATGACCCAGGGACACTTCCGAACAAGCTTTTTTGCAGGGCAACCAGGAGGCTTCGAGAGTGATTGCTCACATCACTCCAAGGGGTTGAAGCACCTTTGCAGGTCTTCAGAGATCGAGCTCAAAGCAGGGTTCTACCGGTACAACAGCAGGCTCAAGGTGCCAACCTTCTTCTGTGCAGTTCCGTATAGCCCTTGGGTCTGCTTGGCTCTTCTGGATACTTGGCTCCGTGTACAGGTCGATTCCGACCTGTTGCTGATCTGCCTTCAGAACCTCTCCTCATATCCTCAAGTATGGTTAGTGCTCGCACCCACACCCAGCAGGCCAATTAGGAGATCTGCCTCACTCAAGCATGCCAGCAGTGGTCCAATCGGGGACCACTGCGGCTCTCATTCCCTTGTGCACACCAGACATCCTGGCACCAGTAGTGTGGATTGGGACCAGACAGTTCCATCTCACTTCCTGGGTACCCGCACACGTGACCTGCAGTAGACCACGAAAGACGCGGCTTTCACGGGCAACTGCATGCCCAAATAAGGAATTCTCGGGTCACAAAGACCAGGGGGAAGGCCAATGGACAAACTGGGCAAAGGAGTAGACAAAACACATTGTGGCACTGCCATGATGGACACTAGCCATAGTCATGAACCAAATATTGTAAGCGTGGTATGGCTCGGTAAAAGGTTATAAAACTATATGAAAAAGCTTCTGCTGAAACCAGTCTACTCCTAAGCACATTGTCCAGTCACCAAAAATTCCCTAGTGGATGGCCACAGCCCAAAAAACACAAGGAACCCCATTTCGTGGTACCGTAATGTACTTGGCACAATGCTGAAATGTTACCCAAAGATGAAACAACGTCAAGAGACCTTGAGAAATCATGTTTCTCAGTATCCATAAGGATGAGCGAAAGCTGAAGGTTGTGCTCCGTTGGAAAAAGTCAGATCAGGAAGCTGAAACAGCAGCAAAAGGTTTGGGGGGGTCCACGAGTATAGAGGTAAATTATGAGAAAGAGAAATGTTCTTCAACAACATTAATATGTGCTAATAACTAATTATTTGAGAATGTTATTAAAGACACATTAGGACACATCTATTACACAGTTAAGCTTAATGGACCATACCTAATTGGCAAACTGTTAAAGTGTGTATCTCTTCTGGAAGTTGCATTTGCGGTGTACTGGGTACTGGCTTCTGGTTTCCTAGCGGTGGCTCCTGCCTTCTTGTTGATACCAAACACGCAGGAACTGCTTTTAGCTCTTGCTGCTTAAATCCTAATTTCGAGCCCAGACAAAAGTAGTGGCGCCTTATACACAGATTAAGAAGCGCTGGTCATTCACTTCAGGCAAGAGAACCAAACCGATCGACAGATTTTAGGTCCCAGCAGGAGAACACTGCCTGACTGAACTTTTATTCTGCTCACAACTTTCTTTCAGTAGGCTTGTATGACCAAATGAGGAAAGGGACCATTTCTCACCACACAGACCTTCGAGCAATAATGAAAGAGGGCATTTTATACCGTATGGTGGTGCTCCATGGTTAAACTTCCCATGGGCTAGCTCATTGCTATGGTCCTGCATTTCTTATCAAAATCCTTGATCATGGTCCTTTCTCAGTCCGATTTAAACTTAGAGAGGTTGTCTGCAGAAGGGAAATATCAATATTTTGTAAACAAGATCTGTAAGATTCTCCTACCCAAATTCCAAAGCCATAATCCATTTTACAGCACTTCCTTTTAGTTCATTTGAACCTTTAAGCTGTTATTGTCACATATTTCGACCTTGGAGGTCTATTGCTAATCAGGACCACGCAGAACACGGCATTGATTTTACTGCATCATACTTTACGTGACTAATGAACCAGAAGATGCACATCGCCAGCAGCATTTTATGAATGGCATCCGATACATACCTTTGAAATCTCGAGAGCTCTCTATGTTACAAGGCAACTGACGAGGCATCCACTTGTACGTCAACAATGACACTTTTGACATAGGTATTACAAAGAAAACCAGCCTTTAAAAAGACCTCCAAGGTCGAAATTTGTGTCGGCACTTAAAGATTCAAATGAGCTAAATTGTCCAATAACATATGCATCACCTAATTGGCTCAGCTCCAATTTGTTCATGGGAAGGTCCCCTCTGAAATTGTTTCAATTAAGTCAATTTCTGACTTTGTTCATTAAATCTTTGTCAAAGTTCATCCAATTGGTTGAATTAGAAATTGATCAAAAAAGCTACATTAATTGCTTGTGCTTTAATTGAATAAACGATTGATCAATAGAGGACATGATAAATTGATTTTCTCTGTGTGAGATTTTACTTTTCAACATTTAGCCCATATATATAAGTTTGGTATCCGATCTTCATCAAAGTTCATTAAATTAACGGGTGAAGATTAATACAAACAATTTTCCTGAGACGTTAATTACTTTTTTAAGATTATTGTTTATTCAATACAAAACTTAATATTCGTTAACCTCCATGTTCGTTTTGTGCTTTTTGCAATTGTTAATATTCACATTTAAATTTTGATTCAATAAATTATCCAGTGCATTCTTCAAAGAGAATTCTTGAGCGAATTGTATATAGATTACTTTTTGTAACCAATGCAAGGCTTCATATTCATAATTTAATTCCATGTTAATTACTATTTGCAGTCTTGGTTTTTAATCTTAATCTTATCATTTCATCCAAAAACTTTCTTCGGCGGAGAACCACCCTGAATCTTGCCAATCAACCATGAGTAATGGCGACATGATCAGACCAATCCAGTGCCACGGCAGAAACTGAGTGGATCCTTTGGTAAGAAACTAGTCTAAAGTATGACCTTTTACATGGTTTGGGTCAGTGCTAAGAAGAGAGAAACTAATTGAGTCTATGTGGTCTCGTAAAGTGCTTGCATGGATGTAAGCGCTAATTGAGCAAACAAATGTCAGTTGACCAGGTTTTTGTTAAGAATAAGATAATTTGTCTGAGCAAAGTCATGTATTTCAATAGCCTGGGATACTGTAGAGACATGGATGTTGACAAAGTAATGGTAGACGGAAAAGCCATAGACTAGGTTGTCAACAGGGCAGTTGATGAAGACTTGTTTGTGGTGGTATTCAATGAAGTCACAGACAGAGCACTGCAAGGGCTTTGAGGCTTAGTTATTGACGAGGCAGTGTATGTGCTTCATTGACAAAGGCATTAAAGACTTGCTAGTCAATGGGAGTCTGGCTCAAGGACGAAGCTGTTTTTGAGGATTACCTGGAAAGATTAATTGTCGAGGATTTCGTGGGCAAGACCTTTGGTGAAAAAGTGCAGGGGTGGGGGGAAGAGGCAAGCTTTTCAGGCATGGAGTTTTCTCAGAACCTCTTTTCATCTTCCTGAGCTTCCTCATGGGGCTTTGCTCTCTTAGAGGAGGTGGCTTTTTCTGGGGGTCTTCTTGGACAGAGTGAAGCACAGCTCTTCATTGAAACAGAGTCCAAGGCCACCGGGGCTTCACCAGCCAGGCAAGTAGTCTTCTGTGTCTATTCTTCAAAGTCTTGTTGAAAAAAGACTGACAAATGTAGCAAGAATCCAAGTTGTGGTCAGGCTAAAGGCAGTAAAGATACTCTTTGCGCCAGTCTTCCATGCAGAAGTTCTTTCATTTGCAAGTAGAGCAGGCTTTAAAAAAGGTTATTTCTCAGTTTGGTATCAGTCTTGAGAAGAGGAATACGTACTTCAGCACTCTACCTTGGAGGAACACAGAGCAAACTTACACTCCTGTTAGGGGAGTACCTAATTGTTGTAGAAGCCCCTGAACCCCACAATATGAAAGTATGTTATCTGTAGATTTCATAGCATGTAAGAGTTAAAGCTGTAGTTTGAAGATGGTTGAAGAAAACATTTATTAAAGTGAACTTATGAGGAGGGCTTCCAACTCTAAATGTGTGGTAAAGAATATGAAGATGGCCTCCAGGGGTGGAGCTAAGAGGCATTTTTAGGAGCTGAGATTTCTAAAACCTTTTATGCAAAACAAGGTACAAACATCAATTGGACTACAATCCAAAACAGCACAAAGTGTTAAATCAAACAAATTATGTATTTATAGGGCTTCCTACATTAATTGGCACTGTTGAAGCTTGCTCTTAGAGCGAAACATGTGTAAGCCACCAATCCTGAGCATAAATTGTTGAATATGATTTGGACATCATTCCTGAAAAAACATTTGCAGTACTATCTTTGACAAACATTATACTGTCCCTTTATTTAACTATAAATGTATGTATAGGTGCAAATATTCCAAGTGATAGGTACTCCTACAAATCTGAAATCCGAACATTTCAATAATTTAAGAAGTGGCGTAATTAGTTATCCAGTACACTGAAATCAATACTTATTTATAACTTATGTTACCATTTAGTCAGCATCCATTAATAAAAGTGGCAGCGAGTGGCAGTCCTGGAGTCATGGCTGTCATGGCTGTCTCGGCTGCGAGGACTGTCCCCCGCAATTATCACTCCAGGAGGAAGATGGCCGCTGGTTACGTAGCACTTGCCAGTGCCTGAACTCCGAGAGACAGCTGTCAGTAGAAGCGCGGTTAAAACCTGAGAGTTCCTCCTCCGTTTTGAAAAACGGTAAAAGCCCCACGTTGAAAGAGGATAAAAAAAAAGTGGGAGCTCCTCGGAGGATCGAGGTATGTGAAAACCCTTCTCTGATTAGCCAAGACACAGAGGATTTCCGAAGTCCGACAGCAACCTTTCAAACACAGAACTTCCTGTCTACCTCGCCTAACAACCCTGTACAACCAGTCTCACAACACCCGGCAGGAAGCCCTCCCCTTGCCCGCTTACCGGCTATATCCGGAGGGGGTGCCAAGTTGGCGAACCAGGAGGTGTGCAGCCCTGCAGTAAATGGCTTGTGCAGAAATGCGGGGCCTAGTGGTAAACAATGGCGGGGAGAGAGTCCTCGATCGCTGCAACGATCTGGGCCCGAGGGTGGCTCTCGTTATCGCAGGAGTTTCTTTGCTCGCATCAGCTGATAAGGTTCTGATGACGCCAGGCAGAGCTCCAAACTCCCAAACAGTCAGAGCGCTGGTTCACACCGACGCAAGGAAGGACTTGCCTCGCCAGCACATAAGAGAAGCCGCAGCAAATCCGACGAGTTCTGCCCCCATGCAGGGCAACGATAATGTCAATAGCGTCCCTGGCGATAGCTCGGAGGACGTCAAATGGTTAACGCTGGAAATCAGGCCTGGAGTACAGGAAAAGGAACCAAAACCAGCCTTGAGCCCAAAGAAACGGCCGAGACCTTTGTTTAATAACCCGCCTCTGAAGTTAAAGAAGCTGAACACAGTGAAAGCACTTAATAAAAACAGAGCTCGCCACGGCGGTCTCCAAAAAAACCTGCCACAAACTAAAAGAAGTCTTAGTGGAGAAAAAGTTTCATCTTGGAAAAAAGACGTTGGTAAATCCACACCAATCACCCTTCTGACAATCTTCTTTAACAAGCAGGCACATTTATCCTCGGCTAATAAAGCTGAACTATCTGATGCAGAGATACTAGAAGCTGTATTAGACTGTCACCTGTTTCATAAACAAAGGAGGCTAGACGATATGACTGCAACAAAGTTAGGAACTTCTACACTCAATTCTCAAATAAAGGCACAAACCCCCCAAACAAAGTGGCATTTAGGAAAGTCGAAAACACCTGAGTTCCTGAGTCACGTGCTGACCAAACAGCCCTTTTAACAGAGCTACTACCGCAGACCACCTTCACAGCGGAAAATCACTTGCCAAAAACCATTGATCTAACGATCACTCCGCTAAACGAATCACAGTCCAATATTGATTCCCATGGCCTTTGCCTCTCAGAGCTACATCTAATTTCAGAATCTTCACCATTAAGCAGCCCTTCTTTAAATCCACACTCACTTTCACTTCAAAAGTCCAACTTGGAAAAGTCTCAAGCGGCCGCTACAGACTTTCGAAACGCAAAAGAGCGTTTGGAATCCAGCAATAAAGGGCAACAGGTCTCACCTCAAAGAAAAGTCAGCAGCAGTTCCGAGGAACTCAACGTCCTGACATCAAAAACACCTCCAGCTCGTGGAAAGTCACAGCTAGAAAATTCTCGAGACACAAACCCTGTAACTTCATGTCTTCCCTCTCACTGAAGACACTCTTTGGACTGGCATTCCAGCCAGAGACAACAAAGATCTTCTCTAATACCAGCTCCATCACCACCACCTCTGAACAAATCACATGTTCAGCCTCAACCAACAAACAAAGATACTCTGATGAAAAAAACGAATTTTTTTTTCAATCATGTCAGCAATTACTATCGCACTGGCGCCGTTCACTAAACTTTACGACTCTATTCACGAAACATTGAAAGACCATACAACAATCCAGGCCATGAACCATACCAAGCTAATTTACTTGGAAGGCTATGTAACGGCGCAAGAGGAAAGAGCCAAAAATTTGAACTTGAATCTAAACGACTTAACATCACGGCTTCTTGCCATGGAGAAGGCCCAAGACCGTCCAGATAAATGCTGCAACTTCAGCCAACAAAGACTAGACACAGCCTCACCACCTGCAACTATCATTGACTTAACAGCAACAAAGCAGGTCTCCTTGGGTTCTCCTATAAGAGAAAATGTTAACATTTTAACAAAACAAGTAACAACCAGCTCGGGAACCTTCTCAAACGCTAAGGCAGTAGTGCTCACCGTCGACTAACGGGCCCAGGATCAAGCCGGGAAATTCCCATCTTCAGGATGTCCGGATCAAGCGTACGCAATCTTTGACAACATCAGGCCACGACTGGATAGGAACTTCAGCAAACTGGACGACTTTAGATCAATATCTATACCTCAGCACAAACTATTAAGCTCTCTTTCAGGAGGCTTGGTTATAACAATGACATCAGCACTTTAGCGATCAGTAGTGTATCAAGCCCGAGTAACAGGATCCAAAATGAGGTGACCCTAAGTCAAAGACTACCTCCCTCACCTAAAACAGATGACTTTCTGGCGAATGAGACTAATGAACCTCAGCCAACATCTAAACGATGTGCCGCCCTTGCCAGTATCAAACCAACCCCCTCATCCTATTCAGAGGAAAGTCAATTTTGCCATTTCAAAAATGTACATACCTACTAGTTCTAAAGAGGAAGAGGATGTTCCCCCAACACCTTTTCTTACGTTGGAAGAACGCTGGAAAAAAAGCGTTCCGGGCTGGTAATATACGGCCTCCAGATTCTCTGCGAATGCCCAAAGACACATAATAAAAGTCCCCTATTCAAGGGGCATGGCCAAAACACGCTGGAAAACGAATAAAAAGTCCTGAGTCTGTAGGAGTCTTTAGATCTCCATCGCGAAGACAAGATGCGGTCCGAACTGCCTACTACAATTCCTGCAACAAAATGGGCCCTTCAGAAACTCGGTACAAGTCCAGAACAGAAATGTATCAGAAAACCTCAGCTGACAAACCCAAATCTAAGTGGGTCTTCATATTGGAACAGATTCAGGGCAACCATGATGAAGTAACTTTAAAAAGAAGATCAGTGTTAACCCTTGTTCCATTACATCCCGAAACTTCGCAGTATTAAAACTGACAACTTAAAAATAGTGGACCCTAGCCATAGACATGACAAAGCCATAAGGCACCTCCATATTTCGTCATTAACGGTTAAAGATCTCTTAAGATACGAAGCAAAGGAAGAGTGCGATGATGAGCACACTTTCTACAAATGACCTGTGTATAGCGCGCGGAACACCACTAAACATAATGCCGAAAAACGAATAAAAATAAATTATCTTGGGAAAGGGATGACCTATTGAGCTAGAAATAGTTTCATTAATTCAGCAATTAAATAAAGAATATTTCATACAAATTACAGTCCTCAGACTTCAAGAGAAGTTACGTCCCCAAGATCAATGCTACATACAAACCCCACCATCAAACAAACAGGACTTTGTTTTATATATGGATAAAACGCTTCGGTATGATTCCGTACTCAGCTGAGTGCAATTTATCAGTGTTAGGTTGCTATATGTTGCCCAAATAGCAAAACTGCACCCACTTCAAAAACAGCTATCATTTCAACAAACAGAATGAGCACGGGTCTATGCAGTCACCTTCGCTAAAACTGAAAGTGCTGTAATTATGCTACTATACAATCTTATGCTATCACAGGGACTCTGCAAAAGAACAAGGTTGACAATTATGCATCTACAAAGACACAACATAGAGGCCTGTGTGATTTTATTTATTTATTCATTTATTTATTTATTTATATAGTGCTAAAGCCCGCAGGCATCAGAGCGGATTCCAAAGAGACAAGACGAGAGGAACAAAGACGGGACAGCAGAGTGGGCAAACGGTCGTTCACAGTGCTAAGTTTGTCATAATTCAAAGATTTATTTGGATAACAGTGTTTTCAATTTCTTTCTGAATTGAATTATAGTTGGTTTCAAGTTTCAGAGATGTTGCTAGTTCATTCCATTTTTGGATACTTCTAGTCGGAAAAGCCTTGCCTAGGCCATTTTGCTTTTTCGTTGAGATAGTTTGTAGGAGGCCTTTATTGGAAGATCTAAGGCACCTAGGTGGCCCATGCCACTTAAACTGTTCCTTTAGATAAGCTGAGGCTTTGCCGTATAGGCATCGATGGACCATGGTGAGAGACTTAAAAATAATTATTTCTTCCATGGCCAACCAGTGAAGATCTTTTCTGTCTCCTGTGATGTGATGACTTCTTGACCTGCCTGTGATTGTCCTGATGGCGTTATGTTGGATCACCTGCCATTGTTTCAGACATTTACTGTTTGCTCCTAGGAGCAAGGAGTTTCCGTAATCAAGTCTGGACAGTATTGTTGCTCTGGCAATGATGGTACTGTTTTTATGATCGAGCAAAGGTCTAATTTTTTTCAAAAGTATTCGATGGTACTGGCAGTTTCTTTTTAAGTAGGCTGTGTGAGCGTCTGCTCCTAGGGAGGCTTGTAGGGAGTCTGTAGGTAGACTCCCAGAGTCTTCACTTTCTTGGATAATAGGATTTGGGTGTTTTGATACTGAATGAAGAGTATTGGGAATTCAGTTTCTTTCTGGCCTGTGGTGATCCAAAGATCATCAGCTAAGTCTTAGTGCTGTTGAGACACATTCAGTTGTCCTTCATCCAAATCTCGATGGTGTTGTATAAGGTTGCAAGTTTGACGCTTTCTTGTTTGTAATCCCCGCTGAGCTCGAAAACGAGCTGGGTATCGTCGGCGAAGTTGGTAATGAATATACCCATTTGGGACAACATAGTACAAAGGGAATGCATATACAAGTTGAATAGCAGTGGGGACAAGCTAGCTCCCTGTGGAACTCCACAGTCCACAGGTTTGGTGTTTGAGGCCTTATTTCCCCAGACAATCCTGGATTGCCTGTCATGTAGAAACCAGGCTATCCACTTAGTTGCCTCCAGTGAGCAATTTCCCGAGTTTTCGATGGCCTCTCGGAGTCTTGTGTGATCTATCAGATCAAATGCTGCCGAGAGGTCCAATAAGATTAATAGGCCTGATCTTCCTTGTCCAAAATGGACAACATTTCAGTCTGAAGGTCTAGGAGTGCCGACTCGGTACTGTGACCGGTCCTGACGCCAGACTGTTGGGGGTGTAGCAGGTTGTTGTCGTCCACGTAGTTTTGGAGTTGTGCGGTGGCTATTTTATCTAGAATTTTCAACAGAAAATTGCATTTTGTTATGGGTCTTAAATTAGCCGGGTCTTGTTGGTCTAGTTCGGGTTTCTTAGGTAAAGGAGTGACCGTGACTGTTTGGATTATGGTGGGTACAGTTTGGTCCCTAAATGAGGCATTAACCATTCTTCTAAAGAAGGGAGCAAAGATATCAGGGTTTTCTAAGATAAGTTTTGGTGATAGTACGTTTTCCGAGCATGAAGTGCAGCTCCTGTTTGAGAGTGTTTTCTTAATTTCTTCCAAAGTAATGGGCCTGAATTGAAATTTAGTATTTCCTAAATCAATCTTCTTTTCTGTTGGTTTAATCTTAGTCGTCGTGCTTATGGTCTGACAGTTAAGAATGGTCTCTCTGGCTTTAGTGATTTTGTAATGGAAGGCCATTTGGACTTTCGCACAATCTGTTTCTGTGGGCTGGAAAGGTGGAGTGAGTGTTTTAGGTTTGTCTATGGATTTAAAGATCTGAAAGAGCTTTCCAGTGGAGTTAGCCGCAGTGCTGATAAGCTTGTTGTAGTAGTTGTTCTTGAGGTCAATGAGTTTGGATTTGTACCTGCGGTTGGCATTCTTCCCATTCATTTTATTTGTTTCTGTGGGTTCTTTTAACCATTTCCTTTCGAGGTTCCTTTTTTTTTTTAAGTTCAATAGCTTCAGCATTGAACCATTTTTGGTGATTAGTGTTAGGCCTAACTTTTTTGTTTTTTAAAGGGCCTTGAAGATCAAGTAATTCTTTCATGCCTTGATTGTACATCAATATGATGTGTTCGCATGAGTCATCGTCTTTAGTGTTAGTCATGATTTTATTCATTCCTTCTGAAAGCATATTGCTAGTGATTTTTTTCAGGTTCCTATCAAGTACCGATTTAGGTCTATTTTCTGTTTTTACTTTTTTTTGTTTCAGAGTCGGGGAGATTTCAATCTTGAAGTGATCTGACCAAATACATGGGTAAGTTCCGAGCATACACACTTTGGAGTGGTTTGTGATAATCCAATCAAGCTGGTTCCCTGTGACTGCCATGGGGCCCTTGTTGATTATAGTAAAATCGTGGTTCTCTAGACCCTCTTCTAGGGTAATGGCCTGTGTCATTTAGATTACCCCTCCATCTATTTATATCGCCCAACAGTATAGTCTCCGTTTTGGATGATTTAAGGTTGTTAAGAATGGTAACTAGTTCATCGTTGAAATCAGATGTTAGGGACAGTGGTCTGTTTATGACTATTATGTTTGTACAATTATTATGGGTGGGTGTCAGTTTGAGGTGAATGACCTCGCATCCTGTACACTGAATCGGAGTGGTAAAGAGTTTAAGGGTTTGTTTGGCAATTATTGCCACTCCTCCGCCCTTTCCAATCTCTCTGTTTTTAGAATAGATATTGTAGTTAGGTGGTACTGCGATATCTATAGTGGGACCCACAGGTTCTTGTAACCATGTTTCAGTTAGACATATAATCTCTAGCTTTTCAACTAGAATGTAATCGTGGATCTCCTGTGCATGTTTTGCCATTGACCTGGTATTAAGTAATGCAATTTTAAGGTTTGTGCTTTCTGATACCATTTCCTGAGCTGTTGTTTTATGGGGGTCCGTTGAATATGGTGTGCTTCCATTCTGTATGGCGATTGGTTTAGGTAGGTCAAATCTGGATCTGATGTGATTGATGGAACTTAGATGCTGTTCTTATGCAAGGCATATCTCTCATTCCATCTGATCCGTTTAGCCTTTTCAATGACCGTTAATAAGTCACAGGGACCTACGCCCCCTTCCTGGAAGCGATCAGTGGTAATTCCAATATTTAAGAAGGGGGACAGATACATTACTCACTGTAATCTTATTTCTGATGCTTGTATCTGCTTAGATTCAAATGCTATGCATAGGCCGACCTCTAGTGGTAGCTGCAGAGGATTACATTTTTTGTTTCTGAAACTCGAAAAAGAACGTCGACAGGGCGTGCCTGTAATACTATCCCTAGTGTGACATCCACTGTACCGATGGTCTTTCACACGTCGAGATTCCTCAGATTGTTTTGTGTCTGACATGATGTAGTATAAAGTGAGTACAGATGTACTTAAGCAGATGACAGTAGAAAAAGCAAGAAAACATCTATGCACCTTATACTCCACAGGGGAGGAAGGATGGGCGCATGTGAAACTGAGCATATGCAACCATCAGAAATATGACTAGGGTATGTATCCCTTCTGAGTCTTGTGGATCTGCTTAGATCACATGCTATGAATAGATTAGCGAGCAGTTTCTGGAGAAGGTGGTGGGTTGTGAGGCAAATAGATGTTTTAGCGCCGCTTGCCCCACCTGCGAATCTGCTTTAGAATGTGTATCAATGCAGTAGTGCTGGGTAAAAGTATGTATGGAGCGCCATGTCGCTGCTTTGCAAATGGCGTCCAGCGGGACGTTTGCAATAAATGCCAGAGTAGCTCCTGTACCCCTGGTAGAGTGATCTCTTGGTGTGAAAGGAAGAGTCTTGCTTAATAAAGAGTAGCATAGTTGTATGAATTTCACTATCCATCTGGAGATGGCTTTTTGTAAACGTGATCACCTTCCCTGCCAGGTGCCATGGAGACTAATAGTTGGTCTGTTTTTCGTAGCGGTTTTGTTGTGTTTACATAGTAAAGACCCACCCTCCTTACATCTAGTGTATGGAGTTTTTTTTTTAATCAGCTGCGTATGAAGGGTTTTGAAAGAAAGCTGGTAGTTCAAGGGTCTGGTTGACATGGAACTTGGATATGTACTTGAGTGAAAACCCTGATTTGTGTTCTTAGTACCAACATGTCCTTGTGGATAAAGCTTGTAGATCACTTCTTATGGAGGTGATGGCCACCAGAAAAGCTGTTTTATATGCAAGTTGTTTAAGGCTGGATTTGTGCATAGGCTCAAAGGGGAGACATATGAGCTTTGTGAGTACCACATTTAAAGCCCATCCTCGAGGCGGGTTTGAAATGGGGGGGTAGAGTATTATTACTCCCTCCATCAATGCCTTAATGACCAGGACTTTCCACCAGGACACCTTGCTTTGAGAAGTGGTGTACACGGATAGAGCCACTAGGTGAATTTTGATGGAGTTAAATACTAGTCCGGAGTCTAGTAAGGCAGGCATGCAATGAAGAATGTGTGAGGGAGTACATTCGATTGGGTTTATACTTTTTAACTGGCACCATATTACAAATCTTTTCCATTTGTTAAAATAACAGTGTCTGGTGTTAGGTTTGCGTGCCTCCTTGAGGATTTCCAAACACCTTTGAGTAAGTTTTAAATGGACAAATTCCATGACTTCAGGAGCCAAGCTGCCAAGTTCATAGACTGAGGGTTTGGGTGGAACGCTGTCCCCCCCGTGCTGTGTGCGCATGTTGCAGGGGCACAGGAGTTTGATTGGTTCACACATCGCCAGTTTGCGAAGATGCAGAAACAAAGGTTGTCTCACACACATAGGAGCAACTAGGATTAGTATCACTTGTTCCTGGTGCATTTTGTTCATCATTTTCTCAGTAGTGGTGTTGGGGGTAAAAGCATAGGAACATTTCCCTGACAAGCTCATCCACAGGGCGTTCCTCTTGGATTCGTGTTAGGGAAACCTGGATGCGAAGTCTGGGAATTGTTTGTTTTGGCTTGGGCGAACAATTCTAAAGTGGGATAGCCCCAGAGGGAGAAGATATGTAAGAAGTTTCTGTCGAATTTCCACTCGTGCTCTTCGGCAGGGGATCTCTAGTTACTGAGTCTGCCAGAGAATTGAGTTCCCCTGGAACATGTTGCGACGTCAGGAACATGCCCTGCTTGAGAGCCTGCATTTTTTGTGCTAGTCTGGACAGACTTGGAGTGTGTGTCCAACTGCTTGTTTATGAAAAACATGGCAGTGGTGCTGTCTGTGAGGACTTGTACTGTCTGACCTGGCAGGTGCACTTGGAAAGCTTGTAGGGCCTTGAGAACTGCTAGCAGTTCCAAAAAGGTTTATGTGATGTTGGGCTGTCATCTGTGTCCACAGGCCATGAGGTGTGTGGTGATGGTAATGAGCTCTCCACCCGGTGAGTGATGCATCTGTCGTGACCACTTCTTGCACTGTAGGGTTGTGAAAAGGTTTTCCTTTTAACAGGTTTTCCTTTGTCCAACAGTGTAGCGCTTGAACTAGGGTTAGCGAAACAACCACTATCGTCCCACTGATCGCTTGCCTGAGACCACTGTTTGGCTAAACACTCATGCATTGGGCGCATGCGCAACTGAGCATGCGGAACCACGTAAATGCATTAAGCCATCATCCCGAGCAAGCGCATTGCTTTGCATACGGTTATTTGGCGACCGGCTAGATACTGAGGTATTTGCAGCAGTATGTTTTGCGCTCTTTCATTTGAGGGGAAGACTAGTCCCTCTTCTGTCTTCATGAAAGCTCCTAAGAAATGTTTTGTCTTGCTCGGAATGAGACTATTTTTTCTCGTTGATTGAGAATCCCAATTGGAACAAAAGATCGATTGTTCTCTGAGTATTTTGCTTGCAAACCTGGCGGATTCCCCTGTTACCAGGCAGTCGTCCATATAAGGGTACACTGCCACTACTACTAGTACCTTGGTGAACACCCTTGGAGCGGAGGCTATAAAGAATGGTAGCACCTTGAATTGGAAGTGTTTTGCTATTTTGAAGCACAAGAATCTTGTGCGCTGGGAACATTGAAATATGAAAGTATGCAACTTTCATATCCAAGGTTGTCATGTAGTCCTCCCGCTTCAACGGTGGGATTACTTCCTGTAGTGTTCTCATGCAGAATTTTTGTGGCTTGACATATGTGTTTGCAGGGTGCAGGTCTAGGACAAGGCGGATGGTTAGGTCTTTTTTCGGCACAAGTACGTACATTGAACAAATACCCTTGTTTACCTGGTTTGCCGGGGAGATTTGTATGGTGTCCTTTAGTAACAGCGCTTTGACTTCTTTCAACAGGATGCATTGTTCTTCCTGTGAAGTCCGTCTGTCTTGGAGAGTGGTTGGCTGGTGTTTGAATTAGCTCATTGCAATACCCACCGCCACGGTGGAAAGTACACACTTGTCCGACGTGATCCCCTCCCATGCGTGGGTAAAGTGTGAAATACAACCTCCTACTGCAGTGGAATGGGAGGGAACCTGTAATGGGTAGTCATTGCTTGGGAGGGGGTTGAGCGCCCTCTCGAGGAGAAGGATCTTCCCCTACTTCTAGACCTTCTTTTGCCTCTTTGAAACCTCTTTTGGGAGGACTGCCCTTGAGAAGAACCCTAGGATGAATTTTCCTACCCCGTTTTTAGTTGGACAACAGCTGTCCTTTAAACCGACGTACGTTTGAGCCTCCTCTCTGCCCAAAAAGTTTGTTAGTGAGCTGTCCCAAGGATTTGAGGGTTTCATATTCCTCCTTTGCTCTTTTAAGTGCATCCACAACTGCTTTGCCAAATAAAGCATTGGGCTCAATGGGCAGGTTTAAAAGGGTAGACTGGGTCTCCAATTTGAAACTCGATTGACTGAGCCATGCGTGGCGTTTGATAAGTGTGCCTTCTGCTAAGATTCGCCCCACGTTGTCTGCTGCATCTAGGTTCTTTTTTAGGGATGCAGCTTGCTACCCGTCTCCCTTCAGTGATGGTGTGGGAGAGCTGTGTTTTTAGGTGCTCTGGAACTGAGTCTATTTGTTGTGCGCTCTCCTCCCAATTGTGGCAATTATAGATGGCTAATAGTGTAGCATTATTAGCTATTCTTGTTTGATAGCCAGCCGATGAAGCTACTTTCCTGCTCAGGGTGTAGATCTGTTTAATCTTTGTCAGGAGAGGCTTCAGCAGAGGCTAGCGGGGTTCTAGCTCTCTTTCTTGTGGTGGTGACTACTAGAGAGTCAGGCCTTAGCTGCCCCCTAATGTATAAGGGGTATGAAGGGGCTGGTCTAAACAACTTTTTGATGCATGGGTTGACTGGCCGTGTCAGATTGGGGGTAAGCAGTGAGGGTTGAATACGCCTCTGGATCGATAAACTGGGGATAAACTGTGCAGCAGATTTTAAATCCCCAAAGATGTCCTCCACAAAGTCTTTATCGACCTGGGCTTCGGCGTATCTATCTTAAAGTGCTCTGCAGTCTTTAAGAGCAGGTCATTGTACTGCAGTTGGTTATCTACCGGGAGGGGTCGGCCTCTGGTGGGTCGTTATGGTCTGGGGATTGGACGATGTATACGTCCTTGTTGTCCTCATCATAGTATTGGTCTAATTCCCCCGTGACTCCTTGGTCCTCTGGATATGAATATGAGCCTGGGTCTTGGGTGTCATAACAATGTGTGTCTTGACCTACGTCTTGATACGAGGTGGAAGCCTGTGTGGTGTCTAGGTGGGCTTTCTTGGCTGTGGGCTGTTTGCTTGCTGCCTCGCCCTGTCGGGGGCCCTGAAGGTTGTGGAGTTATTCAGCGTGTTCATCAAAGAAGTTTACAAAACGGGACATTCTTCCCATGAAGTAATGGCATTAGCCAAGAAGGAACTGCGCGATATGCGTCCGACTACGATGGTGGAAAAAAAACAATCTGAGGGACCTCTATTCGTGAAGGACGATGGGTACAGTGGACGTCTCACTAGGGATATTATTACTGGCACGCCGTGTCGACGTCCCATTTCGATTTTTGAAAACAAAAAATGTAATACTGCGCAGCTACAACCAGCATGTGATCTGCTTAGATCAACAAGCCTCAGAAATATATAATGCTTAGGTATGTTTCCGTACTCAGCTGATGCAATTTATCAGTGTTAGGTTGCCCTCTGCTGTCCAAATATCAAAGTGCACCCACTTCAACAGTAGCTATTATTTCAACAAACAGAATGAGTACGGTCTACGCGGTTACCTTCACCTTCCATTATCGCAGAATAATTTCAAGTTACTTCTTTCCACCCCCACTTCTCTTCACACAGGGCACGGCGGTTCCAGTGTCAATGAACAGTTAGTTACTGGATCAACGGTCGAGTCTCTAGAGAGCAAAACGCTGTAGGACGAATCCCTGCTCACAAGATAAAACTGAAAGTAGGTGCTGTAATTATGCTACTACGCAATCTTATGCCATCACAGGGACTCTGCAATGGAACAAGGTTGATAACTACCGAATCCATACAAATAACCTAATACAAAGAAAAACCAAATCAGAAATGAACTTTATTTGACTGAATATAGTAGGTATTGTATATGTATGGTAAATAGGTGGGGGTGGATTAAGGGTATAAGTTAGGGTAGGGAGAGAGGGAAGGAGCGGTGGGACTTCCCCCCCCCCCAACCCACCCTGCATTACCTTAAGAAAAAAAAGTTATAAAATCAAAAAAGTCAATAGGTAATTTCTCTATTCGTTTTTTCCCCAAAATTATCACGGATATCTGATAATTACGCATCTACAGTGACACATCACAGAGGCCCGTGTGATAGATGTAACTTAGATACTGTTCTTATACCTCTCATCTCATCTGATACATATAGCCTTTTCAATTATCATTAATAAGTCATAGGGACCTACGCCCGCTTCCTGGAAGCGATCAGTGGTAATTCTGATATTTGCGAAGGGGGACAGAAGTTACCCTATGAATTATCAATCGATATTGACCTTTAAGTTATTCTATAACAGCGAATGTTATGCTGGGAACAGCTAGTAAAGTTTTTTGTCAAAATTATACAGGGCGCTGTCATAATTTCATACTTCAAGCCAGGGCACAAGCTGAGGAACCCCCTGCAGCAATGGACGAGATACAAAGGGCTCCTGTTTTTCCCAGTGGACGATCCTGCGTAATTCGTAAATGTCCTGACAGTTTTAAATGGCATCCAGTATAGCAACAGCTTTGGACTTCGTGAGGTGGAGAGGCACCATTCAGATAAACCTTTCTGCTATGGAGTCCAGTGATGTCTACTCCTTGTGTAATGGCTTGAAAGCAGTCACTTAGGAGCTCCTGCTATGAGCCAAGGTTGCCGCTACCACCGCTGATTGCACATGTGGATTTGTCTAGTCATAATGTCCCTTTCTACTGGGGTTCTGAATTTGTCATCTAGTTTTCTGCTGAAGACCTCTTTAAAGTCTACCAGTTTCTTTAACTCCTTCAACAAGATATTGGGTTGCAAGGGAATGGCAGTTTTACCTCATTTCACTCACAGGATCGCTGCTCGAATGCCTGCCTCAATCAGTTCTGGTTCTTGAATCGAGGAACTGCTTAACACCTATTGCCCCCCATGTATTGCCTTAACCATATGCGGCAAGTCGTCACTCTGTAGTGTCCTCATCCAGTTCAGCCGAGGGTACTGATGGTGCCAACAAGGATTGAGGAGTCTCTACACACTGTGGCATCAAACTTGGCAACAGGTGTGGTGCAGTTGGAGGCAGATCAGGTGGAACCACTGGATCAGGTGCTAGCGAATGAACCTTCTTTACAATCAGATTTTTAAACCAGTTCTTTTTTGGCAGACTATAACTGATCTGTCTGAGCCTATGTAAGAGAGTCATCCTGCTGAAGCAGTGTCCCCCTTGAAGAAAATTGAAAATTGAGCTCACTGGTAAAGCTTCAGTTTGTGCTGAGTGTACTATAGAATAAAAGGAAAAGCCATGCCCTAGTAATTTACACAGGCCAACAAACTCTTGGTTGAAATTTCGAGCATGTAACGATGCAGGATTACACCTCTGGAGGTGAATATGTGTGGTTGACCAGCATGGTGTAGGATTTTCCCAGTTGAAGGAGTCCCACCTGTCATCGAGTGAGCCATATGTGTCTCTTGAGAGGAGAGGATTACTACTGAAAAGTGTGCTTGATCCAGTAGTGCCTGATCCAGATAGTGAGGGCTCAAGCCCACGCTACAGCTGCAAATGGATTCTTTTTTTCCGTTTAGGTTTGCCTAAAGGATCCTTCATGTGATATCAATTTTTGAAAGCGTACCTGAGCATTTGCAATAATTTAGACGTTGCTCCTACACCTTTGTTAAATGCTTCGGAACGTCCAATGACTGATGGTGCCTGGGATGGCAGGGCTCAACCTGTAAAAGGCATCCTTCCCATTCAAACGTTGTGCTAGAGGGTATTCGTCAATCAACACCTGTTAGTCATAGCTTGAGTGCCGACTGAGGGCTGTGAAAGCATTCCACGCTCCAGGAAAATCCACAGTATATGGTTCAATTTAGGGCAGTCATATAACACAGTTCCAGGGCCGGTGAGAGGTTGCCGAAGCAGCACCGTAGGTATGTTCCGAATGTCAGTTCTGACAGACACTACATTGTTAAGATGGTACCTCGTTTCGTGCAGCAATTTATAGAGCTCCGAGACCCCCTACTAGTCCAGTGAGTTTCTGGGAATGAATTACCTCAGTGAGGTATCCGTCAAAACCGAACACAATTCACTTCCTTTGACATAATGTATTTTTAGAACTCTTTCAGTGATGGACAGAAAACCTCAGAAATGATCGAAGTGGCGTGCAGAAAAATATGTTGCACAACATACAATCAGGTCCTAAATCATCATGCCCCAAACACTGCAACCACCACGCATGCCTGAATACACCTTCTCACCCAAGAAAAGCATCTGAACCAGAACTTCACAGACCTGAAGGAGAAAAGAAATGTCTCAACAAACTGCGTGCACAAATAATCATGCATCGGGTCGCGGATGCTCCTGCCTTTTCTTTACAGAAAAAAGGGACTGGCGGTTTGGGCCGGCAGCATGAACGGGGCAGGAGCTGTGTTGGGAGCAGCCAAGCAAATGGACATCACATTGTTTTTAATCGTTAACGCTGGTCTACTTGCCTAGGAAAGAAATCCAACAAGTATGGAGGAAATTCCCCAGGAACCCAAGGGTTTCCTTTTCATCATGCACGGAAATGAGGGTCAGCCAAAAGGCACGTTTCCTTTTACACCCATGTCTGCAGGGAGGCGCACAACAAAGGAAAACAAAGGCGACCTGTTAGGGAGAATTCTCAGAAATGTGCTAATTCCACTCTACCTTAGAGAACCCCAGCACTTTTGCTGGACTCGAGAACTTTTTAATTTTGAACCTGGAGAGAGTGAGACCTTTTTCCCCACTCTCATGCATTTTCTGATTGTTAACTATGTGTTTCCTTATGTTTTTTGAGTTTGACAAACTCCACAGGCATCCTTTTGCATTGTTTCACACAGCACCTTTAGTGCAGTGACACAGAGAAGTCTTTCAGATTTCCCAAGGTTTCAATACCTTTCTCTTGGATGAACTACTGTTTCCAAGAACAGTAAAGTGAAATTGACTTTACTTAAATTGTAACTCTAGACCCAGCACACACTATCTTACAATAAGGTGCTGGAGGGATTTCTTAGTAGCCCCTTTGTCTAGCTTCTCATGTAACATTATGTTACCCTTAACACAATGGCTGGTGGCAGTGGTTACTTTTTACTACTGTCTCGTGTCTTTACCAAGGGCTGCGTTAGCAACTACAGTAAAGCACCCATGGGAGCCATTTGTCAAAATGGCCCGGTCTTCTTTTTTCACCATTTGTTGTGTGGGTCCTTCTTGAGATTTACTCTGCACGCCAAACCAGGTTTGGTCCCTTTGTTCGTTTGGTCTTTGGCAGGCTTTACGAATGAAACCCGCCTCTGGCTCCAGAGAGTCTGGTAGGGGCAGGAAGGGAGGGAGGTGCTCGAAACTCCCTGTGCTCAGTCTCCTAGGAGACAGAAATGCACTCCTTGGTGATTGGCTGGCTAGCACTCTCGAAAAGAAATTGTCGTTTGTTTGCTCCCCCAGAATTTACTTTAAATCAGATTGAACCAAGGGGGTAGGGTACACTTACGGTTTATAGCTGTCCGGCCAGGACAGCCACCCTGCTGGGCGATTGACCGCTAGGCTGGAATGAATGTGAGAAACCTGCATAAAAGGCGAGGCTTTTTGGCGGTAGGCGGAGTCGACCACTGGACGAAGGAATCCGAAGAAGAACTGTAAGAAGACACCTGCTGCAACTCCTGGACCGTTGGTTTGCACAGTGAAGCCTGCTGCTGTGCTGAAACTCTAAATTCGCCTCAACAGAGAAGCCCTGCAAAGAGACGACGTCTTCCCTTGAGTTGGTGAGACAAACTAACTCCCAAGTAAGCCACCCGGACATTCGTCTTGGAGCTGGTTGAATTTCCACAGAGTGCTGCTGGAAACCGTATAGCCAAGGAGAGGAACACCAGTTTGTGTGCGTTGCTTTAAGTTGGCCAAGAGACTCCAGGAAGATCCCACAGACTACCAGGAAGCAGGACAAACTGAGCCTGAGCCCCCTCAACAGAGTGCGGGACCCCAGATACAAGGAAGGTCCATCTTGACAGCCAGAAACTGTGGTGGTGCTGTTTGCAGTAGACGAAAGGAGCTGAAACACCGAAGAGCCACGGATTTGAAGTTTGCCTGTTGCGGTCAGTGACCATCCCGTTTTGGTGCAGTAGTCCCCATGAGTCCTCCCTCTTGTCCCCACAACTGAGGTACAGGAACAGCAGGATCTGCAGAGCTGCACAGAAACCCAGATCACCAGCTGCATCTTTTCTTCAAACCAAAGGTACTGTAAAATCTGAGATAACTTCCTCTCCCTGTAAATTTGCTGTAGCTTCTACTTCACAAGTCTCCCGGCTTGTGGCCCTACATTTGATTCTTCTTCAAAGAACTTTTAAAACATTGTGCAAATACTTTTTACTCACCTTCAAGAAGTGCTCCAGTTACCAAAACTTTTGCCCATTGACATTGGCCTAGCCTAGGTCCCTGAAGAGCCCTTCTCTACTCCTCCTCTGCTGTTGTGTTACACCTATCCTTCCAGGAAGGGGTTAAACTATTTTGCATTGGGGGGGTTCAAAAGTATCTGCCTTGTTTGCTAGGTGCATTTGAGATCTCTTGTTTATTCTGTTGGACCTTTCTTTTTATCTTCTCATTGCCTACTCTAGATGTAACAGTAATATATGAATGCCAACAGCATCCTAGTTATTTAAGTCACCTGAGGGTGTAGGAAGTGTCTGTATGCCATCCCCAATGGGAATTACTGAATCTAAAGAAACCTAAGAGTGTGGACTTTTTAAGTGTATTTAAGTTTTGCTTTTATTTTGCTCCCTTCTGAAGAAGGCTTGTTTAAATGACTGGTAAATAAATTAATAATTATTTTATCAAGAAACCTTGAGTATCAGAGTTTATTTGAATACTTGTCACTGTAAATCTCTGTGTAACTGCATTACTGCTCACATTGACCTCTCTTGAGATAAGCCTGGCTGCTCAGCCACAGGACCAACCTGTGTAGTGCAGAAATATACCAAAGGTTGGGTCCTATTGCCAGGAGGATAAGGTTGTTGTAGTGCACCCTGGGGGTACTACCCCAAATCTTTACCTACCACAACCCCAAACTACTGGGCGCCCAGGGCCTACAAAGGTGGCTGGGACAAGTAACACGCACCCGACAAGAAGGGGTCCCAGCACATGACAAAACACCAAAGGACGCCTCCCATCAGGACTGATGGGTTGCCACCGTTCTTTTAGAAAGTAGGAGGGGGAGTTTGTCTGCCCTCAGGCCAATTTTGGCCTGTATCTGGTGAGGGCAAAGTAAGCCCCTCACAATTTCCTGCCTCACAGCACTGCGAACTGCTACTACAAGAAAAGGCACACAAAGTGCAGGTTTGTATCCTGCAAACGGTAGCAAGGTATTTCAGCGGCCCATCTTTACCTTGCATATTAGTTCCAGCTGGGTGCCGTGCACCAACCGGTTAAAGGAGCAGCAGAGCTGTCCCAAAAGAATGCTAAGAGCGGACAGCGCTGGAAAATAAGCTGTGGGCAGGAAAAGAATACAAGTCCAGCGGCGCGCCAAACAAGTCACCAGAGGCTTGCCCAACACCCCACATCCCCTCTGAGCACCAAGCGAGGGGAAAGCCTCACATGGGCAGCGAGGGTGTACACCACGCACAGCTGATCTGGGGAAATGCAGCAGCATGCTTTTAGAGGTCACCTGACTCTTCCCCAGCTCTTGTGGCTTATACGAGAGTGAAAGGAAACGTCACCAGATCACGGCCAGTGTTACGAGCACTCCACAGCTGACAGGAGAGCACCGCAGGAAGCAAAGAAGCCGCTGGACGATTCCCCAGCCCGCACGCACTACTGCGAGCAACAGAAAAAAGGCTGGCGGCCCGCAGCATAAAAGGAACAATTGAGAGGACAGAGAAGCCCACACGGCCCGAGCGACGGCAAGCCATTAACGGTTACGATTTTGTAACCAAGTAACAAAGGCAGGGTGGGGGGACAGCTGAGATTGCGGGATTGCCTGTAACATCAGCAATGCCTAGGCAGAGGCAGACCGGCAGTGAAGGGGCAGGCGGCAAAAGGCATCAGCAGAACAAACATTTAAAAACACAAAGATGACTGACATACTCAGCCTAAAGGAGAAATTACTCCTAGAATGGGCTAAGGAAGCAGAGGCGGCCCAAGGTGAATGCGGTCAGGAAAAAGATGGCAGAGGTCACCGCGGGCAGCGGTCCGGCAGAGGCAGATGACCGGACAGAGGGGAAGAGGAAGAAGAGGATCACGCAGAACTGGAGGGCCAGCCGAGAAAGATAGGGCGCCAGGATGTATGCAGCATGCCAACAATAACAGGACAACGCAGGGAAGAAAAGAAAGGAAAGGAAAAAACAAGTACTGTGCAGCCAGATTTGGGGACAATGTTGGAACATTTTTAAAATGGCATAAAGGGGGGGGCCTCTAGGAAAAAAGAAGTAGAGGAGTATGGATAACACTAGCAGTTCCAGTAGCAAGGAGGAAAGCTCAGCCACAGAGTCAGATACTGATAGCGACGATACACAAGACCATCTGACGGCATGGATAGGACCAAGCAGTAGTAGCAAGAGACCATGCCCCACGGCCACCAAATTTGGCAGGCGGAGAGCGGGAAAGAATATTACCAATAATTGCTTGGCACATTGAAACTAAAATTAAGAAAAGGATATGCAAAAAACAATTCATTGAAATATTCTCACTGATGGAATACGATGAAATGAGTTTCGACATAATAAGAAAAGACAGAAAAGAGGAAGAGAAGGAGAGAGCAAAGAGACCTAGAATAGAGAAGACATTGCAAAATTGGGAAGTAGACTTTCGCATCCTAGCCACAATAATCTTAAAACATTTCCTGAAGAAGGCACGGCGCAAGTTGCCTACCACCATAGGATCCTGCAAATACAGAACACATTTGGGGGAGAATCCTGGCTAAATTATGACAGGGAATTTAGAAAAGAAATGCAGAAATTCCCAGATCTAGGATGGAAGGAGGAAGATGCAAAACTATACATGTTTTACGTCTTTAAGGAGGATACCTCGCAAAGCATGCATAGCAACAAACAGGGGAATGACTTTCAGGGTCAGAAAGGAGGGTTCCCAAGACATCCCAATAACCACAAAAATCCAAGAGTCACTTCATCCCTCTACAGGTCCAGATACCCCATACCCCTTTTGGAAACCTTCCCCCAGGGGAGTGCGTGGGGGGTGGGGTGAGATCCAGCCAACAGAACCAAAGTTATGCAGCATCCCATATTCCTGGGGGAACTAAGGGGAACACCACAGCCTACTGCTGGAACTTTGAGAAACGTTTCTGCAGTTGGGCCAAGGATTTCAAATTCATACACCAATGCAGGACATGTGAGGGCGAAAACGGCAGTGGGAGATGCACCAAGAACACGCCCCCCGATCAGGTCCCAAAAACCCTAGAAGGAAAAAAAACACCCATTAAATTTAAAATGGGGGATTTGCCGGCAACGCTGGGTAAGTTGATGCAATGGTTGCAACACTTCCTAGATGATGCAACAAAAGAGTTCATAGAGAAAGGGTTCAGGGAAGGTTTTAAAATCCCATTTAAGGGGCATGGCTCACAACATATAACAAGCAATCTGAAATCCAGCATGGCCCTCCCAGAAATAATTAGAGAAAAAATAAAGAAAGAATTGGGATTAGGCAGGATGAGAGACCTCCTTTTACAGAATTCATATGCTCACCGTTAGGGATGGTTCAGCAAGAAAGAAGCAGGGGAATTCAGAATGATTCACCACTTATCCTACCCTTCCCAGGCAGTTCAGTTAATGATGGGATCACAGCACAGAGGCAGCAGTCTCCTACAGCTGCTTCCAAGATGCGATTTACATAGTAAGGTTGGTGGGTAGGAATGCATTGATGGCTAAAGCAGGCATTCAGTCAGCTTTCAGGCTGCTGCCAGTACATGAGCGCCTTCCTGTGACTGTTTCCACTTCGACCAAAGGTTTCTTTGACAAATGCCTTCCTATGGTTTGCGCAAATTCTTGTGCATATTTTGAACAAGTAAGTTCTTTCCTACAGTGGACCCTACAAAAGGGCACTGCCAGGGGCACTAGTGGTGCATTACTTAGACAATGTCTTCTTCACAGGACCAGAAGGGTCCAAGCTGTGCATCACAGCCCACAATAAATTCAGCGACATTATGGCAGGATTAGAGATCCCACTGGCTAATGAAAAAAAACAGTAGGCCCTACACAAAAGTTCTGCCCTTCCTAGGAATCGAAAGTGATTCCCAAAAAGTACAATGTTGCATACCAAAAGAAAAGGTAGCCGACCTACTGGAATCAATCACAAAAATCTCAGGCAGAAACATATCGACACTGAAATAAATCCAGTCGCTGGCAGGAAAACTAAACTTTGCAACAAAGTTTATGCCACAGTGCTGGGTTTTCCATAGAAGTCTAGAAATTAAAATGAGAGGTGCAACTAAGAAGCACCACCACATAAGGCTGTGCAACACAATCTGGAAGGATCTAGAAGTATGGGAAGGATTCCTCAAAAACATTAATGGTAAAGTCATATGGCGCACGCCAACAAATGACAGCGACAGAAGGGTCCTGGTCACCGACGCTTCAGTGGGCAAGAGATTTGGAATATGCTTTGGCGACAAACGGTGCTCGGGCCACTGGCCGACCAGTTGGCAAGAACATGGTTGGACCAAAAATATCACCTTGCTTGAAATATTCTACATATGGATGGCAATCAACATTTTGGAGGGGGGGGGGGTAATAACCTGAAAAACTTTGAAGTAGTCACCTGGTCCGACAACATGGCAGTAGTGCACGTGCTAAACAAAGGCTTCACAGCCTGCAAACTAGTACTAAAGGTACTAAGGGAGATTAAAAAACGTACCCTGAAATGCAATATTTTAATAAAAGCATGGCACATTGCTGGCAAGGAGAAGGACGCTGCTGACAAAGTGTCTCGTTTTCAGTTTCAAACTTTCAGAGCCTTACACCCCCAGGCAGAGGCGCCTAGGACAGCAGTACCAAGAGAAGTGAGGGAAATCATGGAGAAAAAAAAACAACTACCTACACAGCCTCCCAAAAGGAAAGGGGGATCAGGGCAAAAGCCTGCACATGACCGCACCAAGGCACGGGTGTTGTAGGCAACAAATCTCATCATCAAACAGTTACAGCTGAGCCCACAGGCATTCTCGGGGAGCTGGTGAAAAATGCATTGGCTCAAAAAACGGGAACATTTTGCAGCAAATGCCTCAAGGAATTTGGCAAACTAAGGTTAATAACATCAGAGCAATACGGGAAAACCATGTGAATGATTTAATGGAATGGGCCTTCAAGCAGAACAAGAAGTAGTCTTTGGCATCTTCACATTTGGCGGCCGCAGGTTACTATAGCAAGCTAGTGGAGGGAGTGGACCGTACACACAGTGCACTGACACGGTATGCATTAAAAGGGTGGGCCAAACTGTAAGGGGTGAAGAAGGACACTAGGCGCCCTTTAAACTTTGGAAAAGTAAAACACAGAATAGATAACCTGTACAAGGTATGCAAAGATAAACATGAAACAGCATTATTTAGGGCTGCCTTCGCCTTTAACTATTTCAGGGCATTTAGAATTAGTGAAATGGCGGCAATAAATAAGCTTTCTGATGAGGGACTAGCACTGTCTGACATCAATTTGAGCAAGGAATGCATGCCCATTAAATTAAGTAGATCCAAAACAGACCAGACGGGGAAATGGAGAATTATTAATTTATACTGCATTGATGACAAAATGTACTGCCCCATTTGTACCACCAGAGCTTTCCTTGTCAAACACACCGGGTGGGGTGGAGTGGGGGGGTCAACTCCTCAGGCATAATAATGGCACAGCCCTCAGCAGGTTCCAGCTAAGTAGGGTAGTTAAGAAAGCAATATGGGCAGTGGGATGGGACCCAACAGAATTTGGTTCACATTCTTTCCAGATGGGGCAGCAACCTCAGCCTGGATGGGAGGGATGGAGGAGAAAGCAATCTAAGGAATTGGGGGCTGGATATACTGGTTTAAAAAAATACATCAGGAAAGATGTAATCTAACAGAGCTGACGCCCCCTTTGTTTCATCCTACAGGGAGAACCCCACTTAAGTCAGTTTGGAATGTGGGCCACTGTTTCGTGGCAAGAGCAAGCAGATGGCTGGAGGACACACAAGAGGGGTTACACAGGGGGCGTGGCTAGGCAGCACGCCATGCGACATGTCTGCTGTAAGCGCCGTGGAAGGGCGCCTGACAGTCATCTCGGATGCCCTAATTAATGCAAATTGTTTCTGATCTGCTGGCGGAAAGTGTCCTGGGCCAGAGCAGCTTTGCAGGGTGAGCAATGTTTGCCAGTACAAGAGAGATTCAGTTCTTTGAAGATCTGCACTGCAGTGACACGCGGCCGCCGGCACACAAAATGGCGGACGGACTGTCTGAGCTCTAGCGCCGCTGAAACTAGGGCTGGCGTATATGTCGAGCGGCATGGTCCTTATGCCTAGGAGGAGTTGAGATCTGTGGGGGCTCGAGGCCTGAGCTGAGGAAACACTGGGAGGCAGAAGCGTTGCCCTAAAGGGAGGATCCCGTGAAGGTGGAGCGTGGGAGGTGGAGATCCGCTCCGATCTGGAGGCGGAGTTGGATCGGAATCCGACGGCCTGAAGAGAGTACGGAGAAGGTGAGGAGTGGGGACGGGTGGAGTTTGCGGCCCGAAACTGAGACCAGCGCCGCTGGCATTCCCCGCCCCCTCCTCCATCGTGACGGTTCCAGGCCAGTGGAACTGCGAACGCTCCCGAGTGCTGGGCGCTAGCGGACACACGCCGGGCTCACGGCCCCAGCGCAAGAGAGGCGCGTCCACCTGCAACGGCCGGATCCCACCACGGGTGGGCGAGAGGTAGCAGCCCTATGGTGCTCGCCTGCGGCTGGTATTGCGGGAATATTAGCCGCTTGTTGGGGGGCCTGTTGTAATGTAGTCTTGTATTGCCACTGGCCTGGATGCTTGCTGTAGAATGTTGGTGCATGAATGCAGCTCAGGAGAATGTTGGATGGATCTGTGTTTGAATGTTCTGTGAGTGTCAGTTGGGGGCCTGAGCTGGGTTGAATGGATGGCCGGTGGGTCAGCTCCTTTGTTAGTGATGTTTATACCTTCCCATGTCCCTGTCAATGTCTACGCGTGCTGTAACTATAATAAGAGTAACTGGAGTAATGTACAGATTTGTACATATGTGAATAAAGCCTTGCCTGGAACTAACTTAGACTTAGCAGCTGGTCTGTGATTCAGTAGTGCACACTGAATGTCTAACATAAGGCTTCACTACAAATGGCGACGAGGAAAACCAGAAATAAATGACCCAGTTGAAATGAGTGACCCACCGTTCCCCCATGCATAGGTATAGACATCCTGCCCGGCTTAAAAAAAAAAAAAGAACATTTGACAAATTATTCCCTGGGAGGGAGGCCTTCATTCAATTTAAAATTACCCCAGGAATTGGTCATAAAGAAGATTATAGGATAAACTACGTTTATTATGGAGCATGTCATTAAATATGGAAAGAAATTGGGAGCAGTATACAAAAGTCCAGCAGATGGCGCCTCTGCTCCGTTTAACTATCAAGGAATATGGCAAACAAAACGGAGAAAATGCCGTTCATTGAAAGGTGCCGTGGTTACGGAGTGAACTTAAAACACTTAATTATGGAAATCGTGTTGTTCCAAGATATCATCTTCAACAGTGCCCGTAACTTCTTTTAATGTGATTAGGTGCAGTTTGTTTAGCAACCGTGGGCAACATTGAGCTTTTGCAGCATTAGACTTGCCTGTTTTAATATGGCATATAATGTGACGGTTACTACGCAGTGGCCCATCAGTATCCTTTCACTTCAAAGTCGCTGTGATAATGATGACGTAAAGTGGAATGCATGCGAGGATGGCGAAGCTCGGAATGTGTGGAATGCTGTTGCTGCGTTCCTTCCACACAATATGGAGATGCATGTGATGAGAGGCCGTATGAACGTCGGCCAGCGTGATGACGCACAAGGAAGGCCCTGGGTCTGTCTTCCGTGTGACAAATTTTTACGGGAAGGAATGTATAGATTTTCCAGCGTCTGATGCCATTGGAGATGTTTTCAGAAATGCAGAGCGTGTAATTAATTATGAACAGAGAAAAGAGTTATTTTGGGGATAAAGTGCGTACTGATAAGTTTATGTGGACAATGCCTAAAGAATGATGGCACATTCAAATATTGCACAGCACGATGCAGCTTTGGAAGTTTTTTTTGTATGATACAGAAGAAAACCTTAATAATTATAAATACAGTGAAGGATACAGTTTGTATTATTTTGCTTTTGCATTAATGTTTTTTTTTACAGGTTTCTCATGTGATTTGTTTTTGGATGGGGTCTTGCAGGCATGAGAATCAAACTTTAGTTATGTTTTTGGGCATTATTTATAATGCAGCACAATATATATTGGACATGTGTAGGCTAAAGAGGACAATTGACACAATTAATGGGGTAATACATGTAATTTTATGAAATGTTACTAGAGATTCCGGGTATTGTAATTTTGAGAGTATGTCAGGGGCCGTTGTCCTGTGGAATGTTGTTATGTGTTGTGGCCCAATGGTTCATGATGGTGTAAACTATATTGTATGGTGACAAAAGTTTTATTGGTACACATTAAAGGGAAAATTATTTAAATTTTCTGTAGGCCACACCGCTTGGTTTGCAGGTGTGGTTGAGGTCATTATGGTTACAGGAAGGTAAAGTCACATTAAAGGGAAAATTGTTAATTTTCTGTAGGCCACACCGCTTGGTTTTGCAGGTGTGGCTGAGGTCATGTTGTTGGGGACATCCTCCAAGTTTGTTTTGTTGGTTGGATGGTGCGGACATTTTTCAATAATTGCGCACTTATATCAAAAGATGAAGTTTATGCAAAATTTAAAATGCAAAGTCTATGGGGACATCCATAAAAGTATGGATGGTGAGGAAATGTTTTTTAGATGCGCACTTATGAGTAAAAGTTACAGGAGGTTTGAAGTCTATAAAGGCTATGCAAATTATTTTAAAGTGTACTGTTTTGAGCTAAGAATATTGAGTAAAAGAAGAAAGGCCTTAAAATTTACGCTTAATGTGAATTTGAAATGTATATACAGTGCACTAAGGAAAATAAACAATGTATAGGTTGGTAGGGTACCCAAATTTATTTTAAGTTGTTATAGTTTTAATTATTAGAGCAATGTTAAACAAAAAGTTAATGCTACCAGGAGCATTTCATTTGTTTTTCGGTGTCTTGGCATGGGTCTGGTAGTTTCTGGTTTGAATGATATTGGTGATATGTGATATGTACGGATGTTCTCCTTGAATGGTTGTAGTTGTTTGTTGGTTTAGGTGGTAGTTGCTTTTCTGCGTGTTGGTGATTCTGTGGGATGTATTAGGGAGATAAGTGGGAGCGATTTGTATTCAGATGTGATGTGATGGTGTGAAGAGGAAGAGGAGTGATCTAAGTAGCCCTCTGCAATTGTTGACCTGTCATGGCAACACCTCTTGTTGTGTGTTAGTTGGTTGGACATGGACCATGTTTCCCCAGGGTGTCATGTTTGTGGTGACACCGGGTCCGTGGTGGGGCAAATGCGTGATCCCCCCTGTTTTTCCTCACCTGAATGTATGATTGGTTCCCTTGGCTGTGTATGGTTGGTGCCAGAGTGTGGCAGGCTCTGTGTTTGGATGTGGCAGGTCCAAATGGAAGGTGATTGTTGGTTAGATGTTTTGGTGATGGGGAGATGTTGTGGTGAGTCTGTGTTGAGTCTGTTATGGAAGGGAGATGTTGTGTGTGGTGAATCTGGTATGAAAGGGAGATGTTGTAATGTAGTCTTGTATTGCCACTGGCCTGGATGCTTGCTGTAGAATGTTGGTGCATGAATGCAGCTCAGGAGAATGTTGGATGGATCTGTGTTTGAATGTTCTGTGAGTGTCAGTTGGGGGCCTGAGCTGGGTTGAATGGATGGCCGGTGGGTCAGCTCCTTTGTTAGTGATGTTTATACCTTCCCATGTCCCTGTCAATGTCTGCGCGTGCTGTAACTATAATAAGAGTAACGTACAGATTTGTACATATGTGAATAAAGCCTTGCCTGGAACTAACTTAGACTTAGCAGCTGGTCTGTGATTCAGTAGTGCACACTGAATGTCTAACATAAGGCTTCACTACAGGGCCCTTTAAGAGGAGGCGCTGGCTGCTGGCCCCGGACCTCGCTAGGGGAAGTCTCAGAATTGAGGAAAGCAATGTCCTTGGCCCTGGAGGAACGATAATAGCAGCAGCGTTGTAACCTACGCGGGACACAGGTGTCTTCTTGCTTCTGTGCTCAGCCTGGTATTCCATCTGGCTTAGGTCTCAAACATTGTCCCACTCCGACCACCAATGAGCTGGGTGGCGACACTGTATATTTGCTCTCTTTGAAAATGCCCAAGACTGCCCAAAAAAATAAAGGGAGTGAGATTACAGCGTTCTTGACACCCTCATCTATGGATGACAGGATGCAGCCTACTAAAGCTGATGTTCATGCCCCGCAGGGGGCGGAGCCCTCATCGAACCTGCCTTGTCCAAACAGTGTTTTTAAGAGATGTTGAGAACCCTCAAGCAAGATATCACCCAAGCAGGGTTGGACTGGGACAGGAAATAGGCCCAGACACCAAAAATAAAGTGGCCCACCCCTTGCCTCAAAAGAGTGCCCACCCCTCGCCTTTGCACCTTGGGCCTCTTTCGTGCCTATTTAATTTTAAACATTTTTCATAGGATACGGGTTGGGCTTGCTGAAAATGTGTAAAATGCAGCCACAATTAACATTATTTCCAGGACCCCTTTTGGTTCCCAGTCATACCCCTGCAGTGTCTGACTCCATAATCGACCCAAAAGGGCCAGGACATAGCCAAGGAGGATTCTAACAACATATTCTATTTCTAGGCCTGGACTGGGCTTCCTGGAAGCTCTTGTGGCCTTCTGGGAGCTTCGTTGGGGTTTGTAATGACGGTGTGATTTCTCTGGGACGGATGCTGAGCTCTTCCGGGAGGTAATCTGCATAATCCAGCCTTGATTACACTGCTCACCCTGGTTTACTTTTTCCTCACCCTGATAATAAAGGGTGGAAAGCTAATATCAGGTGCAGTAGGTGCAAAGCGGTTGTAGAGTATGCTATGCAGGCCTACATAGCACAATGTGGCCCCTTTCCGAACTGAATGACGCTAATGTGTATCACTCCATTTTTTTGTTTGGTCCGAGTGCTAAGTAACTCTTCCCACTGCCTCAAAGCCCTTGTTAGCCTTGATGTACAGCAACATGACAATTTATATATAACATTCCAAAACATGGCATGGCGCAGCATGAAGTGATACAATGGCGCATACCATGCTCATGTAACAAAACTGCTGTTATGTCTTAAAATGTAGGGGGCAAGAAAATATAGACATGGATCAAAAACGAAAAATGAGTGAAGCTCCCTCATAAATGAAAAATAGCTTTCAGTATTGAAATCGAAATTTGGATGAAAGACTTTGAATACAATACATGGATGGTACAAATTGGGTGTACGACTGGAGGGAGTGTGTGTGTGTGTGTGTGGGGGGGGAGGCTGGTAACACCCTAAAAGTGTGGTGGGGAGGCTGGTACTAACACCCTAAACAAGGCTGGCAGAAGGTGCACATTACAAAAAACAATATAGGGTTCTTACACTGTTATTCAAATGGATGACTGACAGCCAGTGAAACTGCACTGCAACATTGCTACCTGTCAAAACACAAAGGGAATACCACCAAAGCAGGTGAATAGAAGGGAAATGTGGTAGGACCCAGGCTGTTAAATCCTCCACAAACCCTTGCAAAACCCCAGGCAGGATTACATTAAAACCCAGGGACCCCCACATTCATTTGGGGCCCGCCGCCCAACTGACCCCAAGAATAGGTATTTTTAAAGCAGCATGGGTAAGTGCGTTTGAACTCATTCAAACAATATTCTTCCAAATGCCTCTGTCTTTCAAGGGGTTTCCGGAGGCAGCTGGGGCAAGCATGCAGTCTTCTGTGGGCCCGATTCATGGAATGTGTTGCGCGGAAGTGACTTTGCACTGCTGAAAAGTGACTTTGCACTGCAGACACAAACCCTGATGGAACTGTGCAAAGTGTATTGTTGCAAAAATGACTTTGCATTGCCACAATGCACTTTGCACAGTTCCATGAATTGGTGTGTTTATAGCATATTCACAAGGCCCAGAACGAAATCCAGCCCCGAGATGGCTGAAGCTCTGAGATGCTCGCGTACAAATGTGATTCACATTGACCATGCGCGTTTCAGAGATGCTCAGGGCATTTCCGGATTTGCAGCAGTTTTGTGAATCAGGCATGAGGTTGCGTGCGCTAATCTGAGATGCTGAAGGGCTCCAGTGTCCATTCTTTGCTAATTATGCCCACTGTGCTTGATTTTTGCAAAACGTGCACATCACAATGAGATGGGAAATTCCACAAAGATGCACATGCAGGCTCACACATCTCACTGCAATGTCGCCATTCAGAAAAGGGCTCCACGTCAAATGTGTGGCACACACATGCACATTTGTGAATCAGAAACATGCCTAAATGTCATCACATCTGACCCAGGTGGCATGACAAAGCAGGCGATGATGGATGCACACTTTTATGCACATTTTGTCCCAGTCAACATGTTGTTTGAAAACGTGGGACTCTTAACTGAATTAAACAAGTGTACATTTAACTTCAAAACCTAGACACAGCCGCAATCCATGCCTGGTTGGCCCCAGAGACTACAGATGGCTGTGAAGAAAGGCCAGGGAAGCAAGGGTGGTGGGAAGGGGTGCACTTTTCAACCTCAATGGGAATAGAGACGGCATTGCTGCGTGCAGTGTTCTGTGGCTTGAAACAACAAGCAACATCAATGGCATTAATGTGCACTTGAGCACCCCATGTGAAGTGAAAAAGCACTGGGGGACATACAAGTGCAGGGCCACCCACAGCCCAGAGCATGGCCCATGGAAGTGGGGCGGATGGCAGACTTACCTCAGCCACAAAAGTGACAAAATGTACACCCGTAGAAGAAGCGACAGCTGAGAGGAGGCCTGGCCAACACTGGGGGAGTAGACGCTACACAGCAAGAACCAGGAGTGCCTGCGCAGCACTCCTGGGTTACTGCACAGTGGTTTGTGCACGGGTCGCATGCTGCAGGAAGCACCGAAAGGTTGGCAGGGGGAGTGTTTACTCAGGGGCAGTAGTGGCGACTTTGAGCAGAATAAATAAAGAAATAATTATCTAATTTCAGTGACACTCGCCGTCGATACTGGACGCTGTGACTGCGACGTGGTGTGTGGCAGGCTGCAGCAGGTCTCAAGTCGATGCACACACATACAGCAAAGTGGCCCGGGCCGGGGCTCAGTCTGCTACTGCTGCTGTGGGCCAGGCTCAGGGGGGGAGCAGGCTGCTGGCTGTGGGCGCCGCAGCCTCTACTAGTGCTGCTGCTTGCTGGCTGCCTGCAGTCTGCAGACCATGTCTTCTTCCTCAGTCTTGGCACTGGGCCCTGGGCTGGCTCAGCTGGCTGACTATCTGTGGGCTGCCGCCTGCCTCGTCGACTCATGGCCAAAAAATAATGCCAGCAGGGTCAGGAGGAGGCCCACTATACCAGAGAGAGAGTCATCCACATGTCCACACTCTCTCCGGCTCCAAGTTGGGGGCACAGAGTCTGTCCGTCGTCGCAGCCCCAGGCACAAGTTGCTTTCAACTTTCAGGAAGTAACAACTTGTTGATACTTCCTGAAAGTTGAAAGCAACTTGTTGTGTGTGAACTTGGGCAGCCCCGCCCCCGGCACCAAGGCCCCAGCCCTGCAGGCAGAGGTGCCGGAGGGAGCGAGCAGCCCAGCCAACCTCCTGCTGTGTGCTACAGTCTCGCTGCAGACCACTCCCGCTGGAGTTTGTGTATTCGTTATTGTTAACATGACTCCTACACTATAAGTTCTCATAGGGAGTGGGGAGGGGGCCTGATGCGCCGCGGCCGGCCCCATCATATGCATGATGCTGCTGCATGGATGATGCATCATGATTATTTATGCATGCATCATGCATTGCAAAAATCAAAGCAAGGTAACGTGTGTGTTGTTACCTTGCTTTGATGAATATGCTAATGCACCTCAGGTCAGGACAAGAGCCGAGGACCGGCAGCTCAAGGCTGAGCTGCTGAGGCCCCCCCTGGCTGGGTGGGCTGGCACGGCCCCCCCCAGGCTCCAGAGAGTAAGAGCGCTGCGTGCGGCAGCGTGACTTATACTGACAGTGTCTCAATTTCCTTTATGTTTCCTTTTCGGGTCCGGCGCCCGAGGCGAGCTGGCTGCTCGGGTCGTGCCCAGCAGCGGCACGGCACATGCATGCAGCAGAGTGACAGCGCGCACACGCAAAAAAAAAAAAGGCCCAGCTAAGCTTGGGCTGTCTGTCCGTGCCGACCTAATAAACAATAAAAAAACAGCCCTGGGGTGGCCGATACGGCCAGTCCAACCCTGCACCCAAGAAATAAAATCCTCTAAGGACTCCTTAGTTATGTTAACAGTTCTTATAAAGCGCACGGTCGCCCAAAGGCATCATGGCGCTAGAAGAGAGGGAGACAGCCCCATGAAGATTCAGAATAAGTAGGTTTTGACCTGCCTCCTAAACTCTGAGTAGTTAGAGGTTTTCTTGATGGTGAGCGGGAGATTATTCCACAGGACTGCTGCAGCAATAGAGAAGGCCCGGCCGCCAACCCGATCTCTATTGTGCTTTTGCACAACAAGTTGTTCAGAAGTGGCTGAGCGAAGGTTACGGTTGGGATGATAGCGCATGAACTTGGCTTGGAGGTACTCCTCTCACGACCATTGAGGGCACGTTGTACAATACACAGAGCGTTAAATTCTACCCGTTGGGCCACAGGAAGCCAGTGCAGGGTCCGTAACACAGGGGAGATGTGAGCTTCAAAACGGGTGCCTGTAGCTACCCTAGCAAATTCTGCAGCCGCTGCAGCTGTTTGATCAGGCCCTTGGGTTGGGCTAAGTACAGGGAGTTGCAGTAGTCTATGCGTGATAGAACCATAGCTGCTACCACTGGAGGGTGCAATGGGGCTGGAATCAGAGCTAATGCTCTCCTCAGAATGTTCAGCTGAAAATGGCCAGCCTGACAGACCACAGAGGTTTGATGGTCCATAGACAAGGATGCAGATAGGACCACACCTACGTTTTTCACTTTCTTAACCGGGATCGGCAGGGGTCCCAGGGAAGAGGGCCAGAAGGAGGACACCCAGAGTGTGGGATTGGGGGGATAGCCCACGACCATCAACTCAGTCTTATCACCATTCAATTTGAGCCAGTTGTAGTTCGTCCAATCTCCAACAGCTGTCAGGCAGTCCCGCAAGCACGACGACACTTCAGCCTGAACAAGATCTAATCTGATCTGATCAGTATCTGGCGGTCGTCGGCATAGGAGTAGCAACTGATGCCGAAGGAGCGGATGAGACACACAAGGGCCCAAATGTAGATGTTAAACAATATAGGCGACAGGGAGGAGCCCTGTGGCACTCCACAGCTGAGGTGACAAGGAGCAGAAAGAAAAGGGGGCATCAAGAGGGTCCGAGTAAGATCCGCAAGGAACGAACTGAACCATGCTAGTACCTGCCCTGATATACCAAACTGGGCAAGACTACATAGCAGGATGGAGTGGTCGACCGTGTCGAAGGCCGCTGATAGGTCTAACAGAATCAGGGCACCTACTCCACCCGCATCCACTATCCTTGTCATATCGTCCAAGACGGCGACCAGAGCACTCTCCGTGCCACGACCAGGACGGAACCCGGACTGAACCGGGTCTAGAAGGTTAGCAGATTGTAAGAAGGTAGATAGTAAAGGGGACACCAGTGACTAAGAGTTTAGCCAGGAAGGGGAGAAGTGAAATAGGGTGAAAATTAGATAGAGGGCTAGGGTGCAGGGTAGGTTTTTTTCAAAAGAGGGATCCCCCTAGCAGATTTCAGTTCCCATGGGACAGACCCCGTATGAAGGGAGTCATTTATAGCTTTAGTAATCAAGGGGCAATATCTTTCATAAGCCGAAGAGGAATAGCGTCCAAGGGAGAACATGACTTAATTTTTCTGATAGCCATAAGGACAGTTTCCTCTGTATAAGGCGGAAATGTGGACCAGGTGTTGGCAGTGGTAGGATCAGAGACAACGAGAGAGTGGATGATGTTGTCAATGGGTCCGGCCCTGGTCACTGTCAAGGAGATGGTTTGTCTAATAGTATCAATCTTAGAGATAAAGCATTGCACAGTTCCCGGGTAGGTGTGACAGTAGGGGACCGACGCAAGAGCCTTGACACCAGCTAACAGGGCCCTTGGCTGAGAGAGAGAGGACTCGATATTAGTGGTAAAATGTGCCATTTTGGCAGCTTTGATTTCGGCTGAGTAGGTAGCAGAATGAATTTTAATTGGATTTTGAGATCGTATATTCTACACCATTTACGTTTCGATTGACGTAGTTTGAGGCGTTCTTTCAAAAGATCAGTGAACCACGGTTCAGGAGGCAATCTGCGTGGTTGAACCAGATGTTAAGATGGATTTCTGAACTCTGACCTGGAGGGGCAGAGGTTCAGAAGGCCAGCCTAGTTTCTTTGAACAGGGTAACAAGCCAGACCAATCAGGGTAGCAATGGCAGCGGTCAAGACTAAGTCTCAAGAGGGGTGAGGGTGACGGAAAGACCTCAATGAGCACACAAATCAAGGACACTTACGAATTACTCCAGACAAGTGTTATATTAAAAATATAGACACATTTATTACAAGGCCTTTGTAACATCGACAATCGCAAAGAATCACAATAATACTAAAGTAAACCAACAAATCACAATCAATACAATATATATACAAGACCGAGGGGTCTAAGGAGTTAGGAGCACGTAATATGTAGACCACCTCGATGGGGAGGAAAACAGGCAGTACAAGTAATCATTAGGCCCAGTTCGACATCTGAAATACACCTAACTAGGAGGAAGTCCGAGCCCTACGAAGAGAGGAGGGCACCTGCACGCGCTGGTGCCAATGGACAAAAGAGGGCCTCTTCGAAGATATCAGGCAGTTCAGGAAGGTGAATGAAGCGATGCAGAACAAGTCCCCACTACTCAAGCAAGGCCTCCACTTGTGGGCAGAGGCGGGGTGAGAGTGCGGGATAGAGTCGCTATTTCGCAACAGCGGTAGAAAAGAAACAGGCTCCTGCGCGAGGGGCCACCGGTTGGGGTATGGACTACTCACCGGTCCCCGACGCAGGCAGACCCGGACTTCTCCAGTTCAGTTCACGTTTGATCAGGACGTGTCAACACCGTGTAGATTCTGCGTAGCAGGATGCAGGGTCGAGGGTATCCCAAATGCAGCGGACGTGCACAGGTTGTTACCACAGCAGGGCAACACGGCAACCGCGTTTACTCTGGTCCGGGCGCACTCGTCTCTCTTCAGACCTGGGAATGCCAAGTGTACGAATTCGGTGTGCGGGATTCCCCGAAACGGCGGCGGTGACAGAGCAAAGCGTCCTGCGTAAGCTGGTCAGCCCACTGGTTGGCCCAGGGACACTTCCGAAGAGGCTTACTTGCAGGGTTTGATGAAGGTTTCGGGAATAGTTGATCCCACTATTCCAATGGGTCGAAGCGCCTTTGCAGACCTTCTAGGACGATCAGATGCAGAGGGCTCTCGCAGGACGACAGCAGTTCAGGGTGCCAAACCTTCAGCGGATCACCAGCGGTTCCTTGACTCAGCTTCTTGTTGCAGGATACCTGGCTCCTTAGCCCTTTTTTGGTGTGAACTCAGGAGATCGACATGGTAGTGGTGTTTTCAGCCTCCTCTTATCCAAAGTTCCCTTCGCGCCAAAACGGAGAGGGCCCAATGGGAGATCTGCTCACAAACACTCACACCATACGTGGACCTATCACGGACCGCGGTGGTCCCAGGCATTCAGGACACTCCAGACTCTCAGGCATCCAGGATGTGTATTGGGAACAGGCATCCCAACCCACATCCTGGAGGCACACACAAGGCATGCAGAAGCCCGCAAAAGCGTTGTGTTTCGCGGGAAAGTGCATGACCAAATAAGGACGGCCCCGGGTCGGCTCGACCTGGGGGAAGGTGAAGGGGCAAGACGGTCAGCAGACAGGACAAAGAACCTCGTGGCATGGCCATTTTGGAGCCAGGCCACTCATTTGTGCAAAACGCGCTAAGCACGGATAACATGGCGAAAAAGGGTTCAAATCAAAAGAGAAATGATAGCTGCCAACAGTCCCGTCCGTGACACACTTGCACAGTTCATAAGTCCACCGAGAGTTTCTAGGGCCTTTGGAATGACTAGAGACCCAAGAGCGCGGTAATGTATTTTACGGTGCACTCTAGTTTCATGTTGCACAAAAGCTGCAACATGAGGAAAGGACTAAGGGAAACAAAGTCTCCCAGTACTGACTGTCTTAAGGGCATGTCCGTTTCCCCATAAGAATTGAGCGAAAGCCCAGAGGAGTGCGGCAGAAGGCTGCGCTTCTCTGGCAAAGTCTAGATCAGGGTGTAAAATAGCAAAAACTTTGGGGGTTGCCACATGGAGGGAAAATTACATACAATTATGAAATCTTTCCTAACACCAGACGAAGAGGGGCAACCATGTTAGCCACCTCGAGAAAAGCCTCAGACATAGAGGACAGTGACACTGCTGACGCGCAGCTGCATTTGGCTTGAATCAAAGTAGCCAAACTGGAGGTGTCAAAAACACACCAGGAGCGCTGCCAAATTTTCTCTATAGGAATTTTAACAGGTTTGCCTATATCGTCCAGTCTACAAGAGACCAGGAAGTGGTCAGACCAGAAGATGGGTTCAATAGACTCAAGTGTTTAAAGGGATTTCTGCGCAAATACCAAATCTTAGCCCACTCTATTGCTGAACTAAGCTACCATCTGAGTGGCCTGGAGGCCAGAGTTAATGACCTAGAGAATATGGTGTGCCAGCAGGGGCAGGAGAGCGAGGAACTCACTAAGAGTTCAGAATGTGGAGGACCGGCTTGAGGAAATATGGGCAAAGCAAGCAGACTTTGAAAATCGCTCCAGGAGAAATAACATACAACTACGTGGGGTCCCGAGAAATTCTTGACCAAGACCTCCCACAAAATGTGCAAGCTCTCTTCAAATCTCTGCTGTGTGTTGGGGATTCAGATGAGCTGATCTTGGACAGGACCAATTGGGTTTACTCTTCCATCCAACAGAAACGGAACCTCCTCCCTGACGTTCTTTTCCAGAGTCCATTTCTTTCACCAAAAGGAGGAAATTATGGCAGCAGCGAGAGAGGCTGAACCAGTGAAATTCCGTGGTGCCTCGCTAACTCTATTTCACGACCTGTCTCCTTACACACTTGCAAATTGCAGGTGCCTCCAGAAGGTCACAGCTTGGCTTCAAGCTAAAAAAAGGTTTGCTACCGATGGGGTTTGCCATGCAAATAGTTTTTCGAGCTCCACAGCCGGCCCTACACTATTTGTTCTGAGGATGAAGCGAAAGAGCTGATGCTGGGGCCCAATAGTGATGGAGCTAGCAAAGGAGCCAGTGAATCTAGGGAGTCAGCTCTAAGCCCCACTCCTAAGGACGTGAGAAGGAAACCTAGGGACTAGTATGCGGTAAAGGGGACTTCGGGCTTGGAGACAGAGCGCTGGCTCTACCTGACCTAGGTGTAACTGCATCGGCCCGGCGGCTCTTGGAGATCACACAGGTAGATGTTTCCCACTACCCCAGACGCAGGGTACTGGCCTGCAAACCAAGCCCTGTCAAATCTCTGCCCCTGCTCCTGTAATAATGAGTTTAAATGGCAAAGCCAAATGTCTGCTACAATGAAGTTCTCGGGTGGTGCCCAGGACCTATTTCTGCTGCAGTTACATATTTGGGCACTTTCTGCTAAGAATCCAAGGCGAGACTAGGGTTGACTTGGTTGGGCGCCCAGAAACGGAATGCGCCTGTTGCCCTGTGGGTGATACCGATTTACTCTGTAAAGGCTGTAACGGCCTGTCACTTTACTTTTTCTATTCTAACCTATCCTGATCTATATGACATTTTGAATTTTGTTTCGGGTCTTTACTATAATATATATTGGTCTCTTCATTCATGTTGCTTTTATCATGATGTCGGCCCCAGAGCCGCTTTGACACTTGCAATGGGTTTACAGCTGGTTTTGAGAGCATTACACTCTTCAGTGGGCATCATAGTAACTTGCATGTCAGAAGGGTTGGGGAACATGTTGGTTGAAGTCTGCGAGACTGGCTCCTGCACGGGGGGTATGTATATATTGGGTTGTGCAGAGGCCTGGGCAATACCAGAGTGACTAACCCGAATATTAGCTGCTTTACACTGAACATGCAAGGCCTAAATTCCCTTCTAAAACGAAAAGCGCTATTCCACAGATTGGCCACCCTTAACCCTTCCATATTTCTTCAGGAAACTCACCTCCTATCATCTGACGAATTTCGGCTTAACAGCAGATTATACCCCTCTAAGTACTGTGCCTCCTCTTGCCTAAAGAGGCGGGGGGGTGGCCATCTTAAGATGCGAAGGGGTGCCCCCCTGAAAGTTCAGAAAGTGCTGCGAGATAGAGATGGCAGATATATCCTGTTGGTTGCAGCGCTTCAGAGGCGAAGAGTGACTCTGGTTTTGCAATATGCGCCTAATTCCCACCAAGATTTGTTCTTCGCTTCCCTGTCTAAGATACTGTTTGAGCATGCAGAAGGGGATCTCATTGTGGGGGGTAATTTTAATGCGGTGGTCAACCCATTAGTAGACAAGTCCCTACCTCCAACTGATACTGACAAAAGGAACTTTTTTAGCGGTCACTACACTCCTTCGGAAGCAATCGCTTATAGAGGCATGGCGATTCTTCCATCAGGAGGAGCGGGACTAGACTCTATTCTGCAGTGCATAGAGGGTTCTCCAGATTGGACATGTTTCTCGTCTCAGATAAACTGGTTCCCCAGACAATTGGCATAGAGTTTCTCCCGAAAGTTCTGTCAGATCATGCCGCAGTAATGTTACAAGTAGCCCCCTTTACAGAAACCCCCATCGCATACAGTTACTTGGCGCCTGAACGAGCTCCTACTGGAGGACCCCCAGTTTCAATCCTGCGTTTCTGAAGCCCACTACTTCATTGAGAATGACAAGAGGCATGTGAACTATTTTATGGTGTGGGATGGTGGGAAAGCTGTGATCCGAAGCCATATCATAGCCCAAACGGTAGCAAGGGGGAAAATCAGGAAACAGTTACAATCCCAGTTAGAGTCTGTGCTCCGAAGAAGGGAGGAATTACATAGAGAACGGGGCTCCCGACGGTCACTTGAGTCAAGCGGCATTATGCGCACTAAGCAATATTATTATTCGAAAGGGAATAAGGCTAATCGGGTTTTAGCAGCTACGTTGAAAAAACAAAGAGGGTGTGACTGTATAGAATCCCTAAGGGACTTGGAAGGGAGGCATGTCACCTCGGAAGTGGATAAGCTCCAAGTAATTGAGAAATTCTTTAGAGAACACTCGGCACCCCACGACACTGATCCACTTATGCCCACAAATGTAAACATAATGCACATCTGTCGCAGGTCACCCAGGAGCATAGGGGCCTTTTGGAAGAACCTATCATACTGCAAGAAACAAAACTGGCTATTCGTGCCCTTTATCTTAGAAAGGCTCTGGATCCAGATGGCCTCACGAATAAATTCTATACAACCTTCAGTGCTGTACTTTCCCTTACCTGACAACCTGACAAGGCTTTTTATCATCATTTGGGCCACCGGCTTGGTATCCAAATCTATGGCGGTCTCCGCAACCACTTTTAGTTTGAAGCCAGGGAAGGACCCTACAGACTGTGCGTCCTACCGACCTATCGCATTACTGAACACAGATGCGAAACTCGTTAGCAAAATAATAGCTGGTCGATTGGGGGAAATTCTCCCAACACTGATAGAGAGATCAAACAGGCTTTATAAGTAACCGGTCAATGCAGCTGCCAGGATCCTGGGGAGGCTCCTCCGATCTCTAGACGCCCACAGGGCTTTTATAGCATGTCCTGGGAATACTTGGGATTTGTATTGAAGGGATTTGGCTTTGGGCCTCGATTCTCGAAATTGATCCAAATTTCCAAAGTCCTTCAACTAGGGTTAAAATGAATGCGCAATGGACCCCCCCCCCCTGATTGCCCTGGGCAAGTGCACAAGGCAAGGCTGCCCTCTGTCTCCCTTGGTCTTCGCCTTGGCGATGGAACCCCTAGCTCAACAAACTCAGCTTCACCCGGAGATATTTTGCTTTGAATATGCGGGACAGTGTCATAAAGTAGCCTTATATGCGGATGACATGCTCTGTTTCTTAAATGACGCCGGCAGATCTATTCCACCTCTTATGGATCTACTGTCCCAGTTCGCAAAAATATCGGGATTTGAGGTGAACCCATCCAAATCAGTCAGAATGGCCTTAACAGTAATCCCCACTGGGGTGGCGTCCAGCCAGGCACGGTTTCCTATCCCATGGTCCACCACGGATGTCCCCTATATAGGAATAATATTGACCCTCGAGGTACACAGATCTCTTCAAAGCCAACATACCCGCCCTATTGAAGGAGGCCAAGGAATGACTCTCACACTGGGATTCTCAGGAAATCTCATGGTTAGGCCGGATGAGCACGGTCAAGATGACCCTATTTCCGTAGCTCCAGTAGGTTTTCCATTCTTTACCAGTGCTTATCCCGGAAGGTGACCTCATTGATTTGCAAAAGGCAATTGGACAGTTTGTTTGGAAGAGGAAGAAACCCCAAATTTCCTGTAAACTCCTTACTAGGGTAAAGATGTTGGGTGGCCTGGGGCTCCCCTCGATTCCGCGATACTAACTGGCCGCACAGGTCGCTGCTATGCTGACCTGGGCAAACTCATCGGAACCCCCAGAAATGGCAGGAGATCGAACAGTCAGTAGTCCCGTTCCCTCTAGCTCATCTCCCGTTTCTCCCTAGAGATGCCCAAAGACATTGGAATGTGCTGTTGCCCACCACGATGGCAACGCTCCAGAATTGGGATAAGGCATGCACGCAGAAAGGGATCAAATCAGGCCTGGGTCCGCTTTCCCCGTCACCCAAAATCCAGCATTTACACCGGGTCTTGAAGTTGGTTCATTCCAGTGCTGGAGTCCAGATGAACCTCTGAGGCTAAGAGACCTATATGTAAATCGAGAACCCCTGATGTTTGCAGACCTCAAAGAGAAGTTTAAATTGCCGGAATCTGAACGCTTTAGATACATACAGCTTTGCCATTGGCTGACCAATGGGGACACCTGTCGGGCCGCTTCCAGGGACCCGATAGGAAAACTTAAAATTCTAGAGGGCTAGCAAGCTCATATAGTATCTACCTACTACAGACTCTTGGAGAATGTCCCTTTCAGGGAAAGATTACCTTACATGATAGGGTGGAAGAGGGAGCTGGGCTTGGAGATCTCTGAAGAATCATGGCAAAAGATTTGGTGCAGAGCCCAGAAAAGTTCCTGATGTAAGATAGTGAAGAGAAGGCTATTAAGCTTGGTTATCGATGGTATTTATCCCTTAACAGGTTACATGCAATGAATCCTGACTATCCAGATACTTGTTGGCATGGCTGTGGGGAACGTGGTGATTTAGCACACATGTGGTAGCATTGTTCAGTCATACAAACGTTCTGGCTAGAGGCGCAATCCAAAATCAAGGAGATCATTGGGACCTTGCTCCCCATGGATCCTCGTATCTTGTTGCTGGGGGACGCCCCGGAAGACGGGTCTTTCCCGTTGTCGGGATATAGAGCAACCTTACTCTCTCAGCTGCTCATTGCAGCTCAAATTACAAGAGCTAGATTTTGGAAGACTGTGGAGGGGCCGCATAGGTCATACTGGTGGATGAAAGTATGGGAGCTATTGGGTCTGGAAAAGCTTACGGCTTTGTTAGAGGGGAAGATGTCCAAGTTCACGCAGACTTGGGGTCCATTTTTGGATGTAGTGTCGGATAGAGAGCAGATGTTTTTTCAACCGTCACTGCTGAAACACTTCATAAAACCTTGATGTTGGCACTGTGAATTAGATTGTTTTGTTTTCTTCTCTTTCTTCTATCTTTTCTCTCATCTTCTCTCCCCCCTCTGTTCTCTATTCTTCCCTTCTCTTGACTGCAATGTCTCTAGGTGTTTTTCCCCCCCTCCTATATTTACCTATGAATGAATTTCAGGATGATGATGGTATGTTTAATGAACTGCAACAACAAAATGTAAAATTGAGGAGGGAAATGAATTTTGATGTATTGTATTGCGAGTTCTTATGAAATGTTCTGTCGCTTGTTGATTCATGTTCTGAGAACTTAATAAAATATCTTATAAAAAAAAAAAACAAGAGGGTTTACACTTTCAGAGAACTATCACTTCACGGTGGGGCAAGTCTGGCATGAGCTGGGGGGGGGGGATTGCACGACAAACTAGCTGATCTGTTAGGGGTCAGCGTCCTTCCCCCCGATTTCCTGATAATACAGCTGGGAGGCAATGATTTGACACAATAGGGAAGAAGGTACTGTTGGCAGAAATGTATACCTTACTCAGGAGGATTGCAGAATGTTGGAAACACAGAGGTCATGGTATCGCAAATGCTGCCCAGGCAGCATTGGCAAGGAGCAGAATCTAATAAAGCTATAGAAAATTCCAGCAGAAAATTAAACAAAGCATTAGGACATTTCTGAACATACACAGACCTCAAGTGTATCAAGCATGGGGCCATTACCTTAAATAATGAGGAATTATTTCTCAACTACAGGGTGTATGGAAGGAATGGAGATTTTCACAAGAAAAATGTTTTGGACTCTAGCAGAAAGAGGCTGCCCATAGGGTATATTTGGTGGGGGGGGGGCTGAGGGCCGTATACCCATGCAGGGTGGCAGCATGGATCAGCCTCGAGATGGCCCTACAATGGAGCACGGTCCCCGCTGACCTGAACCCATGTTCCCCAAAATGCTTTTACCATTGCAGTCTTTTTATCTGGATTTGTTTACGAGTAGCTGAGTGTGCAATAAATCTTACGGCTTACTTTTCCACCTTACATGATCTGATTTTCTTCATTATTGTACATGAGAATCGTGTAAGGAGGGATGGGGTGGGTCAAAAATGTTTGACAACTATTACTCTGATATACCTGCACCACTTCCCTGCGCTTTAACACTTCCAGGCTTATAGGACATGACGTAAGAGTGCATAAATGGATCTGAAAAAGACAAGTCGAGAAGGAGTACAGCCAATCATGGCATAGCATGCTGTCATGGCTAGAACCTGCAGGTATACTGCATTTGACTTGAAGTATCTAAAAAGGGAATGGCACGAAGGGTTTCTAAACCCCATCCCAACTAGGTGCCCAACAAAACGAAAACAAAAATGTCCTCCAAGTAAGCAGGTGAACACAGGGCGATGCAAAAAGGGAAGACAAATGCAGGCTATGTATGAGGGTTGGTGAGCACGGGTCCGGAGGCTGGTAAGAGAGGCTTGCATGAGGGTTCAGCATACTCTCTGAACAAATTATCTGCGGCTCTGCCAAAGGTTGTATGTTCAGAAATGCAATGGATCGAGATCGGTAGAAACGGGACAGTAAATAAGTCCACTTCTGCCCAACCATCAGTAGGATGGGCATCACTTATTACGTATTCTCACAAATCCCAATCACAACAATCGTATAATCACAAATAGAATGGCACTTTCTAATGTGTACTATTTCGGTGACACGATCTAATAAGCTCAAACGAAGCAACAGCTCTCAAACCAACTGCAACCAGAAAGTTAGTATTTGCATCATAGTGTGTTCTATGACGCGCTTTCCAATCTACTATAAAATCCCACAACCAAGCATGGGGTTTCTGTAAAAGGACAGGGTGTCAGCATATCCAGGCAATAAGAAAATGAGGACGGTCTCTTCTCGCAAAGAAACAGACAATAGCGCTTAAAAAGGAAAGGAGTAAATATGCACACAAGTAAGAAATCTGTAGACTGACCGGCTTTCCACCTCTGCTGGGTTTTCAGTGCATATCGATCACAGTCCTCTCTGCTGATCTTGTATTTTTCAGCCAGATTTTCAGCAGTGACGCCCATTGGGGTTTTAATGTGCAAATCAGTGAGTCCGGCCCACAAAGTGTCTTCCATCTAGAACGGAATCAAGGGAACAAGGAATAATGGTCAGTCATAGGCATAAAACAAACGATTCACAGATTAATGTTCATTTCTGACAATTATAGCTTAACAGAGGCACTGGAACAGACATTACCCTTAAATGAAAAAGAATAGGTTTGATAAGTAGAAGGAAGCGATCATGGCATACATTGTACATATGCTTGGTCCAAAGGTAGCTCGATTATCAATGACTTGGAAAATACCATCAGGCGGCTGGAATCCGAATGGTACCAAATACATTACACAGTCGCAGGAGAGCATACATCAGGGGCATCAAACATAAGGCCCACAGTGATGAGCAAGCAACACACACATATATATATATATATATATTCAGTGAAAAAACTTTGTCAAAGGGACGTTATGGTTCCAAGTAAAACTGAAAAACCCTTGAAATTCGCCAGTTATGGTAAGCTGAGCAACCATAACTCGCGCCACCACCGTGCGATGCTAAGACGAACACCCAGGACATCAAAGATGACATCACAAATGTCACTGAATTTCATAGGTTTTTAGTAGCGCAACTTAACCATAACGTCCCTTTAACAAAGTTTTTTCATTGAATTTCATAGGTTTTTATTAGTGCAACTTAACCATAACGTCTCTGTAACACTTTTTTTTACTGAATTTTATAGGTTATTAGTGCAACGTCACCATAACATCCTTTTCAATAGATGACGACCACTAGCATCTTAGGTCCTCAAAGTGGGAACCCCGGGTGGTAAAAGAAAAAGATTTTCCTTCCTACACGGCGTCCCAGTGTAGGAAGGAAAATCTTTTACCACAATGGCCTCCATGGAAAGGGAAGGCGGTGTGTATAAAGAGAACACAACAGGGCATGAGCGGGGGGGTGGAGGGGGAACAGGGGAGACACATGGGCATGAGCGAGGGTGAGAGGGAACAGAGCACAAAAGGGGCATGAGCAGGGGGTGGGAGAAAAGGAAGGAAACACGGGGCATGAGCGGGGGTGGGGGAACACGAGAGAGACACGGGGCATGAGCAGCAGGTGGGGGGGAACAGGGGAGACACGGGGCTGAGCGGGGGGTGGGGAGGAACACGAGGGAGACACGGGGCATGAGCGGATGGTGGGGAGGAACACGAGGGAGACACAGGGCATGAGCGTGGGGTGGCAGGAACACAAGGGAGACACGGGGCATGAGCGGGGGGTGGGGAGGAACACGAGGGAGACACGGGGCATGAGTGGGGGGTGGGGAGGAACACTAGGGAGACACAGGGTATGAGTGGGGGGTGGGGTAAACAGGGCACACACGGGCATGAGCGGGGGTGGGGGAAAAGGGCACACAGGGCATGAGCGGGGATGGAGGGGAACACGAGGGAAACATGGGGCATGAGCGGGGGTGGGGGGAACACGAGGGAGACACGAGGCATGAGCGGGGGTGGGGGGTAACACGAGGGAAACACAGGGCATAAGCGGGGTTGGAGGGAACACGAGGGAGACACGAGGCATGAGCCGGGGGTGGGGGCAAGAGGAGACACGGGGCATGAGCGGGAGGTGAGGGGGTACATGATGCAGACACGGGGCATGAGCGGGGGGTGGGGGCAACAGGATACACACGGGGCATGAGCGGGGGGTGAGGGGGTACACGAGGGAGACACGGGCATGAGCGGGGGTGGGGGGAATACGAGGGAGACATGGGGCATGAGCGGCAGTGGAGGGAACAGTGCACATGGGGCATGAGCGGGGGTGGGGGGAACAGGGCGCACACAGGGCATGAGCGGGGGGTGGGGGGAAAGGAGAGACGGGGCATGAGCAGGTGGGGGGAACACGAGGGGGACACTGGGCATGAGCGGGAGGGTGTGCGGGGAAACACGAGGCATGAGCAGGGGTGGGGGGAACACGAGGGAGACACGGGGCATGAGTGGGGGTGGGGGTAACACGAGGGAGACACGGGGCATGAGCGGGGGTGGGGGTAACACGAGGGATACATGGGGCATGAGCAGGCGGTGGGGGTAACACGAGGGAGACATGGGGCAAGAGCGGGGATGGGGGAGTAACACGGAGCATGAGCGGGGGGGGTGCGGGGAACAAGAGGGAAACACGGGGCATGAGCGGGGGGTTGGGGGTACAGGAGGGAAACCCGGGGCATGAGGGGGGTGGGGGTAGAGGAGGGAGACATGGGACATGACCGGAGGGTGGGGGCGCAACAGGAGACACAGGGCATGAGCGGGGGGTGGGGGGTACACGAGGGAAACACGGGGCATGAGTGGGGGTGGGGGGGGCAGGGGAGACACGGGGCATGAGCGGGGGTGGGGGGGACAGGGGAGACATGGGGCATGAGCGGGGGGTGGGGGTAACAAGGGAGACACGGGGCTTGAGCGGGGAGTGGGGGGAAAGGAGTGAGACACGGGGCATGAGCGTGGGTGGGTGGAACAGGGGAGACACGGGGCATGAGCGGGGGGTGGGGGGTAACAAGGGAGACAGGGCATGAGCGGGGGTGAGGGAGACAGGGCATGAGCAGGGGGTGGGGGGTAACACAAGGGAGACACAGGGCATGAGCGGGGATGGGGGTAACAGGGGAGACATGGGGCATGAGCGGGGGGTGGGGGGTAACACAAGGGAGACACGGGGCATGAGCAGGGGGTGGGGGGGTAACACAAGGGAGACACAGGGCATGAGCAGGGGGTGGGGGGGTAACACAAGGGAGACACCGGCATGAGCGGGGGGTGGGGGTTAACAGGGGAGACCGGTCATGAGCGGGGGGTGGGGGGGCACAGGGGAGACACACGGGGCATGAGCGGGGGGGAAGGGGAGAGACACACGGGCATGAGCGGGGGGTGGGAGGAAAGGAGGGAGACATGGGCATGAGCGGGGGTGGGGGAAGGGGAGAGACACGGGGCATGAGCGGGGGGTGGGGAGAAGGGGAGAGACACACGGGGCATGAGCGGGGGGTGGGGAGAAGGGGAGAGACACACGGGGCATGAGCGGGGGGTGGGGGGAAAAGGGAGAGCCACACTGGGCATGAGTGGGGGGGGAGGGGAGAGACACGGGGCATGGGTGGGTGTAACAAGGGAGACATGGGGCATGAGTGGGGGGTGGGGGGTAACACAAGGGAGACATGGGGCATGAGCGGGGAGTGGGGGGAAGTGGAGAGACACGGGGCATGAACGGGGGAGGGGGGAAGGGGAGAGACACACGGGGCATGAGCAGGGGGTGGGGGGGAAGGGGAGAGAGACACGGGGCATGAACGGGGGTGGTGGGAGGGGAGAGAGACAAGGGGCATGAGCGGGGGGTGGGGGGAGGGGAGAGACACACGGGGCATGAGCAGGGGGTGGGGGGAAGGGGAGTGACACACGGGGCATGAGCGGGGGCGAGGGGGTACACGATGAAGACACGGGGCATGAGCGGGGGTGGGGGGGAAGGGGAGAGAGACACGGGGCATGAGCGGGGGGTGGGTGAAGGGGAGAGACACGGGACATGAGTGGGGGTGGGGGGAAGGGGAGAGACACGGGGCATGAGCGGGGGGTGGGGGGAACAGTAGGGAGACACGGAGCATGAGCGGGGGAGGGGGGAAGGGGAGAGACACGAGGTATGAGCGGGGGGTGGGGGGGAAGGGGTGAGACACGGCGCATGAGGGGGGTGGGGGAAGAGGAGAGACACGGGGCATTAGTTGGGGGGGAGGGGAGCGACACGGGGCATGAGCTGGGGGTGGGGGAAGGGGAGAGACACGGGGCATGAGCGGGGGTGGAGTGGAACAGTAGGGAGACACAGGGCATGAGCAGGGGGTGGGTGGGAAGGGGAGAGACACGGGGCATGAGCGGGGGGTGGGGGGGAAGGGGAGAGACACACGGGGCATGAGCGGGGGTGGGGGGAAGCGGAGAGAGACACGGGGCATGAGCGGTGGGTGGGGGGAAGGGGAGAGAGACTCGGGGCATGAGCGGGGGGTGGGGGGAAGGGGAGAGAGACACGGGGGGTGGGGGGAAGGGGAGAGAGACACGGGGCATGAGCGGGGGGTGGGGGGAAGGGGAGAGAGACACGGGGCATGAGCAGGGGGTGGGGGAAGGGGAGAGAGACACGGGGCATGAGCGGGGGTGGGGGAGAAGGGGAGAGAGACACGGGGCATGAGCAGGGGGTGGGAGGGAAGGGGAGAGACATGGGGCATGAGTGGGGGGTGGGGGGAAGGGGAGAGAGACACGTGGCATGAGCAGGGGGTGGGGGGAAGGGGAGAGAGACACGGGGCATGAGCGGGGGGTGGAGGGGAAGGGGAGAGACACGGGGCATGAGCGGGGGGTGGGGGGAAGGGGAGAGAGACACGGGGCATGAGCGGGGGGGTGGGGAAGAAGGGGAGAGAGACACGGGGCATGAGCGAAGGGGAGAGACACGGGGCATGAGCGGGGGGTGGGATGGAAGGGGAGAGACACGGGGCATGAGCGGGGGGTGGGAGGGAAGGGGAGAGACACGGGGAATGAGCGGGGGGTGGGAGGGAAGGGGAGAGACACGGGGCATGCGCGGGGGTGGGGGTAAGGGGAGAGACGGGGCATGAGCGGGGGTGGGGGCAAGGGGAGAGACACGGAGCATGAGCGGGGGTGGGGGCAAGGGGAGAGACACGGGGCATGAGCGGGGAGCGGGGGGTGGGGGGAACAGTAGGGAGACACGGGGCATGAGCGGGGGAGAGGGGAAGGGGAGAGACACAAGGTATGAGCGGGGGGTGGGGGAAGGGGTAAAACACGGGGCATGAGGGGGGTGGGGGAAGGGGAGAGAGACACGGGGCAAGAGGGGGGTGGGGGGAAGGGGTGAGAGACAGGGCATGAGCGGGGGGTGGGGGGAAGGCGAGAGAGACACAGGGCATGAGCGGGGGTTGGGGGGAAGGGGAGAGAGACACGGCATGAGCGGGGGTGGGGGGAAGCGGAGAGAGACACGGGGCATGAGCGGGGGCATTGGGGGGGTAACACAGGAGACACGGGGCATGAGCGGGGGGTGGGGAGGGGAGAGGAGAGACACACGGGGCATGAGCAAGGGGGGAGGGGAGAGACACACGGGGCATGAGCGGGGGGGTGGGGGGAAGGGGGAGAGAGACACGGTGCATGTGCGGCGGGTGGGGGCGAAGGGAGAGACACGGGGCATGTGCGGGGGGTGGGGGGAAGGGGAGAGACACAAGGGGCATGAGCGGGGGGTGGGGGGAAGGGGAGAGACACGGGGCATGAGCGGTGGGGGGGAAGGGGAGAGAAACACGGGGCATGAGCGGGGGGTGGGGGGAAGGGGAGAGAGACAAGGGGCATGAGCGGGGGGTGGGGGAAGGGGAGAGAGACACAGGGCCTGAGCGGGGGGTGTGGGGGAAGGGGAGAGACACGGGGCATTAGTGGGGGGGAGGGGAGCGACACAGGGCATGAGCTGGGGGTGGGGGGAAAGGAGGGAGGCACGGGGCATGAGCGGGGGGAAGGAGAGAGAGACACGGGGCATGAGTGGTGGGTGGGTGGGAAGGGGAGAGACTCACGGGGCATGAGCGGGGGGTGGGGGGGAAGGAGAGCGAGACACGGGGCATGAGTGGGGGAAGGGGAGAGAGACACGGGGCATGAGCGGGCGGAAGGGGAGAGAGACACGGGGCATGAGCGGGGGGTGGGGGGAAGGGGTGAGAGACAGGGCATGAGCGGGGGGTGGGGGGAAGGCGAGAGAGACACAGGGCATGAGCGGGGGTTGGGGGGAAGGGGAGAGAGACACTGGGCATGAGCGGGGGTGAGGGGAAACGGAGAGAGACACGGGCATGAGCGGGGGTGGGGGGAAGCGGAGAGAGACACGGGGCATGAGCGGGGGAAGGGGAGAGAGACACGGGGCATGAGCGGGCGGAAGGGGAGAGAGACACGGGGCATGAGCGGGGGGTGGGGGAAGGGGTGAGAGACAGGGCATGAGCGGGGGGTGGGGGGAAGGCGAGAGAGACACAGGGCATGAGCGGGGGTTGGGGGGAAGGGGAGAGAGACACTGGGCATGAGCGGGGGTGAGGGGAAACGGAGAGAGACACGGGCATGAGCGGGGGTGGGGGGAAGCGGAGAGAGACACGGGGCATGAGCGGGGGGTGGGGGTAACAGGGGAGACAGGACATGGGAGGGGGGTAACACAAGGGAGACACGGGGCATTGGGGGGGGTAACAGGAGACACGGGGCATGAGCGGGGGGTGGGGAGGGGAGAGGAGAGACACACGGGGCATGAGCAAGGGGGGAGGGGAGAGACACACGGGGCATGAGCGGGGGGTGGGGGGAAGGGGGAGAGAGAAACGGTGCATGTGCGGCGGGTGGGGGCGAAGGGAGAGACACGGGGCATGTGCGGGGGGTGGGGGGAAGGGGAGAGACACAAGGGGCATGAGCGGGGGGTGGGGGTAAGGGGAGAGACACGGGGCATGAGCGGTGGGGGGGAAGGGGAGAGAAACACGGGGCATGAGCGGGGGGTGGGGGGAAGGGGAGAGAGACACAGCCATGAGCAGGGGTGGGGGGGAGGGGAGAGTCACGGGGCATGAGCGGGGAGTGGGGGGGAAGGGGAGAGACACGGGGCATGAGTTGGGGGTGGGGGAAGGGGAGAGACACGGGGCATGGGTGGGGGTAACACAAGGGAAACATGGGGCATGAGAAGGGGTGGGGGGTAACAAGGGAGACACAGGGCATGAGCGGGGGTGGGGGGTAACAGGGGAGACAGGTCATGAGCGGGGGTGGGGGGAACAGGGGAGAGACACGGGGCATGAGCGGGGGTTGGGGGGGAAGGGGAGAGAGACACAGGGCATGAGCGGGGGGTGGGGGGAATGCGAGAGAGACACGGGGCATGAGCGGGGGCTGGGGGGAAGGGGAGAGAGACACTGGGCATGAGCGGGGGGTGGGGGGAAGCGGAGAGAGACACGGGCATGAGCGGGGGTGGGGGAAGTGGAGAGAGACACGGGCATGAGCGGGGGTGGGGGGGAAGGGGAGAGACACGGGGCATGAGCGGGGGGTGGGGGGTAACAGGGGAGACAGGGCATGGGAAGGGGTAACACAAGGGAGACACGGGGCATGAGTGGGGGGTGGGGGGGAACAGGGGAGACACGGGGCATGAGCAGGGGGTGGGGGGAAGGGGAGAGAGACACTGGGCATAAGCAGGGGTGGGGGGGAAGAGGAGAGAGACACGGGGCATGAGCAGGGGGTGGGGGGGAGGGGAAAGAGACACGGGGCATGAGCTGGGGTGGGGGGAAGGGGAGAGAGACACAGGGCATGAGCTGGGGGTGGGGGGAAGGGGAGAGAGACACGGGGCAGGAGCGGGGGGTGGGGGAAGCGGAGAGAGACACGGGCATGAGCGGGGGGTGGGGGTAACGGGGGAGACAGGGCATGGGTGGGGGTAACACAAGGGAGACACGGGGCATGAGCGGGGGGTGGGGGAAGTGGAGAGAGACACGGGCATGAGCGGGGGTGGGGGGGAAGGGGAGAGACACGGGGCATGAGCGGGGGGTGGGGGGTAACAGGGGAGACAGGGCATGGGAGGGGGTAACACAAGGGAGACACGGGGCATGAGCGGGGGGTGGGGGGGAACAGGGGAGACACGGGGCATGAGCAGGGGGTGGGGGGAAGGGGAGAGAGACACCGGGCATAAGCAGGGGGTGGGGGGGAAGAGGAGAGAGACACAGGGCATGAGCAGGGGGTGGGGGGGAAGGGGAAAGAGACACGGGGCATGAGCTGGGGGTGGGGGGAAGGGGAGAGAGACACAGGGCATGAGCTGGGGTGGGGGGAAGGGGAGAGAGACACGGGGCACGAGCGGGGGCTTGGGGGAAAGGGAGAGAGACACGGGGCATGAGCGGGGGGTGGGGAGAAGGGGAGAGAGACACTGGGCATGAGCGGGGGTGGGGGGAAGCGGAGAGAGACATGGGCATGAGCTGGGGTGGGGGAAGGGGAGAGACACGGGGCATGAGCGGGGGTGGGGGGTAACACAAGGTAGACACGGGGCATGAGCGGGGGTTGGGGGGAAGGGGAGAAACATGGGGCATTAGCGGGGGGTGGGGAGGAGGGGAGAGACACGGGCATGAGGGGGGGTGGTGGGAAAGGAGGGAGACACGGGGCATGAGTGGGGGGAAGGGAAGAGCAACACGGGGCATGAGCGGGGGGTGGGGGGAAGGAGTGAGAGACACTGGGCATGAGCGGGGGGTAGGGGGAATAGGGAGACACGGGGCATGAGCAGGGGGTGGCGGGGAAGGGGAGAGACATGGGGCATGAGCGGGGGGTGGGGGGGAAGGGGAGAAACACTGGGCATGAGCGGGGGTGGGGGAAGGGGAGAGAGATACAGGGCATGAGAGGGGGGTAGAGGCGAAGGGGAGAGACGAGGCATGAGCGGGGGGAGGGGAGAGACACGGGGCATGAGTGGGGGGTGAGGGGAGGGGAGAGACACACGGGGCATGAGCGGGGGGTGGGGGCAAAGGAGGGAGACGCACGGGGCATGAGCGGGGGTGGGGGGAAGGTGAGAGAGACACGGGGAATGAGCGGGGGTTGAGGGGGAAGAGGAGAGAGTCACGGGGCATGAGTGGGGGGTGGTGGGGGGAGGAGGGAGACACGGGACATGAGCGGGGGAACAGGAAAGAGAAACTGAGCATGAGCGGGGGGGTGGGAGGAACACACAGAGAATCAGCGAGGGGGGGACATGGGAGGCACGGGCCATGAGCGGGAGGTGGGGGGAACAAGAGAGAGACACGAGGGCCTGTGCCTCACTGCCTTTTCGTGGCCGACGCAGCCCACATCAAAACTGTGCAGGCAGCAGAGCAGATCCCGCTCCGATAAATAAAGATGGCGGGCGTCTCTGAAAATAGACGCACTGCACGCTTCACGGCAGCCAATAGAAAAGCACGTCAGATGTCCGCAGACATCACGCAAGCTGCTTGCCCAATCACCGTCCTGTCCGCGGAGCGAACAGGGAAGTGTGTCCGCGAAGCGAACACAGATATCGCTAATTTTTTCTGACCTACTTTTTGGTCATTTAAAAAAAAATACTGGACGGATTTTCATCAAATTTGCAAAAGCACGCTTTCGGGACCAAGCCGCTGCTCCTGGTCCAAATTTGGTGAAAATCCGTCCAGCGGTTTGGGCTGTAGGCGCGAGCAACATTTTTTTCCCATTCAGTCTATGGGAAAAAAAAAAGTTTTGGGACCCCCCCCCCTATAACTTTGCCCCTCCTGGACGAATCCTCACCAAACTTCGTCCAGGGGGAGCGAAGTTATAAGCCGCCCAAAAAGTGCTCTTCCTATGGAAACACCAACTTAACCATACTCACGGCCGCTACCCCGTGTAGTTATGGTTAGGATGCTAAACCCATAAGAAGCACACTTTTTCGGCGGCTTATAACCTCGCCCCCCCCTGGATGAATCCTCACCAAACTTTGCAGAAAAAGTACATGGGTGGCTCTGAATTTATTCGCCAAGTTGGGCGATGTTTCGTGTGAGGGTGGGGAGTTATAAGGTGGGTCTCAACACTTTTTTTCCCATAGACTGAATGGGGGAAAAAACTTTGCGCACGGCTACAGGCGGAACGGCTGGACGGATTTGCACCAAAATTGCACCAGGAGCGGGGGCTTGGGCTAGAAGAACAAGTTAGTTACCAACTGTAGTGTTCTTTCTACTGGATGTTCCTCCCACATATTCCTTATCTTTGATATCTCTATTCCAGCTTGCTGGCCTCGGAATTATTTTTCAGTAGAGGGCGCTGCGCATCGATGCCCTCGAGTCCATGTCCCTCGATGGCCTACGTATCGGCGTTGACGTCATCACGAGTATAAATAGTCACGCGCAGCATCCGTTGCTCAGTTCCATTTTGAAGTGTGAGCTTTGTCTAGCATGAGACGGTTACAACCCTTGAGGGAACGCAGGCTGGAACTACAAGGGAAGTTTTACTGCGGGGAAGGATGGGATGGGCGATAAGGAATACGTGGGAGGAACATCCAGTCGAAAGAACGTTACAGTTGGTAAGTAACTTGTTCTTCGAATGGATTCAAACTCCCACGTATTCCTCATCTTTGATAGACTCCCAAAGCAGTAAATTGTACAGGAGGTGGGAATCAAAATGACTGTTTTAAGTGTGCAGAGTGCAATACAGCTTTTCAAAATTTGGTCTCCTGACAAGTGGAGGAGTCCAGACTATAGAATTTGGTGAAGGTGGGTGCAGATGACCATGTGGCAGTTGCACTAATGTCCTTTGTTGGAACTCCCTTTTTGAGAGCTGACAAGGCTGCAAAACCCCTGGTGGAATGAGCCCTCAGATGTTGAGGGGGGATCTTTCTCTGCCAATTTGTAATATTCCAGTATAGTTAGAATGATCCATCTTGAGATGGTTTGTTTGGTGATGGCAAGACCTAGTTTGTGTCCTGCATACCCCAAAAATAATTGGTCTGCTTGCCTTAGTCCTGCAAGTCTGCTTATATGAAAGCTCAGACCCCGCTTAGGACCAAGCCTAGGCAATCTTTCTTCCTCTTTACCTGGGTGAGGAGGAGGATAAGATTAAGGTAAAGTTATCTTTTGTGTGATCTGGAACTCTGACACAACCTTTGGGAGGAAATTAGGCTTCACTTGAAGAACTACTTTATCTTTGTGGAAGATAGTGTGTGGAGGTTTGCAAGATAAGGCTTGGAGTTCGCTCACTCTTCTGGCAGAAGTTATAGCCACTAGGAAAACAGTTTTCAGAGTGAGAAATCTTAATGGGCAGGAATGGAGAGGTTCAAAAGGAGTGCCCATTAGGAATTTTAGAACTATATTTAAGTCCCACAGAGGAACTTGAAAAAGGAGTCGCGGGGGGTGGGGGAGGGAGGGAGGGCTAGACATTAGTCAACCCTTTCAGGAATTGAATAACTAAGGGCATCTTAAAACATGAGGGTTCTTCAACCGTGCGTTTGAAGATAGATAGCACGGGGAGGTAACCCTCGATTGTGCCGACTTGTAGTCCTAGATTTGCTAAATGTAGTAGGAAAGATAACGCCATTGGTGTACTGTATGAAAAAGCGTCGATATTCTTATGTCTACACCAGCTGCAGAACTTGTTCCAATGGCAGCAGTAAAGTGATTTAGTTGCTGGTCTTCTGGCCGAAAGCAACACCTCCATTACGTCATGCGGGAGGTCCTAATCCTTGCATCTCAGCCTTTCGGAAACCATGCGTGAAGGCTGACAGTTCGGATATCCGGATGGGGAACCCGATCCTCCTCTTGCGAGAGAAGATCATCTCTTTGTGGAAGATGAATCAGAGGACGGATGGACAGGTCCAGAAGGTCTGGGTACCACGTTCTCCTGGCCCAATCCAGGGCAATTAGGATCATGTATTTCCTGAACGTCATCAACCGCCTTATCATGTGAGGAATGACGGGAACTGGCAGAAACGCGTAGGGGAGTGGAAATTCCCAGTCCACCACGAACGAGTCTCCTAGAGTTCCTCTCGGGGGGGGGAAATTCCTTTGAGCAGTACAGTGCACACTTCCTGTTGGCATTGGTCGTGAACAGATCCACTTGAGGGGTCCCTCAAAGGGTGAAGATCTCCTGAAGGACTTCCTGAGCTAGTTCCCACTCTTGGGAGACTGCACACTGCCTGCTCAGAGTGTCCGCTGTTCTATTCTTCTCCCCAACTAGGTAAACTGCCGCTAGAGAGATTCCTTCTTGTAATGTCCAGAACCAGAGCTGCATTGCCTCTCTGCACAGTGGTAGCGACCCTACGCCTCCTCTTTGTTGAGGTAGTGCATGGCCACTGTGTTGTCCGTCATTATCACAACATTCTTTGCCTGTACTGATGGCAGGAAAGATTTCAGTGCTAGCCTGATTGCTCTCAGCTCTAAAAGGTTGATGTGTAGTGTGGACTCTGATGGAGACCAACAACCGCTGATAGTCAGATAGTTGGCATGAGCTCCCCACCCCTTAAGTGAGGCATCCGTCACTACTGTTATCTCCGGCCATGGTTGCCAAAAAGTTTCTCCTTTCAAAATGTTCTCTCGACAGGCCCACCACTGCAGGTCTAGTGCGAGACTGTTCGGGATTTGTAGGAGATCCGACATCCTTCCTGAGAACTGTGGCCACTGGGTCCTGAGAGCCCACTGGAGAGATCTCATTCTCGGGCGAGCTTCTGGCACTAGGACAATGCAGGATACCATGAGGCTGACAACCTCAAAAAAAAAAAATGTAATAAATAATGGAAGGCTGGAAGATGTTGGGCATACTGAAATTTGGTCACCATCTGTATAATGTCTCGAGCCCTCACCTCTGGTGGCGAGGCTTTTCCCAGGGATGTGTGCAGGACTGCTCCAATAAATTGGAGTTTCTGTGATGGTATCAAATGGGACTTCTTGAAATTGAGGGAGAAGCTCAGCTTGTGAAGGAAGTGGCAAACATAGTCTAGATGATTTTGAGCTTGTTCCGGATTATTGCTCTGATCAACAAGTCGTCTAGGTAGGGGTAGACATGAATCCCTCCCCTCCTGAGACTTGCTGCCACCACCGCCATTAGCTTGGTGAAAACCCTCAGGCGGAGGTCAGCCCAAATGGCAGAACCCGAAACTGATAGTGAGAGCTGCCAACGGCGAACCGCAGGTACTTTCTGTGCTTGTGATGGATTGGCACATGAAAGTAAGCATCCTGAAGGTCCAGAGATACCAACCAATCCTGAAGTTGGAGGGCCTGAAGGATCTGAGAAAGGGTTCCCATCTTGAACTTGTCCTTCCTGTGGAATTTGTTTGATTCTCATAAGTCCAAGATGGGTCTCATTCCTCTGTCCTTTTTCGGAATTAGGAAATATGGGGATTACCAACCCTTGTTCCTCTCCGCTGCAGGTACTGGTTCTATAGCACCTTTCTCTAGCAGGTCCATATTCTCCTGCATAAGGAGCGGGTCTGGAAACATCAAAGAGTTGTTCCCCGGTGGATGACTATGCGTAGGAAAGGCAGGCAGTAACCTTGGGCAATTGTTTCCAGTGCCCAAGCATCTGAAATAATAGCCTGCCATTCTGTCAGATGCTGAGTCAACCTGCCCCCTACTGGTGTCTTGTGAAGTAAGACCTCAGAGGGGTTTTGAGGTGGCTGAAGCAGATGCTGAGGATAAAGAATCTCCTGCTGATGTAGGCTTGGTACCTTTGCCCCGTCCACCATGGGTGAATCGTCTCTGGCCGCTTTGAGCTTGCGGTCCTCTGCCTTTTCCGTATGCGGAGTAAAAGCGAAAGGACTTACCCCTTCAGGGCGTGCCCGTGGGGCGATTTGGAGTTTGACGAATCGCAGCTCCAAGAGATTTGTCTGCCGCTTTTGAAGTTTGCAACTTCTCCAAACAATCATCAGCTTTCTTTCCATATAAATGGGTGCCGTCAAAGGGCATATTCAGAAGTCTGGATTGCACGTCAGGAGCAAAACCAGATTTCAGCAACCACGCAAATTTGCAGATTGTGGTACTCGCCTCCATGGCTCTGCTGATGCTGTCAGCAGAGTTGAGACCGGTTTGGAGAGACTTGCACATCGCATCTGTCCTGTCCTTGATAATATTCAGGAAACCGTGTCTCTCCTCTTCTTTCGGGGATGTGATGAACCGCCACTGAAGCACACTCCCAAAGGGTGTGGGTGAATCTTGCCAGCGTGCATGTGGCATTAGCCGACTTAAGAGCCATGCTGCATGCAGAGAAAACCTTCTTGGCCATGGCGTCACATTTTTTGTCATCCCTATCCTGTAGGATTGTAGGGTATGCCGATTGTCTGCCTGATGAGGAACAGCTTGTACTACTAGACTCTCTGGAGTCGGATGCTTAGATAGGTAAGGAGGGTCTGCTGCCGATGTCCTATATTTTGCAGAGAGATTTTTTGTTAACTGCAGGAATTACTTCTGGAGTCTCCCAATTTGTGGATACCATTTTTTGTAATGCCATATGGAAAGGGACTACAGGGTCATCCTGAGGTCCCCTGTCTAAGATGTCCATTAAGTGATCTTCATCAAAAGTGGGTGTGGGTCGGGGGGGCGTGGCCAGCAGCCGAGCGACGAGGACGTGAGCTTGCATCGCTTCCGGGCCGCCAGCCAGATCCTGAAACAATCCTGTTTTTCCTGCAAGACTAAAAGTACCCAAAGTGCCTACTCGATGTGGGAACTTCTGCTGCACGTCCCTACCTGCTCCTGGTGAAAATCGGTGTCGGAAGACCCACTTAGCGACATTTTCAAGAAAGCAAGCTTGCGCGCCACAGAGCACACAGAATGGCCGCTGCAGACCACGGATGAACGGAGGACGCCGTGCGCCACCACCAAACCCTGCCCGAGTACCGGCGAGTGGAGTGTGGGGTACTGTGTTGAGCTACACGGCGGGCAAAGGACCCCAAAATAGAACCGAACCACCCCCAGTGCTGCTCCCGGACTGCGGGGAGCGGGACCCCGCTGGGTGCCTCCCCGCCTCCCGCCGGTGAAACCCTCAGAGCCGTGAAAGTTCCCTCCAAAGGCAGATCGAAGGGCGGAAGAGATACACCCTTGGAAGCGGCACCGGCAGCTGGCAGCTGTCGTTCACAGGCAGTTAGATCCGCACTAACACAACGACGTACGTGCCCGTATACTACTTCTGCCTGCTGGCGCCGTCAGGACGCCCGGAGCCGACGGGGCTCCTCAAGCAGCGCTCCACTTAGCGTTGAGCGCCTTCCAGACTCCTGAGGTGGCCCCCGCTCGCTGTCGGACAGCTACTACCTCAATCTTGCGGTAAGGAGAAGGGGGGCCGCCGGTGGGCCCACTACAGGGACTCTTCCAGTTGCCCCATCATAGTGAAACGGATATATCATATTGAGGCGCACAGATATCTTTCATCCTCAACGAGGGCGAACGCGGGCTGACTTCAACGGACCTCGAGTAACCTGCATCTTCATCCCCCCCACTGCCCAAGAGAAATCGTTGTTGTGGCCCCAATAGAACCACACTTGCTGGACATACCACCACCTTCCCACCGAGCATAACGGAAGCGACCAAATTTCGACGAAATAAGCAACACTGGGCAAGGCGATCAGAACATAGTAGTGCACGGTGACACTGTCTTACGACGCACCTGCCTGTGTGGGAACGCCGATACAGTTACGCCAAAGACGTGCTGGAGGGTGCGGTGTGGAACATCGTGTAATCCCAAGGTGTCACCAAACCCGGCTTCTGGCGCGTTGCTACAGTGCACAGAGATGATACGATACACCCGCCTTCACGCAGGAAAACAAAGAGGACCAGGAAACAAAACACTACCCATATTGTGCCGGTAAAGACCCGTGAACACTCCTAAGGACAAGACACAAGCCCCCTGAAGGCCAAAACAAGCTACACATCAAACCTAACACAGTATCCGGCAGATTACACCCAGACCAGGGAAAAAAGTTCTATAGCGGAACAGTCGCTCCCAGAACGGTCGCAACCCGCCTCGGATAAATAGGCAGAATCCGCAACAACCTGCCCACCGATTAACGTTACAGACCATGCCAGCTGCTATGGGGAAGGATAAAACAAGAAAATTGACAAGTCAAAGCAAAATGGACCAATTCGCCACGGCGAGAACACAATTGGATCACGAACAATCAGACACCATGTTAGAAACAGAGCATAACATATCCCTGAAGGATATCATGGCTGCAATAACAAACTCTGGAACCTCCATGGAACAAAAGATGGATAGCATCAGCACAGACGTTTTGCTCCTCCGCCATGATCTTCAGAAACTGTCCTCCCGCACAGGGGAAGCGGAACAGCGGATCTCTGGGACTGAGGATGGGCTGCGCACTATGGAACAAAGGATGGCTGGGGTAGTGGCACGTCTGAAAACACTGGAGGAGAAAGCAGAGGACAGTGAAGGCCGATCAAGACGAAATAACGTTTGCATCCTGGGCGTACCGGAAAAAACAGAAGGCCCTTCCATGGAACTGTTCCTTGAACAATGGATAACCGATATGTTTGAGCCCCAGACATTCTCGAAATTCTTTTCAATCGAACGCGCGCACCGTGTGCCCACTGGAAGACCCATACCTGGAGCACCTCCACGCACCATAGTTACAAAACTGTTGAATTATAGAGATAGAGATGCGTTACTCCAGACGGCACGGGCCAAAGGCACACTGACCTTCAATGGATCCAAGGTGACATTCTTCCCTGACTACAAAAGGGAGGTTCAGAGAGCCAGGCAGTCTTTTGATCAGCTCAAAAGACAACTCCAGACCCTACACATGAAATACGGCTTGCTATTTCCGGCCCAGCTCAAGATCTATCACGGCGGGACAACGGTACACTTCACTGACCCAAAAGAAGCGTGGAACTGGGCAGAGAAACACATTGAAGGCGACTGGAGACTTGCAAGCAACAGAAGCAGAAACAGGAACCGGCGTGAGCCACTAGACAGAAGGCGCCCAGCTCCACAACCTCTGATGCAGGAACCACCACAACGAGAGGAAATGGGCTGAAACAGTGACACTAACAAGACATACTACTCCGTCGCGGCCCATTTAATGGGCTATCATGCCACACCGATATCAATGCGGCATGCGGCCCGCGAGGCACGGGAGTACTCATTGTATCAGCCAAAGCCAGGCCCTCAACTCAATACTTGAGACTCGAAACACCAGACTTGCTAAAGAACAGTAAGTCGAGAGGGAGGTGTAAACAGTTCACACTAAGTTAATCTGGCGATATAGTTGTTTGGCGCCAATAGAGTTAGGGCGACAGATACTTCATGTTGGGGAGGAGTATAGGGAGGGAGGGAGGATGGGAATTTGTTTTATGTTAGTTATGTTCCAGGAAACCACACCATCTATAATGTTAAGAAGCACACCATCCCTAGCACACCAATTGTCACTCCACTCTTGCCAGCAGTCCACACAAGACAAATGGAAACACATGTCCTGACAGGAAACCAGCCTGCCCTTAGCCATGGCAGATATTATTATAGTATGAAACACCACAATACTATCGAGGGCCCGACGCACACAGTTGTCATCCATACACGTGTCAAATGGCGGGAATCACTAACGTGAACAAAAACAGGACAATCCGAGTGATGACATGGAATGTAAATGGGCTCGGCAATTGTATTAAAAGACGTCTAGTACTGCAAACACTGAATAGACACTCCCCGGATGTGGCATTCCTGACGGAGACACATCTAGCCGGTACCAATTGCTCATTCTTTAGACGCACCAACTACAGACTAGCATTCCACGCCGGTTTTACCATGGGGTCACGAGGAGTACTGATCCTAGTAAACAAAAGACTCCCATTTGTGCCCGCATCCATTACGCAAGACACGGGAGGGAGGTTTGTGCTCACGACAGGTACAATTGGGGAACGTTCTGTGACTATGCTGGCGGTGTATGCACCTCCTAACCTCCTAACCCCCCTGACTAATGACATTACGCTTCTAATTATTAATAATCTTGCAGACCTTACGTTGATTGGGGGAGACTTTAATGAGGTAATGAACGTGGACCTTGATAGAACGCATAGAAGATCCAGAAACCCGAACACACGTACAAAACTTGCCACATTCACTAGCGCGTGGGGCTGCAAGACGTATGGAGAATGCTGCACCCTGTCACAAGGGAATACTCATACCATTCTGGTGCACACGCCTCGCTGTCTAGGCTGGACTATTTTCTGCTGCCACTAAATAACATGCACGAATCACGTGAGGCACAATTTCTCCCAAGAGGTATATCGGATCATTCCCCACTTATAATAACACTTAACACCAGCAGGTCGATCCCCCAACCCAGCTGGCGATTGAACAGCTACTACCTAGGGTTCCCAGAGCTAGTTGAACACGTCCAAAAGACCACTGAAGAATATTTTGAAATGAATACTGACTCAGTGGATAACCCAGTAACGTTATGGGAGGCATTCAAGACAGTGCTCAGAGGGGAAATAATAGCCTGGACCACAGCCCATAAGAAAAAACAATTAGAAGCAATACGCCATGCCGAAGCGAAAGTGCAAAAAGCAGAGACCGATCACCTAACCCGTGACAATTCGGAAACGCATCGCGCACTACAACTAGCGCAGGCACAACTTCAACACATAGCCCTAGACAATGCAAAGCAGGCACATACTGCGATGCGCGCAAAGATATACGAAACGGGGGACAAAGCCGGTAAAATGCTGGCATGGCTGGAACATAGTGACCTGGCAACTGACAACAGAAGAATCAGAACTATTCGTGACAGACGTAGACATAGCGGAGGGTTTTGCAAAATACTACACTGAGTTATACAAAGCACCAACCTCACCACCCGTAATGGACATCCTGGAGGAGATCACTCTCCCCACCCTAAACACAGAGCAGTCTACTCTACTAGAACAGGTAATCACTGAGGAAGAACTAACCCAAGCCACTTCAGAACTCCAATCGGGTAAGACCCCAGGCCCGAACGGCTTCCCCATTGAAACATGGAAAAAAATAGGCGCAACTGTCATCTCCCCACACTTACTTCGTTTACTACAACACTCACACTCACAGGGCTGTCTCCCTCCTGACTTAAGGAAAGCCACAATTATAGTCCTGCCCAAAGCAGATAAGCTACCCGATAAATGTAGCTCCTACAGGCCCATCTCTCTCATAAACTGCGAGGCCAAAATATTGGCAAAGGCACTAGCCAACCGCCTGCAACAGGTCATACACACACTAATACATCCAGACCAGTGTGGATTCATGCCACAGAGATCCACTAGACAAAACATACACAGGCTACACACAGCACTGGAGAAGCTACCTGAGATACAGGACCCCCTGGCTTTACTTGCCATAGACTTCGAGAAGGCGTTCGACTATCTACTGGGAGGCAATATGGGCTATTAGGCAACGCATGGGCATAGGACCGTACTTCATGAGTTGGGTCAAACTGCTATACAACCGCCCCAAAGCAGGTAAACGGGCACATCTCCAATCCCTTTCAACTAGGCAAGGGCACGAGACAGGGTTGCCCCCTGTCCTCCCTAATCTTTGCAATAGCAATTGAGCCATTAGCAATTCTATTAAGATCTACACAAACATGGAGCGGCTTCAGATGGTCAGACGACTGGGATGACAGGGTATCCCTATATGCAGACGACTTGTTAGTATATCTAAAAGACCCACGCAAATCCTGCCCCATAGTGACGCGATTACTAATAAAATACGGTGCGTTTAGCGGCCTTCGCGTCAACTGGACTAAATCCATACTATTCCCACTGAAGCAAATAGATAGCGCGGTGCCAGACGAGTGTCCATACTGTGTGGAAAAGGAGCAATTCAGATACCTAGGCATCCAAATTACGAATAACCTAACAGACTATGTGCCCAAAAACCTGTACCCAATAATGACGAGATTCAAGGAAGACGTCCGTCACTGGATGTCCCTACCACTAACACTACTAGGCAGAGCCGCACTCTTTAAGATGATGGCGCTCCCCCGTTTCCTCTACATACTTCAAAACGCGCCACTACCTATAGCGCCCAACGAATTCCATAAAATGGATCAGACGCTCAGAAAACTGCTATGGATTGGAGGTCACCCTCGCTTAGCATTAACCACACTACAAAGATCTGTATGGGAAGGCGGAATTGGACTGCCCAGATTGCAAACCTACTACTGGGCTAGTCAGATGGCAATAGTGAACGACAGACTCCATGCGGACACAACATTACCACACAACAGAGAACAAGATCCCAACCGATATGAAAGATCCGTATTAAGATACCTCTACCGGAAAAAAGACCGATCTGCCCCTTCCATGCCGTCACACATCCCTAACATGGACAGACACCCACAAATACTTAGGCTGGGACAAAAAGTTGACCCCAGCTCAACCGTTGTGGAATAACAAACTACTCCCGGAAGTGAATAAACTTCCAAAATGGCACTCTTGGACCCAATCGGGCATCACTAAAATTGGGGACGTAGTGAAAGGGAACAAAATAATACCATTTGCAGACCTAATCACTACCTTCGCTCTGCCGATAAATGAGCAGTATCACTACACACAACTCAAGCATGCACTACAGGCCCATCTCCCTGAGATGATGGACATGCCTGATTATACCCCTTTAGAACGTAACCTATTTCCGGATATGATTAAAAACAAAGTCACATCCATCATGTACAGTGCCATAACATCCTTTGCCACCGGGGAGCTGTCGAGCCTGAAAGCCAAGTGGGAGGGGGACGTGGGTGACATACTCCCAGAGGAATGGGTAACTGCCCTTATGTTCCCCAGAGAAACGGCGATCTCCTCCAGGCTAAGATTGATCCAACTTAAAGTACTGCATGGAATATATTACCCGAGGGTAGCACTATTCAAATGGGGTAAGATCACCTCTTCAGCCTGTCTGAGATGCAAACGAGAAGAGGGCTCATACGATCACATACTATGGGACTGTACCATAATCCAACAATACTGGCAGCAGTGCTGCGATGATCTCTCAAGGGTACTGGGTAGAACGATCCATAGAAATGCAAAACTGTTACTGCTGGGGATAGAAGATGAGGTCGAACTGTCACGCTACGAAAAACTGCTCTTATTCACAACCACTGCGTTAATCAAGAGAAATATAGCGCAACTCTGGGGCTCTGAAACGGCACCAAGCTATGAGCAATGGACCACGGATGTGAACATTTGTATTGCAATGGAGAAGAGAGTCTACACAGCCAGGGGCTGTCCTGAGAAAGGCCCAAAAGTTTGGCAAAAGTGGGAAGACGCACACTGAGAGGTAGCCCCCGTCAGGAATTGGGCTAACATCCAAGGACATGCACAGAGATCGAAAATCACATACTAATGGCATAACAAATGCAATTGGCAGTGCTAAGAAGCTTCATTGTAATGGGTACGTGGAATGCATTTGTTGGTGGGTGGGAAAGGGACATAACCTTTACCTCGCTGCGCGAGATGTATGTTTTCTTTATGTGTAAAAAACAATAAAAAATGTTGTATTAAAAAAAAAAGTGGGTGTGGGTCTTGCCCACCCCATATATTCCATTACCCTGTTCATGAGGAGTCTGTAGCCTCCTTCTGCATGGTAACCAGGCTCTGGTTTCCTGAAATGCACCTCTGGAGAGGTGTCAATACCCCTGGCATCCTGGAATAATTCATGTAGATCCTTTAATCTGACTTCCTCTGGTACAAACAACTCAGGTAGAGTAGGTCTTGTGGGGTCTAGATCAAAAGGTCTCTCTGCATCTGAATCCTTCCCTTCTTCATATATTGAAGATAAGGATCTGAAATAATCAGAGTTTGGCAGAGGTGTGTAAATTCTTTAAAGTGATGTGGGAGCTACACTAGTCATCACTGGTCGAGAAAAACTCGATGTCGTTGAGGTAGATGTGAAAGGTCTCTATGTAATAGAGAAAGGTGTTAAAATACTGGAGGTCGACGTCGATTTTGTCGAGGGATTGTGAATTTTCCTCGATGTTGTCGATAGAGTAGCCACCGGTTTCAAAGATCTCGAAGGAGACTTCGACACCTCAGGTGTGAGCGTCGAAGTGGACGTTCAAGGCGTCGATAGTCTTTCCCTCGACGAAGTTGTCAAAGGCGTCGATGACGCAGTCTTCGACTTCGATGGTGGTTTTGACGCCTTATGCTTTCAAGGCATTCTCTCTACTCGAGGGTTCATGACGCTCTCGAGGAATATACTCACGGCTTCTGTGCCATCGGGCTTTCTACACGGGGCATCGCCTCTAGGCGTCGAAGGGGGGCAAAGGTGCTTCTCAAAGACCCTAAGCATTTTTAGTCTGAATTCCTCCTACTCAGCCGGAGAGCTGTATTTGGTGGGGCAAGAAACTTTTTCAGAAGAGCTAGAGCCCGAAGATGAGGGCGATATTCAGTGCCTCTTCTTATTGTGCCTCAAAGCGGAAGCGTGGTGAGATCCGCTCCGAGACCTCGAACGGAAGTGCTTCCTCTTTCGACAAGGAGACGATGGTCTCTACTCGTCAGATGTTAATTTAGAAGGGGTAACAGATTTAACCGGCTTACCCCCCTGCGGTCCCTCAAGACTTTCACCGTCATAGACAGGCATTCCTCACATTCTGAACACGGTGCTCTGGGCCCAGGCACCACAGACACACCCTGTGAGGGTCAGTCAGAGACATCTTAGTCCCCCAATCACAGCATTTTTTTAAACCGGATTGGGCCGTCGATGGAGCCGACGAAGATGACATCAAAGGTCGAGGATTTCGATGTTTTCTTATGAAAATTGAATATTTTATGATTCTCCAGGAACAGAGCGTTGCGTCGCAGAGGCTTACGAAGCGTGGAAAAAAACGGAACCGAGCAACATATGCTGCGCGCAACTATTTATACCCGTGATGATGTTGACGCCGATAAGGAAGCCATCAAGGGACATTGACTCAAGGGCATCAACGCACAGTGCCATCTACTGAAAAAACAATTCCGAGGCCAGCAAGCTGAAATGGAGATATCAAAGTTAAGGAATACGTGGGAGGACACAATCCATTCGAAAGCATGCTTTTGAGCGTTTGGTGGAAATCGGACCAGTACTTTTGTTGTATAGTACTAAAATGTACTTCCCAAAAAATTTGTGATATCCCTGTTCGCTCCGCGGAGCGCAGTGTTACTAACCAGCGGCACGGCGTGATGTCGGCGAACAATAGGCGCGGGTGGTGGTTGGCTGAAGGGAAGCATGACGTGCGTGAAAGATTTAGCAAACCGCTGCCATGGTGTAACAGAGGATATGGCTGTGGTGTGCGTGGCAAGGTTGTAAGATAGTGTGGGCGGTTGGGCCTCATGTAGGTGGGATTGTGCGCACTGAAATTACTAGTTATATGTCGCAGAGCTCCGGCGTCCCATTTTCATGGTGGCTGCGCAGGCGAAAATGTGATCATGCTGCAGTGTGCAACAATCTGTGTTACAAAAGTGTGCTATGATGGTACAATGTTGTGTAGGAGGACAATCCGCTGGCGAAAGGGGCTGAAGAACAGTGTACGGCATTAGGTGGGTGCAAGAAGGGATGGAAAGGGGGCGCAAGTCACGAGTGCTTTGTGTGAGAAATGTGAGCAGAAGAGGAGGGTGGTGTGCCTGCGGTATTAGCCTACAGTATGGCAATGGGCGGCTACCTGAGTAGGATGGAAAGTTGTGTGGAGACTGCAGGGAGCCTTAGGTATGGCATAGCAGATGTAGGGGCGATGTGTTTATGCAAAGAGTGGTGGGAGACCCATTCCAAAAAGGGGAGTGCATTGCAGAAGACGATAGCATTTACACATAGGGTGCACTATGGTGTGCTATGAGAGGTAAGTCACACAGCGATATGTGTGTGCGATACCATAAGTGGAACACATGTTCTTGTATCCCTGCGGTGCAGTGATTGCGTGGAAGTGCTGGAGGCTATGTTGCTTACGTTATTTGGACACATGGTGTCCTGCATGCCATTGGTAAGGTGTGGTTGGCGTGGCCAAGGCTTAGACTGTTGGGTGCATGGCTTTGTTTCGTCGAGTGAGAACCTTTCCAAATGAATTGAAGTGCGTTTTTGCCCACCGCGAAGGAGGAGAATGGGACAGTGCTCCAGGATGTTCCTCTTGCATGCCATTGGTGGAATCGCTTGTGCCTATGTACTTGTATCCAATGAGGTAGTGGCAGAGAGAAAGTAGTGGAAAGGGAAGATTGACTGCTCCTGCTTTACTGGGGTGTGGTCCTCGCAGTGTTTTGAGCTCTGCACGTGCCACAATCTGCCCTTCTCAAGATGCTGGCCAATGACCATGGGACTGTTGGGAATACCCAATGAGCTATTGTGAGTGCACTTCACAGGAAGGGGCGGTGATAATGTTGTTCATTATGCAGTGCGTAGTGAGAAAGGCTAACGTGGCGAAATGTATTGTGTGCACTTTGGGAGATGCCTTTGTTATAGATCGGCATATGCCCTCGAAAGAAACCTGGCTGGCAATTTCGGATTGGAAGGAGTAGATGCATTGTGGAACGCAGTGTACGAGACCAGTTTCGGCCACATGCATCGACTTTTGAAAGACTTGGTCACTTTTGGTAGAGCACATCATGCCATGCTCCACTACGGCCGTAAGTATATGGGCAACGCAGGTTGCAAAGGTTTCTTTCGTCGACTGAGGAGGTTGGTAAATCTAGTGAAGTTGCTTTATCCTATTGCGAATGTACTTTTCTCACCTATCACTCGACGCACAGTATCGGAGAGTGCTCCTGGATGTCGTTCGGAGACAGATGCAGGAAGGTGTCTCATTAATAGAAGCATGAACAGTTTTGTGTCCGGTGCTGGAATGTTCTTCTGCAACAATGACCTCATTTGGTTGTGGGAATGAGGAGTTTTCAAGAAAATGGCATTTCTTTGTCACCCACTGGCAATGCTGCGTTTGCCTGTCTACACAAAGCAGTAAAGAATTTACAAGAAGAATGTCCACACAAGATAACAGAAAAGTAAACACTATCGAAGGGAAAGGTGTTTTGCAGAAAACTTCCAATAAAAATAAAAATCCATTCTCGACAGCCACCACCTACATCGACCTTCCTGTACCCTGCTTGGAAGTTCTTCCCACACAGTCGCACGTAGTTCCAAAGCCACATCCGGGAACTTTGAGGATGACGGTCATGGAAATGGGACTGTATAGCCACAGGGATTGCTGGACAGCGTTTGGCGCCATGGTGCCTATGCAGAGCCCTGTTGTACAGAAGTAATACTGTGAAATGGAAAGCTCTTCATAGTGATTGGTGGAAGCGCGGCCAGGTTTTCACCGCTACGGAATGACGCCGTACTGTACAGAGCAGAATGGAAAGGTAAGATGGAATGTTTGTGCTTCATGTCGACAAAGCTGTTGCCATGCTTGGGTACACGCACATGCGTATGCTCCCTTTTTCTTGAAGTTACCAATGACACTGCCAGAATGGGGCATGTCGGTGCTGCGGGTGTGGGTGCCACCAAGGCCCGTTCATAATTGTCACCACTAGTGTGCGTACTTAAGCACAGTGATATGGCTGGTTGTAGTTGCACACGCACTGTAGGTAAGCAGGAGTGGTGCACCATAACTTGCAGGGCAAAGTGAAGGGCCATACTCCGCTGCTCAGAAAAAGCGCACACACAGTGCACAGAACTTGTACAGTGTGCATTTTGGACGGATGGTTTACACATTTCTCACCTGGAAAGCAGATGCACATTGTTCGCAAACATGCATGCATGTGCAATGGGACATAGAGATGTGTTTGTAAGCCTGCCCTTTCCAAATAATACTGCGTACAATGCTGAATTCTATGCTTTGGCACTGTCGGACAGTCCACCTCTTGTTCCCAAAATGAGGGCTGACGCGCACCCTCAGTGTGTTCGGCTGGTCACGGTGGCACTTTTGTTGTGATGCTGGTTGAAAGGCACATTCGGGGGCTTTGAGGGTGGTGACTATGCAAATGGAACTGTAGAGCCACAGGGATTGCGCAAGTACGTTTGTGTAGAGCCACAGGGATTGCGCAAGTACGTTTGTGGCTGCGGTGTGGACGCAGAGGCCTGTTGTAAAAAACTAATACTGTGACATGGAGAGCTCTTCAATTTTATTGGTCGGAGTGTGTGCAACTTTGTACACTTACGCAATGTAGATGTGCTGCAAAGAAGACACTGCAGAGGGAAGAAGTAATGTTTCACCTTTATCCGGAGAAGGGCGTTGCCGTCCTTCAGTGAACGCACGTGCATATACTCCTTTTTCTGGAACTGATCTATGCCATTGGGACAATGGGAACTGTCGCTGGTGTGGGTGACAGGAAGGGACGTTCATAATTGTCACTACTACAGTGTGTACTCCGCCACAGTGGAATGGCTGCTGTGTTTTACCCCTGCCGCATGTCTTTGTGACACAGTGCTCATGAACATTTGAAGGCCCCCCACACTGTTTGTGTACTGTGTGGAGTGTGACTGATTGTGTAGGCAAGTGCGCGATATTGTATTGAAGTGCCTAATAGACGTTGGACAGATCCCCACCAGTGTATGTAACTTGTGCAGTGCCTGTGACCGTGTAGGAAAGTCAGTGATGTGTTATTTGAGCCTGTATCCACCTTGCACAAAGCCGCCATAGTGTATGTGTTCTTTGTGACATCACATTGCGTGTGTAGGTTACTCAGTAATGTTCTATGTTGACCTGTAATGCACCTTTCACAGGGGCACCCTGTGGTAAATTGGCACTGTTAGATGCTTGGACTTTGTTTCCTTGTTACTGTCCCCTCCTGTGATTCCTACATTCTTAAATGTGGCGGTTTTCCAATTAGTATGTGCACTGTGGGGTGTACTGTAATATGCAATAATTACTACAGGCCTTGAAAGAAAGATTGCAGAAGCAGGAGATGAAACCAGCTCCTGGGTAGCCAGCATTCCCCAGTGATGAGGAGGTAACAGTGGGCAAGAAGGAGATAGTGAATGCGGTTCTGCAAATGTTGCTTTCAGAAAAGAAGGGAACACCTCTTTTGTTTATTATTGAACACCCCTTACACTTAAATTGTGTTGTAATGTTAAATTATAGATTGTTCCAAATTGCCATACTTGTGCTTGTTTGGCAGTAGTTGGTGTGGGAGTGCAATGTTGCATGCACCTGCTAATTGTTGGGTGTGCACGTAGGCAGGCCGTTCTCAGCTACCAGTCGCATTTACGTTGGTAGCAGCTCTCCTGATTGTGGAACCTTGTATTATATGTTTGCTCATAGTTTGGTCCCATTTTTGTGCTGCTTGCTTATTTCAGTGTAACATTACGGTTTGTAACACCAAGTACACTTGTGTTTTCTGAAAAATGTAGCCTTTTTGAGGACTCTTTAAAACAACATCCGTTTCATGTGAAGGTATAGATAGTGTAGTATTTACAATGTTACTGCACTTGCCCACTGACTGTTTCAAGAGAAAATTGTGCTGCCCAGAGGAAGACACTGGTGACAGTATGTACACATCACTCATTTGGAACTTTTCTTTATCATGATGGGTTACAGGATCTGGGATGGGGCACCCCAGGCACTGGGTTATTGTGATCTCTTGAAGGCCATATGCCAACTGAGGCCATTTGTTGTGATTTCATAAGGTGAAAGTTCACATGCTACAATGTACTCTGATGTTATGTGCTGTCATTTGATGGGTTGAAGTTGATGTGCCATCATTTGGCGTTATGTCATCAGTATGGTAGGTATGACTGTTGAAACGTAGATATCCCTACACAAGTTTGTGTACAGTGTTGGCATGTATGCTTTTGGACGACTGTCAGCTGGACGCTTTGTAGCTGAACTGCATTGTGTGCGTGGGTGTACTATGTATACCGTTGACAATTTTCTACGGAGTAATAGCGCGCCACACGTCCATCGACCATTGTGGAAGAATGCTAGTTATTTGTAGGGTACTGGAGGTGGGATGCTTGTTTGCATACTTATCTGTACGACGTGGGTGGACGCCCCCCATCACATCAACATTCCTTCGCATATGCTGCACAGTGCGGATATGATGAGGACACAGAGGCACAAACATACATGCTTGTATTTGCAGTACGTACAAACGTCCGTTCCTACACGCTTGGTAGGTGGCGGAGAACATGAGGCCAAACACTTAGGAATACTATTATTAATTTGCACTTTTGGACATTCATCCGCCCCATTACTGGAAGGGAAGGGGTAGCAAAAGTGCATACTTACTGTAGGGAGATGCGGATGTGCAAAACTTGGTTGCTAGGGAAGGAATAGATTGCTGTGCCATTGGCACATCTCCCATGACACGATTTTTCATGGGATGGCAGACTCGTACATGGGGAAGCAGTATACATGCAGGTGTACCACAGCCACTTAATTTTGTCCAAAACATTTGCTTGTACGGAACTTGTAAGGGGGCACAATTGTTGGCCATTTTTCTTACTTTGCTTTCCAGCCTGTCTATTTTGCTAATTGCACACTTTGTTTCCTTTCCTATGAGTGAATGGTGTTGTGCAAGGATTGCGCCTTCTACTGCCTTGCTTTCCTTTCCAATACGTTTCGTTACAGAAAACAGAATGTCTTTGCTTTACATGCAGGAATATATAGTCCATAATGTCCGCCTCGCACTACAGTCCGTACCAATGGTGTTACTGTAGGAAGTGTTTCTGTTGCCAAGGAAATGTTTTTCTGCAACTCGAAGGTGCTTGGCATTGGCAGGTTTAAAAAAAGACATGTTATACATATGTACTATTGCATATTGAAACACATGTGCAATCATTAGACACAGTTTTGCTTCTTTACTAGTTTGTACTGCCGTTTTGCTCTAAACTATTGCTGACGTTACTCTGCCCGTTAGTTGTTTGTTCCCATGTACAGTAGCAGTGCAGTACGATTGGTAAAGGCAGACATTTTTTATGTTCATGAATTCCCTTATGATGTACTCCTGCTCACTTTCTCCACAATTTGTACAAATACTCCATTTGCGCTGCACATGCTGCTGTTGTAATAAATGTTTGCCGTTGGGTGATTGACACCACTATATAAGAACAGGCTCCTTTCATAGCAGTTTGGATGCCACACAATGTGCGCAACCAGGCACATAGTGCGTGACAGCTGTGTGCGTTACCATGCTGCCAGCTCTTTACTGTATTGGAGAGTTTTTCTTTACAAACCAAGGGTATCCTTCTAAAAACCAATGACATTCACTGGCGTTGTTAAAGGGACGTTATGGTTAAGTTGCACTAGCAAAAACCTATGCAATTCAATGGACAAACGGTGTTACAGGGACGTTATGGTTACAGGTAAAACCGAAAACCCCGCAAAATTTGCAAGTTATGGTAAGCTAAGCAACCACAACTCACGCCACCAGTGTGCTCTGCAAGGACTAACACCCGTGACATCAAAGATGCCAACACAAATCTCATTCATGACATCACATGTGTGGCTCCCTCTTTTTTGTTCACTGCCATAAGTAGGCCAGGTACTTTTCTTCACTAACAGTAAGTAACATTTCTAAAGGCTCTTTCTACCTTTGTGTACAGCACCCTTCTCATATGTTCTTACACTACTTTCCTTAGGGTACACTCATATGATGTCATACATATACATGTAGGGGAGGGAAAAGCGTAAAATACAGCAAGCATATCTGTGCATGAAGATAATGACTTATGTTATGAACAGGTTCTGTTAATAGTGCTCCTTTTTTGCTTACTTTAATTTCCTTGTATATGCTCCTATTGGTATGCATTGTGGTGTTTTTATGTTTTCTGTACAGTACTCCAATTATGTAGTTACTAAGAAAATGGTAGCTACTTCTTAAATGTTTGACGGTTTCCACATCTGTACAACAAAAGCATTCATGAATTCACTATGTCACATGGGAACATTTTGAACATTACACTTCTATGGGGCATGGTGCAGGCAATGGCTTCAGTTCCACATGACTTGCTTCATGTACTGCACAGAAGTGTAATACTATAGTGTGTATAGCTGTGCATTGCGGAATGAAGAACTTCTCTCATGGTAGTTCTTGCAATGATCTTTGATAGTTTTTTTCCACCATTACAATAAGAATCCCTTGTGGAGGCTTTCAATGAAAAACTAAATGCACATGTGATATCATCAGTGATAGCGTGAATGAGATTTGTGATGCAATCTTTGATGTCATGGGTGTTTGTCCTTGCATGTATATATGTGATCAAGCAACGGGAGCGTTGCGAAACGCGTCGTAGTTCTGAAATGCCTGGATATGGCATAAAGAAATCCTTTGGTGAATGGTAGATTTATTTTGGAGACAACCGTTGACGTCCTGACAGCTTTGAGTGCCGTCCTCGTTTGGAAAAGTGAAATTACTTTTCCTTTTGGTTTGAATATATATATATATATATATATATATATATATATATATATATATATACCCACAAAAAACTTTGATAAAAGGGACGTTATGGTTAAGTTGCGGTACTAAAACCATATCCACTTTATTGCAAAAAAGTTGCCTACGGCATTGTTATGGTTACAGTGCACTATTAAAAACGTGAAATTCACTAAACAAATCTTGTTAAAAGGGACGTTATGGTTAATTTGCACCACTAGAAAGCCTATGAAATTCAATGGAAAAACGTTGCTGCCGGAACGCTTTAGTTACAGATAAAACCTAAACCTAGAAATTCGCAAGTTATGGTACGCTACGCAACAATAACTTGCGCTACCACTGTGCACAGCAAGGACCAACATCCATGCAAAGATAATATCACAAATGTCATTGATGACATCACTGACGACATCACATGTATATGTAGTTGTCATGAAAAGCTTCCAGAAGAGATTGTTGTTGTAATGTTGCCAGAAAAATATCAGAGATCATGGGTACAACTATCATTACATAAGTAGCTCGTTACACAAGGCATTGCTATAAACAGTATTGCATTTCACGTTACAAGACCAAACTTATGTACAAACATAAGCAGTGTGTGCAGCATGCATAATACAGGTGAAATATCCACATTTTTCCCATGTTGCATAGAAAATGATGCATGCTTTGCTGTTAGACTTTTGTGGACTGTTACACATGTCATAAGTAGCTACCAATCCCTCGGTTACTATAATATACTACTGCATACAAAAATGAAAGACAGCACAACGCATATCAATAGGAGCATATACAAAGAAAGTAAAGAAAGCAAAAACATAGCAGTACTACCACAAAATGTTCATAACCTAACTGATTATTTTAATGCACAGAAATAAGTGCTGCATTTCAGGCTTCCTTCTTCCCATATATATGTGTAGCATATGATGTCACTAAACCCTAAGGAAAGAAGGGTAAGAACATATGAGAATGGTAAGGTGTACAAATATAGTACCTTATCACTTTGCAATTCCTCACTGCTAGCCAAGAAAATCACCTAGTGTACACATCTCACAAAATGAGGGTGCCAGATGTCATCAATTACATTTGTGATGTAATGGGTGTTAGTACTTGCAGTGCACAGTGGTAGCGCGAGTTATGGTTGCGTAGCATACCATAACTTGTGAATATCTGAGGATTTAAGGTTTTACCTGTAACCATAACGTTCCTGCAGCAACGTTTTTCCCTTGAATTTCATAGGCTTTCTAGTGGTGCAACTTACCATAACGTCCCTTGAACAAGGTGTTTTGTTAGTGAATATATTTATTCAAAGTTCACTGTTCCTGTAACCATATTCCTAAGATGTACTTTGAGATCTGTACCACCCGTAACCAATTTCTTAAGTCTGCTACATATGTAGCCAATCTCTTAAGCCTGCAGAACATGTAACCATATTCTTAAATTATGTGCCCAGTTGCCTCAGGATTAGGTGCGCAATACAAATCCAATAATAAATAAATATACTTCGAGATAAACAGTTGCCTTACATTAAACAGCTACTTTAATTAAAAAAAATGTTGAGTAGTATTTCAGTCTGCAGCCACTCCGTAAGAATTTGGGATCATTTATAAAGTGAAAAAAATCAATAACTGTATTCTGAGCAAAACAAGACATACTAAAATGCCATATTTAACACCATTGTGGCCTGGTACATCCCATTAGGATGCCAGGCCTGAGACCAGTTGCAACTACAATCATTAACTACTAGCTCACACGCCTTCAGGTGTCTAGTGTAATTGGTTATTTATAATGGCTTAATACCCAGGGATTACTAAACCGAGACCCAGAGATCAAACCTGTGTTGCCTCGCGTCATCTTGCTTCCAAGCCGAGCGCGTTGCCCCCGAGCTATCCTCTCGAGACAACATTGCTGGTGGAGCATAATTTCTACACTTTCTACAATAAAGGTGCGCAATAAGGCTACTTTAGGTGGAAAACTCACCTTCAATGAAACTTCTTTTAATAAATAAGATGGTGTAATCTCTACTGAAATGCTCTCCAGTGTGGCATTGGCAATTATATTCAGCCGTGCTTCAGTGATGACGTAGGCAAATACATGTTTGTCTGTTGTGCATCTATTGTTTCTATCGTTTACACAATCTTCTGATGGGCACATCCATGATTTGTTGAAGTGAAATGTTTTCTCGTTTAGTGCAGGTAAGCTGGAATCTTAAGTGAGCTGGAATTATTATTCCGCACAGCCCTTTAAGATGAGTAGCATTACCCTGGAGATGGATGGGGGTGCAGATTCTTACTCATACATCAATAATCAAGACGACTCCGTTTGGCAAAATGAGTCAGTTTTATTAACAAGTCTTTAAAACGGGGGGAGTACAAAGAACATCAGCAATCGCTCAATCTTTTGACTCTTAATACTTTAAAGAAAAAACAGAGCTTTTATAAGCAATATGTGTCATGAATGTCGTACAACCTGCGTCACTACAGACGTCATTCTACGTGGCAAACGTAGGAGGTGGGATTGGTTCTAAGCGAGTAACTAAGCATAGGTTCTATATCTGTAGAGAGTAATGGAGAGAGGTGATTGGATAATTAACATCAGGTGGGGTAACTAAGCCATCCCTTCAAAATGGCCACTACGAACATCACTAAATATACAACGTCCCATTGGCTCTACAAACTATAGGATCCCCAACTTCGTGGTCCTCTACAATTGGTTGGCTTCAACCCCATTCGTACTTTTCCACCTATGTCTAGCAGCATGCAGAAAGAACAGCCAGGTACGGGTGAGCTCGTCCAGGCACCAGCTTCCCTCCAATTATATATCAATCAATCATCACCTCAAAGGTCTAGTGTCAATTAGTGCTTTGAAGATTGGCCTCGAGTCTGCACTGTGCTCTGTGAGTTTTTAAGGAGTATGGTTACAGCCAGACTTCGCGCGTAGGTGTGACCATCTCGTCCGTTCAGCTTCTTTCCATCACATGACTGGACACCATGAAATCGAGCCTTTTCGCGTATTTGATTTTAATTCCAATAGTCCTCCGACGTCTTTTGTTTATCTTGACTTTTCTGAACAGGATCCTCTGTTCCTTCTTTTTAATTGTATCCAATGTCAGCCCATTCCAGTTTGATAAGACCTTGGCTTTCATGGCACAGTCAACTCCTTAGCTGAGCTCCATTCTGTTTAATTAAATTGCTTTTCTTGCTGCAACACATCGAACATTGAGGCCTGTTGGCTTCGTTCAATACTGCTTCTATGCGTAGTGGAAACATTCTTTCATTAAGCATCTTGAGGTATATATGTGTATGTATTGGCACTTGCCGCGATATATCTCTTAAAGCATATAGCTAGCTTCATGATCATTTTGTCGCTTGCAGTTACTTTTGCATCTGTACACGTTTGAACGGACTAAGCTTCTTCATCGTGTCTGTGGCATAAGCTTTTTCACCTTGATCCCAAGACGTCACTTATCCTTGGCGAACCGTCAGAGGCTGGTTCGCCAGCCAATGACAAGGCATGATGCAGCTGGAGAAGCACCTTGAAATGGAAACTTTGGACAAGGACTTCCTATGGTTTACAGGATCAAAGTTTACAAACAATTGAGAAGTCTTCCGAAAAGTCTTTGTGCGTGTTACGTAGAACTTCAAGGCACGCGCAACGTCCAGCGAATGCAAGGCCCTCTTCGCCAGCGACAAAGGTGTCAGGAAGAAAACAGGCAACACCAAGGGCTCATTGAGGTGGAATTACGAGTGAACCTTCAGCATGAAAGAGGGGTGCATACGCAGTACCACCATCGATTCGTGGAAAGTCAGATATGGTTGCTTGCAGGATAGGGCCTGGATCTCACCCACACATCTGGCAGAGGCGATGGCCACGGCAGAAGCCTTCACTGGTGGGAAAGAACGGAAAAGGCCCTTGACGAGTCTGTGAGACCACAGCGAGGATCTGGTGTAGCGCGAGATGGCCGCCAGGTGCACCTTGATGATGTGTGAGCCAGTCCAGCTTTTGCAAAGGACAGCAAGTATGGAAAGATCTGTGGAACCGTGACCCTCAGACGGGTAATCTTCTGTGACCAGCATCATGTGGCAAAGCGCTATCCATCTATGGCCATAACACTTTAGAGTTGACGACGCCATGGCTTTGGCAAGGACCTCACTGCAATCCGCTAGCAACTTATAACCTTCACACTCTAAGGCTGTAGGAGCTATGCCCTCAGGTTCAGCTATACTGGATTGTGATGCAGGATTGCGCCTCCCTCTCTGGTGAGCAGATCCAGAAGTACCAGCAACTTGACTGGAGCCGACACTTGACAGGCGGAGTAGGTACGGATACCAAATCTGCCTCGGCCATGCTGGGGTGATGCTTATCATCTTGCATCGACACTGAGTGTGTAGATGACGCGTAGGAGGAGAGGAAACATGGGAAAAGTGTACAGAAACAGACCTCCCACAGAAAGGAGAACACATCCCACAAGCTCCTCAGTTGGTGGAATCTGCTGGGTAATTTCTGGCATTTGGAGTTCGCTACCGTGGCAAAAAGATTGATCGAGGGTCTGTCCCATTTGACGAACAGATCCACCTGATCCTGACAAAGTTCCCACTCGTGGCAGGAGCAGAGTTCCCTGCTGAGGGAGTCTGCGATGGTGTTCTTGACGCCTGCCACATGGAGAGGGACGAGGAACATCTCGTCTACTGGCCCAGTGCCACAAGTCATGAGCTTCCTTGGAGAGCGCTGGGGATCGAGTGCCCCCTTGCATCCTGATGTAGAACATGGTGGTGGTGGTGTTGTCCGTGAAAATACTCACCCACCACCTTGCCCTTCAAAGACGGTAGGAAAGACTTGAGGGCCCAGAACACTGCCCGTAGCTCCGGGATTTTGTTACAGATCCTTCTCCTCTGGAAGTCACAGACCTCTGCCATGCAGATGTCCTGTGTGAGGGCCCCCCCCCAACCTTCCAGAGAGGTGTCTGTGGTGACGGTCTCCTGGGATGGCGAGGTTTGGAATCCCACCCCCTGTGTGGGAGCACACCCACCTCCCATTCTATCGCCCGCCGGAAATCCTTGTTGAGCAGGATCTTGTCCACAGGACTCCTGGACACCTGCACCCAACGTGCATCCAACAATTTCTGTAGGGGGTTGCATCTTCAACCTGCAGTGACTGACGAGGTAGATGTAGGACAACATCATGCACAGCAACAACTTGATGGGCTGCACTGTGGCCGTCTTCGCCAACAACAGACGTTGCACCTTTCCTTGAGTGGCTGCTAGCCTCTCCACCGAGGGCAAAGCCAGGCAAGTCACTGTGTTGAGTCTGGCGCCGAGAAACAGCGCGTTATGCGATGGCGTCAAGTAGGACTTCGGAAAGTTCACAGAAAATCCCAGCTCTGCGAGTATTTGGACGGTCTTGTTCGTGTGCTCAACGGCCAGCTCCAGCGAGGGAGCGCATATCAGCCAATCGTCCAGGTATGGGTATAAGTGTATGCCCTGCAGATGCAGCTGGGCTGCCACTGGGGCCAGGCATTTCAAAACACTTGGGGGGCTGATTTCAAGCAAATGGTAGGGCCTAAAACTGTAGTTCTGGCCTTGCACCATAAACTGTAGGAACTTTCAATGATTCCTGTAGATGGGGACATGGAAGAACGCTTCCTCAACGTCCAGCGACGTTAAGAAATCCCCTTCCTCCCGTTGTCCAAGCACGTGCTTCAACGTGACCATCCTGAATTTTTGGGATTTCAGGTACAGGTCCAGCATAGGTCTACAACCACCTGTCTTCTTTCGTACCAGAAAGTTAACAAGCTCCATCACCCCTTTCCGTAACATGGCTTGCACTTCTACCAGGAACTGAGGGATGTGAAGCTCCTGTTGGGGAACCGGTGGAATACGTGGGCACTTGCGTTCGAACTCCAATGTGTGTCCCTGTGCGAGAGCGTCCAGCATCCATCTGTCGGTGGTGATCTTTCTCCACTCGCTGATGAACTTCATCAGCCGGCCTCCCACCAGGGGGCAATAAGTGGGGGCCCGACATCTTAGCTGGTTCAGGCCTGATTGGGCGCCAGCGCCAGACCCTTTGGTCGACGGCAATGCTGACCTCCGCTAGCGTAGGCCTGGGAGCGACCCCTGTAGGTTTCCTGCGTGAAGGATCAGGGAGGTTGTCTGTATGATGTGGAGTATCCCTTGGATGATCTGCTTGATTTACCCCTGGAGGAGTGAAAAGGAGGCAGGCCATGCTGCTGAAGAGTGCCACGGGACAGTGCCGTCTCTGTATCTATCTTCATGGCTTGAAGGGATTCGTCAACAGCCTTCCCCGAACAGATTTTCTGTTGTAGGGCATGTCCAGCACCTTTGCATGAACATCCTGATGAAAGTTTGTGGCCTTCAACCATCCTTGCTGATGAAGGCAGACTGTTTGCCGACACAGGTTTCCAGTAGATGGTAATGTCCACTGCCGCTGTAATGGCATGGTCTGACGCCACTACCCCTTCCCAAAAGAGGGCGAGAGCTTCCATCTTCTTGTCAATAGGAAGGAATCTCAGGGTCAGGCCCAGCTTGTACCAAAGCTCCTGGTTGTATTGGGCCAAGATAGCCAGAGCATTAGCCGATCGTGGATGCTGCCATGTAAATTACGCTCTTCCCCATGGGGTCCAACTTCTTCCACTCGTCCGGGGAAACAATGACGATGAAGCTGTGTTAGCCGAATTGTTTTTGCGTTACCCAACACTACCGAGTCCGGCAAAGGTAGCAACCTCAAGCACTTGGGCACCCTATATTTCTTCTCCAACTTGTCCCGCTTGGTTGGAGTCGTGCATGGGTTCTTTCATTAGGGCTAGTCCTTCCTCCGAAATGTCGTCCAGAAAGGGCACCACCATGATAGTCTTCCTCTTGGACTCTCATCGCTGATACAAGAAGCCCTCTTCCTTCGTTTCCTCGGGCACCAGTAGGATCAGCTCAGAGGCCCTGGAGATCGAGTGGAATGAGCCCACTTCGTCTCCCGGGACGAAGTCCTCATCTTCGTCGAGGGCGTGTTTGTACCAGTGTCCGCATCCGGGTCCGCTAGTTGAGTCGGGGCCGACGTGGTGGAGGAGGCTGATGTGGAGGCTCAGGATGACGCTTTCTATTCTTATGCAGAGGCTGGATAGGGGCCTGTGGCACCACAGGTGTCGGTGCTGGTGGCAACCTCTGCTAGATCTCGGTCGCCAAGGTGTGGAGAGTCGACAGATGTCCGTGGATATGTCCCATGGCTGCAAAGGGGACAGTGGAGCGGTAGGCCCTGCGTCATCATAGTCGTCCTCGTGGACTTTATGGACTGACTTAGGTGGTCGTCGTCCGTGGATGAGATGTCCATCGGTTGAACGCCTACCTTGGGGCGGTTGTGTACCGGATCCTTACCGGTGCCTTACCTCCCCCGCAAGGGGTGCCTGCAGCCTGCGCTGCAACTTCAGCGATTGGGTCACGCCTTGGAGGCAAGGATACCCTTTGGATAATAGGAGCCACCCTCATCGGGTCGGCACCTACCTCCGCCGTGGTTGTCACAGCAGGTGTTGACGAAGTGGTTGACTAGGATTTTGGCTGTGCTAGTTGAGCATGCTTAGGCTGTGCTGCCTTCTTCTCATCCTCCATCCTGGGACTATCCGATTTCTCCCGTAACTTGGCCAGGGTGGATGACTTCCTCTTCAAAAAGGAGCTTGATGGCATTTTGGCTCCTGAGGCAGACAGCGATAATGATCACGGCCCACCAAACCTGTGACCTGCATCAGAGGTGAAGCCGATTGAATGAGACTTACGGTTCTTGGCCTTATCTTACACCCCCATGGATGGGGCAACCTCAAAGGACTTTCACCTCTTCCCAGAGGAAGACCGGCCAGTGCTTGGCGAGGCATTACACTGCTCGGTGCGCGGGGCAGAGGCCTTGTTCGAATTGGGCCATGCCACCAGCGTGCTATGCCCATCTTTAATTGTCTTCTTTGAGAAGCCCAGGCATATCTTGCACTTCACCTCTATGTGGTCCTGGGTGCAGACAGTAAAGACATTGTAGATGTCTGTCCTCCACAAAGTTGTTCCATAGCCCGCATTTGGTGCAGGGCCTGAAGAGGGTCCTTTACTCTTTTCTCCTCCATCATGGTTGGAGGGCGCAAAGTAGGTCCAAGATGGCCTTACTGAAACTTCAATGAATCTTCACCCTTGAGGGGCACAAAAATTCATGGACAACCGATCCCCGTTGCCGGCCGATGAGGAAAAAGCACACAGGCTCTGGCATTAAGACAGATCATTGGAAGTGCACCATGGCTGGATAGCAGACAGGCAGTTAGGGATAATAGAGGAGGAATTAGAAGAGGGGGAGGGGAACTTGAAGATTAGTTGAGCGTCATCTGAGTAACAAGAAGTGAGGAAAGTTCAGGGAATGATGGAAACGAGCTATGGCGTGCTAACCGAGCAAAACAGAAACTTGCTATCATGTTAAATTGTTAAATGGCGACAACGTCAAATAACAATAGTGTGCTAAGTGGGTATACTATAAACTGGACATTATATGCTAAATATGCATACATATGCATAAACTGCTGGTGTTGCTCACCTGGGTTCAGGTATACAGATGCAGGCCGATGGGGAGCAGGTGCAAGTGGATCTAGGTCACCTGGCCTAAGTCATTCCCACCTGGCGCCTTCCAGGTTGCTGCTCTTTTTTCACTGAGTTAGCAAGCCCCGCCCAACTGGTGCCTTCCTGGTTGCCTCTCTTTTCCGCTACTTAAAGGAGCCCTCCAGCCTCTTTTCCTTTGCAGATGGGGAGCAGGTGCAAGTGGATCTAGGTCACCTGGCCTAAGCACCACCCACCACCTTAGCTCCGTCTCTTCACTCTTAGATCAAGGGCGTCTCTTGCCCAGGTGTCCGAAGTGAAAGGCAGTTGAAGAAAAGGGCAATCCCTGTTTGGACCTGTCCGGACCAGGAGGACCCAGGGTTCGACCCCCTGCTCAGACAACAGGTAAGCATGCACCAACATGCGTTTTCTCCCTCTGTCCCCACAGGGCATCCTCAACCCCTCTGGTCCCAATGTGATGTTCCCTTGTGCCCCCCCACCCTTCTTGCACACAGGTGTTGCCTGCTTTGCTTGATTCTTCTACCCTGCTCACCCTCCAGCCTACTTCTGCAGGAGTCTGTCCTGATACATTCTGGTTTCACCATCACCGTCTTGTGGCCAATGCTGGATTTGACTTTCATGGACTTCATTGATTCACGGTGCGTCACCATTTCTCAACTTTCATGCTGGACTTCCTTTGCATCTTGTACCCATGGTGGCCCTGAATCATGCTGTTCCCATCTTCGTCTAGTATCCTTGCTTGCAACATTATGTATTACTACTGACGTCTGCAATTGTATTCCCTCTACCCTCTTGCTTCTCCACTCTTTTTGACTGCTTACTCTCTGTTCTCTCCTCCTCTCCCTGTTCCTATCTCCTCCCACCCTCCCCCTAACTTTCTTCTATGCACTTACTCTATCAAAATTGTCCCTGGACATAGTATGATAGCAACCTTGTGTGTCTCCTCGCCCTCCCCTCATTTGCCCCCCCCCCCACATCTGAAATGTCATCAGGCCTAGTATGATAGTCGCCTGTTGTTCCTCCCTCCCTTTTTGCACCTCTCTCCCTCTTTCGTTTTCTCCGGCTCTACCAGAAATGTTGTTAGGCCTAGTGCGGTAGTCACCTGTCTGTTTCCATTTCCTTCCCACTCTCCCCCTCCCTCCCTAATCTATGTCTTAGCTCTTGCACTATCTGAAATGTCGTCAGGCCGAGTACGATAGTTAATTTCACATCCTTGCTGTTCATGGCCTGCAAGAATGTCTTTGTATTTTCCCTTGCTCCCTCCCTTGCCTTGAAGCGCTTTGAAAAACGTTTATAGGCGCTATATAAATAAACTATCATATACATACATTAAAAAAAAACTATAAGGGTTATTTATTCAAACATTTACCACTTTGATTACTTCTATGGCTAACCTAATGTTTCTAGATTTTACATTGTCCTCACCTCTGGGTTCATTCTATACAGAAATCGTGAAGAGGACACTGTTGGTGAAACGTTTGGTCGGATATATCTCTTTCTTCTGGGATTCACTCACTGTCTCCGCTATTTTGAAGGTCCTCTTGCTCTACACACTCAATCACTTCTGCTCAACTTTGACAAAATTATAATTATATGCTGTGTGGCTGTTACACCTGGTGAGGGAATAAGACACACAGACCACAGACTTGGTTTCTCAAACTTGGATTTATTTATCTTAACCTGCAAAAGAAAGGAAAATAACAAAGAAATAAACCAGGAAAGGATACTGTAGCTTGAAGAGGTTTTCAGGTTGCACAAGGTAGAGTGTTTAGGATAGCAACTCTGCTACTGTTGGTCTCAGTTAGGAACTAGGAGCAGTCTTTATGGGAACTCAGTCTGTAGCAAAAGTATATTCCTGTTAACAAATGAAGAAATGTTCAGAGGAGAAAGGGTAGTCTTACTAGCTTTTCTCACCTTAGTTTGTTTGAGCGTTCATACTTCAAGAGTCCTTTTATCACTCATAGGGTCCTTCGGGCATCAGGCTCTTTAATATCCTATCCTCTTCTTTTTTTTCCTCCCTCTGCCAAACAAAGGGTTCTTTGGGTTACCGGTATACTGATAAACAGTTCTCCTTGAAATCGTCTCTTTGCGTACGATTTCTCTCCTTTATGTGCTTCGGTTTCAATTAGCCCGTCTCAGCCCGTCCCTTCACTGCGTGACAGCGTTATCTGGTTGGCCTGTTCACAGCGGATTAGCCCGTCTTGACTTTATGAGCCGGCCCCGCTTCCCACACAGCTCTTTAGTCCGTCATGACTTTGTGGGCGGGCCCCGATTTGTGGTGTCCCTTGGCTTTACTGTAACGCTGTCGTTGGCCGCGTACTTCAATCAGCTGACGAGGCTCTCTTGACTTGTACGAGCCGACCGCTGTACAGAGGCCGTCAGCTGACGTTCTCCAGCCGGCCAACCGCCGCGGCGCCTCTCTTACTTGTAATTCACTTCATACGCTCAGGCTCCCAGCTGTTCGGGCTTGGTCCGCTGCAGGGCTCCGTCTCCTCGTCTCCCCATATAGCCCGATGAGGTTAACCGTTTTGGTACCGGCGGATCACTGCTCAGGCCCCGCTCCGTCTCCTTTCTATTCTCTGCTACCTTTTTCTTCTGGCAATTCCATATCCTCTGCTGACATGACAAAATGAACTTGTACTGCTCTTCGCAGGGCCAACTCAATTTATAACAAAACAAATTACTCAAATATGCGCAACGGCGCAGTTAATCTCGATCAGTCTCTCACTAACATGCCCATTGATAATGGACGTCTCCCCCTTCACTCTCTTCAGTCGTCTCCTAGCAACCAAAACAAAAGACAATCCTTACTGAAGGAAAGGACCTACCTAACTTTCCCCCCACATTTTATTCTAAAGCCATCTATAAGCATGAGAGAAAGGTTAATCATTATAACAAAGCTGGCCTTACTATGACTATTACCCCTTTGTCTGGACCTACACCCCATCACAGTGGCACAGTTAAATAAAGTGCACCCTAATATGAAATCAGTAAGGCAGTGGGAAGAACACAGGTCGGTGTTATATCCAGATTGAAACTGACCTTCTAGGGACTGAAATGCCACCTCAACCGGTCTGTCAAGAACAGCCTTAAATTACTTCCCAACTTTTTCGTGATGTCAGGCGATCTCTGAAATTTCAAGAAGATTACAGAAGGAAAGGGAATGGTCTGAAAACATTAAGCTACCTGTGTGCTGTGACTAATGGTAGGATGGTAAAAAAAATAATAATAATAAACTTGCCACCAATGTCAGCCTGAAAAAAGCAAAGAATCCTGCTGAAAAAGGATTGGTAAAAAGTATTGATTGTGAGATTAAAGTATAACATTGAAAGCATCTACAATAAACTACACCTGCACGTCCGAAGAGTAGTGATAATTATAGGATGATGAATGATCACCCATTTTGGAGTTGCCAACAAATACATTTAAGATCTAACCTCGAGCTATGCAACAAGGCAATAGAGGCAAATTATGCTGGATTCAGTTCAGGATCAAAATGCTGAAAACATTTAGATTTCCACACATAGCACTATTAGCTACTAGTGAACCTTCAAACATTGGGATTAACGAAAGGCAGGCTACCAAAATGAAGCACATGCCCATTTTCTTTAACAGACAATGGTGTTACTAAAATTGTACTTGAAGAGAATTTCTTACACATTTCTGATAAATTCATTTTATTTTGCTTCCAATTAAAATAAGGGACACTTTAAAAATCTGAAGGAAAATGTCAAAGGGAAGACTGATGCATTCCACACAGAGCAATTATTGCTTGGAAAGGTTTGAGGCAGTCATAACCACTGTGAATTCTCATTGTTATCTTTCCATTGAATTGTTTTTACCCATCCGTGCAATTGCAGTAGCCGAAACACCATTTGCGGCAGTTAATCCTGAATGGACAGTCACTATCACGCTGCAGTATATCAGTGACAACCACCACAAGTTTCCTTCTTGTTCTGCATCTTCAGCAAAATGTAGTTTGAGACGTGAGCACGGCAATCTTGGAAATTCTTGTCTGGGCACATATGGCACTTCACTGAAACAACTAGAAATTGATGTATGGAAAGCCTTGAATCGATCATACCCACTGGGATCTCCTCTGGGAAACTTTCCATTCCATTATTTTTAGGCCAGCTGGCCCATTAAAGAAGAAGACCATGTCAGTAAACATGTGATCTTCCAAACAATGCATATGCCAAGAAAAGAAAAATAGGGCAATGCAAGTAAAGTAAATGGTTTCTAAAACAATAGAAATAAGTTCAAGAAAAACATTTTGGTTAGTCCTTAAATTGAACTTTCCTGCACATTTCTTGAAGTTCACCAACACTATTATAGACCAAAAGAAAATGCTAATCAAGGATATCCTCGCATTAGGCTAATGTACAAGTACAACGCAAATATAGGTTACAAGTCTCTGTATTTATTTGGTTAACCAAAACAGCTAATCAACCACTTTTCCACAAGCGCTGCAAAGGAGACTTATGCATAGGCTATAAACACTTTGAAATAGTTGTAAACTTAAAACAAGCTAACAAACCTGAATGTCTTGGCCAAGTTTAGTCCCAAACCGAATGTTTCTGACGGCATATGGAGATTGACTCATGCTTTCTGTTCCACCACAGAGGACCACCTCAGATTCTTTGAGGCAAATTTCCTGCAAAACAAAATAAAATTACTGTTGGCTTATTTCTTCATAGTACCATTGCATCCACAAGAATAATTTGCAAGGCTCATGCTAGTTGTTTGCATTGCATTTTCCGGTAGTACTAACAAATCTAAAACACTGTGTGCATGGATTGATATCACCATAGACAAATTAGATGAAAAGAGCCCTCCATTGCATGCATCTCGCTATATCACTCCTTAGAGCAACTCTAATTGCAGAAAATGTTAGTAACCCAGGGACAGCCTCTATTGAGCACTGCTTAGGACTTCCCTCTCCAGCCTTCTCCAAAGAAACCGCCGGCTCCCGTCAGCCACCACACTCAACAGGGCTGCCTGGCTTCGAGTAGGACTTCTTAAAGCCTGAAGGGACTCGGGCCCAACTATGAACTGTACTTTATATATTCCTACATTAATATCTAAAAATTGTTTTAAAAAAATTAAAGACCGCCATGCATTAAAACAACTCAGAAAAACTTGACATCTATTAATGTAATAAGTAATTGATATATATAATTGAAAGAAATTTTTCTAAGAATGACACTAATGTAATACTTCCACCAATGCAACAATACTACCCCCCAGACTGGAACAAGAAACAGGCTGTTTTAATCTGAATATTTAATTCTATTTAAAATAATTAATCAAGGAATTGCACGTGATCCCATAAATTACAATGCTGGGGAAGTTGCACACAATCTTTAAATGAATAGAAGCAGCTTGTCTATAGAAAGGAGAACACAACCTGCCTTCTACTGCCTTGCTAATGTTTTCATTCTAATTCGCACAAACATCCATACACGGGAAAACAAAAAGACCTATATATTAACATTAGTTTTCATGAATGTTAATTCACACAATCTACACTATTGCATTGTAGTTGTCTTGAACCCACATCGCTTGTGATATCAAAAGGTGAAGCAGTTCTCATAAGTTGAAAGAAAACAATGTTCATGTTTTTCTCTGAAACCATTAGCAAGTATAAGCATCAGAGGAAATATTTGCTCTAATATACATTTCTCTGATTCTTAGGCAATTCGAACCAAAAACGTTGGACACTATCTATGAAAAACTATTGGTTCCTAGCTTTAACATTGACAGAATTGGATATCTTTGTGGCGTTGAATAGATTGACAATAATTTCAAGGAATTGTGTTTCTTTTTGGAATTCGTTGACAGCACCACCCAACTCTCTCACCAATCAACTTCACCCGCACAACACCCCAATTCCATGTGGTCATTGACAATTAGATTTCAATTACTTTATTAATTATGGCAGACACCAATCAGAAAAACCTGTCCATCCACATTTCAATGTTGCATCTCTAAGGCATCTGGAGATACCACATGGCTTAAAAAATACACAAACACCTTGTACTACATTCCCTTTTTTTATTGTTACAGTTGGAAACCAACTTTTCAATAATAAATACATGTTTACATAGACATAATCAAATATAAAATTATCACATTAAAATGAATTTAGATTAAAAAAAAATGTGTTTGTTACCAAAATATTATACAGAATATTTCTGCAAGGATACCATTTCGTCATTAATTGTTTGGTTTACATAAGGAAAGAGAAAAGAAAAAACAAAACATGGCTTAAATGATTTGTTTGGACATCTTCTTAATAAGGCTCTAACAACAATATATATTTTACAACTGCAATTTGAAGTTTGGTTGATTGAGTATGAAAAAGTCTATACAATAACTCTCCAGGTGTAAGAATTGTAAACCCCTTAAAATACGGTTGGAACAGTCTTTTCCTCATGTCTAACAACATTGGACATTCCGTCATTAAATGTAGATTCTCAGATTGATCAGGATTACAATTTAATCTTCAAACATTATCGGTCATGCAGATCTCATGTCGCTTCAATAGCATTTCTCTGGTTTTACAGAGATTTAGACAAGAGCATAGATATATATTTCTATATTTTTAACAGGGAGATTTTAGAAGGTACGGTTCAGTTGTACAAAATTGTTTAGGCAAAAAGGGATTATCTCTGTACGACTTGTATTTAGGACAGAGGTCAATGGTATTAATCCAATCATAGTGCCAAAGATTGTATTTAGCTCACGTTTGGTTTGTCTTCAAAAGTTCTTCAGATATACTGGCCATGTCTAGTATCTGAGCAACATGATCTCTCCACTCACAAGCAAATTTATGGTCTACATGAAGCATATAGTTGGATAATTTATCTAGAAGTAGATTCTCACTCTTTGCTAGCAGGAATTTCCTATATAGTGTACAGATCTTCCAGCTATACATAATGAATAAAGACGGTCAACCTAGTTCTATTCTTATAATAGGCATGGGCTGGCTCTTAGGTAATCCTAGAATGTTTTCCAATAAACTCCTTCTAATCTAGTCCGATATACATTAGACTTGATAGGTTTAGTTTCTGCCCCATATAAAATAATCTGGACTGTTTTTTGCATGTAATATGTTATTGCTGGAGAATATGAACGTTTACCATATTTATATTGTATTCTTTTTGCCTGTGAGGTGGCAGCTTTAATTTTTCTATGCATCTCAGAAATATATAAGTTATCTGATAGCTGGTTGTTAATATTGATCCCTAAATAATTGTAATAATCAACAATTTCAAGTTTTTTGTTGTTTAGATGCCAGACAGGGGATTTTACTTTATTTCGTTTGTCTGCTGTACAATATAAAATCTTTGTTTTTGCTACATTGATCTCCAATAGAGTTTGGCTAGCATAAGTCTCTAGTGCAGATAAGAGTTTTTGGAGACCTCTTTGAGTCTTGGACATCAAAATGAGGTTTTCCGCATAAAACAAATACACTATGAAAGCTAAACCTAACCGTGGTGGGTCAGCATTCATAGCAATAAAGTTGTTATGCATGTCCGAGATGAAACATTCCCTTTTCAGTCACATAGCTTTTAAAGAGGGTTCCCCCAAAACACATTTAATTGCTATCTGAGGTTTAATACATTTTTGGGACAGTTATCTAAATACTCTGGGATCATTTTACTTACTTCTGGTTTGTCTTTCAAAGGTCCAGGACAGGTATAGACATTAACCAGATTCAGGAAGAACCACCAGGTAAGCTCTTCCTTTCAGTCTGTCCACCTTCTTCCAAAATACCTTTCAGGTAAGCTGCGTCTGTTTTGGGAAAGGACACCGCATTCAATCCAATTTGGAAATGACCATCACAGAGGATTTCCCCATCAGTTCATGTAGTTGGAACACAAATCTGCTCCTCACCAGTAGGACGGCCTTTCTTGCCTTTACGCTCATCTTTTTATGCATTTTAACTTAAATACCAAGTAAACTCCACCCATGCAGCATCCCTTTATCCAACATTTCTCGATTAAAAAGAGCCTGTACTTGGTTCCCCTAACTCACTCATACCCACGATGGCCCTCCCTCTTGCTTTTATTTGCTCATTTAACTCTGTCATATGGGATTATGTTATGTGATGAATTTGGACCTCAATCTGGTCACCTCAATCGACTAGGGGACACAGGTATTTAGCCAAGCCGTTATTACAAGAATACATTTTTCATAATGCCCCTCAGGCACCGAACCAAAACCTGGACTGAATAGAGGAAGCGGAATTAGGGAGCAAAAAGAGGTTAAACCTGGAAAAACACCTAGTCAGGTCACTTTAGCCAGGGAAGGCATTGGCAAACCTGTCTCAGGGCCCAAACGAAGAAAACATTCAGGCAAACCACCTTCAGATGGATTACACCGCACACAATACCCTTCTCTCGCAATCGGAAAAACCAGAATAGACAAGGGAAATGAAATCGTCCCTTCCAGGGCATGGGGACCATAGGAACACCCTCCAAGGACAGGAGTACTAAACAGAATCTTAAAGACCCCTAGAGCCCACCTAACGCACTCACCTTCCCAAGAGTAGCACAGCAGGATACCCTGCACACAAGTAGCCTCTTCATGCACATATTATTAAACTGTGCACGAGGTTATAAATGTAAACCATCACACTACATACTTATTCTGACTAAAAAGAAGTGAGAGAGCCCAGCCAATCCCAACCCTGACACTCTTTAGGTTCACAGCTGCAGACCATCAAATCCCTATGTCTAATTAGGGGAAGAGGACATGTTACTATAGAAGCCAGGCAGCCCAGTTCAGTGTGGTGGCTGACATGAGCAGGCGACGTCTGTTTGGAGAATGTTGGAAGACTGCTGTAGAGGAGAGTTGCTGCAGAGGCTTGAGACTATTTAACTATTTCATTTATAGTAGCGCCCAAAGCTGTGGGCATCTTGGCATTGGTTCTTACAGAGATAAAACAGTTAAACACAAGGTTACAAATGAGTGGGCCCAATAGATTTAACACCTTAATTCATATAGCAGCAAAAGGAGGAATGAAGCATCGCCTAAGGCCAGGAATTCAAGGAGGGAGAATCGAAGAAAAAGAGTAGGATGAAGTGTAAGGGGCTAATCTAAAAGTACAAACTGACTAGAGTCCACTCCCTATGCTAGTATTCAAACAGCTGGATGTCTGCTCAGGCCAGTGTCCATCTATTCACTCATGGTAACAGATTTTAAAGTGCCCCGGGAAACCTTTTGAAAAGCGTCCTTGCCTTGTTTTGAGTTTTTGGTTTTGTCTTAGCTCTGGATCATAGGACTAGGCGAACATGTCCATATTGATACAAGGACAAGCCCTGTATGGGTGTCAGGGATGGCACTCTAATACGAGTGGCACAAGACACCCAGAAGAGTTTGGGTGCTGAAATAAAGTGGACAGATAGGAACACACACAGCGGAAAGGAAAGGGAGTGAAGAGTAGGGAAGAGTAGCAAGGGAAAAGGTACAGAGTGAATACCCTCTTGGGGTGTATGCAGAATAGGAAAAGAGTATTCCACGAACCTTGGAAATACTCTAGCCTTCTGCACAGTTTGCTATAACAGAGTCCCACGCTGTTTGCTCATAACTTGGAACAGCAGCTATGGGTGTCTGTGATATAGAAACGAGACAAGGGAAGGGGCAGAGGTTGACTGATGGGAACCAGCAGACAAGCTCTGTACAAAGGGTCTACAAACAGTACAAGAGAAGATACAACAGACAAATCCAGGAAAGGAGATGATAGCAAACTAGCAGAAGGATAGGAAGGGAAAGTCGAGTAACAGGATATGATAACAGAGGACAGAAAGGTTGGTGGAGCGCTCAGAGGAGCAGGAAGGCAATGAGTAAGCTCACAAGAGTGGGACGGTAAGGTAGAAATATCAGAGGAAAAGGGCTTAGGGCAACAAAGTAAAGAAGACTGCACGGCAAGGATCCCAGAAGGGCCGGGCAGTAAGGAGTGAACCCTGAGGGGCAGGGCCGCCGAATGTAGAAGGTTGCAGAGGGCTGTAGAGGGCTGCTAGGCCGAGGACCCAGCGGGGAAAAAGGTAGGGGGTAGGCAGCGGAGCGTGATAAGCTGCAAGTAGGAAGCCCAGAGGACAAGGGCTGTTGGCAGCCGGAGAAAGGTAGGCTGTAGAGCAGGGAGCCCAGAGGACAAGGGCTACGACAGCCGGAGTGAGGAAGGCTGCAGAGCAGGGAGCCCAGAGGACAAGGGCAAAGGCAGCCGGAGAGAGGCAGGCTGCAGAGCAGGGAGCCCTGAGGACAAGGGCTAAGGCAGCCGGTGTGAGATAGGCTGCAAAGCAGGGAGCCCAGAGGACAAGGGCAAAGGCAGCCGGAGAGAGGCAGGCTGCAGAGCAGGGAGCCCTGAGGACAAGGGCTAAGGCAGCCGGTGTGAGATAGGCTGCAAAGCAGGGAGCCCAGAGGACAAGGGCAAAGGCAACCGGAGAGAGGCAGGCTGCAGAGCAGGGAGCCCTGAGGACAAGGGCTAAGGCTGGAATGCAGCAGAGCGTGATACGCTGCAATGTGGAGAGCCCGGCAGGGCAAGGGCGGAGACTGGAAGGCAGCAGAGCGTGATCAGCTGCAGTGTGGAGAGCCCAGAGGAGCAGGGCTGAGAGGCAGGGAGCCTGGAAGGCTATGACTGGAGGCAGCAGGGTGGAGCAGGCAACAAGGCAGGGAGCCCAAAAGGCTAGGGCTGTAGGCAGCAGGGTGTAACAAGCTGTAAGGCAGGGTCCAAGCAGGAGTGAGGGTAAACAGCATACAAGGATCCGAAGACACTCGCGAAAGGTGGAGGAAGGACTCTCGATGCAAGAGGCTGAGCCACTGCAGACAGCAGCCTTATATACTGCCTAGCCCAGCACAGAGGCAGGCCAATTGGTTTCACCTGGCGAATCACACCTGTAGGCAATCGGCCACCTCCCTTTCTGTTCCTGGGCTGGTGGAAGCAGGACCAGACTCTAAGGCTTCTGGGGGGTGTAGTTCCATAGAAATCCAATAGGAACGGCCAGGAAACAATGCTTGCGGCCAGGTGCATTATGGTATGCGTAGTTAGTTGACAATAATCATTAAGTAGCAAAGTCCAAATGGAGCGAAAATGGATGTGCCCATGGCGCATGCATGACAATGGGACCACTCCATGGTTAATGTGGTTGTTATTTTTCCCTCTAATCGTTACAGGTAGGAATACCCACCCCCCACAACCTGGTTCTCAAAGGTTAGTAATTTGTCTTTATTTCAGCTGATTGTCTCAACTGCCATCAGAGTCTTGACTCAAACCCCCATGCTGGCTTCATCCAAATGCTTGTCTCCTGGATTGGTTCCTGCAAGTTCCTGCCCCTGGGTTTTCATCAGGTCTCTAATTCTATCTTGGCTCGTCCCTTCAACCTGGCTGGTCTCTAGCTTTGGCTTAGATGGCTCCAGCACCACATTCTCTTTCTCGCAAATACTAATTCCCCTCATGGCTTAGCGAACAGACCTTTTTCTTAGTCTCCTAGTCTGCTAATATCCCTTTCACTACTTGCCCAGACCTAGTTGTATTCTCTATTTCTATTCACTGTAGCACCACTCTTTCTCTGAAGCACCATCCTAGCACCCAACAAGTCTGGTGCCTTATGCCTCCGTATATACAGGTGCTGACAAAGTAATAGGAACAATGTAGGTTCTGGTTCGTGGGTCTGTTTCCCCAAATACCTTTGAATTGCGTGATTGACCCATGTTTAATGATTCCATTACTTTGGCTGGTGTTTCATTTTTCCCGCCAGTGTTGTGCACCATTACTGAACAGGCGGCACTAACTTGGCAGCCAAGGGACTAACACCACTCGCTTCCCTGTGTCTCCTAACTTGTCATTTCTAAGTCTATGCTGCATGCTGTTAGGCATCTGGTGTATAATTATTGGTTGGCTCCAGGCTGTGGCCCATGTCAGTGTTTATGCATTCGGGTGATTTCTTTTTTCTACTCTTGCTCCACATGTGGACCAACGGCCGTGTGCTTAGTAAAGAGAAAAAATACTTAAGCAAGCAGCCTTACCCTCTCCGATCATAATGCATATTTCGTCCTGGCGGACGTGGAGTCATTTCACTCTGCTAGGCAAAGGCTCTACGGTGCTCCTCTATCATTACAGGAAGGGTTGGGATGCTCTGGGGGGATCCTCCTTAAATTTTCAGTAGGGCTTGCTCAGAGAGTGAGCCGCGCCTACTGGCTACACGAGATCCTCAGACTTCCTCTTCGTGTGACAGCCAAGTAACCCTCTTCACAGGAGGTTTTTGCAAGATCTTCTGAGGCAACATTTCCCTGTGGATAATATTCTTATTCCTTTATCACCTGCCAAGTGTCAGGAGCCAAATAGAATGAATAGACGAAGAAAAAGCGTGAGGGGAGAGGATGGGAAATGGGACAAAGATGGCAAATGGGCAGGAAGTCAGGAAGGCTCTATTAGATACAAAATAGCTTATTCTGGCAGGGCAGTTACCATTCCAAGATGGCCCCCAGATTAGATTTACAGGAAATAACAAAGTTAGAGCAGACTTAGAAATTAGGCAGGGCTATAAACGACACGCTCTGGCATTAAAAGGTTGCCTGCCAATGGTCTGCGATGGATCTACTCATGGTCCCATTGCAACTCCTTGTTTGTTTTTTGACACTACTTTGGATTTTTGCTGGCTACTCAGGCTGCACCCCAGTCCATGGTGACTAGTTTTGTTCGGTTTCTGCTCTACCTTCTTTGTTTTCCCTCTTAAATAGCACACTTGCCTGCTCTCCTGTATTTTCCACTGCTGCCTTGGCTTCCAGCATACTTTCTGTATCATCTAAGTTCTGCCCTTTCCGGTCCGGTCCCCTCTATGCGCACGCTTCCCCTCCCTATGTTCAGAATGCCACCGCCACTCTGGCTTTCCCATGGAAGGCTAACTCGGATGTGATGCTGCTCCAGCAAAGCACGTCTTCATGTCCAGTGCACTTCTCCCTCTAGGACGTTTACTTAATTGCACACTCTGCGCTCGCTGGCTGTGGGCTATCTTATATGTTGTTGCTTACTTCTCCTTGATGTGCCTGTACTCCCTTTATTAAGCTTGATATGTCACCAGCGTTTTTCTCTGCCGCTATATCTTCACTAAGGGGGATAGGGAGGGTCTGGTGGGTGTCAGAGGGGCAACATGCCCAAATGCCCACTACCAGGTGTGGAAAGGGATGATCATGCTTTAAATAATTAAATAAGGGATCGAAGCTAACTACCCATTGTGACACCAGTTTAAAATCTCCTCAAATTGTTAAAAAAGAAAGAAAAAAGCATTGATATCTCCTCAAATCATCTTTTCTTTGTTATGGAAAGATAAGCCCTCAATTGTAATGATTTTTCCAGAAGTTAAGGTAGTTGGACAATATGAATATTCATGGATTGAACCTGATTTATGTGGGACAGAAGCATGGTGTCTAGCCATATGCCTAACAGTTGTAGCAATTAAAAACATCATGTCCGCCTTTCTATCTGCTGAATGGGCAGCCACTACTAAATAATCCTTCACGCTATCACATTAAAATGATAATCCAAGTGTTATTTTAAAATGTTAACTCTGTGTCCTATTCTTCCTATTCTTAATCATTCTGAAAGATCCCCAAGGGCAGCCTGTGAGTTAGTAGACAACCAGGTATTTTCTGTTTAAAATTAGCAATAGGAACAAGAAGCTGGAGATAAATCTTTCACTACCAAAACTCGGCACGTTTATTGTGCTGTGATGCTGCTCGTGGGAACTCTGGTGAAAATCCCCATGGAATCCTATGGGCTCCAAAAACTGGGAATTTACACCACCATACCATCACTTTTAATCCTGTGGTAATGCCACGTGACCTAATGGCAGTATCAGAGTGTGGCAGTAATTCTGGATTTTACCACCAAACTCTTGATGAGCCCCATTGTGTTGTTAAACCAGAGCAGAATAACCACAACTGTTACAATTAAGCGAGATGGGCAGCTAGGTGAACAAGCCCAATCCACAACTCCTGTCCCTGATTAAGTTGCATTCCTGTTGAAGAGGTTAATTGTAAAGTCCTTAAGAAAAGTACACACACAAAATACATTTAGGAGGATCATCCAGCATTGCACATAAAACTAGTTGAAATCACTGCTTTTTTGGGTGTCTAAAATTGCCAATATTGCATCACACCAGTGTAAACAAACGATTTCCTGCCTATTGAACCCCATTTATAAACAGAGAAAAGATTTTGGACCTCATTACGTGTATGGTAGTGCGAGTAAGTGGGGTCATTTCATTGCTGCCACTTTACAGCATTGCTGTACTATGATGTTCGGTGGTTAGTCGGATGATTGGCCTCCATTAAAAAGCTGGTGGTAAACCTTACCGCCAAAAACTGGCAAAATTTACTGAGCAGAATGACTACTCGTGGTAAATCCACCAAAATACACGAGTCCTATGGACTCTAAGAATGGGGATTTACACTAAAGTGCCACCACTCATAATCCATGCCACAGGACTGAATGGTGGTAATGTAAACGGTTCTTGAAGGACAAACAGCCTGCTACCCCTTTCATGAAATTAGCCTACGGTTGCTTCATATTGTGCTAAAATATTACTTGTCAACCAAAACTAAAAGGAACACAGCAAGGCAAAAAGACAAAGAACAGAGAGATGCACACGTCTCGCTGGGGCCAACAGAGCAAGCAGGGTCGTGGTGAGCACCGCATGGGCTCGGGAGTGGCAAGGAACAGGCTTCCAACAAGCGGATGACAACATCACAGGAATGGGACAGATTTTCACTGTCCGATGCAGTACGGTAATCGGCATACGGCCTGCAGTGCTGGGAACGGCAGGCTCTGGTAAAGAGGAGGCTTTTTATTGAGAGTTGGTGCAGGCGAAATTGTCCTTCAGGAGTGAAAGTGATAGGTTGGGCTGACCGGGGTTGGCAATATCATGAAAAGAAAAGGGTTGTGCGGAGAAGTTCGTAGTCTTGAATTCAGCATTCCTGCTGCTAGGCTGATAACTTGCCCAAGGAACCCTCTTGGAGCCTCGCTTTGTTTCTGTTCCCGGGCCGGCCATTCAAACATGGCCACCGGGCTGCAGTGAGGTTTGCTGGTTCCGGATTCATTCATTGAGGCCAACAATAACCTCATCTGTTTGTTTGTGCTGCCTGACAATTGCCTGCTCGATTTGTAAAATACTGCATTTTTTCAGCATCCTTTCTGCTAGGAAGGACTGACAGGCCGGGTGGCCCTTAAGAGTTTGTTTTGTACTTCGACCTGCCTGTCCCTTCGGGTGCAAGGCCACCTGGTGAGTTTCTTTGTGCACTGTGCAGCTCCTCTGTCCGTCTCTTTCCTCCTACTCACATGGCACTCTCCATCTCCCCTATCTATTCCAACTGTTACTCTATCACCTATCCAACCCCACTCTTGAAGCCTAGAAGGAAAAAGTTTAAAGAAGCTCACCTGGTCTCCAACCCAGGTCTACCTATAGCTGATACCTAGGTCAATGCCTCCTGCAGGCAGACTATCACTGAGATTTTTTTTGTTCTGTCCCTTACCCGGACCTATGTACTCCCCATTTGGTCTCAAACCTCTCTCCTTTTTCCCTCTTCACCCATTAATGGTGGAACTAGATGGGAGTTACTCTTGGCACACTTCTCATCCTGTAGGTGCATCAATAATGTCTATTACAATGACACAGTCATGGACCAGGGTTCTCAACCTAATCTACTCCTCCTAGATTGGTGCCTGTGTCTCTCATTAACTTCCTCCCTTCTTCCGTCACTCCACCCCTCCCCAACGTCTTCACCACCACCGACGGAGTGCCACTGCCCTTTATCCCTCCTCGGAAAACTTTCAAAGGTGGTAACCAGCTCCACTTAGCTACTTTGAATGCTCGTTCCGCTGTTAAACACTCCTCCGTCATCTGTCTCCTTCCTGAATACTTTGACCTTGATGTCTTCGCCCCTTATCGAGATGTGGTACAATGCCAGCTCTGTCACTGCTCTTGACTCTCTCCTTACCAAGGGCTACAAGGTCCTCTCCAAACCTAGGCCCAACCGGCCTGGAGGTGGAGTGGCCATGATTTTTCCTGAGTGGGTCCCTGCTTCTATCATACCTACTCAGTCCTACTCCTCTTTTGAGGTCCTCGCCTGTAGGCTTGCTGTCTCTCCTACCCTCTTTTCTTCCCCTCGCCACCATCTATATGCCCCCTGGCTGGGTCTCTCTCTTCCTCTCTAAATGGGCTGACCGCATCTCTTCTCTCTTGACCTCAACGTCTAAGGCTACAAGGTTCTCTCCAAACCTAGGCCCAACCGGCCTGGAGGTGGAGTGGCCATGATTTTTCCTGAGTGGGTCCCTGCTTCTATCATACCTACTCAGTCCTACTCCTCTTTTGAGGTCCTCGCCTGTAGGCTTGCTGTCTCTCCTACCCTCTTTTCTTCCCCTCGCCACCATCTATATGCCCCCTGGCTGGGTCTCTCTCTTCCTCTCTAAATGGGCTGACCGCATCTCTTCTCCTTTGACCTCAACGTCTAAACCCCTCCTCCTTTAGATATCAATATCCACCTTCACTGTCCTGAATCATTCACTTCACTATTTCATGACCTTAGTGACTCCATCTCCCTTACCATTTTTCCTCTATGGAGGCCTTCATCTCTGCAGATATCCCCATTTCTAACCTGCTCACTACCCACCTTTCCTGGTCTGACCACTCTCTTCTCTCCTCCCGCTTGGGGCTCCTCGACTCCCTTGCAGAGCCACCTCCCGCTCTGCCAGCCTCTTTCGCAGTCATTCGACCGATGAAGCAAATGCCAGTCGCTGCTTTTACTTCCAGCTTCATCTCCCCTCCTATCCCAACTATTGACTCTTCCTCTGACTCTGTCCTTGCTAACCTACAGCTCTCCATCTCCAATACCCTCAACATCCTTGACCAGTCATGAGGACCCACCTGAAGTCTGCATCTAAGCACAAAGGCTGGTATGACTCTGATCTAGCTTGTCTGAAACGTAAATGTTGAGTTGCTGAACGAAGTGGCAGACCTTGGGCACATCCGCTGATAAACTGGCCTATTGCTTGCTTCAAAGGCAATATCATTTCTCCATCCGCTCCAAGAAGAGGGCCCACATTCAAGCCTGTATCTCTGGAGCCACTAACAACACTGCTGAACTTTCAAAAATCTGCAAGGAACTCGCCAATCCAACTGCAGTCTCTACCTATTCCCTTCCTTCCCAGTCTCTCTGCATCGAACTGTCCTCCCATTTCACCTCTAAAACACAGGACATCCGGTCCACACTCTTGCACCCCTATATCTACTCCCCTTCCTGCACTCTTGCCTGACTTGCCCCCCCCAAATCTCCTCCACACTCTACTCCTTCTTGCCCAGAGCACCTGATGAGGTCTCTAAAGTTGTCCGCTCTATGAAGGTCTCATCCAAGCAAGTGCTCCCCGGCTCCAGCCGATTTCTGTAACCACTCCCTCACCACTGGCTCTTTCTCTCTATTCCTCAAGCACTCCCTTGTGCACCCTTGCTTAAAGAAAGCCGCCTGGTGACCCTTCCTGTCCAGCTAACTACCGCCATATCTCTACCACCTCCTTTCTGGGAAAACTCTTGCAGAAGCTGGTCTTTCCCCCAACTGATCCATCATACTGAACTTGCCGGTTGTCTCCATGACCATCAACATGGATTCTGGGCATCCAGAGGCATGGAAACGGCTCTCCTGAACGCCCATGAAGAAATGCTCGCTAATCTTGAATCCAACTCTCCTGCTGTTTTCATCTCTCCTCTGCCTTTGACACAGTAAACCGTTCTATCCTCATAAAATGGCTCAGAGATATCCTCGGCATCACGGACCGGGCACTGGATTGGCTGACCTCTTTCCTAACCAATTGCCCTCCTCAGGTGCAATTGGGCCCTTTCTCCTCCACCACCCCACTCTCTACCTGCAGTGTTCCCCAGGGCTCTATCCTATGACTGTGGCTTTTCAATATCTACCTCGCCCCTCTTGCCCATCTGTTCTCCTCCTTCTCCCCCAATTTCCAGTGTTATGCTGAGGACACACAGCTTTCTTTCAAACTTCTCTCTACTACCTCCTCTTCCTCCTCTCTCATTCCCGATTGTCTAACAGCTATTCAGTCATGGTGCACGGTTAATGATCTGTCTTAATGCCAGTAAGACAGAGATCCTTCTTACTGTAAAACCTGCGCCCGGCTTCCCTCCTGCCCTCTATCCTCACCATCTAGCGAGGCCAAATATCTTAGCATCATCTTCGACTCCTCTCTCTTCTTCACACCTCATATCTTGGACCTTGCCAGGAAGGCCCACTGTCAGCTTCACCTCCTTAGAGGCATTCTGCCTTTCCTCATCTTCCCCAGAAGCTCAATGTTTCCAGAGTGCTGGTCCTCTCTAGGCTGGACTACTGCAACAGCCTCTTCCTCAATCTACCCCCTGCCTCCTTTCGCCCGCTTCAGCTAATCCAGAATAGGGCTGCAAGAGTTATCCTAGCCTCAAGCCCGGGACCATCTCTCCAGCCCTACAATCTCTCCACTGGCTCCTGGTGGCCACAAGGATCAAATTTAAGACCCTCTACATCATCCACAAGGCATTCTGGGCCCCCGCTATCTCCAACTTTCTCTCCCTAAATACCTCCCTGCTAGAGCCCCCTGCTCTTCTATTTGCAACTCTGCTGATCAAATGCTTCTCCAAGTAGAGAGTGGGGGGTAGGTCGCTATCCTCAGCTGGTGCCTCCCTGTCCCCTCTCAGATTAGAGCCGGACCTCTAATCTCTGGAACCTTCTCAAAACTCTTCTTTTCTCTTCCTCTTTCCCTGTCTCCCCTGCTAATTACCCCACTGTCGATGAGACTGGTGTCCTGGTCCTTCATGAATCTAAAATGGTTACCAGGCCCTCTGCACAGTCTACACCAGCACCCATCTCCCTCGGCACTGCCCTCTTAGCCCCCAGCCGGGCGGCTGTACATCCCTCTCACCCCCTTGGGACACCTCCATCTTAACACTTACCAGCGGCCTCCTCCCCTGGAACCCCCTGGCACTTCCCCATACCTTGTTCCCTCCTCCCCTCCCTTCATCCTGCACTTCTCGTCACTGCATTTGCACATTCGAATGTCACAAGGCCTAGTAGGACCATGATTGTTTATTTACTGTGTTTGCTTTAGTTTACTTACTCACCTTGTCCCCACCCCACTTTTGCCTTGTGGGGCCTGGAAACGGCATTTTGTTGTATAGACGCCTTACAAATTTTCACTAAAATAAAAAATAAAGGCAAATTCACATCTGTTAATGTACTTTAGAACTGTCTCCTCTCACTATCAGAATGAGACTAATTGAGAAAATGCTAACAAACATATTTGTTCATTGGTATGCATGAAAAGCTTCCTTTCTTTTGGAGATGTCAAAGGCATAGGAGAGAGCAGATAAGGTTTGTGCCAGGCCTTTTTACACATGAACATCTTGTAAATATGACAGCTTCATTATTTACCTGTGTACATTTATGCACAAGTTTAGAGCAGAGGGTGGTGCAAAGGTCATGAATGCTTCTTTTGATTTTCATCTACATGGATGTATAGCAAGCCATGGAGAAAAGCCTCTGAAACTGAATTTATTTCTCTCAAGCGTTTCAAAAAAGAAACTGCACACAGTTATAAAAGGAATTGTTTCTTTCAATTCAGCTTCTGCTGTTTGGTATGTCTGTTGTGCACAGTGCACTGTGTCTCTGCCACTGTCTGCAGTTGCATGCAGCATGTAAAAATACTTCACCAGGCTTTGCACTGCTGAAAAGTGACTCTGCACTGCCAACACAAACCCTGATTCATAGGAACTGTGTAAAGTGCATTTTTGGCGTGCAAAGTCAGTGCAAAGTCATTTTTGCAGTACAAAATGACTTTGCACTGCATAAATACACTTTGCATGGTTCCATGAATAAGGCATTGGGTCGGCAGTGCCAGTGAAAAGTCACTTTTCGGCAGTGCAAACTTGCAAAGTCACTTTCAACCGTGCAAAAAATTCCATGAATCAGGCCCAAAAATGTATCTGTACATGACATTGCTGACGAGTCGGGATCGACACTTCCCTGCTGATACAAAACTCTCTAATGACTATCAGTGCAAAATGGCACAACCCGGCCGCCGTTTCTGCCACACCCAGGTAAACTAGCTATTCCTTGGAGCCTATGGCATAGCTGTGAAAAACAACATAGTTTGGTATGGATTTAAACCCAAAGACTACCAGATGGCACACCACCAACCCCTGCTGAAGATTAGGATGTATATCAGTAATTGCTAAAGCCATTAACATGATAGAAAAGTAATTTGGGAACAATTTGGGAACAACCAAATCATGTTGGGGCAGAGTACACGAGTGCAGGAGTGGCAACGCGTACTCTTCTTCCGTCCCAGTGTCAGCATGAAAACCAGATAAAATTATCAGTTTATCATTTTTTCATATTCTCTGATTACATGAAGTAATCATCGGAAACCTTTGCCACAACATTTCAACTTTGTATTTATTGAAAGCTCCTTCGCAACACAACACTTGCATTGGTCTGCTTACAACAACAGGGCCTTTTCAGCTCCTGCATTTGTGCATCACTAATCCAGTGCTTTGCTGGGTGCATGGTGTCATGAGAACATAGCTATTTATGTATGTATGTATTGGGTATACCCCTTAAGTGCCAGGCTATTATGCAAGCTTATGCAAAAAGGACGAGCATACTCGTCCTTAGCACTTAAGGGGCGCCTAGACAGAAAATGGTGTTTCAAGGCGCCCTAAGACAAAAAAATGGGCCGGGGACAGGGAAGAAAACGCCAATGAAAGTCCTACTAGGCCTTGCTGTTAACAATATAGCAGATAGAAGCCGTCTGTCAGACGCCAGTGAGATAAATCAGTAGCTCCGGACCCTTAACCACATATTCTGATTCCTTCTCTTAAAATATCTTGGTGAAGCAACTGCACATGCACGTGGTTGGGCAACCAGTAAGGCTCGAAACAGAGAAGTATCCAAAGCAACCTTAAATATAAATTCCACTCAGCCTCATGGAGCCTCACCAGTCTGGAACCCAGAGTCTTTAGGTCCTTTAATCACTGCTTACTCAGTTGAAGTTCTGTCCCATTCAGCCGCAGCACGTCCCAGAATGCAGCCAAACCACGCTCGCCTCACCAGCCTACGCCAGCTCCCACAGAATGTAGGCACACAGCTGAGAAATAGATGTTGCAGCTGTCAATGCTCTATTAGTGTAATCAAAATGTAACCAGGTCCGTGCTCAGCCACTTGATTTATAAGCACTGTGTGTCCTTCACTGAAGTCTTCGTAAAAACAAACATTGGTAAAGCCAGCAGTTTTTGCTTGTGAACAAGTATTAGGCATTTGCCAAGCACTGCTGTTAGATGCCCAGTTACTCACGCCAAAAGACGACTTTGCCAACACAAACGCCCAAACTGTTGTCATTGCCAATGCTTGTTCTTTTCGAATCAATTAGGATAAAATCAATAGAAGATATTGTGTGAGTAGATGTACTCTATTGGTGAAAGTAAGATGCAAGCACCTAGGGACTTGAAAAATAAGTTATTGATGGTAGAATAAACATCTGCGAAAAAATCCTTATAATAACAGAAGCTTTATATAGTGTGGGATAGGGGATGCAGGTATAGGGGAACCTGAGGCTGAACAGGGCAGTTCCTGTGTTAAGTAAAGATGTGGGGTAGCACACTTAGGGTGTACTACAACAACCTTAGCCTCCTGGCAATAGGACCCGACCTTTGATATAAGTCTGAACTACACAGGTTGGTAGTGAGGTGGAGCAGTCATGCTTATCTCAAGAGGGGTCAATGTGAGCAGTAGATCAGTTACACAAAAATTCACAATGACAAGTATTCAAACAAACTCTTAAACTCAAGATTTCTTGATAAAACAATCAATTATTTATTTACCAGTTATTTCAAATAAGCTTTCCTAGAAGGGAGCAATATAATAGCAACACACAAATACCTTCAGAAAATAGATACTCTTAGTTTCTAATTTTCTAAATCAGCAAGCACCCATTGGGGATGCCACACAGACCTTTCCTACACCCTCAGGTGACATCAATTGTTTAAGACACTGTGGACATTGATATGTTACGGTTTGGCATTTAGAATATCAGGGAGATGTGTCAAAGTAAAGGTTATTAGAACATACAAGAGATCACAATTATTCTTAAGCAGGCAATGTCTTTTCAACCCATCCCAAAGCCAGACGAGAGAAGAGTTTTTCAGTGGAAATAGGTTAGGCCAAGGTCAATAGGCAATAGTCTATGTAGCTGAAGCACTTCTTGCAGGTAAGTCGAAAAAGTATTTGCACAATGTTTTAGAAGTCTGGCAAAAAAGGAGAATCAATGTAGGGCCACACGCTGTTAGGCCTAAGAAGAGTAGAAACAAATCTACAACAAGAGGTAAGTTCTCTTAGACTTTACAGTACCTTCAGTTAGAAGAAAAGCAGCAGATGACTTCTGTTCCTGTGCAGCTCTGCAGAGCCTGGTGTCCCTGGGCCTCAGTCGTGGGGACAAGAGGGAGGACTCCTGGGGACTCCAGCACTGCAATGAGACAGTTACCGACAGCAACTGAGTATCTTCCAACAAGTGGCAATTCGGTGTTTCAGGTCCTCGCGTCTACAGCACACAGTAACACTGCGGTTCTTGGCTGTCGCGATGGACCTTCCTTGCTTCAGGAGTCCCGCACACTGTTGAGTGGGCTCAGGCTCAGTGAGTCCTGCTTCCGGGGAGTCTGGAGGATCTTCCTGGAGCTCTGTGTCAACTTAAAAGCAACGCACACAATCAGGTGTTCCTCTCCATGGTTATTCGGTTCCAGCAGCAACTCTGTGGAATTTCAACGAGCTCCAAGACGGATGTCCAGGTGGCTTACTTTGGAGTTGATAGTCCCACAAACTCAAAGGGAGAAGTCGTCTCAGGGGCTTCTCAGTCGATGCGAATTTGGAGTTTCAACACAGCAGCAGGGCTTCACCGGGCAAACCAACGGTCCAGCAGTTGCAGCAGGCGTCTTCAAGTTCTTCTTCGGATTCCTTCCTCCAGTGGTCGACTCTGCCTTCCAAGCCAAAAAGCCTCGCCTTTTATGCAGGTTTCTCCCATCCATTCATTCCAGCCTAGCTGTCAATCACCCAGCAGGGTGGCTGTTCTTGCCGGACAGCCAGCCGGCCAATCACCTAAGAGTGCATTCCTGTCTCCGAGGAGACTAAGTACAGGAAGTATCGGGCACCTCCCTCACTTCCTGCTCCCACAAGACACCTTGGAGCCAGAGGCGGGTTTCACTCGTGAAGCCAGCCAAAGATAAAACAAAGGGACCAAACCTGGTTTGGGGCGCAGAGTAAAACTCAAGATGGACCAAAACAAGAAGAAATGGTGAAAAAGGAGACTGGGGCCATTTTGATAATAATGGCACCCAGGGGTGCTTTACTGCAGCTACGAACGCAGCAAGCGGTAAAGACACCATGGTAGTAAAATTTAACTACTGCCACCAGCCATTAATTGTGTAATGGCAACATAAAAAAATGTTACATGAGAAGTTAGACAAAGGGGCTACTAAGTATCCCCTCCAGCACGCTATGGTAAGATAGTGTCTGCTGGGTCTAGAGTTACAATTGCAAAGCAAAGTCAATTTCACTTTACTGCTCTCAGAAACAGTAGGTATCCCAGAGAAAGTTATTTAAACCTTTGGGAAATCTGGAAGACTTCCCTGTAGCACTACACTGAAGGTGTTGTGTGCTACCATGTAAAAAGATGCCTATGGAGTTTGTCAGACTCCAAAAACCAAAAGAAAAAGAGAAAATCACATTAAAATAGATGAGTGGGAAAAAGGGTCTCACTCTCTCCAGGTACAAATGAGAAAGTCCTAGAGTCCAGCAAAAGAGCTGGCGGTCTCTAAGGTAGAGAGGAATTAGCACATTTCTGAGAATATGGGGAGCCCTCGCAGCCCTACTTTACATGATGCTAATGCAATGGGTGGGCTGATGCATTCTGCTCACAGGTGTGGGAAACAAGAGGCCTGCAGTGAAGGAAATTACATTATCCTGGACCATGTGTTTTGGTTGGATTAAGCCCACAAGCACAGGAGCAGCGATTGAAACAAGCTGCAGTGCTTCAACCACTGCGGTTTGGTGGTGCTCAGGCACCCCAAAGAGGAAGGGAACTTTGATTTTTATGTGGGAGCAGAGCCCTTTGTCATATTGTGGACATAGAATACCCTACAAGGTCGGGACACTGCATTTGACACCCTTCTAGGAAGGACTTAGAATGATGGAGTCATATGAGCTCAAGCAATGACAAAAACACACACCCCCTCTTTGTACACATATTTGCATGATCTCACATGCACTTAGACCACCTCGGACGGTTCCACACGTATACATCAAACAAAAGCCCCTGCCTGGCAAGCCTCAGCCTCCTCTCCCAGCAACCATCAATTCCAGACTCCCTTGTGTGGAGATTGGTGCAATCAACTCACTCTTTCATGGATCGCATCCTTCTTGTCCACATCACTTGGACTCGCCATTTGCAGCACATCCATCAGGCAGCGATTAACACTTTCCACCACCCCATTACTTTGGGGAGGTACAGTGCTGTCCTCCTGTGTTTTATACAACATTGTCCAAGATGCCTTTCTACCTCCTTAGTCACAAACTGTGGACCGTTGTCACAATGCAATGGCTGGCTGGGTTGGGCGGTCACCGAAAGCACACAGAGCTCTCACTCCAACAGCCCGCTGCATGCCCTGCTCCGCTATACAGGAGAGACGGCTTTTTAACTTAATGCAGGTTTCCCCCATCCATTCATTCTGGCCTGGTGCCACACCCAATAGACACTATGTCAGGTTAGGGGATGCCTTCAGTCCTATCCCAATAGTTTGATACTAACTGCAGTACATGCTGTTAATGGCCTCTGGTATTCACCAAGCCATCCTTAGAGCACGGACGGCCTGATTTAAAAAAAAAATGTGTAACATTGGGTGTCTGTTTTAAGCCAATATTAACATTACACATTGGATTAATGCACTCCTTTAGGGGATATGGATTTTTGAACAAATGCTCACGATTATCACTCACTACAAAATAATTGGCAAATCATTTTACTCTGTGGTTTGTGTCTGCAGCAAAGTCCCTGTTAAGAGGGTTGTAAGGTTTGAGAGATTTGTGGACCAGGAATGGTGGGTGGACACCCAATCCTTTTGGGAATAGCTATATTCAGTCCATGAAGCCTTTTGACATAGGAAGTGGTAAAATGTTTATGTGAACTGTGAGATGCCAAATTGAAGGATTTTATACTCTGAACTACTTTTCTTTTCCTTAATTTTCTTCTGTTTTCTTTTCTTCTTTTCTCTGGTTTCATACAGTGATGATATATGTAATTTAATACTTACTGCTATTTTACTTTTAATTTTGTGAAAAGTCGAGTTCTTTGACTTAAATAAATCAAAAAAAGGCATAGTCCCCAATGTGTCCCCTGTCCCCCCCCCCCAGATTTTATGCGTCTCTTACGCCCCTGCTTGAGACTGTGCACTGTTGTATCATAACATTGACATACCATTAGGTAGTAACTCCAGGAAATGAGGACTTTCATTAAACATCAAAAGACAATTCTGCTATCGAACCTCAAAACACACAATTCAAGCTTGCTTTACTATGTAATTGACTAGGTTTTTGTGTTTATATACAGGAGAGATCAAATGGCCAGACCTTAGAGAAATAATGAAAGGTGTATTCTATCACAATGCAAAAAGCTGAAGCATGGTAAGGATTTCCATCCAGATTTTGAACAGGCAAAGGCGAAAAGTCATTTTTACTCTCTTGAAATCACATTTACTCTCAAAGTTTAAAATTGGGGAGCAAAATACTCCCACCTCAAAATCTTATCTGGAGCACTGTGAGAGCATACAGGGTCAATACAGCACTTCTTCTGGACTGTGAATCCAGTCTTATTACATGAGAAAAAGCTATGAACATGCATCTGCGAATCACAATTGGGTGTAAAATAGTCAAATTTCCCACGTACTAGTAGACATTAGGCGAATTGTGCAAGTGTGCAATTATCTAATGCACAATAGAGAGGGTACGGGGAGCTTACAGACCAAATGGCCACTAATCTTCATGCCCTTAGATTATGCATTCAATTAACATTAATGCATGTTAGTTCAATATTAGCTGTGATGAATTCTGTGGAGTCATCACTGATCCCCAGCCTAAAATCTCCCCCCATGTAGCCAGGAAATGGCAGCCGCAACCTGATCCTGACCCTTGGTGTGGTATTATGAGGGAAGATCACATGGGAGGAGATGGCTGTCAGGGGAATGAAGGGGCCCCATCAGGAGAGATGCAGTATTCTTCCCTTTCATGTGATGAAGGCCCTATAATTCCTAAATTCCTGATGGCATGCTGTCATTTTACAAATCCCTCTAGTTACAAAACTCCAAAAAATGCCATAACAAACATTCTAGGCTTAATATCATTCACACCTCATGTGTATATAATACACACCTAACCTCTATTAGTATGGATTGAAAGAAACCCTAAGCTGAACACGCGGTCTAGTTGTTGCAACACAGATCAGCTGTGCGGGACAAAGTGGAGGAAGCAGAAGCAGCAGCACGGTCGAAGCAGGAAGCAGAGCTAGAGAGGAAGGCAGACGCACGGGAGCAAACCGGATTGAAGGAGGCAGGGGTTCACAAGCTGCTGCCTATCAGTCCTCCTTTCTGGAGTGGCGGAAGACTCAGCCGAGCGTGACAGGCTTCAAGAAAGTGCTGCGAAGGAACCAGCAACCGCAGAGAGGCAGTCACTGAAGCAGTCAAGCCAAAGAGCAGCAGATGTACTGGCGAGTGAATGCGAGGCGGACGAAAGAGCTGAAAGAGGTTTTGCCCAGCAGGAGACGCCATTCCCGAATTAAAACTACACTGCATCAACTTGCCATGGATCGGAAACGCTGTGGGACCCAGGTGAGATGGGCCAGTGATATTGGGGACCGCACTGACAGGCCGATGAACAAGTGTGCATTTTGAATACCGACCAAATAAAATAGAAAGACAGAATTTGCACAATTCTTCATGCCTGAAATGTCAATATGGGGAAAGCTAGAGCAAATGTTATTATAAGAACATGAATGTAAATGAAAATCTGAAAGACAAAATGTGCACAAATCTCGATGTAGGACCAGCTCACATGGGGAAAGTTGGAGCAAGCATTGCCATTAGCAAATGAATACTTCTAAAGAAGTTAAAAGACAGAAGTTAAAGTCTTCATAGGAGGTCCATATGGGGAAGCTTGGGACAAGAAGAAGTCCATGAAGTATAAACAGTGCAGGAATACAACTGTGCTATACTGGGAAACCGAGAACATTGAAAGAAATCCTGATAAAAGGGATATATCGGGCTGTGAGTCTTCTGGGGAAGATACCTGGCAGGAGAGTACACCAGGGGAACTATAGACCCAGAAGGGGATACCTGGCAGGAAAGTATACCAGGGAATCTAAATAAAGAAACTATTAAAGGAGGTCCTGGCTGCTTCTATAGGGTTTGGACAAAAGGGTCGTAAAGCAAGCATCTATAATGTGTTGCTGAAGTCCGAACCCCCATGGGACCCGAAGGCCAGGGAGAGATGGGTCGAGGATCGGCCAAAAAGAAGATACAGGGTGAATTATGGGCCACCATGTGTAGAAGGGCTTCCCATTCCACGGACTCCCTCCAGTTCAGAATGAATGTAGGCAATGAAGATCCTGAACATTGGCACCACCCCCTGCCCTTGGCTGAAATGTACCCAGGAGCGGAGGGGGCCAGGGGGGTTTTGGGGGGTGTAGGAGAATATACTTACTCTCACAGACATACTACGGCAGGCAACACCTCCACTGCTGCGAGTCGCGGAGGCTTGGAGAGAACACCAGTCTGGGAGCAGGAACATATAAGGCAGGTACCGATCCTAGGAGGGAAATCAGACATTAAGGGCCATACCTGTGCAGGAGAGCAGTCCTGGGGCCCTGTGGCTACAGCAGGGATATTAAACATGGCGGTCCCATGTACACACAGGGCTACCATCCGGGCATCCTCACCTGTGGGCCCACACATTCACCCGAGTGGGCATACGGACGGAGTGATCTCTACGTGATACGATCCTGGGTCACAGGTGCACAGACCCTACGTAAAAACACAAACCCACGGCAACAATGGAGTGGACTCCCGGATCAATAGCCGTTGAAAAAAGCATGACAAAAAGGGAGCCGGGAAGAAGAAGGGCCCCCATGGATTTATTTACCAACACGCCGGCAAGACCCCAAGGCCCAGGTGACACAGCACAGCAGAGAGACCCGAATGTCCACCAAAAGGACACCTGAGAAGACCAATTGATGGCAGCAATGCAGGTGGGTTTCCTCACCGTAAGCAGTAAACTTGATGACCTGGTGGCAGCCATCATTTCCTTGAAAGCTAAATTGGAGAAGGAGGGCGGCCGCATCACTGAAACAGAAAACAGGGTCAGAGAGGTGGAGGACAAAGTTGGAGTGCACGACCATGCCATAGCTACCCTACAGTCAGACATTAAGAAGGTCCGTGAAAAGTACGATGACTTGAAATCTCAGTCGAGACGAAACAATGTGTGCATAGTGGGGGTACCCGAGGTGGCAAACAGGGGGCCAATGGAGCCACCTTGAAACACTTGCTTAAAACATTGTAACAGAAGTTTTCTTTGTTCTTTTTGATGGAGGGAGCTCACCGCACGCTGGAGCCAGTTCCAAAACCAGGGGCCCCTCGTGCACCATCATTGCAAAACTACTAAATTACAGAGACAGAGATCATGTCCTAAGACTAGCAAGAGAACAGGTCACTCTCCGTTTTGAATACGCCGCAATCCATATATATCATGATTTTGCAGCGGGAATCCAGATACAGAGGAGATCCTTTGATCCAGTCAAGAGATTGCGCCAAGTCCCTTACGCCCTCATGTTCCCAGCCGAACTGCAGGTACATTACGGGGGCAGGGCACACTTTTTTGAGAACCCCTCTGATGCAATCGCATATGTGGAGGTCGTCAATCCCACTACCACCACAGGAACACAGGAATAACCACAGCCCGGACCCCAGACCGGAGAGGGCACAGGGAGAGGACAGCGAGGGAGGAGATGTGCTAAGGCCCAAAAACAAGCGATATGAACGGGAATGTCAGCATCCGGAACAATCAATGAGAACGAACGGGGCATGGTGGCACCGCCATCTTCAGAGCACCATGGCTAATCATGACGCACGCCAGGAAGTTACCACAGTTTTAGGTGGACTACATCATCAAGTTAGGGAAGATGGTGAGGGTGGGGAGTTTGGGGGAGGCTAGACTGGATTCAGCTAAATGGGGATTGGAGGGGGGTACATTGGTGGGTCACCAATTTGAGATGTTAATTTTAGAAAACCAGCAGGCATGTCACATGCCGGTTATTCGAGAAAACACTGATACGAACATTGATGGTGGGTTACGTATATTGCAGAACACGTAATAGTAATTTAATAAATATAATTAGGCACACTGTTAAATATCTGCCAGGTAAGCAAGTACTAAAACACAGAAACACACGTAGAACACAATTGCACGTTTTCTAAGTAATAGACCACAGGTATAGTAACTTTCAAAATAACCTATATAGTAATACATCTCGTAGTAAACCATTTGAAACATATATGCAACTTTTCCAACTTTGTAGAACTTTGTTCCCACATGTCTTAAAGAGTCCAACCCTAGCATATATGAGTCTCAAAATGAGCAGAGGGGCCCAAGGCCACCAGAGGTTAGGAGTGGAGCAGGACAGACAGGATACAGTGTTCAAAGTTGAAAAGTGGCAGTTAAACAGGGTCTCTTCTGGGTTTGCAGGTAGGTAAAGTTAGGTTTTTCGAGTCAACAAAATCAAGGGTTTTCCTTGTGAAGTTGCCTCAAGGACCAGCATTCTAAGGCAGGAGTGAGTACAATGGGTTGTCCACCCCAATTTATTTCTTTGGGAGCCCTGGAGGGGTGCGAGATACAGTCATCTACAGTCCCCAGAAATACAGGACAAGCAAGCAAAGCTCCAGGTAAGTTTTACAGGGAGCATGACAGTACCTTAAAATGAAAACCTTGTGGCTGCAGCACAGTGACAGCAGAGCCAGTCACGAGTTCCTTGGTCTTGGCGAAAAAGGGTTCTTCGCTCGATCTGGTGACAGCTGTGGCACAGACGGGCGCCCATCAATGGATCCTCTCAGTTCTGGCTTGTTAGCGCCTTTTTCAAACTCGGTTGAAGGACGGATGTCGCAACTGTAGACTTCTCCTTTTCTCACTCCTCATCTTATGTGAGGGGGACTTTGCGAGCTGGATCGAGTCTCTGCAGGCCAAAAAAGATGCCCACAATGTTCCAGGCAGATTCGTTCTTCATGCGGCTTTGCACAGCACAGTGGCACATGACCGCAGGTATTGATGAATTGCAGGCCGTGGAGGTCGTAGCTCTTCCATGGAATGGCGCAAAATGTAGTTAGTCTTGGGATTGGTTAGGCCCACTAGTCCAAGAAAGGAAGTCACCTCGTTCTGCTCTTCCAAGTCACTCAGAGGTGGAGGTTGGGACATCAGCGGTTACTCAGCGTACTCTGGCGGGCACCGGAAGTGGCTGGCGTCTTCTTCATTCAGGCTACTTCTTTGGATTCTTCTGTTCCAGTGGTCGGCTCCGAGTTTCTGCTCCAGGACCTGGAAATGTATGCAGGAACCCTGGCTGAGCCCACCAATTATATCCCATGCAACAATCGAAAATTGGGGATGGCAGCTAGCCACCCAGTCAGAACTGCTTCTCCTAGGCACTCTGCAGGACAAAAACTGGATGGGTTTTGTTGACCCTCCCCACTTCCTGTCCTGCCAGTCACTCAAAGACCCTTCACAGGCTTTTCAAGGGTGACCCGGCAAAGACAAAGGAAGTAGAGGAATCTCCCACACCCAGGTAGGTAGACGATCTAAGAAAAGACAGCCATCTTGTTCAGGACTTTAAAAACTACAGCCACCATTTTGGGTAATGGTGACCCTAGAGTCTAGAGTCACTGCCGGAATGACAGCCTGCAATAAACATTCACAGAAAGGCATGCAAAAGGTATACTGCCATGAGCCTGAAAAGAGGGACTTATCCCAGTAACCAAAAAGTTACAGGAGAAGTGAGAAAGGGGATACAAGGTTTCCCCTAAGCACTCCACATAAGGTGGGGTATGCTGATCTCACAAAATAAAGTACAGGTAAGATAGAAAATATCCCCCTGCCTTGGCAACAGGGCGATAAACAAGGAAAAAAAAAACATTCATGTGGATGCTCTAGGAGCTTCCAGTAACACTGCACAGAAAGTGCTGTGTGCTAATTTATTAAAATGTATATGTCAGAAAAGATGGAGGAAAGCATGACTCCACAACAATATACCAAAAAGAGGTAAAAAGGTCTTAGGCAGAATTGCATGCAGTACCCTCTGGGAATACCACACACAATTAGGACTACAGGTGTAAGCAAAAACCAACCTTTGGTATAAGTCTGTACCACACACTTTTTGGTAGCGAGCTGAGCAGCCAGGCTTATCCCAAGAGGGAATGTGAGCAGTAGATGAATTTACACAGAAGTATCACAATCACAGTGGTTCAAGTAGACACTTACTCTCTAGGTTTCTTGGTAAAACACTTATACATGTATTTACATAATCATTTAGAAAACATTCACTAGTAGAAATCAACTTAACATTAAACACCAATACACTTGTAGAGACAGTTTGAGCTCCCCTGAAAAAGGAGCCAAATGGCACTTCAATGACTTTCAATGGGCATAAAAAGACATAGGTTTGTACAAAGGATTAGAAAACACTTCCGTTAGGCAAGGCAAAGGTTCAGTGTACCAGGAGAGTCAGTTCAATTCAACAGGCCAGAACAAAGTCAATAGAATAGTGTTCTTGGATAGGAAAGATCAGTTATGGTAAAAACTGTAGAAGTCTTTGTAAAAGTTCTCAGAAGTAGTTTAGACGAAAAAGAATGATATGTTGGGTCACAAGCTGATTAGGCCTGCAAGTTGGGAACGTTTCACAAACTTTCATTGCAAGAGTTTGGATCTCTCAACCGGATGGCACAGTACCTTAATGTGAAGTAAAAAGATGCAGCTGAAGGCGTCGATTCCTGGCAGTTCCAGCAGATCTCACTGTTCCTGAGCCTCAGTCGTGGGGACAAGAGTGAGGTCGGGGGACTCCTGCACCGCACGGGATCGTCGTCAGAGCAAACAAAATTGAGTCACTTCAGTTAACGTAGCTGTTGCTTCAAAACACAAACTGGTGTCCCTCTCCCTGGTTAAACCTTAACCAGCCTTGAGAATGGTAGCCAGGTGTTTTAGGAGCCGATTGGTCCCACCAACTCAAAGGAAGAATCCATCCTTAAATGAGCTTCTATGTCAAATGAGTTCTGGCAATTTGGATTTGCAGCAGGGCTTCACCGGGCAAACCAGCGGTCGAGTGGCTGCAGCAGCTGTCCTCTTCCAGCTCGTCTTCAGTTCTTTCGTTCCAGTGGTCGACTCTGCCTTCCAGTCCTGGAGACTCGCCTTCTAAACAGTTCTCTCTCTTTCATTCCAGCCTAGCTGTCAATCATCTAGCAGGGTGGCTGTCCTTGCCGGACAGTCAGCCAGCCAATCATGTCAGAGTGCATTTGGGTCTCCTAGGAGACCAGGCACAGGGAGTTTTGGACACTTCCCTCACTTCCTGCCCACCCCAGACCCTCAGACGCCAAGGGCGGACTTCAGTCCTGAAGCCCGCCAAAGGCTCACGAACAAAGGGACCAAACCTGGTTTGGCGCACAGAGTTAAACACCAGAAGGACCTTTCCACAAAGAAACGGCGCAAAAAAGATCACTGGAGTCTGTTTTTACAGAGGGGTCTTGGGCTCCACATTGAAAAACATGGCGGCCCGGATTTTTAACTACCGATGTTCGCGGTCGGGAAAAATCATGGTAGTTCGTTATAAAACCACTGCCACTAACCATTTCAATAGGAAAGGGAAGCCTTTGACAGCTACATGAGTGTTTAGACACCGGGAATACTAAGTAGCCCCTCCAGCACTCTATAGGAAGATAGTGTGTGCTATTTAAAGAGTCTAGTAAAGTCAATTTAACTTTACATCCTCTGGGGAACAGTAGTTCATCCCAGAGAAGTTACTTAAACCTTGGGAAGTCCAAAGGACATCCCTGTGCCACTTCACTAAAGATGCTGTGTGACAACAATGAAAAGATGATGCCTATGGAGTTATCTAAAACCCGAAAATCAAAGGAAAGAGTAAAACACACATCAAAATACATGACAGAGTGAGAAAAAAGGCTCACACTCTCTCCAGGTAAGAAAATCAAGTCCTCCAAATCCAACAAAGTTGCTGGGGGTCTCTAAGGTGAAGGCAATTAGCACATTTATGAGAATTCTCCCTAACACTAGGGTTCCCAAGAACAGAGTAAAAGAATGAGTGGGTGTGGAAAAATGTTCCCACTCACTCAGGAGAAGAGAGTCCAGCAAAAAGCGCTGAGGGGCTCACAGGTGAGAGAATTGCACTCAAGAAGGAAAATCTACCCTAAAGCTCAGCAAGGAAGATGCCAACCACTTCTTTATTGACTTCATTAGAGGTACACAGCTTGACGCAGATTGCTGCTCCTTCAGGTTAATTTTGATTAAAATAAGTAAGTAAAATTCTTGTGTTTTCATACCAAATCAACCCGCTGACCTTTTTTGCAGTTTATTCAACGCAATCCTTCACAGACAAGGAAGTAATTGGAGGTTCCACATCCTCTGGAGGTACTCCTCGGTATTCCCTCTATCTTCCTCCTCTGGGTCATCCAAGATCATCCTCTTCTAGGAGGATGTGTTACAAGCTTTGTTGGCAGAAATTCAGCAGTTGATATTTCCTTAATCCGCTTTAGCGTCGTCCGTTCTTGGTCTCAGAGCCCCACATATGTCGTTGACTGGGTGCCTTAGGCATTAAATCATGAATAGGTGGTGCACCCTCCTCCCGGATCTCCTTGTCTACCTCTTCATCCTCATCCTCTGAGGCTTAAAATTACAAGAGGCCTTTCTTTGGCATTGGTGAGAGCAGGGTAGAACTTGACTCCACCTGTATGTCTACAGATGGTTGTGTTTGTGCGCTTGGAAGTGCAGTAGGTCTATTCTGGTAAGCTCCATTTACCTACATTTATGTGTTTTTGCGTCCCATGTTGTACACATGTAAGATCTTTATATCTTTGTGTATTTATATTTTGGCTGGTCAGCATTGCGAGTGCTCCACGCTTTAGTTGGTCAGCCTTCAGAGTTCTTGGAGTCAACCTCGAACATTCAGCGCTCCCACTGAAGTGGGTGCCTTGGCCTGTGGTTAAATTTCTGTGATGCGGGAGTATTGTGGGTACAAAGGATTTCCTTCAAAGACCAGTTTAGCAGGTCCTTTGGAGTTGGGGGCCGATTGCGCGTGGTTTTACCCTTTGGTATCTCTTAACGGCTGGCCGTGGTCAATGTCGATCTTAGGAGTCGATTGTTGAAAATAATGCTTCTCAGCACTCTCCCTAAGGTAACCTTGTTGGGTGCAAGATCTGTTGAGCATGGCCAGTGTGGCGACTTGTCATATGCTTCTTTGAAGTCGACACAGAGGTAACTGGCATAGATTACTAATCATTTACCAAGTTCTTAAATGCATCCATTCATATGGACCTTTTGGATTTACATGTTGTGAGGAATTCATGAGGACAGCAGTAAAGACAGATCGAAGTGATCACAGTTCAAGGGTGTTTATTGAACAATGTTTGCAGAGTAAAAATAAACGCCTAAACTAAACCTAAATCTAAGATGGGAACAAGCATAGACCATGAAATGAAAATAAGGCAGTAAAAGTGGAGTTGTGTCAAAATAAAAAAGGCCTATACTAAGAAACCTATTGGCAAACCTCACAGCCAATATAAAAAGGGGTGTGGGATAGTTTAACAAGAAAAGAAAGAAGTGTTCTCAAATAATGTGTCAGGATGAGGCAGCTTGGGTCTCCCATCCCCACATTTTGAGCACAGGGTTAAGGTGAGATCTTGGAGCACAGCACACGCTCAACTTTCTCGGCACAAGTCGACAGTTCTGTTCCAGGTTATCGGGAACCTCAATGGCCTAGTCTCGTTTCCCTAGAAAGTCTCTTCCCTTCGAGGGCCTGACATGTTCAAATAACAAAACAAAAAGTTTCTTCAACAAAATGAAAGTGTGTTTCTTGGTTTCACTTTGCGTGAGGATTTTTCACACCTGGATCCCCCTCTTCCGGACGTTGAGCCTCCTTTACTTTCAGCTTCCCTTCTCTGGGTTCACTACGGCTTTTCCTTCTCTCACAAACCTTAATGTCTTTTTAAAAAGTTCCAGTGGACATCCCTCGGCTGGGTTCACTCTTATCAACACACTGCTTCCTGGGACTTTAGACATGCTCTCTTCTCATCAGCATCCCTCAGCCAGGTTCACTCTTGCCAACTTCACATTCGTTTGCAGGATTCACTTCCCTTGCTTTTTCAAGTTCGTAGATAAATTACTTTCGACTGTACGGAGATTTTGCTTGATCTCCTGTATGACCACATTGACCTAACTTGCCAGCTCTCCTACGGCCTCCTGGTTTCTGTAGTTTCAATCACACAGGGATTGACCAGAGTCTCGAGTTAGCACCCACGTGGTGCCGTTTCCCTCTGCAGCTGGTTTCCCGTCAAGAATTTCACAGTTCTTTTGAAATTAGTTCACTTTGCGTCTTTCATCCAGCATAGCCCGGCGTCAAGGCCAGTACCATGGTAGAAGGAGTTTCCCCTTGCTCCTGCTTATCTGGATCGGCACGCTCCATGTACCGTTGACATCTGTGGCAGCACACTTGGGCTATTATCCTCGGTCTTACGATTCCCTCTGCCGAGTTCTGCAGGTCTGCGTCGGAATGGGCAAGGCCGTGTCTCTCCTTGTTAGCCTTTCGATATTCGCAGCCTTTCTCCTCCTCTTGATCTGCCGCAACCGTATAGCTGTCTCGTTGTGCGGTCTGCCTTTCTCATACTGTGCTCTCTTGCTCCACCTTTTATCCCTGTGGGGAAGGGGAAAGGGCCACCAGGTGTGTGTGATTCTGATCAATTGCCTGACCCTTGTATTGGGACATGTCAGGTAAATGGCGCTGGCGTTTGTCCGTTCTCTAGTGTGTCGTGCGAAAGTGTTTGGGTCGGAAAAATGGAGAGAGGAGGAGCAGTGGATTTGAATGTTCTGCGTGGTAGGATGGGGAAAGGGTGTTGAAGGAAGGGGGATACTGCGTCTCACCAGTCAGTGTCCCCTCCCGTTCCCGAGGACCCCACATCCAGGTGATCCTTCCTCACTGGTCCACCTCCAGGAACTGGATCCAATAGTGATGGCCGTGTCCTGGTAACCTGGATGGCAGATTCCCGGGGACTAGCTAGGGAAAGACATCGTCAGGTTTCTCACAGTGGGCACACCCTCACAGTTTCTAATCCCAATTATGTTAGGAATTAACAGTTGACTTAATTACTACGGGCAAAATTTCAAGATTCAATCATTCTCACCCCAGCTTTTATGATTACACAATGGACATAAGTGACTTCTTTATACTGGATAACCTCTTTTATCTGTTTGCTGAATCATTTTTCTTATAGGCATGGCGTTGTCCTCGGATGTCTGTTGGTAAAGCATCATTCATATGTAGCATACTCGCTTACAAAATAACCTAGTGTATGGTAGTGGAGTTTGGTTTGCAGTTAAATTATGGCAATTTACCAGCTCCATTTGGAAGTACGAAAGTGCAAATACTGCTCAATCGGATTGAGAACTTCTCACATTTATAGGTAGCAGGCTTCTACATATCTGTTATTTAATGGCCGCCTAGGCTGGGCAGTGCCAGAATTCCGGGTTCAAAATAGAGGTCCTGCTTATGGCCTAGACGAGCCTGATTAGCTTGAAGCCAACAGCTAGCAGCAGCTCTATTTGGCTCCCCCAGGCCAACGGATACCGAACAAACACACCTATATGGATCTAACTATCTGTGTGTTTGTGACAATCTATAAATAAATATTATGGTACCTCTATACAACATTTAAAGAATAAGGGGCCATAAATAATTGACTAAGTGATCTGTTTGCATTTTATGTGGAAGTTAGATTTGCAGAACCCTACGTACTAGCTTCTGGTTTCCCAGTGGTAGCTCCTGGTCATTGGTTAATGCTGGACCCAGAAGAACAAGTTACTTACCCCTAGTAACGTTCTTTCGACTATGCTCCTCCAATGTATTACCCATCTTTGTATTTCGATATCCAGTTTCAGCTGCTTTGGAATGTTTTTTACTAGCAGAGGGCGCTGTGCGTCGATGCAGCCAACTCAATGTCCCTCGAGGGCCTCCGCCTCGAGGGTGATGTCATCAAAGGTACATATAGCATGCGCACTGCCCTTGGCTGTTTTTTCTTTCAGTAGAAACTACCTGCATAACCATGGGTTTGACCATTTTAAGCTTTGAAGGAGCGAAAGATGTAATAGCATCGGAAATTCTACTGTGGGGTAGGCTGGGAGGACGATGAGGAAAGCGTGTGAGGAACATCCAGGCGAAAGAACATTACTAGGGGTAAGTAACTTGTTCTTCAAATGGATTGTGTCCTCCTACGTATTCCTCATCTTTGATAGACTCCCAACGCAGTGTTTGTTTTGGTGGAGGGAGTAAGAATGTAGCTATCAATGAACCAAATGGAGTACAGCTTTTCCAAAGTTTCCATCCTGACAGAGGGAAGACTCAAGGTAGTAATGCTTCATGAACGTGTGTATAGTAGACCATGTACTCTCCTCACAAATGTTTTTGATTGGGACACCCCTTTGCCAAGCCACAGAGTCAGCCATGCCCCAGGTGGAATGGGCCCTTTAGCCTTCTGGAGGATCTTTACCCACCAGCCTGTAGCATTCTGAAATTGCCGTAATGATCCACCTGAATAAGGTCTGCTTTGTCACAGCCTGACTCACTTTGTGACCTGTATAGCCTATAAAAAGCTCAAGTTTGGATAATCTACAGATGTAGAAGCTTAGAGCTCTACATGGATCCAACCTGTGTAAACTCTCCTCCTCTTTGCCAGGATGAGGTGGAGGATAGAACGTGGGCAATGCAATTTTCTGTCCTACATGAACATCTGAAATTATGACCTCAGAACAACCTTATCCTTGTGGAAAAAGGGTGGCTTAGATGATAGTGCCTGCAATTCACTCACTCTACGGGCTGAAGTTAGCGCTACCAATAGAATGGTTTTAAATGTTAGCAACCTTAACAGATATGAATGTATAGATTCAAAAGGTGCACACATATAAAATCTTCATACCAGATTAAGGTCCCAAACTGGAACCTGGAAAGGAGAGGGGGGTGGAGGGGACACATTGGCTAGTCCGTTTAGAAATTGTATTACGAGTGGGTTCTTAAAATGTGAAGATTCCTCTGACGAGGGCTTAAAGATGGATAGTGCCGCCAAATAGCCTATAATTGATCCAACCTGGAAGCCCAGATTGGCTAGGTATAGTAGAAAAGAGAACACTTCTGGTGTTTTGCATAGTAAAGGGTCTACATTCTTGTCCTTGCACCAGCTGCAGAATGTTTTCCAACGGCAACAGTACAAGGACTTTGTTGATGGCCTTCTGGCTGAAAGCAAAATCTCCATTACATCATCTGAGTGGTCTAAATCCTTGTATCTCAGCCTCTCAGAAACCATTCATGAAGTCTAAGTGTTGGGTCCTCTGGATAGAGAACCCGACCGTCCTCTCGCGAGAGAAGGTCTCCTCTCTTTGTGGAAGTATTCAAGGGCAGATGGACATGTCCAGAAAATCCGGGTACCATGTCCTCTTGGCCCAATCCGGGGAAATTGGGATCATGAGTTTCTCGAACTTTCTCAACCTCACGATTATTTGAGGAATGTCGGTGACTGATGAAACGCGTACAGGAGTGGAAACTCCCAGTCCAACACGAATGCCTCTCCTAGAGCTCCTCTTAGCAAAAATTTCCTGAAGCAGTACACTGGTCGTGAACAGATCCACTTTGGGGAACCCCTCAAGGGTTAAAATCTTCTGAAGGCCTTCCTGAGCCACTTCCCACTTGTGTGAGACACTGCTCTGTCTGCTCGGAGCGTCCGCTGCCGTCTTCTCCTCTCTGGCTACGTGAAATGCCGATAGGAAGATTCCTTTTTGAATTGTGCAGTACCAGAGCTGCATTGCCTCTCTGCACAGTGGTAGTGACCCTACACAGAAGCTGTGCGCATGCCCGGCTTCCTTCTGAGTGCCGCTCAGAAGAGTTTTAGCAGTGCACACAGACAATTCTAACCTTCTCAATAATTAATAAGGCACATTCCACAGCCGTTACCTGATATTTGTTTTCTCTCTTAATGAAACTAAATTATAGTAACTAGACCTGCTATTCTGGTCTACTACTACTACTACTTTATATTACCATACAGACAACCATGACCTTAAAAACTTAAATACAGAATACATCCTCAAGAGGTTAAAATGAATATGAAAAATGTGGCTCCATGAACAGAAGATCTAACTGAGATATGCCTGTTCACGTTAACCAAACAACCTTTCCTCCTCATCTGTTATTCTGATACTTGAGACTCTACACACTTATTATACCATATGACTAACTTCAGCCACAGGCTGCATTTAGATATTACCAGACAACCTTGACTCTGCCTACTTTGGCTTTGCGAAAGGTTACTAGACTTGTACATACATTAACTTGGTTGTTGAAATATGAAAAACGTTCAAGCACCAGAATGTGTTACTCATGGTACCTTGGCAAAAGCATCACCCACAATATGTGACCCAGCGGTCAGTTACAATATTGGCTACTGACTGTGTAAGTATGCAACTAAGATGTGTAACCTCATTCCAGGGTTCCTAGGGAGGGGTGCAGCAGCACACCTCTTGGGGGTGACTAACAACTCAGCAACTTCGGCAGTACACTGAAGGAAAGGTGTTTGTCTTCTAAAGGATAGGAAACTCTAGTAACAGTCTAGGAAACAGCACCTTATGTTTCTTTCCATGGTCAGCAGCTGAACATTTTTCAATATAATCATGTGCTATGTGTTTAGATCCCCTAGCATTACCATGTGTCTCGTTTAACCAGTAGCAATTGCAGAAGAGGGGTCCCTAGCTACTTACAGAAAAGTAACTCAACTTGTAGTACCTCTGAGCAATACTGCAATTAACTTAAAAGGCAAATTATGTGATGTCCTTCAATGGGTATCCATAAGAAACCTCAATAAGGCTCTTGTTGAATTTTGTCTAGGTTGTCGTGAGGAAGGGTCGGTAAAACTATAGGCTGTATTATGCGCCTTATGTCATTTTCTTTGGTAGGGTTACAAGCAGGGCTCTAATATGATTTTACTCCCTACATCGAATCAAATGATTTTTCAGCGAGTAAAGAAAGTAATTGGCTTTGACAAAAGGGATACTTTATGCTTATTAAAAGATGTTTGTTTCCATTAAAATTCCTGTTCAGATCAGGCAGTAATTTTAGAGTTCCTACCTATGCCACTGTTCTGCTGGTCACGGATTTGTAAATGTCAATGGAGATTTGTGGGTATAATCAGGGGGTAGGCTCCTAAATGTTTATTGTTTCACATTTTTGTTGGGCATATTTTCCTGTTTTTAGGGAGTAAACATGGATGGTGTGTATGTATCTTAGCTGGAAGGCTGGTTTTGAGTAAGTGTCACAGCTCTGTTCACAGGACAATGTAATGTCGATGGAAAACAGAGGCACAGGAACTCTGATAATCATATTCTGTGGTGAAGTTATTCTGGTGCAATTATCGTACTTACACAAATTATGAGAAGCATGTTCTCCTGGCCTTTAATTACTTAATTAAAATGGTAGACTTCTTGCAATTTTTCCATTTGCAAATATTGTGTCTTATACAAATTATGTGTCAGCCACATCAGTTAAGTGATTTTTGTTTTTTGCAATGCAGATTAATGTTTTTTTCCAATGGCATAAAACACGTTCTGTATGGTCTCTGAGCAGTGTCGACGAATGAATAGCCACAACTTAAACTATTATACTAAGCATTCAATGCTTTTATGTGCATACACATTTTTCTCTGAGCACGAGTACATTTGCTAGATAGTGTGGCAGATCTTGAGGTTTTAGACTGGTTGAGGAGCTCTCTTTATAAAATTGCATATCAATTTCTTTAATCCTATATCTTTGAAAAAAGCTCTAAGACACCTTTTACAATGATTTTTAAAGAATTGCAGTGGTTGCGAAGGGGAAATACCATTCAAAACTCTTTGCACATGATAACCCACTAACTTGGCATGCTCACAAATGTGTTTACCTCGTTAGTCAGTTGAGCACATGGAAATGAATGTGTGCACGAAATCCAACCATCTCTGCACTTAGAGAAAAATAATTAGTGTGAACATTGCCCTACACCACCTCTCTTGTTGAGGTAGTACATGGCTACTGTGTTGTCGGTCATTATCAGGACATTGTTTACCCGTACAGAGGGCAGAAAGGCCTTCAGCGCAAGTATGATTGCCCTCAGCTCCAAAAGATTGATGTGTTGTTTGGACTCTGATGGAGACCAACAACCGCTGATAGTCAGATAGTTGGCATGGGCTCCCCACGCCATGAGTGAGGCTTCTGGCACTACTGTTATCTCCGGCCATGGTCGCCAAAAAGGTTCTCCCTTCTGAATAATGTCCTCGCAGGCCCACCACAGGAGATCCTGTACGACCCTGCTTGGAACCTGAAGTAGGTCTGACATGTTGCCCGAGAACTGAGACCATTGTGTCTTGAGTGCCCATTGAAGGGATCTCATCCATCCACCAGGAAAATGCAGGATGAGGCAGAGCAACCTCCAAAGGTCGAAGGCTAGGAGACGCTGGGCATTAAGACCATCTGCAGAACGTCTTGAGCTCTCACCCCGGGTGGCAAGCTCTTTCCCAAGGATATATCCAGAACAGCTCCAATGAAGTGGAGCTTTTGGGATGGTGTCATATGTGACATCTTGTAATTGAGGAAGAAGCCCAGTCTGTGAAAAGAGTGTCAGGTGACGTTGAGAGGATCTAGTGATTGTTCGGAAGAATGCATCCAGGTAGGGGTAGACGTGAATCCCCCTCTCCTGAGACTCACTGCCATCAGCTTGGTGAAAAACCTCGGGCGACGGTCAGCCCAAAAGGCATAACTCGAAACTGATAATGAGGACCGCCAACAGCGAACTTCAGGTGCTCTAGATGGATTGGCACATGAAAGTAAGTATCCTGAAGGTCCAATGACACCATCCAATCCTGGAGTTGGAGGGCCTGAAGGATGTGAGAAAGTGTGACTATCTTGAACTTTTCCTTCCTGAGGAACTTGTTCAAGTATCTCAAGTCCAAGATGAGTCTCAGTCCTCCGTCCTTCTTAGGTATTAGGAAATATGTAGAGCATCATCCTTTGTTCCTTTCCACTACAGGCACTGGTTCTATAGAGACTTTCTATAGCCAGGTCACAATTTCCTGCACAAGGAGCGGATCTGGTACCTACAAAGAGTGGCTCTCTGGTAGATGGTTTTGAGAGTCTCTGAATGAAGGGAAGGCACTAACCTTGGGCTATGGTTTCCAATACCCAAGCATCCGAAGTATTGTCTTGCCATTCTTTCAGATGTTGAGACAGCCTGCCTCCCACTGGTGTTTAGAGTTTTTGAGGCAGCTGAAGCAGCGGCTGTTGGTAAGGATGCCCCTGCTTGAGCAGGCTTTGTACCTCTACCTCGTCCACCACAGGGGACTCTTCTTTGGCTTCTTTGGCCTCTTTGACCAGCCATTCCTCTCGCTCTTCCTACTGAGGAGTAGTAGCAAAAAGATCTAATCCTCCAAGGCTGTCCACTGGGGTGAAAGGGCTGAGGCTGCCTAATAGCGGCCCTTAAAGATTTGGCTGCCGCCTTGGAGGTCTGCAACTTCTCATGGCTCTTGTCAGCCTTGTTGCCAAAAAGGTGAGAACCGTCAAAAAGCATGTTAAGGAGTCTGGATTGCACATCCGGTGCGAATTCAGACTTCCTCAACAATGCAAATCTGCATATTACGGTGCGTGTTGCCATGGCTCTGTTATCAGCAGAATCCAGACCAGACTGAAGAGACTTGTACATGCCTTCTTTGCAGTCTCTAACAATAGCCAAGAATCTGTCTCTTTCCTCGCCCTCAGGAATGTGCTCAGCCGCCATGAAAATACAGTCCCATAGAGTGAATAAGAACTTTGCTAAGGCACATGTGGAGTTGGCCGATTTAAGAGCCATGCTCCCTGCAGAAAATACTTTACTTGCCCATGCATCTACTCTGTTGTCATCCCTATCTGGAGGGATGGTTGGGTAAGCTGCCTGTTTGGAAGTTGCCGTAGCTGCCTGCACCACCAGACTTTCTGGAGTGGGGTGTTTTAACAAGTAATTGGGATCACTGCTAGATCGGCGGTATTTTCTAGTCAGGTTTTTGTTTAATGCCGGATTAGTTTCCCAATTTGCTGCCACCCTTTTTTGAAGAGCAATGTGGAATGGTAAAATGGGATCCATTTGCCGATCCTTATCAAGGATGTCTGTTAGATCATCCTGCTCGAAGGGGAGGGGAGAGGAGGGAGGGGAGGTCTACTCAATCCCAAGTAATCTACCACCTTAGACATTGACTGTCTATATGATGCATACGCATGCACACCAGCTTCAGGTTTACCAAACTCAAGCTCTGGTGAAGTGCCACTCCACTTCCACTGTCTGTTTTCAAGATGTCAAAGATCTTTTAGTCAAGACTCCTCTGAAATAAAATAAATTCTCAGGCACATTTGGTGTACCATTTTATAGCCCAAATGGTGCATCGTTATCTCATGGCTCATTTTCCTCATAAATTGAGGTTAGTGATTTTAAATAATCTTTCTTTGGCAAAGGAATATATGGTCTTATTTGGAACGGGCATCGAAGGTTTCAGAAATGTTTAACTCGACGCTCGAGGAGTCGTCAATATTTTTACTGAAGTTGTTTTTCTACTTTGACAGCATCAAAGGCTTTGATGGTGTCATTGGTGTAGATGGCACGGCTGGCATCGATGGCACAGCTGGCGTCGATGGTGCTGTCGGTGTCGAGGGTGCAGGTGGCGTTGATGACCTCTATCTTGACTTATGCTTCGACTTAAGGCTCGAAGGATCCTTTGATGATTTTGCATCGCATCGAGACCTCGACAGCTCTCAATGAGGATCAGCCCTTTGTCCCGGCTCGAGGGCACACAGGATTTGGCTGGAGCCCTTTCCTTACCGGCTTTAGAAAGCGCGGTAGGAGCTTGGCTTGCCGAGGGTTTTTATTTCTCAAATATTTTTAGCATTTCAATCCTAAATGCTTCCCATTCAGGATGAGTGGAGGCCTTTATGGGACAAGATATAGCCCTCTCAGGGGAGGTATCTGACGGAGTCGAAGAGGGTGACCTGTGGTGCGTCTTTTTCCACTTCAACAACGAGTGGTGAGAGCACTCCTCAACCTGGATCTTTTTATCTTCTTCCTTGGACAAGAGTCGGCTCGGCGCTCGTCCGAAGAAGGTTTCTTCGACGGGGTATAGATGGGGTTTGTTGGGGTTTATACCTACCACCAATTTCCTCTTTCGCTCCTTCAGAGCCTTTCCGGTCGACTGGCATTTGGAGCAGGCCAAAGTCTTGTGCACCACACCGAGACACCACATACATACTTGATGTGGGTCGCTTATCGACATCTTGGAACTGCAGTCCCGACACTTCTTGAATCCGGTCTTTGGGGTAGTAGGTGTTGAGGAAGAAGACATTGCGAATTGATTACAATAGAAGCACACTGTAGTTTTCCGAAGTGTAAGCTTACTCAGAAAAACGGAACTGAAACCAACGGGGGTGCGCATGCTATATATACACCTTCGATGACATTCCCCTTGGGACGGAGGCCCTCGACGGACATCGAGTCGACTGCATCGACGCACAGCGCCTTCTGCCGAAAAAATAAATCTGGATCAGCTGAAGCTGGATATCGAAATATCAAAGATGAGGAATACGTGGGAGGCCACAAACCATTCGAGGCTGTTTTTAGCTCATGCTAATCACATCTTGAGTTGGATCCCTGGAATTAATATTCAGGAGTTTGACCTGGGGGATAAGTCAAAGATAGGATTGGAAAAATAAGTAAAAAAATCTTTCAGTATTGCCTGAGCACATCTTGAGGCCCTCATGCCTCCAAATATTATTACCTATTCTCTCGATCTGCCTTTTAACACATTCCATTTAATCATATATACATGAGCGCAAACCTATCTTTTCTATATCATAAATTCTATGGACAACCCAATAAGACTAACATGCAACCATGCTATTAAAAAGCATTCTTCTCCTTGCTTCATTTCTCCCACCTTTTGTCGGTGGCACTGATCCCCTCTTTCCCATCATCTTATCTTTACCCTGCTCCTTTCGCTTCTGCAGACTAAGGTCTGGATACCCATAGCAGGGGCACAATACGTCAATTGTCAGACAAGCCTAGGTTCTTAGTCTATGGTGGGAATCTGCCACAATATTAAAACTGATTAACATAAGTCGTAACATGGGCAAATATAGGCAATACATTAGAAAGGTAAATGCTGGCGATTTCATAAGCAAGACGCTTCTGTATCGATGGTGCTTTATATTATACAGCCATGCATTTAAACACTTTTATGTTGCATATAATTTTGCAGCAGCAAGATGTCCTAATGAAACCTCGACAGTTGAGTAAACGTTTCACGCACAACTCCTACTTAAAATTAACTTGGCTGGGATTTTACACTATGCCGGTTTTGCCTCACATAATTAGTATGATTTAATACAAAATGTGGTGAAGCAAAAACTCACATTATAGAAACCCACACTTTGATTTTCTAGCAGATGATTTGTGGATCAATTCTTAAGATACATTGCTTTCTTTGATACCCATTTCAATAGTGGTCTTTCTTTTGGTAAGGAGCTTTTCACATTTTCCACAGATTACATATTGTAGGATTCTGTAAATTAGTTTGAATCTAGATCTAATTGATGTATTGCACCGTTTCTCTTTTTGTTATAGCACTTGAAAAGGGGCATGAGCCCGAAAACATGTGAAACAATTGAATCGGTTAGTTAACATACAGCAAGATGATTTTTTGGAAAACGTATTTGTGATGAAAATCATTTAGAACTGTTACTCAAGTTTTGACGGTTCTACATTTGTAATAGAGTGCGGACATAGGGTTTAGACTATCAGCCACATTACATGTTCACCAGTACAGGAAAAAAAGGGTAGCAAAAAGGGAAGTGAAGGAATTACCGTCATTTTACCACCACTTCCCCACAGGGCCAAACAGAGTTGGCAGGTGAAGAGGAGAATTTGTTGTCCTTTAGCTTAGTGGAATTATCCCTTGCTGTAAATCCATCAAAGTACTCATTGAGTCCTATCGACTCCCGAAACAGGTGATGAACACTGCATTACCAACACTCAAAATGCGGTAGTAAACCAGCCTGACCAGTAATGGTAAATGAGTTTGCTGGTAATTCCACAAAAAATGCCGGTATAACTACCAATCTCATTATAAGGTCTTATACATTGTAACTATGTTCTTGTGGGATGAGCCAAGAGGTTTTCGCAAGGCCCTATGAGAGGGTAGCCAGCAGAGAATTTCAATATTTGGAAAGCCCTCACTTAAAGTACAGTGGCCCAATTTCCAGAAGGAAAAATGTGTATTATTGGCAATGGTACAAACAGGGAGGTTAGCAGTATCAGAGCACCTTCCCCCAGCGCCTCTGGTACCCCTAGACCTGTCCTTGCTACCTGTGGGCCACTGGACAAAGAGGCAGTGCCTAGAGCCGATATGTGTGTTGCACCTGAAAAAAGCATTTGTAAATGCAGCTAAATGTGCCACTGCTTTTTTCACCTGGAATCTCGATCTCGTTAGTTGGAGCAATAGCAGGAATGCGGGAAAAACCATGAAGCCGCCATCACTAACAGGTTGGCAGTCCATTAGTGGAGAATTCAAGAATGGTTGTGTCAGAAATAGGGCCGTCTGTGCAGCTCATACCCAGTACTGTAGCAACAGTAATTCTATGAGGGCTAGGTCTAGCTAGCTGGGAATGTGTAAGGGCATCCAGCAGTACTCAGTGACAACACAGCACGAACACAAATCTCAGTGTTTCTCATTGTCTGCTTTGCACATCCAGTGAGCCACTAGGCCTGTGTTGAGAGGGGTGTCCCCCAGTGGCTTCTGCTGCCAATCCTGCCTGGGCACTGTGTGACCTGGCCCATATCTGCCAGACCTGCATCACAGGCACACTGTTGATCGACGCAAGGTGAGAATTAATTTACATGAAGTTGCCCTACGCCTTTGAAATAAGCCATCTGTTGCTTCCTCAAGGCAAAAAAAATATTATATTCGGAAGGATAACTCGGGGGGGCAACGCACTTGCTTTGGGAACAAGCAGATACATTGCAACATGGGATCAGTTCCTGTTCCAGTGCGTGGAAGCGAAGAAGGCTGGCATTAAGCAAGATATAAAGGACCAAAGAAAATAATAAAAGCAGCCCTTTCTAGGGCTGATTTCAGAACTGCTGCTGCCGTTTACATTTTAAAATTAAAAACTGCAATTACTGTGACCTGCAACACATCCGTCCCCTCTATCTACAATCTAACGAAACAAAACTGGGGTCTACTAACCAAATAGGCAAAACAGAACAATGATGGCTGGAAAGTTTCAAATCATCCATAACCACTGGCACTGCTCTGGGCAATCCTCCAGACCATAATTTCTCTGATTGGAACTGTGTGGGTCACTTGCTGGTTCCAGTCTGTGGCCAGACACTTGATGACAGCCTGCGCTTTGGGGTCCATGCCTCTACGAGATGCTCTGTCCGTTTACAGTTTAGCCCGAGTGATGCCCAATAGCCCAGGTGGTTGTGTTGGATGTGTGCTTATATTCAAAGTAATTTGGTAATATGGGCCTATGTTCACCACCAAAATAGATATTAACGCTACATATGGTGATTTATTCTTGTATGAAATGTATATCGTATTACAGTGATATTGTAATCATATTTTCTTAGTATACTGAGGAACAATGCTATGTAATGCAGCTTCCTGGTTTGTCAACGGGTGAAAGGTCGTGTACCATCACTTCCCGTGATGTCACTTGGGGGTGGGTCAAATGACATCACTTCCTGTGCTGTCAGAGGTGAAGGGTCATGTGGCGTCACTTCCGCTGCCCTGGCATTTTGTAGAATTGGCGTCATACAGGAGTATGTATAGTCTGGAAGAGATGTTTTTAGGGCTCAAAGACAGATTTAAAAATCTAAAAGCTATACATATGACAGACCAGTTGCATGTGTTCACCAACAGTGTAGGTCTAAAAACAGACGTTTGGCATCATATCTTTCAGTAAATGCTTGAGAGTAATATCGTCCTTCACCAAAAAGGGTGGTAAATATATGGAACTGAAAGATCGTGGGGTTTCATTGTCAAAATCAGAAACAGTCCAAAAAGGTCAAGGACACAGGATAGTACAAGCAATGGCATGCAGGATACAGAGATGTAGTGGCCATTACCAGCCATTAATATGGGTGTACCTTTGTAACTAACAATGAAAGGGATCATACAAAGGCATGCATATGCAAAGAAGAGCCAAGGCCTTTCCTTTAGTTAGCCATAATGTGGAAATACAAACATTGTACTGCAAGCAAGGTAGCAATGCAACTCTCATCATCCCATGAAAGATTCATGACACGGGGTAGCAAGCAGGACACAAAGCATGTGTTAAGGAAACACAAGCTTAAGACCGACTTCTGTACATTCCAGGCCTTCAGTGGTTGTCCCAAGCGATCATGTACTTTCTCAAACACCCCAAAACAATGTTGAGCGGGACGAACAATATGAATACCGGGGCATCCTCTAGCTCCCTTTATAAGGCAAAAAGAAAATAAGTGAGATGAAGCACCCGAACCCTAACAGAGCAAAGCATGTGCATCTGTGAGAGTCACAGCACACACCCACCAGTCTGCATACACAATGTCATGCGTGGTATGCTGCCTCTTGAGGCAGCTATTCTCCCTCATTACGTAGCATCCTACAAGTCTGAGCAAAGCCTGGCACCTTCAATCCGGGAGCAGATAGATCACCGGGAACATCCAGGGGAAATTAGACTGAGGATTACACGCGTCTGCTATGTTAGCTTAGGCCGGTGCCCATTTCTGCAGGTCCTGATTTTTCAGCAGTCTTGCAAGTCTAGAGAAAATGCAGCTGAAGAAATAAAAGCACAGGGAATACACAGGAGCAAAAGGAAACCCCCACACAACATGTGAGAGGTCCCACGGAAAGAGGATCCATCTTGTACCTGGCAGCCACTGATGATGGACTGGAACCCGGACCCGCAGAGTCTGTTTATCGTGAGGGCAGGAGCAGGGACAGGGACGCCAACCCGCAGACCAACGTGCCTGGCAAGGTAGGCAGCATCCGAGGAACTCTGCAAGACACAATGGCACAAACTTCAGTTACACCCAAGACCGACCTACTCTTCTGAAAGCTAAGCACAACAGCCACATACACATCGACACTAAACTATAACATTGCATTTCTCAGCACACGTCAACCCTTTCAGTGGCAACGTGTTTGTGAATGTCACACTGCTAATGTTCCTAGTATTCAACCTGCTCACCCAATGTAGCAACGCAAGCACAGCCAGAGAGGGTTTAACGTTTCCACCCCCACAAACACATCTGGTGCACACATGACCAGTAAGCAACATAACATAAGAAAAATGGGTCAGAAAAATGTGTGACGCTTTGCAGACCAAATTGCGCTTGTGCAAAGAAAAACATTGCATCAGTCTGGCAATACCCAGCGTTTGCTTGTTTACATAAGGGATTGTGGCCTGCACAAGTTCGAACGTGGACAGAATGTGACGGTTGTCGGTACTCCTGTTGCTGCCCTTGTGACCTCCGGTTCAGGGGACGCAGGGGTAGAACCCTGAATAGAAATCAAGCGGGGTTCCAATGAGAGATGAGTTTACTTTCTGCAGTACCTTCATCTGTGGGTTAGCCTAGGTCAGGGGGTTTGATACTCAGACAGTGGACCTGCTTGGCTTCAGAAGCTACCTTTTGCAGGGAAAACTATTCGTTCTGTGAAAATGAAAAGCATAATAATAACACACAGTGACAGCTGGTGGATTTTTAAAGCAGTTCGCAAACGCGATTAGAACAAGTGAAGTGAGACGGTCTGAAACCACCGAGGTGGGTTCAGAGGGGAATTCCCACTTGAGAAATATTTAAAGATACTGGGCTGAAATGGTGCATTCTGGAGAACAGATTTCAGGAGATATTGGATAAACAACTGTAGGATTTAAAAACATGTGGGTGAGGGAACACATGCAATAATAATTCAAAGGCCAGATAACCTACAGTACACATTAGAAGATCACTGCGGCAAAGTGGAGACATCCGCATCGGGGAATCGTGTACCCACTACCTCTGGGGAGAATATCAGTAGATATTATTAAAGGGGTGCAAGAGTTGTATCTCGGTTGCGTTAAAGTTCCTGTAATGGGATTACAATTCCAGTTTTTCGTGCAAGGTAACTTGGGCACTTTATTTGAAGCAAGCGTTCAAAATACTGCTGCTCCAGCAACATTGCGCCAGTCACGTAGGAATGTATGCGAGCAGGTAATTTAGTAATGGTTGTAGATGCATCTCAGTTTCCCTTATTGAACAGGTGTCAGGCGTGGCACCCGTTACTGGCACCGGTGAGGTTTTGCCGGGCAATTTGCTGTATCTCGTTAAGCTCAGAACAATTGCCTTTTTTAAAAATAAATAATGCCAAATTGTTTTGGTGTGGCTGCAGAAACAATCCCCATTCTGCCTTTGCTTAAAAAGTAAGTAGCTTTTTTAAAGGTAAGAAGACTTTATTTCTATGTATTTATTTGGTTGGTTACACTTTCGCTCGTTATGTGCTTGAATATCCAATTCTTTTAGTTTGTTTGGAGTTCTGTTCAGAGATACTCGCCTTTGTAAACACCCCGCAGCGAATCTGGGGACAGTGCCTTTCGCTCATGATATGGAAACTGATGCCACTGCAGCAGGAGTCTTGTCTTTGTGCTCACCTGCCAGAGCACATTGCAATGTGCACTAACTGTGTGGAGGGATGGAGAAAGTGGCTTCCTCTGGCTTAGGTAGAGCCCCTAGCATTGTGGGGCCAGAAAGCTGTGGGTATGATCTGGCAGACCAACTGGAAGGAATATTGAGGAGATGTGTACAGTAAGTCAGGTGGGCTGGGGTCCAATTGCCAATGGGTACTCATTTCTGTTAAGAGGGACCCTCATTCAAAGTTCAAACAGGGTGAAGCCTTTTTTTGTATGTAACGTTTCTGTTAAGAGGGTGAGGATTTGTAAATCCATAGACCACTAGGGGCAGATCCATAGGGGTTCCGAGGGTCCATTAGCCCTCGTTAATTCCAATGAAAACGTATGTACTAAAGCAGCCCCACAATTGCCCGGTTAGTGAAGTAAAGAGACCATCCCCATCACTTCCACAAAATGATGTGTGTATGAAGGGGCAGTTATTGCAAGAAATTGTTTTGGTGCCAGCAGCCATGCCGCACAGTGGTCTGTCTGCCTGGGTGGCGAAGGCACAACACATCACACAACTGAACACTTCTTTTATTACTCTCTGTCGTGCCTGCTGGATGGTAGCTGGCAGGGCCATAGGAACTGTAGGCCTTTAAGGATGTGAAACCAACTGGTCGATCTAGCCTCTTGCAGATCTATGTACATAGTGTTATCATTATAATTATAATGAACCTTAAACCTGGCTCATTAATCACTTGCTTGCTGAGGGGCAGAATGCAGCAACATTTCACTACTTATTTTATGTAATTGCTGCATAGGAAGTGTAAAAGACTTCTGGGCGTAATGGCTTAAACTCTGCACCGCAGTGATGTCCAATTGTTGTATCAACCATGCCAGTCGCCAAACCGGAGTACATAAAAGTATACCCACTGCTTGATATCAAAATTGTAGAGCATGAAAAGTACTCAAATGTTGCACAACAGCTATTCTAAGAACAGAAGTTAAACATTTTCTTTGACTTTGGAATGTTGAATTCAATATGTATTATCTAATGGCTTTTACTGTCTCTCGCTCCCAACCAATCCTCCCCTTTTCCAATCCTTTCTTTCTGTCTTTTGTAAATATTTGTACTTACGAATGCTACACATGTGAACTTACATGCTATTTGTATTTCTGTGTATAATTATCATTTAAAGATATTTTGTTTATCAACCAGTGTTGTGCAAGCCCAGTTTTGAGAAAGGCCAGGAAGGCCGAAACACGTGTCAACCGGAATTGGCTCATCAAATCAAATCTAATTTCAGAAACTCTATACACTGAATGGGTGCATCTATTTAGAAGAGCTTTAGAATAGCTGTGGTGCAACATATGATTATATTTCATAATCTACAATCTGCATAGGAAGTGGCCATCACAACCAGCAATCACCTTTCTGGGCTTTCTACCCTCCCCTCAGTAAGGTGGGGGCATGTTTACTTAGAACGGCGGGCAAGTGTTACTGTGGCGTAAGGTCCCCCCCACCCCATCATGTCACAGGTAGCGCAGCGCTCTCACATATAAGGAGTGTGATCTTCGATGTACATGCCTAAAAAAATAATAAAGGGGTTACACTGGTGTTTCAGGACATGGAGAAGGAGAGATCCACAAAGTAGGTGGTCATCCAAGCAAGGGCAATGTCTTCAAACCCAGCTTGATCAACATGATGAAAAGCAACAAAAATATCCAGAAGATAGAATAGAAGAGAGGGAGACAGGAGCGGAGGCGTGGCCGGCAGCAATGGAAGTTCTGTGGCTCCGGCTCCAGGCCGCAATAAATCCTGCTTATATCCTGGTTTAAACACAATTCTGAAGTGGAAAAAAGCAACACCGAGTGTTGGAAAGTCCCGGGCATCGGGATATGGTGGCGGCGTGTATTGAGCGGCCCTGGATTCTCCGTCAGCCTTAAAGACAGCAGAGAAGAGTGACGCGGGGAAAGATCCCAATATGACAGATATAGAGGCCAGCGAGCTTGTGGGCTTGAGGGAGCCCCGTCGCAGATCGGTGGTCCGGAACTCGGGACGAATCCCATAGGTATCCACCATTACAGAAGAGACACTGCGGGGCAGTGCGAGGCTGCGGCCAAAGGCAGTGGAGGAGGAGCAGTGCAAGGCAACTGGAGAGCGCAGTGGGGGCTGCAGACAGGACCCAAGCGTGAATGGAAGTGGGGGACTGGAGCGCAACATTAAACCCGTGTCGCAAAGGTGAGGCGCAGAGCATGCAGTGCGCCAGGGCAGAGCAAAGGAGGGAGAGCGGCCTCCCCATCGGGCTGGCTATACTGAAAGCTGGATTCCTGTGAGCGTTGCAACGTCGGGAGGCAAGCCGGTAGAGGAACAGATAGAAGAGCCCATTGTCGCCACCTGACAGCTCTGCTCAGAGGCCAACACATCAGCTGAGCAGGCCCCTCTGAAATAAGCAGTCCACACGGGCCAAGTAGTGATCCGGCCCCCACTGGAGAGGGAGAAGAGGCAGCAGGGACAGATGGAGACCTGGCAGTTGAGGGAGGTGCCTGGCGCAGATACTGGGGGCAATAACGCACTGCGGACCTCTGGCTGACAGCAGTGGGGCAGGCGCTTTAAGGATAAAGCCGGTAACACGGTAAGGTACAGGTGGTGGAGTGTGTGAACCAACCAGGTGGCGGAAGCGACTGGAGGCTTGAGTTTTGGCACACAGGACTGTTCCGAGGAGGGAGCCCCGGCCACCAGGGGAGCCGAGCAGACAGGGGCCGCAAGGTGGTGCAGGAGAGGAGCGAGTGGGGAAAGGAGACCAAGCTGCACAAGGATTGTGATCACTGCCTCGCACAGCCACACAAGGCACATTTGAAGTATTTTAGTAGAAGGCTAGGTAAAGATTTTAAATTAGAATGGCTCTTGTTAATGATTTTATATGATTTTTTTGTGTCCATTAAGATGATATTGTTGGGTTAATGGTAATAACCAATAAACCTATAAGACATGCATTACTTACCGTAAAAGCATTTCTGATGATTGTATCTGCTTAGATTCACATGCTGTGCATATGGTCCGACATCCAGTGGTAACCGCGGAGTATTGCATCTTGTCTTTCGGGGGACTGAAAGGGGACGTCGGCATAGGCGTGTCTGAAACACTATCCCTATCGTGACGTGTGTAGTACCCAAAATCCCTCACGCGCCGAGGTCCCTCCGATTGTATTTTTTCTGCCATGAGGGAACCCAAGGCTATAGTGAGTGAGTACATGAAGAGAGAAAGTAGTAAGAAGTCTATGTTCCTTCCACCCCGAGCGGGGAGGCAGGGAGGGCGCATGTGAATCCAAGCAGATACAATCATCAGAAATGCTTTTACGGTAAGTAATGCATGTCTTCTGATGATTGTTAATCTGCTTAGAATCACATGCTGTGCATAGACTAGCGAGCAGTACCCGGAGTTGGAGGTGGGTTGTGAGAAGGAACAGTAGAAAAAAGATGTCTTAGTACTGCTTGTCGCACCTGAGAATCAGACCTAGAATGAGTGTCTAGGCAATAGTGTTTTGTAAAGGTGTGTACAGAACTCCAGGTTGCTGCTTTGCAAACAGGCTCTAGGGGAACATTTGCAATGAATGCTATGGATGCCCCAGTGCCTCGAGTAGAATGTGCTCTAGGCTTGAAGGGCAGTTCTCTCTTTGCAAGAGTGTAACATAGTGTGATGCATTGGACAATCCACCTTGATATTGCTGATTTAGAGACAGGGTCCCCTTCTCTACCAGCTGCCACTGAAACAAAGAATTGTTTAGTTTTCCTCAGTGGTTTAGTTCTATCCATGTAGAACATGACTGCCCTGTGCACATCTAGTGTGTGAAGGCTTCTTTCGGCCATGTTAGTAGGTCTCTGGAAGAACGTGGGTAGTTCGATTGACTGGTTCACATGGAACTTCGAAATAAATTTCGGCGCAAATCTGGGATGTGTGCGCAGAACTACCTTATCTTTGTGGACTGTAACAAAGGGGTCCAAAACCGAGAGGGCCTGTAGTTCGTTAACTCTTCTGATAGAAGTGATACCTACCAGAAAGTCTGTCTTGTAGGTCAGGTCTTTCAGACTAGCTTTATGCATAGGCTCAAAAGGGGGTCCCATGAGCCTAGTTAAAACCACATTTAGGTCCCAACCAGGGGCTGGGTGAGTGATGGGGGGGATACATTCTTTTAACCCCTTCCATAAAGGCTTTAATCACAGGTATTTTCCACCAGAACACCTTCTGCTGTGACGTGGTGTAGGCTGACAATGCCGCTAGGTGAACCTTTTTAAGGAATTGAAGACTAACCCAGAGTCCAACAAATGGGTTAGATATAACACAATGTGTGAAGGCGAGCAATCGGTGGGATTGACACCTTTGGAACTGCACCAGATGACAAAACGTTTCCATTTGCTGGAATAGCAACAACGTGTGTTAGGCTTTTTTGCCTCCCTCAGTATGTCCATGCATCTTTGAGGGAGTTGCAGAGATCCAAACTCTAAGACCTCAGGAGCCAGGCTGCTAAGTTCAGAGTTTGTGGGCATGGGTGCAGAGTCTCCCCCCTGTCCGGAGACAACATGTTGTACGGGCAGGGCAGCTTCATTGGTGGGGAGAGGGACATTTCCATCAGGTGCGCGAACCAAGGTTGGCGGGCCCACATGGGAGCCACCAGAATCATAGTGACTGGTTCCTGGTGCATCTTGTGTACTATCTTGTTCAGAAGGTGAGTCGGGGGAAAAGCGTAGACAAATTTCCCCGACCAAGTTATCCAGAGACCATTCCCCTTGGATCGGTTCTGGGGGTACCTGGAGGCGTAATCTTGGCATTGGGCGTTCTCCTGAGTAGCGAACAGGTCGATCTCTGGAAACCCCCATTCTGCGAAGACGTTGGATACAATGTCTTCGTGCAGTCGCCATTCGTACTCTTCTGGCAGAGGAAAATCTCTGCTGAGTACGTCTGCCAGAAGATTGAGTTCCCCTGGAACATGTTGGGATATCAGGAACATCTTGTGTTTGAGAGCCCATATCCAGATGTTTTGGGACAGTTTTGATAGCCCTGGAGAGTGAGTGCCCCCCTGTTTGTTCAGGTAATACATTGCTGTTGTGCTGTCGGTTAGGACAAGCACGGTCTTCCCTTGCAGTTGCTCCTGAAAGGCTTTCAATGCTTTGAACACTGCTAGTAGCTCCAGTAGGTTTATATGGTTGGACGCTACCTGAGGGGACCACACTCCGTGCGCTGTCTGTTGAAGCAGGTGAGCCCCCACCCTGTGAGAGATGCGTCTGTCGTGAGAGTGGCTTCCACTGCAGGGGTGGTGAAGGTTTTCCCCTTCAAGAGGTTCTCGCTCGACCACCACTGCAGAGAGAGAACGAGGGATGGCGAGACAACTACCAGATCTTCCCATTGTCCACTGGCCTGACACCACTGGCTGTTGAGCCACTCTTGCATGGGACGCATGCGCAGCCGCGCGTGGGGAACCAAGTATATGCATGACGCCATCATTCCTAGCAAACGCATAGCTTTGCGTACAGTCACCTCTCGACTGGCTACATACTGTGGAACCTGAGAGAGCATGTTCTGAACCCTCTTGCTGGAAGGGAAGACTAAACAGTCTTCCGTACTAATTAGAGCCCCAGGAACTGTTTTACTTGGCTGGGGACTAAACTGGATTTCTTTTCGTTGATAGAAAATCCCAGGCTGAACAGTAGGTCTACTGTTTTTGGGTGTTCGAAAAACAAACGCCGAACGAGTCCCCTGTGATGAGTCAATCGTCGAGGTAAGGGTAAACTGGAACTGAAAGTCTGCGCAGGTGTGCCGCTGCCACTGCCACTGCCAGGACCTTGGTAAACACCCTTGGCGCTGAGGCTATGCCGAAGGGGAGTACCTTGAACTGGTAGTGTTTGTCCTCAATCACGAACCTTAGGAATTTTCTGTGCGCTGGCAGCATTGAAATATGAAAGTATGCATCTTTCATATCCAATGTTGCCATGAAGTCCCCCTGTTTTAGCAATGGGATCACCTCTTGCAGTGTTACCATGCAAAACTTCTGGGGCTTTATGAACTTGTTCGCTGGGCGCAGGTCTAGAACAGGACGCTTGGTGAGATCCTTTTTGGGTACAAGGAAGTACACTGAATAGATACCCTCGTTAACCTGAAGAATCTGGACGGCTTCTATGGCGTCCTTTCCCAGCAGCGCTTCCACCTCTTGGATCAGGATTTGCAGATGTTCCGGTGAAAGGCGTTGATGTTTCGGCGGTCGGCCGAATTCCACGCAGTAACCGTGGGCGACCGTCTTTAAGACCCACTGGTCTGAAGTTATCCCTTCCCATGCCCTGAGGAAAGAGGTTAATCGCCCCCCCTACCGGGGAGACATGGGAGTGGACCTGGACTTGGTGGTCATTTCTGACCCGAAGATGACGCTCCTCTGGAATTGGAGCCTCTGCCAATATTCTTTCCGCGCTTCTGACCCCTCTGGGGGTGGTAAGTGGGGCTTGCAGTCGGTTGACTTGAGTTGAAGTTGCCCGTGCCGAAATTGTTTTGAGCAGCGCGGGCTTGTCCTCAACAGGACCGCTGAGAATTACTGCTCCTCTGAAGAGGGTTTCTGGGAGATTTGGTGCAACGACTTAATAGTCTCGTGCTCCTTCTTGACTGTCTCCAACGCATCGTCTACCGCCTTCCTGAAGAGGTTGGCCTCTTCGATGGGTTTGTTGATAATGGATGCCTGAGTCTCAGGCCTGAAGCCCGACGTGCGCAGCCACGCGTGCCTCTTTAGGAGAGTACCCTGTGCGAGAGACCTGCCTGCTGTCTTTGCGGTGTCCAGGGTATTCTTTACCACATTCTGATTGGCAAGTTTGCCCTCCGAGACAAAGGCAAGCAGCTTAGCTCTGGTTGGTTCCGGAACCTCTTGAAGGCCTTCCTGGAGTAGGTTCCATTGGGCGTCGACGTAGCTTGCTAGTAACGTCGTGTTATTGGCAATCCAGACGGTATAGGCCGCCGCCGACGTAACCCATTTGCCTAAGGCATACAACCTTTTGGACTCCTTGTCCAGGGGTGACTCTCCCGTGGCAAGGGGAATCCCTGCTGTCTTGCGAGTGTTGGTCACCACCAGCGAGTCTGGGATTGCGTGTCCTTTGATATAAAGCGGGTCGGTGGGGGAGGGTTCACAGCCCTAGTCTGAGCGCGTGTGAGTAAGGAAGGGGCCAGCCGTCTCTTTACAGAGCTCAAGAGACGGATAGACTGGCTTGCCGGAGGCTTTTCATTAATAATGTCCTCCGCGAAATCTTGTTCGGGCAAGGCTTCAAGCGTGGCAATTTTAAAGAATTCCGCTGCTTTTTTCAACATGTTGTTGAAAGCCATTTGATCATCCACCGGGGAAGCTTGTCGAATCGGGGTGGATGGGGGAGAGTCGAGGCAAACGATATCAGATTTGTGATCGTCCTGCTGGGTGTCCTCCCAGTTGTCCGTTGCTCTTTGATCTTCCCCATAGTTGTCCAGAAAAGAAGACTCCTCTTCTTCTGTATAGATGTCTCTATACGTGTCCATCTGGACATCTTCTTGATAGTCAACTTGGTGTTGGACATCTAGGTGTTGGACATCTTGTGTTTGAGGGTTAGGGTCTCCCCGATTCCCCCGTAGTCTTCGTCGAAGATGTTCTTGATGGGCAAAGTGACTTAATGGGGAATAACTGACAATTCGGTAAGATAAACAATGTCTCATGAAGAGCTCCGCTATAGGGCGACCAGTTATTTGGGCGGAAAAAAACAATCTGAGGGACCTCGGCGCGTGAGGGATTTTGGGTACTACACACGTCACGATAGGGATAGTGTTTCAGACACGCCTATGCCGACGTCCCCTTTCGGTCCCCGGAAGGACAAGATGCAATACTCCGCGGTTACCACTGGATGTCAGACCATATGCACAGCATGTGATTCTAAGCAGATTAAAAAGCATCAGAAATAAAATTAAAAAAAATGGAAACATACTAGGGGATCGGCCAGAACATTGTCTGGAGTGGTGAGGTAAGAGGAGAGAGTTGGTCTCCCTGTGGAGGGGGAGTGAGTGCTGTCAACACAAGAAGGGTACTCACTGCAGCCCCCCAGACGACACATCAGCAATACAAGTTCTGCAACCATACCAGCTCTAAAACACACCACTATACAGGTTGGAGTGCGACATGTTGAAGGGTAAAAATAAAAAAATAAAAACCAAGCACTTTGACGCCATAAACCGAAGACAACAAAGACGACGTGTGGGCAGAGCGACGCAGAGGGAGCAGGCATGGAGACCCTCAGAGGTGTTACATTGGAATGGCTAATGGCGTCAATACCGGAAGATATCGCTGCAAGGAAAGATACAGGAGGTGGGAAGTGATGTATCTCTGGTGCGAGTAGACCTGCAGAAAGTGAATGAAAGACGGACGTAGAGCAGCTAATAAACTCGATCGAGGACAACCTGACCACACTTAAGAACCAAGTGCAAGGCCTAATAGGAGCGACAAGGGTGCTAGAGCCCAAGGGAGAGGACTTGGAGGATCGATCCTGCCAAAACAAAAATTCACCTGGTGGGGGTGCCGGAACGTGAGGAGTGGCAGAGTGCAGAGTTATATGTAGAGAAGCTGATCATGGAGACACTGCGCATAAGAGGTCTGTCGAAGCTTTTCATAGTGGAGCAGGCTCATAAGAGTACCGGGCAGGCCCTCACTAACGGGAGGGCAACCCAGGGCAATGGTGTCCAAATTGCTCAACTGCAGAGACAGACACGATACTGCAGGTGGCTCAGAGGGCTGGATACTTTGAGATAAATAATGAAAGATATTCATATTCCCGGACTTCACAGAGGTCCAGAAGCAGAGGAGATTGTTTGATGCATTATGGCACAAGTTAAGAGAGCTGAATTTACGGTACATGACTATCTTTCCAGGAAAGCTTTGAGTGCTCGCTGACGGAAGGTCCTTGTTTTTCACCAACCCACAAGAGGAATGGGAATGGCTGGAACAAAGGATGCCAAGGGCGGTGCCGCCAGGGGCCACCATCCAGTGGGGAGCAGCCTCATCCTGGGAGGGGACGGGAAAGGGACAACGAAGGCAGCAGAGACTTAAATGCACCGCCCACTGAGGGCATTTGGTGGGACCTTTTTCAGTTAGCGCAAGGAGTGGGTGGAGAGTCTATCCCGCCCAAACACAGATCTCTCGGACCGCACCAGAACAGGTGTGATATGGAGGATTACATCGGTTGGAGCAGGTTTAGAGAAGGGGGACGGGTGAAGGGGGACAGGAGGATGTGGGAGATTGGGGGAGGGTTTGGTAAGGGGGTGGGTGGTAGAGGGGGTTGTGGGGGGGTGTTGGCTGTTGAGAAGTCTTAGTATTGTATCAGGGGCATGTTGTTATGGGGGAACAGGTGTTACAAGGCAAGACCTCAGGTGTACAAGGGGGGTTCGATGAAGCGACTGTATTTGATGTGTTGGCGCAGGCCGCCTTAGAGTAGGCACATGTAATGTGCGGGGACTTGCAGTAGTGGAAAGATGATGCAGGTGGGCAATATTTGAAGCAGCACAATATTCAGTTGGCGCTGCTACAGGAAACCCATTTACAAGGATCAGACTTGAAAATACTGGAGTCCAAATGGGGGAGGAGGATATTTGGATCCTCCTATTCGACGTTTGCAAGAGGAGTGTTGATGTGGGCTAGCCCTGGGTGTCCCTCTACAGGGGGAGCACACAGTAGGGGATAATGAGGGGAGGACGATAGCCGTGGTGAGAAATCTGGATGGTCAGGAGGCATGTGTAATACACTAGTATGCTCCCAATGTGGACGCTAGGGACTATTTTTCATAAGAGGGTGAAAATGACTGGGGGCTGCCGCATTGGCCTGTAAGCCTGGGGGGGGAGGAGGGGTTAACTGTGTCCTGGACCCAGAATTAGATAGGGAAGGCCCCACAAAACTGCAGGTGCGTGCGGCGCTGCGTCAGGTTATAGAGAGGCTGGACCTGGTGGAACTTTGGCTGGAATCACATGGGCTAGAAAGGGGGTACTCATACCGATCAGGGGTCCATGATTCATACTCTAGATTGGATTATATGTTCATGGGAAGAGAGCACTTTCATTTGTTCATGGCGGAACCTCAGTAACTGGATGGGACTCTGTTGGTCCACTCCCCACTGGTGGTCACACTGGGGGGCCCCCAGCGACATTTCGCTGTAGTGTTGTGGAGAATGCGGCTGGGACTGCTGGAAGTTGTTGCTAACAAGCCCTCATTAAGGGAGGCAAACGCCTCTTTTTCTTACTAAATGAGGACTCCGTGGATGATGCGGGGACGCAGTGTGAGGAAATTAAGGCAACCCTGAGGGGAGTGTGCTTGTCCCAGATGGTGGGGTTTCAGAGGATCCTGTGCAATCCTATGAAAAGCCTGGAGGGGGAGATTCAACCGCTGGAATGAGACTTGGCGCAGGAGCGACAGGTAGGACAGGAGTTAACGGCGAACAGAGATGCTCACCAGCCCAGGACTCGCTTGCGCAGTTTGACCACAGCCGCTATACAGGGAGACTGCATGGGGAAGGGGAAAAGGTGGGCAGGTTTATAGCATGGCTAATCGGGCAGGAGCGCCCTGGGGAAATCATCACCAAAATACTGAATCAGGTGAGCAACCTAGTTCTCTCTCTGCTAAATATAAATGAAGTATTTCTGGGGTATGCGAACGAGGGCACTTACTGGGATATGGAGGCTTTGGATTTATTAGACCTTGTGCGAATGACTAGGCTGGCGGGAGAAGTGAGGGATGGGCTGTACACGCCCATAGAAGAGGGGGAAGAGGCCCTGCACCATACGCGCCATGGAGGTAAACAAAACCCTGGGGAACGATGGGCTTCTGGTGGAATTTTATAGAGAATTTGCAGACATCCTAGTCCCCCAACTGAAGAGGGTCTTTGATAATGCGTTGCAAAAGGGGATACTTGCAGAGACAATGAGGGAAGCAGTAATAACTGTGCTCATAAAAAAGGTAAGGACCCGACACAGTGAGCTTCTTATAGACCTATTTCTCTATTGAATGTGGACACGAAGAACCTGGGTACGGTGCCAGCATCCATACTGGCCAGGGTCGCTTCCCGCTTGGTGCACCATGATCAGTGTGGTTTTATAGGGGGACGGATACAGGCATGAACCTGCACTTTCTACACGACATAATGGACTTGGTCAAGGACTCTAAGAGGGAAATGGCACTGGCTGCGCTGGACGCGATCAAAGCGATTGACTCACTTGAATGGGCGTGGTTGTTCAGAGTACTGAAAAACTATAGCTTTGGAAGTGGGATCTTACGGTGGCTACGCCTGTTGTACAATAGCCTGACGGCCAGGGTCTAGACAGGGGGATGGGTATCTCAGGGGTGGTCACCGGAGCAAGGTACGCGTCAGGGATGCCCGGTCACCCCGATTCTATTCACGTTGGCACTTGAACAGCGGGCTCAGTACCTCCAGATTTATAACCCTGAAACAGGCATCAGAATGGGTGGGGTGATTCACAATATCTCGCTCTATGCTGATGTTCTGCTGTATGCGGATGATCCCCTAGAAAGTACGCCAGTGCTACTGGAAATTTTAGATAACTTTAGGAAGTTGTCAGGTTTTCAAGTCAACTGGGAAAAAAAATTGCTATTGTTCCAATTGGCGGGCTTCTGCACTAGAGACAGAGCACTGCTCCCAGACTGGGAAATTAGGGGTGGGAGACAGAATCCTTCAAGTATCTAGGGGTACAGGTACATGGAAGAAACATTTGTGTATAATGCAGGGCACACACTATCGGTTCTAGAAGAGGTTGCCCCTTTCATTGATGGGAAAGGTGGCCTTTTGTAAAACGGTTGTGCTCCCAAGGCACTTATAAATGTTTACTAACATCCCATACGCTATCAAGAAGGTATTCATTAAGATGTTGGACAAGATGCTGGGAGAGTAGTTATGGAATACGGTGCAGAGTCGCCGAGCCATGCAGACGCTATGACGCAGACGGGGACTGAACAGGCCCGATTTTGAATTAGATATTATAGCGGCACAGTTGCACTCTATCTCCCACTGGAACGAGGCCTCCGGAGGGGAGATTGTGGGGTTGTTGGGCAGGATACCGGCAGGCAGACAAGGTGTGGAGTTGCTGGGAGGCCCGATGGGGGAGAAGAGGGACACTACTGTTTTCAGAGTGGCACGGGAGGTGTGAAAGAGGCTGTTGAGTAAGCTAAAAGGTGGCAGGTTTGTATAGCGGGGGTTACCTCTAGGATTCGATGCAGTCATTAGGGCTGCACTGCGTGCATAGGGCTGGGGGGTATTGCGGGATAGGCGGTGTAATACGCTGGAGGATTTCTTTGTGGGGGGAAGTTATTGACGTTCACTGAATGGAGGCAGGCATACGGGGTGGCGAGTGATCACTTTCTTACCTACCCCATAGTGATACAGAGATTGCCGGAACTGTGGGATGGAATTCTGGATGACCCGAATGAAAACATTCAGAAATCCAGAAATATCCAGGGTACATAAGGCCCTGTAGGCTGTAAAACTGGGCAAAATGGGCGAGGGTACAGGATGAAATATGGGTACACATGTGGGAGCAGGTCAGGAAAGTATCCAGAAATGCATGGTTCCAACTGGGTATATTACATGTGATAGATCAGTCCGTTTCTCATGAGTGTACACGGTTTTTAGCACATGGTCTGTGATTGCCCAGTCATAGTTTGGTATTGGGAGGGTGTGATGGAACACCTCAACAAGCTGCTGGAGAGTAGTTCCGAATGCACGCATGGGGTCTGCTTGTGGGGCCTTTCACTGGGGAAAAAGAGGTATAAAGTGCGGAACAAGATCGCTAGTTTCTTGTTGATTTTGGCCCTGAGGTGCATTGCAATCTCATGGAAGGGGTCAGGAAGCCCACCGTTGAGGCAATGGTTACAGGATGTATATAGATGGGATTTGGCAGAGGTGGAAGTACCCAGTGGAGGAAGCACAATGGAGAGGTCAGCTGCCAATAAATAGGTAAGTGCAGGACTACAGTGGCATAGACCAGTGGGTGCCAAGGCAAGTGCTGGGAGTGGGCGAAGGCTAAATGTGATTGGGTGTGGGAGGCCCGTGCCGAGGAGGACAAATAAGGGCCCTGGTCACCAATCTCAGCAACTATTGGATTATCAGAGGAGGGAAGGAGGAGGTGAAAAGGAAAGTCTGCCGGAGGTTCCGGAAATTGAGGCGATCTGGCTCAAGAAGAGGAAGGGGGAGGCTGTTCCATAAGAGGGAGCCAGCAGAGGAAAGAGATCGGCCACCATCCCTCTGTTTATCGAAGCGCTTGACACACAGGGAGTTGGTACTGGAGCAACGTAAAGATCTAGAAGGAAAGTATTTAGTGAGAGTGAGTTGTAGATAGCATGGTCCCTAGCCCCAGAAAGCCCCAAGGATGATGCAGAGGGATTTGGAATTGATCCTTGCAGCAACTGGGAGCCAGTGGAGAGTTTTTAGGGCTGGATAGATGTGGTCCCTGGGCTTGAGACCAAGGATAAATATTGCTGCCATATTCTAGATTAGCTGGAGGGGTCGTAGAGAGGAAGAGGGTAGATACAGAAAAAGGCTATTGCAGTAGTCTAGCCTAGAGAGAACTAGAGCTCTAGAGACATTGAGATATTCAAGATGTTTGGTTATGTTGCGTTATGTTTGATGAAAACTCAAACGGACATTTTAAAACAACAAGAGAGATAAGGGGTGAGTAGTCATGGGGTATTTAGAGTTGAGAGTATACAAAAATCGCTGTGGAGGTCTGCTGAGAAAAACAGTTACAGGTGTATTGGAAGAGGTCCCCATGTTAGTTAGCCTGTAGGTAGGTGCTGATATAGTTAAATACCATGCTCTCTAAAACCATGCAGCATTGGTGGAGAGAAGGCAGACAGGTGGTTAGTTGGCTAGGTTATCACACCTTTCTTTCAGAAGTGTATAATGGTGGCCACCTTAATAAAGGGAGAGTGATAGTTTGAAACTGGTGTAAAAAGGTACCATGTCCATAAACATGGGTGTGCAAAACAGAGGATTAGAGACTGTTCAGCAGGCATGATGGAGGAAAAGGACTATTAAGAGGTGTGAGTGTGGGAAGAGAGGCAGTCGGGAGGACGGGGCAAAGCAGCAATCAGTGTGTCTTGCACTGTGAAGATACTGGAGGAGAGGCAAGTCATGAGTAGTAAGACAAAAGGAGAAAGAGCTAGTCAGGGTGAAACAATGGACTGTAGAGTCATAGCTTATGGGGGAGGCAGGCAGAGATTAGGAGGTTGGTGAAGTAGGTAACCTTGGCAGCAATCGGAGGATAATAGAGAGCAAGTTGGTATTCATCGTATGGGTCAAAGAGCCAGACAGCAGATTCTGCTCCAGTAGTGTAGGCAGAGGTGCATTGTTGTTGACAGTTACTGAAAAATTAGTGAGGTCCATGGTTGGTGCACAGGTAAGAGGGCGTGAAGGGGATAGCAGCGTTCAAAGGATAAGGTTTATGCAATGTTGGGAGTACAAGGAAGCATGCTCCAGTCAGTGGGCAAAGGTTGGAGCTACAAGGGAAGATCTAGCTTGGTTGAGATAGCGGCCCAGGAGGTTAGGTTTGAATTTGCATTTGGTTCTAGAGGGATAAAGGGGTAGGAATAATGAGGGCAGGAGGAGACACCAAAGTAGTGAAGGGAGCAGGCAGAATAATTAATGGAGGGACAAAGAAGCAGGGTAATTCTCTTGACTTCATATTGTTATGCGCCTTTCTGACTACATGGAAGCTGATTGTTAGAGTAAACAGAAAGTGGTTATGGATGGTAGACTCAAGTAGAGGTTTGTGAAATCATATTGGAGGGTGGAGCTGTCCATCTGAATTTTAGATCAAGAACAGGGAAGGAGTCGAGTGCCTGGGAGTTGGTGGAGGACGATGATAGTGGGAGGAGTTGGAGCGCACATTTCAACGACAATATGCTGGAAGGAAGGGGGTTGGATGGACAGGCCTTGCTAATCATGATGCCAACCTCTACCATCTCTGAGACAGGATGAGGTTATTGGGAGGAAGGGAGAAGCGGAGAGGATGTTGTTCTTATAGAAAGATGGAGGAGTAGATTAGGTTTGAATGGGTGTGGTGGGAGAACCAGAGTAATGTTCGAGATCGGTGGTGAGGATGGGGTGGAGTGGGAAGGACAGGAAAGGAAAGGAGGAGTAGGTTGAGCTATGCAATCATGTTCATAGAAACACCTGCAGTAGAGTAGGGAGAGAGTGGTTAAGACCAGAATAAGAGTCTGGATGAGTAGTTGTCATGACAGTTGGTAGTAAGGCTAGCGGAGACCGTTATGTACGAAAAACTCTAGAGACCATAATCTAAGACCGTAGCCATCAAATATACAGTGAAAATACAAATAGGCCAGTAACAGCCAAAAAATAAAGCAATTTGGACAGTAGCAACCAAAAACACTGAAAATAAATTGAGCCGGTGTTGGGTAGATTTTACCATTTTGATTTTTATAAATCTCCTTCGCATGTGTGATTCACAGAACTTTTTTGATGGACTTGTGGATTATTTGTCTATGTTGCCGAGTGAGTGGGAATCTTTTCCCCCACTCACCCATTCTTTTACTCTGGCTATGGGAGTCATTTTTGGGTCTCTCCATACATTTACTTTGAAGCCCTGCTTTCCTCCAACTTTATAGGCATCTTTTGCTACACACATCACTCTCTGTGCAGTATTACCTTGTGAGAACTCATGTTCCCAATGGCAGGGGGATATTTAGTATCCTTCCTAACTTTTATATTGGGAGATCAGCACACCCCAACTTATGTTGAGTGCTGAGAGGTTACACTGTATCCACTTTCTCATTGCTCCTGTAACTTTTGGTTATAGTGACAGGAAAATATTAATGGCTGGTAGTAGTGGTTTTATCCTCCCTACTTTTGTGCATGTATTACTCCCAGGCTGTATTTACTGCTACGGTAGTGCATAGAAGGGTCACCATTGATCCAAAATGGTGGCTGTATTCTTTTTTCACCATTTCTTTTTTGCTTGTCCCTTCTTTATCCTTCCTCTGCTGTGCTGGGTGGGGGAGGTCATCATTTGACTTTTGTCTTCAGCAGGAATCCTTTGTGAAACCTGCCAAGACTCCAGCGTGTCTGTTAGGACAGGAAACCGGGGCGGAGGCCGAAACTCTTTGGTCCTTTGTCTTCTGGTGTGCCTGTGTGGAATCAGTTCCAACTGAGGGGTTGGCTGTCCTGGAATGACAGCCACCACCCAGAGTTTGAATGGTGCATGGGTGCCGACTGGCTGGGTTCCTGCATACAAGGCTTGGATCCCGAGGCTGAAGACAAGCTGACCACTGGAACTGAAGAAACGACGAGGAAGAAGAGGCGAGATGCCCACAGCTGCTTTCTAGATGACCAGAGATGCCTTCTGCGTAACTGCTGCTATGCAACCTCTCATTACAAGCACAACGAGAACCCCGAAGAGGACAACTATCCCCCTTGTGGGACCAATCAGTCTTACCGCCAACCTCCAATACCCTGGGACCTGCGACCATCGTGCAGTGCATCGTCTCCTGAGGATCGAATCCTCCCTAAACTTTGGTGGACTCTGTCTGGACCTACAGAGGCAAGATTGCACTCCTTGAAGTCCCTTCACCAGAGTGCTGGACCAAAAAAAGAAAAGCGAATCAACTGGGCAGTAACCATTCTTCATCTGGTATCCTGAAAAAGGCGAAAAAATCAAAGTGCCGTAAAAAGCCATAAAGTATTCTTTGTTGGAAGCCTTTCCACTCGACTGCTGCTGCAAGATCCCTTACAGTGTCCCTTCTTTCGTCAGAAGACCAAGAATTCGGTGACTAGGTACTGTAGCTGCTGCATTGTAAGGGTGTCCGTCTGCATCATCATCATCTTCACTGCGGAGATACTGTGCGACTCGTGGCAATACTTGCCCAGAGTCGTTCTGCCACTCCTGTTTGGCTAGGGTAGTGATTCACACGTTTGGGTATTCGTCCATACACGTATGCCCAGGCTTAACGCTGCTGCTCATTCAGGGAGCCATCAACAAAGTCCCTGAACCCTTTTTACCTACAAAAAGCTTAGTACTTACTTGTTACAAAAGAATCCTCGAACTCTGACTTTTCTACAGTGTGTGCCTCATCCTGTTCTGCCTACAACAGGCCACTGATGACCAGTGTCCCCCTCTGACTCTGAGACAATCTCATACCTAGATAGGGAAGGGCTGCTAAAGCCTAAGGCCTCTCTAAAGAAAGTGTTAGAAGTGTTGAAAAGTGCTTACCTGCTTATGTTGGTCTTGTAACTTAATTTTTATCTCTGAAACAGACTATTCTACAAAGTTTAATACAAAGTGGTATTTCTTACCTTGAATTGCATACTGCCATTCTATACGTTTTTTAAACTGTAGTTTACTTACCAGAAGTGTATTGCATTGGTTTTCTGTTGTGTTTATTGCTTATGATAGTACTTCCCTTTCTGAAGAATTATCTTTGCCTGTATGTATATAAAATAAACCATTATTTGTATATAGCTCCCAGAGTGTATAAGCGTTTCTTTGGACCATATGTATGCTACAAGTTCTTTGTACCTTCCTACAGTCCTCTCCCCCTCCTAAGATAATCCTAGCTGCTCTGCCATACATAAGCTTACCTTGAGTGGTGAAGGCCTATATTAAGGGTTGGAGTTCTGTATTGCCAAGTAGAGAGAGTCGTATAAAGTCCTAAATAGATCAACTTTGGAAAAACTCCCCAAGAGCCGTTAGTGATGAAAAATACTGTGGACAGTAGTTTAGGCAGGCAGTGACCAAAAAAAAGAACAAGATTATTATACGGTTGATGTGACAAAGAAAATGGTCAAAATAAAGTTAAGCCATTTGGATTCCAAATAGGATTAGTCAGTTATTGAAGACTTCGCAGAAAGGGGAAGTAGATGTCCCTGGGTTGTCTTCACTGTTAAAATCAGGGCTTGCTACTAGTTGCTGGAGAGCAGACAATCTTGTGGGCTGCTGGGTGAGGCCGCCCTGCGTAAACTGACAATGAGGAATCATGAGGGCTGGTTATATGGGGTGGCAGCCAACAAATATTCTGTGGGTTACTGCACTTTTTTTTGGGCGCTTCAAGTTGGTGGTAGTAGGGCTTAATGCAGGCATGCCACGATCTCTAAATGGTATCAGGGGATGTGGGTATAAAGGGGCACCAGGAAGCACAACCAGATGAAAATGCTTGGCTATCTAACTTAAATATTTACCACAGAAGGGGGCTCTAGAGAGCCCGCCGCCAAGATGGCTGCACCTAAGTGAGCTCCCGCCGGATCGGGCAGAGAGGAGGATGTAGCTGCACTCATCGGGCACTGCAGAAGCTAAAAACTCACATTTTCCCACGTGAAGAGCTGGAAACGGAAAAGTGCCGAATCCTGTGAGGTTCCGCCCGCTGGAACTCAAGCTACGAGCCAGTGCTGAACTGGTAGCGGGAGGCAGAGAGCGCGGCTCGGGGAGAGTCCATCCCGAGTGCCTGTGCGCGGCTCGGCGCTCTCGCCGGATGACAAAGGCGTGAGCGGATTGCCTGCCGGGTCACCTGGGGGTGAGCGCTCTGGCCGGCGGATTCCGGAAGGTGCCACTGAGGAAGCCCGGGCGTGGAAACTGAGAGCCCGAAAGAGGAGGAGGAGGAGGAGGAGGAGCAGCAAGCTGCACCCGCTCCAGGGCCTGTGGGCAGCGAAGAAGTGCATCGTAGGCGATCAGAGCCGGACTTGAGGTTGCAGGAAGCCACCTGAGGACCGGCGGCGGGCAGCAGAGTGCAGCCCCCTGCGACCGCAGGGCTGCACAAGTAAGTGGAGTGCCTCGTGAGATAGCAGAAGCACGACCCTCTGGAGGCCCGGTCCCCTGCACCCCTGAATTAACCATAACCTAAACTAAAACACAAGCCTGGAAGCCACTTGGAAAGGGGGGGTGATCCCGGCACATATCACTGCGTCGCGGGCTGCATGGTGTCGCACTGTCAACTAAGGGTGCGCCCCAGGAGATTGGGTGCTGCGAGGTATGGCGGGGCACGGAGGAGCATACTGGAGATGCCCCCACGTCAGGGAGGCCATTGAAAGCGCAGACCGGAGCGTGCTGATCCTAGGCAACCCCTCTAACACCTGCAAAATTAGGGAGGCTCTGTGAGGGGGTGGTGTACCCTCCGGAGATTCCCCTTAGTGGAAGGGGAAGAGGCACAGCAGGCAGTGGAAACCACACTATCCCGCCTCGGCAGAACTGGGGAGTTAGTAGGGAGTCGCCAGCCAAGGAAGGTGGGCAGTGGAGTGCAATAAAGCAGCGAGAGGAAGGAAAGAGGACCCCAACGGGTCACTGGGCCAAACACTGTAGCTCCAAGTGGGGGAGAGATGACGAGGCGGGGCCCACGGTCCCTGCGCATAAGGCAGCACAGTATGCAGCACTGCTAAATGCGTGTTGAAAAACCATGAACTGTGGCAGCCATCACGATTCAGCATAAAGCGGGAACCCATGTGAAGGTGAACCTACGAGCACAGGTATTAGCACCACTTCGTAGACACTACCGGGCGATGGGCAACAAGCGGCAGACGCGCCTCCCATACACCCAGAAGGAAGAGCAGCGGAAGCACGGCAACGAACAGGCAGGCACCTCCAAGTCCGCAACCTCGGCGACTGACACTGCACTAGTGGGAGCAATGGGCAGCTCGAGCACAGAGGCCCCCACGTCGGAGCTGAGCCTGGTCCTGGCTGAAACGTGCAATGGCTTTGCGGCCATTAACTCTAAACTGGACAGGCTTACCTACAAGGTAGACAGGATGCAAGAACGCATCGATGAAGAAAGCAGTAGGACCTCAGAGGTGGAAACCAGAGTAAGCACGCTTGAGGATGCAAGCACGGAAACAGTACAAGCGATACAGGAACTGCGGAGCGAGGTGAAAGCAATAAAGGACAAAAATGAGGACCTGGAGGCGAGGTCCAGAAGAAACAATATCAGGGTGGTGGGGATTCCAGAGACGATCCCGCAACAAAACATAGAGGTCTTCATGGAAAGCTTCATAAAAGATGTCCTGCAGGGGCCGACCCTGTCCTCTCAGTTCCTAGTCGAAAGGGCCCATAGAATTTCACAACAAGCCCAGAGACCGGGTCAAAATCCTAGACCAGTGATAGCCAAACTGCTCAATTATCGGGACCGGGATGCCATCCTGAGGAGAGCGACGGAGCTCTGGGACCTCACCTTTGAAAACTCTAAAGTGTCTTTTTATCCAGATTTCACCCCCGCCGTACTGAAGGCCTGCATGTCATTCGCAGCAGTTAAGAGGGCGCACAGGGATCGTGCACTCCAATACTCCATGCAATATCCCTCCAAGCTCCATGTCCAACACAATGGGAGGGCATGTTTTTTTTACAGAACCGGAAGCAGTCCACAAATTTCTGGAATCGCTGCCAAAGTGATCGACAATACGAACAGGCCTCTGCAGCCCGAGACTTCGGCAAAGGTACTTGTCACCGGAGAAGTAGCAGGCGGAATCCTAAAGATGGGCAAAACAGAATGGAACTGGCCAGATGGGCAATAAAAAGCCAGCATCAGTCATGTAATGAGACATCCCAGCAGCGAGGCAGCAAGAGATACGGGAAAGTAGTCCTCCTCTTAGCTGAAGGGGGAGCAGTGCGACACTTGGGTAACAGCGTCTGGTGCCCCTGGGCTGTTGCTCAGATTTTTTTCAAAGTTGGGATGTTATTTGGATGGAGATGGGAACACTGAGTTGGGGGAGAGCATTGTGGGTGGGGGAGGGCAAGGGGGGATGTTATGGGGCAGTATAGGGAGGGGGTTTGTTGCCCATGCATGCACATGGGGTATTGCAAAAAGGTTCACGATATCTCAGACGGGCCATGAGTTCACCAGCAGCATGCAAAGGCACTTGTTTGTTTATTTGGTAACGTGCACCAAACCCTCAGGTAGCTGGGTGCAGCAGTTACAAGGATACTTGAAGCTTAGTTACAGAATACAGATAAGTACATAAATCATAAACATTCAAATTACATAGAATTTGGGTAGTGTGTACACAATGCCTGGTGGTTACATTGATGGGGCAAGTGGATATAGATATGTAATGCGCAGGTTTATACAAAGATCAAAGGTCCAGATGGTAAGCCGTTACTTAGATTTCGTTAGTTTGCAGCCAGTTCTGCAAATTCCATCTGAAACTTGAGTATGGTTGTTCCACTCTAATGGAAGCGGGCAAAGCATTCCAGGACAGAGCAGCTTTGACAGGGAAGCTGGTTCCACCTGCTTTGGAGAGTCTGAATCTAGAAATTTCTAGGCAGAGGTGGTTGGAGGCTCTAGTGTGGTGCGTTGGGATTTTTCTAGTCAGTCTAGCAGAGAGATAATGGGGAGTGGCGTTGTTGAGACATTTGATGGTGAGGGATGCCATTTTGGGTAGTATCCGGTCGCAAATGTTTATCCAATGCTGGTCTCTTCTGAAATTGGAAATATGCTCTCTTCGTGGTATATTCAGGTCTGATCTCAGAGCATTATTTTGTGGTATTTGAATTTTGTTGATAGTACTTTTGTTAGCGCCAGCATATAAGGCATTACAATAGTCTGGCATAGACATTATTAATGCATTGGCGAGTGTGATGCAGCTGGGTTTGGATAAAAAGGGTTTGCAGGCCCTAATTAATTTACAGTTATAGGCTGTAGATGAGGCCACGGAGCTGACTGTTTTTTTTTAGTGAAAGTGTAGAATCCAAGTAAAAGCCTAGTGCTTTTACCCGAGTCTTTGATTACGTTGCCATCGATGGTAAATGCAGCGGTTTGAGTCAGAGCTCAAGATCAGGATCTCAGTTTTGTCGTCATCCAGTCATAGTCCATGTGAGGCCATCCATGCCTGAATGAGGAGGTATATCCTGTTTAGCAAAGCTGTGTCTTCGACAAAGTTGCCCGAATGGGGAATGAGGATCCGAGTGTCGTCGGCATAATTAGTATATGTGACGCCCACTCAGTCAAGTTTGTCGAAGAGTGGCTTGGTAAAGATGTTATACATTGTCGGGGAGACACATGAACCTTGTGGAACACCACAGGTCATTTGGATTGTGTCTGCTGAGGCTGACGGGGAGAACACTCATCGTACGGTCAGCTAGGAAGGATTGAACCCAGGCTATAGCATCACTCGAGAAGTGTGCAGCTGATGCTAGATGTTCGCATAACACTGCGTGATCCACCAGGTCAAAGGCTGCTGAAAGGTCGAGGAGTAGCAGCATAGCTGTTTTACCTTTATCCTTCAACTCGTCGATTTGTGTCCAAGTCAATTAACGCTGTTTCAGTCCCATGTTGTGGTCTGAATATGGATTGGCGTGATCCTAAGAGGTGGTTTGCCTCCATATAAGTTTGGATTTGGAGGTAGGCTACTCTATCAACAATTTTGAGGAGAAAGGGAACCGTTGTGATAGGTATGTAATTCGTGGGGATGGACAGGTCTAGTGTCTGTTTTTTAAGAAGTGGTAGTACCCACGATTCTTTAAGGTTAATCGGGACGGTACTTGAGTTAAAGGAAGCGTTAATTAGCTTAGAGATAAAAAGGTGCTAACTCTCTGGCTGCATCCTTAATTATTTGTGCTGGGCAACTGTCACTCTGGCAATTGGAGGGCTTCAAGGAGAGATTGGTGAATCTGAAAGGTGTATCCATGATTGGAGGGATGGGGTGCATCTCAGTGGAGCGCAAGGAGGCTTGACTTGGAGTTTCCTCTTTTGGAGTCTTAATCCTTTAAGCTGGGGAGTAAACCCGTATCAATATGAGACTTTTGTTTGCCTTTGCGAAAGTTTGGTTGGTGCAATGGTGTCAAGGGCCTTCGTCATGGTATCATTAAAGGTGGCTACTAGTGTATTAGGGTTGGTGTTAATGGTAATTGAAGAGAGGGTGGGTAGGAGGAGTAGAAGTAGTTTTTCCACAGGGATGTCTTTTTTGCTTCTAGTGGGGAGCGGTGGTGCTATTTCAATATTTTCTGTTTTAGGGATTCTATGGCAGTCGAGAAGTTGATTAGATAATGATCAGTCCAGAGTTGGGGGGTTATTTTAGTGATGTGATGGCACAGTTTAGATTGGCTATCCAGTCTTAAGTACGCCCTTTTATTTGCGTAGGGGTGAGGACTTTTTGGGTCAGGCCATGATCAGTCATGATGGTTTCAATGGACTAGGCATGTTTGTCCTTAGGGTCACTGAAGTCCAAGTTGAAGTCACCTAGCAGTAGGAGCTGTTAAATGTCCTTGATGTTGTTGGTAAGGAGGCTGCATAGGTCTTCTTCGAAGGTGCCGATTGGACCAGGAAATCTATATACAAAGAAAATAGTTAAAGTACTATTGTCTGAGATTGGGAGTTTGGCTGAGAGTAGCTCACAGGATTTGAATTTCGGAGGGTGTGGTCAGCCTTAACGCTAGTTTAGTTTTAGCTATGATGGCATGGCTACCCCTTCTGGCATTAGGCCTGTCCACTCTAAGTATTTGGTAACCCCTCTAGTATGGCTAACATTAGGGCTGGGCCCGCTGCGTCATGAAGCCAGAATTCAGTTACAGCTAAGATGTCTAAATCATCCATAGAGAGTATGTCTGCTATTTCTGTGGTGTGCGCCATGAGGGATCTGGCATTGATGATGGCTCCTGTGATAGTTGTCGTTTTGTTCTGCCCTTGGATAGAGGAGGGTCTTTGTTTAGGGTGGTTTGTTTTGGAGTGAGTTTTGTACACAGTTTCTACGGGTGGTGTGGGTAGATAAGAGTGTGAGGCTCTGGTGTTATGCCGTATGTCAGAGTCTTGGAAACTAAGGCCGTTAGTCTTGGATTCGTAGATCCGGGGCAGTCTTGCTCCAAGTCTTATATTTCTCTCCTGTGAGGTGCAGGGTATGAGAGTAATACAGGCCATCATTATAAGGGCGCAGAGAAGTATTGGTCATGTAAACGTTAGTTGAGTCTTAGTAGTGGGCATGGTTTAGTTTGGCTATAAGGATTAATTAATCCCCCAGAGGCGAATAGAGCCAGAACAGGCAAGGTGATATCGGGTGGGGCAGGTGCTAGGTGGCTATGCTGACTAAACTTTAGTTCAAGGCAATAGACAGTGTAGGGTAACAAGAGTAGGCAAATTCAGTACAAGGTATATGCTTATTGCGAATACATTCAGTTCAAAACCAATAGGCAGTATGTGTTAGCATACGTAGGCAAGTTCAGTTCGGAGTCGGTGGCAGTATATGCTAATAAGTGGAGTAGTTCAGCCTACATATTCAGCCCGCTAAGGTTATTAGTTGGAACGTGCAGGGGCTGAATAACCCACGAAAGGCGCAGAAAGTGATGCAGTATTGCGAGCGGCATGGAGCTAAAATAGTGATGCTACAAGAGACACCTTCGAGGTAAAGGGAGCGAAGGAGTTGCCAAGAACTGGGGAAACTGCAAATTCTTTACGACATTCTGCATACTCTGCAGGGGTGGTGACACTGATCCATAGGTCTCTGGGATTCCGGGTTAGCGATACAGTAATAGACCAGGGGAGAAGATATGTTGTTGTGGCAGGCTCAGTGGGCAACACATCTCTAACCCTTGTCAATGTATATGGGCCGAAAGTTGATGACCCTGAATTCTTTAATACGCTGTATGTAATCTGCAATAGATTCAGTCATACAAACATGTTCTGGGCGGGAGGCCTGAATGTGATACTCGACGACGGGTCGGTAGGTCGGGAGGGGAGAGAAGGCGGTCTAAGGCGGCAGAGGTCATGCTGTACGCTATGGAGACACTGTAACTGCAGGATGTTTGGAGGCTGCTGCACCCAGGGGTGGAGGGCTTCTCGCACCACACAACTGCCCACAATACCTCGTCCAGGCTGGATTACATTCTGTCGTGCACACACCTTGTTTGCCTCACGGAAGAATGTGCGCTTCTGCCAAGGATGCTCTTGGACCATTCACCGGTGCTGTGGTCCGTGTGCCAGGGGGAGGAACCCCTGACCCCGGTGGAGGTTCAAACCAGCGGCATTACTAGACAACATTTAAGAGCAAAATACACGGTTTAATTAAACATTTCTTTGAGGAAAACCAGGGTACTGTGGCGGGGAGGGGAGACACCTGGGGAAGCCTTTAAGGTAGTGTTAAGGGGGGGAGGTGTATGTCCACAGAACTGGGTGTGCTTAAGCAGATTCGCAGGAAGTTAACCGAGACAGAGAGTAAAATAAAACATCAAGGAGGAGGAGGCAGAGAGGCTAAAGACACCCCGCATGCTCACTAAATGAAAAGAGGAGCTGGATCGCTTCCGGGCCCTGGCAGACCAGGAGGTGAACTACTTCGCTCATCCAGCAATGGCGCGAAGATACAGGGAGGAGGGGGGGCCCGGTAGACACCTGGCAGGATTGCTAAGGCATGAACGAGGGCACAGGGAAATAACTGCGGTGAGGGCAATGAGTGGGGAGATTGTGGTGAAACCCAGTGAGATTGCGGAGGTGTTTTGTGTGTTCTATGAATCCCTATACTCGTCGAGAGGCTCACTCCCCAAGAAGGAGCGTGCGAAATATGTCGAGACAGCAGCTCTCCCCAGACTCACTGCGGAGGCAACAGAGGCCCTAGCGGTCCCCTTTACGGTAGAGGATATACTAAGAGCAGTCCGGGACCTCCCATCGTCCAAAGCACCTGGAACGGACAGTACGACGGCTGAATTTTATAAATAATGGGGCCCAGAAGTAGCTAGCCATATGCTGGGAACATGGGAGGAAGGTATGGAGCTGGGACATCTCCCACCTACCAGGAGGGAAGCAGTGGTGACCATAATCCTTAAACTGGGCAAGGACCCATTGGATTGTTCGTCATATCGCCCGATATCACTGCTGAACCTAGACACGGAAATATTTGCCAAGATACTGGCGGATCGCCTACTCCCATGCGTCACACAGATTGTTCACAAAGATCAATCAGTGTTCATCCCGGGTAGGTCGACTGCGCTGAACCTGAGGAGGCTGTTCGCGATCATGGCCCAGGTGGACCCCTCCAGGCAGGCGGTCGCGGCATTGCTATATATGGAAAAAGCGTACGATTCGGTTGAGTGGGATTTCCTGTTTGAAGTCCTATCCCAGGTGGGAATCCCTGCCTATTTCCTGAATGCCGTACGGCTTCTGTACGCGCAGGCAAGCGCCCAGATCAACATTGGGGGCACGTTGTCGGGCCTATTCAGACTCGGGGTTGGGGGGGGGGACACAAGGCAGGGGTGCCCTCTCTCCCCTCTAATCTTTGCTATAGCGATCGAGGTGTTGGCATGCAGGCTTCGGAAATATCACGGGCACAGAGGCCTGCCTATGGGAGCTCGATTGATTGCTATATCTACCTCCAGGATCCTGAGGTGAATTTGGCCCCTCTAATACGAGAGATTGTGGAGTTTGGGGCAGCATCGGGTCTCAGGTTGAACCGCGCTAAGTACACGCTGTTTCACCTTAACAAAATCGAGATACGCACCCAACTGATCAAGCTGGCTTGGCACCCTAAGGCCCCGCGCATTAGCTGGGAAGGGTTGACACTTTCGTGGGATGAGGTGGGTATCTGCACCCCGGACATTGAGGCCTACTTCCTGGCAGCTCAACTATCGTTTGCCCAGTACTCGATGCAGGGAGTGAAAATAGCACCACATGTACACAGAGAGGCTCGGTGAGACCGTACTCCTTACAGGGGGTGTTGATTTCAATGTGGCGAACAAGGGCGCAATAGACTCTGTAGCATGCACAGTGAATGCCTGGAAATGGGCCCTGGAGAAACTCGAGGGAGGGCACCCGTTTGACCTGGGGATCTCACCGTGGCATACAGAGGTCCTGGGCCCAAAGTTTGACGGGTCCCTGGTACGAGATTGGGGAGGGGCTGAGTTTGAGAGGCTGGAGGACCTGTACCCCGGTGGGGTGTTTGTTTTGCTTGGGACGATTCTGGACAAGGTGGGGGGAGGGTCCCAGTGCAGACTGCAGTACCACAGGATGCGGGCAGCATTCAGAGAGTGGAGCCCGAACTTCCCGGCAATGCCCCCACCTCCCCTCTTATTGCATTACATTAAGAACTCCCAAGAGTGTAAAGGGGTGCTCTCTTCTATATACAAGACGATCCAGGCAGGTACACGCCGTAAACCCCTCAAATGCAAAACAAAGTGGGAGGAGGATGCAGGGGAGTCCTATCGTGATGCTCAATGGAAGGTACTGTGTCGAACAACTCATACCGGAGCTCTCAGCTCCAGACTGCAACTCATTCAACTTAAAACATTCCACAAGGCATATATACCTCCTGCCAGGGTCCACAAGTATGATAACTCTAAACCGTTGAGTTGCCCGAGGTGCACCGCTGACCCTGCAGACATCACGCACATGTTGTGGGAATGTGTTAAATTAAGTTCCTTCTGGGAAAAGGTGATGAAGATAATGTCAGAAATGCTGAGGGCAAGAAATTCAGTGTACAATGGTATGTGGCATGTTTGGGTGGTCTCCTGCGGTCCCGACACAGTACCGTAAACTGCTGGCAACTTGTATGATTGCTGCTAGGCGATGCATATTGATGAAGTGGACTAAAGCAACTCCGCCAGGGTTGGGCAGATGGCTAAGGGACTTAACATGGCTGAGCAATACTGACAGAGACTATGCGGCACTCTGCGGGCCTCAGAAAAAACCGAGGAACATTTGGGAACCCCTTACCACCTACTATTTGGATCAAGACAATGTCTGAATCAATTTGACCAATAGGGGGGTAGCAAATGGGTTGAAAGCATTCAAGGGCGGAGAGTGCCAGACCTATTATTCTCTGAATGTATAGCCTGATGTGTGCAACATGGTGGTCCGAGATGTGATGATGTGAACCAGTTAATAAAGACATGTTTAAAAAGGAAAAAAAAAAAAAATATATATATATATATATATATATATATATATATATATATATTATATGCCACAGAAGAGTGAGGATGAGCTCAAAAAAAGGTCCTGCCTGACTGATTCATTCCAAATGAACCATGACTAAGCAATAGTGGATAAAAAAAAACAAAGATGGCACTGAACCCTAACAAACTCGGGCGTTTCCGATTGATGTCACTAGGAACTGCTTGCTTCTGGAGTCTCACAGGACATTTTAGAACCTTCTCCAAAAAATATCATTGAAATGTTGCAGAAGCAATAGGAGCATGAAAATCAATGAAAGGGAAACAATGGGGGTGTTAAAAGGAAATGCATGACTTCATGCTAGGGAATATGAATTAAGGAAGAGGCGAGACAAAGAGGCATTGGGATGCGAGAGGTAAAAATACTTAAACTTAAGGTGCCAATTGGTGACTTTGTTACTCTAGTTCATGGTTGCACCATGTGCCAACACTTTGACTCAAGAGTCCTAGTTTTATAAAAATGCAGTAATCAAAAGTGAGTGAGAGAGAGTGATAGACTGGGAATGTCTATATAGGGTCATTCATGGTGCAAGCTCTGGCAAGAAACTCAGGAAAGGACGTGAGTGGGTGTGCCTAGAAGTCCTTTGGATTCCATTCCACACAGCCCCACACAAATGCCTCTGAAAGGGTGTATGTAAAGAACAGCACTAACTAACTGGCCCACAAAAGTTTGAATGGTGCAGGTGGGTCCATTTGCAGGTTGGGGTCACCAGTAAACCTCGGTTTCGGGACTCTATACCAGTACTATTATCAAATGCTGAGATTAAAGTTTCAAAGCAACAGGAAGAAGAACTCACCCGAAGACAGCATCAGAAGACCTGCTCTAGCATCCGCTGGGGCCCTTGCAAACATGGCAAAGCTGTACCTCGCCTACAGCCATAAAGAAGTCAATTAATATACCTTTCACTTAGCTATGGCTGTTTTCCAAATTCCCTGAAAATCAGCCAGGTTCACTATAGACCAGCATCGTCTTTACCTTTTCTTGGTACGTTTATTGAAAGAGTGGTCTCTGACCAACTGAAACATTGGATTGGGGATATAAAAACCTTCTCGCACCCTTTCATTCTAGTCTCAAGGCCGGGTGTACTACTAAACAGCTACTGTATGCATATTAGACAATGTTCATAACATTTTGGATGATGGCTGTTCTTTTGTTGATTTTACAAGACCTCTCCGCCGCATTTGATACGATTGACCATGAAGAACTTCTTGGGATCCTGTTGAATTGCTCGGGGATAAGAGGGCAGGTTTTGAATTGGTTTCCATCTTTTCTGAGTGTCAAACAGTTGGTTAAGGGTAAAACTCATTCTGGCCAATTTATAGTTCCGTTTGGTGTTCCTCATTGGTCAATTTGATCTCGTTTGATTAGTTTATATATGGAGCCTTTGGTCAGTTTGGCTATAAAGCATGTATTGTTTATATAGAAATATATTTGCAGTCTCCATCTGACTGAGAAACTGGATCCCCTGGAAATCTTCAGAGGTCTGCACAACCGGGACTCCGTCCATCTATATGTTTGTATATTTAGAAATGTATTTAGCATGAAAAGGTCTTTCTCTGGTACAGCTGTATCCTGTTGCATTGCCCTATTTGTTAAATTCTTTGAAGCCGCTTGTGACTGAACTTTTAGGTTATTCCTGTTCTTAGTGAGATGTTATTGTTGATATGCCCTCGTTTATCGTATTTATTGCATATGGAACATTGTACAGCGCTTTGATGCATGATTGCCTAGTTCACGCTTTAGACAATTGATCTGAAGTGATCAGTCGGATCTGTAACTCTGCAAGGTGTTTTAATATTCTCTAACTCCTAGGTCTACCTGGGTCACCAGTTCAAGAAGTGGAAGACCATATTCACCAGGGGTCTCACGTGGCTAGATGCTTTTCACGGCAACAAGACAGACAAGTAGGACCCTGGGACCATTCTTGTGTGTTGAGACCAGCTGTAACTTGTCATACATATTAGCCAGACATGGGACCTCTGAGCCTGGATAGCAAGACTATAGTGTAATCTTTTTTCAGGAAGCTGCTGCAATGCCATTTCTTTATCCAGTCTGAACATGTGGGAGTCCTCCGACTTCACCCAATGTCTTTGCTCTTCTGAAGAACCTGGCCACCTGGCTGTGAAATATATCTACTCCGGCTGCAGAAATGGGACACTACTCAGCACACTCATTTTCAATGAGACTTTCTTCATCTTTAGAGTTTTTTGTTCCATCCCTCTGGCTCTGGGATATTCCGCTTGTGACGGTGCCCAACCGGCATTGAACTGCAATATCTCTATTTGCTGCACCAGGTCTTCTCTGCAAAGGCAAGGTCAGTGCTACTTCAAGGGTTCTGCAATGAGATCTCTTTGGGGGGGGATCTTCAGACTCAGCTTGGGTTTTAGCTTCCTTTGTATGTCATTGTGGTGCTCCGTTGCAGTCCCCTACCCATTCAGGCTTGAACCATGACTTTCTCCACTTTTTAGTCTTCAAATTAGCACAGTCTACTGAAATAGTGTAGGGCACCATTTAACTAAACTCCTCCTTCCATAGAGACTCTACAGTGTTTCGTAAATGTTCTGCCGAACTACTACTTGGTCAGGAAAACTCAGTAGACATAAGAGGCAAGTAGGTTTATGTATAACTGTGCCTCCCTAGTAGATGTGAGAGTGGCTGATGCTGTCTAGGCACGGTCTAAACCACATATTAATTAGCAACGCCCTTACAGCAAATAACCTTTTAGTTAATGGACCGCTATGAAGATGCTTCTGTTGAGTCATTTTATTTTGTATGGTTATTCTCTATAAAGAAAGATTATGCAAATCAGGCACCCACCTGCATTACATTACCAACAATAACACTGTCCACAATCTCTGGCGCCACCTTGCCAGCAGACAGAGCAGCTCTCGCAGCAATTGTAGCGAGGTCAGTTGCTGTGTGGTCTTTCAGCACTCCCCCATAGGTCCCAAATGGAGTCCGCTTCGCAGAAACAATAAATACTCCTGGAAAGGAAAGAAGAACATGACAATCAGAACATGTTGACATTCCATGTGCAGTCAGTGCCTAGATACAAACTAAATCTACTTCCTCAAAAGACTTTAGCAAAGCAATGGATCATATAATTTTTATGTGGACAAGTAAACTATATTGACGAAGACAGAAATGTGTCCAGTTGAACAGGGGAGTGGGCTGGAATGACAAGTCATCATATTGTAAGCTTCATACTCTGGCTTGGCTAAAGTATACAATATATAACTGGAACAGTTCTACGCTTGTCAAATCTATTCCTGGTAAGGTCAACTCAGGATTTCCTGGTCCTGAGGGGGATGGAACAAGGTCTAAAATACCATATGTACAGTAATAAGGGTAAAAGCACTATGCAGTGTGACAGATTCATTTGCTACAAGCATTGGCAATGCCAACCGTTTGGGATTTGCGTAAGCATGAGAAAGGCACTTGCCAGGCACTACCATAGTGGTATTAACTGGCTATTGATGATAGCAGGTGCAAAATGGTGCGAGTATCTGGGCATATAATAGCAGTGCCTAGCAAATTCCTAATACTTATACACAAGCCAAAACTGTTGATTATGCCAATGCTTGCTTTTAACAGGTCATCAGTGAAGGAAACTCCTAGAGATTATAAATCGTGTGGTTGAAGGCAGACCTGATCAAGAAATTTGTATTATACCAGTAGTGTGTTAAAAACTCCAACAAGTCCTTAACTCTCAGAAGACCGATTTGAGAAAATACTGGCAGGCACTTCGAGTGCAAAGTTTAATGGTAAGGCTTGATTAAAGCAAGCTCAAAGAGAGCCCATGAGGAGGTGTTTTGGGTGGGGAGAGGCAGGAACTAGGTGGCAATGGCCATGGGGATTAGTATGGCCATGGGCAGTCAATGGATCGGCAAATAACCATACACCACCTAAAAGCTTTGTGTCCCTCCTCATATGCCATTTCTCCATATCTGTATTCATATGCAATAGCTTCGGCTTTTAGGTGGCCCTAAGGCGCCACCTAATAGCCCAAACTAAAAACCAGAGCAGAACATTAGTTTAAGGAAATTACTAGTGAGCTAGTCAAAGGGCAGTGATATCATGGCAAGGTACTGTAAACCTATCTACGCGAGTGAAACGCTAACTTGAGAGATGCGTCTGAAAAACCGTCCTAGGTTGATATCTCGGCAGGACTAATTGAGCCCTTCACCCGCCATAGGGTAAACATAAACTGAGGAGAGCAAGTTAAAAATAACTCCTATCTTTAGAGCAGGAAGAATACCTCCTCCCAGCAGACATGTTTTGTACACGTACGTAAGCAAAGTCACACTATGATCTAAGATTACATATCACTATCCACCTAAGCTCAAACATTTAGGTAGGACGTTTGCTGCCACAATTTGCAATTGTGACCTTCAAAGAGGAATTATAAAAAACGAAACACAGGATGGAATGTTAGCATGCCCATAACATGCTTCAAACACATCGCAGAACGAGGTTTGCCAAATAGGCATGCAGATGTAACACTCCTGTGCCCAGGAAGTTTAGCCTAACTGTACGGACATATTTACAACATCTGCACACAGAAAGAACAGGCGAAGACTTCTGGGAGAGCTGCGGGGTAGCGGTGGATTTTCATTGGGCTTCACACCAGTATTTCTTTCTCTCACTGTGTGCTTGGCTCAGTAGAGGGCATTATCATATTAGAAGAAAATGCATGCATGTGCAGCTTTGAGTTATTACTGAACAGGTGTGGGGTGCCCAGGAAGGCAGGCAGGCAGGCCAATGCTGGCAGAGCCGCAATCAAGGTCGAAAAGAGATCCCAGATAAGCACCACACTCTCAGAACTAGCACTGCGCAGGTGGAAAGCATGCACCTCCACGTGCAGGCACACTGCCCGAGCAAGTAACCATCTACCTCTCACAAGGTAAGCACACGCCAAACTGAAGGCCGGGAAACAATTTAGGCGCTGGTGGATGTGCTCAGCAAAGCCCACACACTAATGTGCTTATGGACACCATCAACCACAGAAATCCGCGATCTGCACGCGGCCCTCACCAGTGGCGGACGCAGGATTGAAAATTCAACATTCCAGACAGGACCACAAGTGACACTGGATACAAGAGAGCCATGAGGGGACCAGCGGATGGAGGCAAAATGACACCGATTCTCTTTTCACAAAATGGTGCATTATGCTGTGTTTAGCAGCACCCTCAATGTTTAAAAAGATAAGTCTGAAAGTATCCATTTTGCAGCAGCCATTGGGATCCAACATATCTCTGAAGAAGCACAGGTAAGGAGATGTGGCAGCTGCTGGTGGCGTTTGAGGAGGGGGCAGGGTCATTCCACCTGGCAGCTGTCTCTTCAGTGTTACAACCACGACAGACATTGGTCACGGCAGCATCATCACAAGTATGCCTGCATATACTTACCACTGAACCAGGTGCACTTACCATAGAACCAGGTGCAGCAATAGCCGGCAAAATCGAAAGATCTTTTTGCACGCTCATCGTACTCCAATACCTTCACACGGAAAGCAAGCAGCCAATAGACCCTCAACACTGAAGTGCAATGCGGACATTTCTGAATAACCAATAGCTATGGTTTGGGTCAGTTACATATTATGGGAATGCAGACCCTACCACAAACCCACCAGACTTGGGTCGCAGTTCCAGTAAATAGCTCACGAGTTAGTGCCTGCTGTTTGGATGAGGTCAACCTGCATTTCACAATTTTAAATCACATGGCAGAGCAGACTGAGTATTTCATCTTTCATAGGTCCAGGGTACACAATTTGCACTCACCACTACCAATTGGCTAGTGATATGTGACTCTTGGGGAGTACAAAATGTTGTGTTGTGTATATGTATTGAAAGGAGGTAGCGAGTAAATTTGTATGGCTGGCCAGTCAACTTGAATGGGGCGTCTTCCAACTCTCCAGTACCTTGGCTTTTGCAAATCTGCTCTTGTCTGGATCGCCTCCTACATGGAAATTCGATTCTTTAAAATCTCTTGGAGGTCGCAAACCTCTGTCTCCACACCTCTCCCTATAGGTAATCCTCAAGAATCAGTCCTTGGACCTCTACACTTCACCTTCTCTGTCCTAGAAAGACACCTCATCCGCTGGCTTTCACCATCACGTTTTGCTAATGACACTCAAATATTTTACTCATTTTCCTCCTTCACCCCAGCCGTCTTGGAACAGATAAATGAACCGTCTCAATGCAATTTGACACTGGATGGCTCTTGCAGCCTCTTCAAAAACGGAAGCCATCTTTCGCCCGACTTCCAATGCCATCACCCCCCTCTACTCTGGTCTCTCCTCCCTGCATGACCCTCTTGCTCCCACACACAAGACTCACACTCTTGGAGTTTTCTTTAATAGGGACCCACAATTGCAACAATTCCTCACTACTACTGCCTCGGCTGCTCATATTAACCTTCTCAATATTTGGAAAATGTGCCCTTTTCTTAATAGCCACTCTACAAAAACTCTAATCTCCACTCGTGTGCTCAGCAGACGTGACTACTGCTCAATCCTACACCTTGGCTTTCCTATATACTCCATTCTCCCTCTAGACCAGTGGTCTTCAAACTGGGGGGCCAAGAGGATGTCCAGGTTTGGCCCCAGACTCTTCAAAAAGGGATTAAGATGAATGTTTTAACATACATGATCATGGTGACTTGTTTTAATAGAAAATATAAGCAGTTGACAATCTGCTTATATTTTAAAGAGCTTGGGGCCCCACTGGATATCATTTGGTCCCCCTAGTGGGGCCAACCTCTAAGTGGGGGGGGGGGGGAGAAACAATATTTGTACTGGGGGGGCTCGGTATGAGAGTTTGAATAGCACTACTCTAGACAAAGTCCTCAATTTTGCTACCCACAAGCTCTACAACCTACCCAGATCCTTCCTCACTCCAACCTACCAAGCACATGCTGGTTAGCTCTCCATGCACAACCTCTCCCTTTTCAAAGTTCCTTCTCCTAGTCTACAAAGCTATAAATGGTCTTGCTCCTCAGTATCAGTCTGACTGTATCTCAATTTACTCACCATCTCGTTCCCTCCAATCCTGCTCTACACTCATCCTCACCGTCCCATACCATCACTGTGCCTCTTCTCGCTTCCGCTCTTTCTCTCAACTCGCCCCACGCTCCTTTGGAATCTACTGCCCTTAACAATCAAAGCCATCTCAATCGTGGATCTCTTCAAAGATCGGCTTAAACTTTACTTTATAAGGGAGCTCCCCTGCCTGCTCCACCATCCCCACTACCAGACCCCACCACAATCTAACAGTGAAGCTTAATAATGTAATATTGTATATTTAAATAGTACACCCAGCCCTACAGGTAAGGGATGTCCGAGCCACTTTTACTCTGTAAAAAAAGACAAATAACCCCCCGCCCCCCCAAAACCCCAAAAAAGGGAAAATGCACATAAGGTGCTTTTCCTCCTGCTTTCAGGCACACATCTTCGTGGATGTTTGGCCCAGTAGCACAATTAGTGCCACAGGAAAAAACTATTACTGCCAGACCCGATAAGGTAAAAAAGTATCTTTTAATGTACTTAAATAACTACATGCAAAGAAATATTTATCACAAAAACATGTATTTTAGAGTGAAAATATTTTTACTATAAAATATTCCCATTTGGAATGGACATACTGTTTTTTTACACTTAAAAAACATTTTTCTTTAAACGTAAAAAAAATAGGGAGTCAAATACTTGCACTTCAAAATATTATCTGGAGCACTGGGTACTCCTCTTTAGTTTGAAGAACTTGCCCTCTTAGGTTAATGTTACCTTTACAAGTCGTCCGTTTGCTTATATACATATTTTTCTTCTGTTTTGTCCCCATTATAGGTCTGACTTACCAGCTTGCTACTTTTTCTCATCTTTGTAGCAGTGTAATGGCACCCTTCATAGGAATGCCTCCGCGATCTAAAAATGTGCTATTGTAAATCATTTCTGTTCGAAATTGACATCCCTATTCTTCAAATAAATGCAAACTCAAATAAAGCATTGTACAAAGAAAAAAATATTAAATATGCTCGAACAACAAGGGGAAGTTGTCCAAAAGCATGTATAATAGGGATCTCTTTAGATGCAACAGAAAGGAGTTCGGAAGACGGGGACAGGATGTGGAGTATTTACTCTACAGACCTCAAAAGTTAAACCATTCAATAGCGTGGTTTAGTAGTTGCCTTGTATGTGAAGTAATGAGAAGTGAAAGCCCTGTTAAGCCAGTAACACTGACAATGAACGGCTCGCTTTTCTCTCCAACTAGTTTTTAAAAGAAATGTTTTCAGGAAAAGAGCTTTTAAAAGTTGGTCCCCGTTAGGTCGGAGATACTCTGCAAGCCCTGATGTTTTCGCTCATATTTTTTTGCATTCCTGTACTGTGCTTGTAGTTTTAGTTTCCCACCATAAATGCAGGATTATATGTAAAACAGTGCAAAGCGACGGGACTGGCAAATCATCTCCCACTTGCAGTAGAATGACATGAGATCGTCAGATTGTTTAGATTTAAAGGGCCCGTTAGATGGAATTATTTGCACGTAAAACCTGCTACTTGCGTGCCAAACTGCGTTACGAAACACTGCTCGTTGAATGTGCAGGACTTGCATGGAGTTTGTGCAGCTGTTGAGCACCTTGCAGAGCGTGGGCGTGGGTTGCGCAGAGGGCTGGGAATGGGCGGAACACAGAAAATGGGGAAGAACATGCGAAAAAGTGGGTATTCATGGAACCACCAGTGCAGCCTCTCAGAAAAGAAATGGCTACTTAAATCTGTCAATCTCCATGCCACCCACCCAAAGGCAGTCGTAAAGACACTTGCACATAGGAATCGCAGCGCAGAGGTGGGTTTGCATGTAGGATTTAGGGGTGCGTGTACACAACCAGGGTTCTGATTTAACTATGGGGCGCACATAAGCATTGTAGCGGGATGCAGGAACTGTTTATGGGGGTTCGCACACAGATGTTTTAAGTTTAATCCGAGTTACGATTTTTCATACGCATGTTGTCGGGGTGCCTGCAACAGTTACAGGGGTCCTGCGCAGGGTTCCCGACATGCAGGCATGCTTGCGGGTGGACCCCACGCACTGTTTGAAGGGTGCATGTATTCACGCCCGGGGGAGCACGCAAAAGGTAGCTGTTCTCGCTGTTTATACTTTGCATGGGGGGGTCGGGGCGTTCCGGGCGCGACTTGCAAATACAATTACTTTGCACAGTACATTCCATGAATATGCAGGGTGCACATTTTTCATTCTGCACGCAGGCTCACGCAGTGTTGTTCTCGCTATGCAAACATTGCGGGAGAAATGCACACTTTTCTATGAATCGGGCCCACAGACTTAAACGCATACTCTGAATTAACCCTACGGATAAAGAAAATATATACTTTTTTTTTATATTCTCTGACGGCTGCATGAAGCATGTCGATTCAATGAAAACAAATATAATTTTCACACAAAAAAGTGAAAGACATGTAAATATACTTCACAGCTTGAACAACTTTTACTTACAGGTACATAGTGGCTGATTTTGTTTTAAAGTATGGGCAGTTGGATCATTTTTACTGAGGGGCTTTATGGGGTTTTGAGTTTCAGACCTTAATGTGCCCATCTCACCTCGGATCTCTAAAGATTCCATAATCACTTCCATGTCTGCGCAAGCCCTTTGCTAATGGAGTGCTCAAAACAAAAACAAGGTCAGTGTCAGGTTGCCAGCCCAGCCGCTGATGTGCATGTAGCAACTGCACACTTTTGACAGCTCTTATGCTGTCCAGGGGGCTTGGCAACCTAAGCCACCTCCTGTTTCACTGAGAGCTCCAGTTACAGGGCCGACCTATGGATCTAGGAAAAAAGGCAGAAGCAAGAAGTCAGCTTTGCCTCCTATCCTCATCATTAGCTGAGAAATGTAATTATATTGAATTTATGGTTATCTGCTTGAAGCTATCATTACTTGACGTTTTTTTCTTTTATCATTTAAGTGGAGGTAAGGTAACTTTAAAAACGTTGAACATAGTATTTTATTAATTCACTTGCACCAAGAGCAGAAAGGCCCCCATTTTTAATTATATGAACGATTTAAAATATGCACACTCATTAAGAGTCAACAAGCATCCACCATGAATGAGAAAAAAAAAGTTACTTCAAACGTACTATATAGTAATTAACGACTTAAAATAATGAGCGACTCCTCCACAAACAGATTAAAACAAAGCAGAGGCAGTACACAATTGAAGCACACATACTTTTCTAAAAGAAAATGGATTAGAACTGCACCTATCAAAGGAATACTCGATTGATGTCCATCTCCCAAGACAAAGCTCATGAACCTGGATACACACATTCTCAAGCCCTGAAGAAGCGCCTGCAGTGTTGGCTGAAGTTGCATTTTTATAAATAATCTTCTGTCTATAAAATAATAAATCTATTATTTTAGCCTACTTTTTTTACTCCACCGAATCACCACCTTAGTAGTTGCAACGCGCTGAATCCGAGACATACTGTTCTCTCGCCGTGGGTCACCAGACCTTAGTCTGCTGGGATGAATAGTATGAGCAAGGATTAAGTGGCAGGCAATGTTGGGAGTTAGACCGGGTATAATAGCAGTCTAGAAATTATTGTTTTTAAAAATAAAAAAATCGAATTAACATAGAATGGTAAAAGTTAGCAGTTTGAGGTATCTAAGATGCATTCACAATACCTACTTCTTTTCACTATGCCTACAGGATATGAACGTTCTTCTAGATATCTGCTGGCAGTTTTTGATATTTTACCAACAAAAAGCATATAAGATATGTTGCATGTCGTGACCGTAGTGAATAAATTGCACTTTGTGGTTGGGAAAAGGTCGCTATAAGACAATTTGTTCTCATCAATAACACACTGGATTATGGAGATCTGTTTATATGTAAATGTATAATAGTGTACATATTAATATAAGTAAGCCAGCCGGTGAAATCAATTCATTGCAGCTCTTGTGAAAAACCCCTTTGTTGCCCTTTTCATATGCAGTATAGCACCCATGACTACCGGCAGTGATTAAAGTAGAACGCAAAATAAAGGTGTCTCTAACAAGGGGCTAGGGCCTTAGTGCTGGTTATAGCCAAAAAGAGAACTGTGTCCCAAACAATACATCAAGTTATCCTGCAAACATTCCTTTTGGGTGACCCAGAATGGTCTCCGATTCTCTTGTTTGTCTGGATTAGGGCTGGAAATCCAGGATACAGTAGGACATCAAAACCCAGGAGAGGTCTTGAAGGTTCCACGAACGTGTGAAGTTACCCTATCAGCCCTGAACTTTGTATTGAATTAGTTAGTGAACGTGTTTGAATTGTTGATGGGCGAAGTTCAGGCTCATTCAGGAATTTTGTGGGAACTCACTGAAGAAGTGGGTCTATGTGAATCCTCAATGGAGCGTCTAAGGTGCACCCTAAATACGTCAGTAATACCATCGCTAAAGGGCCTGATGGAGGAGGTTACAAAGCAGGGCCTTGATACAAGCCTGATCCATGGGGCTCTACAGGAAGCAAAGATTGAAAAGAAGGACTCCAGGGAATGTTATTGAATTACTAAATCGCACCAACAAAAACAGCGAACCGTCGACAGAGGAGGAGATCGCGCCTTTGGATGGCAGGCTGGGTCTTGATACTCCACTCTCAGAATCAACCTTGGAGGAGTTTAGGAGAATGGCACAAGTAGGTGGAGGTGCTGATCCATCAGAAATACACAGACATGCTCCCTAAACCTGTCCTGGTGGAGGAATCTACTGAAAGAGATTGGATAGAGAGTGCACAACATAATTATCATAGGAGAAGAAAAGTCAAAAGAAGGGGGATTAAAAATGGGAGACTGAAGGATACACACCCAGTCCCGCCCCACTCCGTTGGAGAAGAACAAACATCAAAGAACCAAAGATCTAGGAAATCGAAGAACATAGGCACTGCTAGTTTCATCAAGGCCTTAACAAAACCAAGTCCAGCAGATTCAAATGGACCTGGGAAATTCCTGGCAGGTACAAAAGTCCAGGAGAAAGATTTTATAGTGATTGAGGACCAGAATCCAGTCACCCGAGATATGCGCTTAGTAAGGAGGTGCAAGTTCCAGAACGCTCCTGGGGTACATGTGGTCAAGGCCAGTATAGGCATACAGACAGAGGTAATTGAATACTTCAATGACAACGTATTGAATACTTCAACTGATTGTCCCCAGAGTGGAACAGGTGTGGACAAAAGGATTGATCATCAACAGCCCCTTGGCAATTCTGGAAAATGGGCCCCCATTTAGTGCAGGAGAAAAACAGATAACACCGCAATTGGGCAGAGTGCTGCAATTGCAATACCTAAACCCAAATTGTTAAAATGGGCTAAATTTTCGGCAAGGAAAGGCACAGCATCAACAGATGGGCCCGGAGAGTACCTTAGTGTTGCCCCTGTTAGGTATGAATTGATGTAGTAACACTGTGTGAGACTGCACAACACTTATCTGGTTGGTGTTAGGCAACTTCTGGTAAAGGTCTGTACTACACAAGTTGGTAGTGTGACTGAGCAGCAAGGCCTATCAAGAGGGGTAAATGTGAGCTGTAGAGCTGTAGCAATGAAATTCGTAAATACAAGTAACCAAGTAACACTTACACTCAAGTTTTCAGTTAGTTATTTATTAATTTGACATACATTTTTAAATAAGCGTTCTTTAAAAAGGGAAAGATATGTAACACTGTAAATATACTTTAAAATACTTTTCAGAATCAAACAAATTAGTGGATACTCAATATGTTTTCTTACACAATTCGTACACTCTGAAGTGACCTCATTCACAAGGACAGTAATGGCATTTATATATCACACTAGTGCAGATTCTGAGGTTTCAGAAAGGAAAGGTTTGAGGAAGGAAAAAGGTTAAACAGGTTCTCAGGATATGTGAAGACAACAAAATCTTCCAATGAAATCTAGACAAGCCTTTCCCAGCAGTAACAGTCTAAAACAAGTGACCACTTGTGAGGGACAAACAATATTAAAGTCAATGGGCTAGAAATGTCTGCAGGGAGCCAGGGCAGCCAAAGTCAAATGGGACACAGTCTACGGAGCTGAGACACTTAGATTGAAAAGTCTTGCACAAAGTTAGAGAGATTGTAGAAAAATCACTTGTAGGGTCACAAGCTGTTAAGCCTATGAAAAACAGAGTTGGAACCAACTCGAAGGGTAAGCCACTGCAAGTCTCAACTGAGAAAAGCATAGCTCAAAGACACTGAGGTTAAGTACCCCATGTCTAAACAGTACCTCTGGTTTGAAAAGAAGTGGTCCAATTGGACTCTTGTCAGGTTGCAGCGATGCAGACCCAGGGTTTCTGAGCCTCAGTTGTGGGGACAAGAGAGAGGACATCTAGAGGGCTCCTGCAGCAGCACTTTAGAGGTCGTCTGGAGCTACGGGCTCTTTTCGGTTCAGCGGCACTTCACGGTTTCAGAGCTTGGTAAACAACACTGTCGTGGATCTCAGATACCGGTTGGGCTTCCTTCACTCCTTGGGTCCTGCACTCTGGTGAGGGGACTCGAGCTTTGGTCGTCCTGCTTCTGAAGGGTTTTTAGGAGAATCCTGGAGCTTCTGGTCGGATTTCAGACATTCCACTTACGGATTTTCAACACCTGGCACTCAGTTCTTGCAGCAGTGAAGAAGTACAGCCAGTCAGGGAAGATGATCCAGTGGAGTTCTTCTCAGGGTTAGTTGGTCCAGAACTACTCTGTCAAATTGAAAAAGAAGTTTCAGCACAGCAGTAGGGCTTCACCGGGCAATTCAAAAGGTCCAGGAGGATGCAGCAAGCTTTGTTCATGGTTTAATCGACAGGTGTTTCTCCCAGTGGTCGACTCGGTCTCTAGCCCCAAAACCCTCGCCTTTTAATCATGTTTCTCCCATTTATGCACAGCATAGGCTGTCAATCACACAGCATGGTGGCTGTCCTAAAAGGACAGTCAGCCAGCCAATCAGGAATGGTTGCATTCAGGCATTCCTAGAGACAAAGGGCAGGGGAGTTTCGGGACCCTCCCTCACATCCTGCCTTTTCAGACACACTGGAGCCAGAGGCGGGCTTTAGGGCTGAAGCCTGCCAAAGACAAAATGAACAAGGGCTCAAACCTGGCTCAACGCATCGAATGAAACCCAAGAAATACCGCACAAACAGAAAATAGCACAGAAAGAAGACCTGGACAATTTTGATAAAACGGTCACCCATGGGTGCTATACTGCAGCTGAGGATTCAGCCTGTGGTAGAAAAGCACAATGGTAGGAAAATTAAACCACTGCCACCAGCCATTTAAAGTAGTGAGGGTAACATACAAAAATGTTACATGAGAATGTAGGATAAGGGGCACTAGGTAAACCCCCAGCACTCCACATAAAATGGTGTGTACTAGACCTACAAAGAGATAAGTAAAGTCAATTTCACTTTACAATACTTGGGAACATTAGTTCACACTAGAAAAGGTATTTAAACCGTAGGAAGAATCTAAAGGGATTTCTCCGTGACACTGCACTGAAGGTGCTGTGTGTAAACATACAAAAAGTAGATGCCTATGGAGTTGGTCAGACTCCAGAAACAGTGAAAACACTAAATTCAAATCAGGTAAAAACACGAGAGAGTGAGAAAAAGGTCTCACTCACTGCAGGGTTAAAATTAAAAAGTCCTACGTCCAGCAAAAGGGCTGGGGGTCTCTAAGGTTGAAGGGAATTAGCAAAGAAATGAGAATTCTCCCTAACACTCGTCCCCCTCAGACTAAGGGACAGGAGGATTTAATCCACTCCTGAATGAATCTCCTATTCCAGTCGGTCATACTTTCTGGAGAGACCATCAGCATTTTGGTGACTACACCCAGACCTGTGTTCTATGGTAAAATCAAACCCGTGGAGGTTGATTGACCATGTTAACAATTTTGGATTCTCCCCCTTCATCTGCATTAACCATCTCAAGGGTTGGTGGTTTGTCTGAATAATGAAAGTAGAACCATACAAGTATGGCCTAAACTTCTTCAGAGACCACACAATGGCAAAATATTCACATTCTAAAGTTGTCCCACTTGTCTCACGGTCCTTCAGTTTTCTACTGATGATGCAGATAGGGTGTTCCCTGCCTTTCACATCCAGTTGGCTCAAAACTGCACCTATCCCTGTGTTAAAAGCATCTGTTGTACAATGAAGGATTGATTTATTCAGGAGTTTTCAAGACAGGAGCTTGACAAAGGGCTTTCTTCAGTCCTTAGTTCTTCAGTGCCTTACTGCACTCTTCATTCCACCTGACCTTCTTGGGGAATGTGGGTGAGGAGATCACATTTGATGGAGACGCTATGGTCACAGCGTTCTCTATGAAGTTCCTGTAGTACCCAGTGAGACGTATGAAGGTTCTGACGTGAGTCTGAGTAGTAGGGATGGCCCAGTCTTGTACAGCTTGTACTTTCCTAGGCAATGGCCTTATTTCACCTCCTCCTACCCCATGTCCAAGGTAGACCACTTTACTCTGACAGATTTGACATTTACTAGCCTTTATGGTCAGATGGGCCTGTTCCAGAGCCTGCGAAACATATCCTAGGATGGTGAAGATGCTTTTCCCAAGTGGGGCTGAACACTGCAATGTCATCCAATTATGCCACGCAGAAGTCTTCTAACCCATTCAGAGCTTGATTCACCATCCTCTGAAATGTAGCAGGTGCATTCTTGAGTCCAAAAGGCATAACCTAAAACTGGTATAAACCTCCTGGGGTGGAGAATGCAGTTTTCTCCCCGTCGTGGTCTGTCAGAGCTATTTGCCAATAGCCTGCGGTCAGGTCAACTTTAGTGAGGAATGTGGCTGAACCAAGTTTGTCCACCAGCTCATATGTCCTGGGTAAAGGATGGATATCAGTCGTGGTGACTGTATTAAGAGCTCTATAGTCCACAGAGAATCTCAACTCCTTAGTTCCTGCTTTGGGCCCTAGTACAACTGGACTAGCCCATGGACTTGTAGATGGCTCAATAACCCCACGATCAAGCATCTTCTTGACCTCTTCCTTTATGTGTAATCTGACATGATCTGACATTCCGTAAACCCTGCTTTTGACAGGGAGACTGTCACCAGTAAGACTATCATGCTGGCCCCAACGGATCAATCCTGGTGTCAGTAAAAACAGGGAGGCAACCCGATTCAACAGAGCCTTGCACTTCTCCTGTTGCAGAGTCAAATCTGAAGAAGGTTTTTCTCCTTCAATAGTCTCATTGGAAGGTTGTCCCCTGAGGAGATCAGGGAGCGGCTCACTCTCCTCCTCCTCCTCTGGATCAGAAGCTAGAAGCAAAGCTCCCAATTCTGGTCTGGAAACAAGCTTTCGGACAGTTAGTGTGATAGACACTAGGGACCTCCTTAGGGTTGCCCAGGTCCACTAAATAATTGACCTCTCCAAGTTAGTTTGCCTACAATCTTGAAGGGTCCAATCCACTTGTCCTGTAAGGCCCTTTGCCTTGTAGGTACCATAACCAATATAAGCTGGTCTGGAGTAAACTCCACCATGTTGGCCTTCTGGTCATGCCAATGCTTGACCAGAGCCTGACCTGCTTTCATGTTTGCAGAAGCTTCTGTCATCAGTGCCATCCTCTTCTTGAGGCCCAGCACATAGTCAGTGAATCTCACTGGTTGTAGGGAAGGAGCACTCTCCAGCCCTTCCTTGATCAGGGCCAAAGGGCTTCTGACTGCATGACCATAAAGAGGTTCAAAGGGGCTGAAACCAACCCCTGCTTGGGGGACTTCTCTATAAGCAAAGGGAAGGCATGGTAGTAGAAGGTCCCACTTTCTTCTCAGGAGTTCCTCTAAAGCACTCGTCATGCTCTTCATAGTACACTTAAAGCTCTCCACCAACTCACTGGTTTAGGGATGGTAGGCAGTTGAGAACTTGTAAGTCACTCCACAGTTCTTCCAGCCCAAGGGGTACCATCAGTCTTTTTGGGGGTCCTAAACCGCTTACGGTACTGGGAAGGAGATTTCCCAAATCCGGCTATTATGATTCATAATCCTCTCTCTCACTGGCGCCCAACTACATCATAGGCCTTCAGGGGAAAGGCCTAGACATGAGCCATGGAATTAAATCATTCCCACTTATTCCTTGAAGACCATACGTGTATTCAAACGTACCCAGCAAATCCAACACATCAGGTTTAGGTTCCTACATACTCACTGCTTCTTTAGGCAGGTGAGGCCTCTTGGGACTAGTAGACCTAGAAGATCCTGAAAGGCAAGCAGAATCAAGGGACATCTTTTTCATTTCCATTCCATGCTGCATTTCTCTTTCTCGTAGTTTAACCTCTTGATGTTTGGTTTCAGCTTGGACATCTAGTTTCTTGAACTCCAACTCTAATTTTAGCCTCTCAAGAGAAAGATAATCTGGGTTTAGCTTTGGACTGTATGGGTTCCCAATGTGACTGAGTATAGGGGCGGGTGTGGAAGGGTGGCTCCCTTCTGGAGGCTCCGTTCCCTCCTCCGACTCCTCTTGCAGATTGGGGTTTAACTCTAAACAAGCATCTGCATCATTATCGTCCACATTATTTGGGTGAGTATGTGTTACAGGCCTACTACCCAAGCTTTGGTGATTTAACAACCTTACAATCAATTCACATTCTTTTCCTTTCAGAGTCAGACCCCTGGTTTTACACATATCTTTCAGTTGATTTACTGTCAGGACAATCAGGGCTGCCTCATTAAAGGTATCCATATTTGGCATGCTACAATTGCTTAGCCTTGTGGCTGGTTTAGTTGTGCACAAGTATAACAAATAGTCAATGTAACCACTCTACGCCAATCCCACTGCCTGCCACCAGTGTTGGGTAAGAACATATCTGCTTGGTATTAGGTAACCCAATTTGTTTAGTACAGACCTATACCAAAAGGTGGGTTACCTAATACCAAGCGGTTACGTGTTGTGCAGTCTCACACAGTGTTACTGCATCAGTTCTTACCTAACAGCTCCTTGGATGCCCAGTGATGGGGTTCCAAGAAAGTGGAAGGACTATTGTGCCAGACAGAAAGGAGACCAGTGCACTGCCTAAGGGGAGGAGAGAGGAGGAGGAGGAGGAGTTGGTCATAAATCAGGAGATAACTCAAGATTAGGAGATAGCTCCTTTCGCCATCCTAAGACTCTGGCTTAAGAGTTCAACAAAAGCCATGAAACAAAAATCTCTAAATTGTGACGCTATTCTGGCCGTCAAGAAAATCCCAGATTTATATCTGTTTTCCTCTGAAGACATTGAGTTTGTTCGATTTCCACTTGAGCAGACCGTTTTTTGGCACAGATGGGGCTAAAATCCAGGGTGGGGACAAATACCATTTTAGCAGCTACTACGGACCTCCAGAAACATGGCCTAGAGGTCCATACGGCTCTGCCCGATAGGGAGCTGGAGGCAAATAAAGGTGGGCAAGCACAAGGAGGAGAGTGTAAATTGAGTAGGGACATTAATAACGCAGGGATCCCTAACTCAGAATCTGTAAATTGAATTTCTGACGGGCAGGGTGACTCGCAAAAGGTCTGATCTATGGTCCCTGAAATCCTGAGTAAAGTTTTAGAGAAGTTAGGGGTAGGGATGGAGCCTCTTTAGTCGCAAGGAGTGGCGATTTGTGAATTGGAATACACAGGGTTCCAATTCTTTTAAGACTACAACCATGAAGGAGATCATTTGTGGAACTAATGATTTGATATTCTTTCAAGAAACATGAGTATTGAATTCCTTTCAGCTGGAGGGTTTCACAATACTACATCAGCCAGAATTACTCCAGGAGGGCTGGGGGAGAGACCCTCGGTGGCCTTACCATTGCCACCCATAATACCATAATAGCAAAGTCGGAAGTTATACCCACAACAAAAGGAATATTAGCAGCAAAAATGGGGATACGATCTAGGGACCGGTTACAAATGTTGATAGTCATAAATACATAGTGGCACCGCGCCTGTATTGACCCCACAAAGAATCCTTGGAAGATCTTCATGCAAGGGTAAATTTAGACTACTCTGGGATATATGTCATCCTAGCAGGAGACTTTAACGCACAATGGGCCTCATTACACGGTAGGCGGTAAGGGTTTACCGGTACCGGTATTTTACCGGTACCGCTAAACCCTTACCGCCTTACGAGGTCCCTTTGCGGGTTGGAGAATTTAACGCCTGCTTTTTGCAGGCATTAAAAACCAACCCGCAAAGGGACCAGGGAGGCAATTACGGTACCGCAATTTGCAGTGCCGTAATTAGCACCTTCCCCATTCCCATTATGCCCTATGGGGCAAAAATGGGAATGGGGAAGGGCAATGGGGGAAGGGGGAATTACCACCCCACCAACCTTGGAATAGGGCGGTAATTCCCCTTTCCACCAAGGCTGTGCCGGTATTTTACCGGCATGGACCAAGGTGCTAACAGCACCTTGGTCCACCGCCGTCCGTGTAATGAGGCCCAATGTATCGCCACCCTGGCCAGTGAGGGTAGGTCGACTGCTAAAAGTCACTGATTTGGGTAGCGTTTCTTTCGGAGTGGAATCTGACAATGGCACAATAGAGGGAGATGGTCCCCCTGCAGCAACCTGGAGACCGGGCAGCTCGATCTCTACCATTGACCATGTGTTCCTCTCCCGCCAGTTAATCGAAATTTGTGATAACCTTTGGGTCAACGATGGGGGTACTAGTGATCATAATCGCCTCGAGGCTGTAATGTCCTGGGATTTCTCTAGGACTGTGGACCATCAATACCAACCAGTATCTGTTAATAACGGTAGAAATAGGTTGGTAAAGTATAGAAGAGATAATGCACATCTAAATGAGAAGTTGCAAAAGGTTTGTATTTGGATGCCCGATCACACTCTGAAGAATAGATGTAGCCCGTTGAATTTTCAAGAATTTCTGTGGTCCACTATCGTCCCCCCGGGACAAAAAATCAAAAGCAGTGTTCATACCAACACCTATTTGATCAGGAGACTTGGTCAAAGAAGAGAGAATTGCGCAAAGTGTTGAGGGATTTGGGTGTAAAATCTCTGAGCGGGAGAGTACAAAAAAAGAGAATAACCTCAAGAGGGAGTATAAAAATTGGTCTCAGTGTCGTCAAGCACTCCGCCTTCAAAAAGATGCAGAGTTGGTGCTTGGAGTATTGTGTAACAATAATTCTTGCAACATTTTGGGATTAGTAAATCAACTGGAGGCCCCACAAACGAGATCTCAAAGTAATATAGTAGCAGAAAGTGGAGTAATTATCTTAGCTTCCACTATAAAAAGGCACCCATAAAATCCTGCTTTAAGATCCCTAATACACCTTGGGAGTTAGATTATTCAGAGAGTGTCATATCCGAGTTGATTCACAAAACATGTTCCTCTAGGGCAGCAAGACCAAATGGTTTGACCTATCAGGTACTTAAGAAAAATGTAAGCCTATGCTCTAGGTTGTACGCCCTGATTTTTCGAAAGATTTTGGAGGAGGAGATTATTTCACTTGTCCGGGAAGACCTCTATCATCATTCCCATTTTCAAGAGGGGTGATCGGATGGATCCAGCTAATTGCCGTCTGATTGCCCTCCTTGATGTAGAAAGTAAGATATTTGTGGGATTATTATTGAGAGAGTTGGTACAACGGGCCAGACAAAGAAACACCTTATCAAAGTTTCAGACACGGTTCTGCAAGGGTCATTTCACAGCATTGAATGGGACAATATTGGGGATTCTCTGTGAAAGATCTTTAGTCAAAGGGGTTCCGGTGCTCTATAGAGCCTGGATAGACCTCTCGAGAGCTTTTGACCTGGTGAATAGAACACCTTTGGGAGAAATTATAGAGGTGGGGGATACCAAAGACTCTGCTGGTGATGTTAGCCAGCCTCCACAAGGATACCACTGTGAGAGTCAGGCTGGATGACGCAGGCCATTTATCAGATCCTGTGGAGAGTGGCATAAGACAGGGGTGTATGGTGGCCCCCTCCTCTTTAACCTTTACCTAGCAGACCTAGGCAAGGCGTTGACGCTTCAGCATTGGCTAGTCCTAAAATTGACTCTTGTCCGAGATCGCTAGCCTATGCTGAGGGTATCGTCCTCCTTGATAATACAGCGGTTGGTCTTCAGCGTCTGTTGAACTCATTGGGGACTTATGCAAGAGAGAATGACTTGCTGATTAACCCAGGGACGTCGAAAATATTGATCTTTAAGAGACCAGGTAGACAGGTAGCTAAATATAAGTGGCCCCTGGAGATCAATTTATACCAGTGGTAAAGGAAGTGGTCTACCTGGGGTTTACATTATATGCTTCTCTGAAGGTGGGCCAAATTACCCTTGACCGCCTCGGGAAGATTTCCCAACTGACATCCAAAATGAGAAAACTTCTGGTGACATATTGCAAATTCTCTATACCTCATGTGATCAAATTTTACATTGCCAGAGTGATTGCGGTTATCTTATACGGCCTATAGGCTAAACCTTTGGCCTTGAAAATGAACTGGCCGAGATTGGAGGGCCGAATATGGAAGAAGGTTCTTGGCCTCCCTCGGAACCTTCCAATGGCCAGTTTAGGATATGCGTTAGGCCTAAGATCACTTAGATCACATGCAGAATAGAGGCAAGTTTCTCTATATCGATTGATTGTGGCTCCATAAGCTAATTTGCTTTATGAAGATATTAACGTGCATTTGGAACATTCTTCATCAATGTTCCTGTCTAACATAAGACATCTTGTGCTTGGAATACTGGCAGAATGCGATAGTGATGTCGATACCCTTCTGTGTAACTCAATGAAGGTAAAGAAAGCATTGGAGCGAACTGACTGGATCCACACAATCAATGATATGCGTAGGCTATCTTTAGCTAAATCGCTCTCACCATTTGATAAAAGGATTGGCTTCCTCGGGTTCCTGAGGCATTCCCCTGACTGGAAAGTGAGGCAGGCCTTCCTAAAAGGTTCAATTAAATTTGATCTCTACTGGAGAGGTTTTGTCTTGTTGGGGCCGTAGTGCCAAAGCAATACAATTCGGCTCAATCTGTGAGGTTGCCAGCCTTCAGTTTGTTAAACATATACTGATGGAGTGCAGGGGCACTTGGTAGGTGAGAGGGAGGTACCTCCTGCAGTTTGTAGAGAAAGGAGATAGACTGTCATCAGATATGTTTTGGGACAGGCTAATATCAGACAACGAGACATCATTAACTATAAACGTCATCCAGTTGCGGCAGACTTGTGGTCCGGTGTATATTGGCTCAAAATAAGGGATTGGTTGTTAACTTATACTATGGAAGTAATGTGTTTAGTAAGGTTTTTATGTGAATATAGGTTTTATATCCTACTTTTGTATAAGTGAAAAGCAGTTTTACGGTTAAAGCACAATAAAAACAATATTTTAAAAAGTGGCTGTAAGGGTCTGATTGAAATTTATTTTATTGTATATTTGTCATAACAGTGTTTTATTATGTTCACCATGCTTGGTAATTTTCTCTTATAATAATGTTTTTATGGTCATTTTGCTTGTTTTATTTTCCCTACATTTAATTGTATGTTCTGAAATGCAAAAAGCTTGGAGGTAGTCAAAACCATAAATAAACAAATAAAATAGAATATATGTACATAAACCGTTATTGTATGCATTTTTATTTATTACATTTTTGACAGTGCCCAGACCCGAGGGTATCACAGCGTTAGTACAGCATAAAAGTGATAAAGTAGAGAACATCATCACGTCAAGACAGAATAGTAAAAGAGAACCGTTTACATATATGTAAGTATAATATGCATAGGACGCTTGTGAGGTTTTACATTCAACTTTGCAAAATGTGTGAAGGAAAAACCCATGTTTGTGGTATCTGAGTTAGAGAGAGAAAAGCGGAAACGTTAACATTTGCTACTGCTGTGCGTTGTACATTATAACTATTTTTCCTGCATTTTTATACTTCCTGTTCTACGTCTACTTTATGTACAGTAAACATGTTTGAAAAGCAAAACCAAATGTCCAGGACTGAGAACATAGGATATGGTTACACACCCTGACCTTTGTGTAATACTTGTGCTTCTGTCTTGGGCAATAGCCAAGGACGATTTTAACAGAGTTCACCCTTGCTCTAGATAGCTTCCGATCTTACCCGAGGTCACCCTTGTCCCAGATAGATGCTAATCTCAACCGAGATCACCCTTGCCCCAGGTAGATGCTAATCTCAACCGAGATCACCCTTGCCCCAGATAGCTGCTAATCTCAACCGAGTTCACCCTTGCCCCAGATAGACGTCGCAAATGAGGAGCAAAACGAGTTTAGTCTGGATTCCGGCTCTTCACAGAAGGATTAAAGCAAACAAAAACGCTGTCACTGATAACTAGCAACACGCTGTCCCTTAAGGGCAGAGCTGGGTGCATGCTGGCACAGGAAACCACAGCCACGTGAACTAAGGCCACAGTGTTGCACCACAACAACACGTGTGAGCACAGTTTCTCTGCAATTAATGGGTTTAGTTCTTCATTTAAGACGTCAGGTGAGCTTTTGTTATTCTGTTAACTTCTCTCCCTCGCTGCATCAGTCACACTCCCTGTTTTGCTGTCCCCTTCATGGTAGTATTCAGGCTAACACCCATAATGGAAGCGTCTGGGGCATGCAGAAGACGAATCCATGCAAGTAATTGGTCTATAAGCAGCTCCTAGAAAACAGGTGCGCCACATACACCACTTCAAGGCGTCAACCTCTTCAGCAACCAGTTGCAGGAGATGATGAAGTCAATGAAGAGAACACAAATGCCTGCACTTTAATAAGAAAGAAGGGTAGATCGAATTCACAAAAACCAGGCATATGCAATCCAGTAGTAAAAGATTCCATTCTAATGCAGGTAGGGGCAACCCAACTTCAGAGGCAAGTCCAGAAACAGCCCCTTCCGCCCGCTAGCTGCAAGACACAGGCCTCATTACGAGTATGGAGGCAGCCATGCCCTGAATAAGGAATTACTGGGTCATTCCAACCTTGGAGGACACGGTAATTCCTCATCCACAAAACCAATCCCCCTTCCCATTTGAGCCCCCATAGGGCTCAATGGGAATGGGGATGGAGCCAATAACGGGCCCGTTAATAACAGGCCCGTTAATGGCTACTTGGTCCCCTTGCGGGACCCGCAAAGGACGGCTGGTCTGACCAGACGTTCTGTGCGGGTCCCACTAGGGGACCTCGTAATAAGGCATCCCATAATGAACGGTGCCGGTTCTGTACCGGCACCCTTCATTACGGGAGCGCCAGCCTCATAATGAGGCAGACAGTGCCCTGTGAAAACTCTGATCCAGAATATACCATTGACCTGCAACTAGTGGACAGACTGAAGCACTATCGATGGAGAATCTGTAACCAACCTGGGGTACTTAGCATCATCAGAAGGGGCTACCAAATATAGTTAACATAACTCGTGACCCCAAAGTATAGGTGCTATCCTGACACCTTGCCTAAAAGACTCTGAAAAGAGGAGAGTGCTACAGGACGGGAATCAGCGCCATCTCAGAAAGGATCCATCACCTGAGTGCCAACAGCACTCAAGAAAACCACAGATCAGTGTATAGTCGCCTTCATTTGCACTTGCCGCCCTAGGGCTCCCCTCACCTTCCCAAGTTACCTGGGTTTAGCCCTCTTATAGAGGAAGATGGGTAGATGAATAGGCGGTCGGCGATAAACAGGCCTTCCTTTCATAAATGCTCCATGCACAATTATAGTATGCATGTGCCTTTGCTGAAAACACTCTCTGACATCTACCAGGTCTGCAGTGGCAGAGAGCAAGTTCAACAGTCACATGTGCATGCCTGACATCTGCTGGAACCCAACGTTCTTGCAGGCAGAAGTGGCTTTTTAATCCCCTGCCCCTCCAAGCCAAAATATAATTGTGTGCCTTATTCAGTCTGGTGCCATGTAAATCTGTAAAAAATAAAGGGATGTCTAGTTGTGGTATGGTGACTGCTAAGGGATCACAATTATATAGCCACAACAAATTTGACATTACACTAGTGTCAGCTCTATCATCAGGGCTCAGCCTTGACAGCACGGATGTGGATTGGTGTCTCATCTGAATGTCCCCACAGCAGCTATGTGGAACAATAGGTGGTCTCCTTGACACCAGTGCTCCAGCAGCAGCACTGTATAACTTCTCACACCCGTGTTTTGATAACTGGAGTCCTTTGGAACTCAGAAGACATGGGAAGAGGGCGGAATTAGAGTAGTCGGACAGGAGAGGTTGGGTAAGGAAAGGGTCCCACCAACTCGGGATGTTAGGGCTCTCTTCCTTTTCCTGTCCAGGCCATTTCCTGTGGGCATGTTAGTCTGGGTTCCTTATGAAAACATCCTGGATTGTGTACCTTAAACAGGCTCGCTTTGGACCAAGCCCCTGTGACATGTTGCCATTGAAATAAGAGGGACACACCATTCTTTGATACATCTTTGGACTTCTACGTCCAGGAAGGGCTAAACTGGACCTTTCTTGGAAGTACTGGCTACTCCAAAGTCATCTGTTATACAGTGGGCATCCAAGGCAGAGGAGATTTTGTCCCCTAACCATTGTCAGAGAACAGCGGGGGTGACTGCTATTGGACTAAGGCCTCATTGTTGGCTGCACGGGAATCAGGACTCTGTCAGTGGGGAAGTAGGATCTCTGTATGAGCCAGCCAAGCTCTCTGGAGTGGGAGTGCAGAACAGAAGGACACTTTGTACCTGGAAACTAGGTCTCCCAGCAACCACCGAACCAAGGAAGAAAACCCAGACTCTCGCTGTATCTCCAAACCACCTTGATGCCAGTCTGGGAACCCACCGCACTGTCAAAGCTGATGCAAAGAAACTGTCGGAGTCATACTTGACCTCTACATTCTACGGCCTCCACATCTCAGTTTCCCCAATGCCAAAGCTCGCCCGTCTCCACATCCGAGACCCACTTGAGTATTCTAGCATCCACTTCTGCCTGGTCACCAAAGCCCTCGAGCTTCCAGCTAACGCCTCTCAAGTGCCTTGATGTCGCATTCAGACAACCAAACCTGCCCTCTGCCAAAAGCAAGTCTCCACTTCACTGCCTCAGAGGCCATCGAATCTTCGAGTGCCACTGATACAAAACCTCCTGCCATTCCCAGCGTCTTCGACCCACAAGCGGAAGCCAATACCAAACTGCACTGCCTCTTTGGGATCCATTGCTGCTGCTCTCTGCCTTGGCCCTGGCCCATCGCCAAAAGCGCCAGACTCCTAGTTCTACGTCAAAATGCATGGCTCAAAGATAAGAACTAATTCTAGAACTGTCAGCTCCAGGGATGGCAGCTTAACTGCTGTGCTCCTGTACCTGAACTGAATTGAACTTGATTTCCCTGAAAATATCATTATTATCCCTGGAAAGATGTCAACTCCTGCCACTCCAGATGCTAAGCGGCAAAAGGGTGATGAAAAGGATATTTCTGGAGAGAGCAGGGAAGACAAACTCTTTGATATGCTGAGCAAAATGACTTTGGACATTGGAGAGATAAAAGCAGCTCTTTTGAAATCTGAGGAAAAGTTTTCCACAGTGGCCAAGAGAGTGGATTCTGTTGAGGACCATTTAAATGCTGTGGATGAGAAAACTAAAGATGCTGGACCAGATAAGGGAATTGAAGGTGATTAATGAGAAACTTACCTTGAAGCTCTCAGCGCAGGAACATTTTTCCAGGAGGAATAATCTTCGCTTTGTAGGATTTCCTGAAAATGCGGAGAGAGGGAACCCCATTGATTTTTTGAATAAGAATTTGCCTAAGTTACTGAATATTGATGCAGCAGTTTCACTGGAAATTGAAAGGGCTCATCGGTCCCTTGGTCATAAACCAGCCTTGGGGGAGAGACCAAGACATATTATTGTGAGGTTTCTGCGCTTCCCTGTGAGAGAGCTGGTGCTGAAGAAAGCCCGGGAGCTGAAGGACCTAGCTTGGGGTGGCAACAAAATATTGGTGTTTGCAGACCTAAGTAAGGATATTATGGACAGGCGGAAGACTTTTAATGAGGCTAAGAATAAGGCCAGAGAATTGAACCTTAAATACTACATGATCTATCCGGCAATTTTAAAGATAGTGGTGGAGGGTCAATTGCATTCATTCACGGAGAATAAATTGGCTGAGCGATTTCTGTGTGATTTGGACTTGGATCCTATGGAAGGCACTTCATCAGGTTTGGAGCCCAAGGAAAGGCTGAGGAGGAAAAAGGGGAGGACTGACATGCACTGAGATGTGATGTGAACATGTGATGCTCGTATAATTTTTTTATTTTTTTTATTTTTTTCTTCCTCACTATCACTTTCTATTGAAGAAAATGGCCGCCAATGCTGTATTCCGTTGCTCAAGAGTAACGGATTTGGAATGTTTACTTGGGAGGAAATTCGTGTTTCAGGGCTGCTCATACATACAATGGATTAAAATGGTTCATCTGAGAAAAGCACCCTGTGGCATGATGCGTGTTACGCCAGACGTGGCGACGAAGCTATCTGACAAGCTCTTTCCTTCCGGGTTGCCATGTTCTCCGGGACCGGACGTTGTGGCAGCAGAGGTCTTCAATCGCACTCTGTACGTGAAAGTGATGATGGGACACGTGCTTCGGCTACTCTACCCCTCTTGCGGGAATCTCCTGGGTGCTGTTCTGCTCCAGTTGACTCCTCTGGAGGGGGATGGTCCAAGACTTTGTTTCTATCCGCTCCCGATTGATATTGCTACGGGTGGACTTCCTTACGTGAAAGGTTTGTTTCCTTATGGGGTGCATTGCGGGTGAATATGCAGAGGCGGGATGTGGGGCTTTGGCGTCACTTACAAGATGCCCTCACACGCTGTCTTTCATGCTTATCAAGCTCTCTTCTGTGCCTCCCGTACACCCAACCATTGACTGCATATGCCCGTATGACTTTAAATGTGGCTCCTTTTCACTTCAACTTCCGGAACAGCGTTGGTTCAATACTCCAAAGTGATGCAGCGGTTTATTTGAGATCGCAGATTGAGAATTTTCTTTTTGTCTACTGCTGCCTTTGAATGTACTTGGTTACAGACTTTATTACGGAGTTCACTCTTCATGCATGGTCCATTACTGCATTTGACTGGCATGTGCTCGCAGCCTTTAACCTGCTTATGTGTTTGTATACACTATATTACTGCTGCCATCATGTGGGATATGGGACTCTATAGTATTAGCTATTACGTGTAAGCTTGGGAGTGGATTGCTGCCCTGTGTGTGGAGAATGTATTGTTCCCATGGAATCCCACTTTCTACGTGAATGGTTGTCTAAGGGTTAGTTCTTTACAAATTGTTACGGAATGCTAATGTACTTTAACCTTTATGGCACTTTGGTCCATTTTCCTTGTTTTATGGGGTTTTCCTGTGGTTTGGCCGGCTGGGTTATGACATTATGCCTCCAGCGGATGGTCTTGCCAGCATCTATTATCCTTGCCTAGTTGGCTGGTTGGTGGGTTATGCATGGTTTGTGTGAGATGTTGAGATGGAATGGTTGTGGTATTGGAGATGACATTGAGAAGACATTATGCCATGAGTCGGACCACCCTTTTATACTCAGAGTAGTGCCAAAATGCATTTAATTGTGGTTGACTGTGGTGGGATCTTTGCTTGTCTGAATGCATTTGAATTGGATCTTTGCTACATATTGTTATGTTGGTAGTATTTGTTCCAGTGCCTGTTTGTTTTTTTTTGTTTTTTTGAGTATATTAGCTTTTCTGTGAATTGTGGAGTGGTGGGAGGATGGGATGCTGGGTTAAACGGGAAGGCAGAGACTGATGTTGGTTGGGGTGCAGAGATGTGACATTGAGTTTTACTGATTAATATGTTGATTGCCCTGTCTGCGGGGCTCATTTTACTTGTGGTGTTGGGGTTATCTTTATTGTTTTTTAGGGAGGGAGGGAATGGGGGCTCTTCTTCCATGGGAGTTTGGCGTGTTAATTGTTGCCTTTGTATGGGCTTTGAGTTTGGCGGTTAGGGGTTTGAATTTATAGGGGATTGCAGTTCTGGGGTGGGATTCATATTAGGCCTTTAAAGAGTTGGTGTTTGAAAATTTGAGTGGGTCTTTTTGTGTTGGGTTGTGGGTTTTGACTGGTGTACAGTATTGTATGGGCCAAGTAATTGTTTTTACATGACCTGACGGTGAGGGATTGGCAGCTAAATGAGGGAAATTGTAGGATTAAAGTTGGTTTGAGGGGAACGTTTTATCGTATTTAATTTCATATAAAGTTTGGGATTGGAGTTTCGTTTCTGGTGGGTATGGTTCAGAATGTTTTTTTGATGTATGTTTTTATGCTTTTCTTAAGTCTGCGGTTTGTCAGACTGAAATCCTTGTACGATGTTTATGCTTTCTGTTTGCTTGTTTGTTTGTGTGTGTTTTGCTGTTGTGTTTACATTTTTCTTTTTTTTTCGGAACCCGGCCTTTTCCCTGACGATTACTGCCTATATTATACTGCTCTGTTTTAGAAGTTATAGTCGCGTTAACTTTTGTTTCATGGAATGTTAAAGGAATTGGAAATGTTGTGAAACGACGTAAGGTTCTGGCAAGATTGTGGAGAAGTAGGGCTGATGTGGTCTTCCTTCAAGAGACCCATCTGGATGAACATACTGAAAAATACTTGGTCAATTCCAAATATTCTAGGGTGATCTCGAATTGCTTTGATTCTAAATCTAGAGGGGTGAGCATATTGTTCAGAAAGGGCCTGTCGTTTAGGATTGAAAAGACTTAAGGATGGAGAAGGTAGAATCCTGTTACTTGATGTACTCCTTGATGGGAAAAAAATGACTTTTGGCTCAGTGTATGCGCCATGCTCGCCAACTGTTTCTTTTCTCTATCAATTGGGCCTCTTGTTGGATGGCATGGAGGGTGAATCTTTGGTCTTGGCTGGTGACTTTAATCTAGTGATGAACAGTAAGATGGATCGTAAGTCTGAGTGTAGATATTACAATGAGAAGGTTAGTGAGGAGCTTAGGGCATTTGTTTTTAAATACAATCTTATTGATATATGGAGAGAGCTTCATCGTGGCGAAGAAGAATTTTCTTTTCACTCGCCTGTTCATGACTCTTTCTCCAGGATTGATTATTTCTTTATTAGTATGGCTTTGAGTAGTCACACGTTCTCAACGAATATATTGGAAAGAAATATATCTGATCATGCTCTATTGGACCTTCAGCTGATTTTGGGCAGTGTGGGCCCTAAGACGAGAAGGTGGAGAATGCAGGCCGCGTCACTGAAGGACAAGTTGGTTACGGAAGATCTAGGGGCATTCATTGGGCATTACTTTCAAGAAAATTTAGGCTCGGCTAGTATTAAGTCTGTTTGGGACTGTTTTAAGGCGGTCTTGAGGGGTGAATTTATTAGTAGGTCTGCACATGTGAAGAAAAAGGAGCAACATTTGATTAGTGCTCTGGAGATCACTGACTTGCAGAGGGTTTGTGCTACTGATGTTTCAGGACACTCCAAACCGAAATTGCGTAGGTTGGAGGCGGAACTGAACTCTCACATTCAGAATTTGGCGAGTAAAAGTTTGTTTTATTCAAAACAGAAGTTTTGGGAGGCAGGTGACCGCAATGGCAAATTATTGGCATATAAGCTTAAGGAGATGGTGTCTGACTCCTGTGTTTCTTCCATACAGACTGAAGGTGGTTCTACTTTAAATAGGAGTGGTGATATTTGTGATTATTTCAAAGATTATTATGAATCTTTGTACAAAGAAGATTGTGACCCCGACTATTGATAAACTGGAATCATTTTTTGAGAAGATTTCACTCTCCAAACTGACTCTGGAGAAAAGTACCTCTCTTGATGCTGCAATTGAGGTTGCTGAAGTTTCTTTGGCCATTTCCCAAATGAAGGATGGGAAATCACCTGGTCCTGATGGTATTGTTTATGAATTTTATAAACAATTTCGAAACCCAATTGGCGCCTATTTTGTGTGAACTTTATAATGAGTTTGTTGTGTCAGGAATGATTTGTGATTCCATGAAAGAGGCAATGATTGTGGTGTTACCAAAACCTAATAAAGATCACACTAGATGTGGGAACTACAGGCCTATCTCTTTGCTAAATGTGGACCTGAACATTTTCACAAAAATTTGGGCTAATAGATTGGGATTATGTGTGAAAGATTTGGGTGATGGGTCACAGGTGGGCTTCATCCCAGGAAGGTATGGCTATGACAATATTCGAACTGTGTTAAATGTGGTTGATGCCCGGTTTGGGAGGGACACAAATGAAGTCATATGTTTCTTTGATGCTGAAAATGCCTTCGATAGGGTGAATTGGAAGTTTCTGAAATTTGCTTTGCTAAAAATGGGTTTTGGCCCGTCTTTTATGAGGATGGTGGATTGTATTCATAATGATATTAAGGCCAGGGTTTTGGTTAATGGTGTGGTTTCAGATTCATTCCAGTTGTGGAGGGGCACGAGACAGGGTTGTCCGTTGTCACCTTTTTTGTTTGATTTGGCGTTGGAACCTCTTGCTGCTTATTTTAGACAATGTGAGATTATTAAAGGTATCAATGTTGGACAAGTTGAAGTGAAAGTCCTATCGTATGCTGATGATATGCTTCTTATGTTAGCAAATCCAGAAGAGTGTGGAGTGTTAATAAAATCGATGTTTCAAGAAGTGGGTGAACTGTCAGGGCATAAGGTGAACTGGGAGAAAACAGAGGTTTTCCCTCTGTCTGGTCGGAGTGACGGTTCAATTTTGAGTTCGTGGAATTGTAAATTGTCTCCAGGGGGGGGTTAAGTACATAGGTATTCATATTATTGGGGATTTAAAGAAACTACTGCAGTATAATCTGGATTTGGTAACTGGACACTTGTCCCTATTGATTAGGAGATGGGAGAGATTGACTTTGACCCTGTGGGCTAAGATCAATGCAATTAAAATGGTTCTTTTACCGAAAATATTGTATATTCTTCAGTCCATCCCGTTGCTGTTGTACAAGAAACAGCTAATTAAAATTGACAAACTCTTTTCTTCCTTCTTGTGGGGTTCTGGTAAGAGACCTAGAGTTCCGAAATATATACTCGTACAAAAAGTTGAGGATGGGGGATTTGGATTCCCTGACTTGGTAAAATATTATAATGCTTTTTTACTAAAAAAAGCTCCTATTACTTTAGAGATGGTGGGGTGAATGATCCAATTTGGTTGCACATGGAAAGGGGCGTTTGTGCTCCTTTTGACTTGAGATCCGTTTACAGTATGGACAAATTGCCAGTTAATAGATTGAAGCTACGCCCGATTGTGGCTACCAGACATGTGCTTGGAGAATGGTTTCGAGATAATGGAATGAGCTATGGTTTCAGCAGGGATGCCTCTATATGGTACAATACTGCTTTACAGATTGATAATAAATGCTTGAATTAGCTCAGTTGGATTAATAAGGGTATTATGAAACTGGCAGATGTGTTGGATGGCGATAGGTTGCTGACTTTTGAGGAATTGACGAATAGGTATGGTCTGAGGCGGACTGAGTTGCGTAGGTACTTAGCTTTAGAGATTATGGTAAATAGTAGATTGGAATTGGCTGATGGTTCTATTGGGAATAAACCAGAGATTTGTACTTTATTGGAAGGTCCGGAATACGAGGTACGTACCTATATGGAATTTATGCCTATTGAAGAGAAACTCCAGGGGGCATGGTCTAGATTAAGGACTGTATGGTCGGACGATGTTCTGGTTGAACTCTCTGAGTTGGAGTGGAAATACATTTTGAGGGTTCATTTGACATTGGGTCCTGACATGGGTTTACGTTTGATTCGACAAAAAATTATTGGAAAGTTGTATTGGACACCGGTTAAGATGTTTAGATTGGGGCTCCGGACGGATGATTTGTGTTGGGGCTGTAATAATGATAGGGGTACATTATTGCATTTGTTGTGGGATTGCCCGAGAGTGCTGGAGTATTGGACGGCAGTGTTAGATAGGATTGATTTGATTTATGATGTGGTTTTGCAGAGGTCGGCAGTGAATATTATACTGCTTTCCCATAAGGACAGGGGTGTTCGGATTAGGAAACATTCTTGTTGGATTGATAGGGCCATAATGGTGGCTATCAAGCTAATACTTAGGGTCTGGAAATCAAGGAAGAAACCTAATGAATGGTTGATGGAATTACATGTTTTGGCTCAGTATGATAAGGTTTCATTTCATAACAAAGATAAAGATGATGATTATTTGAATCTTTGGGGTCCCTTTATGGCTTTATATGATTGATGGGAAGGTTTAGGTGGTTGTGGTGGAAAAGGTGGGGTTCCTTTTTTTTTTTTTTGTTGGTTTGTTGGTTTGTTTGTTTTGTTTGTTCGATGTTGACTTGCCGGTTATGCTTCACTAAGATTGATTTCTTGTTTGAGCTGTATTGTTTATGATGCTCTAGTCTCTTTGTAATTTCATTCTTTAAGCGGATTGTGAAGCATTGTTGCTTTTTAATATCATTGTTTATATGAAAACAATAAAGTGTTGTTGGAAAAAAAAAAAGATAAGAACTATGGTACTGTGAAAGGGTCCTGTCCCTCAGGTCTGCCTTTTGGGACCGTAGAGACTATTAAGCCTTCCAACTGCCCCTTTTTCTTCAAGATATAATCTTTGAACAGTGACATTGGACCAATCATGTGGCCGAGTACCCCTGTTAACCTTCACAAATGTCTGAATATCCTGTGTTCTCTGAAAGGGTTTGGGGTTTTCTTGTGTTTTTCTTGTTAGTTAATTGCATTTTTATTGTTTGATTTTTATAGATCCTTAATTGGACTTTATTTAATTATTTTGGACTAATGTACTTATGTTGTTTGGGCTGCTACTGTTATCAGCTCACACCCCTCCTGAACATATAGCCTGCTCTCAGCCTGCTCTAAAAACACAGCTAAGGAGGTATACCTTTCGGCTGTTTTTCCGTCATGATTTGGGTAAACGCTGTTTTAGTGGCGTTAGGGTGGGGCTGAGTAGGTGGTTATGCCACTCCTGTATTCTTGCATAGCAATAGTCATTTATTTCCCAATCTGGCCATGAATTCATTGGGCAAGAGTTTGCATGACCATTCTGTGGTCATCTTCACCCACTTATGGGGTAACATGTGACCAGAGTCTCAGAGAAATACCTTGGCCAGCAACTGTCTCTTAACTCGGCCTGCATACAGAGGAGTGATTTCGCCATGGGTGAGAGGCCCCGGACAAGGTCAGGGAGACCTACCCTACATTAGAGAAAGCCTGTCAGCTAAGCTGTCTCTGGGGACAGTAGCTGAGAGTGCCCCTGAATCTGGAGGTAACGCTTTCTGTCCATAGGCTTTCAGACAATGGGAGCACACCAGGGTAGAGTGAAGCATTGAGAGTATGCTGATGAACTGAACAAGCTGAGTCATGAAGGAACCAAAAGGTAAGCTTGAACAGCAACTCCCTTGTTTATTTGCTCTCCTGAAATGGAAGTAGTCCTGCCTGGTGAACATATGAACTCCAAGGTTCAGTTGATGCCGCCTGATTGGGGAGCAAACCCACAATGCTGAAGTCATAAGTCCATACTCTATGAATTGAGCTAACGATCTTGGGAATGGGGGTCCCTGAGATCCTATTGTGTCAGCCCACCCCCTCTTTCATATCAGGGGGTCAGAGGGCAGTGCCCCAAAGGAGCAGATCCATGCAGCATTAGACTGATTTGGGAGCCCAAGTCACTAACCATCCGTTGGATCTTCGATGACCCTCCTCCCATCCTCCCTCCCCCACAAGTTTCAGAGGTCTACCTGAAGATGGAGTGATCCTTGGACTCTTGGTCACAGGAAAGGACGTGTCCCGTTGCGGATAAGGAACAAGTTACTTACCTGTAACTGTTGTTCTCCAGCATGGGTCTGGCATGGATTCACATGCTCATGAATATTCCCCGTCGTCAGGCTGGGAATCCTCGGTAAAGAAAAAAATCAGTATCAGTTTCGTTTCTGATCTGTCTTTCGTAGTAGTTACCAATCACTGATCTCTGCGTCATACTGACCACAGTCAATGACTGCCATCTCCCTAAGCCCCGCCTTTGGCAGCCATCTTCAGATTTGGTAGCACGTGAAGTGGCAGTATGACCAAGTGAAGAGCCGCAGAGGGGTAGGCGGGAGGGTTTGCATGTGAATCCATGCCAGACCCATGCTGGAGAACAACTGAATGAGCCTAGTCAGCACCACGTTAAGTTCCCGCGCCGGGGCCGGGCCTTCACCGGCGGGAACGACCGGAACAGTCCTTTCATAAACTCTTTTACCAGTCGATGGGACCACAGGGACGTCCGTCCTGTGGTTCTGGTATATCTGGAGATCGCCGCCAGATGAATCTTAATGGAGGAATGGGCTAGCCCAGCCTTTGCCAGCGATAGCAGGTACGGCAGCACCTGAGGGGCCGTAATCCGTAGGGGGTTGATCTTCTGTGCTCGGCACCAGATAGAGAACCTCTTCCACTTGTGACCGTAGCATTTGAGAGTCGAGGGCGCCCTGGCCTTTTCAAGAACCTCTCTGCAGTCGGCCGGTATATTGTACCCTCCAAACTCTAACGCTGCAGGAGCCAAGCCTGCAGGTTGAACGACGCCGGGTCGTGGTGGAAGATGGCGCCTCCTTCTCTGGAGAGGAGATCTGCGTCGGCCGACAGCTTGATGGATGGGGACGTTGACAAGTCCAGAAGTTCCGGGAACCAGATCTGCCTCGGCCACGCCGGTGCGACGAGGATCATCCTGCATCGGGACCTCTTGAGCTGGTTGATGAGTCGAAGCAGCAACGGCAACGGAGGAAACGCATACAGGTATAGGCCGTCCCCGGGGGAACGAGAACGCATCGCCCATGCTTCTCGGCTGGGGAAACCTGCTGGCGAACCTCTGGCACTTCGAGTTCGTCGCTGTTGCGAACAGGTCGATTTGGGGTTTGCCCCATCGTCGGAAGAGTTGATCCACCTGATCCTGGCGCAGCTCCCACTCGTGACACGCGCGCAGCTCCCTGCTGAGCGAGTCGGCGATGGCGTTTCTTTCTCCTGCCAGGTCGAAGGGAACCAGGAGCATCCCCTGGGCGACCGATGAGTGCCACAGATCCTGTGCCTCCTTGAATAGGGCTGGGGATCTGGTACCTCCCTGCTTCCGTATGTAAAACATTGTCGTGGTGTTGTCCGTGAAGATATGCACCACCTTGCCCTTGAGCGACGGGAGGAACGATTTGAGAGCCCAGAACACGGCTCGGAGTTCCAGGATGTTGATGTGCAGGAGCTTCTCCTCCGGGAGCCAGAGGCTTCTTGCGTGGAGATCTCCGGTGTGGGCGCCCCAACCTTCCAGGGAAGCGTCCGTCGTCACCGTCTCCTGGTACGCCGGCATCTGAAAGTCCTTGCCCGCCGTGAGGTGCGCTCGAACGCCCCACCATTGAATCGCCCGCCGGAACACCTCGTTGAGGGGGACCCTGTCTTCGAAGGTGCCCGTCGCTTGCATCCAACAGGCGTCGAGAAATCCTTGAAGAGGGCGCATCCGTAGTCTGCAAAGGCGCATTAGGTAGATGCAAGAGGACATCATCCCCAGGAGGGACTTGATGGACCTCACCCTGGCCACGTCCGTGGCTAGCAGGCGCTGCACTTTGCCCAGAATGGTCTTCGTCCGTTCTTCCGACGGTGCCGCCAGGCGCCTCACTGTATCGAGCTTCGCTCCCAGAAACAGGGCCACCTGCGACGGCACCAGGTGGGACTTGGGTAATTTATGGCAAATCCCAGGTCTGTGAGTAGCTGGACGGTCCTCGCAGTGTGTTCGACGGTGAGTTCCCTCGTCCTTGAGCGGATGAGCCAGTCGTCCAGGTAGGGGTAGACGTGAATCCCCTGCAGGCGCAGCCGCTCCGCCACAGGTGCCAGGAACTTGGTAAAGACCCTGGGGGCCGACTTCAATCCAAACTGCAGTGCTCTGATTTGGTAGTGGTGTCCCTGGACGACGAACCTGAGAAACTTTCGGTGACTTCTGAGGATGGGAACGTGAAGTATGCATCCTCCAGGTCCAGCGACGATAGGAAGTCGCCTTCCTCCAGCTGTCCCAGCATGTGCTGGAGGGTGACCATCCTGAACTTTTGTGACCTGATGTATTTGTTCAAACGACGAAGGTCCAGGATGGGGCGCTAGCCGCCCGTCTTCTTCCTGACGAGGAAGTACCTTGAGTACACCCCGGAGCCTCTTCGGGACGGGCTCGATGGCGCCTTTCCTGAGCATCGCCCGTACTTCCAACAGCAGTTGCGGGACGTCATTTTTCCTTCCTGGCCACAGGTGGGATGTGAGGGCACTTCTTCAGGAATTCGATAGAGTGTCCTCTTGCCAGGGTATCCAGCACCCAACGATCGGTGGAGATGGACTTCCACACGCCGACGAACTTCGTCAGCCGGCCTCCCACCGGGGTGCTTCGGTGGGGGCCCGAGGCCACGGCCGGTTCAGTCCTGCTTGGAGGTGGTGGCCTTGCCGCCCTGGCCACCTTGCCGACGGCGGCGAGGCGCTCCCTGCTTGCCGCGACGCCTGTAGGCCTCCTGAGACGAGGAGCTTGCCGCCTGGCGGTAGGACGACGAGCCACCAAAGGATCCCTTGGAGGCCCCCTGTCTGCCTCCGGAGCTCCGAAAGGGCCGTCGTTGCTGAAGGGCTCCTAGGGCGCGGGCCGTCTCCGTGTCCGTCTTTATGGCTTGGAGGGATTCGTCCACCGCCTTCCCGAACAAGTTGCTGCAGTCGAACGGCATGTCCAACACCCTGGTCTGGACGTCCTGACGGAAGTCGGTCGCCCAGAGCCAACCCCTTCGTCGTAGGCAAACTCCGTTGCCCAGCTGGCGGAACCCGGTATCGGCAATATCGGTTGCCACCGTTATGGCGTGGTCTGACGCCACCTCGCCTTCTTGAAGTATTTCCAGGGCCTCGGACCTCTTGTCGTCCGGTAGGAAGTCCAATATGGGGGCCAGCTTAAACCAGAGCTCCCTGTCGTAACGGGCCACGATCGTTGGCCGCTTTGATCGTCGTCGCCGCCGACGAAATGACCCGTCGCCCCATGGCGTCCAACTTCTTTCCCTCGCCGTCCGGAGGGGAATTCGACGTTGAGGCTTCTGACCCCGCCGCTTTCTTCTTCGCCGCCGCCGAGACGACCGAGTCTGACGTTGGCTGCGACCTGAGGCACAGGGGAGCGGTCTCGGGGACCCGGTACTTCTTCTGGTACCTGTCCCGTTTGGCTGGTGCCGTGGAGGGGTTCTTGAGTACCGACAGGCCCTCCTCCCAGATGTCATCGATTAGAGGCACCGCGATGACAGTCTTCCTCTTGTCCTCCCGGCGCTGATAGAGGAAACCTTCCTTTTTCTGCTCCTCCAGGCAGAGCTGGAACAATTCGGACGCCCTGGCGATCATGGCGTGGAATGAGCCAATCTCGTCAGGCGGAGATGCCCGTGCGACGGGAGACCCGTTCCGTCGTCGTCGCCCTCAGAACCTGTCGTCGAGCCCACCGCACCGTCATCTCCCGACTCGTGGGAGGATGAGGAGGGAACTGCAGGCCTTACGGGGGCGAGCGGAGGAGAGGGTTGGGTCCTCCGTTGTTTTTTCTGAGGACTTCCCGACAGGCCAGGTTGCGGGTCCTCCGGCCTGGGCCGTGGTAATCTCGTCCTTATCTCAGAGCATAAGGACTGGATCGCAGACAAAATGGCCGCCGAGCTATCCTGAGGCCTAGGTTCCGGCTGCGCCGGAAGGGAAGGCTGCTCTTCCTCGCCATCGTCGTCTTCCTCGGTTATCTCCCGAGGATCTTCCTTGCGGGACCGAACCTTCTCCAATTGTACTTCGAGATTCCTCGTGACCTCGGTCAGTTCCTCCTCCGAGGCTGACTCCGAGCTCGAGGAGGCTACCGTGCCCCCCCCCACCCTTGTTCCATCATGGCGGCCAGGACGATGGGCTGAAAAGAGGATTCCCTCCTTGGCGGCAGGGAAACTCTAGTCCCGGAGGCAGTCTCCGCTGGCGGGGTCTCTGCCGGCTTGGCCAGAGTCGCCGCGATCGCCTCGATAGAGGCCTTTGCCTGCTGGGTAGGGGCCTTCACCACCTTAGGTGCGTCCTGGGCCTTCTCCTTAGGGGGAGGGGCGACGCCTCGCTCCCCCTCTCCCGAGATCGGACGGGGCTTCTCCCAAAGCTTACCCGGGGTCTCGGACTTCCTCTTCCCCGAACCGGAGCGCTGGCTCGTGGTTGACGGTGTCGGGGAAGGTGCGCCCTGTCTGGCGACCGAAGAGCCCGACCTTTTGGCGCTCCCGGAGCCAGCGGACTCGCGGCGCTTGGCCTGGTGTTGGGCCCCCGTCGCCGGGGCGCCCGCACAGGATTTAGAAGCCCGCTCGGACCCTTTCTTCTTCTTCTCACCCGTTGAGCCCTTCTCCAACCAGCTGGTGAGACGAGATCGACGGTCCCTCATGGTCCGCTCAGACAAGTTCTTGCAGAACTGGCAGTCCTTCTCTACATGAGTCTTGTCCCCATGAAGACAGAGGCATTGCGAATGTTCGTCCTCCTTAAACACATTCTGCAGCCCGCATCCAGGGCAGCTGCGAAACAGCTTGGGTCCGGGTGACAAACTCACGTCCTGGGCCATCTCGAAGTAGGCTGCGAATCTTCTGGAATCCTCCAAGAGTTTGATTCGACGAAATCTTCACCCTTGAGGGGCGTAGGAAAATCCTGCAACGGGTACCCGTTAACGGGAGTAGAAACGGTGGAGCTTGAGGCTCGATTAACCGAAAAAATTTGAAAATTCACCTGAAAAAGCACGAAACACGCAGTAAAAGCTCGAGAGCTAAGCACGAGGACTCCCAACACTTGAAAGTGCGGTAAAAATCTGAAGATGGCTGCCAGAGGCGGGGCTTAGGGAGATGGCAGTCATTGGCTGTGGTCAGTATGACGCAGAGATCAGTGATTGGTTACTACTACGAAAGACAGATCAGAAACGAAACTGATACTGATTTTTTACCGAGGATTCCCAGCCTGACGACGGGAATATTCATGAGCATGTGAATCCATGCCAGACCCCATGCTGGAGAAAGGGTCTGCTGCCGCTCTTAGCCAAGGAGTCAGTAAACCGGGCATTACAGATTTTGTGATCTTGTAGGCTCTTCCCCATACATGTACAGCACCCCTCAGACCGAATCCTGGAACCAGACAACCCATTCAGCCGTTGCCTGAACCCGGCACTAGAGGATGACAGTCGCAAGTCAGCTGAACAGAGCCCAAAATCCGCCTAGCCTTTCAATGGGGCACGCCATATGTGGGCAAGCCAGGTGTCAGATGAAGAGAGCAAATTGGGGAGGAAGTACTAGCTGACCCTTTCATGTCATGTGCTCCTAGCTCTTATTTTCTATGATGTATGATGTTTCCCTCCATGTTCTACCCCTGGGAAGTTAGGGCGAAGTGAAAAAGTCGATTCAACCCACCCTCCCTCTGTGGGAACTCAGTAATGGAATAGCGGAGGGAAGCAAGCCGGAGGGGCCCCACTTGTACCAGCTTGCATCGCCAGTGCCCAGGTTTCCAGAGCAGGCCCTCTCAAAAAGGGCACAACCAAAAAAAAAAGCTGCACATGGTTATGGGATTTCGTGCTGATTGCTTGTTCCTTTACACAACAACCAATTTCTGCTCTTACTTGATCTCAGCTTGCTTTTTGGTATGTCAACTAATATATTAACTGCATAGAAAATGTGCAAAATTTGTAATTCTTACATTGCATATATTGGAATGTATTGCATTACTGATTTGTCATTAATTCAAACAGCAGCACTTCTAGTACAGATACATGGAGGCTAAACAAATAATCCTAAATAACCCATTCAAAAGGGCCTGAACGTACAGGTATTTCATTCTTGGCAGCGTTGTCAAGGCAATTGGTGACAGTCATACTGCAACCCTTGATATTTTTCAAACCTGGTCTCTAGATGGTGAGAGGATGTGCTGTGGGGCAATACCTGTACAGGAGCAGGGCACACAATGCCAATTGTGATCTACCACCTGAACACTTTTGTAGAAGAATGCAGTGAGAATAGTGAAAGAAAACTAGGAAAGAGCATATCAGCCAAGACCAAAGAGATTTGCATTGGATATCTGTGGAACACAGGATCCAGTTTAAGGCTAGGACCATAGTTCATAGATGTCTGCATAGGAAAGCCCCAGCATACCTCCAGGAAAAGATCACTCGCTATGTACCAGGGCGAGCCCTGAGATCAGAAGCACAGAGCCAGATAATTGAGGGAACATCATAAGTGATCAAATGGCTTCGGTAAAGCTTTCCCTACAAAAGATGCAACCAGATGGAACAATTTACTACTTCAACTAAGATTATAATTAAAATACACTGCCTTAAGAATGAAACTTAAAAACGTACCTCTAAGGCTGTTATGTGTCCTATCATACCCTAAGTTTACTGTCATGTGTTGGTGTTGTAATTAAAAATAAATATCAGAAAGCCAAAGGTGAGTGTGTGGCATGCCTCAAGTTGGAGTGTAAAAGATCTCTCCAAGTAGACCTTGCGCTGGAGACAGTGGGGGTCGTTACAAGTTTGCCCGTCCGGGAACTACAGTACCGGTAAGCTTGCCGGTACCGTAGTTCCCAAATTGGCAAATTGTTAGTTCCATTACGGCCGCCAGGTCTGTCCTGGCGGCCGTACCGGCACCCACGAGCAGAGCATGTCGAATGCACCGGCACCATTCTAAATGGTGCCGGTGCATCCAACCTCCCCATTCCCATTGAGCCCTATAGGGCTCAATGGGAATGGGGAGTAATGCATTCCGGCGCCCGCGAATGGGCAATTACCGGGTCCGGCTGGGCCGTAAGGACCCGGTAATTGCCCATTGGCGGTAGCCTGCCAGTTTCACCGGCAAGGCTACTGCCAAACTTGTAATGAGGCCCTGTGACTTACAAATACTCATACAGTATGGGGGTTTTCTTATTTATCAAAACCCTATACAAGAAACATACACATACAGGTTTCCTTGAGGGAAAAACGCACACACTTCCCTTTTTAGGTAAAGCACAGATCACTTTTTGCAGGCCTTTCAGAGACTGCAAATCTCATAGTTCCTCTTAGATATAGTGAGGTGTTTGAGTAACTATGCCAGAAGAAATAAAGTTAATGCCCAAATATAAAGCTGACTCACAGAAGCAGCATGCAAGGGTACAGTTTGCCTGGCAACATTACAAAAATAGTGGTTTACACTTAATCTGGTTTGAAAAACAAATAATGTCATTTTACTTGTATTTTACTTAATTGAGACTGGCCTGAGCGCTCTGGCCCACAGGTTCTTTCCATCTCAGTGTCTTGAAGTGTCTACAAGAGTACCTCAGGCAGGCACCCCACGGACAGCCACACAGCCAGGAGTCTTAGGAAGACGTCTTTGTTCAGGTGGAACAAAGCTATGCGATTTTGCCCCTCTGGTGCAGACTTCACATTTATATTCACAGATTCTCTGATGCCTCACTAACCAGTTCAACAGTGCAGCTCAAACCAAAGGGTTTATAGTCCCAGAAAAGGAACCAGCAGGAAGCCTAGGAGATACCGCAAGAAGGCTGGTGGATAGAGGACTTCAACAGAGGGCTTCCCAAAGCCACACTCTCCCAGCCAGTCACTCCACCACCCTAACTCTCCACCAAACGTTTCCTTCCACATAAAAAAAAAACTCCCGTTGAAAGTTACATTACAATGTTCCATTTGACACAATGGGCCTCATTACCACCCTGCCGGTCCGGAAACAAAGGTACTGGTAAGCTTACCAGCACCCTTGTGTCCGGACTGGCAAATTACAGGTTTGCCTGCCGGTGCCGCTGCGTTCGGCAGATCTAACCCAGCCGGGCACAGTGGGCGCAGCAGTCACAGCTGGCAGGCTGGTCACGGAAGCACAGACACCGTTATCAACTGTGCTTCCGTGAACCCATTCCCGTGGATTCCAGGAACAACATTTACCGGCACCTAGCTTGCCGGTCCAACAGGACTTGTAACGTCCCAGGAGAACCGGCAAGGAAGGTGCTCGTAAAATGTCACGAGTCGGATGGCAACCTGCCGGTGGCACCGGCATAATTCCCGCTGGACTCGTAATGATGCCCAATGTCAGAGGCGGGAGCTCTGGCTTGAGCACTTTACCATACAGCTTTGGCATAGACTACTTTATTACTCTCCAAACTCTTACATTTTTCAGCATTAAAATACATCATCCTGGTCCAGCAGTATCACAAGTGGATAATATAATTTAAACTGATCAGCTCCCATTCGTGTAATCCTTAATACGCATTTTTCGAACATAGTGCACAATGCATTTTGTCAGTAGCTGTGACAAGCCCTATAGATAAGGTCTTTATCAGCCACTTTTACACCCTAAAAATAGGGAAATACTCACAAAAAAGGGAAATGGACACATAAGCTTGTGCACCTGCTTTCACCCAAACAGGTGCATTGATGTGTTCGGACCAGTAGTTCATGTAGTACCACAGGAAGAAACGACCATAATTATGGAAGAGGTCAAATGTATCTTTTAATATGCATGAATAACTTGGTGCAAAGACTCATTCCTCACAAAAACATTTGAACATATGTTTACTTGTTTAGAAAATACTCCCATTGGGAACGGGATGTTTTTACTCCCTAAAAATTATTTTACTCCCAACTTAAAAAAATTGGGAGTAACATACTCCAACTTCAAAATCTTATCTGTAGCACTGACCATGACACCATCTGAGGGGCCTGTGTGGTGGCTCTTACAGAGTACTGTTTTTTCTTTTTTGCTTCATAATGTCATCAGACAAAACGAACATGTTTAAACTACATTCTTTGGACCACTTGGCATTTTCTTTAATTCCTATGCAAATGAGGCTCTCAGGTTGCAGGGATGGAATGGAGGCTACATAGAGATATCTGGTGACCAGATGTTTACATGGGAGTTACAATATGACCACTTATTCAGTAGATCAGTCTGTCTGAGGTTTGCACAGATATTACAACAATCTGGAGTGTTTGCACCAATCCTGAGCCAAGAAGCAAAAACATTGAAGTGTAGCTTATTTAGCATCGGTCTTCCCTATTAATTCAAATGACACCCTGGATGAACAACAGAAAGGTGGAAACTGTATGCAATAAAAATAGCATTTTAGCACAATAATGGTGCAGTCAATACATTATGTCATACCAAACAAGTTTAATGAAGTTAATAACAGTAATTAGCCGTTATCTAGAAAACAAGCTATCAGCGCGAAGTCCTATAGTCATTGGCTCTTCCTTGGTGAAGAACAAATGACGGAAATTTGGTGGCGGCGCGTCACCTATGTGTATGTCTACACGCAACGGCTCTCTGCCACCAACGTACTCATTTTTGTAAAATCATATGTACAGCGCGCTATGAAAGAAAAGCTGCACAGCTCAAACATACTGAAGATACATTTTGTAAAGAGCTGTGTTAATTGTATTTGAGGAGTTAATGACTCCATAGCGGTGACAAAAACAGTAAGAGTGTCAGCGATAGGCCTTACATATGTTGCGTTAGATGGCTTGTGTTCGAAGTGGTAAGGCCTGTCCCCCTAGTAGCCACTCCGCCGACTGAATGGATACGCAGGAGGGCAGAGAAGGGTCACCTGGTGTGGCAAGTCCGATAATGAGGAAAAAACCTTTTAGTGGCTCTGATGGTTCAGATAAGGAAGTCCACAGATAAGTACAACGTTGATCTTAGTAAGGCAGTGGGAGAAATGGAGCATATGAGAGCAAGGGAGAGCTGCCAGTAGAGGAAAAATGCACCAGAGTCGAGGAAAGCAGCAGAAAGGCTGAAAGCAGAGATGTATAGAGGCGACAGGGCCGAAGGTAAAAACAGCGTCAGTGCAATATGGAAGGAACCGATATTGCGACGCAGGGCTTACCGGGTCCCTCCAGGCTTTATGTGAGTATTGGTTTTCCGGGTTGCTGTGACATTAAACGTCACTGCGTTCTGGCGATGCAATTGCGGACACTATCTTGGGTGAGGCAGAATACCCTTCCAGCATTGCCATAGTGATGTACACGCTTGTAATTACGAGCGCGGCGGCAGCGGTTGCTGCTTACAAAAAGTGAAGCAACAGTACTGCATATACAAAGGAAAGCAGAAGCAGGATAGAGACACTAAGAAGAAAGAAGACCTTGTAAGAGACTGACATAAAAGAGCATGCCACAACAAGTAAGAGCACCCGTTTTTCTACCAAACTCAGGTACACCAGCAATACTTTGGCAGCAATGGCTGCAAAGTTTTAAAGTGTATAGCCTACAGAGCTTGTTGACGGCCGACCTCCTAGTGTGATAAAACATATTTAATGGTGATGGGTTGGGAGTCTTTAGTTTATGCCATCTTGTAAAATGCCTGAATGTAATATTCAAGATAAATCACTAAACACAGATATGCCAGGTATAGAGAGGTTGGGTTGGTGGTTGTAGAGAGGGTGACAGTAGGGTGGGTGGCGATATAGAGAGTTGGGAGGATTTGTGGATGTGGTAGAGTTGGTAGGGTGTGTGGGTGGGGGGTAGAGAGAGTTGGTAGGGTGGGTGGGGGTAGAAAAAATTGGGTAAGGTACGGGGGTGGGGGTAGAGAGTGAGCGTAGGGTAAGTGGGAGGTAGGAGGGTGAGGGTAGAGAGTCGGGATATGGGTGGGTGTAGAAAGTGGGGTAGGGTGGGTGGGGTAGAAAGAGTGGGGATGCGGGGGGATGCGGGATGGGAGTAGAACGAGTGGGGGTAGGGTGGGTGGGGATAGAAAAAGTGGGAGTATGGTGGGTTGGTGGGGATAGAGAGAGTGGGGTTAGGGTGGATGGCTGGGGTAGAGAGTGGGTATAGAGTGGGTGGGGGAAGAGAGTGGGGTTTGGGTGGGTGGATGGGGGTGGACAGAGCAGGGGTATGGTGGGCGGGTGGGGGGTGGACAGAGCAGGGGTTGGGTGGGAGTAGACAGTGCAGGTGTAGGGGGGTGGAGGGTCGACAGAGCAGAGGCAGGGTGGGCAGGTGGGGGTAGACAGAGCCGGAGTAGGGTGGTTGGGTGTAGAGAGAGCACTTGCGGGTACGGTGGGTGGGCGTAGAGAGTGGGGGTAGGGTTGGTGGGTGGAATTGGTAGAGAGACTGGCAGTAGGATAGGTGGGTTGGTGTATAGACGTGGGGATAGGGTAGGTGGGTAAGGGTTGAGAGGGTGAGAGTAGGATTGGTGAGGTTAGGGAAGATGGGGGGTAGAGAGAGCAGTTTAGGGTGGGTGGTTGGGGTGAAGAGGGCCGGGGTAAGGTGTTTGGGGGTAGATAGAGTGGGGGTAGGGTGGGTGGGATAGAGAGAATGGGAGTAGGCTAGGTGGGGTAGAGTGAGTGGGGTGGGGTGAGTGAGTGAGTGGGGGGTAGAGTGCATGGGGTTGGGTGGGTGGCTGGGGGTAGAGTGAGTGGTGTTTGGGACAGTGGAGGTATAGAGAGTGGGGATGGTTGTGGTAGAGAGTGGGGGTAGGGTGGGATAGAGTGGGTGGGCTGGGAGTAGGGTGGGGTGTAGAGAGTGGGGTTAGTGAGGGTGGCTGGGGTAGAGAATGGTGTAGGGCGGGATAGAGAGGATCAGGGTTCAATAGAGAGTGGGGATAGGGCAGGGGTAGAGTGGCTAGGTGAGTGATGGAAGTTGGTTGGGGTCAAAAACATGAAGAACTAAGCAGCCTTGGAAGGACTTGTCAAATGTAGCCCAAAATAGCCCAAACAAAACCCAACCAGCTCACTTAATGGGAGTGGGGTGGGTAGTGATAGAGAGAGTGTTTTTAAAACATATAAATGCAGCCTCTGGAGGACAAAAAAACAAAATTGTCTGTCACAGGAAGCCCAAAAACAGTCCAATTGTGTGTGGTGGGGGATAGCCCAAAATGAAATCACTGTGCAGGTGAGAAAAGGAAAGCCAGGCACCCAACTTTCTTCTTACAAAGCTGTTGATTAGAGCACATTTTGTTAGGGAGCTCCTCATTAGGTAGTACAGCGGAGATTTCAAAAAAATATTTTTGTGACTTAGCCATTTAATTCCGTGGCATTGCCGGTTGCTATGCCAACCAGATGTTCTCAGTTCAGAGCCCCATTAGCCACCCCTCTCTTTTTTTAAAATGGTTTTGACAAATATGTGGCTTGTGCCAAGACAATTTGCCAAAACGTATTAAGCCTGCGATACTGATAAATGCTTTACCTACAAAAGGGCAGCAGACACGTCAAGCATTACCAATTAAGAAAGAACATGATGGCTCGTGGGCAAAGCGGGGGTGTGGTGATGGCCTAGGGAGAGATCCTGCCAGTCGGGTCCCACTGTGCAGCATAACCCCAAAGAGAAGCTGATGCATCAAGGTGCAGCAGTGAGATAACGCGGGTTAATTACAAAACGAATGAGTCCTCGCAGCGGGGAGTGGACATCACACCACGGTTCAAAAGGCGTTTTATATTCTGTACCCAAAGCGGGAGAATGTGGCAATGAAGGTGGGCTTTCCAGGGGTGGCCTTGCCCCCTGGGGAGCAACACGCCTAAACACAGCGTGCTGTTATTTGCTTAGTATATCGTTTACAACACAGCGGTCGCCGTTAGGGCATACAGTTCAAGGTTTACAAGGGATGAGATACTACTGGTGTGCTGCGCAGTTCAGCATTTAGCTCTCAGCCAGTCGGGCTGAAGATGCGCAACGCATCGGGTGGCAAGGCTCCTCGATCCAGGCTTATACCTGCGTGGCGGCATAAGGACCCCAATTACTACAAATGTGTCGTGAGGCTCCCAGCTGGCATGGCTCTTCTGTTTGGAAGAGGATTTCTCACTCTGCTCACCCCACATGGATTAGCAGCACTGTCTGGTGCACAGGTGGGGCATCAGCCCCCGTGTGTGCTTCGTTATTCCAGGAGCCAAATCAATGAAGTGGCCCTGTCCACCTCCAGGTTTCATTGTCCGCATTTACCTCTCCCCACTCCCGCCCTCCCCCCAATGTTTTTGTCAGAGTAGCTGCCATGTTTGTTGGATCCCGTCGGGGAGGTCTTACCGGCGGTGGGGATGCCATCACAAGCTTCAAAAGCAGGTGCATAGGGATTGCATGTTATGTTTTATTTCCAGCTTGTATGGTGTTTCAGCTTTATTGTCATTGATATTCACTCCTAAGTATTTATACTCATGATGATTGTAAGTGGTTCTGCGCCTATGGAGCACTTACATTCAGAGGATTTATGGGCTCGTTTCCTGCACTGTAATTTCAAGATGTTGGTTTTCTTGGTATTTATTGCTAGTGTAGTCTCTACTGCATACTTCTGAGGTGCTTCAAGGTGCCTTTGGAGGCTGATTGGAGTTCGATCCGCTAGCACCAGGTCATCGGCATAGAGGAATCAGGCTATCATGTAAGGACCCAATTTAGGCAGAAAGGATCTGGCATTTTTTAGATGTTTACTAAGATCACTGATGTAGAAGTTAAACAAGGTAGATACAAGTATGCAACCTTTTTTCAAGCCACGATATGTCTTAATGGGGCGAGATAAAAGGCCTTTCTGATTGAGCTTGACTCAGATAGACGTAGCAGGGGTGTTGCTAGGTCTGGAAAAGATCCGGGGCTACGCTGATGTCGGAGCTGTCGGAACTGAGGGCTAGCTATCCTTTAGGTTGTAGCTCTATCGAGATTCTATGCGGGGCTACGACTAAAAGACCAGGGGCTATAGCCCCTTTAGCCCCCCCAGCAACGCCTCTGCGTGTTGGAGTAGAACTGACGTATTATATTTAAGATGTAGTTCGGACAACCTGCCTTTATTAATTTTTCCCATAATAATGTGCGGGATATGGAGTCAAACGCTTGCTAAAAAACTCGACAAACGCAAGGTAAATGGGTTGTTTTGAAGAGGTGGCTTGTTTTCTTAGTGCTGATATAACTAATAAGTTAGTAGCAGTGCCAACGCCGCTGATGAAGCCAGATTGGTGAGGGTGCAGCAGATTTGCTTTCTTTAGCCATTTCTGCATGTGAGTAATAACCTAGGATATATTTTCCATGGAGTGTCCAGTAAAGCCAAAGGCCTGTAGTTGCTGGGGTTTTTCCTATCTCCTTTTTTAAAAATAGGTAGAAGGATCGATTGTTGCCAAGATGGAGGGATGCATCCGATGTGTGCAATGGATTGAAATATAGTATTTAAAATTTCCGCCCATTGCTCTGAATGAGCTTTTAATGTAGTGTTGGTGTGCCCATAAGGCATTGGGGCACGTGAGGAGCTTAATATTTTAATTTGAATAATAATATCAATATGGTCAATACCTAGTGATTTTATATTAGTACTGGTTTCTCCTCGTTAGTCAACCTAGCGAAATACGCAAATAGATTCAAGAAATGATCTACCCATTGTTTTTCACTTATTGCATTCAATAAGAGAGAAGAAGTTCCATTATTATTTGCTGCTTTTAATAGATGCCAAATTTGAGCGCTGGAGCTTTAAGCATATTTTCATTATCTTTTGTTTGTTTTAAATCCACAGTTGGTAAAATCAGCATGGGTCTTCAAACTGACAATTTAAATGAAGTACTAAAGCACCCGTTAAGACTGGCCCCAATCTGTTCGAAAGAAATTGCAAAGTTGGGCCTAGGAAAAAAGACATCACACATCAATAGTTGGAGTTCTTCAGCTAGGAACCAAGGGATTCCAACCACTTCACATGACCAGCTGTTGTGTGGTGATACAACTGCAGAGTCAGAGGATGTATCACTGCAAGGATAAAATGCATCGTCTAGTGTTAATGAGGCTCACAACAAGTGAAAAAATTCAACAGCTCGGAAGGAAGTCCGTCCCTTTGCTTTACCCAGAATATGGCTGAAGATACCGGACCCATCAAAGGACCAGCCCAGTTTTAATAGAGGAACAGTCTTGGCTTTAACAAGCCAAATTCCAGATCTCTATTTAATATCTTCCCACGATATTGATCGTATAACTTTTCCTTATGAACATAATACCAACATAGCAGCTGGGGGTGAGGGCGATTTTAGACTCAGGAAATGAATTTAGGTTGCTGGGGCTAGAAGTGTTATCATCCTTGCCTTCGGCTCCAGCTATTTTAAGGCCTGGGCTCTCTAATATAAAAATAAAATGTGAATTAAAAAAACAAAGATGCCTCTATGATACTATCGAAATGCCAGTCCACTGAAAGAGACTTAATAGAAAATCCACTCAGGATAAGCAAGATGCTGGCTTTGAATGATGGGATTGCTACTAGAGCCTCGATGGTAAACAGGAAGAGTTATGAGGATTTCCCAATTTTAGAAAAACCATTGCGATACTTGCTACCCTACCTCAGAAAGATTTCAGACCCTATTTGGAGGATGAACATCCTGAGGTTACATATGAATCTTTATCTAACCAGTGACTTGCTCAGAGTTAGAGAAAAAGGTCCTCTAGAGTATGCACGGTGTAATCTCTGCGACGAGAAGGTACGCCAAAATACCAAACATTTATTAAGGTCATGTGCGGGTACTAGACAGCAGAGGGTTCATTTTACCCGTTTTGTTCACCATATTGATTGGCTCGATTCCAATGAGAGAAACCACCTTATGCCTTGAAGTTTTGCATTTGTTAAAAACAAATTGAGCCCATCATTGTGTTCAAAAGTGTATAAAAAGAAATCAATTGAGAAAAGTAATTGTCATTTCAATGTTTTCAGCTCGTGATGAGCTTTCCTCTTGTTACTTTGTTGTTTTGTCATTATCTTTTTGTTTTGTGTTTTATTTTAAAAACGGAATTTAATCTAATGGAAACGTGATTTTATGGATTGTATTGATGAATGTATTGCTTGTTTAAAAAAGGTTTTGTTTTAGGTTTGCTTATTTGTGAAAAGTCAAATATTGACTAACCACAATAATACATTTGTTTTTTAAGTGAGTCATTTCACTATGCAGCTAGTTGTTTTGACCTTTGTTGCTGACTAAATATTCCACAAATATCACAGTTTGCTTAAATTTTAACAAAACACTCCTCCTTGGGTACTATTCAAACAGTCTGTCACTAAAGGAATGAATTGCCATTTGCAACTGTGTGACACGTTTTTATTGGTGCCCGAGCCAGTTTTATGCTCCAGTCCGACCCTGTGAGCCGCCCCTACCCATTTCCCTCAATAAAAAGAAAAAATATATATATTTTCTTTTGTTTAAAATATCAGGCTGGGGACTTGTGCCTCCCCCTACCCCAGGGAATGCAGCTGCGCCCCCCAGGAGGGCCCGCCCCATAGTTTGAAGACCTCTGTTGTAGAGGGATACATGCAGGCCCGATTTACAATGATGCTTGGCAAAGCAACTACCGCAGACCTTACACTGGGTTGAACTCAATCTTCCAGATGTGAAATGTTTCTCCTGCGCCCCAACATCTTGACCAGAGTTCATGTATTTAAAGTCAAAGATAAGATCTTGTGGAAATCCAGAGCCTAGGATGCAATTTCATTGAAGCAACTATTAAAACTTGTTCAATATTTAGCCCCCAAAACAGTCGCCATATCAAGACAAATGAAGCTGCTACTACGTGACTTCAGCACAAAAACATAATATGTAAGTGGGGCTTTCCTTTTAAGATTGCCTTTACACTCGAAGGAACACAGCATCAATTTTCGATGGGTGGTGGTGAAGCCTCTAAACATTCCACTGGTTGTAGACCATTTTTAGACCTTGAAAAGAGAAGCACACAGAATTGGCCTGGCAAGCGACTAGCAGAAGCAGTCAGTAATGATTATAGTGCGCCTGGATGGATATGAGCGCACCACCCCATCCATGAAGATATGCATCCCAGCTTGTATGCACCCCTCTATCGCTTTCTTTGGCCTTGCCTTTCAAATGTATTGATTAGTTGCTCTGATTTCTTTGTAGCAGATCCACAAAGTTTATAAAGTTCATGGAAGTTATTCTTTAGCCAATTAATAAATATGTGTTTTAAGCCACAATTCATATTTTGGGGATTCTAGGAACACATTTTAGGACCCCTCAACATTTTGCTGTTTCCCCCTGTCCTGCTTTAGTTCGTTCATCTTCTTTTTGTGGCCTGGGGGTTTCTCCTGAAGACCCCATGCCATTGGGTCACTTTTTGCCTTATATAAAAGGTATAAATATTGGTTCAACCCCACAGTGTTCAGTACCAGGGGTGTCTCTCAGGCTCATTTTTGCCCTATGCTGATTTTATCCCACAACACTGGTTTAAGGGAGCAGCTTGGAATCGATTGGCGTATTCATGTTTTTTTTTTTTATCATGCCCTTGGCCATTCTGTGTTTCAAGGCTTTCCTTTGTTTAAGTGACCAAGAGATAGGCTCAAAAGGTATACCTATGTTAGGGTGGGGAGGGGTGAGTGGGTTGCGAGGGGGGCGGGGGGATTTCACCTCCCGAATTATAAAAAAAAAAAAAATAGGAAAAAGGTAAAAAGGTAATTTCGTTTTTCGGTGAAATAAATTCGGTCAAATCTCCATTAGGTAAAATATTTTCTAATAAATCACATAAATGCGTCTGAAAATGCTGTTCTGACCACATGGGGTCTTTCTGAGCCCACAGTCGCAGCCTCCATATTGCTTGCAACTGGTTTAGGCCAGTATAGGTCCCTGTACTATCCCTCTCACGTCCTCAGGTGGTGGCTAAGACCTAGTTGCAGTGCTACTGACTGAACAGTAGGATTGGTCATCTGACATTCAGCCCCAGTCCCTTTTAGTGATTGGCTGGCTGGCTGGCCTGGAGCCAACCCCGAGGTCTCCTGCAGTCTCCGCATATACGTTGGTCTGAGCGCTCCATGCCAGAACCTTTTCTGGAGTGTTTAACTGCTGAAGATGTGAAACACTTCAGGTCGCAGAGCTCCTCGATCCAGGCTATCTGCGCACGCTATGCCAAGCCGCATAGCCCAGCGTTCTCTCATTAATTCCTCTGGGCAAGTGTCACCTGCGTGGCTGCTTCTGGAACTCGTATTACTACACAATTGTTGGGAAGCCCCGAGCTGGCATGGCTCGCCTGTGTGGAGGAGGATTTCTCACTCTGCTCACCCCACATGTATTAGCAGGTACACTTCCAATCGGTTGCACTGTTAGGTGCACACTAGCGGGGCATCAGTCCCTGCTAGTGCTTCGCTATTCTAGAAACAGGTAAAAAAAAAAAAAAAAAAAAAAGAGGCCTTTCCTTGTTCCTCACATCACTATTTACAGTGGATGCCAACATGGCACATTGCCCATTATGCATGTATTTATGCTCCTTAGACCTAGCCGGAGGGTGACATATCCAGACTCCCATTGCAACAGGGTTATGATGACATTTTGCAGGTGGAAATTGAATTTTGGTTTCTCACATTTGATTAATCTAATAGGTACGTTATCTGACCTTTTGTCAAAACCTCATAATAGAGTAATATCATGCACACAAACTGTTTTGTTTTTTACACATTCTTTTATGCCACACAGATCGGTAATGAGGCACCCTGGATTACTGATCATTACGGTGGCACCACGTTGCCCATTACCTGAATTAACATACAAGCTTTTTATGTTCAGCACTGCAGAGGTAGGCACCCTTTCTGTTTTTCACATCATTACCATCTGGAATCAATGGTATTTTCAGTATTACTTATTGCACAGATGCTAACTCATTGACATGTCCTATTGCACAGATGCTAACTCACTGACATATCCTTTATTAATGTAAATGAGTCCGTGTCGAATATTGAACCCATTTTCACAACATTGTTTGAGAATATTATGTCATGGAATGTGATACATGTTTTGTGTTTTTTGCATTTACTTGCTTTATGCACTTATTTGACTTAGATTATGGCCTGGTGCCAAACTTGAGATACATTATCATCTATGGAATATATACATTGAATTAGCATAGTCTCACACGAGTGTTTAATATGCTTTGTAGATAAATTGGAGATTGAAGACTGAGCATTCTGACTGAACTCTTTTGCTCCCGATGAAGGGAAAAGCACTCCTGAAACGCGTTGAGCTATTTTTATGTATTTTGTGGAATTATGTTTGTGTAAAACATATTGTGTGTAACTAAAGTTTGATTAAACCCAATATTTGTGAATTTATTGAATGAAACATTTTCACTGAAAATATTCCATCTTTTTGATGACTGAATTCAATACACATAATCCACAAATCATGACTGGTTATATTACCAGTACAAAGGGTGTGTGCACGGAACGGAGGTGTCCATCAACTGAGGACACTTCATATTGTACTAGCAGTCATAGTGAGTCCAGATCCGTATGCGTATGTTAGAATTGCTGCACTTGTTATTGCCCCCAGGTGGATCTTGTGTTCGGGCTGGTGGTCTTGCACAAGGCATACATATGCCTGGCCCAGCCCAGGGCACCCTCACCATGTGAAGGGCCGTTATGCTTCCACAGAATATAGCAGGCAGACTTAGAGGGCAGTGCACCAGTAACACGTGTGCTGTGTTCCACGTTGGTCTTGTTGGACTTCCAAATCTGGATTCTGAAAAAGGCATGGGTCTGTGTCGCCATGTGGGCAGAGCGGCTGGTGCTGCCTTCACCCAACCTCTACTGCACCAGCAGGCTCTGGCCAACTTCTGGATGGATGAAAGTGGTCTGTGACTGTTGTTGGTGGATCACTCAGCTCTCGCATCAATGAAGAGTGCAGCTAGCTGCAATTCTAATGACACATTGATCATAGTCACTTCAATCTCACTTTGCAGATCCGGGTTCCTCCTGAGGCTACGCCGGTCTGAGGGTCACTTTAACATCAATTGCCCCAGGGACCTCCTCGGGTTGCAACTAGGGCTGTCACAGTGTGCCTGCTACCTTCTTCCCCCTATGCTCAGACCCCAATCAGCACCCCCACTAGATCCATTGTCCTGGTGCAGTTAGTTGTTTCCGGTGCCCCCGGCCTCCCAGTGCGACTCCTTGTGGGAGCAGGCGAGGCACACCCACCGCATGCAACTGGTGGTGGTGGGCTGAACCCCCCCTTCTTCCCCCAACGCATATTCCCCTACCCAAGGGCAGCTGGCTGTGCCACATGTGGCTGCCTATCAGGTTCCGCAGATGCCAGCATGCAACGAGTATGGGGTGCAGGCCTCACAACCACGTCCATCAGGAACGCACTCCCCAGGTATTTGTTGCCGATCAGGACATCACACACTTGACAACGCAAGAGGCACCATGCTGGGGCAATACCACAACAGGGCCATGCTCAAGCCCAGATCCTGAGTTTCTGCTCACCCAGTATGACCGCTGAACAGATGTGGGCAGACGCTGAATGGGACCATCTCACTAAGCGGGAATGAAGTTACTGACCAGGATTCCCTCAGTACCAGCACATGAAGAGGGAAAAGCCCAACACTGCATACACGTTCAATGGCAGGTGCAGGAAATATGGTGTACAGAGGACCGACACCACAGCATCACTCAGGGAGCCCAGGTCCTTCTTTTCAGGACACACCATATGGATGGTGTCAGGCTGGCAAGGTCCACCGGCGCGGTGGGATCAGGTCAACTCTGTGGGCCTCATCACAAGTTTGGACTCAGCCTTTAAATCAGACGGCAACGCTATTACTGCCACATTTAAGGGTTGGACAAATTTCGAGTTGGGCGTTGTCAGTTTTACCTCCAGCTTTTTGCTGACGGTAACAATCGGCACTTACTGACAGTTTTCGGTGCTATTAGCGTGTCACTAACAGGGCCGGCGCTAATAGCGTCACCCCATCCCCATTGGGTCCTATTGACCCAATGGGTAATGGGGATTTACAGCCATACAGCTACTCGTGATCCGGCGCAAATTGTGCCAGACTGAGTAGTGGTAACGCTAATTGCGTTGGCCAGTATCCCGGCGCAATTAACCTTGGTTGCAGATGGCAGCTTCAGCCCCAGACCCTGGATGGTGGCCTTAAGGCAAGCACGACCGCACAGCCATGTGGTAGTGGGTGACTCTCCCAGGCCATCTGGTCCTTCGACTGGGTCTAACTTGCCATATGGCCACAGCGGTCAGACCAGATAGCCTGAGTCACACCTAGCACAGCTGTCTCCTACATTTGTCTGCAGCCCGGCTCCATGATAGTAGGTGTGAAGGGTCTCCCCGTGGAACAGACGTGTGTCCTGGTAGCTGGACCGGCTCCTACATGCTCGGACTGTGTCGCCAGAGCAGGTGTGGACCAACAGGCCTGGCCACAGAGGGAAAAGCTATGGCAGCACAGCAGCTGGAGGCGCAGTTGGGTGCCACGATCCAGTAGGTGTCCAAGGGAAGTGCTACTGGGACCGGGAGCAGCAGCAGGGCTGGCTTAATCTCCTTGTCTGTTCACATAGACAAGCAGTGTGAAGAATACGAAAAAAACAGGACGGCTGTCCGGGGCTCTGACCTCAACAACTTGGAGATTCACCCTCCAGAGAGGGCCGGCTCCTCTGGGATCATTTCCATTACTGCACTGTATGGCACAGGGGCACCCGTCCACCCACATCCTAGACTTTCTTGTCCCCGAAGGCTACAGCATCCAACAGAGAGACCGGCCGAACAAGACAGGCAGAGACATTGTAGTCATACACAAGACCTTGCAGCCCTGCATCAGACTTGACGTCGACAACATTGGCTCCTTCAAGGTGCTCTCCAGCCACTTCCCGCTCACCCCGACCGCCACGGTCACCTTCCATCTAATCTACAGACCACTCAAACCCAACACCGCCTTCATTGGAGACTTCACCCACCTGGTAACCACCATGTCCCTCAAGTACGCAACCATCTTACTAGGATACTTCAAATCTCAGGCAACAAGGCCACCAACCGATGAAGGAAGTGCTCCTCAGCTTTCTCGACACCCCCAGCCTCACACAGCACACGAAAGACCCAACACACGAGAAAGCTAACATCCTCGACTTAATAATCACTGAGCTGTCTTCCTTCCACTACAGCTCTCATATCCCGCTTGACTGGTCTGACCACCTAGCCGTGCCTTTCAACATCCTGCACACCACCCCAGTTAAGCACTTGCAGCAGAAACCCAGCAGACAAACCTTCAGATCCTTCAAGTACTTCCCAATGCAAGCCCCCACAGAAGGCCTCACCAACCTACAACTTACATAGGCCTAACACCTCCAACCGGACTGCGACTCTCTACTGGAGGTACTCAACGCTACCCTCTCAGCCTCCATCAACCAACATGCGCCTCTGAAACAATACATTTGCAAACCAAAACCGTCAGCACCCTGTTACACGGAAGAACTTAACCTCAGCAAAAGTCTTCAGGAAACAAGAGGAAACCTGGCACCGCTCCAGGACTGCATTCGACCTGGTGCTCCTCAAAAATCTCTGAGCGACCCGCTGACAACTAATCAACACAGCCAAGGCATCCTACTATCAGAATACCGTAGCAGAAGCCGTCAACAAAAGCAGACCCCTCTTCACACGGTTAAGCACCCGCTACCCAACCCTGCCACACACCTTCTACATTGACAAAATCAGCAAGATTTACCAGCACATAGATGCCTGCTCTGCATCCACAGATCCACCTCAAGACCCTCCTCGTGAAATCTCCACACCCCGGACAGTATTCAAGCCACCCCAGCCTCCTGGTTCTACTCAACCTCTCAGCCGCTTTCAACACAGTGGATTACCAGGCACTTACAGACAACCTACATCAGCACATGGGTATCAGCAACATTGTTGTATGCCGGTTCAAGTCCTACCTCGTCAACCGCAAGCAGTTTGTTCAGATGGACTCCTGTAGATCACCAATGCTACACGTCACCATTGGAGCCCTGCAGGGTTCCATCCTCTGCCCAGTGATCTTCAATCTATGCATGGAGCCGCTGGAAGCCCTCCTAGCCACAAACAACATCCACATCAACCAATATGCCGAAGAGACACAGCTATACCTAAAGATCGACTCTATCAAGGACATCCATAGGCTCAAAACCAGCCTCTCGCTGATCCAGTCTTGGATGTCCAGTGCGTACTTGAAGCTCAACCCCGCCAAGACCGAATTCCTACTCCTCACCAACAACACTGAACACCCAGACATATAGACCTGGCCATCAACCATGAACTCAGAGCTTCACACCCGAGCTCACATCCTGCGCCAAGTCCCTCGGGTTCCACATTGACAAACATCTCTCCTTCAAGACAAACATAGCTACGAAAACTCTGACTGCTTGGTATCAGCTCTCACTCCTACAAAAAAGTCAATTCCTCCCGACAGCTTTAGATCCACCAATCAAGCAATGCTCCTATCGCACCTGGATTGGGGCAAGGCACTCCTCGAAGGCATCCTGTAAACCGCACTTGTGCCCCAGAGAAGTGTCCTACATGCGGCTGCACGCCTCATCAAGGGTCTACGCAGATACAACCACATCACCCCGGCTCTCATAGACCTTCACTGGCTCCCACTGCATGCACAAATCACCTTCAAGTCTTGCTGCATCATCTATAAGGCCATCGCCCTCAAGTCACCCAGCTGCCTGCATCTCGAGCAGACAGCGCACCACCAGAAGCCAGGACCTGTGCAGACTTCAAATCCCTGCTTCAAAAAGGAAAGGATCAGAAAACAAGCCTTCTCTGCCTATGCCCCAAGACTGTGGAACCTCCTTCACGCCCTCATGCTCCTACAATTCATAAAAGAGCTCAAGACCCACATCTTCAAGGAGTCTCTCTTCAACAACTAGGCCATCAGGTCGCCCCTCGCGCCACCTGCGGCGCCCGCCCCTTTCCTCCCTCCCTGCCATCCGGTACAGCTGTATCTCTCCTCTGTCCCCCTCTGTATCCTTCCCCCCTGCTGTATATCTGTTCTGTTGTTACCATTGAAAAGCACTCCGTTATGTATCTGTATTGGTGTATACCTCTGTAAGGCGCTCTCTTGCTTCTCAAAGCTAGGTCCATGCTCAATAAATACAAAAATATTAATAAAATGCTCCTCCTGGCTCAGGGATCCAAACCCAACTCTCTTTCAATCGGCTGAGCGCAACAGAGGCCATCGCCCGTCCCTTCCGAATGACGCTCGCCCATCTCTTGAGCCCGACGTTTCCCCATGTTCAACTGCTGTTCACATGGCACCCATCGCCACTTCAGCCTTCAAAGTGCCCTCTTTGAATTTTGCAACTCTCACCAAGATCTGCACCTGTTGTGGCTCAACCCAGGCCTTTGCTCCAGGCATTTGTGCTCACCACAGTGGATCTCCTATTCCTCAGGGCTTCGCCCCGTGGCTCTCAGCACCACCAATGGCCTAGTATGGTCCCAACACTCCAGCTCCTTCCCTTTCAGGAACAGTTGATTGAGCAGGTGAGTTGTTACTCATCCCTTTGCAGATTCTGTCTTCCGTGGCCACCATCCTGCTGTCTACGTCAACCAACACCTTTGCTGTAGTCTGATGGGTGTCGGCATGGGCCGCCTTAACCCAGTGTTAGGTTCATCCTGCAGTGCCAGTTCTGCTACCCAAAAGTGACGCACTGGGTACTTGCATTACACCAGTGATCCTGGCTTCTTACCCATTTTAAGTTTGAGAATAGGTTGAGATACTATCGCCTCCAAGACCTCTGATCATTTGCTTTACCAGATGAAAGTGGGGTTCACGAATGTCAGCTCTCCTGAGGGTACCTTCAGAGGGAACCAGCTACTAGATGGTTTGATTAGTCTTTTTCCCTATATCCAGGTCAGATGACCAATCCAGGAACACTACGGACCTCCACCAGTGTTTCCTCTGGCTTTGTCCTGCCCAGGCATTGTCCATCTTTTGGGTTCTATCACACATGCTCATGCTCAACTTCTGCGACAGAGCGGGTTGGGGGGGCTGGTGGTTTAGCTGCCACAAAGAGATCCCACCTCAGCCAGCGTGTACCAGCCCTTACCTTCATTGCACCAAGGGTTTGGTACAGGCCTGTGACTCGCACACTTGTTTGACTCCTTGGTCTGATTTTGGAGACAGGCCGGCTGGGTAACTGGCATCACTGCAGACCCCTGGCACTCTTCATGGCACTCCCCGTCCAGCAGCACAACACGGTTGTGGCGTACTGGGGACAGTCCAACCCAGTTAACAGTTACACTCTGATCAGGGAGCCCCATCCCACGTCACTGACCCAGTGACCGACCCCCCCTAAACCCTCCAGAGGGGCCAAGATGGTGGCTGGATGAGGGCACAGCAGTGGTCATTCACCCTCGGCCCTGTGGACATGGTGAGACTGCTCCCTGGGGGCTATGTCACTCACTACCAGATGGGAGAGCCTCCTGACCCCCGTGACCTTAATAGCCGATCCAGAGCCAGTCGCAGTGCACAATCGTGGGGGGAGTGCAACCTGCAGAGTCCGTCTGGGCGGAAGTCTCACGGAAGGATCCACCAATCTGGCCAACCGACCAGCCCGCTATGTTGAATCCTCCCAGCGGACTGCACAGACCATACCTATTTACCTCTCAACGGTTTCACTAACTCTTGTACTGTGTCTTTAGTGTTCCTTTTCAACTTTAACATCTGGAACTTGTTGGCTATCGGTCTCGTGTCCTTATTTGGCATTACATGGAGTTTACCACCCACTTTGGCCTGCATTTCCAAGCAACACAACTCCAAATTGACCTGATCCCAGCATGCTAGGGGAGGCTACCAGCCTCACGCTGCCGCGGGACGTGGATGCTGCGCTGAGTGCTTCCCTCTTCACTTGACATTTGTGAGGGTAGCCTGGTTAGTCTCATTTTCCCCAGTTAGTACTATGCCACGTCTGATCTTAGGTTATGGTTGGGGAGTTCAGGAAGATTGAGGGCGTTTCCCCAGTCCCAAGCCATGTGTGCACTGTTCCATTCATCACCAAACATTGCCTGGGGAGGGGTTGGCTATCGTACAGTCGCATGGCATACACTCCAGGGCTGTCCAACGCATGCAGACACCACAGACAGCAATACCTGGTATGGCCAGCTGCCCTGGCGTAGGGGAAGGCGCGTCTGGTTTTTATGCCGCCGCCACCACCACCACCACCACCACCACCACCACTGGGGCACATTGGGCGCCTGGCTCTCCCAACCTCGCCAGGTAGGGAAACGGGAAGGTCAAGATACTACAGCACCAAAGCTTCTGTGCCAGGCCATAGATCCTTCGACGGTGCTGAGTAGGGTCTGACTGGAGGGGGATAAAGGGAACACCCCAGCCACGCACCCAGGGAGTGTCCCTTTGGCTATTGACATTCAAACGACCCTCAGACAGGCGGAACCCCAGGGAGTATACTGGGCTACAAGGTGCATTAAGAATGTCGATCAATGTGTCCTGCAATTAACACGGATTCTCACAGCTAGCTGCGCTCTTCATTGACGCGCAAACCGATTTATCCAGCACCAGGAGACAGAGGCCAATTTTTTGTCCAGATATCAGCCAAAACCTGCAGAAAGGAGAGCTGAGGGGATGGGGGGGGACACACAGCTGCCTGTCCCACCCACCCACGCAGCAAGACAGCCTAGCTTTTCCACTTGGGAGTCAGCCAAAACCATTGTGGTTTTCAAACAGGTTCCAGGCACTCAGCCCAGGAAGCCCACCCACCATCCTCTTCAGCAGCGCAACTGGGGCTTCCCACAGTGACGTGATCAAGCAGCTCCACCACCAGCCAACCGGACCAATCTTCTCATCCTTCCACAACCATGTCCTCCTGATCACCTTTCAGGAAGGAGAAGAGGAAGGCCAGAGGCAGGCAGGGTGGGAGGGGTCGGATGGGCCCGTTTGGGTCTTCAAACCCCATTCCAGCCAGACAGGTCAAGCTCCAGGTAACTTGTCACAACAGTAGGTCTACCACTGCACCAGCAAGCATGGCCATCGCTCACACACAGCGGTGGACAGTCAGAACTTTAAAACCCACCCATGGAGAAGGTGTGGCTGCACCATCGTACTGAGCTCGGCCAGCGTGGCAGGCCCCTATAGATGTGGGGCCTGGCACATCCTTTGAAAACAGCCAGTTTGCCTCAGCTACCAGATGCACCCATTCAGGACTTACATTCTGACTGTGGTGCCCCCACCAACCATGGCAGCTCCAGTTCCAGCTCGGAGAGGAGGGGATCCAATCAGGGCTACCTTGACACTGCATGGTTGGTGCTCTCCCAGCAGGCTATCCCAACCCTGCCAGACATCCCCGTCCATCTGCTGGGTCGCAGACCAATCCAATAGCCAGACCATGGCACGAGAGGCACCCTGTGATGTGGGTGTGCATGTCTGGGATGCAACAGTTGCTCCACCATTGATGATCCTTCCACAGGTTCACCTACAGAAACCTTGCTGGGACTTTTGGTTCCTCTGTATAATCGAGTTTAATCCTCTTCTAACTCCAGCAGGACCCATCCAGGGAACTCACTGAACCATCCAATCAATCAATCAGTTATATTGAGTGGCGGTGTACAAAGGGAATCAAAACTAGCTTATGACCTGCACTTACTGGTAATTCTTGGTGCATGTGATATAATTGAAATCCCCAATCCATATCACGAACACGGTTCACCTGTCGGCAAAGGGTAAACACATTATAATCCATTCAGTGTGGCGCACATGCAGCCCCAGACATCTCACAGCATCACAGACGTGTCATTGTTCAATCTTGTGCGGCTCAGTGCCACTGGTGCCACTAAGAAGTTAAACGCCAAACACTGGGGGTCACGTAGAGTTGTCAGAGTAGTGTCGCTCATTATCAGAATTACCCGGACAAACAACTCCACCAACTTGGAACAGACATGCAGCACCACCCACAAAATCGTGAAAGAGCTACCTATCTGTGAATCATTTCTGTGTACGGACTGGGTGGGGTTTTACATGTATGGTCAAATTGAGCTGTAAGCTCCACAATAGGTGGTTCCCTTCTGTCTACTCCTTTTGGTTTCAGCTTTGAAACCATACTCCCCCTACGTAACCAAAGATTTGAGTTTCCTGTAGGCTGCTCAGCCAGTCATTGTGCTTGTAGGGTAGAGCCACACACATTGAAGGCCCTCCCCGAGGGGGCATGCTGGTAACACGGTCCCAAGGCAGTTGGAATGTCATTGATTGGAACAGCGGAGGCCAGCCAAGCAGTTCAACCCTAGACAAAGTGTCAAATCAGTCCCATGGAGTGCGGGGGGCACATGGGCAGGCCATCCTGACATCTACATGCAAGTCGGATGCAAGTCAGATGAGGGTCTTTTGTCGGTCAGTCACCCCGCTGGTCAGAAAATTGTTTTTCTCTTGCCTCTTGGAATGCCACCATAGACTTGTTTTTCCCCACACCTTGAGGCGGCAGGACACCCCCGGCAGGCCATGCTCCAATGTCACAACAACATGAAGGCCACCGGCAGAGTTTTCACCACAAAGCCAGGTGGGGCAGTGAGAACCAAGTGGGGCACAGACACGTCCCTTACACACTATCTACAGTAATCCAGAGGATGGCGACTTCGCTTTCTTGTGTCATTTGTACCCTGGGTGACAGAGGGAGAGTTATAGCCCTAAGCGGCCTTCCTCCTTATGGATCCAAATGGAAATTGAATTTTTAAATTGACAGCCATCCGGACTTCCAGAGGAGACCAGCCGTCTGGTAGTGCAATGCATTCCAATGTCCTGGGCAGGTAGGTCCCGTAAGCAAGACAGGCGCACAAGGGATAAGAGTGAGTAGGGGCGGCAGTGGTGCTCTGGCCACGGCACATTTGTGCTTTTCCCTTCAGGGAGGGACAGGGACCCCAGCAGGATGCCCCGGGTCCACTGCTGTCCAGGTAAACGGTGAACGCACATTTGAGGCAGGTGCTCAGGGGAGGGGGCAGCACCCCCAGCCACCATAGAGCTTAAGCCAGGGCACAGGATAGCTCTTCCAATGAGCCTGCTAAGCAGGCACAGCCCCAGCCTCGGGGCACAGAACCAACCCCTCTGTGTGGCCCCATGAGTTAATGCCTGGGTGGTATTATGGTGCAGGGGTGGTGGCTGCAGGTACCTTGGAAGGGCAGGCAGTAAAAAACATTGGAACTTTACAGGGCCAAGGGGCCACACCAGGTACACAGAGAACATTGCTCAATAAACAATGGTTGTCCAGTTTCACAATTCCATGCAGGATTCATTGACCAAGTCCTTGTTTTATTCCGCAATGCATGCATATGTGAGCAGGCGAGGAAGTTTGACAAGCCCTGCCCAGGGTTCTCCAGAGGGCCTGACTCAGATGTGTCCCAGCCAGTGCCCTGGACATCTTGGGGTGCTAGCCCAGCCATTGTGCACCTGCCTAATGCAATGTGCCAGCCACATTAGCAGAGTTCCTCACAGGGCCCCAGCCCACTCTGGAGGGCAAAGTTCAAAGGCATTGAGGCCAGGGCCCTGGAGGGTCAGGGGTGATATCCCACCCTTTGGTGCCACTGGGTAGACCATAGCTGGCAAGTTAACCTGTTTCATATGGAACACCTCAAGTCTGTCCAGTTGTGTTTCTTTCATGCACTGCATGTTTATGCAAGCTGAGATAGTAATTTGGGGTGAAATGATGTGGCTGGAAGCCAGGTGTGTACTTTGTGCAGGTTGGTTCATGGCACTCAGGGGAGAATAGGGTATGGTGTATTTGGTGGCAGGGATGTCTTCCCTTGTTAGGTGTATTCATGTGCGTTGGGCTGAGGTAAGCAGGTCCTGCTGCATGGGTGCGGAGGGAGACATGGCGATGGATGGCTGGTGAATCATTGATTGCAGTTGTTGCATGGCACTCAGGAGGGCACACATTGGTGCTGACGGGGATGCCGTCACTGTGTGGGTTGTTTTTCAGTGCGTAGTGAACGGGTGCAGCTGCATGGGTGGAGACATGGAGATGGGAGGCTAGGGAGTCCTTGATTGCAGTTGTTGGTTGCATGGCCCTCAGGGGGGCACACGGTGGTGCTGTAGAAGAAATTGAGAAGAAACATTCCTGAGAAAGATAATGATCACAAAAGCAGTGACGTTTATCAAAGATATATTCCAAAGGGAAGACAATCCTAAATGTTTAGTAACAGAGTGACATCAAGCTAAAATAGTCCACCTTGTACCAGCCACAATGAAATGCTCAAGTCGAGAGACTGAAGAAGTGTAGAAAGGGAATAATACCAGCCACATATAGAAGTGGACCAGACTGAGAAGAGGTAGTCCAAAAAGGTGCAGCAGTCCACAGTATTACCCAAAGCAGTATGACGAAGAAAAGACAAGCAAACACTTGCATATCACCATCCTGGATAGGAGCAAGAACTAGGCAAGTGGTTCCAAATCTTGACAGTGCGAAAACAAGAGTTACAAAAATACAGAGAAGGGAAACATACGCGATTCCATAAAAGCAGTCAAGAAACACAATCTACAGCAAGGGGAAAAGTGAGACTACCTCATAAAGACAAGGACACCTTACTTCGCTACAGTAAGGCATACAACTATGCAAAGTTAAAGAGCACTATGTGAAAACCATGAATAGGAAGAAACTGAATATTGGGAGAATGGCAATGTATCTAAGAAAACAACGGGAGAGTAAAACTCCTTGAAACATTACAAGGGATTCAAGACCTGGGAGGTGTCATCATAACAAAACAATAGAAGAGTTCTCCCCCCTCTAAATCATGGAACAATTGCTGCGCACCTCAACGGTACTTGAAAATAAATTACTCATAAAGGTCAAATTGTGCAAGGAGCTGTAGTAATAGATTTGAAGAGTTATTGACTCCACACAGTCAGATGACTTCTTGCGTCTTGGTAACCCCTGTCAACCCAACAGGAATTCCAGAGTCATCCAGTGCTGTCTGGCCCTTGTCATTTCTTGTTGGAGGAAGAGTTACAAAGGTCAAGTAGGCAACCGTAGAAATATTGGAAGGTGCTGCCATCTATGCCGGTGAGTGTTATGAGCATCTTGCTGAACGTGCAGCAGTGCAAGCTATAACAGAGGTAGGAATTGAGGACTCCCTCTAAGTTGGCAAACACTTCCGTGCCTGATCCCCAACACTGAATGTGTTCTCAAGCAAGGGCATTGCTATGTGCACGGGAGAAAGTGTGAGCAGACAGTGAGCCCATTAATCTTATGCACCCATTGCCAACCATGAGCTCAACAAGAACAAATATTTGTCAGAACAAATATTTGTCAGACTGCTCTAACCATAAAATGACTGGTTTACTTACAGTTTAACTGAAATTGACGTGTGACCCTGAGCAGTTATAGGCCACTCCATTGCTGACAGAGTGCTGTACGGGTTAGCGCTCTCTGGGGAAGACGTTTGCTCCCTCCAAGACATCCTTGGCATACCTTTGACACCAATGTTGGTGCCATCACGTTACTTCACCAGGAATGAGCAGTCAGCGAACAGGCTCAGCCTCCATCTAAAATGCTGGACTAGGAAGAACAATTTGACCATCATCTGCACGATCCTGCAACCACCACAAATTCACATAGCAGAATCCTCCCGGCTGGGCACACAGGGGCGAAACACACTCTACACGGTCTACGCCCACCAGTGACCTCAGGGTGACAATGTTCCACAGCAAATGGTGCGATTAGCCCACAAAGCCAAGCAGTGGGGTCGTTTCAGGAAGAGTCAATATCCAGAAGAACAAAAAAAAACAAGAGGATTCTGGGAAGGCATAGGGCTTCTATACCAATGGATGAGGAGGTGAAGCAGCTATAATTAAAAGGGTTTCTTGGGAATAGATTCTGTAGGAAGGTGGATTGCCTTCACAGCTCACAGGTATGTAATGGGGTGAGGAAGGACACATGGGGGACAGGCTTTTGAAGTAAGCAGTAACCAAACTTGTCCAATCTGGCATCAATGCTTTTGCGGTGTGCTGGGCATGAAAGGTAACGCTTTTATAGCGGGGTGCGCCATTAATCTAACCAAATAATGCAATCAATGCATTTGTCACGGGCTGTAACCATAATTCCCTGAAGAGAGGTTACCGTTTTTTCCTAATGCTCGGTGTAGCAACCAATATATATATTTAGACTGAAATGACTATTCCTTTGTTTATCTTTTTGTTGCAGGATGTACCCACTCACCAAAACAACTGCGTCACTCACTCATAGATCATTGAATAACGCCGCTCCCAGTTATCTATCTGAGAGATTCCACAGAAGGCCATCTACTAGACCCTCTAGACTAGTCAACAGTGACTGCATCTATATCCCCAGATTTAAACTATCTAAGGTGGGAGGCAGCAGCTTTCCCGTCAAAGCGGCCCAGCTATGGAACTCTCTGCCGTCCTCACTCCGAGATGATCAAACATACCAGAACTTCAGATCCAACTGCATTAACTGGCTTAAATGAACAGATTACTAAGTTCTGACCTCCCTCACCACCTGTTATCAGTCCACTATGATTGCGCCACTATGTGTTAATATAGTACACCCTGCTTGCGTGACCTTTTTCTGCTTGTAAAAACTAGTAATTTTCCCCTATGTCTGACCTTGTTCCATATTCGTTTACTATGTGTATGTATCTGCAATTTATTTTTGTAACCTAAGATGTGAATCTCCTTGTAATCTCTGCGCCCTGATACCTTCGGGTCTGGTGCGAAATACAAATAAACAAACAAACCTATCCAGAACAATGCGACCCATGGCTGTCCCTTATATTTGCCCAACTAATTATGCAGTAAATGAGTATGTAACAGGTTCAAATCAAATTGTTACAAACACGGTGGGGGCGTGGCCAGCAGGCGTAGGATGAGGACGTGATCCCTCGCTGCTCCCGGCCGCCAGCCCAATCCTACACTCATCCTGCTATTAGAAATATACATGCGAAGCCTTAAAATACTGTAGCGATGTCTGAGATACTGCCGCTTCGAATCGGAACATCGCGGACCAGAATCGGTGCGGGCTTTATGAGATATCGCCATCAGCGAACACAGGCTGCGGACCGTGATCGGCAACCAAGATGGCCGCCTGAGGACGAGGGAGGCTTAGACCGAGAATCCCTGAAATTGCAGCCACCTCGAGGAAATTACGAAGTGCGCGCAGTCACCCACCCGTTGGTTGTGAGGAATGAAGCGACTGCTCGGAGCCATTGCACACTCGCCTTCCCGGGTGCAAGGCCGCGCCGGCTGAGCGACGCGGCGACGGGTGCTCCCGCGCGTGCGACATTGCGGGGAGACCCAGCCGCCGCACTCAGGCACCAACAGATGCAGACGGCTGTCGGCGGACACACGGAGCACGACGTCTGGTGACCAGATCGTGGGGAGAGCCTGCGGAGAACCACACCGTCACCTCACTTGGCGGGTGGGAATCAACGAGGACTCACCTTTCCCCCCTCCCCCCAAGAAATCCACCGCAGTGCAGAGATCGGCCTGGATCGCTGGCGACTCCTACAATACGGATGTGTCCTCCCCAGCTGAAACGCGGTGGTAAGAAGTGAGGGAGAAGGGAAGTGAACAGCGATCCTCACCTCCTGGCCCGAAATACGTGCGCGGCTCAGAACGGGCCCTACCAACCCACAAAGAAGGCTGCCTGTGCAACCCGCCGGTCCGGACCATATGAAGAGTATAATACGGACACTGCAGCTGAAACGACGCCGCGGGTGCTCCGAGTTGAGTTAAGCACCTGATGAGCTCCGACAGCGGCTCCCGATTATCTCCCCGGTTGCTCGCTGGCGACCCGGGCTAGCGGTAAGGAGAGGGGGGGACAGGGGATTGGACCCTGACATCCTGTGTGACATTTCCCGGCCATATATGAGTAAGCACCACGCTCTAGCCGGGATAAGTGCATAAACCCAGCTCCCAACGTATGTGTGGCACCTTCTAAGCGCAGCTCCCAACCCCGGAGGAATACTCCTGCTGTGTGTGACGCCGGCACGACACGGCGAGTGACTATTAGGCCCCCCTAGTTATACCCATGCCCACTACCCTTGAGCCCCCCCGGCTTGGACAGAACCGCTACTGATCACCCGCCAAACTCATCCTTGAAATCAGCCAGCGCCACCCTCCCTCCGCGCACTCAAGGCGCACCCACACACCATCACGAGCGATACTGGGTGAGACACCCACACAGTCGCGGTGCACAGAATTTCGGTCCCACGGCCGGATTGGACCCATCTGTGGAGTTTTCCCCCAACACGTACCCAGATGCGAGCTCACAGACTGTAGATATCCCTCCTGCAAAGTGTTGGAAGTGCGGAGCTGCCATACCTGAATCGCCCCCCCCCCCCAACAATAACACTCGCTTCCCTGCCCTCCAGCGGGCCTCTCCCTCCGGGTGAACCTCTACAGCCACCCCACCAGTATACCTGCAATGGGGAAAGATAAGCCCAGGAAGACCTCCACACAAAGCAGGATTGAACAATACGCAACCACGCCACTCTCTCGTTCCCCGGAAAGGCCAATACAACAGGACTCAGACTGCATGGAAGATAATATCTCCCTCAGAGACATTATGGGTGCTATTGGTGCATAGCCGGTCAAGTGGCACAGCGAGTAGAGCGCCCGCTTTGACACCCGTGCAGAGCCTGTTAACGCAGGTTCGAATCCCGGCAGGGCCAAACTCAGCCTTTCATCCTTCTGAGGTCGATAAATGAGCACCACACACCGTGGGTAATAATAAGCAGCGCTCAGATACCTGAGGGTTTGTAGCGCTATATAAAAGCCTAATTATTATTTATTATTATTATTGCCAGTTCTAGAACTTCCATGGAGAAAAAGATGGACAGTATTGGTGCAGATGTATCCTTGTTGAGACATGATCTGCAGAAGCTGACCTCGCGCACCGGGGAGGCGGAGATGCGGATCTCCGAAACCGAGGACAATCTTCGAGGTGTGAACCGACAGATGTCTGGCATGTTGGCACGCATAAAGCTCCTGGAATCAAGAGCAGATGAAAGGGAGGGCAGATCAAGACGTAACAACGTCCGCATACTGGGCCTTCCAGAAAAGGCAGAAGGAGATTGCATAGAACTATTCCTTGAGGGGTGGCTAGCGGATATATACGACGCACAGTCCTTCTCCAAATTCTTTTCCATCGAGCGAGCCCACCGCGTTCCCACCGGCAAGATCACGCCAGGAGCACCGCCACGTACAGTCATCGCAAGGTTCCTAAACTAAAGAGATAGAGACACAGTACTGCAACTGGCGAGGACTAAAGGAACTATTACGTACAATGGGTCAAGAATTGCTTTCTTCCCTGACTTCACCAGAGAAGTACAGAAAGCGCGCCAATCATTTGATCCCCTCAAAAAACGCTTGCAATCAATGGGGGTTAAATATGGGCTAATATTCCCCGCCCAACTTAAAATATTCCACAAGAATGCAACAGTGCACTTCACTGATCCTAGGGAGGCGTGGAGCTGGGCTGAAAGACACATAGACGGCGACTGGAGCGTTGACGGAAGAAGGAGAGGAGAACGGAATAGACCTCGCCCTGACCGACCACCTGATCAGGAGCCGCAGCAACAACAACAAGACGGAATCCCACAACATGCGGAGGATTAGAAGACATTACCAATATCTCGGATATCCAGACCACTACTAATATACCGCAAAGGTTCTGTATTGTACACCGTAAATGTGACGATGACGGCAACTCCGGCTGGCGGCCACCCAAACAGCGCCCCCCCATCCCGCCCCCGGACACTAAGCGAACTCGGAACACCGTATAGCGGAGTTCCACCACCCTGCCTTGTGTTTCCCCCTGAGACGCAACATCTGGCACATCTGTACTCTAGACTCGGATTGTCACGGGGCAGGCAGATGTAGATTACAGTTAAATTGTTCAAAAGTTAACACTGGGTCGACAGATGCTTCAGTTGTGGGTGGAGTATGGGGAGGGGGGAGTTGGGTCTGTTACATTTATTCAATGTTTACCATACAGAGGCAAGAGGAGTACGCTATACGGACCAAGCATGACAGAACTGTTGCATATGCAACCAAGGAAATACATCTGTGTAAGCAAATCCCACACTGACAATGGCAGCTGAGACTATTTCAACCCAAAGAAAGCTTAAACTCCTGGCATGGAACGTGAACGGATTGGGTGCCAGCATCAAGAGACGGCTAGTCCTGCAACATCTAAATAGACATTCCCCAGACATAGTCATGCTGACCGAAACACATCTAGCTGGAAACATATGCACATTTTTCCAAAGATCAAACTACCGCACAGCGGTACACGCCGGCTTCTCTATGGGAACGAGAGGAGTCCTCATACTAATCCACAAGAGGCTTCCACTGGTGATCACGAACGTACTACAGGACAGAAGAGGCCGGTATGCATACATTCAAGCAACACTATGGAACCAAACACTGGCAGTCATGGCGGTGTACTCCCCACCAGCTCTCCTCAACGACCTGCTAAATGAAATTACCCCCATCCTGGCAACGAGAACTGCAGACACAATGGTGATAGGGGGAGACTTTAATGAGGTCATGGACTATACGCTTGATCGCACGCACCTGAGAGCCAGGAACCCCGCCACCACGACCAAATTGGCTTCCTTTGTGCCGGCAATGGGCCTGTGTGACGCGTGGAGAGTCCTTCATGCTCAGACTCGACAATATTCCTTCCACTCGGGGGCCCACTCCTCGATGTCTAGGATAGATTACTTCTTCCTCCCACACCAAAGTATTCACCAAATAAGCAATGCATCCTTCCTTCCCCGAGGAATCTCTGACCATTCCCCACTGCTGCTAGAACTGGAAACGGCAAGACCACGACCGCCCCCCTCATGGCGACTAAATTCCTACTACTTGGGATTCCCTGAATTTCAGGAGATGATGGAGACCGCCACCTCTGATTACTTTGAACTTAATACAGACTCGATTGATAACCCCAATACACTGTGAGAGGCATACAAACCAGTCCTGCGCGGAGTAATTATATCATGGACGTCCCATAAGAAGAAGATGCACCGTGAAAAAATAATTGCAGCTGAAACTGAAGTCATGTCCAAAGAGTTGGACCACATTGTCAGTGACACCCCGGAGACAAACAGATCCTTATTAATGGCACAGAAGAAGTTGCACAATTTATCCTTAGACTGTGCCAAGAAAGCACACGCTGCAATGAAGGCACGTGTATATGAAACGGGAGACAAAGCAGGCAAAATGCTTGCGTGGCTAGAAAAATGAGACGAGGAACAATCGAAGGTGAAATGCATCAGAACCCTAAACGCAAACCTAGTCCACGTCGATGCAGAGATCGCAGAACGCTTTGCTGAGTTCTATGAGAACCTCTACGAACCCCCCACCAATGCTATAGATAGTACCATACTAACTGATATCGACCTCCCAACACTCACCACAGACCAGATCACCGCTCTAGACAGCAAAATCACTACTACCGAGATAGCAACTGCCATTGTGCAACTCCAGGCTGGCAAGACCCCAGGCCCGAACGGGTTCCCAATTGACATCTGGAAAAAGCTAAATCATCTGGATATACCCGCACACTTGCTCAATGTGTTTGAACACTCCCTAAACCAAGGCGAGCTCCCATCTGACCTCCGCAAAGCCACCATCATAGTGATTCCTAAATAGGGTAAACCCCCAGAAGAATGCACCTCCCATCGACCCATATCCCTCATCAATAGCGAAGCCAAAATACCGGCCAAAGTTCTAGCCAATAGATTACAACTAGTCATCACGTCACTGATCCATCCGGACCAATGTGGCTTCATGCCCCAGAGGTCGACCAGAATGAACATTCGCAGATTGCATCTGGCACTAGAGAGAGCCCCGGCCCTGCAGCAATCACTGGCTCTGCTGGCCATAGACTTCGAGAAAGCATTCGACTCTGTTCATTGGGAGGCGCTATGGGCCATAATGCGCAGGATGCACTTCGGGGAACCGTTCATAAAATGGGTACAACTCCTATACAATAACCCAGTAGCCGAGGTTAAAGTAAATGGGTGGCCGTCGCGTACTATCCGATTAGGGAAGGGAACCAGGCAAGGTTGCCCACTCTCGGCAATGGTGTTTGCACTGATAATAGAACCATTAGCAGTCCTCCTGAGGGACACTACCACGTGGACTGGCTTTAGATGGGGTCCGAGTTGGGAAGATAGAGCATCCCTCTATGCAGATGATCTCCTAGTGTACTTGGGCGACCCAGCATCTTCCTGCCCTGTGGTCACGCAAATCCTAATAGAGTATGGATCCTTTAGCGGACTTAAAGTAAACTGGTCCAAATCTGTGCTGTTCTCAGTTAAAGGGGTAGACTCCATTCCGACATCGGGTTCCCCATATAAAGTTGAAATCAATCAGTTCCGATACCTGGGCATTCTAATCAGCAATGAGCTAAATAGCTACGTAAAACAAAATCTGCATCCACTTATTAAAAGATATGAGCAAGACGTAGCCCACTGGCAGGCACTACCACTGACACTGTTAGGCAGGGCAGCGCTCTTCAAGATGCTGACCTTACCCCGTTTTTTATACATTCTCCAGAATGCCCCCCTCCATGTCCCCGCTGCAGAATTTCACAGTATAAATAGCACAACACGTACACTCTTATGGGGTGGGAAACGCCCGAGAATTGCCCTCCAAACTCTCCAACGCTCAATTTGGGAAGGGGGAATAGGACTCCCGAATATCCAGATCTATTATTGGGCGTCTCAGATGGCAACAATCAATGATATACTACATGGAGACCCGAGCATCCCTCACATAAGAGCCAAACTAGCAGCGAGACATGGTATGTCCCCACTCGAAAGCCTCTATTGTAAACAGACTCGCCCGCCTGAACGCACGATAGCAGTCCACACAGCCTTGGTATGGAAGGAAGTACATAAACATTTAGGTTGGGATAACAAAATTACCCCAGTCCAACCCATCTGGAACAACGCTCACCTCTCGAATCTTGCCAACCTCCCGAAATGGCCAACCTGGGCTGCAGCTGGCATACAGATGATCCAACAGATAGTTGTGAACGACCAGCTGATGCAGTTCCCTGAGCTTGCTGCAACACATGGCCTGCCAGAGACTGAACAGTATCACCATGGACAGTTACAACACGCACTTATCGTGCACAGGGCCCAACTCGTGGACATGCCGGAATGCACACCTATAGAAAGGAATATAGTAATTGATAGGGTAAGCAATAAGGTCATATCTACCATGTACAATGCTATTTCCTCATTTGGCACGAAAGAGCTGCGGACCTTGAAGACGAAATGGGAAAGTGATATTGGCCCTATATTACCTGAAGATTGGATTGAAATCCTGATGTATCCTAGAGAATGCGCAATGTCGGCACGAATTAGGCTGGTACAACTCAAGATACTACATAGGATATACTATCCCCGAATAGCCCTGTACAATTGGGGCAAATCGACCGACCCCAAATGCCTACACTGCAAACAAGAAGAAGGATCCTTCTACCACATCCTCTAGCAGTGTACACGCATACAACGCTTCTGGCATAAATGTAGCGCAAGGCTTTCCAGGGTCATATGTCGCCCAGTTCCGACAGATCCTAAACTCCTGCTCTTGGGCATTGCAGACACTCTAGAATTGTCGCAATTTGAAAAACTACTTGTTTCGACTACCACAGGAATTGCGAAAAGGAACATTGCGCAATTGTGAGGTTCAGAAAACACCCCGAAATATGATCATTGGACATCGCATGTTGATGCAGTCAGCTTAATGGAACACCGAGTCTGTCAAGCCAGAGGCTGCCCGGGCAAAGCAGATAAGATTTGGGGAAGATGGGAACAGACGATATAAATCTGATGTAATATTGACAGGATGCATTGGCGTATAGTCCCGCAAAGACTGCATCTGCTAACATCATTCTTTGGGGCGCTTTGCACAATATAACTATCCATAAACTGCTTGCTGCCTTAATTGCTCATATACTTCACATTATATGTGTCGTTGCGATTGCTTATATTTCAAGTATACTCATCCGTGCTACTCTGCCAACTGTATGCTAAGTCTTATGGTTTTGTTGGTATCTTGTTGTTTTATTGCACAAAATGTAATAAAATTTGTTAATTAAATCGTTACAAACACCGAAAACAGTGCCTTCACAGCAAGCTGGACTTGCCATTTTTTCGCCCAAACCAATATGAAATGTATTGATCTTTGATATGGGCTGTAACATTCATCCCATTACTTAACAGTAAATGCACTGGTTTTGATGCAGGCTGTACCTTCCCTTTTACCTATTAAATTGCAAACGCGATGAGAGTCACTTGCAATCCTTTCACTTCAATAGTGTGGTAGTTTATCTTGGTTACCCTATTTCTGAGCACTCTAGTGTCTGTGTACTGTCAATGAAATGGTCAGTGTATCGACATCCCCCCCCCCTCCTACACCAGAACATCTATTGCTGGGGTCGACATCTCCTTCGCCTCAACTCGAAACAAGCTTGACTAACTTTCTTCCATAGCGCTTGCACTCAGAAGCAAATCCTGTCCCACGAGTTTGGCAGGTCCCGAGGTGATGCTCTTGCTACGTGTTCCCAGGAAGAGGGATTGTTGAGGTTGTGAATAGAACTCAAAGCTACTATACCAGATACAATGGCCCCCAAGCCCCACCGAAAACCCGTTTTTGCCTTGCAACCCATGCTACCTGCCTTAATGGTGCTGTCGATGTTGTTTAAGGAAAACAATAGAAGGTGCTTCTTCCAGAAAAGGTTGTTTTACCAAATAATGACAATTTCTCAACATACTGTACTATTCATATTATGAGCTTTCATTTTCATCGAAACCGCAAATGTTTGCTGGAACCGTTTACTGAGCCCAAAATGTACACTCGCTACTAGATGTGCACAGGTGCACAACTGGCATTTGCGCCAAAGAGTGCTTAACAAGAGAATCAGCATTTAGACCAGGCAGAGTGCAAGCTACTAGCCAGGTATAAAAGTTGCTATCAGCCATATTTACCTAAACTGTCGGTTATGTCTTAGGTGGGACAAAATATAGTACTTGCCCTTTTGAGTTACGGTACCATAGCGTCTTGAAATTCCCGATTAAACATAACCTATGTCTTTGTTCAGTGGTTACGGTCTTGCACCAATTTGACTACCAGGCATAAACATAAAGGTGTTTTGTTCTCTCAAGCACTAGTTGAACCCTACCCGATATGGAGATGGCCCAGTGACGTGGGTTTAAATCCAGTACTAATTGGCTGTATTCTACTGTTTTATTGCTCGAGTCTCATTTGACTGCCCACCCTTATGCAACGCAATGGTTATGATTTCTAATGCAAATAAAGACTTCAATTAACAGAAGAAATACTGTTGCAAATATAAATCATCATGCCCGGAAGGCATATGCCTCACTCACATTGACTGTTTGTTATCTTGCATTTGTATAGCGCTTACTGCCAGAGGTTATGGCGTTGAATCGTTTTTTGCGTAACAGATCGACAAAGGAGGGGTATGATGGAACATTCAGGAGTGGTAGGGAGGCGCAAAGTCGGGTGGATAATTGGGTTGAGGGTGAGGGATAGATATGATGCTCAGGAAGGCATTGGAAGGAAAGGTTTTGGAGCAAAATTTGGACATAATAACGTGGGGCTCAACTGGGGAATGGCACTGAAAGGAGAGAAAGGCTGGAGAAATGTGTTTGCTACGCTAGGGCTATGTCTGGATCTTACTCGTCTCATGGTGAGCCAAGGAATGTTGAAGCCATGCTCAAGAAGACAGACGGCAAAGCCCTTCTACTTCCTTCCTAGGCCTCCAAGATAAATTTAGAAGGGGATGTCAGAAATCCGAATTTGCAAAGTTTCATTTTTTGGGGGGGCTTTCTTTTTATGTCCTGGTTACCAAAAAGATGTGTTTACCAAAACCTTATGCTTGTGCGTCTGTGCAAGGTGCTTAAGGACACAAAACCTGTCTATTTCTCTGCAGATCTCAAACACTGAGCCTGCCACGGTGTCATGGTGAGCCAACGTATGTTGAAGCCATGCACAAGAAGACACATACGACAACGCCCTTCTATTTACTTCTTATTCTAGGCCCCCAAACAAACTTTTGCCAAGTATGAAAGCGCTTCCTGAAAAGAGAGCAAAACAACCTTGATTTTTTGTTGGGGCTTCCTATTTATGCCATTGTTACCAAAGGTCTTGGGTGTTTGCAAGAGAGTGGGCGTGCCCTGTGGCATCTCATGGAATCATCAACGGTGCACACAGGGCCCCATAGGAAAATGTATGGGGTGCACCTATAAAGGGCAACAGCTAAACACACTCTGGTTTCCAAAGCGTTTTCCAATGGGATTTTTCTATTGAAAAGTGCTTTTGTAAATCAGGCTCTGTGTGTTTGTGATTATACATATAATACAGGACATACCATTTCAAACTAAATGACACTAGCCAGGCATAAAACGACACTTTCCCCCTTAATGCTGCACATGCACACAGCATACCATTTCAATAATCGTTCACCACTAGCTAGTGGCGAGTTCAAATTTTGAGCATTTATGGGTATGAAAAAGATTTGTACATATCTTCTGGAAACAAAGAAAGTTCTTGAGATATTATTTTTATAGTCCCATGTTGGAAGTTGAAAAAGACTTGCAAAGGTTTGAACAGACCAGCAATTAGATGATGGAGCCATCACGCAGCCTGCTGAGAAACTGTATGCAGGAGTTCTTTGATAAACACAGAGCAACATGGCATTGTGATACTGACTAAAAGAGGCAGGCAAAAAACAAGACAGGGTGGCCAGTTCAAGACTGGCACCGGGAAACTTCAGCACTGCAACGTATATTGTACATTTCATTAAAAAAAAAGCAGTCAACAATACTGCTATTACAAATTTTCCGTTGCAGCGTGTTCACACTGTTCACACGTTGGGCAATCTGTAAATACTATTTTAAACAAATGTTTCATGCGAATAGGACAGTTACATGAAAGCACTCTCTTGCTGGGCAGCAATTCAAAAGGCAAACTTGCTAGCCCCAAAGGCTGTCTTTAGTATGCACCACATATTTGTGAAAATCCTGATGGCAGAACAGCACTACAGCAGATTGATAACCTTGAATTTCAAAGGATGTAGCCATGGCGCGTTGAAGGTGTGCCAGGGTCCATTTCAAAAGTATGCATGAGGTTTCAATGCCTACACCCGAGATGCCCTGCACACGTGCATGCCGTTCCTAGCATGCACTTCAGATTCCTACCGCACAGTAACTTAACTACAATAGGATCCATAAAGTAAAAGCAAAAAAATGAGTTGCACTTTCAAAGTTTCATTGTTTCCACCTTAACATGAGCAAATGTGTTAATGATGAATGAGATATTTCATTATATAACAAGTACGAGAGAGGAACTGCTGAGCAGAATAACACAAACAGTCCTGTTGTGGCCCACCATTAGGGATGTCTGGAGAACAACTCTATCATAGGGTACCAATGCTAAAGGGTGGCATAACTGTCCCTTTGTGAATATAAAAACTGTTTGAACATATTTGATATGATTAACAAGAGAAGGTAGGAGCTTGTAGGAAGATGGACTCCCACGCTGATATGCTCGGTAACTAGTTGAAATGTTGTTCTGCCTGCAGCAGTTTCTAGGGTTCCAGTGGGAAAGAGCTCCTGAAGTCCCGATGTTCGTGAGAATTGAAAATTGGGGTTGGAACCCTTGCTCAATTGGCGCTGATTGTGGCTATTGCCATGGTGTAGGGTTGTACCCAAGAGAAGGATCAAACACTGCTGGACACAGTTCGATGTTAAAGCTGGTTGGTTTTAATATTTTGTGAATGGAGCACAAATGCTGCCCAGATTGAGCAGACAATTTGGATACATTTGCAGGTCAAGAAAAAGCCAACACGTGTTTAGACCTAGGGTCTTTGTCAAGGCGTGGAAGAGCAAACCCGGTAGGTCCAGGCTTAACGGAAACTACTCAGCTACCATTACCAGGACCCACCGAGCCCGCTCATCCCTGCCTTGATACATGCACGCCAATTGAGCAAGGGTTCCAACCCCAATTTTCGATTGATATGATTAACCATTGCAATATATCATCTGCTTTACCTTTTATTGGGAGAGAGAACCATGACAAAAGGGAGGCTGCAGTGAGTACGCTGTACAATTTAACTAAATGGTTACTATTAATTATATACAGAGTCATACTAAAAGTCAATGTTTGAATGACACTTTATAGAAAATAAATCACTGATGGGTGATCCCAGTTTTGGTAGTCAAGGATAAAATGCCACAGTGAGATAAAATTATTTGCTGATTATCACATATGTAGGAAACTGGGCTCTGAATAATATAAACAGTAAAGTGCACTCCACCTTTCAGACCACCAACTCACGTGATAAATGAAGCTGATCATGTATAATCACAGCATAAATCTGTTGGCTAAAACAAGTATACTTCATCTGAAAAAAAGAAAGGGACTGAGTGACCCCCCACAAGGATTGAAACCGCTGCAGAAATACGCAGGTTACCTACAGATCTCAGCAAAAGACACAGCTAACTGAGCTACCTAATATTCAACACAAAAGGAACATTCACTGAAGGAGCAGATGCAGGCACAGCAATAGCTTTCAAGTCAAACCTTGGATGTGGCAAGCACACTGGGAATCCAGTGTTTGTTCAATCCATGTCCTATGGGGGGGGGCATGGCTAAACTCTCTCTTTCTGGTGGGGACCGCAAGACCGACCCCCCCCCCCCAACCCCCCTATAATATGCATGCTTGTGGAGCTTTCAGTGCCCCTGCTGCCTACATATTTAAGTCTGAACGTGTGATAAGGATCTGTTTGATGTACGACTTCAGCTTGCCCTACAGAAGTCTACATAACCAAGGACTGGATTCCAAGACACAGGCACCTGCTGCTCATGTGGGGTCCAGAAGCATTTTGAAGAAGGGGCAAGGGCCCTATCTGGCACACCTTAAAGACGGCACTGCGGCTCCCGGTTTGATCCTATGAAGCAGAGAGGCCAGCGGAAGAGGAAGATACCATATCAAGATTAGTGGTGGAGAGGCCAAGCTCTGATGACCACTAACGTAAAAGTAATAGGATCAGGCCATTTGACCAATTTGGCAGACTATAGTGTGTATTACAGGATACGGTACAATATAGAGAGCGTACTGCTGTATGTTTTCTGTGAATTCTACTGCCCAGGCTGTGGCTACAGGTTGAGATGAGGTGGCATTTATTTATAAGGAAAAGATTTTGGACTGATGTTGGGAAGCAGGGTCGATTGTTCCAAGCTCCCAAGAGGTTCGGGTGAGGCAGAGGCCTCAGTGTGTTGTAGATGCAGTGGGAGGCTATAGGGGGAAGGGGTCATCGCTAGAAGTAGTATTATGGCTAGGTTAGTGGATGTCTGGGTGTAGAATACTCTGGGAATGAAACACCTTTTCAGAAAACAGTAGCCATCTTGAAATCGAGACCTAGTGCTACATTGCAGCCAGGGCAGCAGCCCCAGACACAGAACATAGAGATAGATGTGTGCAAGCAGAGTTGGGCTGCATCATGAGAAGGCCAGACCCACGGAAAAAATAATAATAATAAAATAAAAAATAAAAATCACAAACCTTCCATTATCTCTCCTTATTTGCGCTCGTAGCCCAGAAGGAATGCGCCCTACAAGGCCATGATGGGGCAGAGAGCACCCTGTGAACAGTTATCCCACCAGAAGGAGGGCATGAGCCTCCGTCCTGCATTCCAGAGTACCAGCCAGCCCCCGACCATAAAACTGTTAGATCACCTATTTATCAGAAGTATCACAGCAGAATACCCTAGGCCCCTGTGATTTCTGATGTGAGGTGACCTGGAGGGAAAGTAACAAAATTAAGCCTGGGATAGGGAGTACTGGAACGGCGCTGAGGCATCTGGGATCGAGCTGGGGTTTGTAAGATAAATGTTACATTGAAAATATCCTCTGCGCCTATGTCTGCAGTACCAGGTGTACATTAGGCCACAGAGAAGGAATGCAATGCGTTTGCGTTATTCATTGCTAATTAGAGCTTCTCACCTGATGACGCACAAAGAAGAACCCCACGTGGGCGAAGATGGACTGGAGAAGCTGGGAGCAATGACCTGGCATCTCTTATGGACCAAGTAGCATATTTAAAGGGTCACACCAACCAGCCGCCGGGATATGTAACCTATGCAGTGTACGTCACTTATGACGCTGTGTGCCTTGATAACTTGATGTCAATGCGATTTTCTTCAGAGTGCTCCATGTTAGCAGAGTTCTTTGCTGGCGCGTCTTTCCCTTTATGAAAATAAACCTTGTTCTCTTTGCAAGAGGTGTTCTGAGCCTTTTTCCCTAGTTGGTCGCGTTGACGGACTTCTCTACACCGACCGCTGACTTTGCTTTGACCTTTAGCCTATCTCTGACAGGACACCCTGAAAAATACTTATAAAGTAATACAAATAATTATATACTTATATTATCTGTGTGCAACGCCCACACGTAGTATTATCTGTCGGGCAGGGTAATAAGGAATCCGTCCATCAGCCCTTTGAAAAACCAAGAGGGAATCCCCTTTTACGGAGTCTTTAGCATTAGGTTCCAGCGGGGCCTGGAATTAATGCAGCCCGACGGTCAGCCCAGGGCAAAACAAAATGCAAATGGCAAAGAAAACCTATTGAGGTGAAAGTTGCTGGATGGATGCTTCTCAGCCCAGTATTGCCAGTAGATATAAAATTAACAGCCATCCAGATAGGAAGACAGGCCCTGTTTCACAAGATGAACATAGAAAAAGACAAAAAGCAAAAATAAATAAAAACAAAAATGTCACAAGTATTCCCGTCAAAGATATGAAAGTTATACAAAGCCATAACTTGTTGCTAAAACCAAGCAAAAGAGTATGCAGGGCTCAGGTAAAAAAAAAAAATGTATATTGACCTCAAGGAGTAGCTGTTAGAGATTAAAGAAATTGACCAACAGGCCAAAAAATAACTGGTTTACAAGGAAGATTGAATTTCGGTGCAATCTGAAGATTTTAGAGTAATGTGGGCCAGAGGTCTGGTACCTGAAAGCTTGCGTTCAGAGTTTAAGAACAGATATGATCACAATTGGTACCCCGTGTAGGCAAACCTGCATGGAAGAATGGTAGAATACCAGCCAGGTACTATGAAGTTCATCTAAATCCCACTGGCCCAATTACTCAGACAATGATAGAAAGCGGATCCTAGACTATTGTTACATTAAACTACAGAGTACTACAATGTTTATGTTTGAATTCATGTTCAATGATGCAGCAGACTGGAATCTAAATAGAAGTAAAATACTAAACCCATTGTATCAGAAGCTTCTTCTCAGAGTAATTAACATTAGCAATATATAGAGCAAGTCCATTTTTGGGACCTAAACATTTGTATGAAGGTAAAGATGCATGTTAAATCTCTTACACTTGCACCTTTCGTGTGTGAACACAGGGAGGCTTTTATGGGATATGAGGGTTTCCCCTGATAGGGGCCAATCGCTAAGCGAGATTAACCCAGGGAGGATAGATTTGATAATAATGGTTAAGGGTGTCATGACAGACCTTGGGCAGAGCAGTGAATTCATGATAACGAAAAACAAAACAAAAATGTGCCATAACTGCAGTGGCTGTCAGTGTAATTGTATTACAAGTAGAAAAAGAGCCAGCGCAACACATGGAGTCTGCTAATGATGGGTGTTGCTTGCCCTCACTTTTACAATCAAATATTGCATCAGAGCCTTGGTCTTATTCCCTCAACATTATTTCATAGAACCTTCCTTACAAGCACGTTCATAGTCATACTCTTGTGTGTTCAGGGTATAATACTGCTTCAGGAAACCTGGTTGTGTGTAAGCAAGATTAGTGCTTAACCCATCTACTAATAAGGACCGAGGTAGGCCTAAGGGTGGCCTGTGTAGCAGTGTTAGAAAAGGAATAATAATAATTGATAGGCTTGAGGGTAAGGATGAGACAAATGTTTGCATAGCAACCTCTATCAAAGTTCAGGGGAGAAGGAGGGACATCTGTAGAAACATAGTTTGCTAAGATTTGTGACCCATATGAGCATCATGATACAGCATGGGTGGAACTTATCTTGCTAGCATTTTGGAGGAACGGATGGTGTATAGGTCTATCAGTCCTACAATAATGCTTAAGAAACCTAAACTTCAAATGCTCTTGTAGTCAAATCATTGATTGGAAGGAGGACATTATACCATAGGAATATATTTTCCCAGATCATCTGAAAAATAAATGTATAACAAAATGGGTAAATAATAGGTGCAATTTTGTGGGAATTATCAGGTTAATTAGGAAGCTCCATGAGCTACTAGGGGTAACTTCCCTGGGGAAGTGAATTTATCCAATTAAACACTAAAATATTTTGTTAAATGGGCATCTATTTTTGAATGGGTACAACAGTGCCTTATAATGTAAAATGCTTTTAGTGGCCATGCTGTGTTGTGTCCAAAGTGCAATATGGAGATTGTAAAGGTAGTGCGCATAAACTATTCAGGGGAATACAGTATTAGCAGAGGGAATTGAATGTATTGGTATAAAACATCAAAAGCAGCAATAAGTATATGTTGACCCTTGCGTTGCAACATCGGGAGTCCTTGCGTTGCAACATCGGGAGTTTGATTAGAAATTAGATGCTTATTGTTTTTCAAATTGGGCTAAGCAAGTAACAATGGAATTAAAGGCATTAAAACTTCCATAATATTTGTGCTCCTATGGTAACATATAGAAATTAGATATGATCTCAATGTAGAGACTAGGAAAAGAGAATACAGACCAGACTAAAAGGAACATATTGCATTATCTAAGTTTGGATGGAGTCCAGCAGATGTCAGTAAGGGGAAGGATTGAACAGTCTTACAAGAATTGACTAATCATAGAAGCAAGTAAAATAAAGAAAAGGAGCATATGATGATAAATATATAGACTTCTTCCAATGCTAAAAACATTTTGGATTATAACAAACAACAGCAATATGCATTCCAAGGCCTCGCAAAATAACCCAATGGGTGACCAGATTTAGGAATTATGTATACATATTCCTTAAACTGCATTAACAAATTCTGACAGGTATCAAACCGTGACGACAGGCTAGCCGTCAATGTTATTAAAAAAAATAACACCAGGATGGGAGGATGTATTCTAAATCCTATAGAAAAGTATATCAAAAACTGTGTACAGAGTATTCTGAGCCCCAGTTTAAAAAGGAGAAGACGAAAGACCATAGAAATGATCACTCGTTTGCCCTGGTGTACACATCTAGCAAGATTCTCGTCACTTTGCTCTTCAGATCTTAGTGCTTGGGTACAATTCATGGGCACTTACCTCCTTTCCAGATAGGTGTTAGAAAGGGTATGTGAACTACTTAATATTATATTATTACGTGTTCTCAGTGACAAGCATTGATCCCAAGACAATTTTGTATGTAATATTTTTGGATTATACTGCAGCTTAAGAACAGGTTGATGGGTATTTGCTCTGGAAAAATGTTTAATTGGGACAGTGAAATTTGCCTATCAAAAATGTTGATAGCATTGCACACAAACATAAGTGCTACAGTGAGGCTTGAAAGGGAGGGACGTTGTATTGACCCGATTAAAGCCATACAGGGGCTGAAACATGGGTGTGTCTTAGCACTGCTTTTTAATCCCTTTATAACTCATCTTGATAATGCCCCCAGTCCAATTCTAAACTTCCCTATTAAATTTGTGGGTCACTCACGTCCCTTAGTTAGAGTATGCTGACGATTTATGCTTGTTGGATAAGATTAGATTTGGCCTACAGAGGAGTATTAATGATGTAACAAATGTTTCTACATCCAATAATTGCAAAACTGAAGAAATGTCTTTTACTACCAACGACCAAACGAGGAGAAGGTTCCACTTGGAAACTAGAACACAGCTCTATTAAGGTTGCTAGTGAATATTGTTATCTGGGCAGTAATTTTCACGGCAAACATAATGGAAGAATTGCAAGAGAATATATTATGAAAAGGATTTAGTCTGGTTTCTGCAGCAATTCGGGGGTTCGACGTGAAATGTTGGGCATACTCCTTAGGTTTATCCGGGCATACAGGCACAACAAATCCCTAATGGCACTATATGGTATGGAGAATAATTCCACCATTTTGCACACTTGGTGTAAGAGCACAGAAAGCTTCCTCTGCACGTCATCAGGGCTCCTTGGGTTGCCCCAAGGAGCCCTGATGATCAAAAGGATTCCTTCAGAATCGGGTTGCACATCCCGGGAAATGAAAGTCAATATTAAAAAAGCGTGCTCCTTTTTCATAATGTACTTACAAAATGAGGTGTTTAAGGAGTTTTATATGAATTTATATAAAAATGAGACATACATTGATGCGGATAATGGTGATTTTTTGGGGACGATTCCGGTTCCAGAAATTTCTGAAGAGGGATCAACATTGTTGGAAGAACCTATAACTGTGGATGAGGTCAAGAATGCAATTTCTAAATTAAATGTTGGCAGGTCTCCAGGCCCTGATAGGCTGCCAGTGGAGTTTTATAGGTGGTTACCTGATTCTGCATTTTTGTTGTTAACGGATATGTATAAGGCTTCTAAAGCTCGGGGATTACTTCCGGATACGACTAGGCATGCCACAATTTCAGTCTTTCTAAAGAGGGACAAGGATGAAACGTTGGCGTCCAGTTACAGGCCTATTAGTTTAATTAATGTAGACAACAAGATCTTAGCTAAGGTTCTGGTGTTAAGGCTAGAAAATGTTCTGCCGAAGTTGATAGATCAAAATCAGTCTGGTTTTATTAAGGGCAGGACGACGTCCAGCAACATGAGGAATCTACTGTATTCCATCGCTAGAGCGTCAGAGCTATCAGAAGACTCGGCTGTTCTCTCATTGCATGCCGAAAAGGCATTCGATAGAGTCAACTGGCAATTTATGTTTAGTGTTCTGGAAAAAATGGGTTTTGGTAATCATTTTTGTTCCTGGATTAGACTGCTATATACCAATCCCACGGCGGATATTAAAACTAATGGTCAGAGGTCTCCATCTTTTGAATTGGAACGTGGCACGCGACAAGGTTGCCCGTTGTCTCCTCTCTTATTTGTGCTTAGTATTGAACCTTTGGCCATTAAGCTGAGAGTTGAGAATGGCCTACAAGGTATTGATTGTTGGGGTTTGAAACAAAAAGCTTGGCTATATGCTGATGACTTCCTATTGGTCCTTAAGAATCTTGCTGAATCGCTGCCTGTACTTATGAATGTTCTGGAGGTGTTTCATCGGTGTTCTGGATACAAGATTAATTGGGCGAAATCGGATGTTCTGCCCCTTGTCTCATTATGTGACAAACATTTGGTTACTGGGTTGGGCTTCAAGTGCTGCGCTGAGAAATTGATGTACTTGGGGGTTTGGATTTTACCTGCGGTTGCCGATTTTGTGAGAGTGAACATGAATGTGGTGTGTGCGACTTTCAAAATCGGATCTGGATAGATGGTTATTATTGCATCTTTCCCTTTAGGGGGAAGGTGAATGCTTTGAAAATGGTGTCAACTCCCAAACTATGTTCTGAGTATGGTCCCGTTGGAGATTGAGAGACAGTATTGGCGGGAAGTGGATAGACTCATGCAAGGTTTCTTGTGGGATCATAAACCTCTGTGCTTGAGGATTAGTAAACTACAGTTGCCCTTGTCAAAAGGTGGGCTGGGAGTGCCAGACTTCAGGGCATATCATCTGGCTTTCATGTCCCGTACCTTATTTGCCTCTCTTAAATTAGATGGTGGAGATTGGTTTGGTGCAGAGTCTAGTCATGCGAGTTCTTTGTCGCCTAGGGCTCTGTTGACGAGTCAGCTAGGCAGACAGAGGTTGGAGAATCCGTTGACTAGGAGTCTGCGGACTTCTTGTTTGGCTTTGAATGAATGTTTGGGTTTCAATGCGTTGAGAGACCCGAGTACTTCACTTTGGCTGAATCCGAGTGTTACTCATGAAGGGAAAGTTTTGTTCTGGCACAATTGGTTCCTTGCTGGGGTTCAGTGGATTGGGGACCTTTTTAATGGTATGACTTGGATGTCTGCTATAGAGGTAAGGTTGAAGTTTGGTATCCCTACTTTTTGTCTGGTGGATTATCGGAAGATCAGGAGAGCGTTGGGTGACGTAAATCTGGATAAGGGGAATCAATTTGGATTTGCTTGGTTGGAACCCGGGGGTGAGTGGTTGTGGCCTAGTCAGCTATGTTTATAAACAAATTGTGTCTAACTTTAAGATAAATGATGCTTTGAGACTGGATTGGAACTGGAGGATTGGTGAGGACATTGCGGAGGATCATTGATCTCGAATTTGTGAGAATGTGAAATTGTGTTCTTTGAGTCTGGTTGAGAGATTGCGTCAGAACAAAAATAGAACGTATTGGACGCCTGAGAGGCTGATGGAAAGGGGAATGAGTGATAATTCTGACTGTTGGGCATGTGTTCATGAGGTGGGCACCTTTGAACATATGCTGTGGGAATGTTCAAGGGTGGGGGGTATGTGGTTCGAATTTGACCAGATTTGTGAGAAGGTTCTTGATGAGAGAATTCACATGGATTTTAAGTACTTGAGTACTTCCCAGAGAAAGTGGATCTTTTGGGGAGCAATGGTGGGAAAGAAACTGATAGAGACATTGAAGACCTCTACTCCCGTTAACATTGGAATGTGGATTGATGAGATGCATATATTGGCGGATATTGAAAGGGTTTTGTATCTAAGGGAAAAGAAAAGTGCATTATTCAACAAGATTTGGGGTGAATTTCTTTTATTGTATTAGGCCTGATATTGAATGAAATGTGACTCTGTGGGTGGGGGTTTGTATATAGTTGGGTGTTCATTGAATTGTTTTTGTATGTTGCGCTTTTGTTATTTGTCTTTTCACACTACTGTAATTTTGGAAAATAAATATTTAAAAAAAAAAATAATAATGTACTTGCAAGTAAGGAATAATGAGTTTTTCCTAGAGTTGGCATAAGTAACATGTACAACCCTGGAGATGCATCCAACCCATTTTCCTCTTGTAAAATGAAGGCCAGGTCCAACAGCTCTCTATCTACCATATACATTTCCTCAGGGAAATCCCTGACATCCCTAGGGCATAAAGGTTCCAGCCCAGAAGGGGTGGGATCATCCTCCTCAGCAAAGATGTCCTCGATCCTTGACATAAATGCTGCTATAGGAAAGGAGCATATTACTGAGGATCCCCAACACCAGCGATGCTGTGGACGAAGGAGCTTGTGCCGAGTAACTGATGTCAGAAGACAAAATAGTTTGGCGTAGCAATGGTTATTTGCATGGGAGAGCCATGGCCAGAGCCGTGGCTCCCGGGTGTCTCTCTGTAGCGTGTTGGGTCCGGTGGCACGACCGAAGCTGTCGGTGCAGGGGCCTTGGCAAAGATGTCAAGTATCTTAAGCCTAAATACCTACGATTTCTCCTCAGGCAAGGAGGATTGAGTTAGGGATGGTACCTGTGGTGCCATGTGCACAGAGGGGTCCATGGAGTGGTGACTCCTTCTTTGAGGAAGAGTGCTAAGGGGATCTGCTGGGTGAGTGGGACATCTTTCGAGATTTCTTTTTGGACTGGGTCCAGCAGCCTCAAACGGGTCCGCCTGATGTTTTTTCCTTATAGAAAAGGGTAACTGCTGCGTGTCGAGATTCCTTCCTGAGAGAAACTATGAGGGGTCGAAAATGAACATCTGGTGACCGCAGTCAACACATGACTTGAAAGCCAAGGCCTTGGCAGGATTCGGCATTGTGCGAAACTAAGAAAACATTGAAACTAAACAGTGTTCCTGATGCTAGCAGGGTTTGTGGAAAATAAACTGAGGTCAGGGTGTGCGGCATCTTGATATATACTAGCCCACGCGTAATGTCCGGCAAGGAATGCATAGAGGCCTCAAGCGGAGCCGTGCTGCTCCCCCTGGTGGAGGAAAGGTTTCTGAAGAGCAGCTGCGCTGGGTGATAGATATGATAGAAGAATCTGTGGGAGGAAGGAATCCATTATAAGCAGATTGCACGCCAAATCAAACTTGACCAGTGAAGGCTAGCATATACTCAGAAGTCATGGGAGATGAGGGCAAACGCTGCTATATTAGCAAAGATATGAGGTGTATGTCCGCAGATATGCCAATTTAATGAAGTTGAAAAATGAAGCTGCGCTAATTAAGCACAATGTGAGATACGCTCACATTACAGCTCGTTAAGATTTATTTACAATACTTACTGTTCACTCGGCCCTATGGGATTCATTCAAAAAAAGGAAAGGGCAGATAATGTTTATGCATAGACCTTCCCTGCCTCAATAGGTCTATTGCCAAAGATAATTATGAGTTACCCAATGATCACTGGGAAACGGGAACCATTTCGTAAAGCTAGGCAAGCACAATGTGTACCACCAAGAAAAATGACATAATTTATCTGAACTGCTCCATGAGTGTATCACACTGATAGTATTCAATGGGACTGGACTATGCCTACGTTAAATTAATCCTCAAATTTTCGATCAAGAACAGTTTAGAATTCAACAAGACAGAGGTAGAAAAACACGGTAAGGGCATGTAGGGTCGCCAGGTGCACTTGGGTTTCATCCCCTCGAAAGCAGAGAGTAAACGTAAAGAGTAAAGCAAGGCCAAATTGATTTTAATCTTCACTTTCTCTCCGCTTTGAGAAATAAAAATGGCCTTTAAATCACTCTTTGCAGGTGGTTTTATAACGCATTCCAATTAATTCTGCCTACTATTGAGCAGGTGCAATTTTGAGGCGTATTCCATTGGAATCCTTCAGTTTTACAACTGCATGAAACTCTTATGCAGGCGTAAAACTGGGTGTTCTCTCAGACGATGGAGGAAAGCAAAGAATAGATGGATACTCAGCTTTGATGGCCTCCTACACTTTGGAAAGGCTGAAAACCGGGCCATGGGATGAAAACATTACATTTGGCTTATACTCCTCCATTTTACATCGAAAATGACCCCATTGCATATGGCTTTTAACATTCCATGTTGACGCCACGGAGAGAGGAGGGGCGGAATGCAACTTGCCGCCTCCCTACCTTCCCACCATTCAAATGCTCTAGCATTTGCGCTACCATGCATTTTTATGCCGGCGCAAATGCTAAGGATCCCTATGGAGCCAGCCAGCTTTATGCGCCATCATAAAGCAGGCGGACTCCATAGGGATCCATTGTAAACGCTGCCTGCCATGTGTACATGGCATGTAGGGTTTAGTTCATTTCCACGGCAGAGTGCAAAAGTGCAGGACAAAAGGGTCTTTTCCCCTGCACTTTTGCACTCCGCTGTGCAAATGAAAAAATGTGGCGGAGGGGAGCCGTTTACTTTGGTGTGCAACCTTTGCTTAGGAGCTAAAGGAGGTCCTTGCTGTTCATGAACGTGAAGCAAGCAATTGTACAGGGCTGGACAACAGGGTATTTTTCGCTTATGGGGCAGGAATCATAAACCCCCAATTGATATTCTAGAGTCATTTCCGACATTAAATGCAGACAGCTTCTATGCGAAGACTACGGCACAGCAGATATTCACAATAATGAGATTACAGTAGCCACATATAAACCTTGATGATAGGACAACAACGATACCTAGCTCATGCCTTCATCACAGAACAACACTGCAAGCGCCATGCTACCACATACTGAATGGGTGGCACGCAGAAAGAAGTTGACCCCTGTATCTGTAACCTTTCTGATACATTTCCAATTACTCACTCTACAAGAAAAAAATATGTTTTCCTTGCACCCACCTGGTCAGGGCTGGACTGGCCTAATGACAACTCTGGAGTTTTCCCGGTAGGCCTCTGAACCCTGAGCCTCTTTTGTGCGGCAACCCATTTTATTTCCACATTTCTCATAGGAAAAGGGTTGAGCTTGGTGAACATGTGTAATATGGGGCCACTTTGAACATTATTTCCAGGGCCTCTTTTGTATTTGTATTTTTATTTATAACGCGCGAAAACCTGCAGGCATCAGGGTGCACAAAGACACAAAGGACAACAATAAGTACGGGGCAAGTCCACCCTTGCACCTGGTTAAGGAGCATTCTCCCAGATAAAGCGTACCAGGGCCATTTGGGACCAGCTATGACCAAGAGAAGGCTTTGCTGGTGGGCTGGTAGTGTGTAGGCGCGTCTCTCCCGAGCGTCCGCATGCAATGGACGGATAGAGAAGAAGTGAGCAATACTTTCGGGAACATCGAAGGAACCCCTGATATGTGCTATAGGTAATAAAAAGGAGGTATCAATCCTATTGAAGAATCAGTGCATAATAGCATGGGCGGGTACATCGGTTTTATACAAAAGCAGTGTACATTCAGTCTCGAATAACAAACCTCACTTCACATAATTTTAAGAGGAAATACAAGTCACAGGTGGAATAAAAAGGGAGTGTGCCACTGAAAGCTCGAAGCCCTCCCTGTGACGAGGTGGGTAGGGGTACATCCACGAACTACATAAATAACAGATGGGGCAGGGGAGTATCTAGCATTGCAAGAGTGGGTGTTTGGGGGTGGGGGCGAGCCATGAAAAAAGTCCTGCTGCTTTGGCCCACAAATGCACCTTGGAAAATTAATGCTAAACTGACACGCAATCATTCCTGCCCCCCATTTGAGGACTTCACTCTACCCTCTCCCTACAACATTCGGACAATAGTGGGACATGGAGCTGTGTGCTCCTGCTCAGCTTCTTATTGGGCCTCCATTGCAGTCGACACACTGTAGTGTGACCCAGAGCGTGCTCCTGCTATGCCCTCCATTGAGCATGGAGGGTGCAGAGCAGGAGCATACGGCAATACTGCTGTCCCGGTCAGGATGCCGGAACAAATGTCATGCCACAGTAAGAAACGGCTAGACTGGCTGTTCAAAAATGCCAGACTAGGAAAGTAATAACACATACCATAGTTGGTTGATCATTGATGGCAAGAAAAAATGTCAAGCCACAGTAATAAAGTACTAGCCTAGCTGTCCCAGTACCAGTTGAAGATGTGTGGGGGCACATTTCAACATGTTGGTTGGGGGGACTCTGCTTATAGTGCAAAGAGTCTGAGGCACCCATGGGTTGTATACATTACAATGGTGACAAAGATAAGGTTAATAGCTGCCGATTATCAAGAGATGGCCAGCCAGCAGGGAGCTTAAACACTAAATGCCCAATGAAGAGCTCTAAACCCTTGTCAGCAAGTAGCTCATGTGGAGGAACGAGTGTTAGAATGCAATAAGGTGGTAACACTTCTGTATATCCCGTGGGAAGAGAAAACACAGCTTGTAATGGGAGCGCTGCAAAGCACACATTTTAAGACCCAGAATGAAAATAGAGAAATTAATATATTGGTGTGTTACAACACTGTTCACTGGAAAATGGGGGTAGTTGATGTAGGGCCCCAGAGGCTCGAAGCCCCTTTCAGTTGAAAAGTCCTGAAACTGTCCCTAAATGCAGTCTAGCCAAGTAACAACACAAGTCATACTTGGTTTTAAACCAAGTATGCCATGCGTAATTACTTGGCTAGACTGGCATTTGTGGGCAGCCAGTCTAGCCCTTTCTTACTGGGGCATGACTTTTTTTATGAGCATACATGATACATTAAACATAACGGCTCATCCACCACTGTTCTCTGCGCTCAGTATCATTTCCAGCATCAATAAACATCTTATCTCTAGAAGTACAGGGCAGGAAATGTAACTTGAAACTCTGCCCCATAAGCCAAAGCAACAAACATAAAAAAAATCCTTCTCACCTGAATTGCTCCTTTATGCTAAACCTCAGTTTCCTAAAAGAGCCCCAAGCCTTTTTCAATGTAGCACATGAGAGCAAATATTAACGGGTCTGGGAGGATACCTCAGGGGAAATGTACTTGTTTTAGAAGCAAGACGAACAGTGACCAGCACCCGGTACAGTGCTTAAGAGACTGGAATCTGGCACAAAGCATGATATAAAAAAAAAGTCCCACAGCCCAATTAACCCTGCATTCTGGCCTCAAAATGTGCACTCACTACTGGCGAGTGATAACCGAGTGTCGGCGCCGGTGTAAGAAATGGTGTGTTGTGTGCATGCGAACAATAGAGGGGACAAGTGATTTAAAACTGGCCTGATTCACAGAGCATTTTCTAATGGGATTGCCCCATTATAAAACACTTCTGTGAATCAGTCCCTAAATGTCTATGCTGCACATTTATGTATATTATTAAAGCCCAAATGTGTGCCAAATTCCTAAACTTAAAACATTTAGACCATAAACAACGTTCACAAATGTGTGTTTTAATGTTCGTCAAGTAGTGCGGACATCTAATTGGAGGAGAATTGTAAAAACGAAATCACCCACCTTTTTTGTTTCATGATGGTTCTCCCTGGACGTCTACAGAAAGTTGAAGCATGAAGGCCTTTAGTGCCCAATAATGAACACTCGTGGCATTCACCACCTGATAGAAAGAGCAATCCGTTCTTACAGCCAAGTTCGAAAGCCATGAGATGACTAAGTGACCAAGAGGCAAAAGACAAGATGTGTAAATATTTCGGATAATAGCAAAAGGACTGGGCCACAAATATGACAGGAGAGGCTACTGTGACCAAGTCCTTTACAGGGGGCCAAGTGATGGGTCTCTGGGGCCGAGGGGATGGTACCAGCAGAGCGATGCTGACCCGATGTGGCATATGGAGGATACACGAGGCTGCACAACACATGCTCCCTGAAAGGACCTGGGTCCCAGGGCATCTCTGGACAGGGACTTCCTCTTTATACTAAATAGAGAGACTGTGAACCAAATCCCATGGTAAAAGTGCAAGGCACACAGGGCGAGCGACAAACACATGGGTCAAAAGGAATGGCAAAGAATACATGGGTGGATGCACACGAATATCAGTGGTGACTCGAGCTGAACCAGAGTGCTTGTGGGATGCTCGTGGACACAACAGCAATACAGGAGAGCTTGTGTAACATGCCCACAGGGCCGGCCTTCGTGGCAGCAGCGCCCTGGGCGAATTGGTGCCCCCCCGTCCCTGCACGCCCCTGGTCAGCAGGGAGAAAGGGGGGGCAGGATGCGCCACATTTTTCTCCAACCTCCTAGCTCCGGTACCTTGCAGGGAGCTAATCACTGGAATAGGACGCTCATGCATGAGCATCCTATTCCAATGCAACCCGCCTTGCCCCCGCGTGAGAGCGAAGAGGTAATCATGTGAATACCTATTGTTATTAAACATGCCACGCCACAGGCGCATTTAATGGCAAAAGGGCGCCTGCCGGGCCTTCGCTCACTACGCCAGCTCGGGGGAGCACTTGAAAGACTGCCCGAAGGTCGCCTGGCCTGCCCTGGCCCAAGGCCAGCCCTGCATGCCCACACTGGGAGACATCACCAGATAGTGCTCCTCTGTGCCATTGCAGCTCCAGTCCTGAGCGCATTCACTAGCCAGACTTCAGAAAGAATTCATATCATTTCACTGTCCCCCGAAAGAAATCATAGGACTTCTTTCTACTCATGTTAGTGAATGCGCTCAGGACTGGCGCTGCAATGGCACGCAGGATCACTGTCTGGTGTTGTGTGGCGCACTGCTTCAGGCTGCAGCGGTGTGGGACATGGACACCTGTTTGCCGTGTCACGTGCTCCTGCTCATCACAGTCTTTGTCTTGGCAGCAGGACATCTCTCTTTCACAGACCCAGACTGTCCTATAGGGTAATGCCCGAACCCAAAACACAACATGCTAGTGAGAGAGAGTTTTTTTGGTCAACGCCGGCCACTTTTTGGGCCTGCGTGCCCAGTTCGATGAGTTACTTCACTATACGGCTAGTCGTTTTGAACATGTTGCTGAAAACTCCCTCATTCCGCTCAACAGACCCTCTAGAGGTGGCGGCGTGGCAGTCGTTTTCAAATCTCACTTCTCCGTCTCACTCTTCGATTTCCAGACATACACTCCTTCTTGAAAATCCCTTCTCGTTAAACTCTCACTGCCCCCGAGGTTCTCCCACAGCTTCTAAATCATCTAAAGACCTCCCGGTTACGACAGACATTTCACAACCAACCTCTGTGACCATCCAAGTAAACCACCCCTCCCTGACTCTCCTAGGAGATTTCAGTATCTGGCTAGACATTCACACCAACCCCATGACCCATTCACTGGTCGACTGCCTTGATGCGCTTAACCTCTCCCTTCACATGAACGGCCCAACTCATTCTAAAGGACACACCCTTGATGCCATCTACAGCTTCCATGACCAGATACATCTAGCCCCCGCCCTTACCACTATGGTCTGATCACTTCATCGTCCCTTTCTCCATCCTCACACCTGCCTCCGCCCCCACCTCTGAACCAACCGTCCCCCTTCATCGCAAATGCTGGAACAAACTAAAGCTCCTCCCTTATCCACAGTCCCCCCTCAACTATCCCCCATGACTCTTTAACCATCGAATCGTTCGACTCATGGCTCAATGACTCGCTAATCCTGCTCACCCCTCATGCCGCTCCACCTCATGCCTTGGACCTTTTCCCAAATGGTTCACTCCCAAGCTGAGGATTGCAAAACTAAATAAATCCCTGGAACGCAAATGGCAGAGAGGAACAACCAATCTCAGTAGATCCACCTTCGCCTTGCATCATCAAAACTATAAAGCAGAAATCCGGAAAGCAAAAAACGCCCATTACAACAATCGAATTCTTAACTGTAGAAACCGCAGCAAGGAACTCCACAAAATCATATCTGAATTCATGAAACCATCCTGTACCTCAGCCCAATCTACCCCATCTCAATCACTCTGCGACTCTCTCTCGCTCCACTTCTACACCACCGCTAACGACAGAATGACTGCCCTTAACAACAAACTGGCCCTCCTCTCCCCGCCCATAATCCGTCCACCCCATCGACCACCATCCCACCAGGGATGAAGCGGATAGAATGGATGATCCGGATAGAATAGGATGAAGCTGGACGAATTAGATAGGGTGAATGAACTAGATAGAGTGGATGAATTAAAAAGGGTATAGTTAGAATGGTTTGATTGGATAAAGTAGATGGAATGGATAGAGTGGATGGAATAGGTAGAACAGATGGTATGGATAAAGTGGATGGAATAGATAGAGCATATGAAGTAAATGGAACGAACAGTAGGGACGGAACGAATAGGGTAGACGGAATGAACAGAATTCGAGCCACACGTGCATCACCGTGCACTCGGCCCCTTTTCCCTCATGCTGTTGCTATATATCTGTATCCTCCATATATCTATATCCCCCTTGCCTCTAAATGTCTGTCTGTCGCTATGTTCCCACCATCCTTCTCTTGTGCCTGGACTCGGGCGCTCCAAAAACAACCACGACATCACATCACTACTCTTATGCTCTACTATACACCATCACTCAAATAGTACACAGCTATACCCCCCCACCCCAAGTAATTCGGCCGAGCTGTCCACATACAAACACGACCTCATCAACACCTCATCACCCTAATAAAACGCAGCTAGCTGACCACATTCCTGCATAGTTGCTCACATAAGCGTTCTTCAGGCCTAACGCAGCCAAAGCCCAGTCTGGATGTCCACCCACCAGACTGCACACATCCAACTGACTTCTCGAGCACCACACCTAAACGCTAGCACACTGCTTCCACCCGGCAATTACACCAGCTGCATCCATGCACCCTACGACACTATCTCTCTCTACTGACCAGAACTACGGTTCCCGAGGGAGGGGGAGGGGGGGGGTTCAACCTAACAGCACTTTGAGGACATACCAATGATATATAAAACTCCCCCTTGGGTACTACTGAAACAGTCTGTCACAAAAAGAATGAATTGCCATTTGCAACTGTATCACTGTTTCATTGGTGCCCGAGACAATGTTATGCCCCAGTCTGAACCTGCCCTTTCGGAACCCTCTTTGTCAATGATGGTGGCGAACGGGAGGTGTCCCGCTGCCAGGACATTTGGGCTGGCAGCTGGGCACAATATTCATTGCTCTCCAGGCTCTCCCGGGGGAAGTTGTCCCGCTGTCAGGAGGACAACTGTGCCCAGCCACCAGCCAAAATGTACAGGTCTGGCCACTGAAAGAGCCACTGAGGGGAAAGGGGGGGGGAGCTGACCCCTTCCCTCTCCCCCTACCCCCACAGCGCCCCATGAAATATTCTGCACCCCCGCCCACAAGTGCAGAACATCGGGGGACTCCGTTCCGTTGTTCGGTGCGCTACCGAACCTCCTGCTGTTCTTGCAAAGTGTGTTTAAGGGCAAAGTGTGTTTAAGGGCGCATTGCCGCCTGCTGAGTGTCCCTGATAATCACTTCTGTAAGGCGCCGTTCACATGACATGGACCTGTGCGCCCTTTATTTGCAGAGCCGCGGCTGAGCCCTTGTGCGGCTGCACCCTCTGACCGCACCTTGAGCCGGCGCTGGCGGGGGTCCATTGAAACGCTGAACCACAAGTGGAGTTAAGGGCGAACAGTTTGAATACCAACAAGAAGTGGGGGGGGGGCGGGGGTGGAATGCCAGCCTGCTCAGGCACAGTGTAATGGGACTATATGAAGTGCACACGTCACGTAGGGTTAATATACACTACCTAGCCGCTGAATCGCATATGGTTAAAAGAAGAGCGTGCACTGGCGGGCTGCAGGCGCACCAGCTTCAGAAAATCGCAGCTGTACAGCTAGCTGCCCATCCACACAGTCTTCCCCAAAGTGTTGTCCACTAAGACACATGTCCTATCCTCTGATTAATAGTACCTCTAAGGAGAGCCATGGCGAGTCTTCGGCGGCGGTTTCAGTCCCTTGCAGGCTTGCAGCAGCTGTGCAGTTCAGTTCCGTTCCGTTACGCGTCCAGTCCAGCAGGCGCTCTGTGGACTCTGCCCTCCGGGCCTCCGCCTCTGCCAGGCCGCCGGAGCCACTCAGATGCGCCTAGACCTCGCATCCGCCATCTTGAAGCAGCACGGGTTCTATTAAGCTCAAGCGAGCTCTGCTGCCAAAGTAACATTTGCCAAAGAAATACCTGCAAAAGGAAGAAAGCTGCGATTGACACTGTTCACAAAATCCTGCGAGGATTGCTTACTCGAAATAAACACATATATGGTAGTAATTTATTGTTTATATATCGCCTCACAAAATAAGTTCAGACATGTATACAAACCAATGTGGTATTGTTTATAAAGACTGCATTTCAAAACAGTTTGTGGCGCGCATACAAAGGCTACCAAAATGTGCCCTCTCGCGTACCCGCCATGCACGCGGCACTATGGCCAGCCCGTGGCTTTCACACATTCCTTTCCTTGTCAACCGCCTGTTTGGCCGCATTTCACCTTCAAGCGCAGCGGACATTTATAGGCCTTCAAAGGAGTAGCATATTCACAAGGCGTCACAGGTGCCTTCGTGCCCCCCGCCCTCAAGCAATTCCCTGAAAGTGCAGGAGGAATCTGCCAAGCCCACTGATATACCATTCCATAAATTCCGTTATATGTGAGGCACCTGACCTGGGTAACCTCACAAACTTCAAACTAGCACCCAGTTCCAAGACGCCTCTTCTCACTTTCGCCCTTGCACCCATAAATAGTGTGCTCCAAAGTCGATTTTATTAAATGCACGAGGTTTTTTTTTGCATTGCTCTGTGCTCTCAGGTCTTTGGCCAGGAATATTTAGATCATCATGTTAGACTTTTCCAGCTTACTCGTCCCAGGAAGTTAAACTCTAGCCACTCGTCCCAGGAAGTTAAACTCTAGACCTCGGAGTAGTACCACCACTTTGGTTATCGGTGCAAGCACTAGTTTAGTGTTTTCCGCGTGAATGGTACTAAAAGGTTATGGCACAATTTTGTATGATACATTTCAGATGACCACATGCTGCTCTACATAGGTACAGGGAAATAATCCTGGCCCATGTCGATTTTTATGATTTCTCGCTATACCATAGTTGAATGGAGACCACACCTTCGATGATGCAAAAATATAGCCACAGATTTTCTCAAAATTCCCCAAAAATTATTTAGGCGGAAAAATAATCAACTACAAGCAGACGAGCATCAAGCAATGCAAGATGCATACAGACAGGGGAGTTGCTAGGTCTGGAAAAGACCTGGGGCTACGCTAATGTTGGAACTGTCGGGACAGGGGGCTAGCTAGCCTTTTGGCTGTGGCTCCTGAGATTCTATCCGGGGCTACAACCAAAAGATCAGGGGCTATAGCCCCCTTAGCCCCCCCCCCTAGCAACGCCACTGCATACAAACGAGACTAATTTGGGGTACACAAATTGTTTAAAGTGACTCAAGCAACACGTGTGTTGTGGTTATGTTTATATTTAAGGTTCTGTTACTGTTTAATTCACCTGTGTTCCATGTCATCAGGGATAAGCTGGCTCTTGATATAATGGGACCCATGTATATTTTGGGGGAATTTGCAAGGTTTTTTTTGTGTTTGTTGACTACACCCCTAGATCGATAGAGGTGTTGCCGATGCGGCCAGGAACAGTGGATAGTATGTTCACTTTTTTGAACATGGCATTTGAAAGGGACGGGGTCTAAGCAAGTCTAGTCACAGATAACCGCTAGAATTTGTGTCTCGCCAGATGTATGTAACCAAGTAGTTGGATGTTGTTCGAGGAAGGTCTGGTTCTGGGAGTAGGCTATACAGTCCAGGATTTTGAGAAGGAAGGGAACTGTGGTAATGGGCCAGTAGTTGGTAGGGAGGGAGGGGTCTAAGGAGGGTTTCTTAATGAGAGGAGAGACCCAGGCTGATTTGAGACATGTGTGGAAGGTGTTGGAGGCAAATGAGGCATTGATGAAGTCAGTTATAAAAGGAGAGAGAGTATCAGCGCACAATTTGAATGTGCGGGCTGAGCCTGCGTCTCCTTTGCAATTCAAGGGTTTGAGATGTTGGGTGGTTTTAAGAACTTCTTCTGATGCGAGTGTGGAAAAGTTGAACTGGAGAGGTAGGGGGAGATCAGAGTGTGGCGGTGGTATTCTCGTGGAGGGAGGTTTGGCACCGATTTTGATCTTATTTGCTGAAATTCTGTCTCTTAGTTTATCAATTTGATTGGAAAAGGTGGTTTGTACGGTCGTGCACAGAGCCTTGTCCACCACACATGGGAGGAAGAGGGAAATGGGGTTTTTCTCTTGGGCTGCGTCCAGTGCGTATTACGTTTTTGGGCTGTGAGACACGAGAGTCAGGAGTAAGCGCTACCACCTGCGAAGGGAGAATGCAACCCCCCTTGATGAGGAGATGGAAACAAATCTGGGCAAAAATGTAAAAGACCCACAGACCCAGGATGAAGGAAAAATGACAATATTTTTTCTTCAAAAAGACAATCAATTGTACAGTGAGTTGGTTAAACTAGCTTGCTTAATTTTAGATCATTCAATGGGGGATTGTGAGACTGTGTGTGGAATTTCTGGCCCCGTTCTTAGTGAAGTAGAACAATGATTTACCACATCCCTTTTTACCTACTGCCTCAGCTTCGAAACTGAAATTGAACTGCTCAAAAGAGTTAGTGATAGATTTAGCATGTCGCCTGGCTTATTCAACACTCAAGATGTGGATATTATCTCGTACAAAATCAAGACACAGATCTACGTCTGGACACTCCGATTAGGGGTGATAGATCGCCCCTCCCTTTCAAACTGATGAACCCTCCTGTAAGGATATTTCAGGGTCAGGAATGAGCTTGTTACCAGCTTTGAACGGTTCCATGTGTTAATATCCCCGCAAAAATATCGCCATACAAAAATATCGCCATATTTTTGCGGCGATATTAAGGCATGGAACTTGCGGGGGACACCCCCGCATCCCCTGCATTCTTTTTAAAGGAGCGGAGGACACCCACGCAACCCCGCTCCTAAGAACCCCGAAAATGATCCCCCCAAAAAATATCGCCTATGGCCGTTCCAGACGACCATATATACAGCGATATTTTTGGTGGGGATAATATGTAGTGATACCCTTTGACCATTGTGCTGCAATGTTTAATTCGTCTGTATGACACTGTAGCACTCGAAGTTGGGGCGAATACTACGTTATTTAATTAAATTCATTCATTTCTGACGTCAGGTGCTGACAATCTACCTGTAACAGCTGTAAGCCTGGTCAATAGTGGGAATGATGCACAGGGTAGTACGCTGACGCAAGGAGAAGCACAGACTTCCCTGAATATTGGAGTCTATTGTGATTCCTCCAGTTCGGCAGCCTGTCCCCTAGCTAAAAACTCTACAGTTAGTAGAATGAAACGACCATCTTCTGGCATTAACATGAAGAAATCCCAAAACATCAAGGATGAATACCAGAGGCTCGCGAAAGATCCTAAGAACCATTTAACAAACTGCTTACCATAGAGTATTGAAGGGAAGTGAATCCGAGGTTTTGGCACCAACTACTATTACTATTATAGATAGTCAATGTAGAGCGGTCCCTGCAGGAGTGATCACTGATATTCAGTCTTCCTCCCTGATATTTCACAGCAGCTTTCTAGAACGCTGTTAATGGTGTGCGAAATGTTTGGGTATGTAAGAAAAAGAAAAGGAGGAAAGGGAATAAAGATGATGGTTTAGCAGCAATTACCCCAAAAGATCCCTGTGTCTTCTACCCAGGTCAATATTATGCATGAACGTGACATGATTCAGCCGTGGTGAAAATTTGGGCAAATCTCAGTTAATACCTTGATTGATACTGATATGGATATGACCAAAAAGGGAAAAGCTACTTGTAGGACCGAAGTATACAAGAACACGAATAATGTTACCCAACTGGTTCGCACTGATATTGTAAACAGGATCAGTGATCTTCCTGTTGTGAATACCTTCGAGTCTTCACAACCAATAATCTTTGAATCAGTATATGGGGAGGACCGTCATGTTCCTTTAAACAGATGAAGAATCCAGGTTATTCCTTCTTCAATCCCAGAATAAAGCTCGATTGCATACTGCGATTTTAAATGTGTTCAGTTATTTGACGAATCTTGGAATGGGAAATGTGCTGTACACTTCTTTTCGAAATTAATACAGAAATTAGTAAATGCCCACCAAGAAGATATTCTGCTAAAAGGCTTAGAAAGCTACTACTTTAAACATACTAATGTAGTGGCAAAGTCTCCTCGAAGGAATATGACTGTGACTTGCCATTTTGACAATGACCACAGGGGTCAAGTCCTAAACATTAAAGTGTGGGGATTCATCAACAAACGCAATGGGATGCGACTTCGGCAGAAATGAGTATATCAAGGTGAAAAATGCACATTTCATTAAATTGGCTTTGCATAACCACCCACGTTGCACAGGCCGAATGGAATTTGCCTTTCATAAAATCAACACAAACACAAAACCAAGAGAGGATATTTTCCTAAAATAGTGTTTTAAAAACATTAAAAGGTGTGCATATTATAAACTCCAAGAACCAATACAAATGTTTTCCCTCGGACTTGCAGTACTGAAATGCCACATTTCACCTTTAGTTGTTTGATATTTTCATCAGGTTATGTAGTGCAGTGGTGAAGTGTCCGGCTTACAAACCTGACGACTGTGGTTTGATCCCCGAGGTCATCTTTAATTCATAAATTCAAGGTTTCTCATTTTAGCTGGGGGACTGAGTCCACCCTCTGAATAAAGTGGGTGGACTCCGTCCCCCGCGTGTACCCTCGATTTGAGCCATGCAACCGAAGCATGTTAAGCGAGATCAGTATTCATCGAGTTAGGGTTGGCTCCAATCACAGTCACTAGACCAGGATTTAAGCACTGGCGTAACAGGGGCCTCCGTGGTGCAGGGGGCCCTGCTAGCACATGTGCTGGTAGGGGGCTGCACTTGAAAAAATATATATATGCTTTTTTTCTCAGCAAAAAAAAAAAATCGTTTTGAATTCACTCTGCATTAATAAAGAAATGATTTCTGTAACAGAAATCATTTCTTTATGAAGGCATAGTGACTACAAAAAGAAACTTTCCTTTTGAAGGCTGAGGGCTCCCCCCAACCCATTACATGGAAGACCCTAGGCTGGAGGGCTCCATGTTATGGGGTGAGGGAGCCCTATGGCTTCAAAAATAAATAGTTTATTTTTGAAGTCACTCTGCCTTCATAAAGAAATTATTTCCGTTATGGTTCGGTCCTTAACTGAATCATTTCTTAATGAAGTTAGAGTGACTTCAAAAAGAAACAATGGGGCTCATTCTGACCATGCCAGCCCGGAAACAACGGTGCTGACCGGCATATTACAGGTCTACCTGGTGGTGCCGCTGTGCCCGACAGGTCTGACCCTGCCGGGCTCAGTACAGTGGCCATGGAAAGCAGACCCGTCACGGAAGCACCGGCACCGTTAAAAACAGTGCTGGGGCTTCCGTGTATCCAAACCGGTGCCTGACTTCCCGGCCGCTGGACTTGGAAGAGCCTGGTGGCACCGGGAAGTCAGGCGCCGGGAAGTTTTTTACGGGTCTGGCGGCAACCCATCGGTAGCCACGGAACCGTTACCGCCGGACCTGTAATGAGCCTCAATTTCTTTTAGAAGTAATAGGGTTCCCCTCAACCCCATGACGTGTGCGTGTGTGAGTGTATGGTGAAAGGGTGCACACTAAAATGTATAGGTGGCTGCCTGTGTGAGTGTTTGGTGAAAGGGTGCACACAAATGTATGGGTCGCTGGGTGTGGGTGCGTGCATGTACGGTGAAAGGGTGCACACTTAAATGTATGGGTGGCTGCCTAAGTGTGCCTGTATGGTGAAAGGGTGCCCACTTAAATGTATGGATGGCTGTCTGGGTGTGCCTGTATGGTGAAAGAGTGCACACTTAAATGTGTGGATTGCTGGGTGTGCATATGGTGAATGGTGTGTGTGCTTGTGTACAGGGGCACAACCAAACCTAGATTTCAGGGGGCTAACCCTTCAAATGTTGGGAAAGGCGCTAACTTCACAGGTGGTGGGGAGGGGCAATCTTATTTGTGTGGGGGCATCTAACTTCTTTACGCGTTTTAATGAGACTAATCTAGTGCAGCTTTAATGTTATAAGCAGTTAACTCTCTCCTTTAAGTCTCCTATTCCCTCTCTACCCTTCCAATCACTCCCCTGGCTTGCAAGTACTAGATCCACATCACAATTTCTTTGCCTAAAAAACTTGGCATTTGAATGCAGGTACTAGCTTTGAAATGCTTTACGTTGATAATTGCTAGGCCGTAATTAACAGCAAAACCCAGGTGCCATTTAACATCTGTGTCCTGTTCTGTCCGGCAACTGCTCTAAAAGTCAGCCAGGTCGAGTCAACATAGCACAAAATGTCAGGGGGGGGGAGTGCTGAAGCCCAGTCAACTCAATGGCGTTGCGCCACTGCTTGTGTTTAATGCCTTGATTACTCCTAGCCCTATTCTTCCTCGTCCCAGTACTTATGTATGAGGCAGTACTTGGGCACTCTGCCTCATACACAAGTACTGGGATGAGGTAGAGGTACATGGAGATAATGCCTGTTTTAGCTACCTGTAATCGTCATTACTTCTAGTCCCAATCTTCCTCAAGGAGCCTCATACATAAGCTTTGGGACAAGGAAGAGGGACGTGGAGGTAATTCTTGGCCAAGGAGCTGATATTGGTGGTTGGGTAGGGGTTGGATCTGAGGATATCCAAACAACTGGTTGGTACAGAAGACAGGTAGGTCAGCAGGGGGGGGAGAGAGAAAAAGCAGAAGAGAAAAGGAAAGTTTTGAGCTGCTTCCGAAACATCAGATGGTCCGGCTCAAGTTTGAAGGGGCAGGGAGGCCATTCCAGAGGGAAGCACCAGCAGAGGAGAGAGATCTACCCCCTATTCTCTGCCTGGAGAAGTGTCTAACCCTTAGAGAGTTGGAGGTAGCTGAGCGAAGGGCTCGAGAAGGAAGGTATTTTGGAAGAGAGTGTTGGATGTTGTGCGGTCCCCAGCCCCGGCCCCAGAAAGCCTTGTGGACAATGCAAAGGGTCTTGAACTTGATCCTTGCAGACACCGGGAGCCAGCGGAGAGATTTCAGGGCTGGCGAGATATGATCCATGGGCTTGAGGCCAAGGATAAGTCTTGCAGTCCTATTGTGGATTAGTGGCAGATGACGGAGAGTAGAGGAAGGCAGAAAGAGAAAGAGGCTGTTGCAGTAGTCCAGCCTAGAGAGAACCAGGTCCCTGGAGACAGTGAGCTTCTGGTGGAAAGTGAGAAAGGGAAGAGTCCCTTTGATGAGGAGCAGCTGGTAGTGGAACTTCTTTATGACATCCGAGATGTGAGGAGAGAAACAGAGAGTGGCAAAGAAGATGACACCAAGATTTTTTGCCTCGCAGGAAGGTGAAGGAAGAGGGCCCAAGGCGGACGGTCAGAGTGAGAGAGGGAAAGCTGGTACCAGGGTCCCAATGAGAAGGATCTCCGTCTTACTGGAATTAAGGCAGAGATCATTGGATGCGCACCAATCCTGAATCGCGGACAGACAGTTAGGAATGAGCGAGAGAGGCGAGGAGGCCGAGGGGAGCCTGAAGGAAAGCTGAGTCATCCGCATAACACTGAATGTTAGAGAAGAAGGTATAGATCAGGTGGGCCAAAGGGGCCAAGTAGATGTTGAAAAACCAGGGTGAGAGTATAGAGCCCTGGGGAACACCACAGGTAGAGAAAGGTGGCAGAGAGGTTGGGACCAGGTTGGACCTGGGGGTGGGAGGTAGTCCAAGAGGAAGGAGGTCAGTCACGTTCACACAATAGGTAGGAAAAACACATCTGTGTAGCAGCCAAGTTAAACCCAGAATTGATCCAGTTGGCATAGCCAAAACCTGTGGTAAGGACAACAATTTAAGCTGATGTCTAGCTACAATAGAGCCAAGGCTGTGGCAGAAGACAGTAGGATAGAGGGAAAGAAACACTATCCCTGTCTAATGTGCACTCTCAACTAGGTTGCGGTGTTAAAACGCCTGTCTAATAGTGACAGAATAAGAGTAAAATTACCAACTTCTAAAGTATGTAACACATTCAGCCTTCTAAGTCCTATACCACTCTCTTCCAAGTATGTATGAATTGGAAGAGAATAAAGTAAAAAGGAAAGCGCACCAGGGAGGGTAAAGAAGGTATTTTCTTTTTTGAAACACTCATGGGGCATCTAATGGGGTAACAAATCCTTTAATGACCCATAGATTGTCGCACTGACCCTGGATTGCTAGGGTTAAAATGACACAAAAACGAGGAAAAAGGAAAACTTTCCTTTTCCTAAAACACAAAGACAATACAGTCACCACTTCCCTTCTAGAACTGGTTTTAGCTAAAGGGAAGTAGGACAGTGTAAAAAGGTTTGGTCAAACTCTCGACAATAGGCTAATTAGCGCCTTTATAAGTGTAGCAAATACCATCGACTGGTTTCGGTGGCATAACTTTGATAAAGCAACATTCATCAGGACAGTCTAAGATTCCTCAAGGCTTTTATAGTTCGTAATTCGGAAATCAGTTTATGAGAAACAAGAAATACGGTAGATGGAATGGTACTTTACCACCTTGACGTAGGTGTCATAGGACTGGAACAGTCTGGGAGGGTGCCTATGGGATCAAAACAAACAAAACCACAGTCACAATGCGGCTGCTATATTCCATGCACTGGATTTATGAATAGACACATAAATACGTGTCATTCATCTATACAAACAGGACTGTCAATACACCACTTCATCATTCAATCGTAGTGTGTAGCTCTCACTGCCCTCATCATGTTGCATGCATGGCAACTACATCAGATTTTTAAAGACACAGCATTCTACATGCTAGGTACTGGTTCAGTGGTCATTGGAACTTGAGATGTGTTCCATAAACAAATTACAAAATACAGGAGGTACACTCACCCTGTGTTTGCTTCTCTTAGAGACGAAAAATAGGGTGTACCTCAAACGGAGGCACAGCTTGACTGACCAGTCCCCATGCTTCAGATCTGTGGGTAAATACAGAAGTGTAGAGGTATAAGGGGCACTCAATTGCACTTGTGCCACTGTCCAAAGCAAGCTGATCTTTATAGCAATAATGGATCAGAACTTCTAGTAGGTTTCTGGCAGGTATGGAGAAAACACAGAGTGCTGCAGGTGAATCTTTCATAAGCAGGGTCACATTTTATACACTCGATGCGAGAAAATCCCATTACTGCAGGGGGTCAATTGTAGCAGGCCCAGTGGTTCCCCGGACTTACTTACATGCACCTTCCTAGGCGCGTGATGTACCCGAAGGAAAACGCCAAATACGAGCGCGACCACAGCCGTGCCGTGCTCGCTATATTTAAACAGATTTTATTTCCGTGTCACGTGACATGCTCCAGCATGTCATGTGAGCGTGTCTGATTGTGCGCCCAGTCAGCCCGGATGTGAGGCAACCTTTACGGGACCTGATCAGGCTGAATCGGGCTGGAGCAATTCATTCCTGTAAAGGGGACATGCCGAGGTCTATCAGGTATACACGCCTGTGGGTGCGCGCGTGCAGCCCGGAAGTCAGGCAAATCTTAATAGGACTGAGTCAGGCACAAAGTACTGGTAGACATGGCCAGTGGAGCCAACGGAGCACTCTCAGAGTGGAGGTGCCGGTCTGAGGTGATTATTCAAAAACAGACATGCAGTGATATTTGATGTCTAGTCTATTAGATCATTATCTATTTAGATCACGTGATGGGCAGAGAGTGAGGAGGGCTCATTGAGACAAAAATCAGATGTAATAATTATATATAATGTCTCTCATAGAAACCCATCCTTTATCAATGAAGGAAGAATATGGTATTGGTCACTGATATTGCTGTCCATCCACAACATAATGATTATATGCCATCCATGGGGACTCAAGGTTGTCCAATGACATTATCCAAAAACCCACCAGCCCCAAATAGTATTTAGTTAGTAGAATTCGATGAATGACTTAAGTGATCATGGCCAAGGAGTGCCAAGGTATACTTTCATTCAGACCAACCTTGTCTGTTTTAGACGGAACACCCATTTTTGTTCACGTTTTAGGAGGAGCTGGCTCATACCCCTTCCTCTTCTTGGGCATTTAACTTTTTCTAGGATTGTCCACTCGATCTCAGTGGCCTGGTAGTTCAGCCTAGAAAAGTGATCAACCATTGGTGCATTTTCCCGATGGGTCCTAATGCATGACAGGTGCTCTTGGATACGTTTCTTAATTGGCCTTGTGGTCATGCCAATATATCTTTTTCACAGGGGCACATTATCATATAGATTACATTAGATGTATTGCAGTTGGTTAAAGCAATTTGTTTCCATGGTGTCTTTAAACCTAGATCTAGGGTTTTAGTGCGTTTAGTAAATGCACACACATTACACTGACCACAAGGTGTATGTCCCTGTGGGGCTGTATTATTCCATAGGGTTGTCTGCCCGGTGGTCTCCACGGCAGGTGTATATGAGTGTATCAAAGTATCCCTCAGATTTTTTCTTTTCTTCATGGCGAACTGTAGTACGGGAAAATTAACTGGCCCTACATTAAGTATTGGCCACAGTTTAATGATTTCCCTTTTAATAAGGTTAATTTTGTTTGAATAACTGAAGACTACTGTGATGGTTTTTTCTCCAGCTGGCTTTGTTTTTTGTTGCAAGGTTATATCCCGAGGGATATTTCTTGCAAATTTCCTTGCTGGTCTCACAGCTTTCTTTGGATATCCGCGTTCCAATAGGCGGTCAGTGAGTGCATGTGACTGTACATCGTACTCCTGTGTAGTCGAGCAATTGCGTCTATATCCCTATATTAATAGGGAGTTGCGTTCAGTAGGTTTTCGAAAGACTGTAGTGGCCAAATAGCCCAATATAGGTGTGATTTCTACATTGAAAAAAATGATAATTTCTTTGGAGATGCAGTGTGTAAATTTGAGATATCTATCTCTTGAGTTAAGCCAAATCAAAACATTCTTTGAATCTTAGTTCTGTTCCTGTGGCAAATGGCAAGGACATTGTCAATATATCGCGTCCATAAGGCGACCTGTGTCCTGAAAGGATTGGATGTCTGGTAAATATGAGTCTCCTCGAATTCGGCAACATACAAGTTTGCCAAAGACGGGGCAAAGGTAGCACCCATTGCAGTGCCTGAGCATTGTTCATAGAAAGACTCTTTATAGAGAAAGAAGTTCTTAGTAAGTGCAAGCTCCGCTAGTTGTACTATGAGCTCAATAGGGACCTCTGGAGGGACCACTAGGTCTCTAAGGACTTTTTCCACTATCTCAAGGGTTGCTGCCTGAGGAATGTTAGTATAAAGAGCTTCTATGTCTAATGTTACCAGGAATTGGGTAGTTGGGTCAAACGTCACACCCTGGAGCATATTCAAAATACTCATGGTATCCTTGGTATATGATCGCATCTTGGGAATTAGTGGCCTTAGGAAGAAGTCTACGATTTGGGAGAGTGGTTCCAAAATGGAATCAATCTCAGCTACAATCGGTCTACCGGGGGGTGGTGATATCCCCTTATGCACCTTAGGTAGTGCGTAGAAAACCGGAATTTTCAGAAATTTTGGGGTGAGGAAGGCCGCTTCTTTGGCACTCATATGGCCTTCGCATGCTGCTTCTTCCACAATATTGGTGATGGTAACTCGGAGACTCTCTGCAGGGTCCCCTATTAAGATTTTATAATGTTCGTCATTTCCCAAGAGTGATGTGACCATGAGATCGTAATCAACCAGGTTCATCACAACTGTTGCACCGCCATTATCTGCCTGTTTGATTATAATGGCCTTATTGTTGCTTAGTTCACATAAGGCACTGCGTTCTCGCATAGTAATATTGCGGAAGGTACATTTTTCTTGCTTTTCAATCTCTTCCATTTTTTTCAATATGGCCTTCTCAAAGGTTAAGGATTCCGCAGATACATTTGGCGGGTAAAAGGTCGATCTAGGGTGTAATCCTGTCACATCTGTTTCTCTCCCATCTGTGGGGGCTGAATCTAGCATGCCGAAGTGTTGTCTAAGTCTGATATTTCGCATTAGCTTAGCAAATTCGATACGTGTTTGGAAGTCATCATGTATCGCAGTCGGAACGAAACTCAGTCCTTTTTGTAAGACTTGTTGTTCCACACTTGTCAAGACATGTTCTGAAAGGTTTATTACTAATAGTTCTGGGGCTGTTGGAGCCCCCTCCCTCTGCTCCTCGTGACTCTGGGGGAGCCTAGGTCTTGTCCTCTCCCTCTGCCTCCTCCTCTTTGGCCTCGGCATAAAAAAGCATTTCTGTTTGCATTTTGGCCTCTTTGGTTTTGGGTGCCCTGGAACTGGACCCTCCTATCGCTTGATTGATCACGGTTGTGTGAGGAGCTTCGCTCATTGGTACCGATTCCAGGGGTGCCAGGTCTGCTGTCTTCATCGGAGCTACCACTGGAACAAGTCCATTGTGCTGGTGTGTTCCACTTCTTGTTCTTGTTATTATTTTGTCTTGGTTGCCAATTTCTCTTGTTCTGATAGGGCAGTTTTTGTCCCACTGTTGGCTGTGGATCGTCATAGTAGCTATCAACTACATATGGATAGATCTTTTCATGTGAAAAAAATGAGATATCTTTTTTAAATTTCAGAATTTTTTTGTTTAAATTAAATTCTTTAAAATCATTAATCAAAATGTCACGGTCTTCTAATTTCTTCTTGAAATTCTCAAGGACTTCTGATGATTTAAGTAAGTCGATTTTAGATTCAATTTCTGTCATCAGTTTAATTGAGACCATTTTGGCTGTATTGATTATTAAAATCAGCCAGTCTCTTGTACATTTGTTGGCTATGAAACTCCAATCCTTAAGGAATTGGATCTGGTCTAAGAAGATTCTCGGTTCAATTCGAATGATAAGACCATCTGGAGCTGTTTGTGCACGTAAATATTCGGTCATAATGAGACCATGAAGCTCAGTTCTAATCAGCTTTTTGTTTAGGCCTTCAAGTTCATTCCAGGAGTCGTTATTAACCGTTACTCAAGGTACCGGAGCCCCCCCTATCAAGGAGGGGGCTGCTAAGATGGATTCAACCAAATCTTCTGTGAATGCGAGGAAATTTGACTCCGTCATCATGTTGATACTGACGTCCACCATTTGGCTATGTCACAAGGGAACACGTCAGTTCTATTAGAGCTTGATGTCTTGCTCGAAAGTGTAGTAAAAAGCAGTGTTTGAGGGGAAGAGAGATAAACTTGAAGAAAAGAGGTGTAAGTGACAAGTCAGTGTTGTATTGGAGGTCAGTCACACCAGGGCCTGATCCGTGATGCCCAGGTTCTCACAGAGTCAATTGATCAGGATGGCGTTGTTGACTGTGTCAAAAGCAGAGGAAAGAAGGAGGGTGAGGACAGAAGGAATGCTGGAATCAAGGTTAGAGAGCAGATCTTCATGGGTGTTCAGAAGAGCAGTTTCCATGCCTCTGCCAGCTCTGAAGCCAGACTGATGGTCATGGAGACAACCAACAGATTCAGTGTGGAGAGTAACCTGGGAGATGGCAAGCTTTTCCAAGAGTTTGCCCAAGAAAGGGGTGATGGAGATTGGGCAATAGTTTGCTGGGCAGGTAGGATCAGCAGACGGCTTCTTGAGGAGTGGGTGCACAAGGGAGTGCTTAAGGGGAGAGGGGAACCTTCCAGTGGCAAAAGAGTAATTACAAAAATCGGCCAAGGCTGGAGCAAAGGTGTCAATATGGTCCTTGATGGTTCTGGAGGAGAAGGGGAGAACCTGTTTGGATGACGCTTTCATGGATCAGCCTTGTCTAGAAACCTCGTCAGGTGTTGTCAGAGAGAAAGAGGAAAAAGGAGGGGGAGACGTAGAGATGGCCAAAGGGGGCTGATAGAGGAAGAGGGAGAGGAAGAGGAGATAGAGGGCAGGATGTCCTGAGATTTAACGGAGAAGTGAGAGGCGAGAGCGGTACAGAGGGCCTTGGAGGGAACAGGACAGGTAGAGACCACAACAGGATTGACCAATTCCATGCAGATCATAAAGAGTTCAGCCGTGTTGGCAGAGGCCGCGGGGACGCAGGCTTTAATTTGTGCTCTCTTCTTGAGGAGTGTTATTGCGTTGACTAGCATTTTGGTGCAATCAGTCTAGGTATGTCTAAATGTGGCCTGGCATGCTTTACTTTAATGTTGTTATGTGTCTACACTGGTCTACATTGTGCAGGCAGTTGGACATGTTTTCATTGTGGCATGGCATTTTTAGTAGCAAAGCATTAATGTTCCTGTGCACTGTTGGTGACTTACATGTATTGGATTGGTGTTACCCTACAAAACAATTGCAAACACTGTGGCTTTATAAACAAATTTTCTCAGAAAGTGTGCTGTATATTGCATTAAAATACATATTTATATCTTTCTCCTAGTGCAGTGTGCGGCATACCCCTTCAGAAACACGTTTGTGCATATTGCGCAAGCGTGACAATCTAGGACGGCCCAGATTGTGGCGTGACCCGTGATTTGTTGCCGATTTGGGCGGGGCCCTCTCAGCAGGGCTCGCAGGGGGGCCCCCACATTTGTGTTACGCCACTGGATTTAAGTAATACTAAAATTACAATCTTGAACTGGAATTCAAGAGGATTGAACTCGTTCTTAGACGTCAACCTGATTAAGGCTTTGGATTGTATGACTACATCTTGCTACAAGAGACTTGGTGGACTGACCTCCCAGTGATCGATGGTTTTATATTGAACCATAAGTTATTAAAAAAAGGTCCACGTAGAAGATCAATAGGAGGATTTCTAATCGCTATTAAGATCAGCAAACATTGCTCTCTACTGAACTGGAAATGCTCTTCAGATGCATTATTGGTCTCAAAAATCATTGATTCATATGATATTAATTCTGTTAATATTTTACTGCTGAATATTTATTTTGACTCAATTCGTTCAGACATAGATGTCTTATACTAGATGAAATTGAAAATATATTGATGGTTTGGCGGACGCATCACTCAGATTGTCCTATTATCATTGTGTGCCATTTTAATTGTGACTGTCATAGTATGGATGCTGATTTTTTGTTATGTGAAGAGGGAAAAGTTATGTTAGTTCAAGTGACCCATGCTGGAGGAACAAGGAGTACCTATGGTAGATTATGGAAATCTTTCCTCTCCAGATGGGGTTTCTTACATATAGTGTGTTATTTGACAATAGATGGAATTATGTACCGACTTGGTCTAACTCTGTAGCATCATCAACCATTGACTATCTGTTTACGAATAAATATAGATGTGGGGGAGGTGGTGTCTTTTGACATAGTAAAAACTCTGGTTAGTCGCCTGTACTCACATAGGTCTTGTCCCCGCACCCCGGTACTACCTTATGTATATATGTATATACCGTCTCTGCATTTTTCAATTTGTAACTTCAATGTAATTGTGTCCGTTCATTTGTTGTAACTAAACTACGCGCCCGGATGCCCTCTGGCCTGGTGCACTCTATAAATAAAAAAATAAATACAAATAGTGATATGATATGATTGGTTATTTATAACACGCTTAATACCCAGAGGTTCCTAAGCACGGACCTGGGGATCGAACCTGTGTTGCTCTGTGTCGTCTTGCTTCCAAGGCGAGTACTTTGCCCCTAAGCTATCCTCCCGGGACAGCTCATGATGATGCAATGTTGCATCTAACTGTAAGGGCGAAAGGTAAAAGTGACTTAGATTCCCGGGGGCCCCAACATCTTGTTGTTAATGGACAGAACAACAGATTCTGCAGTTCCGTAAGTGTGATAAAGCTAACAGCAGATTACGGATATGGTGGACAAGCATTCTGCCGAGGAAAAAACAATTTATTGTCTTCCTATAGAATTTTCAGCTTTACTATCCAGACTGGGAAAGGTGACTATAAAACAAACCTACACCTCTCACAGTCCTTTTCTTCTTAGGTCTAGAAATCATTTTGATAAAGAAATATAATTTTAAAAATGAATTACGGCGACCGATAAAACTTATTAAACAAGGGATCTCCGACTAACAGAGACGAAATAGAAAATGCAAAAAAACCTTCAGACAAGTTTATCGTAGGTGGCGGAATCCAACAATATATTTGTAAAAATCAGGTTCTGTTTAGCAAATTGGTAAGTAAAGATACACACTCGATTTGGCATCTATTAAACTCTAGTAGCTCTTCCCAAACCAAGGCACAATCCTGTTGCATTTCATAAGAAGCTTGGGTTGAGTACTTTACCAACAAATTTAGAGCAAATAAAGATCAACCCTCAAGTTTGCAGCTTTACGCTCAGGTTGCACCTATGCAGTCCTTTTTGTTCGACAAAATGGATGTCAAAAGTGTGATTAGGAGGCTAACCAATTCTAGAGTCAATGGCCCGGATGGGTTTGCAAATAGAATTTTTAAGGATGACCCCCCTTTGTTGGCGGACATCCTATTACCCAATTGACTCTTAGGAAAACATATTTGCCACTCTCCTTCTGATGGAATTGACGCTCTGTGCTGAGTCTACCCAGACTTTTAACCCGTTACAAATTGGCTTTAAGAAAAGTGTGGGGACCTCAATGAATGCTTCTGCACTCTGTGCATGTATTTCTGTCATTGGTGGGAACTTTAGTAGATCTCTGTATGTGGCTGCAACTGACTTGTCAGCTGCATTTGACAATGTCAATATTACAAAGTTATGGCAGAAACTGACAAACCAGGGTATTGATTTAGGTCTTTTACGCATGATTCAGTTGTTATATACCGGTAAATCAATGAAAGTCAGATTGAACACTCTAGGATATCTGTCTAGAAGTATACACTTAACGAAAGGAGTTCACCAGGGATGCATCTTAGCCCCCTACTCTCTATAATCTTTATCTAGCTGATCTGTGGGGGGGTGAGTAAGACTAATAGGGTTTTTGCCCCAAAATGGTCAGATCTCACAGTGAATATTATAGGGTACTCTGGTGATCTCATACTGTTGGATTATACTTCAACAGGCTAACAATGTCTTTTAGAAGGCGTAAAAAGTTATTTGAATGAGAATGGGCTGATGATCAATCCAGCTAAATCGTACGTGAGGATGTGTACCACCAAATTAAAAAATAAATCATTTGTTTGGAAATTGAACAGTATTCCAATTACCAGAGTCAACTCATTGAACTATCTGGGTTGTATTATATCAGTGAAAACGCTATTGAAAATTCATAAAGGGAGAATGAAGGAAAGACGTGTTCCTGTATTTAATGAAGGTAGTGAAACATAAACTATGTGCTTATTCGTTAGTCCCTTTAATAGAGTTTTACCGACTGAAAGTAACTGCAATTGTTCTGTATGGTTGTGAATTAGTCACATAAAAAAATAGGAAATTCCTGGATCGTTCGGAAGGGAAAATCTTGAAATCCACGATGGGTTTCCCAAATTCAGTTCCAATCAGCGTAATTAGATTGGAACTTGGATTGACTTCATAGTGTGCACAATGTGCCAAGCGAACTGTCTCTTATTTAAACAAAATAATTAAGTCTGAAAAACCAACTTTGGGTTTTTACCTCTATGAGTTACTAAAAAAGAAGTCTAGTCCAAGTCTCTTTCTAACTTAATTTCATAGGAGATGTCTGATCTTTTACAAAATGATCGATCTTGATGTTTTGGACTCTGATTATGTATTGAAAAATAAAATAAAATAGCTGGGATAAACGGGTGGACTTTGAAGACATGGGTCGATTGATGTTAAAAAAGAAAATTAACTTTTACCTCCCTATCGACAAACCAAGACTATATTTATGTACATTTCTTCTCAGAAATTCAGGGAATGGTACCTCAGATTTCGCGTGAATTGTTTGCTAACTTTAGAGGTAATTGTTCCGAAAGTAGGCATACCTAAGGAACTCCACGGATTTCGCTCATGTGGGCAGGCACCGTTGGAATCCCTCTTTCATCTGTAATGTGCTGACTTTTTGAATGAAAGGATCATACATCTGGGTCCTTTTATGCATTAGACAACTAAGGTTTTGACTAATTGTTTATGGGGTAGACTAATGTTAACTTCTAATCTGTCTCCTATTTTAGCTTTGGGCAAATTATTGGAAAAAATGTGTTCTGGTTCTGATTTGAGATTGAGCCTAAAATAGACTTTCATTTTTGTATTGATATTGTCTTTGTTGTCTGGGAATTAATTTCTTTTTTCTTTTAACTTATGGATGGTTTAATTTAGGTTTTATGATCATGGTGTCAATTTGTATGTCTGTGTTTGAACCCTTCCTATTTTTCTAATGTTGCTATATTGAAATAGATGAATCTTCTAATGTTAGTTTTATGAAAATGTTAAAAATGTTTTGATAACAGTGTGAAAGGTTCCTTGTAAACTGAAATACACTTTTAAATATTAAAAAAAGGATTTTGGATTTGATGGGAGCATGTTGGTCCAAGGTGAGTGTAAGAGCCTGGTTAAGCGAGGTAGCTAGAGCTTGAGGGTCATTAGCTGTGGCTTTATGGTGGGAGAGATGCTTAATTAGAGTGGGGGCTAGGAGATATTCTGTGAACCTGCGTTTATTGCAGGCAAAGATGGGGGAGAGGGGTGTAGCAGGATTGGCCAAGGGGTGGGAGTGTGATAAATGGAACTCGATGAGTGAGTGGTCAGTCCAGGACATAGGACAGCAGTGACAATGATCACGTTGTTGAGTGTGAGGATACAATCTAAGATACAACCTTTGGTGTGGGTTGGGTGAAGACCTGTTGGGAGAAGTTCACCTCAGAGAGCGTGTTGAAGAAAGTAGTTGCTCTGGTTCAGAGCTGTCGTTAAAGCCAGCGTTGATATCACCTAATAGAATGAACTTTGTGACAGGTTTAATGAAGGGTGAGAGAAATAGTGGGATGTCCAGCTCAGGGCTGTTCTGAGAGTTGGGTTGTCAATAGATAAGTAACAGATTGATGGTGGTTTGTGAGTTTAGTGTTAATTTGGATAATAACATTTCATAGTCTGGTTGGGTTAGGGTAGGGATTTCTCTAATGGGTAGTGAGGATTTGGTGATGAAGGTAACAAAGCCTCCCGGTTTGCCAGGACAATTTGGTCTGAAGATGGAGTAGCATAGTAGTATGACAAGTAAAAGGGAGGGTCCTGCTGCGCTATTGAGCCAGGACTCAGTAACTGCAAGGAGATCGATGTGGTTTTCTATGATAATGTATGTATGTGGGAAGTATGCTCGATAGGGGGCGTTCTTTAATCAAGGCACCCTTAAATTGTGTGCAGTCGTCAGAGTTGGAGGTGTTCTTGCCACTCTTGTGTGGATTGTATTGCTGTAGGCAGTGTGAAGAGGAGTGAGAAGGGAAGAGGGAGTTGGGGTGCGAGGGGACAGTGTGAGGGTTCTGGCTTTGCCCATGACTGGGATATGGTTGTAAAGGGGATGAAAGTCTGGGGATGTCGTTCAGTATTGCAAGTCGGCTGCTCTTTGTGCACCTAATCGAGGTTGTGTGTGTGTGTGTTGCAGAGAAGAATGAGAGAGTGTAATGTGCGTCATGCAGGACCTAAAGGTGATTTGGAGTTGTGGCAGGAAGGAGGTAAGATTGAACAGCGAGTGCGTGCGACCGGGGTGAGGGAGGGCAGGGGTGGGGCAGCAAAGGGGGGCAGGAAAGGGGTGGGTTTAGGGAGAGGCTGCAGTGCCTTGATAGGCAAGTCAGAAAAGAGGTCTGGAGCGCTACAATGGTTGCTATAGAAGGGGTGGGGCACAGTGCGGGCATTGAAGAACTGAGTGCTCTCTGCTGGTAAGTGGTGCTAAACAAGGGGAGGGTGCCGGGTGAGGTGCAGGTAGCTGGTGAAGGGCAGCAATTACCAGATGCTTTTTACAGGCATAAAGGGCTTACCATGGGTGCAGGAGACCCTTTTGCAAGGGTCAAGAGGCGAGTAAATGGCATGACACAAGGGGCCCGGGGTAGAGGGGATCCAGCTGAAGATTGTGATAGAAGTGTCAAAGAAGGGAGACAGGGAGTTGGTGCTTGGCTGAGAGTAATGGGCAAGTGCTTGGCTAAATGGCAGAACATGCCCGGACAGGCATAGACATGTCAGTGCCTTAATAGTGTGCCTTGCTGGTGGGCTGGTGTCACCTGCCGGCTTGGGCTTTCGAGCAGTGGTTACTTGACTTTCCAGCCAATCAGGATCACTGGGGGGTGAGGCATCGTGAAGGAAATGCATATAACTAGGGGGAATCCCAATACTCACTATAAAGGTAGTACGGTCTCTGCCTTGGTATGGGAAGTGTATATCAATAGAAGGTAGAAACAGATCGCAACAGGACATCCATACTAGTAATACATTTTAAGAAAAATATAAATTTATTCAAAACAATACGTTAAAAACAAAATTAAAACAAAAATGGCATGCATCATATGTAATTAAACATAGCATAAAAAGACTTTAAAATAAAGTGTGAGTGACAAAAAGGGTCCTGTAATTAGATTGCAGGTATTCTGTAAGCATACAGTTTTGAGATCAAAAAACTTAAGGGCAGATTATTAATGTACTGTTCAACTGTGAAAACTATAGCGTGTACTTTTTATCTGGCAGAGAACACGCCTCTCCAGCGGAAGAGAGACTTTTTAGACCACGACACTTTAGCAAAGCCTTTCCAGTCTAATTCAACTAGAGTGACTGAGAGTGTGCCAATACTAAGGATTAACTATCACCCTTCTTAAACACAGGTACAATCATTGCGGTTTTCCAGGATTGTGGAGTCTGACACTGGGCATTAAACCTCTCAAACAGAGCCACACACACACCTCTGCCCATAACTCCGGATGTTGCTTAATAGTGAAATTTATCAAGCCATCCGGGCCAGGAGCTCTTGAATTTTTTGCCTTGGTAATTATTGTCACAATGTCATATTTGGGAAATGATAAGGCCCACTTTGTCAGAGGTGGGTCATTTGTAATTTGGGGCATAACGTTTGCTTTATACAGCTATTTAAAGTGGGCTGTCCATGCCGATTCCGATACCATGGAGGTTTGTAATGCCACCTGGGGCGTTTGTGTGTTATTAATGATCTTCCAAAATTCTCCAATGTTCTTATTTTGAAGGGTTTCCATCATTCGTTCGGAGTCTCTCTACAGCATTAGGCCTTTTCAACAGACATATGTCTTTATCTGCCGCCTGACCCTGACGAATTGCATGCCGCATCAAACACTTCTGTTTTAATAAGTCCAAATCGATGCAATGTGTACGTTGCATGTTCATATGTTTTGAGCCTCCATTCTTTGTTTTGAAATGGGCCAATAAATGCACATATTCAAAAAGTGTTCCCGGCATGACAATATTGGTTAGACAGTTCGTTTACTTCATCGTCCGCAAGTCTTAGTCGCACCCTACTTGAAGCTACATCGATCTTATGTAGACATCTTGTCATGGCATTTGATGAACTGGTGACTAATTCCATAATCAACATGTCGTGATCGCTGCTTTCCTTATGGACTACTCTTAGCGATTTCACTCGCAGATGGAGAGCTGCTGCTACAAATATGTAAGCAATTGTTGAACCCTGGGTCGCCCTAATCCAGGTGGAGGCCGGTGGTATGTCACCTGTTGTGCAGCCATTTAGCATTTGAAGGTTTCGTATACTTATTTCCGCCATCCACTGTTCGGCTAAGGCCTTTTTCTGGGTTGTCTTTGAGTTGAAGTAGTCATTGTTCAGATCACCACAGATTATTATGTTAGACCCGTTTCCATCTTCAAGTAAATGATCGACTATGCATGTCACTTTGTCAATAAACTCATGTTTCCCCGCACTGCCATGATTCCAGTATAAATTTATTATTGATATTTGATCGATGTTTTGGGTCAATGAAATTGTTGTTTCCTGGATAAATGGCGAATGATTTATTGAGTTTATGATATCAAAACCAGACGAGTTTTATCAATTTAGAACTGATTAAGGCCACAACAGTAGTCAGAACTTTAGTCACATCATTTATGTTCTCATATAACTTAATAAACGGTGCTAATGATATGGACAAGGAAGACAATAGCAACAGTTCCATTGTTGGCAATGTCGTGCTTGTGCCAGGACCACCTGTCTGGGCCTTAGAGCACCGATTTTCTTTAACAACCCTGACTCTTTTCCTCCTAATTTTCAGGAAAGGTCGTTCAATAAAGGAGGAGACGGCTGTCTCATCTAGATCGGAATCATCAGTGTGAAATAGCTGTGTTTATTTTGATTTTAGCACCCTGCTAGTGGTTTCATGTTTCTTGTTGGCATTCAACCTTTTCTGGGAAGGGATCTGCAAACCGGATAGATCATGAGAGTAATCCTTGAACTCTCCTTTTCCTAACAATTTTGCGTGTTTATACGGCACATTAGGTGTTGCACCCTCCCAATGGTCAGATATTTCCGTGTTGTGACGCTTAAGTGACATTTTTGCCTTATCTTTAGCATTTCATAACATTGTATCTTGTATTTTACTCTTACAAGCTTTGTTCAGTGAGAGTAAATTCTGAAGCACGTTGTTTACAACGTCTAGCGAGTCACGGTGCACTGCACACTTTGTTATAATTTCAGGCACTGGGCAGTCTACTAACGTACTTATATTCTTCAGTGTGGAATGATCGCAGATCTGAGCTTTTACCATGAGGATTTGTTCCTGCTCGTCATTCCAGACACATGAGGTTGCATCGTTCGGCATTGGGCAATTCAATGTTTCCGAGTCGCTTATGATTAATCCGGCTCTTGGGCACTGTAAAGGAAAGGCGCTGTCACAAGCGCTGGGTTAGCTGGTCCCAATAGGGTGTAACATGCTCAGTACAGCATCGACAGTGCGGCACTCTACTCCATTGGACTTGCTCGTCTGCACACCACGTTCAGGGCCGTCTCCTAGCGATTGATTCGCCCACCACGGCCACATTTGTAGCAAGGCTGGCTGGTTCATTTCTTCGATAGATCCATGGACCCCAGCGACAGCAACAACCACTGACTGAGGTAACGTATCATGCGCTGATTCAAATGAAGTTGCCGGTAATGTAGTTTGTGTGTTATGAATAATATTACATGCCGGCTTGTTTTGACTTAATTGATCGTGTAATGGCGTACATGACGTTGATGGCGATGAGTGCGCCAACACGATCTTGGACAGCGATACATCAGTGTCTGTGCCTCGCAAATCATTCTGGATCACAGTTTTTTGATGAGCGGGCACACTATTTTCAGAAAATACTTTGTCATACGTGTTCTCAAGTGGCTTCAGAGATATTACAGTGCTTTGGAGCTGGCTGTCTAATGACTCAGTGATGACATCAGCTGTAGATGTACATGAATAGAATCAACTTACATTATTTGGCCGCGCTTGCTGCGTCGCTGAACTTCCTTCACCTCCTTCACCTTCAGCATGTCCGACACATTCACATTTTTTCTGAGCCTGAGTCTTCAGCATTGATGCAGGTACTGCCGTATGGGTCTTTTGTAGCTCAGTGGGCATGATTGTTGTCTTGTCGCCTTCAAGCGGGTTGGCACACCGCCACACAGCCCAACAGCAAACGTCTACAGCGCTTCACTCCTCAGGGCTTAGCGCCGCAAGGGCGGCGGAGGTGGCCTTATGTACCAGCTGACCAGTTAAGCAGGCAGCTGAGAGTTTAAAGGCACAGGCACACGCACCTCCGACTTAGGAAAGCAGTTTGAATGCAGATGAAAAACAAGTCTGTTTTGTCCAAAGCAATCCCCCAGCCCAACAGCAAACGTCCACAGCCCTTCACTCCTCAGGGCTTAGAGCCACAAGGGCGGTGGAGGTGGCCTTATGTACCAGCTGACCAGTTAAGCAGGCAGCTGAGAGTTTAAAGGCACAGGCACACGCACCTCCGACTTAGGAAAGCAGTTTGAATGCAGACGAAAAACAAGTCTGTTTTGTCCAAAGCAATCCCCCAGCCCAACAGCAAACGTCCACAGCCCTTCACTCCTCAGGGCTTAGCGCCGCAAGGGCGGCGAAGGTGGCCTTATGTACCAGCTGACCAGTTAAGCAGGCAGCTGAGAGTTTAAAGGCACAGGCACACGCACCTCCGATTTAGGAAAGCAGTTTGAATGCAGATGAAAAACAAGTCTGTTTTGTCCAAAGCAATCCCCCAGCCCAACAGCAAACGTCCACAGCCCTTCACTCCTCAGGGCTTAGCACCGCAAGGACGGCGGAGGTGGCCTTATGTACCAGCTGACCAGTTAAGCAGGCAGCTGAGAGTTTAAAGGCACAGGCACACGCACCTCCGATTTAGGAAAGCAGTTTGAATGCAGATGAAAAACAAGTCTGTTTTGTCCAAAGCAATCCCCCAGCCCAACAGCAAACGTCCACAGCCCTTCACTCCTCAGGGCTTAGTGCCGCAAGGGCGGCGGAGGTGGCCTTATGTACCAGCTGACCAGTTAAGCAGGCAGCTGAGAGTTTAAAGGCACAGGCACACGCACCTCCGATTTAGGAAAGCAGTTTGAATGCAGATGAAAAACAAGTCTGTTTTGTCCAAAGCAATCCCCCAGCCCAACAGCAAACGTCCACAGCCCTTCACTCCTCAGGGATTAGCGCCTAAAGGGTGGCTGAGGCGGCCTTATGTACCAGCTGACCAGTTAATCAGGCAGCGGAGAGTTTAAAGGCACAGGCAAACGCACCTCCGACTTAGGAAAGCAATTTCAATGCAGATGAAAAGCGAGTCTGTTTTGTCCAAAGCACTGGCCACAGCCCAACAGCAAACGTCCACATCCTCACTCCTCAGGGATTAGCGCCTAAAGGGTGGCGGAGGCGGCCTTATGTACCAGCTGACCAGTTAATTAGGCAGCGGAGAGTTTAAAGGCACAGGCACACGCACCTCCGACTTAGGAAAGCAATTTCAATGCAGATGAAAAGCGAGTCTGTTTTGTCCAAAGCACTGGCCACAGCCCAACAGCAAACGTCCACAGCCCTTCACTCCTCAGGGTTTAGTATTGTTTTATTCGTATTGTGCAATGTATTTTAAGATTTTGTCAATTAATTTAATAAATCTATGTATATATTTAATGTCATTAATAAACACACTACCAACGATGTTACGTCAGTTCGTGATGCCATTCACAGCGATTTAGCGTTGCCTTCCTTGTGAATTGTCTGAAGTGCTCACTGGATAAGCAGGTGATCTATAGATCAAAGTTCATTTTATGTTACTGAGTTTCCCTAGTGGGTGTCTATCAACAGCCCAGTAAACCATGTGTTACGATTTCTTTTCTGGTCTGTTTTGAATATAGCAAACCTGTTGTTCCTGAAGTTGCTGAAGCAACTTGTTCCAAAGTGGCTGTCTTTGTGTTATCAAAAATTGACCCACTTTGCGTTTCTGGTCTGGGTTGTTGGTAAACCTTTTGTTGTCAATGATCCGAGGTTGCGTGTTGGTTGGTTGGTAGTGTGATAGGAGATTGGACAGATGATGTGGACTCTTGCTGCAGTATATTTTATTGGTGCCAGCATGCCCGATATGATCAATCGATAGTGCTTACAAAAATGTGGAAGTTGCAGAGAGCGTCTGGGTAATGGGGATGGCTCTGGCAGCCATAAGCAGGGTCTTTAGATGGCCACAGTTAAATGCAGGTTGAAACCCGCGCTAGTACAGGCTCTGGCCCGATCTAGCTGTTTTCCTGGGGGGAGGAGCTAGTAAGGTGATGGTCACTTAGCTGTGAACCCAGTGGTATTTACCACATGGGTTTCCAGAATGTGGTGTTTATCACATTGATCTTGCACGCAAAAGGTCCTCAGTTTGATATAAATCCACACCCATTGTGTAATTCATGTTCATACCTTAAAATGTTTAATTAATTTGTGGACTGGGCACTCCACAAGTATAGCCATGGGAGTGGTTTGTTACATTGCTTGGACGACTTCCTCTTTGTGTAGGAAAGAGGGCGGAGCAAATGTGGAGATAGGCTTAGCATTCAAAGTCTCATTCCAGAGCTGGGAATCCCACTGGTGTGGATGCAACAGTAAGCCAAGTAATATCCCTTACTTTCATGGGAAATTTAATGTAATAAGCATGTCATATACAGGCTCCCACAAAACAAAACTAATTGGTTTTCGGAACCCATCATGGAAATGTTAAAGAAAAGTCGACATTCTGGAAAATGCAAGACCTGATGGATAAACTGAATTTTACAGCAAGGACCATACTAGCCGGAAGACTGGTTTCCAGGTGAGCTCTAGAAATGTACGGCCTTAAACAAAAACAGGCTATCTCTTCCTCGCTTCCTTTTCTTCTCTTCTCTATACCTTCCTTACTCTGCTTACACTCGTAACCTTGGTTATTGAATCCATCACACCACTTCTTTGTCTACTTTTCCAAATCTGCCACTGTAGCCAGACTTAACCTCTTCAAAATCAGAAAAATCTGTCATCTTCCTTTCACAATTGTTAGAGCGCTAATCTCCTCCATAGTCGTTTCTAGATCTTACTACTGTGCCAGTCTCCTCTCTGGCCTTCCCAACAATGCCTTTTCACCGCTGGACAAAGTCCTCAACTTCGTGGCCCGCACACTTTTTTCAACCGTTCTCACTTTACCTCTACCTCCTCAGCACTTCACCAGATTGACTGGCTATCTATGAAACTAAGGGCTAAGTATAAACTTGGACTGGTCCCATCCTACCTATTTGCTCATATAACTCCCTATTCTCCTCCTTGCTCATCCTCAGCTCGCCTCCTTGCCATCACTCAAGCCCGGTTCTCCCTCTCATTTCCACTCTCTCTCTCTCGCCTCGCCCCTCAACTCTGGAATGCTCTCGCTCTCCCTCTCCGTACTACTCAAACTCTACCACTATTTAAATCCAACCTCAAAGCTCTCCTTCTTTCTGATAAATCCGTTTCCTAGCACTCCATGCTACCCCATCACCCTGTTTTCCTCGATCACTACCATTCATGGACAACTCAACAGTACCTTTCCGTTACCCCTCCCTCCTTAATGCAGCTCTTGCTCCACCATCCCATGCCTATGTCATTCTGTCCTGTCCTCGTCTCCCGTTTAAGTTTCCACCTTCCCCTGCAACATATGATCTTCAAGTCACATTCTCTCACCCCATTGTAAAGGATCCATGTCCTTTCCACTTTATCAGTGGTAAATTCTGTAAGCATTTGTGTGTCAAAAATGCATTGCTTTCCCTGTGAATTTTATTAATAAAATATGAATTATAAAATAATAAAATATGAATACATTAGTATATGAAATATTAGTAACACATGCTAGTAAAATGTACCTTTATTTATGAATGTTTATCATTAATCAAACAGTTAGAAACATTCTAGGATAAAATAGTGACTACTGGCATTATCACATATGATATGATATGATATGGCATTTATAATGGGCCTATACACAATTGTTACAAGGCGTGACGAGACAAGGGAGGGTAACAAAAGGGAGGACGGACAACGATGCTACTAGGCCAGGTGTCATTCAGATCGTGCAAGTGCGTGGGAAGGGGGCAGGGACACTACAGTACATGGGAAAGATGATAACAATAAATAAGTAAATGGCCAGCATGTGGCAAGTGCATGGGTAAGTGCGGGCATCAAGAGTCAAGGGCTGCTAGGGGAACTGTAGGGATACAGAAACAGTCGCCAAGTGCAGGGGTTGCCAGGTGGGCAGTGTAGGTGTGTGATGCTGGCGGGAGGAAGACCTGGGCCAGAGATCAGAGGGTGACCAGGTAGCCAGGACAGTTCTGGTTACAGCCAGGAGGACAGCAGAGGAGAGGAGGAGAAAAAGCAGAAGCAAAGAGGAAGGGTTTGAGGTGCTTCCGGAACCGGAGATGGTTCTCCTCAAGTTTAAGGGAGGCAGGGAGGCTGTTCCAGAGGGAGGCGCCAGCCGAAGAAAGAGATCTACCAACAACTCATTGCTTGGAGAAGCGCCTGACCCTGAGGGAGTTGGAGGCGGATGAGCAAAGAGCTCGCGTAGGAAGATATTTAGGAAGAGAGAGTTGAAGTGATTGAGGCCCCAGGACCCAGAAGGCCTTGTGAACGATGCAAAGGGTTTTGAACTTAATCCTCACAGCCACTGGGAGCCAGTGCAAAGATTTCAGTCCTGGAGAATTACGATCTCTGGGCTTGAGGCCAAGGACAAGTCTCGGAGTCCTGTTCTGGATAAGTTGCAGAGGGCGGAGAGTAGAAGCAAGCAGATTTAGATAGATGCTGTTACAATAGTCCAGCCTAGAGAGAGCCAGGGCTCTGGAGTTAGTGAGCCTCTGGGGGAAGGAGAGGAAAGGAAGAATACCTCTGAGGAGGTGCAACTGGTAGTGTGACGTCTTAGAGACGTCAGAGATGTGAGGAGAGAAGGAGAGTGTGGAGTCGAAGATGACCCCAAGGTTTTTAGCCTTGCAGGTAGGAGCAGGAAGAGGGCCAAGAGAGGCCGGCCAGAGAGTTACATGGAAGGAGGGAGTGGGTGTGCCGATGAGTAGAATCTCAGTCTTACTGGCATTAAGGCAGAGGTCATTGGCGGCACATCACTCCTGGATAACAGACAGACAGTCAGAGATGAGGGAAGGAGAAGAGGAGGCTGAGGGTAGCCTGAAAATGAGCTGGGTGTCATCCGCATAGCACTGAAAATTGGGGGCAGAGAGCAGCGATACAGTGGGCAAGGAGTGCCAGGTATTGGTTGAACAGCCAGGGAGAGAGGCTAGATCCCTGGGGGGGGGGGCACCACAGATAGAGAAAAAGATATCGGAGAGGAAGGACCCAAGTTGGACCTGGGAGGGTCGGTCGAAGAGGAAAGAAGTCAGCCACGCCAGAGCCTGACCAGTGATACCCAGGTTATCATGTAGACGGTTCAGCAGGATGGCATGGTTGACAGTGTCAAAGTCAGAAGAGAGATCAAGCAAGATGATGAGGACGCAAGGGGTGTTAGAGTCAAGGTTGGAGAGCAGGTCTTCATGGATGTTCAGCAGAGCACTTTCCATGCTTTTGGCAGCTCTGAAGCCAGACTGATGGTTATGAAGGCAACAACAGATTCAGTGTGGAGATTAAACTGGGAGATGGCCAGTTTCTCCAGGAGCTTGCCCAGGAAGGGAGTGATGAAGATTGGGTGATGATTTGCCGCACAGGAGGAGTCGGCAGAGGGTTTTTTAAGAGGAGGTTGCACAAGGGAGTGCTTCAGGGGGATGGGAAGACTCCAGTGGCGAAGGAGTGATTACAGAAATCAGTCAGGGCAGGAGCCAGGAAGTCGATGTGGTCCTTGATAGTTTTGGAGGAACAGGGGTGAACCTGTTTCCATGAGACTTTCATAGATCGGACTTGTCTAGAAACCTCGTCAGCAGAGAACAGGGGAAAGGCAGAGAAGGAGGGAGGAGAGGTGGATGCAGAGGGGCCAGAGGAAGAGTAGGGAGTAGGGTGAGGGAGGCGATAGGAAGAGAGTGAGGACAGGATGTCCAGAGGGCCTGGAAAGGGACAGGAGAGGTAGAGACTGCGGCAGGATTGGCCCGTTCCTTGCAGATTTTAAAGCGTTCATCCGAGTTGTTAGATGCCACAGAGTTGCGGGCTTGAATATGAGCTCTCTTCTTGGTTAGGACAGAGAGGTTAGGATGATATTGCCTTTGGAGCAGGGGACAGGCCAGTTTGTCAGAGGATTTACATGAAGCACGCCATTTCCTCTTGGCCACCCTGCACTTGCGTTTCAGGGTGATGAGGTCTGAGTCGTACCATGAGTTGCACTAGGCTTTGGGCTTCAGGTGGATTCTCATGATAGGGGCAAGGATATAAAAAGTATCGGATATAGCAGAGTGGAGCGTGGAGAGGGCTGTGTCAGGGTGAGAGTCAGCCAATGAGGCACGGGGGGTGAGAAGGTAGCAGCCAAGGCCTCAGCTGACACACGCTTCATGGGTCGGATGACCGAGAAGGTGGGTGGCAGTGACGGAAGTGGCTTGGCCTGAGGGGTAGGGAGGGTGAGGTGAGAAGAGAGGAGACAGTGATCACTCCAGGAGAGAGGAGTGGAGAGAGGAACAGAGAGGGGAAGGTCTGAAGAGATCAGAACATCCAGAGTGTGCCCTGCAGAGTGGTCGGGCCAGAGGGGAGAATAGTGAGTGAGAGAGAATCGCAGAGTTCATGAAAGAGTACAGAGGAAGGACAGGAGGCATCCAGGTGGATGTTGAAGTCTCCAAGAAGGAGGAGTTGAGTGGTTGAAGCCAGGAGTGAGAAGGAGAGGTCCACCCACTCAGAGAGGAAGGAGGAGATGTGACCAGGTGGCCGATAGATAGTAGCCACAGTAAGGGAATGGCTAGGGGAGAGAGAGAGTCTAAAGGCGAGGCATTCAAAAGAGGAGTAGGCCTGCGTAGGAGTGACAGAGGCACGAATCCACTCAGGTAAGATCAGGGCAACACGCCCACCAGGGCGGTTGGACCTAGGCGCAGAGAGGATCTTGTAGCCATCAGGTAGGAGTGTATCAAAGCTATTGACAGAGCCGGCCGTGAACCATGTCTCGGTGAGACCGAGGACATCGAGGTCAAGTTCTTCCAGAAGGCGGCAGATATCAGAGGAGTGCTTGACAGCAGAGCAAGAGTTTAGAGTGGCAATATGGAGAAGGTTGCCATCCTTGAAGGACTTCCGGAGAGGGGTACAGATCAGAGGAACGCCCTGCAGAGATGTAGAAGGAGCCTGAGAGGGGGCAGAGAGGGAAGGGGATGGCAAGGTAGCCAAGGAGGAGGTAGTAGGGGGAGGCCTCTCCTCCTCCCTTATAGCCAACAGTTTTACAACTGGCAGTGGTGCAATCCTCCGCCACTCGCACTTTTTGTCACTTTAGAGATTCTTTCATTGCTTATAGCCCTTAGGCAAGCCCCGCGGATTGGAGCATTTATTTGCTGTACCGGTTATGTCCAGGCCATTATGGATAATCATGGATAATTGCACAATGTTCATCGAATAACCGTAAACAAAAGGTTTAATAATATTCAATATCATTTTATATTTTTGAACTGACTTTAAAATCTATGCTTTTTTTTAAAGATGTACTACTGAAAGATATTTCGTTATTGTATTCAAACTCTACAATCATTTAAACTTCACATTAATAATATTTCAAGTGTTAAATTCCAAACAAGTTAATAACATTAATATTGTCATTCTTGCTACAATGAATCCCACAAACAATTTGAAACCAGGATCAATAATAATCACAAATGAACTACTGGTGGCCTGCAACTATGGGCCCCGGGGCATTACCTGAAACGTTAATACCCCCCAAGCTCGGGCTTATTGCTTAAGTATTCAACGTCCGCAAGTAGGAACATTATCTCGGGTTTATTTACTAGTTTGCAATGAGTTATTCATTAAAGTGTTCACTTTATTTATGGTCATTTCCTCTTCCTCGGACACGCATCTGCACCACTTGACCTAGTCAGCTTGATCAGCTGACCCCAGCATACCCCACTTGGTGCTGCTTCGTGAAGCAAGTGGGTCCTTTGTTTCCAGTGTGGGGAGTCTCGCCTCTGGCTCTGTCTTCATTCCTGCCTTCAGTCTTAAGAAGGCTCGCACTATCTCCCGAGACAAACAATGCAGGGACACACAGTGTCCACAGCTCCACACAGCGCCCACTTTCCTCTAAACCACAAGTCTGCATATTGTAAACACATTTCTCTCTGGTTTGGACTGTAAATAAATTGCTCTCTGTAAATAAATAACTCTGTCAGTATTGGAAAAAACATTCAGTGAGTGAAGCATCCACATTTTGTAACACCCTGATTTTGTAAATATATCTCTTTTGAGAAAGTAGAGGGGAACATAAATCACTAATGTGGGCTCCCGACTCCACTGCATACAATCGAAATCAAAGAATATTCTGGGAACGAAAAAATGTGTATACATGTTTATACTTGACAAATATGTGTGAAAGTGATTCAAACGTGCAACCCTCCTGGAAGCATAACATACAGTGCACCTGGACATGATTTCACCTGTAACAACACTCAGTAAAAACGTTTGCAAACCATGAGTCAGCTTCAGTGTTTGCTAGTGAGGCCTGGGCGCTCCTGCATGAGCAAAGGACTACTTCTAATTTCCCGAAATACGTTGCTTTCAGTGCGTGTAAATGATCCCTGATCACTAAGAGTACCCACATATGGTAAATATGTTAATAGGGGGTTTAACATACATGTTCTCCTGCTTGGCAGTGCTGGTTTACCTCTAAAGTGCAAGTCAGCTAAACTCACCATGTTGTGGTTGGGTTTGCAAGGTGAAAAGCCCCATGTGTGATTTTACTACTCTTCTGGTGTGTAACCCAAGGGTTTTAATTTACCTTGTGGCATAGTTTCCATGTAATGAGTCACTTTCCGCACTAACACATGCATATAATCCACTGTGTGTAGAGAGTGACAAAGAAAAAGTGATAACAGTGGAGGGCAGCACTGAGTTCCATCCCCTGTCGGCGCTGGTATCCGACCATTTCTTCCCAGATCCAGCACCGGGATTATTTTGTATTGATGTGATATGATAGTTTAGTTATATAGCGCCTATGCACAATATGTTTCAAAGCGCTTCAAGGCAAGGGAGGGAACAAGGGAAAATAGAATGACATTCTTACAGGCCATGAACAGTAAGGATGTGAAATTAACTATCATACTCGGCCTGATGACATTTCAGAAAGTGCAAGAGCTAAGACATAGATAAGAAGGAAATGGGAAACAGACAGGCGACTACCATACTAGGCCTGAAGACATTTCTGGTAGAGCCGGAGATTAACAAGAGGTGAGGGAGAGGAACAAAACAAGCGACTATTGTATTAGGCCTGATGACATTTCAGATAGTGCTGGAGGGGGGACAAGTAAATGGATGGGGGAGGAGACAAACATTTGTTGCTATCATACTAGGCCAAGGGACAATTCTGATAGAGTAAGTGCATAGAAAAAAGTTAAGGAGGATGAGAAGAGAGAGGGAGAAGGGAGAGGAGGAGAAACCAGACAGTAAAACAGTAAGAAAAAAAATATGCATATATAAATATATAAAACGCAGGTGCCAACCTTGAAGCTGTATTTCTGTGAGGTTCCAATACCTCTGAACTTTAAAACTGTATTAATCGAAGAGGAAGGTGAGCGCTTTCATCAGGAAAATGCTGTATTTCGGCAAAACGTTGAGCAGACCGCTGCTTTTACTGCTTATATAGGATCAGTGCTAGCACTTTTAGACTCCTAATGGCCCCTAAAGCAATGTATTTAGGGACTGTCTCAGGAGGATAGCTCAGTTGCAACGTGCTTGTCTTGGAAGCAAGACGTCACAGATCAATACAGGATTTGATCCCCGGGTCCGCGTGTTATAAATAACATATCAAATCATAGTAGCCTGAAAGTGCAAACAAATATCATTTACAAGCAGTGAAAGAAGCTTTCTGAATCTGCTTGGGGAGGTTATTGGTGATGGAAACCCCAGCTTGGGAGAAGGGATTACCTACCAGGGCTCTGCCTAGGCTAGCCCCAGCCCACTTAAAGCCCTGGTGTTATCTGATGTGATGGCAGCCTATAGGATTGACAAAATGTGTTGTAATATCTCAGCACAAAGAAAGTATGTGTTTTGGAATCCTTAACTACTATCTTACAGTGTTTATAAGCAGGGGGAACCTAGAATGAAGTATAACATGAAAACTTGATATTATTATTGTTTTATTTTATGAGATCTGAATTCAGGATCTACCAAAAGTTGCAAATCAGTTGGAAGTCGGATACTTTCACAGACACAGTAATGACCTTGCTTCTCGAGGAAACCTAAGGTTTTAAATGATGTGTTGTGTGTGACTGTAACACGTAATACCACCCAGACCACGAAACGCGTTTGCAGCCCCCTGTAAATGCACTGGTATTGTGGTATGGGCTTCTCCTACATGGCTTACCGGCTGCCACTCCATTACTGTGTCTAGGCCAGCTCTGGAAATATGCCACAGCATTCTTTGGGTACTAGGCAGACATGCACTCGAAACAAATATAATGTGTTTGCTTATGTTAATATCGTGTTTAACATATTCCTGCAAGGCAATGGTGGTTTTCCTCTAAAATACAAGTCAGCTAAACTCAGCATGTTGTGGTTGGGTTTGCAAGGTGAAATGTCGCTTGCGGGATTTTATCTCTCTTCTGGTGTGTAACCCCAAGGCTTTAGTTCACCTTGTGGCATAATTTCCATGTAATTAGTCACATTGCTAACACATGCTTATAATCCACTGTGCGTAGAGAGTGACGAAGAAAAGGTGATACAGTGGAGGGCAGCACGGAGTGCCATCCCCGGGCGACACAGGTTTCCAACCATGACCTCCCAGATCCTGCTCCAGCATTTGTTTGTATTGTATTTATCGAAGAGGAAGGCGAGCTCTTTGATAAGGATAATGCTGTATATTAGCAAAACGTTGAGCAGAACAGTGGTAGGGTGCTTTACAATCACTCATGGTGATTGGTGAGCAGTGTGTGCCCCCGTGGTAGGGTGCTTTACAATCACTCATGGTGATTGGTGAGCAGTGTGTGCCCCCGTGATAGGGTGCTTTACAATCACTCATGGTGATTGGTGAGCAGTGTGTGCCCCCGTGATAGGGTGCTTTACAATCACTCATGGTGATTGGTGAGCAGTGTGTGCCCCCGTGGTAGGGTGCTTTACAATCACTCATGGTGATTGGTGAGCAGTGTGCGCCCCCGTTGATGGAAAAAGAAAATACAAGTGGGAACACGGGCTGGGAACGGGTATTGTAGGTTGATAGCGTGATTTATACATTAGTTATAAAAAAAGTCAAATGTCAGGAAACAGGGTGACACCTGCTCCTAGCTCCTGGTAGGTTTTTATTTGTATTACATTTGTGTAGCGCCCAGACCCGGGGGTATCACGGCGCTTGTACGTCATATGGAAGTAAGCACAGAGTAAGGTGAGCTTAAAACACATCAGAGGTACAGTATAGTCATATTTGTCGATCAGCCAGGTTTTCAAGAGTTTTTTTTTAAATGTGAGGTATGAGGGTTCATTGTTGGTGTAAGTTGGAACTGAGTTCCACAAGGTTGAAGCAAAAGCTTGAGCCACCTGCTCATTTGCGTATGAACCTAGGAGTTTGGAGAGCGAGACTGGAGGAGGATTGAAGAGTGCGCATCAGGTCTTGGTAGAGATGCAGGGATTGAGGTAAGAAGGGGCTTCGTTGTGGATACAGCGGTGCGTGATCACTAGAGTTTTGAATTCAATCCAAGCTTTAATGGGTAGACAATGGGCGTTGATGCGGTCAGAAAGTTTAAGACCCAGTGCTGCCTTTAAGGCATTATTTTGTAAAAGTTGGAGCTTGGCTAAGTTCTTGGCAGAGGTGCCTGTGAAAAGAACATTGCAGTAGTCTGATTTGCTGCAAATTATTGCTTGAGCAAGAGTCAGGCAGTTAGTTGGAGAAAGGAATTTTTGGCTCAAGGCAATACGTTTATCTGTTTAGGCTGTGGAAGACGCCACGGCATTCAACTGTTTAGACATGTTAAGTTCTGAATCGATGTAGACACTGAGCGTCTTGACTAGCTTTGAGACTTGGATGGCAGAGCCATCAATGGAGAAAGAGGATTAGGAAGGCTCTAGAGTTTGTAGTCACAGCAGGGAGCTCACAATGAGAAGTTCAGTTTTCTCATCGTTGAGACATAAGTCATGGGAAGCCATCCAGTTGTGGATGATGCCATACGTGTGGTTAATAGTCTTGACATCTTGAGCATATGGGGAGGAGAATTTGAGTGTCGTCGGTGAAGTAAGTGTATGGAGTACTGAGGGCATCTAAGAGATCAAAGAGGGTTTTGAGGTAGATGTTGCAGAGGGGCTGGGAGATGCAGGAGCCTTGAGAGACACCTATCGGGACAGGGATGAGGTCTGTGATAGCGTCTCTGATGAAAACTCTTTCTCAGGATTTCAAGATAATAAAGAAGTTGACATAGCACTAGTCTGCAATGCCATCGCTGTATTTGGCTAGAAACAGGTACCCGGCAGAATACAGTTTAGATGGGTGAGACCATAGCAAAAACACAGAAGACAAGCTCGGATGTGGTGGGCTGTATCACACTGTCAAAGCACAAAATGAAGGGAATTACAATACTGATGAGTTTATCGCCTTTAACAACTTGGGTGGTTTCAAAGGGATGAGTTTAGAGTGGCTTATAATATACATTTAAGGGGCAGTTTGATGCAGCAGGAGCCAGTAGTGGGAAGAAAGTGCTCCAAGAGGACCTAGTGTTCGAGGAAAGAGGTTGTTTGTAGCCACGTGCTTGCTCAGAGAACTGGTATGCATCGGCTTTCAAAGCCTGCGATCTGAGCAACCTATTGGTCGCATGCACTCACCAGGGTGCTAATTAGGGCTAACCCCATACAGAGTGTGTTTTTCAAACTGGTTATTGGATAAACATAGAATAATCTATTGTGAGAACAAAGACTGATGGGAAAGATGAAAAGATGCTAAATCCATTGGCAGGTCAACATCAGTGTGCAGGGAAAATATTGGAAGGGATAGGAGGAAATGTGTCAGTGAAGATTGTTCGATGCAAAAAGTGGCAAAAAAAAATAATGAATAACAATCTTAATGTAAGATATTAAAGTAGCTTTTGGCCTCCACACTCTGATAAACTATCAGGAGTCGGTTTTGCAGGCGCATATGTAGCAAGCTGGTGTCATCCGCCTCAATACTGGCAATCCTCCAACCCTTCAAATTACGATACAGCGAGTCCTCATGTAGGACATGTTGGGTGTGGACGTGCAAAATGACCGGCAACAGAAGTCATAAAATAACTATTCATGGTGCACAAGGGATGTGGGAGGTAGTCTGGTAGCATATCAGCCCATTACCATAGCTATCAGAAAGAGTTCTAAGTTTTGTTGGGGGATATCTACACAGACTCAAAGGTCCTATATGCAGTGACATTCAGAAAAAAAGGAAGTGTGAGTTCAGGAAGAAATAATTCTTAAGGAAACAATCAATACAATTTTAAACAGAGAAATGTAATGTAGACATTCTTGTGGGATACATTGACCCACTCAGCAGGATTCCCATCCATAAGCAAGCTGCACTTGAGCAGCCAACAGCAAAATGGCTGCGCTGGCTCTTGTGAGCACCACTGCCTCGTATCCAAACTGGATTTTGCAGCTACAAAAGGGTGGCTGCACTGATTTGCCAAGCACCATTGTGCAAGTTGGAACAGGGAGCACCCCAAGAAAGGCTGCCAGGGTGTGTTCTTGTGTGTACTAAAGAAGCGAAGTGAAATGCTGCTTTGCTGCTAGCCCATAGTTTCCCATTGAAAAGAGGAACCACTCTGATGCTCTTTTCATCTGTTCTACATTACTCTGCTTTCATCAGTGAGGCCCTGGCATGCCCATCCATATTCAGATTGTGCCCCAGCAAGAGAGAGCATTATTCCTGAATGGCAGGCTGTGTCAGACCACGTCTGGGAAATCAACAGAAGCTTTACTTTCAGCTGCACTGAAAAACGCTTGACTTTTGGGCTACAAATGTCAAAAATCACTGCTTCAAAAGAGACCGTAGCTCTCTGGGCCTATGGCAATTTCAGTGGATCTGTGTCTTAAACAGATTGCTATATGAGAGAAACTGACTAGGGCTGCAAAGCAATGTGGGAAATTCAGATGGAAGAGAAAACATTTTGAAAGGGACATACCAGCAGGCTTCACCACATGTTTAAATGTGCTTTTGCAAAATAAGAAAAATACCTGTTTCAAAAGTGTATTTTGGATACAGCCTTGTCCTGGCCTAGCAATGTAAAGGGGTTTTTGTTGGGAAACATATATGCAATGTTTTAGTTCAATAGGCTTGCTTCTGATTCAGAACATAATAAAATAAAATAAAGAATTAAATGCATTGGTTTGACTGAGAAAGCTCCAGACCAGGGTTTTCTGCTGGCTAACCTGAGGCCTTCCCCCAAAAGGAGCCACCATAAGCATCTGGGGCATATGCATGTTAACTGCTACCTTTGGAAACTGTGACTTACCAAGAGAAAGAAATATCACATGCTCGTCAGACTTTTGGCTGTGATCCAGGCTGAGACAATAGATTCTGAAAAACCCCCATGGCCACCCTGGGCTGAACTGACAGTTGGTGGTAGCTGAAGAAAGAAAATGGTCCCATTTGACGGGCAAAGGCTGCCCATTTGGCTCAAAATACTATTTGATGAATAAACTTTTAAGACTGTTAATCCTGTAACCGGACAGTGCAGAAATGTAAATTTTTCACAGTTTAAAAGTGATTTTCGTGGCTTTTAAATAAGACATTGCAGCCTTCACTGGCATATTGTGGTCAGAAGTGGCAGAGAATTGGATATTCTAAGGAAAGGGTATATGATGCCACTTTGAAATTCAATATTCACATGCCTTATGACAATATATACACATGTATAAAGTTATAGAATTTTAGGTAAAGTAATGCCATTGAAAAACTGTGAAAAACTATTAGACAGACGAAACAAAGTCCTACAACCATGAGAATTGGACTGCCATGCTCTGCAAGAAATATGTAATCCGCCTATGTAATTTGTTAAAGTCTGACAACGGTACAAATGTGTAATTTATGTTAAGAAGGATTTTTGGCAAAAAGGAATCCGGGATGGCTTTTCACCTCATAAAACACAACCTCATAAACTGAGTCCCCTCCTATTGGAGGCAACCAATATTGGCTGACCTATCCGGTTCTAGGGTGTAGGTCTAGCTCAATTCTGCCCAACAATAAACCCGGTGGTGTCACCCGCTTTTATATAAAGGGTGGAAGCTCACAGGAGCAGGACACTCTCTCCTGAATTTACAGTACCTGCGTATCCTGACATTCCAGATCCACCGTTGCAAGATTCCAGACTCTACTGCAAGTAGAAAGCATAGCTGATCCTATCCCAGCCAGGCCAAAGCATTGCTGAACCTATCCCAGCAAGGCCAGTGATCCAGAAAACCCCACTAAAATCCCAATAACTAAGGGGAAAAGCTGTGGGAAGCATCCTGTGACCAGACTGGCTTTTTGCCGACTACCTTGTGGGATGTCTTATCCCACTCATCCAAGCCCTGCAGCATCACTAGGCATTGCTGCCAGCAGAAACATCAGAATGGCCATTGGAAAGCATGCTGCTCGCTCAAAATCATCCAAAAATGCGCAGTAAAAATCTGGAAGATAGGCTGCCATCCACTTTTGCCTATCTTAGTGAGCACAGGCGATCACTGGCCAAAACCACCATTGAGCTACCCACAAAGCAGCCTGAAACCACTTGGAAATAGCAATGCTGATTGCGAAAAGAAATACAGAGCTGTTTGGGAATCCGTTTCTTGATTGTCAAAAATTGCTAAAATCATGGCTCACAAACCACCTAAAAAGATCCAATCTCCTTGTTGGGTGGTCAACATCATTCTCCCGCAAGAATCTACACAAATATAAGGTCCACAGAAGTGTATCTATATCTGGATAAAGTATACTTTTGAGGATTGCTTGCTGGAAGAATGTTGTCAAAAATGGGTGCAGTACCGTTACTCGCCTCTACCAAGAAGCCAGCGTTTTAAAACCAGTTTTGTAAAGTTAAACATGGAACCCCAAACTATGCCAAAAAAAATACTGGCTATCAGAAGCCTAAGGGTTAGAGACAACTTGAAACTATATTCTGGAAAGGCTTGAAGGAAGCAATTGTTTAATGTATGTATTCAAAATGTGGGTTATAGTGTAAGAAAAAAACAATTTGTAGACATTGGTTGCAGAGTTAAAAAGTTTCCCACACTGGGATCAAACAGATTCCACACCTTCCCCCTGGACAAAAGAAGCTATCCCCTGCCCCAGGCTAAGAGATTGAATAACTGGTGTGAACAGGAACTAGCCAAGGCACCCTGGCATGTTGCCCTCAGTCAAGACAATAGAGTCTTTCAACTGAATAGAATATGCTGATTTTGGTGTGACTTGTCAACAACTGCTCTGGGAGAGACCGGACATGTGGCCTCTGAGTCAAGCCAGCTCTAGGGGCGGACCAGACTGGAATGTGGATTTAACATTGCACCAAATATATGTTTAAGGAAAATGCTTCTAAAATATTGTAACAAGCTGACAAAAATGTAAAACTTTGAGATTGTGACAATGAAAAATTCACCCACAATTTAAGGCTAAGCTGGACGCCGTGTGATGTTCTGAGACCAAACCCCGGAATTATTAATATCACAGCTGCAATATTGTTGCTATGAACCTAAGAACTAACAGCAATATGCCCAGAGAGGATATGCATGCATGTATCAAATTTGGGGCAGAACCAATATTGGAAAACTCCCCAAAAATGCAAATAAGTTGTCATTTTGGAACTAAACCTCTTAGGAAGATCAGATTTGGACAAGAATGTACCTTAAGTAATCTGTGATGTGTACATGTATTATGAACAAGTTGTGCACCTTGGAAATATGTTATGAAAAATTGATTTTCTATGTAAAAGCAGAGGGGAGTGATGTCAGCTAAGCCATAAACACAGCATCATGATGACACCTCATGACACGCTGATCCTTTCTCCAGTCAAAAGACAGAGAATCCTTTAACGTATCAAATCCTTAGAGGGTTGGGCATGTAGAATCAGCCTTCCCACCAACTTTGAAAACACATAAAAAGAGACTGTTAGGACAGATAAGAGGCACTCATTTTTCCACTACTCACCGATTCCTGCGCAGCACTCTGCCGGAAGACTCCAGAATCCAGATAGATCCAGAGACCAGACTCTAGAACCAAACTCCAAAACCCAGAATCCAGAACTTTGAAGCAGAAAGGCCTAATCCTAAAAGCTGAACTCTTCTCAGCAGGCCTTCAGAATCTTTTGCAACCTAACCAAACCATTCAACAGCCGGGCCGTGCTGTGATATTCTAGCTAAGAACCCTGTGCTAGAACCCAGATCCAGACCCGGAAAGCAGTGCTGTAATCCAAGACCCGTCAGATCCAGTTCAAGAGGCCGCAGACCGCCGTGCAGTGCTGAACGCAGAACCCAGAGGGCCTGAGACCGTCCGGTGGCGAGAGTTAAGCCAAACCCCTTGACCAGATCTTTGACGAGGCCCATTCCATTCCAAAGCTAGGAGTGAGTATCTACTCTAGAACTGTCCATAACCAACCTCTTAGTTTAAAGTAACCCTCTTCCATCCATTTCAACCTGTCCAGAACTGCATTATAGAATCTTGTGTCCATCCTGTTGTTGGTAAATCTCTAAGGCGCATCTGTCATTTCTTGAATCTTGACTGTTTTTCTGCAAAATCTACCTTCACAAAAATATCCGTAACTTTTGAACCGCACGTCCTAGAAGCGAAATTTGTCATTTTAAAGGTAAGATCCTAAGCTTTCCAACAAACCTAAAGCGACATTCCAATTCATTATAGTTTTTCCGTAATCGCGATTTACGCACGCGGAAAAATTGCTGCGAATTGCAATTTGGCTCAATTTCATTTTCTGTCAAAATAGCTGCTCCTCCATTGCGGAAATTCGTTTTCAATTTGATAATCATTCATGAATCATTGCTAGTGTTGGCCTGAACCAATCTCAAGTAACTATCACTCATCCTGAATCTCTTTTAGTGAATTAAAATCAATTTAGCAGATTTTCCCATCCATTGTAATCACTTTCAAAAGCGTTTTGACCTGTGTTTTAAAATCATACCTGTTTCTCTAAGCTTGCTGGAAGGAACTGGAATTGAACTGCATTGTTGATTGTATTCCTGGAACCTCTGTGCCCTCATTTCCATCTCTTTATATTGCATAGGGGGGGAGTGAGTAGTCACAGGGGAAAAGGTGACCATATCATCTTTTGATTGAAATCATATCAAGGTTTATTTCTGTGTTGCATTCTTTCCCATTATTGCATTTCCTTGAGTTACATAAAGTATTCTCTGCTACAGTATCCTTCATATTCATACTCCTAAGTAATTAAAGAGATTGTCAATTTTTTAATATTCCCCTTGTTGATTACCGTCCATATTCATAAGTGTGCTATTCAAATATTATTTTATTCATAGAAGTGTGATATATATATATTGTTTAATACGTCGAAAAAATCTTTTAATTTGCAAAACAAACCTACTTCTTGGCTCAGTGAGGACAGGGGGATCCAAAGAGAGGGGCGTTATATAAGGGTTCATCATCCAGATTCAAAGAACTTTGACATAAAAATATCTAAATAAGGGCTTCCATTGGACATCCCATCCTAAGCATTGACTTAGTTGGATTGCTGGATTGAAGTCACTTACAGATTGGGGGCTCGGTAGCCGGGGATTCTGGATTAGAACTACCACTTGTGCAGTTTAATACAGTGTGCTAACTAATAGGATACATAAATCCTGATGGGCTACCATGCTGTGTTACGCTATAAAAGCACTCCTCAAAAAGGAACGCTCTCAGGAAATGGTCTGTTTTGCGAAATAAAATAATAAACTTCTGTAAGTCAGGAAGGAAATCAATTTCCAGAATGGCGACATTGGTAGATATCAAGATAGCTAGAGAGCACCTCTTACATAAGCTATTTGTGAGAGGTGAGTGGACTGAGCAGGATCAGAATGCATGGTTGCAGGCGATCACACAACAGGTCACTGCAACTGGGTTAGATACTGGAGAGATCAGGGTCCCTTACATGTGGCCCTGAGTGAACTATATATACCCCCGAAGCCCAAGGATGAGCACAGCAAGATTGCCAGGGTAGCGGCATATTTATATTTATATATGGAAGCCATACAGGACAAATGTGCTGAAGGTCAAGATCTAGCAAGTAGGCAACTGTTGGCATTAGAGAAGGCCCAATCTGATCTGGACTCTTCTGAGCAGAGGCAGCAGAGGAGCCAGGAGTCAGAAAATGATAGTAGGCAGTATCTAATTAAAATAAAAGTGGACATGGGTATCCTGCAACATGAAAGGGCAGACCAGGATACCAGAATTCTGGCCTTGCAGAAGGAGTATCAAGAAGGTTTGGACTCCCTACTGCAGAGCCAGAAAAAGCTGGAGCAACAGAGAGATTTCAACAGGGCATGCACAAAGCAGGTAGCCACCCTGCAAAGCCAATTGGATAAAGAAAAAGAGGAGAGCAATAAATTGATTTTGAAAGACCTGGATACCCAGGCAGAGTTTGATGAAGAGCTCCAGAAAGCTGGTGCCCTTCAAAGGCAGAGGGACAACCTGGAGGCACAGAGGCAGGCTCTTGCTCAGGAAAGGGACACCTTAGGCCAGGAACTCTGCCACTTAAAAGGCAAGCTGGAAGAAAATCACCTGGCCCTCCAGGGATTGGGTGACCTCCAAAAAGAGCCTCAAAACTTGTTAGAGCACACCAGGAGGGTGGAAGATGATCTGGCAAGAAAGGAGCAGGCCAGTAGGGGTGGGACTCAGGAGGTAATCCTCCTGCAGCAGAGACTGGCCCGGTACTCCAGGACCAACCAGGAAGCACAGAGAGAGAATGAGGCTCTCTGACAGCACAATGATAGGCTCCAGCAACAGGTAGCCATGCAGGAGAGACTGATAGAGTCTAGTAAGGCCTTGAATGGGGAACTGAAAACACAGGCTCTTGCATGGCAACAGGGAGCAGGGGCTGATAGAGATGAGATTCGCTGGGAAAGGGAAACACCTGAGCATAACCTCAGGAGCCCTAGTACAAGAGGCCTTCATCTCTCCCAGTCCCTGGACTCTGCCACCCCCATGTCCCTTGGCGCACATGAGCCCAGGGCCACGGGGATGGCAGATTACTATCCAGCCAGAAGTATGGGGCTCATAGGCCAGTACCTCCCAGGAATGGAAGGCGGGCATCCAGGTATGGGCACCCAAGTACTGTGAAGTTTAGTGGGGAACCCCAGGATAGTAGGCCCACTAAGGGCATCCTGAAAACCTCTGCCCAGTTAGGTCAGTGGGGGGGGTACCCATCAAATCCTGGGAGCAAGGAGGAATCAGAAGACTCCTCTGAGCGTCCCAGGACACAGGAGACTAGGTCCCCACATTCTGCCAGCCATTCCCAGGCTCGCAGAATCCGGGAAAACCTGGAAGATCAGATGGGCACCTCTGGGAGCAGTGCTTCTGAGTTAGAGGATGAATGGACCAGGGCTACCCGAACCAAGAAGGCCAATAAGGCAAAAAGGGCCTTGCTTAAGGACCCCTTAAAAAAGATCAAAGCAATAAGGAGCGTCATCACTCCTTATCATAAGAACGCCAAGTATTCTGTTTGGGAACACTTGGAGCTCTTTGAGCAAATGATGGAGACTTTCCATTTCAAAGACAGCAGTAGGTGCATTCAGTACGTAAAATGGATATTCTTCCCAGAATACTCCAGTTTCTTTGCGGGGCTGGAGGACGAAAACCATTCAAGATGGTCCACATACAGGGCGGCCATCTTAAAGCACTTTTCTGTTCACAGAAATCCCCAAGAGGCTTGCAAGGCAGCCTACAATTTGCAATGTGGAGAGGATCAGGCCCCACAAGAATTTGTGCAGGAGTTGAAGCGCGCCTTTGCGCAGACTACCAAAAGAGTGCGCACGGACAGTAAAGAATTTGTTAACACGTTTTTCCATGCCTTACCCAAATACATTATGACCCAGCTAGTGAGAGATTTTCATGAGAAAAGGTCACTAGACTGGGTCATTGAACAGGCCACCCGAATCTAGGAGGTGCAGAAGCCCATAGAAAATAAAACTAATGCTCCGAAAAGCCCCAAAGCGACCCGCACCCCTGCCGCTGCTAAGGTGGCAGAGGTAAAGGTTGCCCCCATTTTAGATTTGGAGATGGGGGCCTAAAAACCTGCCTGCACAGAATAATTCTAAGCCCAGGAGGCCCTCGGGCCAGTGTAATGAGGAACCAATAGCGGCCAATACGGAACAAAACAAGAGGGAGGGGGATGAGCCTATGATCACACTAGACCATATATTGACAAGTTTAAGAGACACGCGGGAACAAGTAAAAGCCCAGACTACATGTCACAGAATGCACCACCAATCAACTATCACACCGGACAATAAAAATATAAGAGACACAAGAGAAAAGAGACAAACGACATATCCCAGAATGCCCCAACGGATACATAATCAAAGCAAAAGCCAGAAAATGGGAATAGAAATCAGACAAGGAAGACGAAAAACCACGTTTCCATATAATGGGGCCTCCGGGCAGGCGGGGGTTAAATGCAAAGCTAACTCCCTGAAGTTGAAGCTGGGAAGAGATGAATTAGCCTCAGATGTAAGGAGCCCAGGGCTGGGAACGCCTAACGCTAATTACTGGGGAGGAGACTCAACTGGGTTAAAAGCATCAGAAAACAGCTCAACTTGTCTCTCGTTTTGCAGGAGTGGAAGGAGGCTGACAGAGTGGACTCGGAACGGTACGAGGACAGTACCCCATATCGGTGGGCATATTAGAGGAAAAAGGAAAACTCACCGGAGTGTACCGTACCGGACCTGTGGTCAAATCTGACTGCACAGCAGATGAAGACGCCTGAGTCCCAACGGCGGAAAAAGGGAAATTTGGTTATTTACTGAAGTCCAGCCAAGGCCAGTGTGGTACGGCTGGCTCCGAGCACCGGCCGCAGAGCTTGAACAGAAAAGGCTCTGAACCATTCGGAAGTGTTGAGTAAATGCTCGGGGCTGAATATTGCTGCTTTGAACAAAGAAATGCTGCCATTCCTGTGTTCTCTGTATTTTGAACTGCATTCCTTTGTGAACAAGCAATATTGCAATCCTTGAGTTTTGTTTTTAGAGCAACCTGGAAGACCCTTTATTTTGGTTTTGCTGCGATGAACGCTAATTGAAGTTAATTGGATAAAGAGAAGTCCGGGTGTACAGTCATTTAACCTCTGGTGAGCTGTAAGAAATAAATACTATTGGGTAACTTACCTCCTTGTCTCTGGCTCACTACTTTACAGCCAGTCACAGACAGGGAGCCAAGGAGATAGTCCCACAAATGGGGTCCCTCACTCCCCTGACTATGTAAGTCCCTGCTACAAGGGAAACCGACCCATCCTGGGTTATGTGTGGACTCCTCCAGCCCAAGGGGGGGGAATCCAACCAAGCACCTAACCCACAGAACTTCCCTCATAACTTCCCCCAGGAGGGCAGAAATTCACCAAATCCTGGGCAGAACTTTTTCCGCCAGTATCCACAAAATTTCCAACCCCAAAATCATCCATCCTTCTTTCCCCACTTCCCTGAGCCCAGACCACCTAATCCGGGAGAGGGGAGGCCAAGGGTGGAGGGGTACCCAAATCTTCCCAACCCGGGGTACTACCAGAGAAGGGATAGCTACCCTTCCCGGGATCAGTCCAAGGGAGAAAACAGAACCCCGTATCAGCCTGAGCGGGTTTCACAGCTTGAGCGCCAGGTCCAAAACATGGCACAGGATCTGGGTCGCATGCTGAGGGCTCAGCAGAACCCTCAGATGAGCATGCTGGCACAGAATGCCCCAAACTCTGGACCTGGTGCTCCAGAACAATGACGGGGGCAGCACTGCGACAACTCACCGGTTCCCAGGGAGGAGGCACAAGGGGAAGGGGGGTGTAAAGCCTTGGAGGAAGCTTCCTTCCCCACTTGTAGACCGCCCCTGGAAACCCAGGAACCAGAAACAAAATCTCCTGCCCCTGAAAGTCTGCCACCCAAGGAGCAGAGAGGGGGTAGAAGAAACAAAGCACCCAAACAGACCCATTTTGTGGAGGAGGTATAGATCTTCCAATTTGAGGGAGAGGGATCCTCAGAGGATCCTGGGAAAAGGATCTTCTCCTTCAGAGATGGGGGAACTTCTCCCAAAGAAAAATGGGTCCCAAGGGATTCAAATACAGACTGGGTAGATGTGGGGACTGAGCTAGCGCCGCCCATCATCCCATCCCAGAACCAACAACATCAAAATACCCTGGTTCAAACCCGTCCTGGTGACTGCCTCCAAAAATGGAGGGGGGGGGCAGCCCAGAACCGGAACCAGGGGAACCCAAAACATCTATCTCCAGTTGCCAACTTTTTCTTTCAGATTCCCAAGACTCTCCACAGAATTCCGCCCAAATTTCTTCTCTCTCAATGTCCAAAACCAGACAATTAGCCGACCAGTTGTCCAAAAATGTGCATTATCTGTGCCCCCTTGGCGAGAAGGAGGGAAGATACTATGCCCCGGTACAAGTACAGGGGCAGGGTACAATTTTGGCACTGGTGGACACTGGATCCCAAGCTACCCTTCTGTCCAAAAAGGTCTTTGATGAACTAAATTCAGAAAGGGGGGAGAAATACCAAATTCCTCTCACCCCTCTTCCTGGACAACTTCTGAACTTTGACGGGAAGGAAATTCCCGTCGAGGGAACTGCGGATTTGGACATTAAAATTGGGCGACACAAGGTGAAACACCCGGTCATAGTAGTGACCCCAGAGGGCACCCCTTGTTTACTAGGGAATGCCCTCCTGAGAAGGTTGTCACCCCTAATAGATTGAGTAAACAAGGTCCTCTGGACCCAGACTAGTCGACCCATAAAATTGAAACAGAGTGTCAACCATGTTAGTCTAAACGGCACATGCCACATGGTTGAACAAAAATCTGACCAAGTAGAATTTCACTTCCAGAACAACCAAATTCCAGACGTGACAGTAATAGCAGTAGGACAACTAACTGGTGATGGGGGGGTCCTCTCTATTTCTGAAAATCAACCTTCCTTCCAGTTTAAGGTGGTATTACACACTGGAAGGAAACACTCTGAAATTCTTTACCAATCCACAATCAGACATTCCCACTCCAATAGTCCAGAAAGATGCGAAATCAGCTCAGAGCATGGCTGATATTCAACAAATTGGAGAGCAGTTGTTCATCCCTGTTCAGTTAAATGAAAGGAAGGACTCTGTTCTCGCCCGAGTGTGTGTGAACAACGGTAAGAGCTTCATCAGCGAAGCCATGTTCCGCCAACTCCCAAAAGATCCAGCCATTCCCACATTCAAACTGATAGACAAATGGGAAATGGATTTGGAAGCACCCAATTCCAAACATCTCCGGCCAAGCAGGTGTATGCTCAAAATATCCATTGGCAACAAGAGCATAGTCCATAATTGTTGGGTCGTGCGAGACGTCACTGCCGCCTTTTACTTAGGCAGTGATATTCTCAATCGCTTTGCCATTAGTTTGGACCTAATAAACTTCAAGGCTTGGTCCCGATTAGTGGATAATCCCATGGGCTTTTATGACCAAGAGAAAGCATTTAGGTCAGCTCAATTGCTACCTTATGCAGTTGAAATTCAGATTGGAGAGGAAGTCACCATCCCAGAAAGGACCCGACAATTCTCCCTGGAAGTGAAAGTTAAAAGAGGACAAAAATTGAAAAACCCTGATGCTTATATTCATCTAAATGCTTCTCTCTAACAGCAAGGGTTGGGGGTAAACCCAACACCATTAGTCAATATAGAACATGACACCATTCCAATAGAGGTGGATAACAGCGACTTAAAGAGTATCACTCTAGCCGCAGGCCCCATTATTGGAATGGCGGTTGATGACCGACATTTCTCCATAGATTTAGGGAATTAACTGTTAGGACCAATCCCCAAGGACTGTTTTGACAGTGACAGTGATGACAACACAACACCAGACAGGATCTTTACCTGGCATGGGGGGGAACTTCCTGGTGTACACTTCCTGCCCTTATGGTAAGGAAGATGTGACTTGTGACTTCAAGAGGGATGAGGTGATTTTCCAGGTCCATGAGGGCTGCCTTTCCCACCTGAAGCCACCAGTCCAAATCAGCACTCTGACCAGGGACTTCTCCACCCAGCTGGAGGAGGCCGCTGAGAAAACGAAACCAGAATCTTTCCAGGCTTCAGGCAGATGGTTGAAGAGAGAGTCAACCTAGCAGATGCCTGTGTGACTCTGGAGCAGAAGCAAAAGTTGAAACAAGTTTTCTTGGATTTTCAAGATCTCTTTGTGGTGGACTCATATGACTGTGATCGCACCGACATCCACACAACAACAATTCCCACGGACCCTAGCATGATTCCGGTGTTTGTGAAGCAATATCGCTTGCCTCTCGCATCAATGGAGTCCCTTACTGAAATAATTAAGAACCACGACCTTAGAGAGCTCAACAAACGGGTCCATACTTCCCGATGGCCTCTTCCCTACATTGACCAAGGACTGGCCCTGATCCAGGGGTCACAGGTATTCACTGCAATAGACCTGACCAATGGATACTGGACTGTGCCTGTCAGTAGGGAGGACCAATACAAGCTGGCTTTTACCTTTGGGGGCCAGCAGTACACATGGACCCGGACTCCCTTTGGATACCTCAACTCCGGTAATGAGTTCAACATTTTCCTACATAAGGCAATGCCTGACCTCGGTGCAAGGGGTACCCTGGCTTATGTAGATGATGTCCTCATCAAGAGCTCAACTGTTGAGGAACACATAGCGGAGATCCGTTATGTTCTGACACAGTAGAGGGCCGCTGGAGCAAAACTTTCCTTCCATAAAGCACAGTGGCGTAGAACCCGTGTTAATTTCCTGGGGCATGAGATTACTCCTCAGGGTCTCTGTCCACAGGAAAAGAAAGTGGAAGCACTCCAGAAACTGAAAGACCCTACAACTCTGCGGGAACTAAGGAGCCTCCTTGGACTGACTAATTACAACAGAAAGTTCATTGAGGGCTACGCAGAGATCACCAGACCCCTGATTCATCTCTTGAAGGGGGGGTCAAGTGGGAATGGGGTCCAGAACAATCCGAGGCAGTAAGAAAGCTCAAAAGAAGCCTCTCACAAGCACCTTGCCTAGCCTACCCTGTCAGAAACAAGGTGTTTTTCTTGGAGACAGGGTTCTCTAATACATGCTTGACTAGAGTATTATATCAAAAGCATGACAAGGTCAATAAAGTAATCTCCTATGCGAGTAAAACTTTATCCTCTGTGGAGGAAAAATTCAACGATTTTGAGAAGGCACTCCTGGCAACGGTGTGGGCATTGAAGAATTACCGCCCGTTTATCCAGGGGAAACACATCATAGTGGAGACTCCACACCAGCCTTTGCAATATCTCCAAAGTGACAGAATCCGGGCCGGAAATGTGAGTAATTCCCGAATGACTTCCTGGATTCTGTCAATGCAAGGCTTTCCTGTGGAGGTCAGATATGGCCAAAACAAGAAGAGTCCCCTCGCACAAGGTCTGGCTGACTTGCATGATTGTGCCAGAGAAAACTGTCTCGAGGACGAGAGTCTAAAAATCAAGGACAACCTGGAGGCATACCTCAATTTCCCACACAAAGTCTTTGAAGAAGACAAGTGTGAGGGAATGCCCTCTGTCTATGTGGATGGATGCTCTTACCATATTCACAACAACGGGGAAAAAGAACTTGTGGCCGGCGTAGGGAATGCATGGCTGAATGAGTCACCAGAACCCTCCGCTGGGTACAAGATTGGTCCCCAAAGTAGGCAAGTGGCAGAGTTGATGGCTGTGCATCAAGCCATCCTCACTGCTGTCCAACATCAACTCCACAAACTGGTCATAATCACAGATTCAGATTATGTACGGAATGGGTTCGTGGAGCACCTGGTTAACTGGAAAATCAGAGGCATGTTATGTGCTAATAACAAACCTTTGAAACATGGGAAGTTAATTCAAAATATTGATGTTCTGGTCACCTCGAATGGGATGACCATCTACTGGAAAAAGATCAAGGGTCATTCCAAAGTAAAGGGACCAGATAAAACTGGAAATGACTTAGCTGATCAGCTGGCCAAAACCAGGGCCATCCAAGGGGATCTAATTGAGATTGATTCCCTGTTGGGGGAAATCCAGGTCACTGCTATCACTAGGTCCCAGACAAATGCTCACAATGATCTTTCAACTGCACAATAGAGTAAGGAGACCCCAGATGCTGATTTGATTATGGCTCAGAAAGGGAATCCAATAATTGGTAAGTTTTACCAACACATTGAGGACACTGAGAACTTTCCCCTGACGGATACCGATTACATTGGGAAAGAGGACCTCAGAGTGTTGATGAAATGTCCAAAAATGTTCCGAATCCAAGACGGTTTGTTGGTAAGGAAATCCCAAGCTGGCCATGATCAGTGGGTGGTCCCCACCACATTCCGAAGCCTGATGTTAAGTCACGCCCATGATGCGGCCACAGCCGGTCATAGGGGGTTTCATACAACACTTGAGATCTTAAGAGAGGTTACATACTGGCCACACATGGGGCAGGACCTCGACCAATACTTGAAGGGGTGTCGTGTGTGTGCACAATTTCAGCCAACATCCTTCACACACCGTGCGCCTCTCCAAAAGAGGGGGATGACACTGCCATGGTCAGATTTGCAAGTCGACTATATCGGGCCCGAGATTCGCTCCTATTGGGGGAACAAATACATAATGACGGTGACATGCTTGTTTACTAAATGGGTGGAATGTCTCCCGGCCCCAAACTGCAAGGCAGAAACAGCAGCTGCCCTGATGATCAATCACATCTTTTCACGTTTTGGACTACCCGAAAGGATTGAGTCAGACAGAGGTAGCCATTTCACCAGTGAAGTAATGACGAAGATGTGGGAGATACTTGGGGTTAAAAGAAAGCTACATATTGCTTACCGGCTAGCCTCTAGTGGGGTAGTTGAACGTTACAACAAAACCATTGTGAGCATCTTAAAAAAGTTTGTGGCAGATTCTGGGCCAAGTTGGGATATCCGATTACCTCTTGTCCTAATGGCCATCAGATCTACCGCTTCATCTGCAACTAAAATGTCACCGTTTGAGCTGACTGGACACAGGATGGTGCTGCCCCAGCATCTGCTTTACAGGACCCAAGAGCAGACATTGATCAATGCCTCCACAACTCATGAGTATGTTGAAAATTTAAGAAAACACCTTCAACATGCTTTTGCCTATGCTCAGCGAAATCTAGAAAGATCAGCCGATAGCATGAAGACCCACTATGACTTGAAGACTAGCAGGAAAGAATACAATGTAGGAGACCGGGTCTATCTATACAATTTCCAAAGGAACCAGGCCAAACAGCGAAAATGTCTGCCTACCTGGAAGGGACCTTTGAAATTGTAGACAAGATCTCATCAGTCGCCTACAAGATCCGCATCCCCAAAGGCAGTTTGGCAGAGGGGGAAGATAAGTGGGTCCATATTAATCAGCTAAAGTGTTGCCATCCCAAGCACACTCTGCAGCAACTGGAGGAGTCCTCTGGAACCCCAGAGGGGGCCACTCCAGATCAATAAAATTCCAGCCCTAAAATATTCCACATATAGTCTATAAAATACAATAATAAGAATGCAAATGTCTCCTGATTTACAAAATGTATATGCCCACCCCACTACATTAATAGTGGTGGGGAAATGTCTAAGAATATGTACAATAAGAATGCAAATGTCTCCTGATTTACAAAATGTATATGCCCACCCCACTACATTAATAGTGGTTGGGAAATGTCTAAGAATATGTTGTTGCCTTTTTGCTTTGTCATCCTAGGAGAGAGAAACCATGGAGACTGACCAAGGAGGACGACCCGGGGACCGGCAGCAAAGATCCGAGGACCCGGGGTATTGCTCAATACTCCCATCAGGACTGGCGAGGAGAACCGATCGATCCACCCCTGATGGAGAAAAAGATGCTGAACTTTGCCATCTGTGGAATCCGGAGAGATGATGCGGACATCCCAGTCTTGCAAAGTTCCATCGATGAAAGATCAACGGCCATCGCAAGAGGGGGGCTTGTGAGATGACTTAACCTACTCATCCAAGCCCTGCAACATCACTAGGAATTGCTGGCAGCAGAAACATCAGAATGGCCATTGGAAAGCATGCTGCTCGCTCAAAATCATCCAAAAATGCGCAGTAAAAATCTGAAAGATAGGCTGCCATCCACTTTTGCCTATCTTAGTGAGCAGAGGAGATCACTGGCCAAAACCACCATTGAGCTACCCACAAAGCAACCTGAAACCACTTGGAAATAGCAATGCTGATTGCCAAAAGAAATACAGAGCTGTTTGGGAATCCGTTTCTTGATTGTCAAAAATTGCTAAAATCATGGCTCACAAACCACCTAAAAAGATCCAATCTCCTTGTTGGGTGGTCAACATCATTCTCCTGCAAGAATCTACATAAATATAAGGTCCACAGAAGTGTATCTATATCTGGATAAAGCATACTTTTGAGGATTGCTTGCTGGAAGAAAGCTAAAATGGGTGCAGTACCGTTACTCGCCTCTACCAAGAAGCCGGCGTTTTAAAACCAGTTTTGTAAAGTTAAACATGGAACCCCAAACTATGCCAAAGAAATGCTGGCTATCAGAAGCCTAAGGGGTAGAGACAATTTGAAACTATATTCTGAAAAGCCTTGAAGGAAGCAATTGTTTAATGTATGTATTAAAAATGTGGGTTATATTGTAAGAAAAAAACAATTTGTAGACATTGGTTGCAGAGTTAAAAAGTTTCCCACACTGGGATCAAACAGATTCCACACCTTCCCCCTGGACTAAAGAAGCTTTCTTCTGCCCCAGGCTAAGAGATTGACAAACTGGTGTGAACAGCAACTAGCCAAGGCATCCTGGCATGTTGCCCTCAGTCAAGACAATAGAGTCTTTCAACTGAATAGAATATGCTGATTTCGGTGTGACTTGTCAACAACTGCTTTGGGAGAGACCGGACATGTGACCTCTGAGTCAAGCAGACTCTAGGGGTGGACCAGACTGGGATGTGGCTTTAACATTGCACCAATTATATGTTTAAGGAAAATGCTTCTAAAATATTGTAACAAGCTGACAAAAATGTACAAATTTGAGATTGTGACAATGAAAAATTCTCCCACAATTTAAGACTAAGCTGGACGCCGTGTGATGTTCTGAGACCAAACCCCGGAATTATTAATATCACAGCTGCAGTGTTGTTGCTATGAACCTAAGAACTTACAATAATATGCCAAGAGAAGATCTGCATGCATGTATCAAATTTGGGGCAGAACCAATATTGGGAAACTCCCCAAAAACGCAAATAAGTTGTCATTTCGAAACTAAAGCTCTTAGGAAGATCAGAGTTGGACAAGAATAACCTTAAGTAATCTGTGATGTGTATATGTATTATGAACAAGTTGTGCACCTTGGAAATATGTTTGTTATGAAAAATTGATTTTCTATGTAAAAGTAGATGGGAGGGATGTCAGCTAAGCCATAAACACAGCATCATGATGACACCTCATGACACACTGATCCTTTCTCCAGTCAAAAGACAGAGAATCCTTTAACCTATCAAATCCTTAGAGGGTTGGGCATGTAGAATCAGCCTTCCCACTCACTTTGAAAACAAATAAAAAGAGACTGTTAGGACAAATAAGAGACACTCATTTTTTCACTACTCACCGATTCCTGCGCAGCACTCTGCCAGAAGACTCCAGAATCCAGATAGCTCCAGAGACCAGACTCTAGAACCAAACTCCAGAACCCAGAAAGCAGAACTTTGAAGCAGAAAGGCCTAATCCTAAAAGCTGAACTCTTCTCAGCAGGCCTTCAGAATCTTTTGCAACCTAACCAAACCATTTAACAGCCGGGCCGTGCTGTGCTATTCTAGCTAAGAACCCTGTGCTAGAACCCAGATCCAGACCCAGAAAGCAGTGCTGTAATCCAAGACCTGTCAGATCTAGTTCAAGAGGCCGCAGACCGCTCTGCAGTGCTGAACGCAGAACCCAGAGGGCCTGAGACCGTCCGGTGGCGAGAGTGAAGCCAAACCCCTTGACCAGACCTTTGACGAGGCCCATTCCATTCCAAAGCTAGGAGTGAGTGTCTAGTCTAGAACTGTCCATAACCAATCTCTTAGTTTAAAGTAATCCTCTTCCATCCATTTCAACCTGTCCAGAACTGCATTATAGAATCTTGTGTCCATCGTGTTGTTGGTAAATCTCTAAGGCGCATCTGTCATTTCTGAAATCTTGACTGTATTTCTGCAAAATCTACCTTCACAAAAACATCCTTAAATTTTGAACCGCACGTCCTAGAAGCGAAATTTAGGACGTGCGAAATTTAACTGTCATTTTAAAGCTAAGATCCTTAGCTTTCATTATAGTTTTTCCGTAATGGTGATTTACGCACACGGAAAAATTGCTGCAAATTGCAATTTGGCTCAATTTAATTTTCTGTCAAAATAGCTGCTCCTTGTTCTCCATTGCGGAAATTCGTTTTCAATTTGATAATCATTTATGAATCATTGCTAGTGTTGACCTGAACCAATCTCAAGTAACTATCACTCATCCTGAATCTCTTTTAGTGAATTAAAATCAATTTACCAGATTTTCCCATCCATTGCAATCACTTTCAAAAGCGTTTTGACCTGTGTTTTAAAATCATACCTGTTTCTCTAAGCTAGCTGGGGAGAACTGGAATTGAACTGCATTCTTGATTGTATTCCTGGAACCTGTGTGCCCTCATTTTCATCTCTTCATATTGCATAGGGGGGAGTGAGTAGTCACAGGGGAAAAGGTGACCATATCATCTTTTGATTGAAATCATATCAAGGTTTATTTCTGTGTTGCATTCTTTCCCATTATTGCATTTCCTTGAGTTACATAAAGTATTCTCTGCTACAGTATCCTTCATATTCATACTCCTAAGTGATTAAAGAGATTGTCAAATTTGTAATATTCCCCTTGTTGATAAACTGCCATATTCATAAGTGCGCTATTCAAATATTATTTTATTCATAAAAGTGTGATATATATATATTGTTTAATTCTTTGAATACATCTTTTAATTTGCCAAACAAACCTACTTCTTGGCTCAGTGAGGTCAGGGGGATCCAAAGAGAGGGACGTTATATAAGGGTTCATCATCCATATTCAAAGAACTTTGACATAAAAATATCTAAATAAGGGCTTCCATTGGGCATCCCATCCTAAGCATTGATTTAGTTGGATTGCTGGATTGAAGTCACTTACAACCTGCATGCCCGCTGTACCCTTGCCTTAATCCAGTAACCAGACTTGCCCAGCTGCTTGCTGTTAGGAGTGTGCGCCCGCTATCCTGTGACCAGAGCTTTTGAGTCCAGAACTGGTTGACTGTTCAAATCCCCAAACTCAAGTGCAGATTATGAGTATTTCCCCATCCCATAGCCACACATAGTCTACTCCATCTTGATACTCTTTCTTCATCCTACTCTCTCAGTAATTCTATCCATATCCTGATAACTTGTTCAGAACTGTTAGAATTCTCTTTGCACCTTGTCCTTGACATCCAAGCGTTAGCACCACTTTTCTCTCCATTTCTGTCTTGCATAGATCATGAGTCTTAAATAAATTACATTTCCCTACATAAAAGGGGTACACTGCGTGAAGGGTTACAACTGCATCGTAACTTTTATATTCACGGGTGGCCTTCCTCTTTTCTAGCAATTAAATTTCATGTAAGTAAAACTTTTCCTTTCAAAACCGATTTTCGCTTCATAGTCACCCTTGCACTTCTATCTTGTCCCTGTGATGCGCATCTATCATCCATCCTAATAACCGCATTCTGATTCAGTGTTTCTCACCCATTTAAAAAAAACCTTTTTGACATTTAAAGCTGAAAAAGAGAAAAATGCAACGTTTCCATGTGTGATTTGACTGCACTGTGTTTTCAATTCCAACCTGCTATGTGAACTGTATGCCTTTTGTGATACCTTACCTTATAGTTGCTAGTGATATGACACCCCTGAGACTGTGATAAAACATATGCACATCATTATTTAATTACACATATAATTCATTATTTGTTCCAAACCGAATGTCATTTTAGGCCATTGCAAAATATATTTGTAAAATAAATATTTGTGAAATATATTTGTGATCTCATACAGTTATTCTCTGTCATTAAAATAGTTGTTATTGTTATAAAAACCATTAGCGGAATCATACATTTCACTTGACTTGTGGATTTTACAAGTATATACATTTTAATATTTGCCCTCCACACTATGGAATAAAAAACATTTTGATATGGGTATCAAGTCTTTCAAAAAATAAAATTACAAAAAAAGTTTCTCCATACTAGAATTCATCATTATGTTTTTTTAATGACACGTGTAATGTTAAATCACAAAATAAAAGGTCTAATACATGTATAAAATAGATTTCATCCCAAAAAGTCATAGTCAAAATCAATTGAAAAAGTGGGGGAGTTAGGGGTGAAATATATTGAACAGTATGCGCATAAACCCGACATACAATAGCACTGATAGACGACATGTACCAAAGGTTATCAGGAAGGTGCACAGATACGAACATAGACTGAGAATAGAAAAGGTCCATGGATTTCAAGTGGTGTTGCCTTGAGTGAGCCAAGACACAAAAACCTTTGTTGTATGTGATATGTAGATAGTCAATATTATAATATATGAAGCTACATTGTCAAATGTTAAAGCCAAATACAACCATTACGGATGCTTTATTGAAGGACATACAATGAGAACTAAATCACACCTAGGGATCCACTGTGACAAATTATCTCCTTCCCAAGCATGAGTAGAGGCTAAAACACTAACTCAGCTCTCAGAGCCAGCACAATCATAAAAGTAAAACAGGCACAGTCAAGAAATATACCTCCTTCACCTTTTGTGGTGTTAAGGATTCCAATCAGGCGTCACACACTGGACCGGGACATTTGGTCTTAGCCTGGGATGTGGCGCTTAATAGGAATGCTTTTTCTTTCATTTCTGCTAATTCGAATTGAGCCGGTACCCAACCCGTTTCACCTCCTATTTTACAAATACCCTGGGTCACAATGCACCATGAACCAGGCCGGTTGGTGAAAATACAATATTGATTTATTTGAAAATTAACGAAAATCACACACATTTTAATATTGGGCAGCAATCACCAATGGGGTGATAATTACAATAAAAACTAATGAACTACAATTGGTTAACCTCCTACAAGAACATATCCAAAGCACAATTGAATATGAGCACTTTTCGAATTAGGATAGATAGCACCCAAGGTAAGGTTTCTCCCTGCAATGTACCCTCAACCCACAAATAATCAAATTCTGAGTGGATAGAAAGAATTAGCAGGTAGTCAGGGATTTTAAACCCTTTGCAAAGGCCTAAAAAGACACTCAGATCTTGACAAATAATTAATTATATGTGTGTTTAAATAATGATATACATATGTTTTATCAGTTTTAGGGATGTTATATCACTAGCGCCTCTAAGGTAAGGTGTCACAAAAGCATACAATTCACAAAGCAGTTTAACATGTTTTGAGCTTTAAATGTCAAAACGTGTTTTCAAAAAACAGGTGAAAAACACTGAATTGGAATACGGTTTTTGGGCATGGTGTTAGATGCACAGCATAGAGACAATATAGAAATGAAAGGGATATAGCTAAAGAATTGAGAGAGATTTGGAAGGTAGAATGAGGTTCGGTTTTAGGAAAATAGAGCAGTCAAAAAAAGAAAATCGGTTTTAAAAATGAAAGGCACAATTTTACTTAAACAGAATTATTTAGACTATGAGCCTCATCACGAGTTTGGCGGTAACCATTAAATGCTGCGGTAGCGCTATTACCGCTACATTTAAGGGTCCGCCAGATCATGACCATTGCGGATTTACCCCCAGCTCTGAGCTGGGGAGAAATCCGCTGCAAATTTGCCGATTTTTGGCATGTCTACCGCCGGCAGGAAATCCACCGGCGGTAATAGTGCAAATTTTCCCCATTGAGCCCAATGGGGAATGAGAAATTCCCGAATGCGCCCAATGGGGAATGGGCAATAACCGTTCTGCCAAACCTGTGATCCGGCACTAATAGCGCGGGGAGTTTGGCGGTAGGGCTATTGGCGCGGGCGCTAATTGCGCCGGCGTTACCGCCCAACTCGTGATGAGGCCCTATATTGTTAAACAAAGCCATGGTAAATTCAAAGATTGATCCGTGACATCAACCTTTTTACAAGATGAGGTGAATGATAGAATTTTGCTAACACTAGAAAAGCAATTACAGGGTTCACAGAGAATTAGAACAGTCTAGACAAGTTATCAGGGTATGGATAGAGTGTGGAACAAATACAAACATCAAGATGCACACCGAGGAAGCACTCGTGAAGCACCGCCCGCTCCCCCTGGACTTCTGCGAGGATTTTGCTGTCTACTGCTCGTCTATCGGATCATTTACGTATATTTGGCGTTAAACCACACCCATTCACGCCAAACGTATATATTTGTGCACTCGCGCGCACCAGCGCGCGCATACCGAGGAAGCACCCATGAAGCACCGCTTTACCCACTCCCCCTGGTCTTCTGTAAGGATTTTGCTGTCTACTGCTCATCTATCGGATCATTTACAGTATCTTGGACGTTTAAAGTGATCACTGATACATACTCTGCTCTTGTTACGTGTATACAGAGTATAAATACTATTATTCTCTTTATTTAGTATATTTGCCTTTAAACCACGCCCATTCATGCCAAACGTATATATTTGGGCACCCGTGCGCACCGAGGAAGCACCCGTGAAGCACCGCTTATCTGCTTCACTGCGGCATTCGGGGCTTCGGGTGCGGTGCGTCCTCGTCGCGCCTTTTTTGTCACGAAATTAATCGCACTCAGGCTTGGGTGTGTTTTCTAAAGCTGTTGTGAACTCAGATGGCGCACAAAGAAAAGGCCCCGTATCGGCTCACCACGGCCATGTCCCCTAATATATGCCAGCGCATTATGTAAGAATCACAACCGCTCCATGATGAGCTGTCCAAAGGCGCTATATCTACTAACGCCTGCTTGACTCCGATTGCACGCACGTCTTATCTCAAAACAAAAACCATCAACAAGAAGGCTACATCAACGAACAATGTTGAAATATGCAAGTTTGGCTTTGGGAACAATGCAACAAACTTAACTCCTCTTTCAAAGTAACCTCAACCTTTTACTGATGGTGGTGTACCCCAAATAAATCCGTCCATGGGGGCGCCTGAAAAGGCCCCTTCTGCACCTGATTTGAAAAAATACACTGGACCAGACTCTATTAATGCCAATTTCGTGAATGCTATCACAGATAGTATGGTACTGTGCAATGTTCAATCTGTTGTTCCAATCATTTCGAACTCTCGTTTATCCAATGATGATGAAGATGCAGTAATAGAACTTGATTCTATTAACTCTTGTTTCTCGGCCAGAGAAGAAGGCTCTAATCTTTCACTGTCGCATGATATGTTCCAGCATTCTAGCTGCAACATCTCAGGTTTAGCTGATTCTTACATTGTTCCCACACCACGTAAGTTAAATACGGAATCACTCACATCACCAAAAAACATCACATATGCCTAAAACATCTCAAATTACCTTTGAGGTGATGAATGTTGCATTAATGGCCCTTGCCAAGCTATTTGAGACATTAGCTAGCAGTTTAAATGGGCAAACTGCCAACTTTGATAATATGAGAAACAAACAAACAATTATGTCAACAACCATGGATCAAAATCAGGCTAGACTCAGTGAAAAACTAAACAACTTACTTAACTTACAGAAAGAAATAGCTATGACTCTGGCCCAGAATCAAGTTGCAAATGTGGAAAAGAATACGCTCTGTGTTTGTGAGCAAAAAAAAAAAATAAATTGCACTCCAAACTGAGAAAACTACATCTGAAACCATTGCTATAGTGAGTTCTCCTCCACAAAAGCAACTAGCAGAGCCAATGTCTTCATTGCCGTATGTTAGAGGCATAATAACGGATAAAACCGCTGTGATGGATTCCAGTCCGTCTGCACATGACGCTCAACAGTCCAATCACATAGCCAAACTCAAGAGTAACACTCAAGATCACAAGACTTCCTACCCTGTATTTGACCAAAGAAATATAAACCAGGCGTCAGTATCGAATTCAAAGGGAAAAGCAACACAGGATACAAAAAAATCAAAAAATGTGAAGACCTCTAAATCAGTCGCTAGTTCATCAACTAGACAATTTATTAACAATCTAAATTGTGCCAACAGCAGATCACTTTCTGCATCGAGCTCCATAATGAAAAAATATGTGACACTGGCGAAAATGAAGAAAAATAAACAACTTGAATCCCATGCCCCCGTCAAAATAATACCAAGTCATCCTCCACTTGATGAATTAATCAAGTTAGAAGAGGAGAACCAGTCTTCGGCATCAATCAAAACTAAGGCTATGCCGTTATCAGCCCAGAACTGTACTTTAAAGAATGATCAAAAGGAAAATGTCCTGGCCATTAAAGAGATCGCTGCTTCTAGAGCAGCATTAAGGTGAGAAATTGACTTATACCTGGAGAATCGAACATTTGAACCACCTTGACTGCCCATTATAGTTAATGGTCTGGCAAAATGCACAGCTGCACCTATTATTGCACCCCCGTCATTGGCTCCTGCCAATGAAATCAGGGACCTGACTCAGAAACGAGTATCCTTTGTTGAATCAGAACTCCATTCATTGGAGCATTCAATTTATCCTAAAATCTGTCCGAATAATTTCTCCAAAGATGACCTTGGGGAAATTAGAGGTTCTATTGCACGCTTATGGGAAATCAACTCTAAACAGGGTCATTCAACTTCTTTTACTAACAACCAAAATAACCAAAAAGTCCCTCAGATAGCGAATTCACACATGACCATGTCTTCTCGTGCAACGACTACAAGAAGCTCATTAACACCCTCACAAAAATCCAATTCTAGATTGAAAACAAGACATTCGTTGTTGCTTACATGTCGACCTGACATTTTTCCATCATACATCATGAACAGACAAAGTATTTTGAAACTTTTCTCTGACACCACTGCTCTTAGGGAAATTGTGTCAGATGACGTGGATCAAATTGAATTCCCCAATAAACACAATCTTGGCATAGCCCTAATATGGATTACATCTCTGATAATACGCAATATCAATTGGGCGGCCAAGGATGCGTTATACGACTTAGGCTTCTTGATCTCAAGCAATGTTGACACAAAAATTCCACTGAAATCCTGCCTTAAAACCCCACATCAGTCATCAGCTCAACATGACAAAATATAATTTCACAGAACACGATAATGGTCCTAAGGAGAATAGTCACATTACAAGAGTGTAACTAGACCCTGCTAGTTGTCAAACATGCTTTTCAGTAATTAGCTGGAATACTCAAGGATTTAGTCATTTAATTAATAATCCTCAGAGCATTCTGGAAAAGTATGATCTCATACTACTCCAGGAAACTTGGCTGACAACCTCTCCCACGTGGGACAATTATGACATCCACTTAGAACCTGCTATACGAAATGAAATATCATTAACTCTTATGATTTATTTCTATGATGAGATTGGAATGGCAAACTATGTAAATTGTTTTCTTTTTTTCTTTTTTCTCTTTCTTATGTTTTAATACAATGTGAATTATATTATCAATGCTAAATTATATCTATTTGTAAAGTTGAATTATCAACTAAATCAAATAAAAAATACATCAAGATGGGGTTGGCTATATGTTATGAGATGGGGATACTCACAGTCCGCTCTTAAATTTGGGATTAGGAACAATCAACCGGGTTCTGAACTCCAGGGCTTGGGTCACCAGGTAGCGGAGGAATCTCCTAGCAGGACAACAACTGGGCCTGTCTGGTCACTGGATAACAAGTACAGCTGGATGGCAGGGTTGCAGCTGGCATGCAGTTACTGGGCAAAAATCCGGTCTGATCTCAGGATGCTTCCCAAAAGAATACCACAGCTTTTCCCCTTGGTTACTGGGATATTTTGTGGGATTTCAGGATTGAGGCCTAGCTGGGATGGGATCAGCAATGCTTTGGCCTTGCAGTGGAATCAGCTATGCTTTGGCCGTACAGTGGAATCTGGAATCTGGCAAGATGAATGTAGAAGATCAGGAACGCAGGTGCAGGAAATTCAGGAAAGAGTGTGTCCAGAGTTCTGTCAGCCACCCTTTTTATAAAGCATGGCGACATCATAGAATTATATGTAGGGCCCGCTTAGGCTGAGTACGCCCCTAAACAACTGGATTGGTCAGGGGTGATTGTTACCGCCTTCCTCTCAGCTGGTTGGGTTTCAATGGCATGATATCAGATTTATGATGTGTGTTTTACAATTTGTACAGTTGGGGCATTAGAACAAATTACATACGCAGGTTACACCTTTTATGCAGAACATGCCAGTCCAACTCTCCAGTTTGTGAGACACTGTTTCACCCTTCTGATAATCTTTAGTCATTTTTAGGGAGAAATATTCGGCTTAAAATTCTATAATTTTAAACATGTGTCTGGATAAACATTAAGTATGTCAGTATTGAATCTCACATTGGCATCATGTACACTTTTCTTGGAATACCCAATTCTCTGCCATTCCTGTTCCCAATATGGCAGTGAAGGCTACGTCTTAAATTAAAACCCACAAAATTACATTAAAACTGTTAACATTTTACATTCCTGTGAATTTCTGTTGCAAAAATAACTGTCTTCAAAGTTTCTTAATAAAATAGTCTTTTGAAACAAATGGGCTGGCCTTTGTCCTCCACTGGGACCACTTTATTCTCTTCAGCTACCACCAACAATCAATTCAGGCCAGTGTGTGAATGGGGGTTTCCCAGTTTGATTGAATGTTTATGGCCGCTTCCGCTTCACAGGTTGGTGTCCCAGAACTTCTATTGTAAGAGGCCTCAGCGCAGACAAAAGTCTGCCAAGGTAGAAATGAGCACTTGTGTGTTCTAGGTTCTACTGTGAGGGGCCTTCTGTTGCTGGCAACCCCCAAGCAGAAACCTGTTTGGGGCTGATTTCCCCCATGTAGCCAATGCAATTTAATTCCTTATTTTATTTATTTTTGTGATGAATCAGAGTAAAGCCTGTTGAATAAGTTCCTAATATATGTTTCACAGCACAACCCTTTCACATTGCTTAATAAGGGCAGGGCCTTATCCAACATACACTTTTAAACAAGTATTTTTCTGATTTGCAAAAGTACATTTAACATGTGGTGACTGCTGGCATTTTCCTTTCAAATTCAGTTTTTCTCTTCCCCTTTAAATTCCCACATTGTTTTGTAGCCATAGTAAGTTTCTTGAATGCAGCAATTGGTTAGAACATGGATGCACTGAAATTGACATAGGCCGAGAAAGCCAGGGCCTCTTTGACTCATTGATCTTTGATATTTTGTAGCCCAAAAGTAAAGCGTTTCCGGTGTGGCTGAAGTAAAGCTTCTTTTGATTTCTTCCGATCTGAACAACAGCCTGTCATTCATGGATACTGCTCTTGTCTGCTGGAGCACAATGTGAATGTGGATGGGCATGGCAGGGTCTCATTAATAAAAGTAGTGTGATGAGGAACGGAGGAAAAAAGCATCAGTGCGGCATCATTTTAAAATGTAAATATTTCCCTTTTGCAATGGGAAACTTTGCGTTTGCAGCAAAGCAGCGCTGCTTTTTCACTCCCCTTCTTTTGTACATGTAAGAAATACACTGACAGGCTTTCTCAGTTTGCCCCTTTGTTCCATCCTGCTCCATATGTGCTTGGCAAGATGGTGCAGCCATCTTTTTGTTGCTGCAAAACACAGTTTTGGTGTGAGGCCGTGGTGATCAAAGGAGCCAGCGCAGCCATTTTGTTGTTTCTGCTGAAGTGCAGCTTGGTTATGGATGGGAGTACTGCTGAGTGGGTAAATATATCCCACAGTGGTAACGTGGGCCGCAGAAAGGATATCCTTTTAAGAGAGGTGTGAATGCGGTTCAGTAGCAACCCAAACAGCAAAGTATTACAATCCAAAATACAGGAATGTCCAATGAAGGTTCTTTAAAAATACATACATATACAATAATACCTAACCAGAAAAACGCTACAAAAAACCACCCCTAAGGAAAGAACATAGAATAAGCAAAGATGGTAGATGACGCACTCTGGGTAATCAATCCGGGATGCAAGGCAAGTAAAAGCAACAATGTTCTTAAAAAAGAATATACTTGTGAGCATAAAGGGTTCAAAGTGACCTCATCAGTCTCTAGTACCCACAAATGGACCACGGGGGCAGTTAGTAGCCAATAGTACCTACTTGAAGTTCTTGGTGGTCGGCAGCATCGAACCAGACTTCTTGTCACTTCGCGAAGATCAGAAGAGCAAAATGCTGCAACGGAGGGTCCTGCTGGTTCAAATGTGATTAACAGTTCTTGAAACACGCTCCAAGAGGTACAATGGCGAAACACATTAGGTTTCTGGCTGTCTTGGCTCTCAGAAAGCTTTGAGTCCAAATCCAGGGGCTCAGGGACAAGATGTATCCTTTTCTCATGCACCCAAACATGGGGAGGCTGGTACACAGCTACTTGAGTCCTAGGGTACTGCTGTGACTGGCAGAGAGGCAGGCCCTGTTCCCGCAGCAGATCAATTCAATCACTGGGGATGCTTAGGGAGCAGAGCTTGTCTCTGCCTTGGAACCCTGCCTTCACCTCACATCTGGAAGACTTTAGAAAGGAAATGCTCTCTCAGTAGGGTCCAGTGAAATCTTCTCAATTGATGATCCAGAAATGTTTCAAGGTGATTCCAAAGGTGATTCAAAGATGTAGTGTGGGACCCCTTCTTTAAAAGGCGAACACTGACAGGTGACTGGACTAAAGCTAGTCCACTTTAATGGTCCAATCACTGCTCTTGAAATGAATGAACATTGCCATTCTGACATCACATCTCAAGTGCTTTGTGTTATAGGAAGTGGAGGAGACAGGAAAGAGAAAGAGAGGCAGAGAGAAACAAAATGTGAGAATTCTCTCCAAACTGTACAGATCTCTCCCTGGCTACACTAAACCTGCCCCCTTTTCTTCAAAATAGAAACAACAGCCTTTAGAAATGCAGCCTCCTGGTGTGAGGCCTGGCTTTTTGTGAATGGGTGTGCCCTTTGATTCGTGTTCCCAGGCCAGCGTCCTGTGGGGTGGCTGTCCTGATGGAAAAGGTGTCATCCTTGCCATTACAAAGGAACAAAGAGAATCAATTTCCACAATGCTACAGCCCTGTCAGTGCCCAGGGCCAATCTTGTCTGGGAGGAATACACATAATCCTTCCACAGCTGAAATTGGCCCACAGGGGTGACACAATCAAAATGGCGCGCACCCAAGTGGGAACAAGTGGCTGTTTGGCTGAGATCACTGGGATCGTCTTGTGGGACTGATTGTTTCTGCCAATTTGCTGCCTTCGCTAGCCGCCAGCGCCTGCAGCGCCGTCCCCAAGAGGAAGCTTGTGCCGGTTGAAACTCCCTGCCTCCCTACGCTCGCATTGCGGCATTTGGCCCCGCCCCCTCCTGACGCCGACAAGCCTTCATTACGGCATAACCCTGCGCACCCGCGCGCGCACCCAAGTGGGAACAAGTGGCTGTTTGGCTGAGATCGCTGGGATCGTCTCGTGGGACTGATTGTTTCTGGCACTTTGCTGCCTTGGCTAGCCGCCAGCGCCTGCAGCGCCGTCCCCAAGAGGAAGCTTGTGCCGGCTGAAACCCCCTGTCTCCCTAGTAAATAACATTCTTTTTTTTTTGAGTCACGGACTTATGTGGACTTAATGTTTATGGACTTATGTGGACTTAGTGTTTATGGGCTCTATTTTGGTCCTTTCACTTTCCTGCAACATACTTTTTGTTTCTTCTTACAGCGCTCGCATTGCGGCGTGTGGCCCCGCCCCCTCCTGACGCCGACAAGCCTTCATTACGGCATAGCCCTGCGCACCCGCGCGCGCACCCAAGTGGGAACAAGTGGCTGTTTGGCTGTTCGGCGTCTGAGGTGGGGAGGCATAGAGTACTTTGGCTGACACATTTAGGGTTCTATCTGTGTCCTTATTAGAGGTAATCCTCATAGTTGCTGCTCATTATTATTGATTGTGCTCCTTGAATTGTCTACTGAGTATTTACAGGTGATTTAGTAAGTGACATTCTCAACATTGAGGAGGGTCCATTGGCACAATAATGTGCTAAGGCGCTATGTAGGATTTATTAGTGGTCAAACATTATTGTAAAATCCTATGCAGATAGAAATGAGGTCTGAATAGCTCTGGCTTTGCAACTGAGGATAACGCAGCTCATTGTTTAATAGAACAGATTGGCATTGTTTATATTGTTTGGATGAGATTGCTGGCAGCTCACTCGATTTAGGGACACTGACTCTAGGGTATTTTTTTTGCCGAGCAGTTCTGCCTTTAATCCCTGTAGTTATGGCCGAGGGCCTTCGAAGTGGAAAAACATCCAACATGCACAATCAAAAAAAAAATGAGGTGGATTCAGACGTTGTTTCCGCACTCCTAAATATAGCTCCGCCCACTGTGATCATAGAAGAGGACCTCGAGGGCAACATTAATGCTTTCACTGATGTTTCCCTAGAAATAATAGCCTCTCTTGGCACAGTGACAGGGTTGTTGGAATCTAGAAATGGGGGGGTGGACACGGTTATCAACACCTCTGTTGGTCATGGCATTAAAACATCCTCCTCTCCAAAGAAAGTAGTATCTAAAGAGATAAAAATTCCTTGCATATCTAAAGAACCTTCTAATTTAATGCCTCCCATTTTTCCAGCTGACAGTGAATACCAAGAGCCCCTAGCTCCCAAAATGGAGGTTCATGTAGAGATTGAATATGAGCCCTTAAAGGCTAAATATTTACAGATGAACACGTCCATGAGCCACTCTCAGGAGCTCAACCCTCCCATTATGAACCAAAACATAATGGTTCCCAAAAAATACAGGGGTCTATCTCTGTCAAAGAAGCCAACGAAATATCCCCCAGGGGATGGGGCATTGAAGGGCCCAATCTAGATCTTAGCCTCGATAGAGAGGCAATTTAAAAAGAAATGGGGATAGAGAGTTTTGGAGTCCATCCTGCTGATTTCTCTACGTTGGCACCTGCGATAGAGATGGAACTGGGAAAGCGTATTAGATTATCTCATGAACCTTCAACCCCTGTGAATAAAAGCAAATATGGGATTGAAAATGTTTTTCTATTCAATAACCCCCCAACATACTCTTACTCTGTTCCTTCTCAACTCAGTGCCCAAAAGGAAGCATGTTCTTTAGGGGGTACTCTTGCATCCAGAAAACATGCAGGTGGCCCAAATTTCCAGTCAATGAGCTCTCCAAACTCAGAAAATTCTTTGCCTCAAGATTCTCATCCTACTCTACGGAAACTTCTGGGGTTTCTCAGCATGAATTTAATGAGTCCCTGAACCCTAGAAACTTATCACGGCCAAATCATGTCCCGGAAGTTCTGAAAAAATGTGATGAAGATCAACAACAATGCTTTGAAACCTTCCCTGTCCTAACTCGGATCTTAAATCTGTTGGACAAGGTACATGAGCAAATCCATGAAGAATTAAAAATTCTACAGACTCAAATGATTGATCTTATAAGCAAACAAAGCAAAATGGAGGGTATGCTGCTTTCATGCAATATGTTTTCGTCTCTGAGTCACAAAAAGATGGACACCTCTAATTCTCATCACATCGCTACACAAACTAAGTCCTTTGCTGAGGCAGTGTCTGGGGGCTTTTTTTCTAGACCTGCCGCCTTAAACACTACTGGTCTGCCCTCAACGAAATTAGAGGACGTAAATGCCTCAAATATTGCTGCCTTGACAGTCTTAGTAACAGAGATGGCAACTGCCGTTAAAGTTTTATCAACTCCAGTGGTAACAGTGGATAGTCCAGGAGTTAATGAGAAAAATGATGCTTGCTTGGATAGCCCCTCCGCACTGATTGACTTTATCGATCTAAGTGGGGAGGGTCTTGATTTAAACCCCAGAGGAGAAAAAATCACTGCTGAACTACAAGATGTAGTGACTCCTCTATTCCCCCAAACAAAAAAACAAAGAAGAGCCCAGGCTCGTGCAGTAAAACGAAACATCCTTAACAAAAAAATAAAAGGAAAACTAGAAAAAACAAAAAAATCAAGCATGTGACAAAATAGATAAGCACAACACACATATGAGAAACATTTGTAATCTATCTGGGGGTGAGACCATTATTGATCTGAACCAATTGAACGATGAATCCAAAGCAATGCTGAACCTTCCGGAATCAAATCAGATGGCCCCTTCAAATCAAAAAAAGGCTCTTGAAATGAAAAAAGCCTTGAAAACCAAAATGGGGGGTGACTCTGATGCGTGTATAGTGTCTAAAGAGACAAAAAGGAATGTTTCTAAAGATAAGAAAGGGGCTGTGTGTTTGGATGAAGGAAAGGTAAACGAGAATATGGAACTTGACCTTCAAGCTCCTATTCCGTTTCAGAAACAATCTGCTCTTTCCAACTTTTATCCCTTGCTAGATTCAAAAAAGACAGATAAAGTGATCATTGGTTTAGACAATGGGTCAAGCGCTCCCTTAATAGTCAAATGTGAAAAAACAAAAGGTAACATCACTAAGCTCACTTCTAACGGCAGCAATACCCACACTGCCGAGGCGCAAACGTCAGTAGCTGGTACTAGTTTGGATGATTTACCCGCTTATGACGGAATACAAGAAATAGGGCAGACCACGTCTAATCCTGACCAATGGAGTTCAGTGCCGCAAAACAGTCTAGCAAAGGCCCACCCAATAGATATAAAATCGGCCTCTGTAATGGGGTGGGAAAGCGAGCCCGAACGCTATGGAAAGGCGCGTCTGAATCGTACGTTTATGATGACTGCCAATCAAGATATTCCTGGTCTTCGTATTACCCGTTCAAATGATATTGATTGGGTGAAATTGGCGGCTGTGAACAACAATAGAATGATCTGCAAATTCATGTCTCCATTCATTCTAAAATTGTTATGGGAACATAAAGATGACATAGCATCTATTGGTTTAGTAACCACCATCTTTACCTCAATTGAGGAAGCCACACTCTTTTTGGAAACAATGCCTCCCTCTGCTGAAAGTACATTACCCTGTTCTACATCTGGTGATCCAATCAACTTTGATGCTATAACCATGAAACAATTTATGGTCTTTGTGTCAGCGATAAAGGAGATGTCCAGGAACGACCCAAAAATCGCTCAAATATCAAACCCTTCAAATGGAATGAGAGACTCTTAGCCTGGCAAAATTTCTTATCTTTTCATGGAATCCGTTTGGTCTAAGCAACTTTAAAAAATAGTATTCCCTTAACTACCATCAAAGACCAGACAATATTGTACTGCAAGAAACCATGTGCCAAACTAATTTTGCAATAGAGGGCTATTTTGCCTTCGTTCAGGTAGCAAGGCGGGGCCCATGCGGAAGACTGTCTGGTGGTCTTGCGATTTTAATTTATTCTGCCTATAGATGCTCTACAGAATTGATTAGCTTTTCTGCTTCTATTTTAGCTTGTGTATTGATTGATGATGTGGATCCTTCCATTATTCTCATTTTGCTTTGCATTTACTGGAATAAATTAAGCACGCCAATTGAGGCCGTACTAGACTAACTGAATGCGGTGTTAGAAAAGGGCTTTATATTGTTCCCTACAGCCAGAATTATTGCAGGGGGTGAGCTGAATTGTTATTGTTATGATGAAAGTTCTCATCCTAGTGCCATGTGGACCAATCACTTGCTGGTCTCTAAGAGATCTGGGCAAATGTGGAAATCTTTTTTTCTTGAGTGGGATATGCAGACCCCGCTATTTCGGTTAGAACCCTTTAATTACACCTGGGCGAGAGCTGATTACAAGTCCTTAATTGACTACTTCTTTCTCTCATCCAGGTTATATATATGCGTTGATTCCCTGACGATATTAGATCCAACAATAGGAGACCATATGATAGTTGCCTTGTCCTTGAATATTCCAATTGCACGCCATGTTGATGATTTGTTACTTGCTCTAGTAGAGCCCGATCGTCGTGCTCTAACTATGAAATGGAATCACAAAGTTTGTCTCGCCATTACCAACTGTCTAGAGTGGGATCCTGATATTATCCATCATTCCTGCCTAGGAGGTACCCCCCTACTACAAATAGAAAATGCAAACACTAACAGAATAAAATTTCATCTGTTAAAATTAAAAGAGACTCTGAAAAAGAATAATCAAGTTTTATCTAATCACGCCCATAAATTTAACCTTCAAGTGGCTCACTTGAAAGCTCAGAAAAATTCAGAGATTAGAAGGCTCAGAAAAGGTAACACCTCCCTTGTAATCTGTTCAGAACTTATTAAAACTGTGAGACAATGCTACAGAAATAAGCTGAAATGGTTGAAGGGTCACTTGCATTATGAAGATAACCAAAAAATTATCTACCATTTGCTAAAACATGACACCAGACAAATTTGGAATACTCTGCGTACTATTACCTCGGCCCCTGCCTCGACGGTTGATTCTGTGATTTCTGCTGGAACTTGGGTTGCTTACATCAAACTCAAATTTCAACTGCCCGAGCGCTTCAATACGCTAAAAGGAGGAGAGCCCAAGCTTCCTCTCGAAAGGGTGGTCGATAGGGGACATTGTTGAGGCTATAGGGAAACTAAAACTCTCCAGGGCCCCTGGTCCGGATGGTTTCCCACCATGCGTATATAAGGCCAACCCTACTTTCTGGGCTCGTATTCTTAAAATTAAATTTGATTCTATTTTGTTTACTGGTATCATCTCTCCTTCTTGGACCTCTGCCCTTGTTATCCCAATCTATAAAAAAAAGGGCCTCCTGAACTGCCTGCCAACTATCGTCCGATAGCGTTAACAGACGCTTCATCAAAAATGTTCTGCTTACTTTTGTTACAGAAATTACAAATGTACATTAACGATTTTAATTTATTGTCACCATATCAAGTAGGCTTCAGGAAACATATAGGCTGTCCCCTTAACGCCACCATTTTATGTCATCTGCAGGCATTTACATCCTCGTCCAAACAAGGCCCTGTTTACATGGCTAGTCTGGACCTTACCGCAGCCTTTGACTGCGTTGTCCGTGAGATCTTGTGGAAGAAAATGCTGGCAATGGGGATTCCGCACCATCTGGTTGCATTGATCGCTCTGCTGCATAAAAATACATCTTACCACATCCGGCTTAGTAAAGAAGGGGCTCTCTCTGACCCCATTTCCACAGAAACAGGGTTGCATCATGGCAGCGGTGCTTTTCAATTTATACCTTCTGGGTCTGGATGCAACATGGGTGACGGGTTTTCCAGCTAAGCTTGGCATTATCAAACTAGACTGGATGGTTTTTGCGGACAATTTGTTATTCTTTGACCGAACCCCTTTCGGGCTTCAGAGAAAATTAGATCTATTTGCAAACTTTGCCCATAAACATAATCTTTCTCCCAATCCCGCGAAAACCTCCATACTTATTTTTTCTGGTGGAAAATTAAAACATCATCGCTTTACCTGGTCCCTAAATGGTACGAAAGTAGAATACGCTGCTATGATTCGTTATTTGGGTTATCCACTTACTGATTCCTATTCTTTAACAATGTGGAAACAATTTTTAACCCAAAAAGTCAAAACTCTTGCTTCGCAAATGAAAATTATTTTTCATAAATATTGCATGTTTTCTTTACTCCCATTAATTCAATTCTATCTTCAGAAAGTAGAACCCATCATTGTGTACTCTCTAGGTATTTGCAGTTACGATATTGATGATTTCCTAAATATATTGCAGGGAAAGCTGTGGAAAACTGCACTTGGCATGGCATTATCGATTCCAAATGTTATGATATGTCATGAACTGAATTTATTACCTTTGTCAGTAAAACACAATTGGAGATGTATCACAAATTATTCTAAAAGGTTACATCCGCCTAAGAACACTCTATACTCTGAACTGAACAAAATATTGGGTGAGTCGCATATAAGATCTTTACATCTTCTAACTATGAAAATTACTGCCATTCTCGCACAGATTCACGAAACTCCTGATTCTATTGGTATGTGGCTGCCGAGCCAAAAGAAAAAATATCAAAGATTCTTTTGGAGTGCTATGATGGATGACATGGGGACCTATCCATCGTATGAGGAATACAATCAATTTCGAGGCAAATGGGAAAGCAGATTAAAATACTTGATACAGTTTCCCTCTGCATTCGCAAGGAAAATTTACATGCGTTTCAGACTCAATCAATTTCTGACACGTCAACGGACAAAAATTTGGGTTGCTCGTTTAATGAGTCCTGATGCGACATACTGCCGTTTTTGTGGAAACGCTGATTGACCCGAAACGTTAAAACATCTGGTGATTTATTGTCCTTACTTTGAGGTACGGCGTATCCAAATGTTTGAGTGCTCCTTCTCTTGTTCAGTCATTTCAAGGGAATCTCTCTTGAGACGTTGCATGGAAGGATATAGTCAAAGTTTGACTCTTAAATTGATAAACTTGCTTGTAATTATTGAGGCTAAATTGGCAGAGGCATTTATAACTGAGTGAATGAGTACCGGGAACCGGTCTAGAATCTATGTATTGGTTAATGATTATTTCCTTTAATTTCCTAGTGAATATTACCTGTACAATTTGTTTCTTTTTTTTTGGATATTACATTCTTTTGAAAGTGAGCCTAGATAGTCGTGTTAATGATCACATACATTGTGTTTCCTCTATCTTGTAATCATTATGCGAACTGAATTTACAAAAATAGTCTAGAAACTGTTTGGTCCACCAGTATGATGTTGCATCAAGTACTAATTTTATGCTGTGTAATATATATAATATATATATGTGAATGTCAATGTTCCATTATTTTATGTTGTTTTTATCGTATTCTTTTCGTTTCCTTTTTTTTTCCATTAATTAATTTTATAATGCATTCTTTTGTATCTGAAAGAAATAACTGTAAAGGTTTTATTCTTAAATAAACCGGAGACAAACAAAAAAAAAATGGAGTTGGCTGTAATAATTATGAGAATGGATGGCTCTACAGCTCACCCAGAAAATGATTTAATTAAGAAAATAAATCAATTGTATTCAAAACATTATGATTAAAACATGATTAAATTCTATATATCAATGTACGTAGCATACTATACATTTAAAATGAATATTAAAACAATAGTCATGTGATAAAAAAAAACCTGATCAATCGAGTTCTAAGTCACCTTCAATGAGACGGTTAGTGAACTAACCCCAAGGTATATTAATATAGATTATCCGTTGGTGGTGATCTCTGTTAGATTCTACTCACAGTCTATGTTCTAGAAGGTGTAGTTCAACATGTTTCTGTTCTCAAGTTGATTACGGAACATTCTTCAGGAGAGATGGTTTGGGTCACTTTGACTATGAAGGTATTTAGACTTTGTCTTCCCTTCTTTATAGCTAATTTCTGGTTGTGTTCAGATGAACTGTTGAAAAAAACACACAGAAAGGTGTAAGCTATAAATGCTTAATTACCTTTTCTACTGGATTTCTAGAATCAGTTAATAACATTTTTATGTGATCCAGTATGTGGAAGCAGTCCTTGGATGGATTCCAATTCATTGGGAACACCATGCGGATGAATTATAAATAAATCAGTTCAGGTTTAAGGATCTGTAAAGATACATAATTATTTGTATCGTGCCGCTTGTTCAGAATGATACCTACATTACTCTCTCTTTCTCTTATGCTTTTTTTTGTGGGTTTGTCCTTGTATTATTTTGACTTTTGGAACCACCATTTAGTTGCATTGATTGGGTTCTGAAGTATACATGAATCAAAGAAATGTGCTCTCACAAATATTGAATGTATCTACAATTTAAATATGACCATTTATGGTTTGGTTTAAATATATGAACATTTGTTGAACAACATTTTACATGTGACCTCTCAGATACAGGATTTTTATGTAAACCAATCCGAAAAATAAGATGTTTTGTATTGTGAACTGGTGGAGATGAAATAACTTTCCATTGTTTTAAGGAAATCCGATGGTTACTGGGCATTTTAAAGTAAAAAAAGAGAAACACAAGGAATGTTGGGCTAAAAAAGTAAGGCTATAACAAACCTAACTGTTTGTTTTCCTAAAATATGGCACTCGTTCACATTAGGAACGGAAAGTAAGGAAGGACTGAAGCGGTAACCATGGGAATGTACACATACTTTACAGACACTGAAAAACACGTTGGTTTCGAAAATAGCCGACGCGCGGAGACGGAGAGAAAACATCTGCAGGTAGGCAGCAGCAGTGTGCTTTAAACATGAACAAATGTGATTGGCACTAATAGAAGCCTGGAAGGGAAACAATTACATATCTAGTATATACAAATCAGACCATTAATGTGAATCTACTAAAACTCAGACAGCTAATGTGAATGTACTAAGGGATATGACTGACCATCCAGTGAACGTTTCTGTGATTAACAGTTTGGGACGCAGACGGGATAGTTTACATATATGACCTCATCATTATTTCAGTTTTTTGGTACATATAGATAAAATAACGATATCAGTTATGCACTATAGCGTACACATAGAGGGTATTATTTATAATGAATCCCTTTGAAATGGACATACAATGTATGTTTTGAAGTCATCAATAAGTATTAACTGCATTATCACTATTACAAAGTACAATAACTTTTCACAGGAAGGATTTAACCCGGAAATTTTGCAGATAAACAATCAAGATTTGAGAAGATACAAGGACTGTAAGGGCCATTTATTAATAAGATGGAAAAGTAATTTTCCAGTATTTATCAAGAACCTAACATAGGAGACTGCTTTAGATAAATAAGGAGAACATGTCAAGGGAGAACCAGAGATGTCAGATTTAATTGTGTTAGGTTTTCAAACAAGAGGTTTATGGAAAGAGTTCACACAGGTAATATTTTTCAAAATGTAATGCAGGGTGGGTTTTTTCTTTCTCTTCTTTCTTTCCTTTTTGAACCTGAATGCTTACATAACCAAAAAGGGTTTAGAAACAAGTGTTGGACAATTCTAATGAGTGTTAACGTGGGAGGAAATAATCTAAAGAATGAAGGCTTAGTATTGGAGAACTAAATAATTTTGAGTTCAATTTAATGCATATAACCTTTCTTTTTTCTTTTCTTTTCCTTTGTTTTCTGGTTTTTATTTTCTCTTTTTTAATTTTTATTTAATGTTTGTGTTTTTCAACAATACAGCCCTGATACTCCTGCCCTTCACCATCCCCTCATCTCTGTGATGTATTATTTGATTAATGTGTATGTACTGTTTTTCCATAATGAACATCATATCATAATGTATAACAGATGTAATGAATGAAGGAAATTCATTTTTTGCCCAGATTTGTAAAAGGCACATAGGGTGCCGAAACACGTGTCATCAAAAGGGCACCTCTACAGGAAGTACCTTAAGAATAAAATACTAGCACAGCTATGAACAAATTATGTGGCACTGGTCTTCTTTTGTGAGAGTCAGTCTTTATTTTTGATATAGGAGGTAGGGAATTGATCCTCTTTTTACTCTCAAGCAAGTGACACTTTGAACACCATACTTTGAAACTGGTTACGGGTTTAAAAAGGTTGATGTCATAATAACCTCACTCAAGATAAACACTTTTGTATAAGGATATCAAAGACTTTGCTTACCTGACATGGCAAGGAAACCAAATAGAACAATTATGGCTGAATATGTTTATAACAGGGAAGAAGAATCAACTAACCTTTTGTCCGCAAGGGGGAGCATGATGCACGCATTCACAAACACTAATCCCAAACGTGAGGACCTAAGATATAAATGTATTAAACTCGAACAAGTATCCCGCAGGGAAATAGACAGGTACTGGGAGATGGTCTCACTCAAAAAATATTTGTCCAACCAACAGATACCAAGGGGTTTATGGATTTTGATTTTTACGGACTTTACGAATGATGGAGATAAAGACCTTGTAGAACAATGGGAGCAAAACCTGAACACTAGCTCAAGGAACATGTTAGACATGCTGGTCAAACATGCAACTAGGGAACACAAGAGAATGACACAGGAAATAGAGAAAATTAAGTTGGAAATATCTGAAATGAAATCATTGGAAATTACGAAAGAAAACAATTACCAAAAAATGCACGAGATTCTTAAAGAGTATCAAGAAGATATAAAATTGAGAAAACTTTGGAAATACTATAGAGACAAAAGGAGATTACCCGGAAGACCAGGTTTATACTTTTCAAGAAAAATGTAATCAATATACTAAACCGATGTCAAGAGGCGGTATCCCAAATACTTCTTCAGGAACTTATGATGTTGAATCAGAAGGCGACAAGTGATCATCAGGAGAAGGGGAAAAAGAAAAGTAACGTTTAGGATTTATGAACCAAATTCAGAGGTATAAAAAAGGGAATCGTAATACCCAAGTATACAAACAAGTCAGTTTTCAACTTCCTGACAACTCGGGCAAGAGTCAACTTACATCAGAAAGAGAGGAAGGAGGAAGCGGAGCAGACAGAGGCAACCCCGGGGCACTGGAAGAATATAGGAGACTAACGAGGGCAGGTGCCAGAGAGGCTGCAAGGATGAACAAATAAACAATATTGTTATGAATCTATCAGATAAAATCCTAACTGGGGAGGAATGTTCACTTTTGAACAAAGGCTTGTCATTTGCTCCTTCATTAGCTACGACAACATAGGTGTCCAAATATACCTTTTCAAATGTGTACGTAAATTAAATTTTAAAATGTATTTCAAGACACAAGTATCAAGAACATTCAATCCAAAAGTTACAACTGACGGAAGCTTGCTATCTATTGAGAACATTGAAAATATCCATTTATTGAGATCACTGTAAGAATCAGAAACATTTGAAATGATAAATACCTTACAAGCCTTACAAGAGCTAAAACCAATGCCTGAGAGTTTGCCTAAGGAAGAACTGAAACCCAAATCCAGCTTTATACCGCAATTACCACCTGAAAATATGATGGATGCATTTTATAAATTAGTAATACGAGAAATTAACAAGGTATCAGATGCAAACAGAAATAACAACAAACGGATATCAAATGGCAACCTTACAGCAAAAGAAAATCAGGCACTCAAAAGACTTAAGGAAGACAGAGAAATAGTCATCAAGGAGGCGGACAAAGGCAGAAATATCACAATAACGAACATAGATTACATAGTAATGGCTAACAACCATTTGGAAACCCCACAATGCTGTGAGAAACTACCTAGTAACCCTAAGGAGCAGATCAACAAACAATCGGAAGAACTAATTAATGGTTAGCATAGAAATGAATTGATAACTGATGATGAGAAAAGGTATCTGTACATTAAACAACCAGTCACACCGACGATTTATTTCCTTCCCAAGGTGCATAAACCATTTGATCGAATACCCAAAGGAAGGCCTATATTAAGTGGCGTAGGATGGGCCACAGAGTAGATATCAGAATATATTGATAACATCATACGACCCAAAGTAGTGCAATGGAAAGCCTACCTGAAAGATACAACACGTGATCAGGACGATTGAGCAGATACAATGGAACCCTAACTATCTTTTGGCTACCTTTGATGAGTGTTCCCTCTATACGTCTATGAGGCATGACCTAGCAATACAAACCATAGATCATGTGTTTAAAGGGTTTCTGCTTCTCATTACCACTATGTAACAATGTTGAAAGAGGTGCTTAAAACAACACTGGAAAATAACATTCATCTTTAACAACACATTTTACAAACAAAAACAGGGTGTGGCAATGGGTACGAAGTATGCTCCAGCATTATCAAACATCTTTATGGGGATGTATGAGGATACGATAGTATACACGGATGAAGATTATGAGTAAAAGGTTGTGCTTTGGGCTCGTTACATTGATGACGTGCTTTTAATCTGGAATGGGACCACTGAAGAGATTCAAGATTTCAATAACAGACTGAAAAGTAATGATTTTGGAATTGAATTTACAGGGACATGTGACAAAAGTACTATTAACTTTTTGGACCTTACAATTTAAGCAGTGGACGATCATCTTCAATCCCGTACCTATCACAAGGAGACAGAAGTAAACTCCACCCTCTATGGCACTAGTTGTCACCATGACCGAGTGAAAAGAAATATCCCTAGCAGGGAGTTCATAAGAGCACATAGAAACTGCTACAACTCAACAGATTTGAACAAGAAAGTGATCTACTATCAACCAGATTTAAACAAAGGGGATACCCAAGGAAATGTATCCAGATGGCAAGAGAAAGTGCAAGAGCCATGCCTTGAGAGCAAACATTGATATAGAAAGATAGATCCATAGGTAAGGATTATGAAAAGGCTCATTTCATAACTAAATATTGTGCAAACAACTATGAGATCCAAAAGATTTTGAGAAAAAACTGGCACCTGTTAAAATTGTATCCACACGTAACTAAGTATGTGGAGGATTTTCCGAAGATTATTTATAGAAAGGCGAAAACACTCAAAAACAACCTGAGTCTGTTGTAACTTCCAGAGGAACAAAGCACTTCACCACAAACATGGCTAAGGACGAACGTCGCTGGTTTCAGAAAATGTGGGACTTGCACACTGTGCAAATGTGCACATGCAAGCACAGGTGTGTTCCAAGATAATAAAGGAAACAAGATGAACATTAAGGAGAACACAAACTGTAGGAGTAAATTTGTGTTCTATGCTGTGATTTGTGTATGTAGGTTAGTTTACAATGAAAGCACGATACACGAGCTAAGGAAACGGATAAGGGAACAGTTGCCACTTGCACAGCAGTGGAAAACCAAACACTAATTGGAACAGAAAAAAGACATAAGGTTTATCGGACTGTAAAAGGTAACACTGGGAAAAAGAGGAGGAAACAGAGAAGTACTTTTGAGGCAAGCGGAAGCAAGGATGATATGCTGATTCAGAACTTTGGAGATTGGCCTCCATAAAGACAATAAGATGGTATCCTTTCTTTGAAAGTGTAAGAGGATCTGTGTAAGGACTAATTTCAATATACGAGATACCATAACCATATCAAAGGAATGTTTAACATGTGGTTTTTGGGAATATAGAATCAAGGAATACAGTATGTAGATATGATGTCAGACTTATTGTGAAGCCCAATCACTGTAACTAATGAGGTGTTTTTAAATGTATGTGTCTCGAGGATTAGAGGCAGTAAGATACTAACTACATTCTGCTGTACATAAGCATTGGATATGTGTTACGTATGACTTAATATTATTGGCAGTAGACATATATTGCCCAACTTAGAGATCTTGGAACTACTACTTAAAGCAACAACTGGTGTTCCAAGATTAGAGAAATCAAGCATTTGAAACATAACCTGCATGAAAATAATAAAAAATAAAAAATAAAAAGTTTAGTGTTGAAAAAAGGAAGGTAGGCATGATTTAAAGATCAGGGCCCATTTTAAAAGTCAATATTGTTGTGGTATTATTTTGACTTTTGGAACTACCATTTAGTTGCATTGATTGGGTTCAGAAGTATACATGAATCAAAGAAATGTGCTCTGAAACAAATTGAATGTATCTACAATTTAGATATGACCATTAATGGTTTTGTTTATATATATGAACATTTGTTGCGCAACTTTTTACATTTGACCTCTCAGATACAGGATTTGGATGTAAACCAATCCGAAAAATAAGATGTTTTGTATAATGTGAACTAATTCTCAAAAGGTTTCTGATTGTGCAATGGAATGATAAGTCAGAATGAGGCAGGATGCCTTAATATGAGAGGTTCATGTATGAAACAGGAGTTTGATGAAAATTAAAGTTGAAGAATAAGATGTTTTGGACAATGGTAACAGGTATTTCCATAATGTTCTGATTATGCATTTGGGATGATAAGTCAAGAGGAAGCAGAATACCTCAACACGGGTTTACACTAAATATAAAAGTAGAGAAGGTTATAAAGGTTATGAAGAGTGAAAGAGCTTACTCTCCACATCCAGAATGCCAATTAATATAAGAGAAGATTTCAGGTAACCTTAAGGAGGCGGCATAACAAAAATTGGGTCACATATGCTACAACGATCATTTGCAACATCGAGGACAACGTGTAGCGCAAAATATCTCTGCATACAGCACTGCTACAGCAGGTTGCACAACAGTAAAAAATATTTTTTTTGTGTAAAATATGGAGATGAAATAACTTTCCATTGTTTTAAGGAAATCGATGGTTAGTGGAAATTTTAAAGTAGAAACAGAGAAACACAAAGAATGTTGGGCTAAAATGGTAAGGCTATAACAAACCTAACAGTATGTTTTCCCAAATATGGCATTTGTTCACATTAGGAAGTAAGGAAGGACTGAAGTGGTAACCATGGGAACGTATACAAACTTACAGACAATGACCAACATGTCGGTTTCGAACGCAGCTGACGCGCAGAGACAGAGAGAAAACATCTGCAGGTAGGCGGCAGCGCTCTGCTTTAAACATGAACAAATGTGATTGGCACTAATAGAAGCATGGAAGGGAAGTATTTATCAAGAACCTAACATAGGAGACTGTTTTAGATAAATAAGGAGAAAATGTCATGGGAGAACCCGAGATGTTAGATTTAATTGCGTTAGGTTTTCAAACATGAGGTTTATGGAGAGAGTTCACACAGGTATACATTTCCAAAATTTAGTGGAGGCTGGGATTTTTCTTTCTCCTTTTTCTTTCTTTTTTTGAACCTTAATGCTTACATAACCAAAAAAGCATTCGACAATTCTAATGACTGTTAAAGTGGGTGGAAACAATCTAAACATTGAAGGTTTAGTAATGGAGAACTAAATATTTTTGAATTCAATTGAATGCATATATCCTTGCTTTCTTTTTTCTATTCTTTTCCTATAGGGCATATAGGGTGCCAAAACAAGTGTCATCAAAGTGGCACCTCTACGGGAAAGTAACAAGAATAAAATACTAGCACAGCTATGAACAAATTCTGTGGTGCTGGTATTGTTTTGTGAGAGTCAGTCTTTATTTTTGATATAGGAGGTGGGGAATTGATCCTCTTTTTACTGTCACGCAAGCAACACTTTGAACACTGTACTTTGAAACTGGTTGCAGGTTTAAAAAGATTGATGTCATTGAAACCTCACTCAAGATAAACAGAGAACAGACAGATAATTAGGCTCAAGTACTACACAATGCCTCTCGGTTCCAAGGATAAAAAGAACAAAGAGAAATGGAAAATGATTCCCTGTTCTAGCGGTGAAGGCCTTGAATGAATTGGTGGTAAAATTAAGACAGGAGAGAAAACAGGACAATTTCAAGAAACAGTTGAAAACCCTGCAATTTAAATAAGCTGCTGGCTATTTGCTTAACTGCTACATGTTTGTCCCGCCTCAAAAACGTCCACGCGTCTGTGTGGCGCCCTGATGCCCAAGGGCTATGGCGCGGTAAACTCAAATAAATAAAAAAAATACATGAATAATACTAGAGTGAGTCCTACTTTAGAACATAGAGATGGTGAGCACAGCCTGTCCATCAGTTTTAAATTTTTTGGGGCCAGTATTGGCTCACCAAATTGTAAGTATACCATGCTAAGTAGCAATGCATAACTTCAGCATTAGAAATTGTCTTCTGGAGGACACTGCTGTGTGACGAAACATAATGACTGCAGCTTCCTTGAAGCTCTCTACTTATTCACAGTTCAGCCTCCTTCAGCAACCAGTATCCAGACACGTTTGAAGACAGGACCCCTGAGGCTGGGTTTCTCAAACAGGTGTGATCCTCATGTTTGATCCTGAAGAGCAGAGCCCCCAGGATCCTTGATATTGAGGCTTGAGTGGACAGGACCACAGCTCCTTATACCCCGCTGTAACAGGCTGCTCACTGATGCATCGCTGCTCTTGCTGAGCAGGGACCCACCTGGGCTCCTTGGAGAGACTCATCCCTCTGGATCCTCTGGATTGTTATCCCCCGTTGCCTCTGACTGCTCAAGTTGATGGACGGGGCTGCACTGTGTGGGAAGCTGGTGCACGTCGGCAAGAAGAGACCATGCAACAATGCGAGTTAGATCCAGCTACACATCCAGGTAAGAGGGGCAGGGCAGGTCCACGGAGGGGCGCTGAGTGCAGCCTGTGAGGGATTGCCAGCAGACGGGCTGATTGGGTGATCTTTCCCCTAGGTATGCTCGACGTCAGAAGGTGAGCCGGCTGCTCTGCTGACCCTGCCCTTATCCAGAAAATTCAGATATGTTACTACCTACATATCCGTCAGGACACGTAGCATGGGGGAGAAAAGGATTCAGCCACCCCCTAGCACCACTTCTTTCGGCCATAGGAACCTTTCCGGAGAAACAGTGCGTGTGAAGGCACACAGTGCAGGGGGAGGAGAATGCTGTGTCAACCAAAATATGAGAAGAGAGATTGGAAAGCACTCCCTCAGTAGAGGGACTGGTGACTGTCAGTGAAATATTATAAGAATGTATGAAGTGAACATGCATGTTACTGTGCCTCAATCCATTCGGGAGAGGATTGTCCTGGTTTATGTGGCGCAATAGCACTATAGGATTGTGACAAGATGGCTTTTATGACATAAATGAGACTCAGAGCCAATACGTAGGTTGTGTGGATTACAAAGAGTATCCACTTCTATTATTTTTCTAACAGATATTTTTATCTTTCTTTCTTTTCTAGTTGTTTGAAAAAGGATACGTCTTTTCTTGAGTGATTCGAACTTCAGCAGGAAGGCAGAGCTTTTGTAAATTCAGGTAAGAGTCTTTCAGTATTTCTCAAAAGTTTCTCCTTTCTTGTCTCTTTAAAAGATTATCTTTATTGTCTCTCCTTTCTTGTGTTTTTCTTTCTTCTCCCTCCTTGTCTATTTCTTTCTCTCTTGCTTGTCTTTCTTCAGATGAGAACGTTCTCTCACCCTCTCATAGTGATTCACTTCGCCTTTCTCTTACAATAGCACAGGTTTCCTTTCTCCTTTGCATGGCAACTCTACATTAACGTTGGAGGGCACTGTTATGTTTCTCAAGAGGTTATACGTATATCACTTTCTCTCACGGACAACCTCCAAACAATGATGGTGCAACAGCGCTTAATTATTTAACTTTCATGAACCTTCTCAGTTGCGTTCATCATACGGGGGACCTTCAACAAAAGCACAACGGCGCTAACTTCAATAGTCCCTTCAGCGGCAACGGTCGTTTGAATCCCTCTCTTCAACCTACATACGATTCGCTCTCCCTCCCCACTTCCACTTTATAGTCGCGTTCGTCGGACGCGGGCCCTTCAACAGAAGCGCAACGGTGCTAACTTCAATAGTCTTTTCCAGCGACAACAGTCACGTACAATTAAAGCGGAGCCTTCGCTTTCCCTCTTTCACTCACCTCTGGCTTTGCAGCCCCTGCCAGGCTTGGAGGTGGAGGCCGACTGCAGGAAGGCACTTTGTATCAGTTTGGCGAAAACGTTCGCCGTCAGTTTCACTCTGTCGGCATCACAAGGGTTTGGATGCCGAGAAGCAGCGCTTCGGCATCAATAATAACGTTTCACTTCAACGACTTCTCTCACTCAGCTGTTTACTCCCCTCGTAATCTTTTTCTAATACGCCCAGCTGAGTCCGGTGGGCTCGACCTACTCCTCGTCACGCACTGTTTCCTAGGATACCAGAGACACAAAACTAGGTTAGAGGAAAGTCCATACAGGCCTCACTTCCTGCTTCCCTAGATATGCTTTAATAGGGCTGGCTAATAGACTTTCCACTGTACATAACGTAATGTAGAGGCAAGAGCATAGTCCACACATTGTCACAAGGATTTGTAGCCCTGGATTTATAATGGAATCGCAGCTATTAAAGTCTTGTAATGCAAAGGAAATCAAAAGCAGAACTGCAGTATTATCTCCAGCATCGAATGGTCATGTTTGTGTACAGTCGTTAAGTAGATGTGTTGTTTATTATATATTATTATTGTATGGGTAAACTATTCGGCTTCGAGTTAACATTAAATAAGTATTCAGATAGCACAGTGAGTAGAGTGCTTGTTTCGACATTCATGCAGAGCCATGCAACACAGGTTCAAATCCTGGCAGGGACAAACTCAGCCTTTCATCCTTCTGAGGTTGATAAATGAGCACCACACACTGTGGGTAAAAATAAGCAGCGCTGAAACGCCTGAGGGTTTGTAGCGCTATATAAATGCAAATTATTATTTTTATTTGGCCAAATGCTGAATAGCTAATTTTGAGCCGGAATTTGGCCGAATACTTACTCTAAGCCAAATTTCTGTACACCCCTAATTAGAATTCCAGTAGACCCATTCAGACAATATGTGTTCATTTTTGGTAGACTAGGGGGAGAAGAGTTCCCTCTGATCCATACTTATGGCCCAAACTTGGATGATCCCCAATTCTATGTTGCTTTATTGGACATATGGCATGGGTTTCCTATGGTACCGAACCTCTGGGGAGGGGATTTTAATCTGATACTGAGCATTGATGGCGATTGCACTTATGGGAAGTTGAGACCACTATCGAGATCCTTGCAAGTAATTGTGAAGGGCATGGCTGAGCATAGCCTCATAGACGCATGGAGGGCTCAACACCCGACCAGTCCTGAGTATACTTATTACTTGTCGGTCCACAATTCCTCCTCCTGGATAGACTTTTGGCTCCTTTCCCCCTCCATTATGAGAACGGTTTCCTCTACGAAGGACGTACTTGGATCGCTCTCCCAAAACGGTCCAGTTCTCCTTCACAAGATGTCTAAATCCTTTTAGTACCTGGGCTTCAAACTGTTGGTGATGCACGATGTGGCATTTGCCACCAACATACTCAAAGTGTCTGGATGATCTTTGAGATTCATGTAGGTTCGGTGGACAGTGAGGGGACATTATAGCAGGACTTCAAAGCATATGTTAGAGGAACAGCCAAGGCCACAGAGTTTGGAGTTTTGAAAACCATTTGTAGAGATATTCGCAATACTGAGGAAGACATATGCAGGCTTGCATTGGCCTATACATCTACCCCCTCTCCCAAATTACTTACGGAGATCAAGAAGGCCACTATTGCGTTTTCAAGATAATGCAGTCAGGGAGTTGAAATTCTTTGGAATACTGGACGCTGCTCGTTAATATGGTGAAGGGGAAAGACGGGTATGGACAATGGCTAGACTGGTGATGCAAGACAGAGATATCAGTGGGATACCCTGTATTAGGAATGCAATGGGTCACTTGGTATACACAAATGCTGAGACGAATAAAGCGTTTGAAACCTTTTATACCAACTGTATGCAAAACAAGAGGATTGCTCATATGAGGACACTCTTTTATACCTCAAGGTATTGCCACTGTCCCAACTGTCCGAAGACACTCAGCTCTTCCTAGACGAGCCAGTGACATTAGAAGAATTTATTTAGGCCATTGATGATCTCCCCACAGTTAAATCGCCAGGCTCGGATGGGTTTGGCGCAGAGTTTTATAAACAACACAAGACGATTCTTGGCAAACACCTTCTTGCAGCATGGGATGAAGCACTCGTGATGCAGTTGTTGCCCTCGCCTATTCGCCAAGCCACCATCACGGTTCTTCCAAAACCTAATAAACCAATTGATGACTGTGGATCCTATAGGCAGCTGCCCTTAATTAATGTTGATGCCAAAATCTTTGTTAAAGCCTTGGCCAACAGGCTTATGTCATTTCTGGAACACATAGGACCCACTGATCAATCTGGGTTTTTCCCTGACCGTTCCACTAGCCTCAATATTCATAGGTTGTTTAATGTGATGACCCAAATTAATCTACCTGTAAAAGCTGTGGCACCCACACTCAATGCTTAGAATGTGTTTGATTCAGTTTAATGGCAATTTCTGTATGCTGTACTAACCCAATGTGGCTTTGGATCTAGATTTATTTCGTATGTGCGACTACTGTATATACATCCCCAGTGGCGAGAATCATCACGAATGGTGAACTTTCTAATATAATTGGAAGAGGCAGTGGTACCTTTTAGGCTTGCCCTTTATCTCCATTGCATTTTCCAATTATTATTAAACTGCTGGCGGATTGGGTGAAACATAAGCACTCACGGAAGCACGTCAGGCTACATGGATGTGCAAGTATTATCTCTTTATGTGCTGATGACATCCTAAATCTGAGTGCAATTTGAACCCCATTATGTGAGACATCACGGAATTTGGCTCAAACTCTGGCTTACGGATAAACCCAGCAAAGTCTGATCTGTATCCGCGCACTGTGAGCACAGCCCACCCACAATGTGCTGCAAAGTTTGCGTGAGCACCTGGTGGAATAATGTATTTGGGTGTCAAAATATCCAATACTTGTGTATACTCTATATAAGGATAACTATGGGTTATACCTTGACCTCTTACTGCACAAAATGCATTGATGGTCAAAATTACATTTAACAATTGCAGGCAGGATCTCCTTGATGAAGATGGTAATTTACCGAAAATTGTTGTACCTATTCCAAAGTATGCCGATGTGTCTGGGTCAGACCTTTTTCAAACATTTGGATTCTGCGGTTTTTAAATTTATGTGGCATTCCAGGTGCAGTTCAGACCTCACCAATAAGCCATACGATAGAGGAGGTTTTGAAACCCCTAATTTTAAATTGTACTGTATTGTGGCACAGGCTCAATTTGCGGTAAACTGATTTACATCTGACGGATCTCTCTCACAAGTGCAGCTGGAATGACTCACGAAGATGATGTGCTATCGTAGCTACTGGCCCCTACACATTATGATTGGTGTTCGTTCGACCCAGTGAGAACCACCATCTCAGCCTGGAAGAAACTATATTGCGTTATGGATGTTATACATACATACTGCAGAGAATTTCCCTTGTGGAAAGGGCAATCATTACCGCCTACACTGGATGTGGGAATTCATGCACGTTGGGTGCAACTACAACTCAGTGTTGGGCGACAGGTACAAGAATGGGAAGTTCATTAAAATGACACCATGCCGGAGTTGCGACAGAACCCCCTACTGCTGTTATAGTACTATAGACTGAAATATTCCTTTCAATCCCATTGGAGCTGCTTCCCTGATGAACCACTGATCAATCCTTGTCTGACATACATAGTCAATGTGGGGGGTGGTAGACACATAGGGCCTCATTACGACTTTGCCGGTCCAGAACAAAGTGCTGGTAACAACCGTTACCTGCACCTTTTACAGACAGGCATACTCTGCGTCTGCCGGTAAGGGCGGTGAACTACCGGCACATAATTCACTGAAGCACTGGTACAGTTAACAGCAGTGCCGGTGCGTCCGTAGTCCCCCACGGGAATGGGAACTTACTGTACCTCCACCGCCTGTAATATCCCGGTATTACTGGGATATCAGGTGGAGAAAATGAAAAGCCAAGGTTGCCTGTTGGCACCGGCAACCTTGTTATGAGGGCCATAGTATACATTTTATATAAAATGGCTATGGATCTGGACCCTTTGACTCAAGGTAACATCTCGTACTACGGATGGGACAGAGAATAACTTCTCAAACTATGCAAAAAGACTGACTGAGGAAGATGGCAATTAACACTGTTTTATTAACAATTATCTCAAACTAAGAGTACAATGGACATCAACAGACGTCGCAAAGCATGATCTCAGCGATTCTTACAAAAAATCACACCTTTATAGCAAAACTCTTCATTCATGACATCATACTATGTGGCAAATTAAGAAAACCTACATGGAATCGTGGTTGGCTCAAGGGGAACATCTAAGTATACTTCTATAGGGGCTAGAACTGTGATTGGGTCTCTATAGTCAGGTGGCCCACTCCCCTTCGTGCAAGTCATCTTCAACAATATTTAGAAACACACCACCTTATTGGATCTTAAACTATAAGGCTCTTTGTTATATGGCCCTCTATAATTGGTTGGCACGCTTGTACCCTTCTGGAACATTTGACTCACTAGCAGCAAGTAAGCTGGTACCCCAGGTGCTGGTGGGTGGACTTGACCTTATCTTCCCACCCAATTAGCTGCCATCTCTCATCACCCATGCCATTGATATTGCCTTTGAACTTGGTCTTGCAGTAGCTCATCATCTCTGGAAATATATGGGAGTATGAGCACTTGCTATCCCCAGTCCAGTGCACCATGCTCTTCATCTATTTTCATCCTTAGCTCAAGGGATGCCTTGGCTTCTCACGTGTTCTGTTCTTCATATGCTGATAACCAATTCTTGGCTGCTTCCAGTCTAGCCTCTCTGCTTTTTCTTCTAATCCAAGCCTATTCTTTGCTGCACCACACTTAGCTTCAAATCCATCTTCCATCATGGAGACTTGCTTACTAGAATATGTCATTGTATGTCCAGAATTCTATATACATATATGTTGGTGGCACCACCTGCAGTCTATATACTACCTATAGCCAGCCTTATGAATACGTAATCCACTTGCGTTACAGCATCTGTACAGTTATTGAACGGCTTGCATTTTCTTCAGTGTTCTTCACACTCGTGCAATCTTTCTTTTCACACATGAAAGTCTTCTTGATTCTTTACTTGGTTCATGATTCTATACCACTTATGCATTCTCTTCTCTGGTCATCCTTCTCAGTCCGTCACTCTCATTCTTCATGACGTCACCAGCTTCTCCTTTTCACATTTTCACACTTCTTCAGGCACTTTTCTCAGAAGATCATCAGCCTTTCGAGGATACTTCACATAGGACTTTCTTAATGGATGCTCTCAAAAACTCTTTGCGGTATAGGTATCATTACTGGCGTTGCACATGTCACATTTTCTGGTTTCCAACAAATAGGCAGAATAGGGGCAGGACTTCCTGGAGTGGCATTCAGCGGCTCCTCATCAGATAATATGCCTTAACGAATCTATGATATACGTAGCAAGTGGGACAGATATTTGCATATGGAAATATCAGACCACTTTTGGTGGTCTATGTGTTCAGTAAAACATGACGTAGCTCTCAATTCAAGATTTTGGTTGATCCAGTTGAAGGTACTGAATAGATGGCATTATACACCAACCAAAGTGCCCCTGTTTGGTCGAACCTGTATGAGAGTGTGTCCCATTTGTGGTCTTGGGACAGCTGACTACTTACATATACTCTGGTCATGCCCCCGGTTGTCTAACATCTGCCAAGAGATTTGTGCCACAATAGAAATTGTATTAGATGTCCCGCTTCGGCCCTCACCAATGTTATGTCTTTTTGGTCAATATGTTCAAGTGACCAAACATGTTAGCAAGCTGTTGAGTTGATGCTTCTTTGAGCTAAAAGTTGTATCTTACGATGTTGGACACATTCTAATCTCCCAACAAAGGACCAATGGATGAAAGACATTGGATCTAATTATAAGTATGCCAGTCTGTAAACAATGGTGCCGGTAAACTTACCAGCACCATTGTTTCCGGACCAGCATACTACATGACTGCCTGTCGTAGCCGCTGTGCCCGACAGGTCAGACCCTGCCAGGCACAACGGCCATGGTAGCTAGACTGTCACTGAAGCACCGGCACCGTTAACAATGGTGCTGGTGCTTCCATGTTCCCTAGTCCCATAGAGTCCTTTTGGACTCTATGGGAATGGGGAATTACAATTTACCAGTGCCTGACTTTCCGGGCTGCCAGGGTTATAATCCTCAGGTGGCACCGGGAAGTCAGACGCCAGTAAATCATTCCGAAACTGGCGGCAACCCACTGGTAGCACCAGCAGGGTTACCACCGGTCTCAGAATGAGGCCCATTGAATGGGCGAATAATGTGGAAGGGGCATGGCAACTTCAATCCTCGTCTGCTCCTCATCCTAAGGATATTTGGTTGGCCTTTAAGTTATTTTGTTAGAGTGACTCTGATGCTGCTGATTTGGAAACTTTGGGTGGCTAACGGCCTTGTGGTCTATATATATGCGTGTAGTCCTGTATGTAGGCCTGATTGTTTTACACACTTTATTGTCATGCTTTGCATATGTGAATAACGTTGATGTTTTTATTTTTGTCATATAGTAATTTGTCATCTATGTTGATTTTATGTTTTGCATGTCACTCTCTGTATTAATAAAATGTACAGAACTTTTGATCTTAAGCCCACAGGCTGTTGATTAGTTCTCATGCTTATATATTTTGCCACACATAATATGGTATAAATAGATTCTGCATGAAAATTATAAATGTCATCTTTATGCCTCGTGAAGCACCACCCTCTGATATTATTTGTTTAGATTACCCCAGGTGTCTGCGAGTTACGGGGTACACACATTCTTTTGCTTTTTTGTAGGGCAGATGCAACATCATATACCACCTCCCAGACTTCCCAAACAAGAGTGGAAATATAAAATAAGGACACTCTTTTAGTAAAGATTTTTTAAGCCTTTTGTTGTTTGAAAAGCTGTCATGTTGTTTTGTAGATTATGGACACAAGTAGAATAGAGTTAGTTTTGCCACACTTCAGTAAACTAGTTTAGCTGCACTTTAGAAAAAGGTTTCTAGGCTTTTTTTGTGAAAGCTATGCTGCCTCACCCTTCTAGGCGCTTCCACCATCTTCATATTGATTAAATTGATATGATCAATAAATGTAACCGCTATCGCTATATGATTGTTGTGGTGTGCCCCTTCTCCCATTGGCTTGAGGTAGGTCCTTGTGCTCACCCCGATGCTAAATCAGAAGCCAAATTCATCATACACAAGGTGTTTCCCCGGTAAGGGATATGTGAATTATCGCAGCCCGACAATGGACAGTATTTTTTCAATTACCTTTTTAAGGAAATTACAAGTTTATTGAGTATTAAACGCTTACTGTGTACAATTTATCACCCCAAAGCCGACAGAGTTGTAAAACGCCTCAACGGCCTGCTAATGAAGCACTTTACGCAGTTGTGTGCTACAATTCACAAGAATTGGCTCCATTGCTTGCCACAGGCTCTTTTCTCTCCACTGAATCAACCAGGTTCTGCCCACCACCTAACCCTGCATTAGATAACTGTAGGCAGAAGAATGCATCTTCTGCTTACGCCTGCATGCACACTTCTGATGCTCATAGATCTGCAGCTTTTTTGGAGATGGGTTTAATGAATATCTTAGGGCCATGACCGATTCTCTAAAGTTTATATCCAACCTGGAAAGGCCTTTGACAATTACGGCTGTCCAAAGCTACTGGAGAAGAAGATGCACATCCAGACGTAACAGCGCTGATACCACTACCACAGCTCTACCCAGGAGACTGAGTGCTGTTTAGAAATGTTGTGCATCTCTGGAACAAACCTCGGCTTGTGGAACCCTACAAGATCTAAAACGCAACCCTGTATGCTGTTAAACTCCAAAGATACACGCAATAGGTCCATATAAGCGACATCAAATAAAACAAGAGCAGCACCCCCCTTTTCTGAAGACAAGGAGGGAAGCAAAAAAGGTTTAGCATAGTTTGGTTTCATGCCACTGTTTCTAATTCCATTTGTCCTTTTACAGACATAGGGGGTCATTACGAGTCGGGCGGTAGGGATACCGGGCACCGGTAAGGAGACCGCTGCCGGTAATCCCCTAGCGCCCGATTCTGAGGTCCCCTAACGGGAACGGCAAGGGATGTGTGGTCGGCCCACACATCCCTTACGGGTCCCGTTAGGGGACCATGCCGCTAATTACGGGCTTGCCATTAGCCGGCCCGTAAATAGTGCCTTCCCCATTCCCATTGAGCCCTAATGGGGAATGGTTGGTGCAATGGGGACTTACCGGTCCCGCCAGGGTCGGACTAGACCGGTAAGTCCCCATTGCACCACACCGGACAGGGTCACGGTACGAGAGGCAGCCATGGAGCTAATTGCTCCATGGCTACCTCCATACTCGTAATGACCCCCAGAGACTTGTTTTCTCATTCCCCACAGCACAGGAGATATGAAGGACCTATGAAAGATGTGCCATGTATAGTTATAATTATTGTGTTTTCTCTTTTTTCTCTTTTCTTTCCTTTGGTTAGAATTTCAGCGGATGTTGGCACAAAAGGGGATTTATATTATAAATGTGTTAGATAACAGGAATGAAACAGTGACTAGGACAAAAAGGCAGGTTTTCGACCTGGAAAGTTTTCTGGGTGGTACCAACGATGGCCTTCCCTCTGATATAGATAATATATGGTATGGCTACATGCAGGTGGTGGGAAGGGAGAGATCGAATGAGAATTGTTATGTTTGCTTCCTCATTCCCTATACAACGGGTACCCCCAGACTGTTTATACCGCAGAAGGTGCCAGCACCTACGGCACACTGTCTGTTCCATCTTTCATTATGGAAGACAAGAGGGTTATTTCAGGGGTGGTGGGTGCACACACAGTGGGTAGAAAAGGCTGACTCATATTTTGTTGATGATGTTCTCAAACTTAAAAAAATGGCAGATAGATTAGCATAAAAAAAATATTACAATGCTCTATAATCTACAGGGTCCACATAGGGTGGAGGTGAATTTTAGAACACACAGCGTCAAAATATGGACAGATTCTGAAGGGAAAATGCTGCCTTGGTGTTAGATGAGAGTGCAATTACATATAATAGGGTAGGTTTTCCACCAAGAGAGGTGGGAAGATGGGACAATGGGATGCAGAGCAGAGGTGAATGGTAGGACTGGCAAAAGAAATGGTTGCACACTTTAATAACATATGTTTTGCTCAGTGCAGAAAGTATGTCAAATTACATACAGAGACTTACACACCCTTCTTTATGTTTCAGATATAACGGAAGAGTGAATGTGGGCAGGAATACAGGGTGTAGGAGTATAATGGACATACCAGGATTTCAACTAGGAACAGCAGTACTGATGGACCACAATTGGCCCTGTGGCATCCACGCCTATATGCAGCTCCTACCGAAATTGAAGTGGTTCAGGTTCACTAACCACTTTACACTCATCTGCACTTGTGGTGCCACAAAGTCACACGATTACTGAACATTCTGACGTTAATGAAGTGAATTTTGAGAAGCTGACCCATCGCTCTCTGATATTAAAAAGGATCACGCGTGAGAACTACTTTTTCGCAGGAATCCCCTGACAGATTGGCAGAAATTCCCACCAAGTATCGTTTATTCAGCAAAGCTGCTGTCTTTTTCACTCACATCTGGTATATAGGCTATAGCTAATTCCAAATGGATACAAATAACAAGGTGGGAGCTGCTGCAACTGGCAAATTCCTTTGTGAAATGATTAAATTCCATCAAGCAAGGGCGCTGGGCTGCTAGATTGATCTCTCCAAAACAGATACTTGTTTGACCTCCTCACTAGTATGGAAGGAGGCGTGTGTGCAAAAATATATGCACGAGTTGCTGCACGTTCATGCTGGCACATGACATGCAAAATGGCAGCCTTACTGATGCTATAACTGTCTTACATACCTTGCATACTACTATGGAAAAGGAGTGGTCCAGTTGTAAATGACAATTAGAATCACCCGATGTTCTCCTGGTTGCCCGCCTTGTTGGGCAATATTTTTAAAGTGTTGGTTCCTGTCCTTGTTGTGTTACTCATAAGCCTCTGCATCCTGCAGATAGTTTTGGGAGAGAAAAGCACAAGCACAAATGTTGTCACTTACACTTAGTTCTTTTGATGCTACTCCCCTATCGATGCATGCCCATACACAGACCTATCCATGGTATGGCGAAAAACAAATATTCTATGGTCCATTGCCCCCCCCACCCCGGTGCAAGGATTAGCCCCCGCTAGTACCCGAGAATTATATGCTGCACTGGGTAGATTGTGATGGAGATGAGAGGATTGTTTTATGACCTGCACACATGAGGTCATTTTCCATCCGGCTGAGTGGGTGTGTGCTGGGCTGGTCCTCCACCTGGTGAGAGCCCCTTGGGTCCATTTGTATTGCATTTTTTGTTTGAATTGGTGCCCCTGTCCCCCGTTCACTTCTCCCTCCGCTGTTCCCTTCCGCTCTTTCCCCTCCTTTCCTCCCACCACCCAGCCCGCCCACAACCCTGATTGGCTTCTCCTCCTTACTTCACTTACCTCACCAGGGCAGCCCTCTGCCCTGCAGCCCCCGCGGCTAAGGACCCCTAGGCAAAGGGCAGCTCCCATAGAGGCGGCTCCTGGTTGTGTCTGCAGGTGTCCACAGGGGAAGCCAGTTGCCAGCCTTCATCTAGGGGCAACTCGCTCGCTACCCTGCATACCCCTGTCCACCTAGCAGACTCTCAAACTTAGGTGTGTTTTATCTCTTACATTGTGAAAGTATTTGAAATCTGCATTGTGAAAACTAGGCCTTTTTCCCTCTACTCAGGTGTCTCAAACTTGGGTGTGTTTCTCTCGTGTTTTTAAAATTGCATTGTGAAAGTATTTGAAATCTGCATTGTAAAACCTAGGTCCTTCCCCCTCTTCGGGATTCTCAGACTTAGGGAGCACTGTGAAAGTCTTTAACATCTGAGTTTCTGTCGTCTTGTCCAATTGCTCAACCTGTCTTGCCTCTCCCTGTCTCGTCTGCGTGCACCCTGCCTTGTGTCTTTCCCTAGTGTTCTCCCTTTCCCTTCCTCTTCTCCTTGTCTCCTCTCCCTACCTACTCTATGGTGCTTTCTGTCTCTCCTATCTTCTCTGACTGCTTCTCTGTTGACTATCCTGCTCTCCTCAGTAAATCTGATAGGAAGTAGTTTAAAAAGGACATCCTGGTCCCCAACCCAGGCCTCCTTAATGCTGACACCTATACCAGTGCTTGCTCCAGGCAAACTTTCACTGACATCCCTCCGCTTCTGCCCCCATCGGGCTTCCTCTACACCTCCACAGGGCGTACCTCTGATATGTACCCCTCCCCGGAAAACTTTCAAGGACGGCAACCTTCTCCATATTGCCACTCTAAGCTCTAGCTCAGCTGTCAAACACTCCTCTGACATCTGCTGCCTTCTGGAGGAACTTCACCTCGATGACCTCGGTCTCACCGAGGCATGGTTCACGGCCAGCTCTGTCACGAGCTTTGACACTCTCCTCCCTGAAGGCTACACGATCCTCTCCGTGCCCAGATCCAACCATTCCAGAGGGTGTGTAGCCCTGATCTTCCCCAAGTGGATTCCTGCCTCTGTCTTTCCTACACAGGCCTACTCCTCTTTCGAATGCCTCGTCTGCCGGCTCTCTCTCCCAGCCATTCCTTTACCGTAGCTACTATCTATCGGCCACCTGGCCAGATCTCCTCCTTCCTCTCTGAGTGGGCGGACCTCTCCTCTTCCCTCCGGGTCTCGACCACTCAACTCCTCCTTCTTGGAGACTTCAACATCCACTTGGATGCTTCCTGTCCTTCCTCTGTACTCTTTTGCAACATTTGCATCTCTCTCTCTCTCCCTTTCTATTCCCCCTCTGGCCCGACTCACTCTGCAGGGAACACTCAGGACGTTCTGCTCTCCTCAGACTTTACCCTTTCCATCCCTCTCACAACTCCTCTCTCCTGGAGTGATCACGTTTATCCTTTCCTCCCAGCTCACCCTCTCTACCACTTAGGCCAAGCCAACTCCATCACTGCCATCCACCTTCTCGGTCATCCGACCCATGAAGTGAGTGTCAGTTGAGCCTTTTGCCGCCACTTTCTCACCCCCACCCCCTTTCGCTGACTCACACCCTGACATGTCCCTTTCCATGCTCCACTCTGCTATAGCTGACACTCTCGATGTTCTTGCCCCTGTCATGAGGATCCGCCTGAAGCCCAAAGCCAAGTGCAACTCCTGGTAAGACTAAGACCTCATCACACTTAAGTGCAGGGTGGCTGAGAGGAAATGTCGTGCTTCGTGTACATCCTCTGACAAACTGGCCTGCCGCATGCTAAAAAGGCAATAGCGGCTCTCTGTCCTCACCAAGAAGAGAGCTCACATCCAAGTCTGCGTCTCTGCAGCATATAACAACTCGGCTGAACTCTTTAAAATCTGCAAGGAACTGGCCAATCCTGCCGCAATATCTACCTCTCCTTTCCCTTCCGAGGCCCTCTGCATGGCACTAGCTTCTTATTTCATCTCTAAAACTCAGTACATCCTGGCCTCTCTTTCCTCCTTCCCCCTTCCTTGCTCTTCCTCTGACCCTTGTTCGGCCACCTCCTCTCCCCCCTTCTCTGCCTTTCCCCTGTTTTCCCCAGACGAGGTTTCTAGACAAGTCCAATCTATAACAGTCTTGTCAAAACAGGCCCATCCCTGTTCCTCCAAAACTATCAAGGACCACATTGACTCCCTGGCTCCTGCTCTGGCCAACTTCTGCCTACCATTCCTTTGCCTCTGGAGTCTTCCCTTCCCCCCTGAAGCACTCCCTTGCGCACCCTCTTCTTAAGACACCCTCTGCCGACCCGTCCTGCCCAGCTACCTATCGCCCAATCCCCAACACTCCCTTCCTGGGCAAATTCTTGGAAAAGCTGGCCATCTCCCAGCTAAATCTTCACACTGAATCTGTTAATCATCTCCCTGATCATCAGTCTGGCTTCAGAGCTGCCAGAAGCACAGAAACTGCTCTCCTGAACATCCGCGAAGACCTATTCTCCAACCATTGAATCCAAAACCCTGTGCGTCTTCATTCTACTTGATCTCTCTTCTGCCTTTGACACTGTCAACCATGCCATCCTGCTCAACCATCTCCGTGATAACATGGGTATCATAGGTCAAGCGCTGGCGTGGCTGTCCTCTTTCCTTTCTGATGGACCCTCCCAAGTTCAACTGCAAGGAACTGGCCAATCCTGCCGCAATAGCTACCTCTCCTGTCCCTTCCGAGGCCCTCTGCATGGCACTAGCTTCTTATTTCATCTCTAAAACTCAGTACATCCTGTCCTCTCTTTCCTCCTTTCCCCTTCCTTGCTCTTCCTCTGACCCTTGTTCGGCCACCTCCTCTCCCCCCTTCTCTGCCTTTCCCTGTTTTCCCCAGACGAGGTTTCTAGACAAGTCCAATCTATAAAAGTCTTGTCAAAACAGGCCCATCCCTGTTCCTCCAAAACTATCAAGGACCACATTGACTCCTAGCTCCTGCTCTGGCCAACTTCTGCCTACCATTCCTTTGCCTCTGGAGTCTTCCCTTCCCCCCTGAAGCACTCCCTTGCGCACCCTCTTCTTAAGAAACCCTCTGCCGACCCGTCCTGCCCAGCTACCTATCGCCCAATCCCCAACACTCCCTTCCTGGGCAAATTCTTGGAAAAGCTGGCCATCTCCCAGCTAAATCTTCACACTGAATCTGTTGATTGTCTCCACGATCATCAGTCTGGCTTCAGAGCTGCCAGAAGCACAGAAACTGCTCTCCTGAACATCCGCGAAGACCTACTCTCCAACCTTTGAATCCAAAACCCTGTGCGTTTTCATTCTACTTGATCTCTCTTCTGCCTTTGACACTGTCAACCATGCCATCCTGCTCAACCATCTCCGTGATAACATGGGTATCATAGGTCAGGCGCTGGCATGGCTGTCCTCTTTCCTTTCTGATGGACCCTCCCAAGTTCAACTTGGGTCCTTCCTCGCCTCCATCTCTATCTCTACCTGTGGTGTTCCCCAGGGGTCTAACCTCTCTCCCTGGCTGTTCAACCAATACCTGGCACTTCTTGCCCACCGCATTGTTGCGCTCTGCCCCAACTTCCAGTGCTATGCAGATGACACCCAGCTCATCTTCAGGCTACCTTCAGCCACCTCTTCTCGCTCTCTCATCTCTGACTGCCTGTCCACCATCCAGGAGTGGTGTGCCACCAATGATCTCTTCCTTAATGCCAGTAAGACCGAGATTCTCCTCTTCGGAACACCTGCTCCCTCCTTTCCTTTCACTCTCTGGCCGGCCTCCCTTGACCCTCTTCCTGTTCCCACCTGTGAGGCTAAAAACCTCGGGGTCATCTTCGACTCCACACTCTCCTTCTCTCCTCACATCTCTGAGGTCTCTAAGAAGTCACACTACCAGTTGCACCTCCTCAGAGGTATTCTTCCCTTCCTCTGCTTCCCCCAGAAGCTCACTGTCTCCAGAGTTCTGGTTCTCTCTAGGCTGGGCTATTGAAACAGCCTCTTTCTAAATCTGCCTTCTCCTACTCTCCGCCCTCTGCAACTCATCCAGAACAAGACTGCGAGACTTGTCCTTGGCCTCAAGCCCAGGGATCGTATCTCTCCAGGACTGAAATCTCTGCACTGGCTCCCAGTTGCTGCAAGGATTAAGTTCAAAACCCTCTGCATTTTCCATAAGGCCCTCTGGGGCCTGTGGCCTCAATACCTTCAGCTCTCTCTTCCTAAATATCTTTCTTGTCGTGCTCTTTGCTCATCAGCCTCCAACTCCCTAAGGGTCAGTCGCTACTCCAAGCATCGATTTGGTGGTAGATCTCTTTCCTCGGCTGGGGCCTCCCTCTGGAACAGCCTCCCTGCCTCCCTGAAACTGGAGCAGAACCATCTCCGGTTCCGGAAGCACCTCAGAACCTCTCTTTGCTTCTGGTTTTTCTCCTCCTCTCCCCTGCTTACTTCCTGGCTGAAACTGAAACTGCACTGGTGACCTGGCCACCCTCTGATCTTGGGCCCAGGTCACCTCCCCAACCAGTCACACACCTGCACTGCCTTCCTGGCAACCCCCACACTCAGGGACTGTTTTCTGTATCGCTACAGTTCCACTACCAGCACTTGATATCTGAAGTCTGCACTTACCCTTGCATTTGCGACCAGATAGCTGTACTTCACTTATTGTTATTATCCTTATCCCATGTACTGCACTTCGCCCCTCCCCCTTCCCTTACACTAACGCAATCTGAATGACACCTGGTCTAGTAGGATCATTGTCTGTCGTACCCCTGTTCCCCCTCCCTTGCCTTGTTGCTCCTTAAAACACTTGTGCATAGGCGCGTTATAAATGCCATATCATATCAGGAGTATGAAGCACGTGGAGGTAGCCTGAAGGGAGTGTGCAGAGCATGGGTGACAAAAGATGCCTATGACAGAATGATGGCTGAAGGTTTATTGATTAATAAATTAACCAGAAGGTGGAAGATGCTGGTGCAGGTAGGGCAGATGCAATGTCATACACAGCCTCCCTGACCCCCCAAACCAAGAGCGGGAATATAAAATAAGAAAACGCTTTTGGTAAAGGTTTTTAGGCCTTTTTCTGTTTTAAAGTTTCCATATTATTTTGTAGATTATGGACCCAAGTAGAGCAGAGTAGTTTTGACACACTTCAGGAAACTAGTTTTGCTGCACTTCACGGTACCTTAGGTTGCTTAATACACAGATGATATAAAAAACAATGAAGGGTGGCATGTATATCTGTACTGGGTATATATTAGAACATTTGTTTTGTTGAGTTTTGTTTGTAACACTGAGAAAAGGGTATCGCCAATTTGAGACAAGGCCTCCTTTTGAAGCTGCACAATTTATTTGTTTTATTAAAAGTGTTCCTTTTTAAAATTTTGTTTGGAAAACATTAGACAGCCAAGGCCAGGAAAGAAGGGAGGATAGGATGGTGTCAGCTGAAGCTTTGAGAATCTGCTGTTTACAGGACTTGAAACTAGATATGCAACAATTATTTTTGTTTCAGACGATAACTAGATGAATACACAGAGCTTTCATGGCCAGATCCACGAGGATCCATATAGTAAAATTGACAAAGATACAAAGCTAAACTGCATGCAGAGCGCCCCCAACAACAAGTTAGTGCCATCGCACCTTGGTAGAATGTATTGGTGAGACCAATAAACTATTTCTGCCCGAAGGGCCTTTACCATGTTTTCTAAAACAGCTATTCATCCCATGACTTAATTTGAAAACTGCACCTGCATTTGCAACATGTATCAAGATGAGAGATGCAGAACAAACTATTCAACGTTAGAGACCCCTTTGGCATCACTGGGGCATGAGCACGGAGAGTGAGATGGGAGTATATGTTCTTTCTTGAAGCCAGATTTCGATCTCTGTTCACAGAAATTGCTAATTGGGCTGTCTCGGAGGGATGCAACATTCAAGGCCAGCTTAAGAAGTGCCAACCAATGGCATAAAGACTTTTTATCACGGTCACCATGAAACCTGCCAACCAATGAAACTGTGAGTTAATGATGCTCATGGTGGTGACCTTATCGTTGATGGATTGGACTTCAGGGGTTCTGGAGATAGTGGATTAATCAATGGTAGATTCCAATGTATAGTGTTTTATAGGGTCTTGATTAAAGTAGCCAATGGCTATGTTAGAATTTTATTAAATGTTTTTTGTAATTATGTAAAGTCTGTTGGTTTTCACATTAGCCTAATGTGGGCAGGTTGAGAGAGTTACTTGTTTTTTCTCCTTGCAGTTACCTTTGCAAAATAAAGTAAATAAAGCTGTTTTTTTCTAGCACTTGGTGAGCTCCATTATTTCGTTTTATTGTATTGATTTTGGTGGCACTTATGGCACTTGCGAGTTGCACTCCTATGGTGCTAAGCTCCCCAAGGTTGTGATGTGGTGTGTGATTGGCTTTGTTAGTTGCTAGTTCATGGTACAGATCTAGCTGCATTGTACCATACTCCCATGTAAACTTAGCGGTGCTACAGTTGGAGGGTCTTTGAGGAGTCAGTGGGCAGTTAACTGACTAAAAACTGTGGACCCTACATTTGTGCCATGGTATAGTGTCGCCTGATGCACCAGCACTTAGCCAAACTTCACACAATACGGCATAAAAGCTGGAGAAATAATGTTTTGTATGATGGTAAGCAAATAAATTTGACTAACTGTGATGTTTCCAAAGTGAAAAAGCTTGCCCCTAAGCAGTCTGTTGAGCAAACGATGGTAACAATAACCACCTCAAAATCATTCTGCCTCCCACCCTAACTGACAACATCTCTACGCACAACTCCCCCACCAAAAGGACTCAGCGACCAAAACAACACAAGTTAAAGAATGGAATGCACACCTTCCCCAGACAAAGGTCTACACTAAATTTCTATAAATAGCACACTAACCCACCACAGATAAACCAACTCCACTCCTACAAACAATTTATTCTACAAAGCTGGAACACACATTGACCACTGTATCAGACAACTCAAAAGATATCTAAAATGCACACACCACAGAGAGCTATTTTCAGATCTGCACATATCAACTTCCCAAGCAAGCAAGCGTGCTCTGGCCCTACGGTAGTCCCATACCGCACCACTTGAAGATCCTGGCACTGCAAGAAACTGTGTAAACAGTAACAGAGCACAGCAAAGAAATGCACTAAGTCACTAGTTCTCCTGTGGAGCAGTACCCTGGACGGCCCATGCAACGTTGATGACTTGCAGCAACTTTGGTGACTTGCAGTAGGGGAGGAAATGAATGTTGTCTCTGCTGATGTCAGCCATCAATACTAGAATCTCTAGTGCAGTGACAGAATGGCAGAGCTGTATATCTGCCTGTAAAGCCAAGTGATATGAGATTGAGGGACGGCCATTGCAACTATGAGGCCGATTCATGGAATTAATGTGCGCTGAAATTTTCAGCGCAAGCGTGCGAAAGCGTGCGAATCGCAGTGCCATTGCGAAAATCCCAGCAAAACCCGCGCACAGCGATTCATGGAAGTCCGTGCGCGTGGAAATCCCAGTATGTGCACCAAAATTCTGCATGGCGCACGCTGGCGCACACATCTCCAAACAGCGTGTGCTAAGCGCACAGCGAAATCGCACATAGCGCGGCGCACACAACAAAAGTAGAAGGAACAGGGGGCGTGACACGCAGAATGGGGAACAACTCGTGAAAATGTGGGCGTCATGAGGGAAGTACAGGAGGAAAGTGCGCGGAACGCCCACACACACGTTCAAAACACGTATTCATGGAATCGAACGGGGCTAAGGCGTGCACCAAAAAAGATGCGCTAATCAGGAAACACGTATGCCAGCAGGAAGCAGGCGTACATGGACCCGCGCAGCATAAAAGTGCGCGCAAACAACAAACAAGCACAGAGCCAGGATGCATATACCGTTCCTAGCAGCAGTGGTCATGGGATACAGCAGGAGGAGGAGGATAGTCAGGCCCAGAATTTTCACACCCAGAACCAGCCTTTTTGGGATGCCTGATGACCCGGTGTATGGGAGGTACAGGTTTCCACCTCACATAATACTCGACCTGGTCAGTGAGTGGGAGGATGACCTCACATCACCCACCCTGTGCTCCCAAGCACTCAGCCCCCTGCATATGGTCCTCAATGTACTGCACTTCTTGGACACTGGATCATTTCAACGGACAACTGCTATAGTGGGGGGGTGTCACAGGCCACGCAGTCACGCTGCCTACACCAGGTCTTGGCCATCATGACTGCATGCCCATCAGTCCGCAGGCACATATACCTGCCCAGAACACCTGCAGAAAGGCAGGCTGTCGTCCAGGATTTTTACGGGGTGGCACACTTCCCCAAAGTGCTAGGTGCCATTGACTGCACCCATGTGGCTCTACGTCCCCCCAGGGCATCAGAGCACATCTATAGAAACCGCAAGGACTGGCATTCCATCAACGTCCAGGTAGTATGTGATGCCAAGGGAATCATCACCTCAGTATATGCCAACTATCCAGGGTCCACCCACGACAGTTTTATTTCCAGAATGTCAACCCTAAACCGGGACCTAGAAGCTGGGTGGCATGGCGATACATGGCTGCTCAGTGAGTATAAATGCCACAGCACATGCATGCATGTCAGATACTGAGCAATGTCACAACCCCACTAATGATACCCATTACCACCTCCCCAGGGGACAGTGCCTACCCTCTGAGCACCCACATGACGATGCCAATTCGGAACCCCACCACACCACCCGAGGTAAGATACAACACAGCCCACATTGCAACCCGGGGCATAGTGGAGCGCACATTCAGAGTGCTCAAGTCACGCTTTCGCTCCCTTGACCGTTCTGGCGGGCAGCTGTTATACGCTCCCCCAGTAGTGTGCAGGATCATAGTGGCAGCATGTGTCCTGCACAACGTTGCAACACGCCGGGGCCTGCCCGTGGACATGGTGGTGCCCCCACATTCCCAACCACATGCACGCCCGCTGCGCATAGGAGGGGAAAGGACACGGGGTCAGGCAGCCCGTACGCAGCTGGTGGCTAATTACTTCACCTAAAATCACACAGCCCTGGCACATACCAGCTGACAATCAATGATGATGACATAAGGGACAGTCAACTGTCACAACCATACCAGCCTGAGATTGGTCACCTGGAAGTGTTACAAAGTGTGCATCCCTACCTACACAAACACCACCAATGCTGTGTCATCAAAAGACACACTTCTATGCTGCAAAAATCATTACCCCCTTGCAAAATACAACATGACAACAGTGCCATGTCACCCAACCCCTCCCCAGCACCGCCACCCAACACACCATGGCATGTCATGCTATGTGAGAGCAAACAAAGCAATCCCCAAAACATGACACAAGTGTCAAAGTACAGTGTCCTTAATGGAAACTGCCCACACACAATATGCTTCCAGTAATGTAGAACTAACAACACACATGACCAAATACTTACCAACAATAAAATGCAGCTACACAACCTCAAACATAGCATAAACATGACAGTACTAAGTTAAAGTAGTGGTAGTCTTACAACCTGATCATGCCAGCACATCGGCCACTTCCAACTGTACAGTGCTGCTGCCACGCAAATGTCCAAGTGCACTGCTTACAACATGAACTCCATCTCCAAAGTAGACGGCCTTGTGAAGACAAGAGGAATTAACCTGCAAATTAGGGGAAAGACATGGATGCACAAGCACATAGCAATACACCCTGCAGTGTACAATTCAACAACAATATCCACTAGGAATGTATACACAGTATTGACTACAGACTGCCCACACAGCTCATGGGAGTCCTACGTCACCGTGTAAGTCAATGTCACTTGGGCACACCCTTTGCAAGCCCATGGAAACGGGAAGCAGGAGGGGTGTGTGTCTCACGAACCCAAGCATCTAACCCAAACTCAGGACAAGCCTGCATGTGCCCAGCCGGAATTCAGTGGATGCCCATGGGAGCCACACAGGGCAACACACTGCAAAAAAACAAAAACAAAAATCAAAAATGGCCATGTGGGGGAGGCCACACAGGAGGTCCGAGGACAGGGTGCGCACCAACACCCACCTATGTGGATGTTGGGGAAAAAAACACCTCCATGGGCTCATGGCCTGCACGGCTATGCCAATGTGGGAGAACTGCTGCTGTCGCTCTCATCACCCTCTGCTGCTGCCACAGGAGGTGGTGCTGCCACAGGAGGTGGTGGTGCTATGGGAGGCAGCCCACGCAAAGCCCTGGTATGGTCCTCCATGGCAGCAAGCATGCGGGTGTGGAAGGTCTCGTTCTGGAGGATTATAGTGCGGAGATCCCCATGCAGCACCTGACGTGATCCCCGGATCTCCTCCCGAGTTGACTGCATCTCAGCTGAGAGCTAACGTGTGAGCCGCTCCAGCTGCTGTTCTGTCCTCAAGTTAGTGGAAGCCTCAAGGTCAACAAGAGTCTCCCTGAGGTGATGGAGTTCTACCCTCAGGGCTTCCCTGTGGCCCTGGGACTCTATTGATATCGATTGGTGTAGAGTCTCCAGTGCCGCCCGTCTGTCTCTGTTGGATGCCAACATGTCCTCCCTGTGTTATTGGCAAATGGAGTCTGTTGCCTGCTGTAGTAGCTCCATCTGCCTTTCAGGGGGGACAATGGAAGTGGCCACCCTCTCCATTGCTTGAGCCATCATCTCAACTGATGCTGCCTGTTGGGTTGCCATACCGTAAATGGATTGTTCCCATGCGGTATTGCCTGGTGGCGTACGTCTACCGCGTCGGCGGGCACCACACCTTTTTGGGGCAAGGCGATCTGCGCCTTGCTGTGCCGGCACTGCCTGAGGCTGCAGGACTGCATTCCCCCTCTGATCTGCTGGCCCAGGAACAGGATCAGAGGTTGTGGAGTGTGACCCTGCATCCGTAACCGTCAAAGGCGAACTTACCAACACTGACATCCCCATAGAGGGTTCTACCCCTGGTACAGGTGGGTTGGACAGAACAGAATCCCTGCCAAGAACACTTACCTGCGACGCCACATAGGTCTCATCATCCAAATCAGCACCTGGATAGAGGTCTGGGGAGGTACACCCAGAGGTACCCCTTGACAGAATGTTCTGCATCAAGATTGGGTTCTCACCCACCATCACACCACATCCCCCACTGGTGTCCGGTCATGCCTGAGATTCCTCCTGGGTCTGCACCATCTCCTCAACCTCAACAGCATCAAGTGCGCCATCCCCTGCAAAAACATGAAAGACAAAAAATGGAAACAGGCATTAGCACAAAAGTACACAAATAGGCCTGACAAGCAACAGAACAAGTGCATGATTTACACATGTCCCACATGACTATAACCCTCCCATGCATGCATGTCACTGAGTTGGAAGGGGAGGCAAAAGCCAGACACTGATGACACCAACATGGAAGAGCAACACATTTGCAGCATGCAGGGTAGCACTGCCATCACACATTGGCCTGTGAGTGGCATGTCCAATACACATAAATGGCACATGCCTTCACACAGATGGCATGTACCTCAGCCATGGTACATTCCACAAGTACATACATGTTAGTGAATGAATACTGTCAGCCATCCATGTGAGATGGACATGATGAGATGAAAAATGTTACGTAGTGTGACAAAATAGGCATGTGCCACACACTGCAACACATCCAATGTACAAAAATACAGTGATTACAGGCCGATGTACACATCAATGGTTTGTCACTTCAACATGACATGAAACAACTATCATGTTCCACATTCAAACAGGCCCCAAAAAATCCTGTGATCAGGCCAATACTCAATTAGCCTGAATTGCAAATCATTCATCTAACAAGGTAACACATGTGGTCCAATGTGGGGTTCATCAATGACAGAAGGAGGTCACAAATGTGACAATAGGGCTGAGGAATGCGTAGCAAAAGTGGGAGAATTGAAACAATCAGCCTGAACGAATACTGAAAAATACAAACAATGTTGTTGCAAGATGCCACTTCAAGGGCAACTGCCGTAATGTTGAGCCAAATTACTAATGTGGGCAGAAGGGATACTGTCACACCGAAATCCAAGGCCGCTGAATGTTTTGGATGAAGCACATGGGTGACCCATACCACTCAGGCACACACACCCTCACCTGGCACTCAATCAGAACCCGTCACCTAAACAACATACACATACATTACACACAAATGCATGGGCACTCACCGGACAATGCATCATAATCAGGTAGTCCTCCCACACCTTGGATCTGTTCCTCTGTGACGAAGGCCCCAGCAACAGACTCATGTTCAGTGAGTTTGTTGTCCTCTTGTGGAGACCCACCGCCAGTCACCAGAGTAGCGGCATGATTTGAGGCCAGCTTGTTCTTTGCTCTGCGTTTCAGGTCATTCCACCGCTTGTAGCAATCATCAGCTGAGCGCCTCACAAATCCAAGGGTAATTGTGCGGTCGGCGATGGTCTGCCAGTGTGCCTTACGTTGACCAGGTGTGGTCTTGCACCCTGCAGTCACCAGCATTTTGTGGCTATGTGCCGACACATAGCCCACAAGTGCATCAAGTTCCGGATCATTGAAGCAAGGCTTCCTTGAGGTACCTGTCATGATCATTGCTTCCAAGGAGCCAGGACCAGCCCAACGTCCTTGGAAGCAGGCCCCTAACCCTAATCCTAAGCACCAGCCGGTCCCCACTGGGACCTTTTGGACCTTGTCCTGGCGCCGGTGGCACCAGGCTCATCAAAACCTTTGGTCCCGGCACTGGAAGCGCCGGGCTCATAATAAGTGTGAAGATGCTTGGGTGGACTAACCTGCAGCAGACCATGCTGCTTACTTAACAGCCACTTAGAAGCCATCTGAGAACAGGAACTACTTTCTTACCTGGGTGGGGCAGCTCCACTCCCTGGATACAGCACTGGAACTCTTCTGGAAACTGGAACTCTTTTCTTACCTAGGCGGGGCCGTGGAAGAAGACGCCTCATCACTCCAAGGCTATTTAAACCACACCCGATAGATGAAGCGTGCTTCGCGGTATTCTGCATCTGCAGCAGAACGCTCACCGAGTCTGCTCCGGCCTTTCTTCTTCCGATCCTGGACCTGCAAGAATCCTACTTACCATTTCAGTATCCAGACATCATCAGCACCTGCAAAGAACAGAAACAACAGGTTAGCAAGGCGAACTTTACACGCAGTGCTTACTTACCTGATCCATCGGCTGCGGCCGTTTCTTCACGCCGCATCTCCACCTGCAAAAACAAAAGCATTGCCATACTTACCGGCACGCTGTGAATTCCGGATTTCTTCGTTCTGCATCGCCGCCTGTGACGACAAAGTATCGTTAACAACTTACTGGCATTCCGCGGACTCCGGCGCTGCAACCCAACATCTGAAAGGCAAAAGAAAAGACATTAAGCAGGTATTTACTTACGTCCATCACGCTCGTTGCAATAAAACGCCTGCGAATACTCCGGTGTCTCTTTTACACGAACTAAGCTGCAAGGAAAGAGACAGTTAGAGCGCTTGCCATACTTACGAACTTCCAGGCGCTTCACTTCATCTTTCATCTCAAGAGCCCTGCAATACATAAGGGAAAAGCATTATACAGAGTCTGCATATAAACGTGCCACGCATGTAAAGACTATAAAGACAAAAGGTGTCCAGAAACTCACCGCTCGTGCAGATAACGACGGTAACCATCCTCTGAATTCAAGAGGCCTGTGTTTCACCAGTGAAGGAACTGGCAACGGCACCCTGCACCAGACGCAGATGGAGAGCCCAGCATTCACCTATATAAGGTGAGCACGTTGACCTGGGGGCTCTACGAAAAAGCTGGGAAGAGAGAGAGAGAGAGAGAGGGACATTCAACAACCCAGACCATTAACACCCATATTCTTTCACCTGCAGAAACCTCACTCTTCGAGTCCGACACACAGTGCGAAGAGGTTCGACCCCAGAAGCCAATCGAGTCCTGCACATCACTTTTCGAGTCACAGACAGCTTCCTGCCAAGACCTGCGCCTCCGTGGGAATCAGGTGAGCATTACAGAACGCGAAGCCCACCACAAAACTCCTACCCAGGCGCAATGGAAACCTCAGACACTGATCAACTAGCCCAGTTGCTCGGGGAATTAAGAGCAGAAGTACATGCAGCTCGTCAGGAAACGAACTCTCTAAGAAGAGAACTGATAATTTCCAAGGAGCGAACAGAGGAGCTTGCTAGGCAGTTGTTACAAACGCAGGCAGGACAGACACCTTTGCCTGTTCCAGGAGGAAGTTATCCTTCTGCATCATCTTCAAATCCAGTGCAAATCAATCTGACCGGTAATGTTCCCTTGGCTCCGCCCGAACGCTTTTCTGGTGATCCAAAGAAATTCGCAGTGTTCATCAATCAGTGCCGCCTACACTTCTTATGTCGACCAGCTGCATTCCCAACAGACCAGACCAAGGTGGCTTTCGTGCTTTCTTATCTCAGTGGCAGCGCCGCAGATTGGTCGATCCCTTTAGTCACCCAGGATGATCCGGTTTTACATGATTTTCAGGCCTTCCAGTCCAGCATGGAGAAACTGTTCGCAAGACATGCACAAGGGCAGGCCTTGGACAATGAACTTCTCTCATTACGACAGGGTAATCAAGACCTCTTGACTTATATAGCCTCCTTCAATAGACTCATAGTGGAAACACAATGGCCCGAGGACAAGAGAATAACGCTTTTCTACAGAGGCCTGCGTGGAGAGGTCAAAGATGTGTTAGCGCAAGTTGTGAATCCTCCACAAGAATGTTCTGACTATATTGACTTAGTTGTCCAATTGGACCATAGACTACAGAACAGGAAGGCAGATCGTTCCAGATTTGATACCTGAGTGTTTTCTAAACCACAGACCTCGAATAAGGGAGCTGACACTGTGGAACCCAAGCAAATAGGGGGGGATGAAAGGACCTTTAACCCAGAAAGAGCGGCAAAGAAGAAGGCAGCTGCAATTATGCCTCTATTGCGGAAACTCAGGACACTTTCTTCGGGACTGTCCAGTGAAACCAGCTAAGAAGACTGTAGGAGCCGCGGATACCTGTACCACAAATTCTGAGCAGGGAAAAGACCTCGCCCGACAAGAGTAGAGGTCCTCTTGCCGAGCGTTAAGATCTGTCCCGTGACCTCGCATTTCGTGATACCCATGGTCCTCATTAGTCCTGAACGTCCGGATCGTTTGCATGCAATTGAAGCTTACATTGACAGCGGAGCAATCGGTAACTATGTGGACCGTGAAATGGTATCAAGGATGAATCTACCCCTTGTCCCTAAGGCAGTGAAAGACGTCATCACTACTGTGGATGGCACGGAGATAGCCTCCGGACCAGTAACGCATGCCACCCAAGAAGTGACGCTAGTCGGTCAAGATGGACACCGGGAGAGAATCGTGTTCGATCTAATCAAGGCCCCTCAGTTCCAGATCATTCTGGGAATCCCTTGGTTAGAGAAGCACAATCCTCAGATCAATTGGCGAGCAAAGACGGTTCAGTTTCCAGAGAGTTTTACCACTTGTTATCCTCGGCCTGATGTTTCACTGGCGGCAATCTCTTCTGAGGAGGTTCCCAAATTACCTCCTGAATACCAGGAATTCCAAGACGTCTTCCGGAAGGATCAAGCCAACACCCTGCCTCCTCATAGGTCTTACGACTGTCAAATAGATCTGATACCTGGAACAACTCCTCCTTGCAGCAGGATTTATGCCCTCACCGAGCCAGAGAACCTTCACCTCAGACAATACCTAGACCAATATCTAGCTAACGGGTTTATCCGTCCTTCAAAATCTCCAGCTTCATCGGCTTTGTTCTTCGTTCCGAAAAAGGAAGGAGACCTTAGGACTTGCATAGATTACCGCGCCCTGAATCAGATCACCGTTATAAACAGATACCCGTTACCTTTGATCCCTGAACTCCTGGATCAAGTCAAAGATGCATGTACATACACAAAGTTGGATCTCAGAGGAGCCTACCACTTGGTACGGATAAAAGAGTGCGATGAATGGAAAACGGCCTTCCGCACCAAGTAGGGGCTATTCGAATATCAAGTGATGCCCTTTGGACTGTGTAATGCTCCTGCTGCTTTCCAGTATTTTATGAACGATGTCCTTAGAGAACTCATAGACGTGTGTGTTGTTGTCTACATTGATGACATCCTCGTCTATTCATCATCTGAAGAGGAACATCAGAGACACGTTAAAAAGTTTGAGCGATTGCGTCAACATAATCTTTTTGCTAAGCTTGAGAAATGCGTTTTCAACGTGACGGAAGTCGAGTTCCTGGGATTCATATTGTCACCTAACGGAGTCCATATGGATTCAAAGAAAGTTGATGCAATCATCAAGTGGCCATCACCAACCTCTGTAAAAGGAGTTCAAAGCATGTTAGGGTTCGCTAACTTTTACCGCAGATTCATTCCTGAATTTTCTCGGATAGTCCAGCCCATCACCGCTCTGTTGAAAAAGAACAAACGTTTTGAGTGGTCTTCAGAAGCAGAACAAGCTTTTCAGGACTTAAAAGCTAAATTCATTTCTGCACCTGTTTTAAAACATCCTCGCCCAGAACTCCCCTACATCGTGGAAACGGATGCTTCTAGTCTTGCTATGGGGGCAGTTTTATCACAAAGAGATCCGGTCACACACCAACTACATTCTGTTGCCTTTTGGTCCCGCAAGTTTTCGCCTCCCGAGATCAACTATTCAATTACAGACAAGGAACTTTTGGCCATCAGATCGGCCTGTAAAGCCTGGCGGCATTATCTTCTAGGAGCCAGACACACAGTCACCGTAATGACTGATCACCGCAATTTACAATATCTAAAGACAGCCAAAGCTCAGTCTTCCAGACAGTTTCGCTGGGCTCTGTTTCTAGCAGAATTTAACTTTATAATTACTTATCGACCAGGCAGTAAGAACGGAAAAGCAGATGCTCTCTCCCGGATGGGAGTAGATGAACATTTGACCAATCCAGAACCAATACCCATAATCCCAAAACAAAGAATTTTGGGTTTGGTCAGCGCTCAATCTTTTGAAGACATCAAGACCATGGTTAAATCACTCCTAACTCCGGGCGATTTGCAAGATTGGCAATTAAAGGGGAAAGAATTCTCAGTGGATCAAGACCTACCGTATTTCCGAGGACGATTGCATTTACCCTGTGAGAAAATACAAAAACAAGTAATCTCCTGTTATCACGACTCTCTAATGGAGGGTCACACTGGCATTACCAAAACCATGGAAAAGATTAAAAGACATTTCTGGTGGCCGTCATGGAAAAAGGATATTAGAGACTTTGTAATCTCCTGTGGTGTGTGTGCCCAGAATAAAAGTCAGAAGGAGAAACCAGCCGGCCTATTACAGCCACTAGACATCCCTCCCTGTCCATGGCATACCCTGTCCATGGATTTCATCACGGACTTACCTCCATGCTCGGGGTACACTACCATTTTAGTAGTCGTGGATCTATTCTCCAAGATGGCTCACTTCATTCCCCTGAAGGGTCTACCATCAGCCTCAGTATTGGCCCGAGAATTCTTAGAAAACATTGTTCGGCTACACGGTTTTCCCTCGGTTTTAGTCTCCGATAGGGGAAGTCAATTCATCTCTCACTTCTGGCGCAGTTGCTGTCGTCTAGCCCAAATTGATGTAAGACTTTCAACTAGTCACCATCCCCAAACTGACGGACAAACCGAAAGGACAAATCAAACTCTAGAGCAATATCTACATTGCATGCTCCAACAAACTGAAAACCCCTGGAAGGATATTCTTTGGATCGCTGAATATGCTTACAATAATTCGATTCATTCTGGAACAGGGAAGACTCCCTTCTTCCTACTATACGGACACCATCCTAGAACCTCTAACCTGGATCCTCCCCAAAAATTCGAAGCACCTGCTGTGGATCACTTGCACTCGGAGATCACCCGTGCTTTTAAGGAAGCCTCGGCCCATCTGCAAAGAGCTAAAGCTCAATTCAAAAGAGGAGCAGATCGACACCGTAAAGAGGCTCCTCACTACGCTGTAGGAGATCAGGTCTGGCTATCCACTAAGCACCTGCCTCTAAAGGGACCCCGCACCTTCATCCCGAGATACATTGGACCCTATCTCATATCTGCCATAATTAATCCGGTGGCTGTCAAATTGGAGTTACCTACGCATATGAAAATACACCCAGTATTCCATGTCTCCTTATTAAAACCAGTACAACCAGAAACCCGATTGACTGAATTCCCAGAACCAGTTTTAGTAGATGGAGAACTTGAATTCGAAGTTAAGAACATCCTAGACTCCAAGATCTCCAAATCTAAGTAATATTATCTGGTTGATTGGAAAGGTTACGGCCCCCAGGAAAGGTCTTGGGAACCTTCAGAATATGTCCACGCACCTCGTCTGGTCAAGAAATTCCATCTGAATCACCCCGACAAGCCAAAACCCCCGGAGAAGACACGCTTAGGAGGGGCCTTGAGGGGGGGTACTGTCATGATCACTGCTTCCAAGGAGCCAGGACCAGCCCAACGTCCTTGGAAGCAGGCCCCTAACCCTAATCCTAAGCACCAGCCAGTCCCCACTGGGACCTTTTGGACCTTGTCCTGGCGCTGGTGGCACCAGGCTCATCAAAACCATTGGTCCCGGCACTGGAAGCGCCGGGCTCATAATAGGTGTGAAGATGCTTGGGTGGACTTACCTGCAGCAGACCATGCTGCTTACTTACCAGCCACTTAGAAGCCATCTGAGAACAGGAACTACTTTCTTACCTGGGTGGGGCAGCTCCACTCCCTGGATACAGCACTGGAACTCTTCTGGAAACTGGAACTCTTTTCTTACCTAGGCGGGGCCGTGGAAGAAGACGCCTCATCACTCCAAGGCTATTTAAACCACACCCGATAGATGAAGCGTGCTTCGCGTTATTCTGCATCTGCAGCAGAACGCTCACCGAGTCTGCTCCGGCCTTTCTTCTTCCGATCCTGGACCTGCAAGAATCCTACTTACCATTTCAGTATCCAGACATCATCAGCACCTGCAAAGAACAGAAACAACAGGTTAGCAAGGCGAACTTTACACGCAGTGCTTACTTACCTGATCCATCGGCTGCGGCCGTTTCTTCACGCCGCATCTCCACCTGCAAAAACAAAAGCATTGCCATACTTACCGGCACGCTGTGAATTCCGGATTTCTTCGTTCTGCATCGCCGCCTGTGACGACAAAGAATCGTTAACAACTTACTGGCATTCCCCGGACTCCGGCGCTGCAACCCAACATCTGAAAGGCAAAAGAAAAGACATTAAGCAGGTATTTACTTACGTCCATCACGCTCGTTGCAATAAAACGCCTGCGAATACTCCGGCGTCTCTTTAACACGAACTAAGCTGCAAGGAAAGAGACAGTTAGAGCGCTTGTCATACTTACGAACTTCCAGGGGCTTCACTTCATCTTTCATCTCAAGAGCCCTGCAATACATAAGGGAAAAGCATTATACAGAGTCTGCATATAAACGTGCCACGCATGTAAAGACTATAAAGACAAAAGGTGTCCAGAAACTCACCGCTCGTGCAGATAACGACGGTAACCATCCTCTGAATTCAAGAGGCCTGTGTTTCACCAGTGAAGGAACTGGCAACGGCACCCTGCACCAGACGCAGATGGAGAGCCCAGCATTCACCTATATAAGGTGAGCACGTTGACCTGGGGGCTCTACGAAAAAGCTGGGAAGAGAGAGAGAGAGAGAGAGAGAGGGACATTCAACAACCCAGACCATTAACCCCCATATTCTTTCACCTGCAGAAACCTCACTCTTCGAGTGCGACACACAGTGCGAAGAGGTTCGACCCCAGAAGCCAATCGAGTCCTGCACATCACTTTTCGAGTCACAGACAGCTTCCTGCCAAGACCCGCGCCTCCGTGGGAATCAGGTGAGCGTTACAGTACCGGAGTGTGTAGCCGTGTCTGGGGTCTCAGCCTGTCGTGCCAGAGCACCCTTCTTCCTCTTCTTTAAAGGTGGAGCAGAGCCAGAGTGGCTTATGCCGCTCTGGTCAGTAGGGGCAGAATCACCGGTGGACTGGGTAGTAGGAGTGTGGGAAAGCACAATGACCATAGGTCTTGATGCAGGCATTGGTAATGTAGGCAGGGGGAACGTCAGTTTGATGGACTGACACTGACACTGTCCTGGCTGGCAGAGTCAGAGCTGGGGCGGATGGAGCTGCAGCTGCCCCTGCAGCCTCCCCACTCTGCATACTTGGGGCAGCAGATGACATAGCTGCCCCAGATCCACGTGGATTGGTGACAACAACTTGCACCGCCACACGTGGCCTCGACTTGCTGACCTGTGCCAGGTCAGGTGCCACAATGGGCTGGTCCAACAGGGGCTGAGCATGGATGGTGTCAGCCACGTTTCCCTCAACCATGGGGGGGGGGCATGGGTGTCCCTGATTGTTCCTCCACACATGGGGGCATAGGGGCACCCTGCAAACACCGGCCACATCCCCTACCGCGCCCACCACGGCCACCTCTTGAGAGTCGGCCACCATTGCCTCCCTTACCGCTTGGTCGCCTCCCAACCATGGCACTGATGTTGTTGTGCGTATGGGAGTTGCAGTAAACTATTGTCCTGGGCAATTGGGGGTGAAAGGGGTAGGATACCAGATGGAATTCGTACCCTAGTGCTCTAACAAGGCTGTCTGTGACCCCTGGGGGAAGATGACGGGTCACGCAATGCACAGGCAGCCCAAAATCAAAAATAAACGTGCACGCAACCCCTCGTAGACCACGTGCGTGAAAAAATGAACCCGCACTACGCTGTGGCACCCAGAAACACAAAAAAAAACGTACGCGTAATGCACGCAGCCTACAATGACCTCTGAAGGGGAACGCGACACACGGGGCAAGCACAGTTGCTAAGTACGTGCGGAACTCACCGTCTGCCTGGAAAAAGAACGTGAAAAATACGTGCGTGTGCCCGTTGGCAACACCCCCGCCAAAAGAAGAATTGTACGCTGTCTGAGGAGACAGGACAAAAGGAGAAGTGAACTCTGTTTGAGGAAAAGGCCCAACAAAAAATCAGAAAAGATCTGTCAGAGGTAACAGGGAGTACGAACTAGAAACGCTGTGAAGTAAACGCGTGTGAACCGACAAGAAGTACACTAAAAGCACATACAAGGACATGGCGTCCTACACGCAGTTTTTAAACCGGCCCACACGTACACGTCAGAGACGCGTGTACGCGGGCGCTTTCATCCAATTACATGCGATGACACTCGGACGTGCAGTTTTTCCACGTGTGCTCTGTCATCACGTGCTATGAGGGAAACGACCGCGCGCGTAATGTAACTTACGCGTTTACGTGCTAAGGGCCTTTGGTCTAATGGAATCGCGTACGTGTGCTGACGCGCTTACACGCTAAGGGCCTTTCCTCGAATTACATGCTGATGTGCAAGATTTTCACGTGCCAAATCACTCCGTATCAAGCTGGCCACGCGAAAACACACGGAAGACCACGCTCCTGCCCTGAAGGCCATTTTCCTGCCCCCCAGAGCCCCGAGCACGCTCCCACCTGCCATCTGCTGCTGCCTGACTGCCTGCTGCCCACGAGCCCTGCTATTTGGTGCCTGCACATCAGCCATCTGCAGGGGTCCAGTTGCTGTGTCCACCCCTGCTGGAACAGAAGACTCCCGACTGGGATACCATCGCTCCACAGCCCAGCCCCAGGACACAGTTGCCCACCCACGCCTGCCTCGGGGGTCGCCATGTCGGGGCAAACACCATCTGAGACCACTGGCGACCCCCAGCCAGAGGGGCAGAGGGCCACCAGATTCAGTCAGAAGGAAGTTGGTGTCCTGGTGGAGCATGTCCTGGGGCATTATGATGCCCTCTTCGGAACATCACGCGCCAACAAGGAAGGACGGGATAGGATCTGGGACGACTTTGTGGTTGCCATCAACACGGAGGGGGTGGCAACCCGCAACATCAAGCAAGTCAAGAAGCGCTGGGAGTACTTGAGGTCCAGGACCCTCATAAAGGCCCGGCGCCCCGTGGAGGGGGGCTGGGGCAGCATGAGTACCATCCAGATGAGGGACCTGGAATGCGTAGGCCCAGCGCTCCACGCCCAGATCCTTCGGAGGCAGACCCGTCTGGAGTTGAGCGGCAAGTGGCCAATCATTTCTGTGTGAGACAGGGCATGTTGCAGGGTGCTGGTTGTCTGATACATGCCTGTATGTGTGGCATAAGCCATCTACGTATGTGTGTGTGCAGGGACATCATGGTCATGCATGTGAGACCAGTAATGTTTGAACCACATGGTTGGTGCATGTGTTACAATGCAACATGCGGAGCAGCATGCGGAATGCAAACATTAATGCATGCCTGTCTCTGTTATTGGACATGGATGGGGTGTGAGAGATGGGTGCTGCTGTCATGGACATGTATGGTGTCCATGTCCGTATGTCTGATTTGCGTGTCTGTGACTTGTAAATGCCATGGATGCATGACACATGTCTGTGACAATGTTCAGATTCACTGATGCAGCCTACTCATCCTTGTATCCACTGTGTCTGGGGTGTACGAGGCCAGATGGATGAAACTACAGTGAAGTGTGTGCATGTGATAGGCATGACCCATGATGCATGTGAGTTTCAAACCAGCATTGTATGTTTCAAGAGTCCCTTGGACATGTATGCTAATGTTCATAGCATGCGCCATGCCTGTTATTGCATGTGTTTTGCCTGCACTGACCCATGTGTTGTGGAGGGACATGATGGAAGTGATGTTTGACAGTGCCACTCATCTGCTATTGCTTCCTGTCTAGGGGACCATTGTACAGTACCCTGATGCTTGTGTTCTATGTCTCCCTCTACACAGCGGCAAGTGAGACGGTGCTGTGGAGCAAAGCGGCGGGGATGGCCCCACCGGCCGGCGACGCAAGGCCCAGTCAACCTCCCAGAAATTACCATCATCCGGGAATGAGGGGACTGGTGCTGCGTCTGCCACTACGGCTGCAGCGGAAGGGGTGGGTGAGCCCCCACAGGGGCTTGCAATGGCGGAAGACGGTGTGGAGCCATTCAGGTTGATGGTTTCCACAGAGGAGGAGGAGGCCGCTACTGAGCCGCACATGGGGCCTGGTGGGGGTGGTACCACTGGTGCAAGTGGTGCAGTCCAGGGCCGGGGGCAGGAGGCAGCACAGGTTGCCGTGGAGGGGCCTGTGCATGTCACTGTTCCTGACACTGTGACTGCACCACCATGCACCAGCAGGGATGCCCCATCCCAGGCCCGTCCGCAGGTAGGGGGGATGTCCATGTCATCTGACACTCCTCTACCTGCGGACGAGGGGACCCCTGGCCGTATGGAGAAGGTCCTGATTAGTGTCACGTTGCGCACACGTGACATTTGTGATGACGTGCGTGCTTCCCGGGGGGAGCACGCACGTCTTCACGAAGAGCAGCGTGCCAAAGTGGCCCAGTTGGGAGTGTCCATGGTCGGGGGTTTTGTACATGTGTCGGCCACTCTGGCGGCCCTCTCCTCCTCTGTGGAGACTATGCGCCAGTCGTTCTCCATGCTGTCTTCCCGCCCAGATGCCGCTAAGGCCCCTGTGGACCTGCCCTGACCAACGCAGCCAGCTCGGTGGGGATCTCATCCCTGCCACAGTCGGGATTCAGAGGTTCAGCAGGGGTGGACACCCCAGCAACTGGATCCAAGCAGATGGAGGATGTGGCGGCACCATCGGGCAGGGCACGTGCATGACGGCGTCGGTGGATTCCATCAGCCTGGATGCCGTTGTGCTGGCAGAGGCAGTTGCGTCGGAGACAGTGGCAGGCTCAACGTGGGAGGCATCATGGCTTGGGGCCATCTACATCAGAGGGGCAGGCATCGGCCGGAGCGCAGGAGGACCCTGGAATGGGATTGTCTTCCGTGTGGCAGCGGTTGGGCCAGCGGATAGGTGCGGAGCAGCGGTGGGCAGAGGAGGCACGGCTCACAATGGTCAGGGCGGAGAACTCCATGCGCAGGGCGCTTAGGCGGGCTGAGTGCCTCGAGGGAATTCGCAGGGAGTTGGAGGTGGACATGGCGTTATCCCTGCGAGACCTCGGGGCCAGAGAACAGGCCCGCCTCCAAGACATTGAACAGGAGTTTGATGATGCCCTGGCCCATGACATCAACAAGTGAGCCGTTGGACTTGCCCGCCGCCATTGTATATAGTTCATTAGTGTTAAGTTTAACTTCTTTTTTCTTTCATTTGGGGCGCATGGACTATGCCCCACATTTTTGTATATAGTTAGTAATTAGGTAGGTTTCATTGTAGGTTTCATTTATGTTGTTGGGCTCATGGACCCTGGATTTGCTATTTGTACATAGTTATACAGTGGATTTTTCTCCTTCATCTTTTTTTTTTCTCACCATGGAGCAATGGATATTACGCTTTTCTTTCCCTTTGGATTTGCTTTGTTGGACGGTGAGTTTGGACACATTTTCATTTGGATTAATTTGGATTCTCATTTTATTTATTTATCATTTTTTGGGACATGCTGCATTTTGATTATTATTGGCATTATTGTGTGTTTTGATTTCATTCCCTTCATTTTGACTTGAATACATTTTTGTTTCTTACTTCAATGTGTGGTCTTCTATCATTGGTTTCATGCATGTCACAATGTGGGTTTTCTCAGTCATGTGTGGCCATTGTGTGGGTCTGACAGACTTGTACTCATGCGCATACTGCTTATTTGTGATCTATTATGTAATGGGGATTTCGATTTGGAGTGGATGTAAAGCTTGGTTGGGTGTTTGGACTGGGGTGGCGTGGGGTGGGATTTGGGTGGCCATAAGAGCCAGGGATCTGGATTGTGATGACGTGTTGGCTGGGGGACATGTGTCGGGGCCTGCTGGCAGGTGCCTGTCAATGCTGGGCGGGTGGGGGGGCTGGGGGACATGAGTGGGGGCCTACTGGCAGGTGCCCCTGACTGCTGGGGGGTGGGGGTGCTGGGGGATATGAGTGGGGGCCTGCTGGCAGGTGCCCCTGACTGCTGGGGGGTGGGGGTGCTGGGGGATATGAGTGGGGGCCTGCTGGCAGGTGCCCCTGACTGCTGGGGGGTGGGGTGCTGGGGGACATGTGCCGGGGCCTGCTGGCAGGTGCCTGTCAATAATGGGGGGGTGAGGGGGGTGGGGGGTTTGGGGACATGAGTGGGGACCTGCTGGCAGGTGCCCCTGACTGCTGGGGGGTGGGGGTGCTGGGAGACATGAGTTGGTGATCATATTGCAACGTGACATGTGGCTTGGCTGGGGGGCATGCCCATGGTGGATGGGCTGCCTGCGGGACATGACCAGGGGTGCAGGGTAGTCCCCTATTGTGTGGGCTGCCTGCAGGGGCCGTGGAGGGGGTAGAGGGGACACCTGGGAGGACCCACACTGCCAATTCACGTGTAGGACTCCCCGCGCACCCCCGAAATATGCATTCCCCGCTCTAACAGCAAAATCGCGTGTGAAACTTCATGCGCAGCCCAGTAATACATGTACCTTGCTCCAATCGCGTGTGTAACTTCCCGCGCACCCCTGAAATACACGTACCCAGGCCAATCGCATGTAAAACTTCCCGCGCACCCCTGAAATACACGTACCCAGCCCAATCGTGTGTGTAACTCCCCACGCACCCCTGAAATACACGTACCCAGGTCAATCGCGTGTAAAACTTCCCGCGCACCCCTGAAATACACATACCCAGGCCAATCGCATGTAAAACTTCCACCACACACCATAAATACACGTACCCAGCCCAATCGCATGTGAAACTTCCCGCGCACCCCTGAAATACACATGCCCAGACCAATCGGGTGTAAAACTTCCCACGCACCCCTGAAATACACGTACCCAGGCCAATCGTGTGTGTAACTTCCCGCGCACCCCTGAAATACACGTATCCAGGCCAAACACGTGTAAAACTTCCCGCGCACCCCTGAAATACATATACCCAGCCAAATCGCGTGTGAAACTTCCCGCGCACCCCTGAAATACATGTACCCAGGCCGATCGCGTGTGAGACTTCCCGCGCACCCCTGAAATACACGTAACCTGCTGAAATCGCGTGTGAGACTTCCCGCGAACCCTGTAATACACATACCCCGCTCGCACAGGGCCCTTTCGAGTGTGAGACTTCCTGCGAACCCCATAATACACGTACCCTGCTGAAATCGCGTGTGAGACTTCCTGCAAACCCCGTAATACACGTACCCCGCTCGCACAGGGCCCTTTCGCGTGTGAGACTTCCTGCAAACCCCATAATACACGTACCCTGCTGAAATCGCATGTGCGACTTCCCACGAACCCCGTAATACACGTACCCCGCTCGCACAGGGCCAATATTCCTGGGGTTCGCGGTAAGTCTCACAAGCGAAAGGGCCCTGTGCGAGCAGGGTACGTGTATTGCGGGGTTCGCGGGAAGTCTCACATGCGATTTCAGCAGGGTACGTGTATTATGGGGTTCGCGGGAAGTCTCACATGCAATTTCAGCAGGATACGTGTATTATGGGGTTCGCGGGAAGTCTCACACGCAATTTCAGCAGGGTACGTGTATTTCGGGGGTGCAGGGGAGTCCTACACGTGATTTGGCAGTGTGGGTCCTCCCAGGTGTTCCCTCTACACCCTCCACGGACCCTGCAGGCAGCCCACACCACAGGGGACTACCCTGCACTCCTGGTCATGTCCCACAGGCAGCCTATCCACCATAGGCATGCCCCCCAGCCAAGCCACATGTAATCTTGCACTACTGATCAACAACGCATGACCCCCCTGCACCCCCACCCCCCAGCAGTGCAGGTCACCTGCCAGCAGGCCCCCACTCATGACCCCCTGCACCCCCACCCCCAGCAGTCAGGGGCCCCTGCCAGCAGGCCCTCACTCATGTCCCACTCATGTCCCCCTGCATCCCCACCCCTAAGCAGTCAGGGGTACCTGCCAGCAGGCCCCCACTCATGTCCCCCTGCACCCCCACCCCCCAGCAGTGCTGGGAACCTGCCAGCAGGCCCCCACTCATGTCCCACTCATGACCCCTTGCACCCCCACCCCCCAGCAGTGCAGGGCACCTGCCAGCAGGCCCCCACTCATGTCCCACTCATGTCCCCCTGCACCCCCACCCCCCAGCAGTGAAATGCTCACACACATACACTGGTTGCCATTGCTTGTGTAAACCCACATTTTCACATGCATCAAGCCAATGAGCGAATCCCACACATAGAACTAAAAAATGAAAATGTATTATGTACATGAAATCAAAAATGAAATGAAAGCATACCAAAATATGAAACATGAAAAGAAAAGCATGTGAAAATGATGATTGAATGAAAATGATAACCAATCCATATGAATTTGAACGAAAAACAGTCCAAAGTCAGCCTCCAAAAACGCAAATCCATTGCTTCATGTTCGTAACCAAAAAGAAGAGAAAAATCAATCCATAGTCAAATTATTTACAATCCATTGAATGCAACAAAAAAAAAGGATACATGATGAAACTATATACAATCCATTGTCCAAGGATGTAAAGGGTCCATGATCCCAACCTAACTAATGGAACCTACATACCTACCTACCTAAAAATATGACTATATACAAATTTGGGTGGCATTGTCCATTGACCACAAATAAAAGGAAAACATAAAGGAAACCTAACTCTAAAAACTATTTACAAGGGCAGCGGGCTAGTCCGACGGCTCACTTTTGGATGTGCGGGCCACGGCATCATCGAACTCCTGCTCAATGTCCTGGAGGCGGTCCTCTTCCATGGCCCCGAGGGTTCGCAGGGATGACAACATGTTCTCCTCCAACTCCCTGCGAAGGGCCCTCGGCATGGAGTTCTCTGCCCCTGCTGGGTCAACGACTCCCGACTGTGGCAGGGATGTGAGCTCCACCAAGCTGGCTGTGTTGGTCGGGCCAGGTCCACAGGGGGCCCTGGTGGAATCTGGGCCAGAAGACGGTGTGGAGAACGACTGGTGCATAGTCTCCACAGAGGAGAGGTCCGCCAGAGTGCGCAACACATGTAGGGACCCACCAACCAGGTCGGAGTCCATACGTTTGTTGGACCCCTCGTCCGCAGGTAGTGGAGAGGCAGATGACATGGCACTCTCCCCTACCTGCGCACGGGCCTGGGACGGGGCCTCCCTGCTGGTGCATGGTGGTTCAGTCACAGGGTCAGGGACAGCGACATGCACAGGCCCCTCCACGGTGACCTGTGCTTCCTCCTGCCCCTGGCCCTGGACTGCACCACTTGCACCAGTGGTACTACCCACACCAGGCCCCAAGTGCGGCTCAGTAGCGGGCTCCTCCTCCTCTGTGGAGACCAGCAACCTGGATGTCTCCACACCGTCTTCCGCCATTGGAAGCCCCTGTGGGGGCTCACCCGGCCTTTCCGCCACAGCCGTTGTGGCAGACACAGCACCAGCCCCCTTGTTCACGGATGATGGTAATTCCTGGGAGGGTGGCTGGGCCTTGCGTCGCCGCCCAGTGGAGGCATCCCCGCCACTTGGCTCCACAGCGCCGTCTCCGCCCTCTTCTTCACTTGACGCTGCATAGAGGGAGACATAGAACACAACCATCAGGGTACAGTACAAAATACCCTAGACAAGAAGCAATAACACAAGAGTGGCACTGTCAAATGTCACTTCCATCCTGTCATTCCACAACCCATGGGCCAATGCACACAACACACATGCGCCTGCAATCAACATCAACATCCATGTAGAAGGGCCCCTGTAAACCAAGATGTTGCCTTCAAAGTCACATGCAGCCATGGCCTTTCAAAGTCACACACACACCGCATCGCCGCTCTCTGCCCTAATTTCCAGTGCTATGCGGACGATACCCAGCTCATTTTCAGGCTACCCTCAGCCTCCCCCTCTCCTTCCCTCATCTCTGACTGTCTGTCTGCTATCCAAGAATGGTGTGCCGCCAATGACCTCTGCCTTAATGCCAGTAAGACTGAGATTCTACTCATCGGTACTCCCACTCCCTCCTTCCCTGCAGCTCTCTGGCCTGCCTCCCTTGGCCCCCTCCCTGCTCCTACCTGCAAGGCAAAAAACCTTGGGGTCATCTTCGACTCCACACTCTCCTTCTCTCCTCATATTTCTGACGTCGCCAAGAGGTCACACTACCAGCTGCACCTCCTCAGAGGTATTCTTCCCTTCCTCTCCTTCCCCCAGAAGCTCACTGTCTCCCGAGCCCTGGTTCTCTCGAAGCTGGATTACTGTAACAGCCTCTATCTTAATCTGCCTGCCTCCACTCTCCGCCCTCTGCAACTCATCCAGAACAGAACTGCGAGACTTGTCCTTGGCCTCAAGCCCAGGGACCGTATCTCTCCAGGACTGAAATCTCTACACTGGCTCCCAGTGGCTGCGAGGATAAAGTTCAAAACCCTCTGCATTGTCCACAAGGCCTTCTGGGGCCTAGGTCCTAAATACCTTCAACTCTCTCTTCCCAAATATCTCCCTCCCCGAGCCCTTCGCTCATCCGCCTCCAACTCCCTCATGGTCAGCCGCTTCTCGAAGCAACGAGCTGGGGGTAGATCTCTCTCCGCGGCAGGGGCCTCCCTCTGGAACAGCCTTCCCGCCTCCCTGAAACTTGAGGAGAACCACCTCCGGTTCCGGAAACACCTCAAAACCTTCCTCTTTGCTTCTGCTTTCTCTCTCCCTCTCCCCTGCTGAACAGCTAATTAATTCTTCACTAAACTGCACTGATCCTGCAACTGGACCACTCTAAACTGCCTTCGGTCCTGGTCCCAGTCACTGATCCCCTGGAACCCCTCTGCACTGCGGGACTGTCTCTGTATCCCTACAGCCCCCCCCCCCTTCCCCAGCACTTGTTCTGCACTTACCTTGCACTTGCCACTAGCTGGCCCTTTTTTATTTATTACTTTACGCCACTTACCTTTACTGCACTTCCCCCCCTCCCCTTCCCCTTGCACTTTTTCCCCCCTCCCCCACCCCTGCACTTGCGCGATCTGAATGACACCTGGCCTAGTAGGATCGTTTGTTTTGTCTCCCCTTGTTCCTCCCCTCCCTGCCTCATCGTGCCTTGAAACACCTGTGTATAGGCGCGTTACAAATACCATATCATATCATATCATATCATATCACTTCTCTGGCACACACACACACGTGCACCATACAAGTACATGACATCAGCACCCATTCCTCACACCCCCTTCATGTCCAGGAACAGAGACAGCCATGCTTTCATGTGTGCATTCCGCATAGAGCTCCCCATGTTGCATTAAAACACATGCACCAACCATGTGGTTCACACATAACTGGTCTCACATGCATGACCATGATGTCCCTGCACACACACATCCATACATGACCTATGTCACACATACAGGCAAGCATCAGACTAGCAGCACACTGCAACATGCCCTGTCTCACACAGCAATGCTTGGCCACTTACCGCTGAACTCCGGATGGGTCTGCCTCCGAAGGATCTGGGCGTGGAGCGCTGGGCCTACGCGTTCCAGGGCCCTCATCTGGATGGTACTCATGCGTGCCCGGTCCCCCTCCGCGAGGCGCCGGGCCTTGTGGAGGGTCCTGGACCTGAAGTCGTCCCAGCGCTTCTTGACGTGCTTGATGTTGCGGGTTGCCAACCCCTCCGCGTTGATGGCAACCACTACGTCGTCCCAGATCCTCTCCCGTCCTTCCTTGTTGGCGCGTGATGTTCCGAAGAGGGCATCATAATGCCCCAGGACATGCTCCACCAGGACACCAAATTCGGTGGCAGTGAAGCTGGTGGCCCTCTGCCTCTCTGGCTGGGGGTTGCCAGTGGTGCCAGATGGAGATGTGCCCGACATGGCAACCCCAAAGGCAGGAGTGGATGGACAACTGGGTCCTGGGGCTGGGCTGTGGAGAAATCGTATCCCAGTCGGGAGTCTTCTGTTCCAGCAGGGGTGGACACAGCAACTGGACCCCTGCAGATGGCTGATGTACAGGCACCAAATAGCAGGGCACGTGGGCAGCAGACAGTCAGGCAGCAGCAGATGGCAGGTGGGAGCGTGCTCGGGGCTCTGGAGGGCAGGAAAATGGCCTTCAGGGCAGGAGCGTGGTCTTCCGTGTGTGTATGCATGGCCAGCTTGATACGGAGTGATTTGGCACGTGAAACATGTGCACGTCAGCGTGTAATTCGAGGAAAGGCCCTTAGCGCGTAAGCGGGTCAGCACACGTATGCAATTTCATTGGACGAAAAGGCCCTTTACGCGTAAGCGCTTCTGTGACATGTCGCGCACGGGCGTTGCCCTTTCGCGTGTCAAACTTCACACGAACTACAGGAATACACGTACCCCACTCGCACAGGACCCTTTCGCATGTAAAACTTCCCGCGAACCCCAGTTAAACACGTACCCTGCTGAAATGGCGTGTGAGACTTCCCAAGAACCCCATAATACACGTACCCTGCTCGCACAGGGCCCTTTCGCGTGTCAAACTTCCCGCAAACCCCAGTTATACACGTACCCTGTGAAATGGCGTGTGAGACTTCCCGCGAACCCCATAATACACGTACCCTGCTGAAATCGTGTGTGAGACTTCCCGCGAACCCCGTAATACATGTACCCCGCTCGCACAGGGCCCTTTCACGTGTGAGACTTCCCGCGAACTCCATAAAACACGTACCTTGCTGAAATCGCGTGTGAGACTTCCTGCGAACCCCATAATACACTTACCCCGCTCGCACAGGGCCCTTTCGCGTGTCAAACTTCCCAGCGAACCCCAGTTATACACGTACCCTGCTGGAATGGCATGTGAGACTTCCCGCGAACCCCATAATATACGTACCCCACTCGCACAGGGCCCTTTCACGTGTAAAACTTCACGCGAACCCCAGGAATACACGTACCCCACTCGCACAGGCCCTTTCGCATGTGAAACTTCACGTGCACCCCAATAATACACATTCCCCGCTTGGCTTTGCTGTTTGGCAGCCCTGTAAACTGGTCCAGGGTTAGCGCGCCCCTTTGCGCTGAATTGGGGATTTTGATGGCTTTTCCTTGCGCGAGGGCGTTCTTGGGGGCGTAACTGGCGCTGCTGCAGGGTCACTGCGCCACTCTGCGCCATGGCTGGTTTTGGAGGCTAAAATCCATGAATACGCTGTGCGCGGAAATCGATTTTAGCGCACGCGGCTGGCGCAGACATTCGCACGCGCACACTGTGCGCCAGCCGCGTGCACCAGTTTTGTGCGAAATTCTATGAATTACTCTGTATAACACAATTCTAGCCGAAGGCCTACTGTGGCTGCTAAGAAACGAGCAGATGGGACACCATTTTGTTGCAAAAATCATTAAACCTGCCCCATTGTAAGGGAGACCTTTTTTCAAATAGTGTGACAGTGAGATACATGTATTTGCCCAGGATTTCACGCTGAAAGAAGATGCGATTTTAACAGACTCTGCAATTTAGGAACATGAACACATACCTGCCAGGCTCCACTTTATGTTTAAATATTAACTTTTTGGATTTCTAGGCCTACAATAATACTGTCCTATAGAGTTGACTTGCAAAACACCCAGGTCTCATATTAAAGCACCTGGCAATATGTAAATCCTATAGAAACATATTAAGCCGAAAGAATATCATTGTAGGGGTTTCCAAACCCTGATAGAAAAACTAAAAGTAGTTGAATGCAAAAAAATGCAAGTCTAAAAAGTCTCCTGATACAAAAATAATGCAAGTCTAAAAAGTCTCCTCATGCAAAAATAATGCATCTCTAAAAATCCTCTTATTTTACCCCACTGTACTTTGATCACTTTAAGACGCACACTAAAATAAGTTGCATCATATACAAAGGTCACTTGGGTAAAGATTTGTTTGTCACAAACTTCGAGCTTTCTGTTATGTATAATGTTAAGAATATTTAACTGTCCAAATAGAGCAACCCTTGTTTTTGCATGTCACGCTAGTAGACATAATGACTAACATTTAAAAGGGAGCTTTAGTGTATCAATTTAAATAGCTTGTAACTGGAAACCTATTTGCAAGGCAACAAGCTGTGAGGGGCCTTCCAGGTAGAAAGGGAAGAAATGAATAATTGGGGCTTTAAATACTTGTGTCTTGCAGGCTGTTAGGGTACTGTGGCAGCCCTGTTCTGGAAACTGGGTGTGGCCGTGCATGGGTAATGGGCATTACTGAAGAGTTGCCGAGCCCAATTACACACGCACATTTGTGTAAACAAGCAGACGCACATCTCGACAAGCAAGTTTGGACGAAAACAAGGCCAAAGTCCCTTGTAATAAGCAGACTTGCCAACACTGCCTCCAAGGTTGGAACCCTGTGTAAAAGGATCCTGGTCAGCAAAGTTGCAGGCTGCCATTGAGGTTTGGCGGTCATACTTGGAGAAAGAGAGAGAGAGAGAGTGAAGAGAGCTGGAGACCAATCCGGTGGCTTGTTCTGGAGACCAGTCCAGTGGCTTGTTCTCGACCAGCCCATAGGAGCATTCAAGGACAAACCAGAAGGAGGCCTGACCCAAAAGGGAGTGCCTGAGATGCAAGGGTGCTGATGGGTAGTATACGATGATAAGATGAGTGATGGAAACCCCACAGGAGAGTTGAGCCAGGTAGAATGAGATGGGAGAAGAGGCCTCCTCTGTCTCGTCAATGCGTGTTATTGTATGGCTGCATGAGCCTTTCATTCAGGCATACAATGACATAGTAATTTGGGCTGGGCTGCTCGATTGAGGGCATACCAATCCTAGTCTTTCCCCTTCTTTGATGACTTGCAGGCACTGAGAAACAATGGTTTGGAGTGTTGCCCAGAGTAATGCCAGTGATTAAGATTAATTTAAAACCTTTAAGCCTTCACATTTCTATTTTGATAAAGTCACCCCAAGTGGAATGGGCACGCTCAGATATGGTTCTCGAGCTTGCCATGCCTAGAGATCCCAGCTACACTTCAATTACGATGCCCAATAAGCCCCAAATATTTCTGTTTTGGCATTTGGTTTCATGCAGAAGGGATGTGATACAGCAGTTTGTGCTGGATGCCTGTCTGGAATGGTACCAAGCCAGAGTTGCATATGGACTGTAACCTTCCGTAATGACATGGTAGGCTGAAAAAAGATGGTCTGGAGGGTTGCATAGGGCAATGCCAGATGTTAAGATGAATTCAAAACCTTCCAGCCATCCCATTTCTCTTGCTTTTTTAAATGTATGTTTAGTAGTGAGTTGGTTTTATTATATAAACCTTTTCACTACGTGTAAAGTAACAAAATATGTCCATAAAAAATAGTTTAAAACTATTAAAATAGTTCAGCATTACATCAAACATCTATTATGATTTGAGTAGTGATTTCAGAACAATAAAAATATGATCACATTTACAACAGATAAGAATTCAATAAAATGATCTCATGGTCTGGTGCCATCACATCTCGGAGTAAATGTGAATTTTTAACATACTGAATACATTCAATAAAACCAATACAAATCCAGCAATTGAGATACACCCTGCCCGATCAGCAAATTAGACTAAAATATCATCAGAATTCACCAAAAGGCATTCATTCAAAAATCTAAAGTGCTAATGCGTTATAGATACAGTAGCTTCACACGAAAGAACAAGATGCTTTAGTGTTTCTTCATAGCACAATTTTTTACAAACTCTACAACTCTCTCATCTTTGGGTCTCTTGAGCCTTGGACCACAACTTTCCAAGGGCGGAAGCTGGTTGAGTTTGAACCTTAGGTATGTATCACGGACTCCACTACACGGAAATAGGATGATATATCTAGACAATACTGTTTTCCTTCTAGGAAAGCGACAGTATTTCTTATAAAGCACGTAGAAGCTTAATTGGTCCACTGTCTTGCACCAGTCTAGTTCATAAAGTTTCTTTTTTACATTTAAAGGATAGTTGATTAATTGAGTCTTATCCAGGTCTAGTGTAGCCAATAGCAAGAGCAATTTTGTGTGGAAATTGTTTAAAGAAATAACGGACCATGGCTAACGATGTTATACCAAACTCATGGCTAATGACACAACCTGCAATTGCAGATGGGATACCCAAACCCTGCTTCTAGATTCTTGCTTGCAAAGAGTTTAGAAATAGCCACAAGTCAACCAACATGGTCTCCAGCCGAGCAGTTATGGCGGGGACCATTTTCACTAGATAGAATTAGGAAAAGGAATTGGAGAGAACCTGCATAGATTCAAACAAATCCCCTTTAGTTGAGCGATGAGAGAAAGAGACTTTACTCTCAAATGCTCCCGAATTACAGATTACTTAAAACAATAGTAGGGCCCAGGTATCTTATCGATTGAGCAAGTTCCAGCCAAGCATTACCGGCCGACCATGACATGATTTTAGGTTTGCGTTTGTTGGAAAATATAATAATCTTGGACTTGCTCCCATTCACTAGGAGACTATTTTCCTCTGTGACTTGATGAAAAGTTGTACCTTTCTTTGTAACCAGACAGGAGTCCGGTTAAAGAACATCACGTCGTCCCAGAAAGCAAGACAATGTAGTTTCAAACCTTACCGGAAAGGAATTCAGTGGGGCCCATAAGGAATTGATATCAGAGATATATATCTTAAAAAGCAGGGGGCTAATACACACCCCTGCATAAGTCCTACAAATGTTTGGATAGGTATAGACAGTGCACCGTCCCTTGTTAACCTAACATGCATTTTAGAGTACAGGAGAGAAATAATTTCAACCAAGGAAGCCGGGAAACCCCATAACAGTAGTTCGGACTGTTATGAAGTGACTTGCAGGCTTGTCTTGAGTTACATCTTAAGTTTATTCCAGGCACTTAGGTTACAGTTACATTAAGACAAATACATGAGAGTATGGACTGAATCAGCACTGGCCCCATCACCCAGGCAGGGGAGCTCTAACTGCCTGCCTCAGTATGGAACCCTCAGATCAACATTCCATCAGTCACACAGTAAAACTTCATGTGAAAACACAGACTCACAGCATGACAGCATGACACAGACAGTCACCACATAACACATCTCCTTCCCTTACCAGACCCACACACACACAGAAGGTCACAACATAACATCTCCTTCCTTTACCAGACACGCACACATACACTGAGACAATCACAACATAACACTTTTCCGGACCCGTCTCAATGCAACGCATCACCATCTAAACCAGAGGCAAAGACAACACAGCACTACTCACAAATTCAAATGCCAAATAGACTCAGCCTATCAGGTGCAACCAACTTAGCCAATACAATTGAATACTGCAGATAACCATGAGAGACTGGCCAGACATCCCAAACCCATCTGCGTACCCAGCATTTGACCACTGACAACCCGATGGCAGTATTGCATGAGTCCGACATGCCAAAACCGACACTCTGGAGAAGGCACATGCTTTGGCACAACAACATGTAAGAGCATATCACTTACGAAGGCGCTACCTCCTTTAACAATTGTGGAAACAATCCAACGTGGCACTAATCCACTCTGATACCAGGCCTACTTCATATTAGCAGAGGCGCTACCTCTCGCACATCACGATGTTCCACAAACCGGAGGCGCTACCTCCCTCAAGTTCACTTGCGTCCATGCACACCAGAGGCGCTACCTCTCTCCAGTACAATTCTTCCCAATAACCGGAGGCGCTACCTCCCTCAAATACCCTGGTGACACTCACAATCAGAGGCGCAACCTCTCTCAAACACCAATTGTGCCACACTCGCACTGGAGGCGCTACCTCCCTCAAATACCTTAGTGACACGCACATCAGAGGCGCTACCTCCAAGTACTACCCAGTATCACTCACATCAGAGGCGCTACCTCTTGCTAATACTAATCGTGACACATACACATCAGAGGCGCTACCTCTCACTACAACCACAGAGTCACTCAGACCAAAGGTGCTACATTTGAGTGACAGCCTGAGTCATATTACCTTCATGCCCTTCCTTGTGCATCCATCACACAGTCAACCTTAACCCAGGCACAAAACATTTTGCATTCTACAGATTAAATGCAATGTTATAACTGTAGTACAATGTAAATTAGCAAAGACGTTTGACCTAGAAGTCCATGGTCATCTTTTGACCCTAAGGCAACTACTATGATCCTATAAGTCCATGTTGCTTAAACAACCTAAACTCCTGAAATTCCTCAAGAGATTATACTAGTACATTCTTGAAAAAAAAAAAACTTCATAACACAGGCACTCCTTACTTTTAGCAAACAATCTTTGACTTGTATGTTAAAATACCACTAAGCTTCTAAAAGTCCATGGGTAATATATACCCTTAACCTGCTTTCAGCTATCTCACAGCATCTTACCCGCAGTTCACTTAATAAAAAGGATACATATCATCATCATCTTGACTTTACTTGCGTTGTCCCTCTTTAATTCTTTTGCCGTGGACCACGAAACCCTCCAATGCGCCTTCACAACACTGCATCTCGACCATGGGTCCCAAGTCTGCAATGCTTTACTGTGCAGTTCTATAAACTCTTGATTCTTTTGCAGGATGCTGCGTCACCGGTTATGGCGCTCCATGCTTTCTAGACTCCATTTAATATGCTGCCAGACCTCACCACGCTGCGACGGCCCAACTTCTTTCTTGCGGCGTGTCACGCAAATGCACAGCAGTTCCACAACACTCTCTCATCTTCAAATCTCGCCAAGATACAATTGCAGCGTATCGAAACGACGAGAACTTTATTCCCTTTCTGGACCATGTCGAGCCGTCCTCTCTCAATACTCCCCGTGGATGGCTCTTCATTGCAATTCATTGTTTATTCATCCGTGTAGCACAGTTCGCATCCAACGCTTTCCGGGTGCCGCTACGTAGCACTGTCACGTGATACGTTAGTTGAAAGAGGTTCTTTACTCAACCCCTGCTCTGCAACACGTATCAACTGCTAACGAACTTTCAGGTCTTGTAACAACGCAGGATGCTACGCGCCACACATGGAACTCTGAAATCTACGTTCCATACCGTTGCTTAGACACTGTGAGGCTAGTGTGACGTCATTAGTCTCCTACATACAATGCAGGGTCACTGAGCTCCTGCTACCCAACGGTCACATCCCAAGAGTGAGACGACGAAACGGCACCATTTCACCTTGGCACACAAGTCCTTAAACCAAACCCACGTAGCATAGTTCTTTCTTTATTCTCCCCTATGGTTACTTCTGTTTCTCCTCTCCCACATGGTGATTCCCCTTTTTACCTCCTTTGGGGAACAAACGATTCACTGTGGTTTTGCAGAAGACACCTTCCTGTTTAAGGGACATATTTTAGCTCCACCTGAGAGCTACTTTACGGGGCATGCTGCTCTCAAAGGGGCTTACTGGGACATTTTCTCCACCCTGCAAGTTATTTCACCTTCAGGGCCACGCTCACTTGCCGGGCTTCCCTCCTAGGCCCTGCTTCTTCCATTAACCCCTTGGGTCCTCTCTCTTCTGCTGTGGAACACTAAACCCTTAGAACATGGGTTTTCTTCCTCCTCCCTTAATTAGCCCTGGGTGATGGGTCTTACTTGAAATGTGGGGGCAGTGCTGTCTCTGCTTGGTCCTCCTCTCTCCTGCACCCCCCGCAGCAGGCTCCTTCAGACTTGAACAACTTCTTCTTATGCGCAGATTCTTCTTTAAAGACCGACTCGTTGCCAATGTTATGAAGTGACTTGCAGGCTTGTCTTGAGTTACATCTTAAGTTTATTCCAGGCACTTAGGTTACAGTTACATTAAGACAAATACATGAGAGTATGGACTGAATCAGCACTGGCCCCATCACCCAGGCAGGGGAGCTCTAACTGCCTGCCTCAGTATGGAACCCTCAGATCAACATTCCATCAGTCACACAGTAAAACTTCATGTGAAAACACAGACTCACAGCATGACAGCATGACACAGACAGTCACCACATAACACAGACCATAATCTTTGCCTGTTTACTTTTGTCAAATGCAGAAGACATTTCCAAGGTCACCATGTAGATAGTCCCGATCCTCGGACATGTGTCAGAATTGAAACATAGAGACAGCAACCCACCCTTTTGCGAAAACCCATCTGGAAAATAAAATAGTCAAGATGTTTAATTTGTCAACCCAAGATTGTAATTCTTGAAGCATCACTGGTGCAAAGATTTTGTTTATGGTGTCCAAAAGGGCGATAGGTCTATAATTTGCAGAGTTCAGTCGATCCCTTTTTTAAATGTGGGAATTATGTAGGATATATTCCAGGTGGGAGGTAGGGATCCAGTGTGGAGAATTTTGTGAAAAGAAATGATACAAAATTGTGGCCCAAAGAACTGGATATTTTTTTAAGGTGATCAGGGCTAGATTATCGGGACCTGGAGCCCTAGATGGTTTGGACTTAGAAATAAGGGTGCAGATGTTCTCGACATCTAGAGGATTCGTGATCAATGCCTCTGAGCTGTCGCCTGGAAGGTAAACCATGGTGGAGTTATTCAAGAAGGCATTGGTTTTAGCTTACTATTTGATCAATGCATGTTCCCCAATTGTGCTAAGATTTTAGACAACTCTCTTGTTATTTACAAAATTGGCCAATGTCTAGAAATGAGATGTATTCATGTTAATGAGATGTTTTACCATGTATTGACTATCATTCATAGTAATTTGGGTCTTGAATCTTTTGGTGATGTTTCTACAGTGTTTAATGATTTGTTTCTTGGAAGTTACATAATCGTGTGGGTCTAACTAACCAAGGAGATTTCTAATGAAAGAATGTTTCATTAGCAATTTGCTATCCTAGCATCAAAGTTATGGGTGGGAGGGTTGGATATTACACAGACACCTTTCTCAGTAAATTTAGTAAACGTTCACAGAGGGTGTCCTTTATCACTTGCACCAAAACAGTATGTGTTCCACCTACAGTAGAGAACAGCCTTTCTACTTCCCAAGTACATTTTTTTTAGAAGTGAATAATTCTATCTTCCATAGTGCCCCTCCTCTACGGTTCAAGAAATGACAACCATTGTAGGGTCTCAACGGATTGAATGTTTACTAACATAGTGAACGACAGCGGTAAATGATCACTTACACTTATCGCAAGCATTTAGTGATCAGATCGGAAATAAATATGTGATCAATCCAGGATTGGAACACTCCTCGTTTCCATGTATAAGTAGAGGATGCGAAATTACTGTCACAAGAGAGTAGTGGTGAAATACTCCAAGTTTTGAAAATAAATGTCTCTCCATGTCCATCCCCACAACTCCCCTCTCAATTCCCCTTTCCTAAGCTGAGAAGAAAAGGTTAGTTTGTCACACAAGCCGACAGCACAAGCAGAGTTAAATTCTTCACACACAAACAATGTTGTTGTTGTGGGCTTTACCCAGCCAAGCCAATAAACATTGATTAATATCATTCCCTTTGAACTCTATGCCTATGACTAGAAGCCCACTAATTACAGAGTGAAAAGGATAAGCATAAACTCTCAATGAGAGGTCAATGGCTATGGCTAGCCCCCCATATGTTCACCCGGAATTACCCCTTCTAGCTTCTTCTGTAATCACCTGATAGCCATTAAGACCGGGAAGTTAGCATAGTTTATTGGAGTATATAAATATCATAACCCCAAATTAGAGAATTACACTTAGCTAACTCTGCAAGGATCTTAAAGCCACAGCTGTTGCATTACACGATTTTCAAAGGTGTGCTGTTTAAGGCCGAGTTGCCTTTCCTTGGGTAGGATGCTTTTACAAATTGCCTCTAACAGGCATGACCTGTCAGTCTCAATTATTTTTTGGTTATCATTTAAGACACCCTTAAGAATATTTGCCAAAGAAATTGTAGACAGGTCCATATAATTGGCACCCGATGATGAGACTGTTTGGTGGCTTGATGATCGTCTGAATTTTTCAAGAAAGAATAAATACGCCTTGCATTTTTAAGTTTTAAGAGATCAAAACCCATAGATCTAAGGGTATCTACTTGGTCCCATACCAAGAGTCTGGTATTTCTACCAAATCTATGTCACCAGGGATACGCAGAGCGGGTATCTTTGAAAAAATCTGCAAATGTTTTGACCGATTCAATGGAAGAGAACCATTCATTTGAGTAAGCTTCTCTTAGCCCATAATCCACTCATCGAACTTTAAAGTCTGGGAAGGTATTGCTAGAGGTTGATTATTGTGCAATCATCAAGGTATTAATTAGTTCTCTCAGGACTCCAAATTGATAGCCTTTTCATTTTGATTGAATCCTAATTCTCAAAAACAACGCACAGGTTCATTGGAGTCTGTGGGAGATCCGATTAACAGTTGATCAGAAACATCTCCTATAATCACCCAAGAAGGACTTTCAGATGTAGATGTCGAATTATCTTTGTGCAAGGGCAAACATTTAGTTATTTTACCTTGTAAAGATTGATTTGATTTCTTTTTGTTTTCCTTAGGTTTAGTTTCTTTATCTACAATTTTTGATGAACAATCTTCATCTCTGTTTGAGAACTCTACCTGGGTGTTTAGGTCAATGACTTCTTGATGAACTGTCTTGCTTTTTATGTTGTAGCCATTTGTTTTATTGGTAGGTGAAATTCAAATTTAACCAAGGACATGAAAACAGCAGACACATATTTCACTTCTTCTGGATGGGAAAGTAAGAGTTGCCTGTGTCTCTAATGTCAGAAAACCCTGTGAAAACATGACATTAGGAACATTAGGATCCAACATTTCAAGAGCTACGCATGATATAGCCCAAGTCAGGTGCTGAACGTGCACAAACCATGTACCAACAGTTTGGATTTCTATGATTACTTTTGAGTTTCACATGCCAAAGAAACAAATGGCTGCAACAGGAAAGGGATAAGAACATCATTCTTTTGACTATGGTACAGTGCTACAAACATGCATCCGCTACACATCTATGTCTCTGAAACCACACAGGAAGTTCCTATTGTTAGGACCATGCACTAACTATGTAAGTGTGCTTCTCTGATTTCAGTTAAAAACCTAAACACAGATAAAGCACCTCGAGATTGAATGTTACTATTGTTGTGTTAAATTTACTAAATTCCTCGTAAGAATGCAGAAGAGCAGTTTACCTGCGAAAAGAAAAAGTGTTTCTTATAATCTGCCATTGGGATCACCTTTTTCTGGCATTGGCTTTGGCCAAACTGCACTCTTCATTCTAGAAATTGTAGATGAAAATGTAAGAAAGGGGGACTAAACATCATACCCCATGTAAATGGCTGGGATGAGACATGGAGGCTCCTTATGAGGTCACAAACTTAGGCACAATTGAAACAATGTTGTTTGAGGTGTGCTGAATATATTTGCTATTTACTGCTAAAAGGAAGACATAATGCTTCTTCTAATTAACATAATTTAGCTGAGTTAGTAAATCACTTACCCTGCTATGTCTTCTGCAATTTTCAGGGATGTGATAATATACGATTCCATGTTTTTCCATGGTGGGTGTGATATTTGATCGAGTGCAGGACTTTTAGTACCATAAGTTAAGAGAAAGTGCAGGACAGGACGGAGCACCATATCCGACATTGAGCAAGTTACGATCTCTGGTGCCATTTGATAATTGCATGCATTTTACAGGCACCATTTATTACTGTGGAGACAAGAAATCATTCCTTTTCTATAAGTTCATTTGAACGATGATTAAAAGAAATATAAAATGCCAACCGTCCATAATGCTACTATGAGTCCACATCCTCCATGGTTGCCTGCACTATGAAGTAGGTGCTGACTTTTGGGAGGTGGGCCGGGCATTGCATCAGTAAGTGGTGCAAGTCGGTCATTGGCAACAATAAACATGACAGAGGTAGGACTAACATCTGTAGAGGAGAGAACTAGGAATGGATCCTGATTAGTAAGGGGCTGGTAGCCCATAAAAGCTGCCTCCAAGATGAGACAATGTGGGAGGACTATGAACAAATCATCTAGAGAGAAGGAGCATGTCAAATAGTCATTGATAATAGGCAAGTAGGGGTAAGCTTACCTCTTTTCCTTCAGGGAGCTCCCTGAAGGAAGAGAATACATCTTCCCAGGACAATATCAACTATTCAAGGCTAAATGAGGTATTCAATAGGAGGCCCATTGTCTGCACCAAGGACCATCGTAAAGAGCTCTGATTTGCATGCAGGATCTTTTTAGTTTAGACGGGACATGCTGCAAGTTATTGTATTGCATGACAATGAAAAAAACAGACTCAGTCTTTTGTTGCTGTGAGGAATTCAACCATATGCATGGTGGGCGTGCGCTCTCCTGGGCTTTTTTAAAATGTTTAATTAAATGGAATGATGGTAAACCAACCTCAGGAAAATGTGTGGGGCTAATCCACACACACTATGCTCATACCACGACAAAAGCATAGACCCATGTACTCTGGCGTGGACACAGCCTACAGGCGCAGTCCGGACTGTGATATTTAGTTGGAATGTGACAGTGAGGAGTAGACAATTCCATCTCCAGGAAGGGGAAGGACCAATCTTCCCCCTGCCATGGTCAGCCTGATTAACTGACAAAGGCTTCATGGAAACGCCCTGCTCTTTTGTTAGGCCCTGCACCTGGAGGCCGTGATTAACATACTGATGAAGGGTACTTCAAACAGGCCCACATAGATCCTGGCTGCAGAGGTTGACAAAGGAGAAAGGAAACCCAACAACCTTTCATATGTAACAATGTCAACCTGAAGCCAGCTCCTGCCCTCAGTATCAATGACAAGTGTACTACTATGTATTGGTCTGCTCTTTACAGGGTGTCCCCATTCATAAGGTACGAGAATGTTGTTTGCAGGAGCCAGAGTCTGGTCTTGCCGCAGCTTCAAGGGAGACCTGTCGCTTTAATCAGAAACCACAGAGAAGACCATTGACCAGAGAGACTCTCTTTGATCAACAACAGACATGAAGATGGGTCGGACTTAGTATCATAAAGGAGTGTGGCCAGAGCTCTTTCTGTTGAGAGAAGGATTCTGCCATTTTAGCTCTGGGACACACCTTGTTCCTGTTTTCACCCCTTTACCTTTACTGTTGCAAAGCACCCTGTTTATGAACTCACAAATACAGGAGATTGTTGGTAGGGTCACCAAGTTTGTTTCATTAAGGTAGGCTTAGCTTATTCCAATCACTGTGGCCCAATTGGCTTTAAAGAGGGCCAAGCCCCTCTTTTGGAAGATCACCTGAAGACTGTACAAGATGTCAGTAAGAAGAACTCGACCTTGGTCCAATGCTGAAGATAAAGACTGCCTTACATCTTCTGATCTTCTGCCAGTGAAGGAAGGCCAGACTATCCAGCCAAGATCCCTGTCTTAAACATCTCCAAGGGTACAGAGGGTGATACAGAACTCAGAGGACCCTCCATCTGCTCCAGAACTGGTACCCAGCCAGCACACAGCATGCACTGCTATGGTCTGCAGCAAGCTACCTGGATAGGAAGTGCCAGAAGATCTCTGAACCTACAACCAAGGACAAGGCAGCTGCCTGCAGCACACTACTCAACTTTGCTTTGTCTGCCTTAATGGACGACACAAGCCCATTGAAGAAGCTGGGAGAAGTGCCACAATGAGCATCTACCAACGTCCACCTTAAAGGACATTTTCGAGCCAGTCGAGTTCCTTGCGCTGCATCCGACTGCAACGCTAACCGTTGTCAAGCCGCAGTTACATAACGACATGTGAGACGTCTTGACCTGCTCTGCAGACCCGCCGAACAGCACTGATACAATGATTCCCACCATGTGCCGCTGTGTAGGCCAGGCTGCAGCCATTTGCCCAGTTTTGCTTGCCGAACCATCTTGCAATTGCTACCCCAGCTGACTCCCATCTTGAACTCTGTCACAGAAGCCTGCGCCCTGAAGCCTACATGACCCTGTAGAGCACCAAGTGACCATACAGCACAAGGTAAATTGTGGTTCTGTCCATCTGATTGTTCCCGGAAGGCCCTGAGACACATATTAAGACCAATTTTTCCCCTTGTGCTGAAGCCAAGAAATCTTAAAACTGTTGTGGTTATTAACCATACCGACTACCCTCCGTTCAGTATCCAGAGTGCATCCCCTTTCCTTCTTTGAAACTGTCTCTCCTCTTCATTCCTTTACAGGGTGGGTTGTATTTCGTAGTGTTGGTAGAACTGTCTGTTGTGATATAAATAAAGTAGATATTTTTGATTCAACATTGACTGGGCAGTCCCTTTTATCATTGTGTAATAGTTGTATTTTTGCTGTGTTGCAACTAACCAACAATCCACAACCTTTCAGAGATAAGCCTGCCGTTCCGTTCACGTTACCAAAATTGGACATGGAGGTTTGTAATTTGCTTGTTATTCTAATCTGTTGGGATCTCTTCTTCTGTATTAGAGGCGTGGGGCTGATTGATGGTTTAGAAACCGATATTCACCCCTGGACCACTAGTGCCCGGAAGCTGATTTGTCACAGTTGTACTTGTAAATTTGTTGTGTGAACTTTGTTTTCCCCGATGATATGGTACTGTGGCCTTATCACTAATGTTCCGGATGGACACCAATAACCAATAACCAATAAGGATCTCCCTACTCTTAAATTCGTAGCACCACTTTAAAATCAGTTGGAGGGAGGCAGTATTTCTTCTTTGTGTTAACGTGGTACTGCAATTTTGCACTGTAACAAAATAAGACGAAAACTGGAGTGGGAAGCGGTCAATAATCTGTAGTCTGTAAAAGTCATGCCAAGTCATGTCTGGTATAGATATGCACATGCGCATGCGATTACTTAAGTAAATCAATCTAGACAATACATGGTCCGTCAGAGAGGCATAGATTTAGCACATGTTTGAGGCAGTGGATGAGCCATGGTGGGTCACATCAGACACCAGAATTGTGGGTGTATTAGTTGTTTTGTAGACTGATCAGTTCTGATATCGGCTCATATAGACCACAAGGCGCATTAGGTATGTGCATAAACTCCAAAATAAGTGAGGCTACAGTGAGACAAAAGGGAACATGCCCTTTCAAGATGTCCCCCCACCACCTAAAGGCAACCCAGACAAAGTGGATGGCATGGATAGAGTGGATAGTATGGATAGAGTGGATGGTATGGATAGAGTGGATGATATGGATAGAGTGGTTCTAATGGATAGAGTGGATGGTATAGATAGTGTGGATGGTGTGGATAGAGTGGATGGTGTGGATAGAGTGGATGATGTGGATGGAGTGGATTAAATAGAATGGATGAAGCGGATAGAGTGGATGAAGGGGATAGAGTTGATGAAACGGATAGAATAGATGAAGCAGATAGAATGAAAGAAGCAGATAGAATGGATGAAGCAGATAGAATGGACGAAGCGGATAGAATCACTGAAGCAGATATAATGGATGAAGCGGATAGAATGGATAAAATGGTTAGAATGGATGAAGCAGATAGAATGGATAAAACGGTTAGAATGAATGAAGCGGATAGAAAGGATGAAGCAGATAGAATGGATGAAACAGATAGAATGGATGGAGTGGATAGAATGGATGAAGCGGATAGAATGGATGAAATGGATAGAATGAATGAAGGGGATAGAATGGATGAAGCGGATAGAATGGATGAATCGGATAGAATGGATGAAACAGATAGAATGGAGCGGATAGAATGGATGAAGCGGATAGAATGGATGAAACGGATAGAATGGATGAAGCAGATAGAATGAATCAAGCGGATAGAATGGATCAAGCTGATAGAATGGATCACGTGGATATAGTTGATGAATCAGATAGGGTGGATGAACTAGATAGGGTGGATGAATTAGATAAGGTGGATGAATGAGATAGAATGGATGAATTGGATAGGGTAGGATAGGGTAGACAAATTGGATAGGGCACATGAACTAGATAGTGTGGGTGGGTGAATTAGATAGGGTGGACGAACTATATATTGTGGATGAAATGGATAGAGTGAATGGAATGGACAGAACAGATAGAATAGACAGAACAGATGGAATGCATAGAGTAGATGAATAGATGGATTCGATAGAGTAGATGGAATTGAGGAATGGACAGAGTGGATGAAATAGGTAGAATGGATGGAATGGCTAGAGTTCCTCTGTTCGGTACTTCGTGCTGCCGTCTATGAATAGCAAAAAAAGCGGACGGCAGCACGAAGTACCGAACATATGGATTTCCCAATAGGGAATGATATAGGCAAACTCAAGCAAGAAATACTAACCAAGTGTTATACAACACAGAAGATGGACTGCCCAATGGTGCAGTATCTTCTTAAGGAAACAGAACCCCATGACAGTGGAAGACACTCACCGGAGTAAGGACCACAGAAACTTGTTCATTTAAGAACTTCAACCAAATATAAACCAAATAACAGTTAATGGATTACTGAGAAAAAGGTATTTCTTGTATTACAACAATGAATGGAATGTATTTCAGATTCACACTGAATCAATGAATGGAATGTCATTTTTGACTCACACTGAATACTCTATACCAATGTATTAGTGCCTTGACAAAGCCCAAGAAAGGGTGAAACACACGCACGTGCCCCCAAGCGGAGTTATGTAGGCACACGTTCATATATAATTTTCACTAATTTTCACTGATGTATAAACATTGAAATTAATCGAATTAAACCATTTACTGGCCATTTACTAAACAGTGTGCAGTAGTAAATTATTGCAAAAAATTGAATCATGCGATTAACATATACATGAATGCATAGGGGTCTACATAAGAAAACACTTTTTCTACACATTCCAATGTGCCTGTCTTAGGCTTGCCAGAAAACAACCAGAAATGTATTCTGTATTGTCATGAATTAAATGAGCTTGCACTAGCAGTCGTAAAACAAAAATCTGGTGAAAAACACTGTCGACATGCATATTATAGCACTGCTTGAGAGTCGGTTACTTCAGATCTTTTGTGTTACCTCAGATCTGTTGCAGAAGCATCATTGACTGTAAAGCAAAGTGAATGTCATTTATTGGGGTTCTCCGCTTGAAGATGCAATACCACATGCTACAACATCACTTTTGCTGAAAATAGAAATGCAACAGTTTCACTTTCTCACCTTACCAATTAGGAAATGTTGATGTCTCAAATCATACTATGAAAGAATATACCTCTAACCAATTTGATTTCTGTACTTAGGTTACAGATGGAATTTCTGTGCCACGCATCACCCTTTCAATCTGATGTGCCCTAAAGAAGGCTGTGTCATCATTGACAGCTGAAACATACGTTAATCTGGATTCATCCTTTGGACTACTTCTTGATTGTAACTCAAAGCATTATTCTGCTTTGAAGTCATCTGCACTGTATATGCATATATCTATGCATGTATGTGAGGATGGTGCTCCCACAGGGTTTGATGTATTTTGCGTAATGCCATTATTTTCATTCATTGTTTTCATGTGTTTATTTCCTTATACATTATATCTATGAAATGTTCTGTATATTGTGTACAGTCTAAATTTGTATGATGTACTTCACAGACATTATTGATTGAAATATCAATTTATTTCTTACATGTACTTCTGTCTATAGACTTCAAATTGGTTAGAGATCTACTCTTTGTTAGTTTCTCTGTTGCCCTATAGTATCTTGTAACCCCATGAATGATTGTTGGGTTTACTCTCCAGTGTTTGTAGATGTTCCAAATCATCCCATAGTACTCTGACACAGTGTCCTCTTTTGAATCATGTATCTTTGCTACCTACTGAATTATATGGTGAACCCCATGACAGAGTGGTCATTACAGATGGACTTCCACAATCAAGGAAAATCCTCCTAATGTTCTATTATAGGATCCTGATTTGATTGTTTTGTAGACGGCCATGTATTTGTGATGATAAAGAAAAATCAGGTGTTGAGTACATAAGGTGTTCTCACCAGACTATCACAGAAAATGACCAACTGACTAATATGCCCGACTGCTCTGATCACACCATGTAAATGAACAGAAAACAAATATACACAGATCCCTGGTGTGCCTTTTGTGCCACTTCTGATTTGGGTCAGCATAAATCATAGTGCTTATGTATCAGTACTATTAGATGCGATTATGCTCCTAAAAGAAATATCAATTGTTAAGTGTGCTGCCCACCAAAACCTTTGTGTCAAGGCATCTAAAGAAAATACTTTAGTGGATGACCAGAGCATGTCAATTCGCAGAACATAAATATACACAGATTCCTGGAATACCTTTTGTGTCATTCATGATTTTGGTGAGCATAAAGCATACTGTTTATGTTCCTGTCCTAATAGACGCCATTATGATGTATTTTTAAAGAAATTGTTTAGTGTGCTGCGCACCAAACCGTTTGTGATGAAGTATCTATAGAAAATGCTTAAGTGGATGCTTCTGCTAAAGAGCCATTTGTTTCCGGCTCCCTGTATGTATATTTATTAATGCAAAAGAGCTACGTGCAGACTTACAAATCACACAAATCTACTCATTCCAAGATTTAGCTAGAATAAAGGAAGCTTCTCCGGCGTCAGAAACAGCTTTTGGCCTATGGTGGATATCACCTACTCTCTGCTGATATTTGGCAGGGTCAAATGGTCACCTTGTTGTGCTGAAGGTACTGTTATCCTACATGGATCGCATTTATCACTGAATCGACATGTAGGAAAGGGGAGTATGATTGCTTCCCTCAATAGGGATTGATTTGCACCTGATGTTCCTCGTGAGACCAAATGCATTGTAGGCACTGCATCATATGTTATGTTATCTTGTATTTGCATAGTGCCTCCTGCCATAGTTTATGGGGTTGAAGAGAGGCAAAGGAGAATTATGATAGAACATTCAGTAGTGATAGGGAGGACCAAAGACGGGTTGATCGTTGGAATGAGGTAGAGGAATAGATAAGATGCTCAGGAAGGCCTGAGAAGGAAATGTTGGATGGGTTATGTGTACAATTGGACCGAATTTGTCATTGGACTCAACTGTATTTCATGGGGCACAGCACTAAAAGGAGATATAGTGGGAGAAGAGGTGTTCACTGCACCTGGGGTATGTCTAGAATGTACATACTGTATGATGAACCTGGGCATTTTGAAGCCATACCCAAGAAAACAAAGTCATCAAAGCCCTACTGTTTACTTCCCTTAGGGCCCACAACAACACTTGAGAGCGGTTATATGTCACATATCCGAATTTACCAAGTTTGTAAAAGCTCCTTGAAAAGAGAGCAATACAAAATAATGTTTTTGTTTCCTCTTTTATGTCACAATTACCAAAACCATAGGCTTTGTGCTTGTGTGCAATGTGCTTATGGTCTATGGTTTAGCCGTTGGCAGAATGTTGAGCCTTCCACAGTCTCATGGTGAGCCAATGCATGCAGAAGCCTTGCCCAAGAAAACACAGCGTGCAAAGCCCCTCCCCATACCCCACTAAGCCATGCCTGTTTCTAAAGATGGTAAAGTTGGAAGAAAATATGGGCTTGTTTAACTGAGGACATGGTTTCAACCGGGGATTGCTTGGAGGCAGACTCCCCTGTCCTGCCTTCCTGGAGGTTCGTGAGTCCTGCTAGGGTTTTTGAGGTAATGGGTATATTGATGTGTGAGGCAGGAATCCGCTTAGGCTGAGACTTAGAGTTAATTTACATAGCCCAGCCTTTGACTAGCCTTTACACGCTAGGCTGCAGTTACTGCCTCTTATTAATGGAGGGTATCATGTGAATGTTAGTTCAAAATATGGGGTGTATGGTCCTGTTAACAGATTAGATTTCCAAGTCTACCCTCCTAGTTCTTCTTTTCTTTTTGCTACATGCTGTCTTATGGTGTCTTTAAAGGCACTTAAAAATGTGTAATTTAAAGCAAAACATTAGCCTCAACATGACATGATCTAACCAGCTAGTATGAAACGAAACTAACATTATATTCTCCCCCCTCTCCTGAAAGGAGTGAATGAGTACATACAGAAGCACTCAGGTAGATTCCAGTTAACATGAGTAACTTCAAAACAGAGCAGGCATAGATAATATAGCTCAGTGCTGTCACATAGCAAAACATACCACACACTCAACGCCAAGGGTTGGAATTCTTCCAAAGAGGTCAAAAGAACCTCCATTCTTTGAATCAAATAAATTCTGAAAACTCAGTGTTGAACAAATCCATGAGATCATATAAGATTACATCCTAATATCAAGCTTTATTCTCAACAAATCATCTTCCTTTAAAAAAGTATGTGCACATGGGAATAATATACATCATATTCAACAACAAGCACAATTCATCATTTAAATCCTCGATATTTCGTCTAAATTTGACCACCATTAATTCTTGTGGTATGTTTTACAACAGAGTATTCTTAGAGGTTTGAAGATATCATGACCAATATTTAAGCATATGAAAGCGTCGACATGTTGGAGCTCATTTTCCAAGTTCCCCCCTTGCGTATATGGAGGGGCTGAAGACAAGCATAATGGTGATATGCCTGTATTAACACCTCCATTAATGCTACAGGGACTTTCACTTTTTTTGAATTGCAGAGTGCGGGTGCAGAAGTGGAGTTACGTTACAGCCTTCCATTTCCCCTCCGCCTTCAAAAACAAATTGCTTTAAAGCCAGAATTAGATTTTCATGCTACTGTAACACCAATGATCTCCTGTGATAATGGCCTGCTCTTTGCAAAAACTAGGAAGTTTACACATGAAATAATTTTTAAACACTGTCTGCCATGCATAAATGACAGGCAGCGTTTACTCTATTTGCACTGCAGAGTGAAAATAGAGAAGTGTAAAGAGGCTTCCAATGCCTCTTTATGGTTCTCAATTTTATCTCTGCAGTGCAAATGATGAAAATTGACTGTAAGGGCCTGTTTGCACATAAGGGCAAATCTAAGAGGTCCCATCTAGGCAATAATGATGTTTTGTTTAAATGAGCTCTGATGTGTTTCCGCCAATTCCAAGATGGCTCTCTTTAGTGTAGCAGCCTTCTTCATCAGGACTAACTTGACTCATAATCATGACTTTAATCAAATGAAATTCTATTGCACAGATCTACAAATGATAACAGACATTATTAAATCTTGTACCCTCTACCCTCTACAATAACTATGGCCGGATTGATTGACCCCGACTACATAGGGGACATATAGATCTTAGTACACAACCATGGGAGTCATCCATATAATGTCAAAGAAGGGGAGAAAATAGCATAGGGAATTCGAGAAAAAGCTATATTCCCTCTACCCCAAGAAATTCAAGAACAGAAAGAGACAGAAAGAGGTGCCCAAGAATTCAGAGAGGCAGATAAAAAGCAAAAGGAGAACCCAGTCCCACAGGTAGAGGAAGAAGAACTTGTTGCCGATCTAGCTTTCGCTCAACATAATGATCCCATTTTAACATGGGCCATTGCTAAGTTTATACCTGAGACAGAAGGACAGGTTCAGAGCAGTCCCTTCTTTTTTTTTTTTTTTAAAAAAAGGGGACTTCTCTACCAGAAGGCAGCCCAAGAAGGCAGCTAGTGATTCCTCAGGCTGACAGGAGGTTAGAGTTAGAAGTCGCACACTCTCACTTAATGGCTGAACACCAAGGGGTGACTAAAACCCAGAACAAGGTTATACCAAAATGTTATGGGCCTGGAATATACGCATATGCCAAGAGTTTTGTGGTAACCTGTTCCATTTGCCCAAAAACTGCACATCATCCCGTACCACCAGTACCCCAACAACCACTCCCCATTATCGAAGTCCCTTCTATTGGCATGGATAGCATCGGGCCACATGAACCATCTACGGTAGGGAGCACATTCATCCTGGTCATAGTAGACTATACTACAAGATATTCTGAAGTCTTTGCCCTCAGAAACAATATTAGCCAATAGATTTAGAAAAACTTCATTCCATTCCTATGTTGCGTGGGGTTCCCTAAATAGATCTTAACAGATCAAGGGACCACCTTCATGTCCCGCATTATGTCTGAGGTGTAATAAATACTGCAAATCAAGATGTTGAGAACATCAGTCTATCATCCACAAACTGATGAACTTGTCGAACGCTTCAGTGAAACATTGAAAAAGATCCTAAAGAAATTGGTAGAAGCGGACGGCATGAATTGCGACTCAATGATCCCTTGGGCCTTTTTTGCAGTGAGGAAGTCCCCACAGGCATCTTAATGGTTTTCCTCCTTTGAGCTCCTTTGCTGTAGGGAACCAAGAAATGTACTCGAAATGCTTAGGGAAACATGGGAAGAAAGGGAAGAAGCCACCGCACCAATTTCCCAAACAGTCCAACACCTTAAGCAACATAAGGCCAAAAAACGTGAGGTAGTAAACAAACATCTAGAACAAGGTCATTTTCAGTGAGTCAGAAAGTATTAGTCCTATTACCCACCTCTGAGCAGAAAATCTTATCAAAATGGTTTGGACCCTATAGAAATATAGAGAGAAAGGTCCCTGTAATTATGTGGTCTCTCAGCCTGACAGGAGGCAGAAGACCCAGCTATACCACATCAACTTATTGAAAGAGTGGTGGGCGGACAAAACTGAAAATGCTTCCATAACAATGGCCACATTACTTACATAGGAGGATCAAGAGAACAATCTAATTTCTTCAGAGTTAACCCCTGACCAACAAGAATACATTAAAGATCTTATACATCAACTTCTTGATGTCTTCAGTCATCAACCTGGGAGGGTTAAGTATTTTGTACAAACCATCAGAACTCCCCAACGGAAGGTGGTCAACTTAAAACGTTACAGGATTCCTGAGTCATGAAAATAAATAATCCTCCGGGAAGTGGAAAGTATGCTAGAGGCTGGCATCATCGAGCCTTCGGAGAGTCCTTGGTCTTTGATAATAGTCCTGGTGGCAAAACCTGATCAATCATTGTGGTTTTGCATCGATTGTAGAAAACTGAATTCCATCTCACAATTTGATAACTGTCTGATGCATAGAATTGATGATTTAATCAACAAGCTAGGTCAGTCCCAGTGCATCTCCACGATTGATCTCACTAAAGGCTATTGGAAAGTCTTGTTAAACCGCCCCGATAGGGAGAACACAGATTTTGCGACTCCCCAGGGATTATTTCGATATAGGGTGTTACCATTCAGGTTACATTGGGCGACAGCCACCTTCCAGCACCTGATGGACCGAGTGTTGCAACCCTTTTTGCATTTTTGTGGTGCATACCTCAATGACATTTTAATTCATAGTGTGAAAACAAAATCAAAATATCGAGGCTGAGTACCCCAAAGGAAATACACCGAACACGGGTTACAAAGGAACATACAAAGTACTTTATTTTATACTGAATCCAGTTACGAAGAACAGAGCAAAATCAGATAGCTATCGGCCCTCAGTGCAACACAACGAACTCCAGCGTGGTTCAGTGTGTTCAGTGAGAGACGCTGTACATTATAATGCATTGGTCTTTTATACTATCTGCGAACACGATGTCCAGCCCTACTTCGGGTTAATATTCTGCTAATACATCACCGATCTAGGGTTCATGCCGAGTTTCGCACATCCACATGTAACTGGTTTGCTTTTAATACATATATCAACAAGCCTATATGGCAACTGTGTATTCTGGGATTTCCCATGCAGGTCTTCTCAAAAATTAATACAATGTAGTTAAACAAGTGTTCTATGTTCAGTATTTGAATACATTGTTCTTAACATATGCTCGCAAATTAGTTTCTTTGCACGAGTAATCCTTTACACACAGGTCAACGAAGGACAAGGTCTCAGTTCACGACCCCAACAAGTGGCCTGCAGGCAAGTTACATATTAGCTACATGCAGAGGCCAAGATGGCCATGTTGTATTTTCGGAATTACATCGTCCACCATTTTAACTCACAGGGTGACTTTACAAAGCGAACCTAAAATGGCGGATTGACCTAAAATGGCGGCTTACATTGATTTTAAGGTCAGGACCTTGCAACACAGATTTCTTCTCAAGCGACTTGTTAGCAGCTTGGTGTAGGCCAATATACATATATTCATTGTAATAGGAGGCACAATATACTTTCTCATTTGACAAACCCTCCTTTTGGCCTATGCCAAGTGCTAAAACTACTTTGGATATCCTTGCAAATAACTCCATGCATCATCGTCCATGCACCCTGAATCGCTGTCGGAAATATCTATTGCCATTAGGTCATTCGCTAGAATTTCTTTCAAAACATATTCGTTTTTTCTGGGGCATACACTTTATGTCCTATCATACCTATCGCTTGTGCGCAACATCTTCCTAGCATCAAAGATATACTAGGTAGACACTGAATACAGCAACAAAGAAACAACAGGATTCCCAAAATAATCAGCAAGACTGAAAGTACCTTCCAACCCCAAGATCGCAAGAAGTCCCAGAACCAAGCGCTAAGATCCCAGTTTCCCTCGGGAACATGCACTTCTGAACTAAGGACGTGCAGATTCTGTATTGCCTTGAAGATGGTTGGGGAGGAATCTGGTACGAAAACACAGCAAGCGGACCCCACTAATTTACACACTCCACCACGTTCAGCCAGAATGACATCTAATGTCATCCGGTTTTGAAGTGCTACTAGTCTAATCGCCTTCTGTTCTAATGTCATATTATAGAGTATGATAAACACAAGGAAGGGAGGGAGGTTCACGTGAATCAAACCATTGAATCAATCAACCGAATGAAATGCTCATTGAGTAGGCGCTGGATGGGTAGATAGACCAGGTCAAGGCGAATAAAATTATGTCAATTAATCTTTAATAAACACGTATTCAATTCTATTACACATAGTACAAAAATCCCGATAAAAGCAGCATAAAAACACACAATCAATATTACACATATCCAATTAAAGTGCATATAGGTTTAGTAGACGTAAAATCATATATATATATATATATATGACGGGCACCATCCCATACAGGTCAAGACAATCAATGTTTCCTGTATGATAAATAGGTTGTCCCCAAACAACAAATCAATTGTATTATACAAAGACATACAGAATTGCATCAGTGTATACCAAAGAAATGCAAAACTTGTCTCCAATCTGACCATAGTAGTCAACAACCCATACCTAGTACAGCTAACCAACAGTCTCATGGGCTGTACTGGTATCTAATGCAGGTAGTTTCGACGACTAATTAACAATGTCTAAGCTGTCTGTCTCTTAACCTCGTAAGAGAGAGAAGGCTTGACAGTCGTCTTCCTCTGGACAGGACAGATTAGGTAATCAATAATGTAAAATACATGTAGTTCTTCACATATAAATTTACAACAGGGCACTTGTTCACAGACGATAAAAGAATGTCTTGGTGCTATTCCATGTGTCCCTGACATCAACACCGAGACATACTGCTTACCAAACAGAATAGACCGGATGTCACCAGTCAACGCATTGTGTGTGTAACTACCTTCAATTCCTACCATAAGGAGATCAAAAAAATGATTTACAAACATTGGCACCTTCTCCAATTCAATAATCCGGATTTGGAACAACCATTATTTGCTTTCAAAAAAGGAAAAAACCTAAAAAACTGGTTGTCGCAAGCTGATTGAGCTAAACCTGTTCCTCGACAACCCACAGTACCTTCACATTGGGGCTTTCAACCTATTGTGGGACACTTCCCATGTGGGTTCTGTAGTGCCTGCAAATTTACTACAGCGTGCACTTCCATATTCATCAATGGCAGAGTCTGGTCCCTCAAGCAACACACCAAGTATAACTCTTCTAATGTGATCTACGTTATTGTCTGTCCCTGTAACAAATCTTAGATAGGTAAGACAGCGAGACCCATCAAGACCAGAATCTCGGAACACAAATCGAGAATTCGGACGAACACTCAGAATGCTCCGTTAGTGGCACATTTTTTGGAGCTAGGTCATAATTGTGACAAACTTAAATGGTGGGTACTGGAACGATCCTTAGGGACAGATCGTCTTAATACAGCTACCAGAATAGCACAAAGGGAGCAGTGGTGGATGTATCATAATGATAGTTACCACACAGGATTAAACCATCAGGAAGAATGGCTTCAATGTGTTACCTGATATCGGGCCTAAGGGCCTTCACCATTTCCTCCGCTGCCTGTTCATTTATTTTCAGAGAATGGTCTATCATCGACCATATTATTATGATGTTTGCACCATATTTTGATGCTAGACTAGACTTAGTAACGTCTATCTTCCTTCTTTAATTCTTTTTCTTTCCTCCCCTTGCTGGGATTTCGATACTCATCATCTTTTAGTGTCTGGATAGTCGATGCCTTTTGGCTTTCCATGCATTCAATTGGGTAGGCGTGTAATGGACCTTTAAGAACTTGATTAGTTCATCGACGTCAGGTGACTAACTGGTGCTGTCACGTGCAACGATAACACAGTATTTCAGGAAGTGTAAGTGCTTCGTACCTTTGACTTCCGTCCTCACTTTCGGAGCTGGTTGAGGAACGGACGTACTCGGCAGTCCCCCTTTTCTTGCGAAGCCGCCTGTGCTGCGGCCGCAGCAGCTTCAGTCGGCGAGGAACACGCCTAGCGTTTGTACGCAGGTAAAAGCGGGCAATGTTTTCCTTTGCTATTTATCTCATTTCTTTTGTAATCCGAATGCAGTGTTCTAACAGCTCATGATCCGCAGGGCATGCGATAGCATTTCTATGCTCTTTCTGTCTCTATAATGGCTCTATTACATCTAACTATGCCGTGAACTAGAGACATGGCTGCTTGGTAGGATATTCGCCTATGCTTTTTCCTTCTGTAATGGGATCATTTCTTCGTTCTCTAGATTTTTAGGAGACGATTCAAATAAGGACATTAGCTGATGGGATCCTTTTCCACTCAGCATGGATCCACATTGCACCCCTATTAGATTCTGAGGTTGTACTACTAAGAGAAGTTTCTCATCCTTGGATTGTCTTCCTTTGGACACATTCTAGAGGAGTGTCCGTTTTTGACCTGAAGGTAGGGTCTCTATATTTTTCTGATGTACTGTACTGTTAGGAGGGGTTTCCACTTTACACTCTAGTCACGTAACCACTGGGATGGTAGTGAACGCCAAGATCGATTTAGGCTTTCCTCTCCCTCTTTTGCCTTGTTGGATTAACTTAACTGTATATTCACGGCATAGATGCAGGGGCGATATGTCCCTTGACATTATCCTATAAACTATTTTAGGACTTCTCACCTATGACTATCTCCGAGAGTAGAGGGTGGGGCTACTTCCCGATTATTACTATTGGGATCATATTCATTAATTGCTTGCACAGGGTGTTTTGTATGGGGTTGTTAGATCAGGTCAAGCGATGTTTTTAATCCTGTAGTTTTTTACTTCCATTGATGTATTGTCTTCCACTTTTCTTTTTCTCTTCTTTCTATACGCTCTTCCTTGATTTGATGTAACCTTAGTTCTGAGCAAGACTAAGATGGAACGTATTGACCATCCTTGTGAACTAAGGAAGTACCATTTGAAGATGAAGGGACACATGGAATAGCACCAAGACATTATTTTATCGTCTGTGAACAAGTGCCCTGTTGTAAATTTATATGTGAAGAACTACATGTATTTTACATTATTGATTACCTAATCTGTCCTGTCCTGAGGAGGACGACTGTCAAGCCTTCTCTCTCTTACAAGGTTAAGAGACAGACGGCTTAGACATTGTTCATTAGTCGTCGAAACTACCTGCATTAGATACCAGTACAGCCCATGAGACTGTTGGTTAGCTGTACTAGGTACGGATTGTTGACTAGTATGGTCAGATTGGAGACAAGTTTTGCATTTTTTTGGTATACACTGATGCAATTCTGTATGTCTTTGTATAATACAATTGATTTGTTGTTTTGGGACAACCTATTTATCATACAGGAAACATTGATTGTCTTGACCTGTATGGGATGGTGCCCATCATATATATATTTATATATGATCTTACATCTACTAAACCTATATGCACTAAAATTGGATATGTGTAATATTGATTTTGTGTTTTTATGCTGCTTTTATCGGGATTTTTGTACTATGTGTAATAGAATTGAATACGTGTTTATTAAAGATTAATTGACAAATAATTTTATTCGCCTTGACCTGGTCTATCTACCCATCCAGCGCCTACTCAATGAGCATTTCATTCGGTTGATTGATTCAATGGTTTGATTCACCTGAACCTCCCTCCCTTCCTTGTGTTTATTGTTCTGTGCTTCCCCTGGGTTCACGTTGTTGGGGACGCCTATCCTGGATTACATATTATAGAGTATGTCCATGGTCCGGTTGATGGTTCTCTCCAGTACTCTCGCTAGTCTTCTGATATCTTCGGAATTCGCTATCTGCCCCCTAATGGCACAACTGATTTTGCAATATCTCCCAAGATTTGTGCCGGAATGTCACCATTCTCGTTACGCCGTGGACGAGCCTTTGAAACTTCTTTTTTACTAGCTATAAACACCCCAGGTAACAGGATCCCTAAATGACAGGTTCCCTGCCAATCCCTGGGCAACCATGGGAATGCTACATTACCGCAGACGAAGTAGACAGGTTCGCCTACATACAAAGGTCTGTTTTCCCCAGTCAAATTTGCAACGTTGGCACAACCTAGAAAATCTCCCATTGACTGCGTACCATTCATCTGTATGCAAAAAGAAACTGAATCGGGGCTATGATTAACAGTGTAAGAAGGAGGCATGGCATCCTTATTGCCTATCGGAGCCATCCTAAAGGAAATCAAAGATTGGAAAGGGCGAGACAGTCTATCAGAAGGCCTAATAGAAGCAACGTTAAGTTTACTCCTGTTTGTGAAAAGCGAGCATCCCAGGGGAGTCAAAACACGTTTCTGAAAACTATTCAAATTAGTGCCGTCAAAGTTCCCTGAGATGCTATCATTCCAACGGCCAAAGAACAGTGCTCTAAGAGAGGCATAACAAGTGGTTGTCAAAGGTAAAGGATGAATATACCAACCTAGCCCCTTATCTCCGTGTTGCGGCAAATGTGAGCAGACCCAACAGTTAGACTTATTAAAAATGGCATGCGTAGCATTCATGATAAGTAGCAGAGTATTATTGTGGTACCTTTGTCTATGCTGAGAGTCTCTAGGGGACAGAGTATGCAAATGTACAAAGGTAGTAGGAACAGTAGGTACATTTTCAGTGGCCAACAAGGATTCTAAAGGATGCGTTTCCTCAAGGTACCACAATCCTAAAACAGTGACTATTAAAAACCCAAATATCATTATAAAAACACAGCAATACGTTTTCGGGGCCCAGGCATATTGTCCATTGTCCCGGTTGGCCACCCCATCATTTACAAGTCCCATATGATCGGTAGCGGAGGCAGGCATTGTAGTCTTCAAACGGAAACCCCCAATGTGCGTTGCTGGCGACTTCCCAGCCACGCGACTTCTTAGTCCTTCCACAACCCTAGCCAACAGAATCCCCTTTCTCAAATTTGGGCAAAAACAAGCCCTCGATGATCCTTTTCTTCTTCGAATGCACAGCCGAACCGTACCGTAAATCTATTAGATGCACAGCAAAACCATGCCGTAAGTCTATTTTCTTGGGCGCAGATTGTACTTTGCTTTTCCTGGTACTGATTGACCCGGAAACAATGTGTCGTCACTTCCCGTTGGAAGCAACGTATCAGAGACAAGTGAAGATGCCAAATTTGGAACAGCAGTTTCCGGACGCAAAACGTTTGGAGAGTGTGGAGACAAAATGGCTGTTTCCCGAAGCCTCACGGGCTCAGAAAGATTCTCGACACACTCTCGGCACTATTTACTGCTTTGGGATTGTTGGTTGCAGCATTAGCGAGGGGTTCTGTTTCTTCTGTAACATGTGGCACTGGGTGAGGAAGTTTCTAGACATGGGACGCGTGGATCCAGTTCTTTCTTCCAGAGACCCGCACTGCTGTTTTGGTGACCAACAGGACCTGGAACGGGCCACGCCAGCGAGGTGCAAGGCAGGAAGAGCGATCAAATGCCTTGATGAGCACCCAACTTCCAGGCCGTATACTGTGGCCCGGACACTCGTATCGCACAGGTAAAGCCTCTCGTATCTGGTGATAAATCAAATACAGGTTTTTAGTCAACTGGCTGCAATAATCTGAAAGTAATACATTTTCAACATTTCTTAACGAGTTACATTTAGGAAGGTTCCAGATATTGGCAGGTCTCCCCATTACCACCTCAAATGGAGAGAGCCCAGTCTTAGTTTGAGGGGTTGTACGCATGGATAATAACACGATCGGTAAGGCGTCCGGCCATTTTAACTTAGTGCCGGCATACGTCTTAGCGAGCTTGTTCTTGATGATACCGTTGTGTCTTTCTACTAGTCCAACGCTCTGAGCATGTCTGGCTGAATGGAACCGTTTGTCGATTTGTAATGCCGCACATATCTGCAGAATTACAGCAGCGACAAAATGTGAACCATTGTCCAACCAGATAACTCTTGGTAGCCCGAACCGAGGAAAATACTCCTTTAACATAACATGGTTTTTGCAGTAGCCATGGCTGTAGAATCTTTGACGGGGAAAGCCTCAACCCATTTACTAAAAGCACAGATGACCACCAGCACATATTTCATATTGTTGCACCGCTCCATTTCAATAAAATCAAAGTGGATAACTTCAAAGGGGACAGAGGGTGGCCCAAAACTTCACCTTGGAGTTGCTGTCCCCTTTCCCACATTGTGTTGTAGGCAAATCATACAATCCTGGACATAGCACTGGGCAATTTTTGAAATTTTGTCATTTGCCCAAACTTTTTCTAACATTTGTGTCATTTTCTGGGCACATACATGCGTAGGACCATGGGCCATGATGACCATCATAATTATATACGCATCAGGGAGTAGCCATTTCCCTTCAGCTATGTCCACCCAACACCCGTCTTCATCAAGTTTCCCCAAGCCTTCAGCCCACCTCTTGGATTCTCCTAACGTGGCATCAGCTTGGATATCCCGTACAAACCCAACACCCTCATCCATTGCATAAGCATTTACAGTCTCCCTTGAAACATACATCTCTGTAAGGGGATCGGTAGCAGTTTGTCTAGCTATCTGATCAGCGAAAGCATTCCCTTTCCCTATGTCATCTGTATTCTTTCGATGTGCTGCACATTTCATAACTGCTAACTGAGTAGGGAGCGCAAGCGCTGAGAGTAGTTGTACTATTAGGGAGCCATGTTGGATTTTAGTGCCATGTGAAGTTATGAACCCTCTCTCTGACCAAAGTCTCCCAAAGTTGTGAACCACCCCAAAGGCATACTGACTATCAGTATATATGTTTACTGCAAGCCCTTCGAAAAGTTCACAAGCTCGGGTCAATGCTATAATCTCTGCGGCTTGCACAGAGTTATGCGTGATTCACTTGGTTTCTATGACCGTGCTTAATGTGGTGATTGCATAAGCAGCTGTGGATGTACCATCCGGAAGTATGAAGCAGGAGCCATCACAGAACAGCTCTCCTTGCGGATTATCCAAAGGAGTGTCTTTCAAATCAATTCTACCCTTTGCCTCTTGTTCGGTAGTATACAGACAGTCATGTGACTCTTCATTGCCGCAAGTAGTGCCTTGCGGGAAAGGTAGGAGTTCAGCCGGATTAAGAACACAACACCTCTTAATTTGAATGTGAGGAGCAAAGAAGATCAATTCATATCTTGTCAACCGTGCAGAAGTGAGGTGTTGCGTTTGGGTTCGGTTCAGTAGAACATCTACAGAGTGAGGCACCATCAGGGTAAGATCATGGCCTGGGACCATTCCCTCACTCTGTTTTACAGACGCAGCAGCAGCAGCGACAGCTCGCAAACATCTTGGCAAAGAGCATGCTACAGGATCAAGGGCGGAAGGAAAGTAACCGCACAGCCTATTCTTCCCTCCATGTTCCTGCGTTAATACAGCCAAAGCACATCCATCGCATTCATGCACACAAACAACACAAAGGCCTTTTCATAGTTTGGTGTGCGCAAAACTGGTGCAGAGCATAATGCAGTCTTAAGCAAGTCAAACGATTGCTGGTGTTCCGCGTTCCAAGGCAATGGCAAAGAAATCCCCTTCTTTGCCAAAGCCAACATCGGTTTGATCACTAGTGAAACATTTGGGATCCACAACCTACAGTAAGAAGCCATACCTGTCAAGGCTCTAACTTCCATCTGTGTATTTGGGACAGACATGCCAGAAATGTGTTTTATTCTTTCAGGTGTCAATCTTCTTCCCTCCTTTGACAGGCGATAGCCTAAATAAGCGACCTCCTGGCAACAATATTGAAACTTTTTAAGCGAAGCTTTGTGACCATGCTTAGCTAGATGGATAAGCAATAACACAGTGCCCTCCTTACAGGCGCTCTCAGAGTCAGCAGCTAAAAGCAAGTCGTCAATGTATTGAAGCATTGTACAAGTAGAGGGCAATTCAAGGGTATCAAGCTGTTCTTTCAAAGCCCTACTATAGATGCTAGGACTCTCTGTGTACCCTTGAGGTGCACGAGTAAATGTGAACGAGCGTCCCCCTAAGGTGAACGCGAACAAGTATCTACTATCCTTGTGTATAGGAATACTAAAGAAAGCATTCTTTAGATCCACAACACTAAAGTAAGTAGCTGTAGCTGGAATCATGGTTAAGATTGTCGTCACATCAGCCACAATTGGAAATTATGGAGCAACAACTTTATTAATGGCACCTAAATCAATTATGAAATGAAATGAAATTGCATTATCGCCTTTCTTGTACACGGGTAAAATCGGACTATTACACAAACTTCTTGAAATTTCTTCAATCACCCAGCGATGCACAAAATCGGAAACAATGCATTTCAAAGCTTGCTCGCCCTCAACTGAAATCTTATACTGGGGAATGCGTGGCAGCTCAATTCCATGTTTCAAAACTATCTTAACAGGTTCAATCTGTAAAACACCGACATCATTGTCGTCAACAGCCCATAAGCTCTCTGGTACATTAATGAATTCTGGCGGCAAAGGTCTAGTCAAGAATTGCGAGACAGAAAATTGCTGTGGTGAAATCGTCACGCGCACTCCATCAGAAGAACAATAAATCACTGCATTTAATTCTTTTAACAGATTCAACCCCAGCAAGTTCTCTCCGCAATTCGAAGTCAACAGAAAGGGACCGTGGTCCGTAAAGGGACCCAAAGAAATGGGTACTGGCGAAGAAACCGAACAAACAGCTGGCGTGGCAGAAAACCCTACAGAAACATTGGTTTGTCCTGACAGTGGATTGTTTGCAACCCGTGAATGATCAATGGAACACTTCTGTGCTCCAGTATGTATCAAAAACTGATGTTTCCTATTTCCCACCATCATTTCAACATAGGGACCTTTCTGATTGACGGGAATAGGTGTAGGTTCCAAACCCTGCTTCGGGCAATCCTAACAAAACAGAATGTCATCAAAAGGAAGCTCTTCAGATAAATATGCAGCAGAAGGATGATCAAATATGTTCCTCGTATCCACAATCAGAGTCTGATTATCCTGTGAAAAAGGTTGCTGAGGATCCTGTGTAAAGTGAACTCTACCAGGGCCCCCTACACCAGGGCGACCTCTGGATCGTCTACCCATACTCCCAAATGTGTTATTCGATCTTTGTCGAAGGACGGGGCATTGTGCACGCCAATGACCCTCTTGACGACAATAGGCGCACTGGTTAATTTTCACAGGGCCCATGGCCACATTCCTTTGCGGGACATACTGACCTCTAATCTGAGAACTACCCCCTCTGGGGCCTCTAACAATTTTCTGTAATAGCACTTTAGTCTTTAAATCACCTTTTCGTTTTTCAACTCTATCTTTTTCATTATTAACACAATTCTCATAGTACTGAGCCATATGCAGCACTTCTGATTGGGACTTCGCCTGCAAAGCACTCTCAGAAGACATATTTTGTGACTGGATGTCAGGCAGCAATCCACGCACAAATTTGTCCACAAATAACCTTTTCCCAGACTCTGTGCCTAGGTCTTGTCTGCTGAAATCCGAGAATACCTGTTCGAACCGATTAAAGAACTCGGTAGCACCCTCAGACTTCCCTTGGACACAAGCCGTAATTTTGTCCCAAATAATTATTTTCTCTGGAATTATAGTTTTCAATTTTGCAATGATTCTATCAGGCAAAGTTAGTATCACCTGAGGCGGTCTTTCACCAGCTGGCCTTTCTCCATCGAGTCTAGTTATATTCACCCATGTATCTCCCAACCTAGGCACGTCGTCTATAGTTCTAACTTGTTTCCACTAATCTACGGGCAGGAGTACAGGAAATAACAGATCAATATCTCCTAAGGTGAGCACTGAGGACTGCAAGACGGACTCTATTTCTTTATAGAATCCTGTTGATTTTTCCTAATATCAGGAATAGATTGCCTAATGAGTCTTGAGAACGGGACATGAACAAACTGTGATACATAATGTGCGGGAATGTTCACAGCAACTATACCCTGTGCAACATCGGCCGCAACCTCAACCTTCGGGACAAATGTCGGAGGAACTTCTCTCATAGGCAACTGGGAAGTAGGCAACTCTGAACGCTTACTAAGCAACAAAGCTAAGTCGAGCGCTAAAGCAGTCGAAGAAGTGTCAAGTGAAAAAGCTCTCTTATAAAAGCTCTCTTATAAATACTCAATAACTCTACTTCAACTGGAGTTATAGACATATCTGAAATCCATCTAAGCGCGTCCTTCGTACAAATTCGTGCTTCCTCAGATATCGATTTACGACAAGGAAGGAACCGTTTCTGTACATACATACTTTCCCCCTCGTCATCCTCATTCTGCAACTTTTCTAACTCTTTTCTTTACCCAAATAACCTCTCGACATGCTCATTTACGTTCTCCACAGTGTCTCTAGAAAACGCTAAAGTATTTAGATCCCTTAACACTTGCGGGAGATCTGAATTATTTAATTTTCCCCACATTACACATAAATGAATCCCTAAACCTTCATTAAAAACATTTTTCTCAGGAAAATTATCCATATTACAAAGTGTGGCAAAAACATTAGCTTGATCATCCCTCTCCATACAATACTTAGCCCATGCAATCAAATCATGTTTCTTCTCTGGTGGTACAGTATTGCGAGTGACAACCTTCGACCCTGCACCTCGATCGACTACAAGCGGCTCAGGACCACTTGGAAGAGAGGGAGCAGGCAAATTCAATGGAGGTACTGTAACTGGTGCGATAAGAAGAGGTGGAGGAGCTGGAGGAAGGGGAACATTAGGAGGAGCAGGAACAATGGGAACAACAGCAGGTGGAGCAGGAATAGCATGAGGAAGAGGCAAAGCAGCAGGAAGAGGAACATACAGAGGTGGCGCAGAGGCACCAGGCCTTCGTTCATTTAACAATTTGTCTATAAATTCATCGGAAGCATGGAGGTCTTTGGAAGGATAGATTTTCTGAATTCCAAGTGAGAAAGCCCTATCCATATTCCTAGTCGATTCAGAATGTTTATCTTGGTCATACAATAATGCCTTGTCGGCGTTCGTCTTATGACAGCGCGCATGGTTTTCTCTACTTTTAAGTTGCTGCAACTTTTTTTTTTCCAATTCTGCAAAACATCAAATGCTGCAGGTCTAGCTTTTTTCTTTAATAGAATTGACTCTAAATACTCAATACGAGGGATTTCAAAACTACCATTGATTGGCCACTGAAGTTCGGAGGCATGTCTGGTTTTTCTGTGCCAAATGTCATTAAATACTATACTTCCAATGCCATGCTTACAGTACATAGTACATGCCGGCGACCCCTCCTGTGGTGCGGGACGACTAAATTCCAAAGATTGTCTATCGCTGCGGAACACCGCCCATCCACATGTAACTGGTTTGCTTTTAATACATATATCAACAAGACTATATGGCAACTGTGTATTCTGGGATTTCCCATGCAGGTCTTCTCAAACATTAATACAATGTAGTTAAACAAGTGTTCTATGTTCAGTATTTGAATACATTGTTCTTAACGTATGCTCGCGGATTAGTTTCTTTGCACGAGTAATCCTTTACACACAGGTCAACGAAGGACACTCCCTTGTGCACCCTCTTCTCAAGAAACCCTCTTCCGACCCCTCCTGCCCGGCTAACTATCGCCCTATCTCCATCACTCCCTTCCTGGGCAAGCTCCTGGAGAAACTGGCCATCTCCCAGCTTAACTTCCATGCTGAATCTGTTGGTAGTCTTCATGACCATCAATCTGGCTTCAGAGCTGCCAGAAGCACGGAAACTGCTCTCCTGAACATCCGTGAAGACCTGCTCTTGAACCTCGACTCCAACACTCTGTGTGTTCTCATTCTGCTCGATCTCTCCTCTGCCTTTGACACTGTCAACCATGCCATCCTGCTCAACCGTCTCCGGGAAAACCTGGGTATCACTGGTCAGGCTCTGGCGTGGCTGACCCCTTTCCTTTCAAATCGACCCTCCCAGGTCCAACTGGGGTCCTTCCTCTCAGACATCTTTTTCTCCACCTGTGGTGTCCCCCAGGGATCTAATCTCTCTCCCTGGCTGTTCAACCAGTATCTGGCACTCCTTGCCCACCGCATCGCCGCTCTCTGCCCTAATTTCCAGTGCTATGCGGATGATACCCAGCTCATTTTCAGGCTACCCTCAGCCTCCCCCTCTCCTTCCCTCATCTCTGACTGTCTGTCTGCTATCCAAGAATGGTGTGCCGCCAATGACCTCTGCCTTAATGCCAGTAAGACTGAGATTCTATTCATCGGTACTCCCACTCCCTCCTTCCCTGCAGCTCTCTGGCCTGCCTCCCTTGGCCCCCTCCCTGCTCCTACCTGCAAGGCAAAAAACCTTGGGGTCATCTTCGACTCCACACTCTCCTTCTCTCCTCATATTTCTGACGTCGCCAAGAGGTCACACTACCAGCTGCACCTCCTCAGAGGTATTCTTCCCTTCCTCTCTTTCCCCCAGAAGCTCACTGTCTCCCGAGCCCTGGTTCTCTCGAAGCTGGATTACTGTAACAGCCTCTATCTTAATCTGCCTGCCTCCACTCTCCGCCCTCTGCAACTCATCCAGAACAGAACTGCAAGACTTGACCTTGGCCTCAAGCCCAGGGATCGTATCTCTCCAGGACTGAAATCTCTACACTGGCTCCCAGTGGCTGCGAGGATAAAGTTCAAAACCCTCTGCATTGTCCACAAGGCCTTCTGGGGCCTGGGTCCTAAATACCTTCAACTCTCTCTTCCCAAATATCTTCCTTCCCGAGCCCTTCGCTCATCCGCCTCCAACTCCCTCAGGGTCAGCTGCTTCTCGAAGCAACGAGAGGGGGGTAGATCTCTCTCCGCGGCAGGGGCCTCCCTCTGCAACAGCCTTCCTGCCTCCCTGAAACTCGAGGAGAACCATCTCCGGTTCTGGAAGCACCTCAAAACCTTCCTCTTTGCTTCTGCTTTCTCTCTCCCTCTCCCCTGCTGAACAGCTAATATTCTTCACTGAAACTGCACTGATCCTGCAACTGGACCTCTCTAAACGGCCTCGGCCCTGGGCCCAGCCACTCTCCACTTGCACTGATGCCCTGGAACCCCTCTGCACTGCGGGACTGTCTCTGTATCCCTACAGCCCCCCCCCTTCCCCAGCACTTGTTCTGCACTTACCTTGCACTTGCCACCAGCTGGCCCTATTTAATTATTACTTTACGCCACTTACCTTGTACTGCACTTCCCCCCTCCCCTTCCCCTTGCACTTTTCCCCCTCCCCCACCCCTGCACTTGCGCGATCTGAATGACACCTGGCCTAGTAGGATCGTTGTCTGTCTCCCCTTGTTCCTCCCCTCCCTGCCTCGTCGCGCCTTGAAACACCTGTGTATAGGCGCGTTACAAATACCATATCATATCATATCATATCATATCAAGGTCTCAGTTCACGACCTCAACAAGTGGCCTGCAGGCAAGTTACATATTAGCTACATGCAGAGGTCAAGGCGGCCATGTTGTATTTTCGGAATGACATCGTCCACCATTTTAACTCATAGGGTGACTTTACAAAGCGAACCTAAAATGGCGGATTGACCTCAAATGGCGGCTTACATTGATTTTAAGGTCAGGACCTTGCAACACGGATTTCTTCGCAAGCGACTTGTTAGCAGCTTGGCGTAGGCCAATATACATATATTCATCGTAATAGGGGGCACGATATACTTTCTCATTTGACAATAGCACAACCTGGGAAGAACATCTGTTTCACATATATGATATAGTCAGGGCTCTGACAAAGGCTAGGCTAACTGCAAATCTGAAGAAATGTCATCTGGCACAGTCGGCCGATAAGTACTTAGGGTTCTTCGTAGGCAACGGGTTAGTGCAACCACAACTAGAAAAAGTAAAAGCTGTGAAACATACTCCCTCTCCGAAGAACAAAAGAAAGCTCCACACCTTCCTGGGACTTACGGGATATTACCTAAGGTTTATCCCCAGTTATTCTGGCAACACTGCCCGTCTGACAGACAAACTTAAAAATGCTGGGCCTCAAAAGTTGAAATAGGGTAAGCAAGATGAAGAGCGTTTGAACACTTTGAAAAACATGCAGTGAACCGGTTCTTAAAGTTCCCTACTTCAATGACAAGTTTATAATCCAAACAGACTTCTCTAAAGTAGGGATTCGAGCTGTCGTCTCTCAGGAATATGAGGACATAGAACATCCCGTCCTTCATGTCAGCCGAAAGCTTTTTCTGAGGGAACAAAACTATGCTACAATCGAGTTAGAGGCACAAGCCATTAAGGGGGCGATAACATACCTGAAGTACTATCTGGCAGGTCGAATGTTTTGGTTAGTAACAGACCATTCCCTACGCATATGGTTAAGCCTCAGAAAGATTCTAACGCTCGAATAACGTGGTGGTTCCTTGACCTTCAACCCTACTGTTTCATTGTTGAACACAGAAAGGGGAAAGAGCAAGGAAATGTTGATTTTCTTAGCAGCTTCCCGATCTTTGAAGAAGGGGAAGCCAAACTCATAAGAGAAACAGTATGTGATGAATCGTGGGTTTCAGTCACTTCTCCATAGGGGGGGCCTTTCCTTATGAGGCTAGGGAGGTGAGCCCGCTATGCAATAATCCCCCCTAGGGCTGGCGGCAAGCGGAACCTCACTGAGAGAGACCCTCACCTCCTCCGCCGGGGACAAGGACTTCTGATCCAAATAGCAACTCCCTTCCCCTTTCACTCAGACATCTCATAAGATCAAGCCTATTGGCAGGAAACCAGAAGAAATCTCTTAAATTTGCTATGGTGATGTGCAACCAAATGATAAACACATACCTGGTACTGAGACGAGTAAAACTACAGAAATACAGAATACGTACCTACTAGGCCAAAGAAGCCTAAAGGAGTCATAACTATTAATGCTGAAACATCAAAAAAGGACACTAGAGAAGCCCCAGAACAGCGTCACAAATGTAGGAGGAGCAAGTGAGCAAGAGAGAGCGACCCAGGAGTTTCAAAACAGCTGGGTCAAGGAAGCTGGAAACCTATGGGAAACACTGCCTTGCAGGCCGGCAAGCAGCCATGAGGAAAAGGTCGCTGATGTGCGCTGCAGAGAAAGCAGACTAACGCGAGTCTGTCCAGTTGAAGAAAGCCCCAGCACAGACGTTCGAGGAAGGATGGTGGAAGGCACCCAGAATTTTGAAGTCTCTGAGCTGCACAGTCTCAACAATAGACTGCTGGGGGTCTATTCACTGGTTTAGAGTCACAGGATGGGAATACGAGAAGGAAGCATTGGCCAGAAGGGGGAGGAGAAGAAACCCCTTTCCGTGCCGAGGCCACACTGGAGGAGAACTGCTGAAGCATCAGCACAGAAGGAGAAATAGAATGCAGTGCTGTCCTGACAAGACACAGAGTGTGGGAGACAGAGGATGCCGACCCGGGGACGTGATCCCATTACATTGTAGGTAACAGGGATGCGGGGAGACCTGGGGAACAAGGCATATATAACGATCATCATAATCATATTCGTTACCATATGATAACCGAACATAATGATTGGAGTAATCTTACTCACCCCAGTGAAGAGTCCACTACTAAGAAGAGTGAGAAACCTTCATGGGTTAATCCTACTCGTCCCAGTGAAGGGTCCAATACTAAGAAGAATGATAGAACTTCATGGGTTCATACTATTGGTCCCTGTGAGGGGTCCAATACTATGAAGAGTGAGAAACCTTCATAGGCTCATCCTATTCGTCCCAGTCAGAGGTACACTGTTAAGAAGAATAAGAAGCCTTCATGGGCTCACCTGACTCATCCCAGTGAAGCAGAAAATACTAAGAAGAGGGAGAATTATTTTGGTATTCAGCCTACTCAACTCAGTGAAGAGTCAGATACAAAGAACAGTGAGAATGGTCATTGGGTATATCACACAGATCCCAGTGAGGAAACAAATAGTCAGAAGACTATAACAAATAATAAAAGAAAACGTGTCCAACTAGCAGAGTTAATATCAGAAGGAGAAAGACGGTTCTTCTCAACAATGGATGACAAAGTAAAACAGTATTTAGGTACCCCAGTGCCTAGAGAGAGGAACTTAAGAAACCAAGGAGAAATAAAGAAAGGGAGGTGAAGTCCCCTACGAGAACTGATACATGAAATAGCTAAGTGCTATTTGAAGATTCAATATTGATAAGGATTTGATGGAAAGCAATCCCAGGAGAACTGAGTCATTCTCTTGGTCTTTAGTTATTCAGGAATAGTGGTCAGTGTGGACTAGTTTTGGACGGAGGACAGACTTTTACTTTGTACTTTAGTTTGGACGACGACTACCCTAGGTTAGTTGTATTAGGTAAGGAAACCCTTAGAGTAGGGAAAGTCAGGCATTTCTTATTATGTATGATAAACACATCTTGAAATGGCAAATCCTGATCTGTCTCCTTTGGACCTACCACACCATGCATATGCTATAATTTCTCATTATATCACCAAGTAGTTTCTTACGGCGTCTGACTATGCTCTGGATGCAAAGGCGACAATGTAGTCACTGTTTCTGCCTTTTTGCATCATCGTGGCTGCTAGAACATACGTAATGGTGTCAACCATGAATAAGATGTGTTTTTATGGCTGTAACTGACACAGGGTCAAGCTATGAGAATATTTGTTTTGATTTCTTCAAATGCAGCTGCACTTTGTTTGTCCATTTATAGGGAATCTCCCTTTCTGAATAGAAGGAAAATAGAATGGAATGAAAGAGAATGCCTTAGCACATTTTTCATAATAGTCAGTTATGAACATGCGAGAACTACGTTTTTCCTTGTTGCTGGGATACGGCGCTGTGGCGATGCGTTTATGTGGAGGCCACCCTTCTAAAAACACTGACCCCGCCCCCACTGGCCCGCATACCTCTTTTGTTTGTTTTGGTGTGCCACCCCAAGATTTCCATCATGCCACCCCTATGAAAAATGTCTGAGGGTGACACTGCATCTATGAATGAAATCTGTGGACGGATACCTGATGCCGACATGGTGCATTAAAGATTTTCCACTTCGAATGGAATATTGGATTATTGTGTACAATTTTTGGAAGAAATATTGAGAGGCTAGTTGTTAGTTTACACTTATATTGAACAAATAAGAGAGAGACCTCAACAGGTAATCAGAACCCACGCAAGCTCTCACACGTGCTCACCTGGATGGTGGTAAGGCCCTGCTTACTGGCCTACCCACCTCCGCACTTGCACCAATGCGAAATGTCCTCCATGCCACAGCCCAACACAATGGCTCTGCAAATTATGCTAACATTTTTTGAACTACACTGATTGTCCCTAAAAGCACACATTGCTTTCAAGACCAGCTACATCATGTATAAAGCTATCCCCTTTTACACTCCCTCCCACCAGACTGATACGATAATAATTTCAGGTGCCCAACATTCCACAAGAATCCAGTAAGTGCTCGGATTAGAGCTGCAAAAATACAAACAAGTAAAATATAAAGAAACAGGATTTCTCATTCTACTCCCCCATGCTGTGGAACCTCATGCCTGCCAACATTAGACTCACACGAACCCTGATGAAATTCAGAATGAAACTCTTTGCCAGGGAGCACCTCCATCATGCACCATATCACTCCCAATCCCACCCCCAGCTGAACTGACCTCCCCCCTTATTCCTGCTGTTGATGCTTAACTGTAATGTAACACAGCCCTGTTGTACCTTTGCCCCCTAATGTATAATCCTATTAACCTCTGATGTGCTTCACTGATTCTCAAAGCTGTCTCTGTGCTCAATAAATACCCAAGATAAAATAAAAAATAAAAAAGATAGATGAGGCCATTAAACTAGTGAATGATCATCAAGGATGCGCAAGACCGTCACTAAAGAGAACACAGCAGACGAGGATATTCTATGCACAATCAATGCTTTGCTTCAGGTGCTGGGAACCACATCATATGGCCATAGCTAAGGGCTGTCATGCCCAAGCCAAAATTTCCAATGAGTATATCCTGAAATACCTCTATGTAACATTTTTTAGGACCTGGATTAGAATAAGTAGGAAGCAAGGGAAGGTGGAGAGTAATGCTAATAAAGGAATAAGAGGTTGCAGTAGAAGAGTGTGGTATGATGAATCTTAAGGAGTCCCTCAATATGAATGATATGATTGGTTATTTATAACACGCTTAATACCCAGAGGTTTCTAAGCACGGACCCGGGGATCGAACCTGTGTTGCTCCGTGTCGTCTTGCTTCCAAGGCAAAACATTGCTGCTGATCTATCCTCCCGAGACAATGTCTTAATCATAGGGGCAGAACAAGAACACAGGAAAATACCCACATGGGGAGGTGGGGCCATGGCAGAGCAGTGAGTGGATGTGCTCTCCTAAGCTGCTCGACCGCCAAATACATCAGCCGGGCCCTTACACCCTATCAACACTGCCAAACGGATGGTAGCCCACATAAAGTGATGCTGCACCAGTTGAAGCAATTTGTGGGCTGGTAGAAACAGTGCCACAGGGACAAAAAAAAGACCCCCAAACGCCTGTCCTCGTAATGCACCAAAGATAGCATTGCCTGTGCTATAGCAGTGTGCTTATCGCCGGAGTGCTAGGTGCCCTGAGCCCAGTCTGCATGAACAACCCAGGATTTTGTGGAAACATGCTAGCTCTAGGGACTGGTGCCGCAGAGACACAGAGATTGTAGCTAGTCGTAGCGGGTCGCTTGTTGTAATTCCTCACCCACTGCCCTTTGGAAGACCTACCCGACTTAATCATGGGTATTGGCTCCATGTTCCAGCTGCTTTTGTGGGTCGTTAGGCAGTCTGGCCTTTATTTCCCCTTGCAGACTATGATGCTCTAAATCCACTCACAAAAAAGTTGGATTATTAGTGGGGTGGTGCTGAGGGCTGAGGACAGAGGACATGAGGTTCAGAGCCATCATGGTTGGATCAGTGGTTTTAGGATCGGATTGGTGACTCTGGCCCTGTCCCCAGTGGATGCTGTAGGTGCGTGCGTCCTGAGCCCTTGAAAAACAAATGAATCCCATAAAGGCAGATCAAAGGTGGACTGCTTCTCCAGATGTGAGTCCTCCAAAGTTACATATATATATATATATATACAGTGGGTCCTAGGTTTCAGGAGAGCTGCAGCTAAATGCAAGTGGCTCTTCTCCTAACTGTTGGTGACACTTTGATCTGACCTGTTCACAGAAGTGGAGCTGTGTACAACCACATGGCCATGAATATCTTCATAAGCGATGAATACGTTGCAGCTGCAAGCTGGACTGCACTGCCTACTATGAAGACCACCACGGGTGTTGTACATTCATGGCACCAAAGAAAATATTACAGAGAAATTACCAGCACAAGCATATTTCAAGCTGCTGGGAGCATGGACATAACAGATCAGCAGGAAGAGGACATGTGCACTACTGTGGCGACCGCCAACTCTTCGGTTGATCAGGGTTGGAGAGCAGATCAGGAAGGCCGTATTCGGCCCTGGGAGAACTGTTTAGTAGATTGCAAAAATAAATGAGGGCAGGTCTCAAGCAACATTACTATGACCTGACAGGGGAGCTAGTGACACTATGCAACCAGCTAGATGAGCTTGGCTAGAGACTTGTGGAGTCCAATAAGCACGTGGAAGCATTGGAATAAGTGCAATCAATAGAGCAGGAACAGTAACAGTCACTGGACCATCGGCAATGGGAGCTGGAACTCAAATGTAAGGATTTTGAAAATAAATTGCAACAGGAAAATCTATACCTTATAAACCAAAAAGTAGGAGCAGATGGGGAAAATATGAAAGATTGCGGGACCCATATCTTCGCTCACATCTTGAAAACCCAGGCAAGCAAGGGGCAATGAGGGTGTTATGGTGCATGAAGAAGGTGCACCCTGGTGAAAAAGGTCTTGAACTTCTTTCTGAATTACATGAGGGTTGATGTGAGTCTAATGTTGGCAGGCTTGAGGTTCCACAGCATACATTGAGAAATCCTGTTTCCTTATTTTTTCTTGTTTATATTTTTGAGTCACTAATCCAAGCACTTAATCGCTTCTTGTGGAGTGTTAGACACCTGAAATGGTGATCTTGTCACCCAGGTAGGAGGGAGTATGAACGGGGGTAACTTTGTAAATGACGTAGCTGGTCCTACAAGCAATGTATGCTTTGAGGGACAATCAATGTAGTTCAACGAGTGTTCGCATAATTTACAGAGCCCTTGAGATGGGCTGCGGCATGGAGGTCGATCTCAGTGGTGCAAGGGTGGAGGTGGGTAGGATAGCAAGCAAGGAATTACCACCGCCCAGGTAAGCAAGTGTGAGCTCTTGGTTGGTCTCTGATGGCTGTTATAGTCTCTCTCTCTCTCTCTTATTTGCTCAATATAAGTGTAAACTAACAACTGGTCTCTCAATATTTCTTACAAAAATTGCATGAAAGTATTCAATATTCCACTCAAAGTGGAATATCTTCAATACACCATATCAGGTGCACTGTGTGAAACCAAACATTCTGCATACGGCAAATAGGTTCTTGTGAAGCACCATTATTTCTAACAAAAGGAGGATATACTGTGTGCAGCAAGAAACATTTAGTTTCATGGCCAGATATGACCACTCTTTCAAGACTGATTGGACCGTCCATTAGCAAGATGAGGCCACCAAAACTGAGCTCAAACATAAAAAGGAGCAACACAGGTAGACCCATCCTTCTGGCCTCTCAATCCACAATAAAAAGTAACCCATAAATGTCCCACATGGAGGAAGCAGCCAAGCCTCTGGAGCTACTCTCTGTGAGAGTCTTCAGAAAGGCTCCTTTTTACGGAACTAAAGAAGTAAAGAAGTAGGTCAGTTCAAGTCAACTCCTCTTTAGTTTCCACCCTTATGGCTTCTTCCTTGGCCACTCCGCTGCCTGCATTCTTTTTCAGTGGTGTCCTCTTCCAGCCTCCGAGGTTGATCTCTGCATTCTTTTTCTTTGTGGTTAGTGGAAGGGACCACATCTTTACAGTGCCCTAAATAGGAGCTTTTCTGAAGACTCTCACAGGGTATCGATATATAGCTTATGTTATGGGATTGTGGCTCATCACAGACATCATCCAGTTTTATCATATGTTTAGAGGGTTTAATAAACCTATTTTTTGATGTTGAAGGCTGGACAGGGATTCTAGTGGGTCATCAGGTGGCTGTGGGATTTCCGATTTAAATGTGTTGCTGTCATGATTACTAGAAGCACCAACAAGAATTACCCATACAAGATCACACACACCTAAGCGGGGAACAGCAACACCAAGAAAGGCAAAGGTTGGGCTGTGTGTGGCACTCTTGGCATATAAAGACGGCTAATCCTTTGGCACCACAAACTACCAACATGGCCGCTCTGGAGGCCACCTGAATTCTACTACTAAAATAGCCGACAAGCTTGCCAGGCAACTACTGTAAGGAGTTGCGGTATAGTGTGCATGCGTGGGTCTCTATAAAACCCCACCCATGCAAGTTCCCCTTGCTTCGCATTGATCTACCTGTGCAGCTTACCGCTCACCGCCGGATCTCCGTTCCGCTCATGTAGACCTGAGGAAAGGAAAGAAGAAGACACATCAAAGCAGGAAATGGCAATCTGGAACTTCAAAGAAGCTAATACTTACAAGCGCACCACCCGTTACTGCGGCTCCGGCTCCTCCTCGTTTTTTCACTGAGGTTTTCTGAACACTGCAACCTCGCCTGCATGTGGATCGGCACCTGCAAGAGGAAAGGCAAGAAACAAGGTCAGCTGAAGAAACTGCAAGCACAGTGCTTACGCTTCCTGTACGCTCCGCGGAGCGCGCAGCATTCTATCCCTCATTACGGCTCCCTTTCCGCACACCAGACAAAGGCAGAGCACTCGCAGCAGAGTGCATTGCGCTCCTTCTACTTTCCTGGTAACTGAACAGAAATAGACACAGCGCTCACAGCGCCCCAGAGCATAGCCCCTGAGCTATACAGTGCACCTACTCTTATGGGCAGTGGAAGCCTTGTCAGCTACAGCAGGTCTGGGCAACACACTGTTAGTGAATTAACTGACAAGGACTCACTTGGAGAAAGGGAAGGTTGCAACAGCAAAGATAGTGCAACAGCAAGAGAAAGGCAAAGCTAAAGAGACACCAGGCAGAGGTCATCCAGAAGATAAAGCGCCCCTGTGAGAAATAGCAGGAAGGAGAGTGCCCCATTGCAAAACAACAAGTTAGTCCAGGGGAAACAAGGGAGAACCTGGGAAAGGGCATAGTAAGTGTCGCAGTGTCTTACCCATACACTCTTGTTTTCAGTCAGGTCTCCACGGCAGGCCAGATCCAGTCCTATATTTGCTTTCCCAGACGACGAGGGTCCCAGCGCTCCTGCAGAGTCAAGGTGAGTGTTACAGTTGCTTGGCATGTCTTGAGGGTCTCTTGGAAGACGTACACTGGTGCTGCCCGAACACTCAACCGTAGACATATTCAAAGAGGCAGGGTCGGACTGGGACAAGAAATAGGCCCAGACACCAAAAAAATAGGGGCCCACCCCTCGCCTCAAAAAAGTGGCCCACGCCTTGCCTCAAAAAAGTGGCCCTCAAACTATCATCCGTGAATCGCGTCAATTCACTACTTTATAGAAAATGCTATGTATGGAGGGGTCATGTGCCTGTTACATGACAACACAACTCATAAAATAACATTACTTTGCATACAGTTGTGTCACAGGGTCCGTCCACAGCTCTGAGGCGCAGGAGTGGCATGAACCAACCACCCCCACTGCAGTTTTGGGACCTGCTGCAAGTCGATGCTTATAAAGGGGTCCGCAACCCCAGCAGGGAAGGAGGGTTAGGGTGACAATGGTTGGATAGGAGGGGGGAGTAGGGAAACCAGAATGAGGTTTAAGGAGAGGTTATGGATAGGTTGGGGATGTTAGGGTAAGGTTTGATCACTGCGCATGCTTCCAGCTAGCTGTTACACTCATACAAACACACGTCCCAGCGCAGGATCAAAGGATTTCTCCCTTCTCTGGCAGCTTTGGTTTAAGTTTCTGGCTGAAATAGTCCATGCGCCTCTCACTCTTATACACTGTACACAGTAGAGGTGCCGGGACTTGTGCTCCAGTCCCCAGTAAGTTAGTAACTCCCCTCATCTCCCTAGGTGCAACGTTTGGGGGATCTGGAAGCATGTACCTGTTTAAACTTTACATACAACAAGAACACCAACCCCGGCACCATTTTTAGTTTGCGCTATTGGGTAGGGGTGTTGCTAGGGCTGGAAAAAGATCCAGGGGCGGGCTATGCTAATGTCGGGACTGGCGAGACTCTGAGCTAGCTACCATTTTGTTTGTAGGCAGCACTGTCCCCTGAGCTTCTATCCGGGGCTATAACAAAAAGAGAACCAAGGGCTATAGCCACCTCAGACCCCCCACACCCTCGCTAGCAACGCCTTTGCTCATGGGAACTCTTTGAGCTCACATTAATCAGCCTTATCAAACTTGTACTTGAAGTGCCTGCCAGTGTGTTTATGAAAGCCGTCTTCTGAGAGTTATTAGCTTAATTGGAGTTGCAAATCGCTACTGGTGTCATAAAAATGTCTTAACCAGGTCATCCTAGAGCCACTTGATTTATAGGAAGTCCTGTTAAAAACACTTGTGCTTGTGTGGAATGTAACCATGGTGCGTGCGTGGTGTGTGTGCATCAGGTCTTATATGACTCTTATGCCGTGTGTGTAAACTGGTTGGTTATGATTATGGTTTTTGCTGTGGAGTACATATGTGCTGTGGGCGATTCGTTCACTGCACACTATTGCTTGGTGCACTGCACACACACTAGTACATTAAGTAAGGGTCACAGCCTTGTATTTGGTGGCCGTGCGAGCTGCTGAACATGGGAGAGCGCAAGCCAAGCGTATGAGAAAAGTGACCACACACCAGTCTGAAAAAGTCCCACAAGCACACGTTTCTTATTTGTTACTTTTCACAAAAAACTCAGAAGTTTGGAAAATAATGTTGCCAAACACAGTGTATTTTAAAACACCCAGGTTTAGTAATGCCATGAGCACAGTGTACATAGCCCAACACTGGCCTGTTGGCCCTGCCCTTCAGTTACTGCCCTATTACACGTTAAACCAGCTGAATCTAATGATAGCAGTCTGAGTCCTGCCCAAATGGCGTCTTGCTCTGGAAGGACTAGAGAGCGAGAGCAGACAGGGTACAATAGTTTGAGATGCCCATATCCTGCCCATTGGAAGTGTAAAAGCAGGTGGCGCTCGTTGCTGGTGACATTTACTGTGAACACTTGGCTTTTTTGGAAAGTGTGCTTTGAACCACTGTAAGTTACAATGTGGTGGTAAAAAATGGGCATGGATTCTATAATCATCCATGGAGAAAGACATGTGACAGCCCTTGCAATAATCCATTCGGCAAACACACAGTCACAAAAAAGGATAAGATAAAGTGGACAGAAAATCAGAGGTTCAGTGGTGCAACTTAAAAGGATGGGCCATCCCATTCCGAATGCGTTGAGCGGGAAGCCAAATGTGGCACACCGCAAAGCTCGATGGGCAGGTACACCACGGCAGCTGCAGTGGTGTAGGTTACACTGCCCCCACTAGAGCCCTCCCTTTAGCTAACCAAGACTGGACACACTTTTCAAAAGGGTTAGAATAAAGCTGTCACGCTATCTTAGAAGCTGCAAACACTGGATTCAGATGAGCAGGTTTTCTATTTTTTTTAAAACATTTGTAGTGGTAAGGTTTGAGGTGCATGCATCAACAATTCGTAAATCAATAGAACACTTTTGTTTTCATAAGTGAACAGATAAAACAAAGTATATCATGATAAATGCATTGAAATGAGCCACAATGTATTTACCCGCCGGGTTTCAATATAAATGCTCTGCTTCGCTTAGTATGTGTGTGCTATTTCAAGAGCGCATACGTTTCAATGCAAAATAGTGTGCCAGTCTGAAAATATCCTCAAAAGGTGTACACTTCTGCTTGCCAAGTCGTGCCAAAAATAAGCCAACCCGCAGACTGAATTTGATGCGTCGTTTACAGAGGCCTATAATTCCAATCACTTCTTATTGTTCAGCAGTTTCTCTAATTATATGTTGGTGCACTGTGTTCGTTTGTAAATAAATGAAGTCCCAGAAATGTCTCTGAATACTACTGATATGTTCTTTTCAAGCAAAAGTATTTGCAACTGTCTGGAAACTTGGCCTAGATCAGATGAAAAAAGGCATCCCAGTTTTTTGGACACTGCTTAGGAGTTGGGAAGAGGTTGAGATAAGCTAAATACAATGCACGTACTAACGCATCCGCTAAGATATCGAATCAAATATTGAAAACGGCTTTCATTGCATCGTATTTAAAGCGAGGAATGGCAGGATTGGCAGTTTAGGGAGGGTGAGGACAGTCACATTGCAGCCGATTGGTGCTGAAAAGCGAAACAGACTGCGCACTGCACTCCGTGACAAATGTTCTTAAGGCAATAAAAACACACACACAACAGGATAATAAAATAAAAAACAGCAGGTGCCCCGGTTCCTCCTATCAAGGCAGCCCCTGTGCTACCATTACTGTGGACCTTCGATCCCCGTGTTGCTCCATGTCATTTTGCTTTCAAGGGGAGCACGTTGCCCCCCTAAGCTATCCTCCCGAGACCTGAGGTTCGTGTGATTTTCTTTGGGCACAAGCAGTCTGTGCATGCGGTACGAAGCCACGAGTTTTGGGGGAGTAGAAAAAGCGGCATGGGCACATCGAGGCTCTAACTAAGAGCAGAATTGGAATAGAACTGAGGGAGAGCTGGCGCTGCATGAGGTAGAGAACAGGAACTGACTGAGAGCAATATTGGGGAAGAATGAAGGACAGCGCGCAATAAATTTGGGGCAGATGTTACCTAACCTCCGTGATGTAAAACGCACTGAGTCTGAGCTAGCTGGTGGGCTGCCTGCCAATCCATTAGAAGTCTGACCTTACCTGATTGTGCACTCTACAGCACAGTTAGCAGGCTGGCTGCTGTGGCCTGGGCTCTGGCAGCCCCCTCTCACTCGCCTGCCCTGCAACCCTGGTGGCTCCTCTCCTCCTTAGTGGCTGTGGGCACTGGGCAGTGGCGGGCTGATGGCCTCCGAGTTGTCTGGTGGTCCACCACTGGACTGGTGTGTGCACTGCAGTGCGGCTCAGCTGGCTCTAGTAGTCTGTGCCCGCTCTGTGCTACCTATGCGCTGTGTGGTGTGGCCAGAATAGTGCCCAGGGTCAAGGCAGAAATCCTCAATCACGTCACGTGGTGTGACGTCGTGGACCTGGCGGCACAGAGTATATGTAGGGCGGGCATTCGGCCCTGCAGCCGAATTTTATTGGCCCCCACCTTGTTCGGTGGCGGCCGCAAGCCCCAGGCACAAATTGCTGTTTCAACTTTGCAAGAAGAGCAACACATTTGTTGCTACTTCCTGCAAAGTTGAAGTGAAGCAACTGAGTGTGTGTGAAATATGTCAGTGGCTGCACTGCCGTTCCAAATTGCAGGGGGCCGGGCCCAGGCCCAGTTCCCAGCCCAGCCCTGAAGCCTAGGCAGGCAGGCTGCCCCGCTCGGTTGCCCCCCCCCCAGGGTCAGAACTCAGAGGTGTTAATTGCTTTAGTTTGTAATTGCTAAGTTGCTAGATCAATCAGAACAACTAAGCTGGCCCGATCGAGCCAAGCACATGACACTGCATGGCGCCGCCCCCCTCGGCACGGCCGCCGGTGGCCACTGGCCACTGGCCACCGTACTTGATGCATATGCATCTGCATGCATCATAGACTATGATGCATGCATGATGCAATCATCAAAGCAAGGTAACACAACATCTCAGATCTGTAGTGTTACCTTGCTTTGATGAATTATTTATGCTGCTGCAGTCTGACTGCAGACAGTGCCGGATCCTGTTGCCCAGCCCAGCCCCCCACCCCATCATGAGTCTTGACACTTCCGCCAGCCGCGGCCTGCTGCGAGGCAAACTGCACCACTCGGTCACGTCGGGCGGGGCTGCCCGCCCGCAGTCAGCGCTGCGGGCCACGGCATGCCGCACACATACTCTCATACATAATTATTGTGAATTACTATCTACACAGGCTGCGCTTGGTAACCAACGTAAAGCCACTGATGTGCAAAATTTAAACAAGAATGATGGGGAATTAATCACAGAGATATTCTACTGGTTTATTAGTAACAAAGAGCAAAGTTGTTCATTCACAGGTAAAGTGTAACACATCAATTGTGTTGAATGAGTCTGAACTTGGATGAATTACACAGAGCAATTTATATGCAATCAATAAAACACCCACAATTTATATGCAATTGCGCAGCATATTTGTTGAGTACTTCAAAAACCAAAACTTGAATGAATCACATTGTTTGAGATAGGCTTATTCGCCAAAACACACACAATTTATATGCAATTGCGCAGCGTATTTCACATTAAAGAAAAGCCAAGAATTTGCCAAAACATGCCAACACGTGTTTCAACCAAAGAGGTCGTCCTCAGGGCATACAAATGTAGTTTACCATTTGCATTAATCTATAATTATTGAACCTTGGCTTGAAATCGAAACAACCAACGTCAGAGGTAGTGGGTCAAAAAACAAGAAAAAACAGGAGAGAAAGGAGAAATAGAAAGAAATAAAAACATACCGTTAGAGATAATATATGCAATTGATTGTTCTATTTCCTAAAATAGGGATAAATGAATCTATCCATACCTTAAATATGATTGAGGTTTCCTAATACTTGATTCAACTTTCAGTAGTTGAGAGATTTAGTGATTTCTACATGCTTGACTGGACAGGGTCTGTAAGTTATAAAGACTTGGTATAATATGACACATATTTTAGTTCAAAAGTCTGCATTGCTAGTAAGTTTAACATCTAATTTGTGAAAAGTATGGAAACTATAATTACCAGTCTTGCAATCAAGAGGTAGTTGTCGTTCGACTGATATGCCGCTGTTGCAGTATAATTGAAATGTAACGCACGTTTTTAGCGTGCCTTGCCTTTAAATTCGGCCGTAATCTGTAACATGGATATGACAACGTATTTAAACACTTGTTATAAGGAACGTGCTGCATAAGCTTTTCGTTTGGTATCGTTAGGGCGTAGAACTGGCTTACCGGCATACGCTCCAAAAGTTGATGTGCTCAATGGCCGGTTGTTTCTCAATACTGAAGGCATCGGCACAATCCGGGGGTTACTATAGTAACCTTCCCGGGTTAGGTCAGGTGATGTAGTCATCTGACCCTGTTGCTTGGATACTCCTTACAAGCCGGAAATGCATAAAACAGACATTTGAGGAAAGCTTCCTATGCGGAAGCTCATTCATTTACGGCAATATTTTTGCAGCGACTTAATTACATATAGATATTTTGATGTTAATACTGTGTACAGCTTTGACATCAACAAAAAGAAAACTGAAATAATCCGTACTAATTCTAATCCTATGTTAGGTGCGGATATTGGATAGTTGGTGCTAAATATCAACCTCAATTAAGAAATCAAAATAAATGTGGTGCGCTCGAATCAGCGTGCAGACATGCAAATAACTGCCGGTTGGGCTGTTGGGACAAATATAAACAGTGACTTCTCACAGAGTGGGGTCACTAGGCTGAATATAAATGCCTCGGGCATAGTCGGTAAGCTGTATCGGTTTGCATGGGTTTGATTGTCTGTTTTTTAGCATTAAATTCGTACAAATTATAGAAACACATTCAATTCATGGTCTTGGTTCAAACCAAGTGACAGGCAACGTAATTTACAAATCATTCTTGCTTCCTGTTGTCGTAGGGTCAATTCTCTGTTACCACCTCTCGGATGTTGTTGGATGTGTTTGAGTCCAATGAATTTGATGTCTTTAATATTATCCAGTTGATGATGCTTCTGCCAATGGGAAGCTAAAGGAAGTCTAATATCCTGGCTACTAAGATTGTTGAGGTGTTCTCGAATCCTGAAACGGACTTCTCTGATCGTGCTGCCAATATACATTTTCTGACATACACATAAGATACCATAGATAACAAATTTTGTACGACAATTAATAAAGTCAAATATTTTGGTTTGAAGTCCATTATGGCAGCTAAAGATTTTTGTAGGTGCTAAAGCATGATGGCAAAAATTGCATGTCCCGCACTTGTAAAAGCCTGCTGGCTTTGTGCTTGTAGTAAGCCAATTTGCCTGTCCAATTGGGTCAGGTTTAAGGAAAGAGGGACTGAGGATCTTCCTCAAAGTCTTTGCCTTGGTAAAGATAATACTGGGTCGATCAGTAATATACGATATCAAATCAGAATCTAGGTGTAAAATATGCCAATGTTTTTTCAGTATATACTGTATGAATTTGTGGTCACTTGAATATTTTGTGATGAAGTTGACATGCTTAGGATATTGTTCGCTGGACACTTTTGTCTTATTTATCAGCAATTGTGGTCTCGGTATTTTCTTGACCGCATCAGTAGTTTTCCTGATTAGTTGAATTGGATACCCTCTTTCCCGAAATCTGTGTCCAATTGACTTACATTCTATTTGAAACATTTCATCCTGGCTGCAATTTCTTTTCGCTCTTAACATTTCACCTCTGGGAATATTTTGGATAACACTTTGTCTATGGCTACTAGTTGCATGCAGTATAGAGTTTACTGCAGTTTCTTTCCTAAAGGTGCAGGTTTCGATGTTGTTTGACACAATGTTAATCTTAAGATCTAAAAAAGTAATTTCTGCTGCATCCATATGTCCTGTAAACTTAATATCAAAGGTGTTATCATTAAGGTAAAGCATAAATGCTGCAAAATCTTCTTTACTGCCTTCCCAAATCGCCAGGACATCATCAATATACCTTTTCCACCTGATAATGTTGTGCTTGAACGGATTGTTCTGAAAAATATATTTTTCCTCAAAGTAGGCCATGAATAGGTTGGCCAAAGAGGGCGCATATTTCGCCCCCATCGCAATCCCTTTAATTTGCGAGTAATAGTCACCATTGAAAAGGAACTGATTGTGTGTAAGTGTAAATTCCAAAAAACTTTTAATCATCTGTACATGTGTATAGTGTGAAGCAGAGTAGGTTCTGAAGCTAAAATCAATCGTATCCAGGGCCAGTTGGTGTTGAATTGAAGTATAGAGGGCTTCCACATCTAGAGTCACTAAATAGTATGTGGGTTTCCAGATAGTCCCTTGTAATATTTGCAACGTATGTGTTGTGTCTTTAATATATGCTGGGATTTCCGGTACCAAATGTTTAATACTACTGTCTATATAGTCAGCGAGTGCTTCGGTAGCTCCTCCCTGGCCACTCATGATTGGTCGAACTGTTGGGAGAGTGAGAAACGGCTTGTGGACCTTGGGTAAAAAATAAATTGTTGGCATAAGTGGTTTGGAAATCGATAAAAACGCTTTTTCATCATCTGAAAGTAGTCCTTGGTGATACCAAAACTGAAGTAAAGTTTGTAATTCTTGTGAAGTTAGTAATGTGGGGTTAGTAATAAGTTTCTCATAACATCCAGGCGTGGTTAAATGTTCCATTGACATTTTAATGTAATCTGATTTATTCAGAATGACAATGTTGCCTCCTTTGTCAGCCTCTTTAATAATGATTGAGCTGTCTTCACATAAATCTTGTAGTGCCTGTCTTTCCAACTTGGTAAGATTCTGTTTCCTGCTGCAACAATTTTGTTGAAATCCATCTAGGTGTTTATGAATTTCCTTGGTGATTGCCTTGTAAAAGATATCAATGACATTGTCTCCAGCAATAGGTGGCATGAATTTCGATCTATTCTTATGTTCCTTAATATCCATATTTCGTTGATGAATGCCGAGTTCTACTTGAATATCACTGACAGTTTTAGATCCCTCTTCCATGAGGTTGGAAAGTAAGTGTATATTTTCTATTTCTTGAATACTTTTAGAACTGGTGGCTGGGAGTTGCTCTAAAGGTCTATACATTTCGACTTTATTATGAAAGAATTTTTTAAGTTTGAGTTTTCTTGAAAATTTGTAAAGGTCAATTTGAAGTTCAGTCATATCAGATGTAGCATACGGTGCAAATGAAAGCCCATGATTAAGTACAGATTGTTGTAGTGATGAGAGGTGTTTATCAGACAAATTGATGACTAGACTTTTAGTATAGATTTCGGTTTGGTTTTCTTGAAACTGGATCTGGTGAGTCTTTTGTTTGTATCTTTCTCGTCCTCTCCTCCTTGCTCCTCTTCCTCTTCCTCCTCTGAGGTTGTTGGAGTAGGTAGATTTTTGCGTCCTAAAGGGACATTTTTAAAGAATCGGACTTGTTTATTTTGAGAGTTATAGGTAGATTGGTTACCTTTCTTATATCTTTTAATTTCTGCCAGAAAGCCTCGTCTGAAATGACGAGACCCTTCTGCATTAATCTGTTCTCCCTCAATGTTAGGGTTAGTAGTGGTTTCAATTTCTGAGTCTGTGTCAGATGTGACGGGTGACGCTGTAGGCGTGACTATTTGTGATTGGTCCCCATCATATTTAGGTTGATAGGTGTATACTCTATCATTTAGATAGTCCTTTTCATCTCTATAAAATTTCCTGAATTTACGTAACTTGATTTCATCTTGATATTCGACTAAAATCTCATTCATTTTGGCATAGTTTTTAACCTTTGAACTTTCTGGGTTACTCATTTCTGTGATTTCAATTTTTAGTTTGTCAATTTCTTTAAGTACTCGAGTATGCTCGCGTTCAGCATGTATGACCAAAATTTTCATCATATTCTCCGAGCTGGCTGTGATATTACTTTCCCAGTCAGCTGCCAGATCCTGATCATCTTTATGTACGAAGTCGGGGAAAATTAAAATTCTTAATCCTCTCGGTATAATGTCTTGCTGTATATAGTTTTTGAGTGATACTTGTTCCCAATACTTGTTGATTTCTTTCTTGCATAATCTTTCTAATTTAATAAATTTCTGAATAAGCGTTTCTGATACATTAGGTCTAGACTTAAAGGGATTAGTATCTGAGCCCCTAGGTGCAAAGAGGGCAGCACTGTCCTCTTCTCTGTTTTTAAGGTAGTCTGTCATAATGAAAAACAATGCAAGTTATTTTCCTAAATTTGGAAACAGTGCAGCAGTCCACAGGGCAAATGAAACTGAAAATACGGTATGTGGAAGTGAAGCCCTAGTCAGGAATGCGCACAACTGGATTTTCATGAAAGGAAGTAAAGTAAAATTGTGGTTGAGCTGCTGTCGTGTAGGTAGTGAGATGATCTGCCACTATCACCTTGAAGTATATCAAATTATTGTGAATTACTATCTACACAGGCTGCGCTTGGTAACCAACGTAAAGCCACTGATGTGCAAAATTTAAACAAGAATGATGGGGAATTAATCACAGAGATATTCTACTGGTTTATTAGTAACAAAGAGCAAAGTTGTTCATTCACAGGTAAAGTGTAACACATCAATTGTGTTGAATGAGTCTGAACTTGGATGAATTACACAGAGCAATTTATATGCAATCAATAAAACACCCACAATTTATATGCAATTGCGCAGCATATTTGTTGAGTACTTCAAAAACCAAAACTTGAATGAATCACATTGTTTGAGATAGGCTTATTCGCCAAAACACACACAATTTATATGCAATTGCGCAGCGTATTTCACATTAAAGAAAAGCCAAGAATTTGCCAAAACATGCCAACACGTGTTTCAACCAAAGAGGTCGTCCTCAGGGCATACAAATGTAGTTTACCATTTGCATTAATCTATAATTATTGAACCTTGGCTTGAAATCGAAACAACCAACGTCAGAGGTAGTGGGTCAAAAAACAAGAAAAAACAGGAGAGAAAGGAGAAATAGAAAGAAATAAAAACATACCGTTAGAGATAATATATGCAATTGATTGTTCTATTTCCTAAAATAGGGATAAATGAATCTATGTTTTGGCAAATTCTTGGCTTTTCTTTAATGTGAAATACGCTGCGCAATTGCATATAAATTGTGTGTGTTTTGGCGAATAAGCCTATCTCAAACAATGTGATTCATTCAAGTTTTGGTTTTTGAAGTACTCAACAAATATGCTGCGCAATTGCATATAAATTGTGGGTGTTTTATTGATTGCATATAAATTGCTCTGTGTAATTCATCCAAGTTCAGACTCATTCAACACAATTGATGTGTTACACTTTACCTGTGAATGAACAACTTTGCTCTTTGTTACTAATAAACCAGTAGAATATCTCTGTGATTAATTCCCCATCATTCTTGTTTAAATTTTGCACATCAGTGGCTTTACGTTGGTTACCAAGCGCAGCCTGTGTAGATAGTAATTCACAATAATTTGATATACTTCAAGGTGATAGTGGCAGATCATCTCACTACCTACACGACAGCAGCTCAACCACAATTTTACTTTACTTCCTTTCATGAAAATCCAGTTGTGCGCATTCCTGACTAGGGCTTCACTTCCACATACCGTATTTTCAGTTTCATTTGCCCTGTGGACTGCTGCACTGTTTCCAAATTTAGGAAAATAACTTGCATTGTTTTTCATTATGACAGACTACCTTAAAAACAGAGAAGAGGACAGTGCTGCCCTCTTTGCACCTAGGGGCTCAGATACTAATCCCTTTAAGTCTAGACCTAATGTATCAGAAACGCTTATTCAGAAATTTATTAAATTAGAAAGATTATGCAAGAAAGAAATCAACAAGTATTGGGAACAAGTATCACTCAAAAACTATATACAGCAAGACATTATACCGAGAGGATTAAGAATTTTAATTTTCCCCGACTTCGTACATAAAGATGATCAGGATCTGGCAGCTGACTGGGAAAGTAATATCACAGCCAGCTCGGAGAATATGATGAAAATTTTGGTCATACATGCTGAACGCGAGCATACTCGAGTACTTAAAGAAATTGACAAACTAAAAATTGAAATCACAGAAATGAGTAACCCAGAAAGTTCAAAGGTTAAAAACTATGCCAAAATGAATGAGATTTTAGTCGAATATCAAGATGAAATCAAGTTACGTAAATTCAGGAAATTTTATAGAGATGAAAAGGACTATCTAAATGATAGAGTATACACCTATCAACCTAAATATGATGGGGACCAATCACAAATAGTCACGCCTACAGCGTCACCCGTCACATCTGACACAGACTCAGAAATTGAAACCACTACTAACCCTAACATTGAGGGAGAACAGATTAATGCAGAAGGGTCTCGTCATTTCAGACGAGGCTTTCTGGCAGAAATTAAAAGATATAAGAAAGGTAACCAATCTACCTATAACTCTCAAAATAAACAAGTCCGATTCTTTAAAAATGTCCCTTTAGGACGCAAAAATCTACCTACTCCAACAACCTCAGAGGAGGAAGAGGAAGAGGAGCAAGGAGGAGAGGACGAGAAAGATACAAACAAAAGACTCACCAGATCCAGTTTCAAGAAAACCAAACCGAAATCTATACTAAAAGTCTAGTCATCAATTTGTCTGATAAACACCTCTCATCACTACAACAATCTGTACTTAATCATGGGCTTTCATTTGCACCGTATGCTACATCTGATATGACTGAACTTCAAATTGACCTTTACAAATTTTCAAGAAAACTCAAACTTAAAAAATTCTTTCATAATAAAGTCGAAATGTATAGACCTTTAGAGCAACTCCCAGCCACCAGTTCTAAAAGTATTCAAGAAATAGAAAATATACACTTACTTTCCAACCTCATGGAAGAGGGATCTAAAACTGTCAGTGATATTCAAGTAGAACTCGGCATTCATCAACGAAATATGGATATTAAGGAACATAAGAATAGATCGAAATTCATGCCACCTATTGCTGGAGACAATGTCATTGATATCTTTTACAAGGCAATCACCAAGGAAATTCATAAACACCTAGATGGATTTCAACAAAATTGTTGCAGCAGGAAACAGAATCTTACCAAGTTGGAAAGACAGGCACTACAAGATTTATGTGAAGACAGCTCAATCATTATTAAAGAGGCTGACAAAGGAGGCAACATTGTCATTCTGAATAAATCAGATTACATTAAAATGTCAATGGAACATTTAACCACGCCTGGATGTTATGAGAAACTTATTACTAACCCCACATTACTAACTTCACAAGAATTACAAACTTTACTTCAGTTTTGGTATCACCAAGGACTACTTTCAGATGATGAAAAAGCGTTTTTATCGATTTCCAAACCACTTATGCCAACAATTTATTTTTTACCCAAGGTCCACAAGCCGTTTCTCACTCTCCCAACAGTTCGACCAATCATGAGTGGCCAGGGAGGAGCTACCGAAGCACTCGCTGACTATATAGACAGTAGTATTAAACATTTGGTACCGGAAATCCCAGCATATATTAAAGACACAACACATACGTTGCAAATATTACAAGGGACTATCTGGAAACCCACATACTATTTAGTGACTCTAGATGTGGAAGCCCTCTATACTTCAATTCAACACCAACTGGCCCTGGATACGATTGATTTTAGCTTCAGAACCTACTCTGCTTCACACTATACACATGTACAGATGATTAAAAGTTTTTTGGAATTTACACTTACACACAATCAGTTCCTTTTCAATGGTGACTATTACTCGCAAATTAAAGGGATTGCGATGGGGGCGAAATATGCGCCCTCTTTGGCCAACCTATTCATGGCCTACTTTGAGGAAAAATATATTTTTCAGAACAATCCGTTCAAGCACAACATTATCAGGTGGAAAAGGTATATTGATGATGTCCTGGCGATTTGGGAAGGCAGTAAAGAAGATTTTGCAGCATTTATGCTTTACCTTAATGATAACACCTTTGATATTAAGTTTACAGGACATATGGATGCAGCAGAAATTACTTTTTTAGATCTTAAGATTAACATTGTGTCAAACAACATCGAAACCTGCACCTTTAGGAAAGAAACTGCAGTAAACTCTATACTGCATGCAACTAGTAGCCATAGACAAAGTGTTATCCAAAATATTCCCAGAGGTGAAATGTTAAGAGCGAAAAGAAATTGCAGCCAGGATGAAATGTTTCAAATAGAATGTAAGTCAATTGGACACAGATTTCGGGAAAGAGGGTATCCAATTCAACTAATCAGGAAAACTACTGATGCGGTCAAGAAAATACCGAGACCACAATTGCTGATAAATAAGACAAAAGTGTCCAGCGAACAATATCCTAAGCATGTCAACTTCATCACAAAATATTCAAGTGACCACAAATTCATACAGTATATACTGAAAAAACATTGGCATATTTTACACCTAGATTCTGATTTGATATCGTATATTACTGATCGACCCAGTATTATCTTTACCAAGGCAAAGACTTTGAGGAAGATCCTCAGTCCCTCTTTCCTTAAACCTGACCCAATTGGACAGGCAAATTGGCTTACTACAAGCACAAAGCCAGCAGGCTTTTACAAGTGCGGGACATGCAATTTTTGCCATCATGCTTTAGCACCTACAAAAATCTTTAGCTGCCATAATGGACTTCAAACCAAAATATTTGACTTTATTAATTGTCGTACAAAATTTGTTATCTATGGTATCTTATGTGTATGTCAGAAAATGTATATTGGCAGCACGATCAGAGAAGTCCGTTTCAGGATTCGAGAACACCTCAACAATCTTAGTAGCCAGGATATTAGACTTCCTTTAGCTTCCCATTGGCAGAAGCATCATCAACTGGATAATATTAAAGACATCAAATTCATTGGACTCAAACACATCCAACAACATCCGAGAGGTGGTAACAGAGAATTGACCCTACGACAACAGGAAGCAAGAATGATTTGTAAATTACGTTGCCTGTCACTTGGTTTGAACCAAGACCATGAATTGAATGTGTTTCTATAATTTGTACGAATTTAATGCTAAAAAACAGACAATCAAACCCATGCAAACCGATACAGCTTACCGACTATGCCCGAGGCATTTATATTCAGCCTAGTGACCCCACTCTGTGAGAAGTCACTGTTTATATTTGTCCCAACAGCCCAACCGGCAGTTATTTGCATGTCTGCACGCTGATTCGAGCGCACCACATTTATTTTGATTTCTTAATTGAGGTTGATATTCAGCACCAACTATCCAATATCCGCACCTAACATAGGATTAGAATTAGTACGGATTATTTCAGTTTTCTTTTTGTTGATGTCAAAGCTGTACACAGTATTAACATCAAAATATCTATATGTAATTAAGTCGCTGCAAAAATATTGCCGTAAATGAATGAGCTTCCGCATAGGAAGCTTTCCTCAAATGTCTGTTTTATGCATTTCCGGCTTGTAAGGAGTATCCAAGCAACAGGGTCAGATGACTACATCACCTGACCTAACCCGGGAAGGTTACTATAGTAACCCCCGGATTGTGCCGATGCCTTCAGTATTGAGAAACAACCGGCCATTGAGCACATCAACTTTTGGAGCGTATGCCGGTAAGCCAGTTCTACGCCCTAACGATACCAAACGAAAAGCTTATGCAGCACGTTCCTTATAACAAGTGTTTAAATACGTTGTCATATCCATGTTACAGATTACGGCCGAATTTAAAGGCAAGGCACGCTAAAAACGTGCGTTACATTTCAATTATACTGCAACAGCGGCATATCAGTCGAACGACAACTACCTCTTGATTGCAAGACTGGTAATTATAGTTTCCATACTTTTCACAAATTAGATGTTAAACTTACTAGCAATGCAGACTTTTGAACTAAAATATGTGTCATATTATACCAAGTCTTTATAACTTACAGACCCTGTCCAGTCAAGCATGTAGAAATCACTAAATCTCTCAACTACTGAAAGTTGAATCAAGTATTAGGAAACCTCAATCATATTTAAGGTATGGATAGATTCATTTATCCCTATTTTAGGAAATAGAACAATCAATTGCATATATTATCTCTAACGGTATGTTTTTATTTCTTTCTATTTCTCCTTTCTCTCCTGTTTTTTCTTGTTTTTTGACCCACTACCTCTGACGTTGGTTGTTTCGATTTCAAGCCAAGGTTCAATAATTATAGATTAATGCAAATGGTAAACTACATTTGTATGCCCTGAGGACGACCTCTTTGGTTGAAACACGTGTTGGCATGTTTTGGCAAATTCTTGGCTTTTCTTTAATGTGAAATACGCTGCGCAATTGCATATAAATTGTGTGTGTTTTGGCGAATAAGCCTATCTCAAACAATGTGATTCATTCAAGTTTTGGTTTTTGAAGTACTCAACAAATATGCTGCGCAATTGCATATAAATTGTGGGTGTTTTATTGATTGCATATAAATTGCTCTGTGTAATTCATCCAAGTTCAGACTCATTCAACACAATTGATGTGTTACACTTTACCTGTGAATGAACAACTTTGCTCTTTGTTACTAATAAACCAGTAGAATATCTCTGTGATTAATTCCCCATCATTCTTGTTTAAATTTTGCACATCAGTGGCTTTACGTTGGTTACCAAGCGCAGCCTGTGTAGATAGTAATTCACAATAATTTGATATACTTCAAGGTGATAGTGGCAGATCATCTCACTACCTACACGACAGCAGCTCAACCACAATTTTACTTTACTTCCTTTCATGAAAATCCAGTTGTGCGCATTCCTGACTAGGGCTTCACTTCCACATACCGTATTTTCAGTTACTCTCATACATAGACAATTGTAATTACTAATTAAAACAAAAAAAACAAAAAAATAAAAACCGGCCCAGGGGTGGCTGCCGAAAAACCGGCCCCATGGGGTCCCCAAAGTCGTTTAGCCATGGGCCGCAAAGAGGGGAGACACAAATGTTTCATTATTTAAAATATTGGTTATATTTTTTTCTTTTTTTCTTGTGTCCCAGTGTATATCCTCAATCAAATTGCCAATGTCCATGTATACCCATCTATACCCAGATTATGGTTAAGCTGTTGTCCTTAAATATTCGGGGGCGTAACTCCTAGTTGAAGCGGAGGACGACAAGAAACCTACTAAGTGAAGAGAAGTCCGCTATAATAACCCTCGAGGAGGGGCACTTATTAGGATAAGACCAGGTTCACGTTAAACACAAAGAGGATGTCATTTTCTTAAACCCTGGAACATGGGGGCGTGGCTAAGCGCCGATAAGGATGGCCGCCTAGTTCCCGGGGTCCCACTCTGGTGGCATAACATTTTAGTGTAACAAACGTTTGTTTATAGGCCCGAGCTTATAAAATAATGAGGCGTGTACCTGTGCCGTCCCTGGTGGTCCGTGGTGCTTTCCCTGGCTAAATTCTGGTGAGGAGGCTCCTTTCAGCTGCTCTGTAGGCCATGCCCACAGCGCGTCTTCCTGTAACAATGGTGCCAGAGTTTCATGTCAGCTGCTCGGATCGGATGCAACGCGAGCAGCGTCAACAATATGGTATCACATTTTCACCACAACACAGGCCTTCTCATTGAATGCAGCCATATGGGTTATTTCTACTTAATTTCAAGTGGACAATGTGTTTATGAGCCCTACCATTATTGTATGGACCAAAGCAGCTGTGGCCTTATAGTCAGTGATATTAGAAGACTAGTGGCCTGCAACCCGTGGCATCTTAATAAACGCTATTCCATATAACACTGCATGTTTAATAGTGTAGCAAGCAGCCTCTCAAGCTATTTTCCTGTGAACTGATTTCTAAAGCAAGCCCGCAGCATAGGCACTAAGTCTTTTACCACAGACGTACAAGCCAAGCCACAGTATCTGCATCTCACATATCAATCTAATATGGCATCAAAAAAGGTCAAATTAAAGATGTTCCTTCATCTCCATCCAACACCCTTAAAAGGCAGAAATGTGAGCCACCTATGCCGAAGGAAGAATCACTTGACCCCACCATGCAGGTCATCCTTACTGAAATTAGGGCCTTGCAACCATTTATGGAAGCCACAGCTACCAAATTGCAATTGTTTGACGACAAACGGTCTGCATTTGAAACAATGATAAGGGAAGTTGAAAGAAGAGTTAGTGACTCAGAAGAAGTAAAGTACAAATACTTGAGGATACACCGCGAGTCATTCTTCCAGAACCCTCATATTTGCATTACTAGACTAACTCACATGTCATACCTATCTTGGAAAAAGCAAAACTTTTTAGGCAACTTTTATGGAATGGCAAAAAGGTCTTCACCGCCAAGGATGTCTCTAACGTTACAGCAGCCAGAAGAAAAGAAATGCTGGCACTCAGACCAGCCTTGAAGCAGTTGAACGCAAGATACAATTTGGTTCACCCAGCAACACTTAAAGTGACCCTTCATGGCCATACCACTGCCTTTCAAAATCCAATGGAACTTGGAACCCTTCATCCAAAACCAAAAGAATGAAGAAATGCACACGTCTAGACCTCCAATCTGATACATAGCAAATCTTTATGATAAAATGGCTGTGCTAGATTGTTCTTGTTCTTTTATACACTGGAGTGGGATGTGGAGGTAGCCATCTTTTTGTGGCGCTCCAACCTCCATTTCTCTTATTGCTCAACATGGATTGGTGTGGCTGTTTCCTGTTAGCCACACTATTTTTTATATCCCTTGTTTATTTGGTTATATATCACCCATGTTGATTATGTTTGTCTCCCCATCTTCCTCTTGTGTTTCCTCCCTTCTGTTGTTTCCATGTGCTTGTGTATCCGATTCCTCATGCAAGAAAGCTATCTATTACAATATCTATATCTTTCTATTGTAAATAATGACTTTGAATGTTACTTCTTGGAATGTCAAAGGACTACATAACCCTGTTAAGAGACAGAAAATATTATCACACCTAAACAGGACAAAGCCATCTATTGCCTGTATCCAGGAAACACACCTCTCACAAGTAGAAGCTGCCAAGCTCAGACATCAGTGGGTGGGTCATGTTTTTTCTAATGCAGCTAGTGAGAAAAAGAATGAAGTTATTACTTCGATCAACAAGAGATTCAACTGTAAGGTAATAGCGTATTAGTCTGATGACATTGGTAGATGGGTTTCAGTTACAATATTAGTTGGCTTTATTGAATATACCATCTTAAATGTTTATGGTCCAACTTCCCCTGATCCCTCATTCTGGAAGCAACTTAAAAATCACTTATTTCAGTCCAATCCTAATAACCTCATCATATTTGGTTACTGTAACGACATTATGGACTCGTTCTTAGATAGGAAATCCTCTGTCCAATTCAAATACACCAAATTTCATTTGCAATTTATGAACTACATCTCAGAGTTAGGCCTAGCTGATGCCTAGCGTATTACGCATGTTAGGGAGAATTCTCCAGAATGGCTAATTTCCCTTACCTTTTGAGTCCCTCAGCAGCTTTGCTGGATTTCTAGGGTTTAATTCTTTTACCTGGTAAGAGTGTGAGCCTTTTTTCCCACTCTTACATTTGTTTGTGCATTTTTATGCTCATGTATTATGGAGTCTCATCCCACTCCACAGGCATCAGCTTTTTACTGTGTGTCACCCACCACCTTTAGTGCAGTGACACAGGGTTGTCTTTTCAGACTTTCCACTTTAAACTCCATTTTCTGGGACTGACTGCTGTCTCCCAGAACAAGTAAAGTTACCGTTCACATTACTAGTCTTTTTAAATTTACAGACCCAGTACACCCTATCTTCCTATAGAGTACTGGAGGGGTTAATAGTTATCCCTTGTTGTCTGATTCTCACGGAATATTATTATGTTCCTCTTTCTCTAAGATTTGGCTGGTGGCCGGGTATCTACCATTTTTATTCTACCGCGGACCATGAAAATAGCCTCAGTGCCGTTAGAGGCTATGGTGGTAGCCTCAAACTCAAACCCGGTAATCCACGTTTAATTTAACTTGGTTCCGGTCGAGTTCTTTTGCCATATCTTTTTGTAAAGGTCGTTCTAGTGTTTTACTCTGTGCGCCAAACCAGGTCTGGTTCCTTTGTTTGCCATCCTTTGGCGGGCTTCTGCATAGAAGCCCTCCTTAGGCGCCTGAGTGTCTGGGTGGGCAGGATGTGAGGGAGGGGTTTGAAGGCCTTGGAGACCCAAGCCGCACTCTTGTTTGATTAGCTAGGTGGCTGCCCAGCCACCCTGCTGTGTGATTGACAGCCAGGCTGTGTGAATGGGGGATTTGGTGCATAAAAAGCCAGTCTCTGAGACTGGAAGGCAGAGTTGCCACCGGAACTAGAGAACCAACGAGAAGCTGAAGGAAGATGACTGCTGCAACTTTTGGACACCTGGTCAGGCCCTGCTGCAGGTCTGAATCGCCTGAAACGTCGACGACATAGGAGATCTGCAAGGAATCTTCTTTCCTTGAGCTTGGTGGGAACAACCAGCTCGCCAAACACCAGAAACTGGTCCTCATCCTGGTCAAATTTGCTGTGCATCGCTGCAGTAGATTGGATAGCCAGTGGGAAGAGAACCAGTTTGGGTTTTAAGGAGCGCACCTTTTATTTGTTGTTTTGCTCCGCTGCTGGCTTCTTCCCTGGGAAGTGCAGGACCCTCCAGCCATCCTCCTTCTTGTCACCACGACTGAAGCTTCAGGAACCGCGAGCCTGCAGAACTGCAAGGAACAACTGCTTCAGCTACAGCATTCTTCTTCTTTTAAGGTACTGTGCAAACTCGGTCGTTATTTCCGTCCGACCGCGGTGAAAGTGCTTGAAATCTTTCCCTTCTCCTTTAAATAACTTTTCCTCCGACAAACTTCATTTTGAACTCTTGGCAAAGACTTATTCGCGAACTACTCTGAACTATGTGATCCTCTGCAAAGACTCTGAACCATTAACATTGGCCCAGAATTATTGACTTGAATCATAGTTGTAGTCGCCTTTCTAGATTGCCCTGCCTATAACTTGTTGGTGCTGTTGATTTATGATGACCTTGTCTTTTCTACCCTTTTAAATTGCTGGAGTGCTATTTTGCTCACACTTCATTTTGAGCTTAACTTGTCCAGAATTGATTGGGGGTTATTGTATTATATTAAGACTGTCATTTTCTGCTGCTTTATAATAGTGAACTGTTTTATAAGTGATGGTGTAAATAAATGTATATTCTTTTACTCAGAAACCTTGAATCAGTGTTTGTTTGAACCACAGTAATTGTTATCCTTTGTGTAACCTCTTGTACCACTCACTTTACTCTTGAGATAAGTCGGGCTGCTCAGCCATTACTGTGTAGTACAGGCTTGTACCAAAGGTGAAACTGTATTTACACTTGTAGTCTTAATTGTGTGTGGTGTTCCCAAAGCGTACTGCATATGATTCTGCCTAACAACGCACCCTTCTGATCTAGAATATACCTTCTTTTCAAATCCCCACAAGACCCAATCAAGATTAGATTATATATTCATTCAAAAATCCTTAACAAGCTGTCTCATAGATGCCAAAATTGAGTGCATCTCATTATCTGATCTTGCTTCAGTGCATATCCAATTCGCAATCTTGCAAGATACATGTAAATCCAATATATGGAGATTCAACTTGGCCCTCTTGAAAGATGAATTATTTATACCTTTCATTACCCAACAGCATCACAACTTAATTCTAGAAAACAAAAGTCAAGATACATCGGTCACTAACGATTAGGATACGTATAAAGCGGTTCTCAGAGGATGTATTATATCCTTTGCTGCAAATAAAAAGAAGAAACTTAAACAAGAATCTGAAAATATTCTTAAACAACTGAAGATCCTAGAGTCTCAATATACATGCACCAACTCAGAAGTAACTCTGAATAATATTGTGAAACTCAGGAAATAGTCTTTTCAGATAAAGATATTATTAAGGTCTCCTCTAACCTTTACCAGGCGTTATACACATGTGAATCTCCTTCTAATAATATGCATATTCAGAATTTAGTTAATAATATTCCCCATAGTTCGTACTCTGAAGTTAACTTACAAACTTTCAATGCCCATTTTTCTTCTAGCGAAATGCATAAAGCAATAAAAGTCATAAAAAAGGTAAAGCTACGGGTACTGATAGTTTTTCTGCTGATTTCTTTGAACACTTTAATACAATTTTTGTACCCAAACTTAGTGAGCTTTTCTCTCATTTCACTCTAAACAATAAAGCGCTGGTTTCTTTTTCGGAAGCCATGCTCATAATTTTTCCTAAGCCTAACAAAGATCCTGAAATACCTCAAAGCCATAGACCTATATCCCTGATTAATACAGACTGTAAAATGTTTGCTAATTTGCTAAAATCTTAGCCAATAGACTTCTATCCCTATTACCCAAGTTAATCAAACCAGACCAAGTAGGCTATATCAAAGGCAGACTATCTTCCTCAAATATAAGACTATTTTTGAATATCCTGGATAGTCTTCACAGATCCTTATTCTGCAGTAGGTTTAGATGCTGAAAAAGACTTTGATCATGTTGAAAGGATCTATATGTTTGAGGTTCTGAAGTGGCATGGCTTTGGAACCCCCTTTCTCTCCATTATTAAAATACTCTACTAAAATCCTAAAACAGCTGTCTTTATCAACGGCCAAATGTCCTCAAACTTCCCCCTATTCAGGGGGCCCTCGCCAAGGATGCCCCCATCCCACTCCTTTCATATTAGTGCTTGAACACCTCCTTGAAGGAATTAGACAGAATAAGTACATAAAAGGTATACAGTGTCGTGACACACCGATTAAATCTGCAGTATATGCAGATGATGTGTTATTATTCCTCAAAGATCCGGACAAGTCCTTGCCACATCTTCTAAAACTAATTTCCCAATTCTCCTTAGGATATAAACTTAACACAGACAAACCAGAAATCCTACCTCTTAATGTACACTGTACAATACATCATATTCAGTCTTCTGGCATGACCTGGTGTCCTAATGGTATCAAATATCTTGGCATCCATATTTCCACCTCTCTCAAAAATATTACCAAATGTAACACTGAATCTATACTATCTAAAATAAATGAGCTTACAAACTCCTGGTCCCCCCTTTACTTGTCCTAGTGGGGTAGATGATGATAAAATGATGATCTCCCCAATCATTCTATGCTCTCTTTCTATGCTACAAATGCCCCTTCTTTCATCCAGACACAGAATATCTCTATGTAAACTCAAGAAACCGCAGGTCTCTCAGGGTGTTGGTTTTCCAGATTAAAAAAAATATTATATGGCGTTTACTCTTAAACAGGTACAGATGTGGTTCTCTTCTGAACGATCTAATGATGTGCCCCACTGGTTGTGTCTGTAGAGAGCCATGTTCCACCTATTCGATATTGCTGATTGCTACCTTATCAAGACCAAAAGCAGATTTATCAAATGTACCACTTCTATCCTATCGACTCAATATCTTAGAACATATTTGTTTGCAAACAACCTTAAATCCTCCCAGTATATCTCACCATACATATGGTTCAACCCGTTAATTAAAATTAAAAAAGGTACATTTTTTGGAAACCATGGCTCTCTTGGCAGTAAATATATAAATCAATTATTTGTACAGGGCATTACTATTTCTTTTGATCAATTTGAAACCCAGTTTCTTGCTTCTATCTACTTATTCCACCAATTTGTATCCATCATTGACGCAATTATGGAAAATTATAATTCCTTGATCAGTACATGTATCACCCCTAATTCTGTTGAGTTACTGTCATTGAGAAATTCTAATATCTCTGCTTCAATGTTTTATACATTCTTTGTTGAAAACTCCTGTATAGGAAATGTGGGGGATGGCTAGATGGGGTGGCAGCAAGACTGTGCTTTCCTGGATAATCTGCTACAATGGCCTAAAGTATGTTATTGCATAGCCAAAGTGACAACTTCATCAAGTCTACTACAAACCCTACATTTCTTCCATCATAGAGTCCTTGTTACTCCCTCGTTACTATTCAAATGTGGCCTTATACAAAATGATAACTGCTGGAGCTGCCTGCAGCCTTCAGGATCATTTAAGCATATGGTTTGAGAATGTAAATTTGTTCACTCCTTTTGGCTTAGCATATGGAAGGTTCTGAAAGATATCTTCAAATTACAACATGAATTTCAACCACAGGTTCTTATTTTAAGAAGAGTTTCTCTTAAAGATGATATAAACGTGAAAGACTGCTACTTGTTTCAACTATTTTTTTATTGTGTTCAGCTTATACACAAACTTTTACAACATCATATCTTAACAATTTTATCCACATTATCAAATTATTAATTCACAATTAAAAAAGCCTCCTAAATGTATAATTAAATCACACGTTTTCAAAGTCAATAAAAAACAAATGTTCGAGTCAAAATAATTGCATGTAAAATTGAGACCCCAACATGAATAGGTTGTACTTTTTCAAATTCCCTGTGCAAAAAGCAAATGTGCAAATCATGATTATTACATATAAAATGAAATCATTAAACTTTTCGACCACTTATTAAAATTCAATTTAAATAAAACTAAGCACAGCTTTTATTAGATCTAACAACCTCCATTATTGCTGATAAAAATGTTTAAGATCATCCGGAAGCCCAATTACTAACATGAGTTTGACGTAATTTCATAACTACATCTCTAATTCAATAATATTTTCTGACACAGTTCTTTTTTAAACCAAACTCTTGAACACAGCCTAAGATAGGGTTACGCTCTCAGTTGTGCTGACAATTCATCATTAATAATGGTCACAAGGCGAGTCAATGACAATACCAATGAGGTGTTGTTACCCCATATGCATCGAACCCCTAACCATTCCCTTGAGAGAGTAATTTCTCCAATATTACATTTACCAAAGGCCAGCACTCTAACAGTTTCAAAGTACGGAAAGAAAATGATCAGATGTTTTATCGTTTCTGGTTGTTTACTGCACAAACCATAGCAACATGCACCATTGGATTTAGCCTCAGTTTTTGATTGCCCGTGTATGATTCCATCATTAGTGGGAAATTAGTTCAGTTTGAATCTCATAAACATTGCACAAGTCTTCTCACAATGGAAGCAAAGTAGATATGACATTCAAGGAACTCTTTTTTTATGAAGCGTGCATATTCCTGATAATTGCTGTAACTGCTAAGTACCTCAATGGTACATATCCAATCATAGCCATACCATTTTTTCTTCATGTAGGCCAGACAAGTACAAACATCTTCAGTGTTTGCATCTATTTTTATCAAAGGTTTTTTCATTTTAGCATCAAATGATGAAATCAATGCAGGATTATCATCTTTGAGCCTCTAAGATAGGCCTTCATACAGTGAGTTGTGAGAGGGACTATTCATTTTTGCATAATTATTCAATAATCTCCAGTAATATTTTGAAGACAGGGAGGACAGACCAAGTTCGTGTCTCAATGTCGGATTGGGCAATGAACTAGCTAATCTTATGGTCTGCTTCCATATATGTCCCTGCAGTTGGTCCAGAATGTTTTCAATGTTCAACAGGCACATGACAAGCCCATATAGGACAATTATTTCAACCTTAAGATTCTAAAATTCTATCACCGGCATCACCGAGAATTTACAGTATTTCCAATTTTTATCTGGGAGATGAGCGGTCTAATATTTTGGTTTAAAGCGGTCCTCCACATGTTTACTGAAGAAATATCACTTACATTGTAACCTAAATACCTTAGTGCAAGTGTTCATTCGATTCCAATGCCTTCTATTGACCATTTAAATGAGCATATATCTTTCCCATTGGAAAATATTACAATCCTAGATTTACTAGCATTTGAGTGTGAATTTAGTTTTTGAGCATAGGTTGAAAAGATGTGTTCTTGATCTATTTCTGTTAATAGCCATCAAAACCATAACATCTAATTGGAAGAACTTGGATAAGTTGAATCACAAAATGTGGTGGCTCTCAGTTTGTAACATTGATAGATTGGAGAAATGTAACTCCACAACCCTGTCTCTATTATCCAAACACGAACTCAAATGGAAACAGTTAATTGAATTATTAACTTGTCAAACTTGTGTATGATTGCCTTCCTTGCTACACCAATTTTTGCACTAGGACCCAACTCTCCTCCCCCTTACTTCCACCCTCCCTTGTGTTTATGTGCTATTTTTCTGTTCTAGTGTTTGTCTTGTCTCTCCCACCCTTATTCAAAAACTGAAGTTCTTATTTTCATGGTTCTTGCTCTCATACTAGGCCTCTGATTGGTTTGCATTAACTTTCGAATATACTTTTGTTATTCACTTGTTCATTGTTATATTATACCTCTTTTTGTTGCATTGTATGTTTTCAAACTAAGAATAAAATCTTTAAACACAAAAAAAAACCTGAAACATAAAAGCAAAGTGCAAAAGCAAGCCATGAGGTATTTACACCTTGCTATTACGATCCGGGTGATTTGTATCCTTTATGAAGGTGTGGGGGGAACAGAGCGGGATATACATTTTCCTGCCTTCAAATAGCACCATGGGTTTTCCATCGGCATGTATTTTCCTGCAGGTGAAAAACAATGGATTCCTATGGAATCCACCTGACTTAAAAACAGGCTGATTCCATAGGAATTCATTTTAAATGCTGCCTGCAAAGCATAATTTGTAGGCAGCACGTATATTTTTCTAAAACTATTTGGAAATGAGTAAAGGCGATTTTTGTTGGTTTACTTTTTTCTTTTCATTTCATTATAGTAATTTCCTCCGCTTTGGAAATTATCTGAATTGGACGGAGGGGATCTTTGGCACATCAATGCAAACAGACATGGTCCCATCCAGTGCAATTTGTGTTTTCTTTAAAATGACCACCAAACGATTTTGCAACGTTTTATGGCTTCTGCCAAGATTAAAATGGCAGGTATAGCTGTTTTATTTCATAAGGATTTTCTTTTCACTGTGACAGACTGTAAATTGTACAACGATGTTAGATTTCATCATGCTAGTTAGGAAATCATACATTTTTTGTAAGGTTTCACAAAACAAGCATTACGACGAGGCAAAAAACCAAGCCATGGTACACAGTATTTTTATGCTGACGGTTTAAACTGGCATACTTAGCATTTGAAAATAAGGAAAACCAATGTGGTGAAGAATGCCAAGTATACGATTTTTGAAAGATAGGCGACAAAAGAGTACAGTGCCTGAAGCAGCGACTAAATGTATGGCACATTTGGGAAATGATAGGGTTGTGTAACAAACCGCATTACGAAAATATACGAAAACATGATCACAATCAAGAGAAAACAAGAAATGTCCTACTTTCCCATGTTCCCAGAGGTGTCCCGATAAACTGGTACCTCACATGTGTGGGTGCACTTAGCTGGAGGCAAAGGCAAAAGGCTAAACCACTGGTACACCAAACACCCTGGGAAAGACTGGATTTGACCTTGTGGACAACCCACACATTTGGGTCTGGCATGTCGCAGCCACCAAGAACAACAGGGATCCCCATGCCTTTCTGAAAAGAAAACACCCGTGGGATTCCAAAGAGGTCTCACTTGCTTATGGTGACATACAACCTATTGCCCAGAGAGCCCAGCAAAGTCCAAAATATAGGGAAATAAAACACAATTTGAGACATTTGCGACCAGGAAACCACTGAAACACGGCTGCAACAACACGTCTCACCTTCCCACGTTGCCACAGGTGTCCCAATGAAAACGGTACATCATTTGTGTTGTTGCATTGAACAGGGAGCAAAGGGACAAGGCTAAACCACTGGGGAGACTACATTTATAGTGTTTTTGGCCTTCTGGACAACCCACAGAAAATAGGGAACCCCATGCATTTCTCAAAAGAAGACACCCGTGGGATTCCAAAGAGGTCTCACTTGCATGTGTCCCTCTCCAATTTATTACCCAGAATGCCTAGCTAAGTACAAAATGTAGCGAAAAAACCCATAATTTTGACACATTGGCCACCTGGAAACCACTGAAACACGCATGCAACAACACATGTCCTACCTTCCCACATTCCCACAGGTGTACCGATGGAATCACATGTGTGGGTGCACTGACCTAGGTGCAAAGGGAAAAGGCTAAACCACTGGTACAGCAAACATGCTGGGTAAGACTGGATTGGCCTTGTGGACAGCCCATACATTTGGGTCTGGGAAAACAGTGAAACCCGGGAACCCCGTCAGTGTCCCCTTTTTTCCCTGGAGGGCAAAGTGTTAACGCAACCCAGCCAGAGCTCTAGGAGGGCAGGGGGTGATATCCACGGCCTTGGGCCCTTGTCTCCCATGTGAGTCAACCACCGCCAAGTCCAGCGGCGGCCCCAAGGAGCCCTGACAGGGCCTCCATCCCTCTCTGGAGGGAAAACCTGCAATGCATCGAGGCCAGAGCTCCACGATGGTTGGATGTGCTGACTCTGGGCTTGGGCGCCTCCCTCCCATGTGGCTCAACCATCCCCAAGTCCAGCAGCGGTCCCAGGGACCCTCGTCAGGGTACCTATCCCTCACTGGAGGTAACAGCTGCAATGCTGCCAGGCCAGAGCTCCAGGATGGTCGAGGTGATGTTCCAGGCCTTGGGCACCTGTCTATCATGTGGGGAACTCTGGCATGGTCCCCATCCAACACTGGAGGGAAAAGCTGTAACGTAGCATGGCAAGAGCGGCTCGGGTGCAGCCTCTGGACTTGGGCACCTCCCTCCCATCTGGGTCGACCGTCCTCAAGTCCAGCGGCGGTCCCAGGGAGCCCCGGCAGGATCCCCATCCCTCACTGGAGGGAAAAGCTGTGACACAGGCAGGCCAGAGCTCCAGGATGGTCGGGGGTGATTTTCCAGCACTTGAGCGCTTGTCTCTCTTGTGAGTTGACTTTTCCCAAGTCCAGCAGCAGTCTGAGGGAGCCCTGGCAGAGTCCTCATCCCTCCCCAGAGGAAAATGCTGTAATGCAGCCCAGCCAGAGGTCCAGGATGGCATGGGGTGCTGCCTCTGGCCTTGGGCGCCTGTCTTCCTTGTTGCTTGACTATATCCCAGTCCAGTGGCAGTCCCAGCAGGGTCCCCATCCCTCCCCAGAGGGAAAAGTTGTAACGCAGCATGGCCAGAGCTACAGGACGGCCGGGGGTGCTGCCCCTGTCCTTCTGTGCCTGTCTCCAATGTGGGTTGACCATCCACAAGTCCAAACGCAGTCCCATGGAGCCCTGCCAGAGTTCCCATCCCTCCCCAGAGGGAAAAGATTTACCACAGCCCAGCCACAGCTCTAGGACGGCTGGGGGTGATGTTCCCAGTCTTGGGCGCCTAATTCCCATGTGGATTGACCATCCCCAAGTCCAGCGACGGTCCCAAGGAGCCCTGTCAGGGTCCCCATAGCTCCCTGGAGGGAAAACCTGTAACACAGCAAAGCCAGAGGTCCAGTATGACCGGGGGTACTGCCCCTGGCCTTGGGCGCCTGTCTCCCATGGGGTTGACCCACCCCAAATCCATCTCTGGTCCAAGGGAGCCCCGGAAGGGTCCCCATCCCTCCCTGGTGGGAAAAGCTGTAACACAGACCAGCCATAGCTCTAGGATGGCTGGGGGTGATGTCCTCAGCCATGGGCACCTGTCTCCCATGTGGATTGACCATCCCCAAGTCCAGCGACGGTCCCGGGGAGCCCCGGCAGGGTACCCATGCCTCTCTGGAGGGTAAACCTGTGGTGCAGTCAGGCCAGAGCTCCAAGATGACCATGGGTGCTGCCCCCGGCCATAGGCGTCTGCCTTGCACGTGGTTCGACTACCCTCCATCTCAGCAGCAGTCGTAAGGATCCCCGGCAGGGTCTACATCCCTGCCCACAGGGAAAAGCTGTAACACAGCCAGCCAGAGCTCTTAGGCAGCCGGGAGTGCTGCCTCAGGACTTGGGCGTCTGTTTCGCATTTGGATCAACCGCCCCCAGCTCAGCGGCGATCATGGGACATCCTGGCCCTCAGAGGGAAAAGCTGTAATGCGGCCCAGCCAAAGCTCTAGGAGAGCCAGGAGTGCTGCCCCCAGCCTTGGCCGTCTGCCTTGCATGTGGATCGCAATTACCGCCCACGAGGCCAGCGGCAGTCATGGGACATCCCGACAGGGTTCCCAGCCTTTCCCGGAGGAAAAAGCTGTAACGCAGCATGGCCAGAGCTCCATGACGGCCGGGGGTGCTGCCCCAGTCTTGGGTTCCTGTCTCCAATGTGGGTCGACCATCCCAAAGCCCAGCAGTGGTCCCAGGGAACCCTTGCAGTACGCCCATACCTCCCCGGAGAGAAAATCCCTAATGCAGCCCAGCCTTATTTCTTTTTTTTGGTGGGGGCGGGGGGTTGTTTGGCTTGGGGGGCGAGCATCTCCTTTCCAACAAACCCCCTTACCCCTAAGCAAATATGGCACAAACTGCACAAGGAGCATGCATTTGCATGGCTGCTCAATTTAGATGCTGAAGCCGAAAGGCGATCCACCACCACAAAGGTAAGTAGCGCGGAGGACAAGGTACCCCGTATTGTAAGTGTAGTGCGGAGGGCGAGACACCTTGTCTTCCTCACTTAAGGGGTTAATATAATTTTGAATGCAAAAAAAAGACAAACGTGTTTGAGTCTCAAGGCAGTCTCTCAGGTGAGACTTGAGGGCCATTGGCTGGGGGCGGACAAACTCTTGGAAGCACCTTTTCAGTGAAAAAAGGTAGCTCTCGTAGTTTCACACGTGCAGCAAACGTTCACAGAGATTGGTTATATTTCTTCCCAGAATATTTATTTATGTATTGTTCCTTTGGCTTACAGTAAACCTTTCACACATTGCAAAGATATCACAGGATTATTAAAATCCAGTTTACACAGCATAATAATTCATGCATAATAATTCATAACATTCTTAGTGATATATATGTAAACAAAAATCCTAGTACATCAACTAACACTTATTAATTTAAAACAATTTTAAACTGTCATCCAAGATATAAAATAAAGCAAATACAAATAATCATTTTAAGACCTCATTTACTTCAGGGGAAATCCACTTGCCTGGGAGACAAAATGAAGCAGAGCAGCACAGGTTCGATCCCGGGTCGGCACTTAGAAACCTCTGGGTATAAAGCGCGTTATAAATAATCAAGTACAATCACAATTTACGAAAGCTAAAATTGCAATAGTTAAAGCAGTTGTGCACACCAAAAATGATCTTGCATTAAACTCCACTCATGTTCAACACATTTCTTCACATTTCTTCAGCTAATGGACACCTTGATGCATCAGAGCTTCACACCTAATTATCAAGTGTTTTAGAGTTTCTACTTCACAAAATCAACATAATCTTTCTAAGCACATTATTTTGTTTCTTGTGCCAGAAACCCCTTTTGTTAAAATCAAATTCATTTTAGATCTCATAAAACTATCTCTAAAATTACACAAAGGCTGTCTTCATAAATATTGGGGCACATCATTAAACACTTTCGCCTCAATCCCACATGATAAAATAGGTGGTAATTTGTAATCCGCTCTGTTATAGATCCAGTCGTGTTCATACAGTTTCTTTTTAGTTTTCCCTGGATTGCTAACCAGTTCTTCAGCGTTAGAATCCACCAATATCAGTCAGTTAATACAGCTTACTATCCACTGCTTTAACACCCTTCAAGAACTATGATCTACCACTTCTTTCATATTTTCAAATAAACAATGTGCAGGGTCAGATAACATCTTCTTGTACAGTTGGAGTTGCTTCCAATTAATATGGGCCCGGATTGCGATGAGATGTCATTTGTGCCTAATAGCACTAATCGGACACCCCTGCGGAAAACATAATGTTTTACGCCACACCAAGGCCTCCAACTTGTGCCAATTCACATCAACCATCAGATGATCTTCCCTGTAAGTTATTCTTGGCACTATTTTCACGAGTATTGACCAATTGAAGAATTCTTTATCGCAATAAGGAGTTAGGGATGACCCTACATCTTTTATCTAAACTTGGCTAACCTCTGTAAAATCAGGATACTAATTGAAGAAAACCTTTCCCAACAGCTGATGTAAGCCGAGAGATCATACACATAGTGACCTTCGAGACGCTTGCTCTTCACTGTCGAAAATATTACTAACAAAATTAATTTCATGGAGACAAACAAAGCAGAGCTGGCTTTACAGAGATTGAAGCAATCCACATATAAGGGCAATAAAGCCAAAAGATGATTAGCATTCAGGCTTCAAACTAACCTCTGACAGGGTTGCATTCAAGAAAGATGGATATTCTCCATGGGGTCTGGCATGGATTCACATGCTCATGAATATTCCCCATCATCAAGCAGTGAATCCTTGGTAAAAGAAAAAACAGTTTCACTTTTCTTGAAAATTGCATTTCTCCTCTAAACCAATCACATTGCTCTGGGTCATACTGCCCCCATCCAATGGCAGTCATCTCCCTAAGCTCCACGCCTGGTGGCCATCTTCATATTTATACTGCACGCTTCAGTCTTGGGAGGCCTCTTAATGCTCTCCAAGCTGTTTTCCTAATATTTTGACTTTTTTGATAACATTTCAAGGTTTTGACCGATTTTGAGATTTATCGCTCGACCAGGGAGAGTCACATAATCAAAGAGAAAGTCCTTGACCCCTGCAAAACTCCTCCTGCCATCTGTGGACATGGGGACAAAGGAGAAATCCAAGGTGGGCCCTTCTCTGCCTCCATTGATGTCTCAACCACCATCAACTGCGTCATCAACGGCCACATCGATGATGACTGCTGTTATCACCCCTTCGACGACCCCATTGACGTCCTTGTCGATGACCACTACTTCTTCAAAAGGAGGGTAGACCACAAACGTGGTGCCTACAGCGACGGCTACTCTGCAGGTGTACTTACCAGCAGAGCGAGAGGTAACTGCCACGGCTTTGGCAAAGGCCCCGGGAAAGGGGACAGCAGCCTCTTCCTGCCAGAAATCTCAGGAGATGAGAGGGAGTAGGTGCCGGGGCACGTTTATACTAGCTCCGATGAGGATGACAACCTAACCGAGGGCTACTATTGAGACCACAAAGGGGGCCAGGGACCCTTTTAGGAAGATGGGTCACCGTGGGATGATCCCTACTGCCTGCCTCTCCAGAAGAGGTGCAACAGCCCAGAGCCTCCCCCTCTCTTTCCTTTTACACCTCAACCCAGGGACGTTTCGTTGGACATTTTGACCACGCTGCACATGCTGGTATCAGAAATTCAGCAAAGACTGCTGCCCACACTGGGCCCTGCTCCGTCTGGAAGTCCTCCAAGACTGCTTTCTGGGAAGTCCTTCTAGGCGCAAACACAAGTCATAGGACCCTGCTGGTCCAAAGCGCCAACCAACACCACTGCCTCCTCCACCTAGGGATTTGACCCAACAGGGGATTCTGCCACGCACACTGACACAGGCACGGATACGGTGGCTACAGCGATGGACACCGACGAAGCTGATGACTTTGTGCCAGCGGACGGAGAGCCAGCAGACGCTGATGATCCGCACAGGGCCTATCCACCAGATGAGGTCGGCTCCTTCCATTCAATGATGCCCAGGGCCTCTGAACTTTTTCAACTGGTGGCTGAGGAGACGAAAAAGGAAGGGTTCCTTTATCAACATTGCAAGTTCAGGTGGAGTACCATCATGACTGTTCCTTTGTTGGAGGATATCTGAGATGAAGGCTTAGCACTGTTGAAGAATCCCAGCACCGTCCCGCCCAGACTCTGACCCCAAGTGCCTGAGGTCCCAGCCTTCACTTAACTCTGTGGCATCAGCCACAGCCAGGAAACGCTCTGCGAATCCGTCATCCTCATCCATGGTACCCCTGAACCAGGACAGGAAGAACTGGATGCTGTGGGGAAGACGTTTATCTATACGGCTGCACTGGCCATTTTGTAGCGCTATGACCGGGAATTCTGGTATAAGCTGGGCCCTTTTCCTGACTTCCTACTTGATGACAAGAAGGCAGAAGCTGTTCCAGTAGGGGAGGTGGCCTCGGACCATGCCATCACAGTTGCGGTGGACATTGTGGACACCGGATTCCTCCAGATGGGAAACCTCTAACTTTAGGACAGACGTTCACTCTAAGGTTCTGGGCATGCCATTCGACGGTGAAAACCTGTTGGGCAAGGCGCTAGTCTCTTTAAATCATCAAGACTGATACGGAGATGGCACATTCGCTGGGCACCATGCACTTACGTTGGCCATTGTCCATTCGTTCCTCAAGGGAAAAACCTGGCAGGTCCTCCCAAGGGCTACACCACCCCTTATCAGCAGCCTTCCTGCTTCACTGCGCAGGAGTCATACAGAGGCCGCTCGCAGGCATACAGCAGCAGAGTGCAAAGCTACATTGCCCAACAATACCCAGAGCACTGCATTTGTTTTATTAATCTACCTGTTGAGTGGGAAAGAAGTAGGTTACATGTTCTTAGCACTGCACCCACCAATGTATGCTTTAAAAATCTGAAGAGGGTTAACTACCCCTACATAAGCTTTGTTCGACACTTGAAAAGTCTCCATTCTACCAATAGACGTAAGTGGAAAGCATTAAGAGCGGTGTTAATACAGCTAACCAAAGGCGGAGAGAAGTGACAGCCCGTTTTGCCTCACATGTTCTCACCCAGGTGGAAAAAAACTGGTAATGTAATGTTAAAGGTATTTGTACTGTGCACCGTCGCCAACGTAGTTGCTCCCCAGGCGCTCAGGCGGGTCTGCAAATAAGGAGGTGGGGTGGGGTTAGTAAGGTGAAGAGGGAGTAGGAAAGTGTGAAAGGTGATGTTCTTTTGGCAGCTTCAGTTCGGTTTTCACTGTGCGCTGAGCTTGGGTGTGAATAACGGATCGATGAAAGTCCTTGTGTGCTGTTAGTGTGACTTATGTGTTGTTTGTTTGTTGTTGCGGTTTGGTGAAGTGCGTGCCGTTTGCTGTGTGAGAAGGTGGTTGTGTGGATTTTTGTGTGAGTTAAGTATGCAGAAATTTTAGCTTTTGAGTTAGTGGGTTTTATGTCACTTAGTCCTTAACTGTTCAATTATTGAATGTGAAGCCTTGACTTGCAGATGTGGGGTGGACCAGTATAGTCAGTTCTTATGTGGGCTGCACCTTTCAGGGTTAAGTCAGATCATAAAGCCATTCCGATGCATAATTAGGGTAGGGGTATTATTACAGTTTAGGTACATCATAGAATTCTAGTCTAGAGAGAGCAGTGGATTTCCTTTGAAGACGCCCTACTGAAATGATGCAATGGAAATTGAAGGACTGGTGGACTGTACAGTGTCTGATGTGTTCATGGTGGGTGGATTTTCCATTGCCAAGGAATAGTGGAGGCCATGGTGGAGGAATATTCTTCTTTAATGACTGTAAAATAACTGTAAAAGATAATGCGAGGGAAGGATAAAAATAGGAAATGTGGACAATATGGTCCGCCTGCATGCATGAGTAGAAGATTAATTCATGTTAGCAGGATCTCTGCTGACTCGCTGGAAGCTACATTGGGGAGATGGTCTGGTTCCCAGTGTTACTGTTTTGTATAATTGTGTTACTGAAAACAGTAATCCTTCCTAAATTACTTCATTATTTTCAAATGCTTCCAATTCGCCCCAGAAACCAATTATTTAAAGGGTTTTGAACAATTGTGGTCAAATTTGTCTAGGAACTCCAAGCAGGTTACAGTCAACTGAAATGTGCGTACAAGGCCAATATATTCACTTTCACTAAGGACTTAAGGGAAAGTGGCGCACAGACGTGGGGAGTGAATTTGCAGTCAAACAGTGGGAGAAGATTTTTGAACCCTCAAGGGCTGTCTCCGTAAATTCCAGACTCAAGCTGATTCAATTAAACGTGCTTAATAGACTGTATTACACAACAGCAAAGAAACCTCTCCTTCACAGGGCTTCCAAAGATAGATGTTCCACCTGTGGTTGCTCATGGTCTAGTATCTTTGATCTGACCTGTCATTGCCCTAAGGTTTCCCCATTCTGGGAGCCTTTTAGGACTGTGGGGAACAAAATAACTGGGACAACGATCCCTTGGACAGCAATGCTTTGCCTCCTGGGTGGGCTGGGAATGATGTTGCACTTTAAGCAGTGCTTCCTAAATCAGTCCGTCCTATGGGCTCAGTGGTGCATCCGAGAATAGTGGGCCCGTCTGAGACTGCACCTGGGACAGAAACCTGGTTGAAGAATTAGCTCACGACTGTGAGGAGTTATATAACGCTATGCCCGTTCCGAAACACAAACCGAAGATCATTTTGGAAGGCCTACGATTTTTGAATCTTTCGAATCACACCAAACCATCTCACCCATTACTCTATCTTTCTCACTTATCATCTCTTTCACTAGATATCTCAGAGAGTTAACAAGAAATTGACTTGGTTTCTGATCCTTGCCAGTTATAGGCCCCAAGGTCCCGTGCACCTAGTAGTTTACCAGTTCGTAGGTTTAACTGTTTGAAGGTTGCCTTGTGTAAGAAATAAATTAGTTCACCTCTTTCAGCCCCTTCAGGAAAACAAAAGATGCATAGGCGGCCTCTAAGGGAATACTTTTACAAATCAGATACTTTGGCAGTTAATTATGATTTTCAACGATATGAGCAAGGACATAATGGAAAAGAGAAGGCTCTTTCTTAAAGCCAAGGAAGTAGCTAGACAAAGAAGCCTATCATACTATGTGGTTTACGCTACAACCTTGAAGTTGGTAGCAAAGGGTAGACTGGCCCTCATTACAAGTCCCTCGGTAGCCATGCCGGTAAAACTAGCCGGCTGCCGCAGGACTTGTGGGGATTTACTGGCGCCGGACTTGCCGGAATTACCGGGGCATTACAGCCCCGGTGGTCCGGTAATTCCGGCGCCGGCAATTACCTAGGACTCCACGGGAATGGGAGCCGCAGAAACACCAGCACCAGGCGGTAATGGTGTCAGTGCTTCTGCGGCCGTCTGTGGCCGGTGGCATTACGCCCACCAGGTCAGACCTGGCTGGTATAACACCACACAGCCACAGAACTTGTAGTTAGCTGGTCCGGAAAACAGTGCCTAAATCCGGACCGGCTAACTTATAATGAGGTGTATGTTCTGGGAACACCTGAGGGCTGAGTCTTTCCTCACAGGCTTTCTTCCTGAGCAATCACACGCAGTTGGGAACCTTGAAACCTGGGAACCTTGGGACAAAAGGTGAAAGAAACTGACCTCCTATAGTTCCCCCATGGGGCTGAGTGTGAGCCATGTAGTCTGGATTCTGCCAAGGGATTGCCCACCTGAATTTAATTCTGCTCTAGTTGTTGCTATGAGTTTAAAAATTGTACTATGTAGCTTTAAAAAAAATGTAAATTGCATATGCAATGCATTTGAAAACTGGAGGCTAGCTAGCACACATTCTTTTAGTTTAATTATTTGTGACTGCTTGCCCTGCAAAAATACGTACATGGTGTCACTTTTAGGGCGCTTGCCTGTGGCACACTTTCTTTTTTCACTCATGTGTTGACTGCCCAGATCTCTGGAACCACAATGCTTCCCATGAAATGTGGATTTATATCTGGCCTCAAGGTGCACGGAAACAAGGGGAAGGGCCAGGAGCCACGCAGAGGACCTTGTTGTATACAGGGCCAGACTCCACGGCCGAATTTCTCTTGCAGTGTATCTACAAAATGGCAGAGCCGTGAACTGGACCTTGCATACTGCACCAGACCATTCTTGCAGAGTTGTGCTGTAGCTTTGGTGGGGGGAACAGTGCATAACATAGAAGAAAGTGCATGGCTCTGCCATGGACTCTGTCAAGCATGCCAGTGATGTGTGCCTGGCTGCCAAGATTGCCGGACACCACTCCATCATTCGGCCATGGGGATGCAGAACGTCATATAACACCAGCGTCTACCACAGCAGAATTGAACTCCGATTGGTGGGCGCAGAAGGCCCTGCTTTTCCTGGGCTTTTTACGCCATTCAGTGTTTACATGTGGTGTTTGTTTTTTCAGCAGCTTTTCGGCGTCACTCCTTTTGAATCTTTTGCTTAATTAAAGATCACAGCTTACAGATGCTGTGGTCTACCTCTTTAAGGGACTGCCGTTAGCAGTCACGTGCGTTCTGCCAATAAAAGCGGGTGCCCATGGCGCATGCGCCAGTTGGAGTGCGGGGACCCGATTAGACACCACTACTACATACTTGCCAGCATTCTGTAACCAAAAAGATGTAGGATTTCTCAAGTTTCAAAAATAATACTTCACATAACAATGCCATCACAGGAAAATACGAAACATACATTGTTGGCACCACAGGAGCTTTCTAAAATACACAACCAATCAAACAGCACAACATGGAGAGATGTTCAAATATTTAAAATGTATAATTGTGAATGGTAAGTTAACACTGAATTCAATTACCTAACAACTCAGAAGGTAATCACATAGAACTGGTAGGCAATGTTTGCCACTGCTGTGTAGCAGCTGCCCAGACAGTACATATGTATTCCTGCAGTGCAAGATGAATAACTAAACAACATGGAGCTTGATACCCTCCTCAGTCTGATAGGCAGATGATGTGTGATGGTGGTACGCTCTGCCACTTGCCTTCACTGGTGGTTCACCTAAGGTCTGTCCCGCCCAGTGTGCAGGACAGAGTCATGCAGCTGTCAGGTCAGTGGATTGGTCTGAGCCCATCACTCAAAGTCATCACTTATCCATCCACTGCACAGACAGACTAACTAATGTGTTGCATGCTCTGTCCTGCAGCCTGCCTTAGAGTCACATACATTACCTGCCACTGTAAAAAGCAGTAGGATCTGTCACCCAAATATGTAGGCGGCAGGACTGCTTAAAAAGCAGTAGCCTACTGCCTAAATCAGTAGGGTTGGCAAGTATGCTACTATGTCCATGTCTTTCCTTGCTCACTCCAAGGCCTGACCTGGACCAGGCCCCACACCAAATTGGCGACAAAGCGGGTGATCCCGCACGTGCAAGCAGACCGACATTCCTGCCCCGGCAGGTTTCCTGCATTCGCCAGTTAATTACCCTGCTTCAGTCCACTCAGCAGGGACTTAAAAAATATACGTTTTTCTCCATTCTTTCTTCAAGAAGTGGGATGACAGTGACAAACACATGTGCAGGCTCATTTCTTCCTCGAGGGGCAACCCCTTGTTGTGCACTTCGTGCCACCAGTTTACAGTGCAGGGGTACACCACCCCCATTCCAGCACCATGCGCTGCCACCGCCATTGTGGTGTGCGGCTCCTCAGTGGAGTGCCTGTGCGCCCTGGTGTTCCGCCACTGCCCGGGGCCCAATGGTGGGCAGGGGTGCAGCTCATAACGTCAGTGCTCGGGCGCCCTGACCCCATATTAGCTTGGGCTCCAGATGGATCACATGGGTAAAGAGGTTGGACACATTTTTCAAGGCCACAGGAGAAGATGACCATAAAACCTCTACTAAGTCGGCCCGGGTGTGCACAACACCTTTGAGACTCTACGGCCCGTGGACAATTCTTTTGCCATGGCCAAGGCGGCTCTGCAGGAGAGCTTTTCGCCCATGGAGAATGTGGACTATGAGAGGACCCTCATGAGGGCTGCTGTGCAGAAAGAGGAATCTCTTGATGCCTTTCATTGCAGGCGATGACGCATGTCAGTGGCATGTGCCCGGCCTGACGTGGAGCATGAGGTGCACCAACAAGTCATACAGGGGTGCCTCGAGATCAAGCTGCAGTGCCAGATACTGCGCAAGCCCGGAATTAGGCTCACGCATATCCTGGAGCTGGGATGGTCTCCCAAGCTAGCTGATGCTCGACCGAACAAAACGTGCTTGGCGATGAAAGCCATCAAGCTCGAAAATGCATGTGCAATAGGGCAGAGGCAGTTTCAAAGAAGCGACAGGCACCAGCAGTGGAGCAGGTAAGAAGACAAAGGGGGGATACTGTGGTTATGGCCTGTCCTACCCCAAATAACGTCTGGAGAAGGACCATTTTGGGCACATCTGCAGAGCACCTGTACCATGAACTCATTCAAGAGGTCAGATATGCCCGAGACCAGTGACGCAGAGATCACAGTGCAAGGTGGCCCAAGTTGAGCAACCAACGGCGGAGGAGGACGAGCCCGAAGGAGCAGGAAAAAGATGAGGAGGATAACTTCTTCATTTCAAGCATGTTGGTGTTGCAAAGGTGTGTAATTTGCATCTGCTACTCCTCGATTCCTGCTTTGAGTGACACCGACGCCTCCATGAGCATCACGGCGGAGGACCACTACCGACAGTTGGATAAAGCGCCACCCCTAAGCAAGACAAACGTGTGAATCTTCAGGTTCGGTGGGAAACAGCCTTTGCCCCTGGAAGGCACGTTTGTGGCCTGGGTCCGTCATGAAGACACATCCATCAGGGCCTGTTTTTTTGTCACCAAGGTGAGTGAGTTGACTTTACTGAGGTGTGCTTCGTTGAGGCGTTACACATTGTAAAATGTGTGTTTGGAATATACCTAAGGACATCCAGACGCTGCTCGCCAGATATGCAAATGTCTTCACTGGAATTGGGAAACTGGTGGGAGACCCGGTGCGGTTGCAAATCAACTACATTGTGTAACCAGTTGCCTTGAATCATTGCAGGGTGGCATTTCACCTGAGGTCGACAACCTGATCAAAATAGACATTATTGAGAAGGTGGAAGGTCCGACTCTGTGGGTTTCACCGATTGTAAGCCTAAACAACCGGAGGCCATGCACATCTGCATGGACATGTGTCTCCCAAACAGAGCAATCCATCGGGAGCGACACATCACACCCATCCTGCACAACATCCTGGCAGACCTCTAGGGCACCTGTTATTTTTCCATGTTGGACCTCAGTGCCAGATACCACCAGATCGAGCTAGATCCAGAATTGCACTATATCACCACTTCAGCACACACAAAGGCCTTTACAGGTACAAGGGCCTGAGCTTTGGGATATCGTCAGCTGCAAGAGGTCTTCCAACCCACTATCAGGGGAGCGCTCGCTGGACTAAAGGAGCAATTAACATCAGTAATGACATCATGGTCTATGTGAGGTCGGAGCAGGAGCATCTGGAGAGACTAGTGAGTGTCCTGCAGCACATCCAACATCTGGCTCTCTCCCTGCCCTGGGACAAATGTGCACTTATGCAGAGGAAGATTGAGTTCTTTGGATTTGTGTCCCAGGAGGGTGACATGTCTCCTGAACCGGCAAAAGTAAAGGACATAAGGAAAGCTTGTGCCCCGTGAAGTGCGTAGCTTTCTGGGAATGGTTACTTACTTTGGCAGGTTTATACAGAACCTAGCCACCCTTGCCAAACCATTGTGGAGCCTAACCAAGAAAGAATGCACGGGTAGGTGAAGGGTGCATTACCAGAGCGCTTTCGAAGACATAAAGGGGGCTTTGACAGCAGAGGACACAATGGCGTTTTTTTACCCGGAAAACAGTTCAGAGATCATAGTTGACACAAGCCTGTTCAGCTTGGGGGACTGTGCGTATGCAGCCGGGTGAAAGCCAGCCAGCCTGGCGCTTTCAGCGACTGAGCAGACATACTCACAAATTGAAAAAGAAGCTCAGGCGTTGCACTGAGGGTGCAGACATTACCATCTGTCTATTTACGGCAAACCGGTGAAGGTCGTCACGGACCATAAGCCCCTGATTCTACTCATGACCAGCTCTTCCTCCAAACCACCAGTGAGAATCGAAAAGTGGCTGCTCGCTCTACAGGAGTATGATGTCGAACTCACATTTTGCCCAGGGAACACCAACGCGGCGGACTACTTGTCACGTCACCCTAGCCTGGAGATCGAGTACTAAAGAGGTGGAAACGGAGGAGTACCTGAACAGTCTAGCGGATGGAATGACCCCAACCCGCATGGAAATCGACAATATTAGAAAGACGTCAGTCGATGATGAGTGCATCAGAATTTTCCTGGCCGCTGGAACAAAATGTGAATGGCTGAGAGTCCTCAAAAAGCTTGAGGCACAGACCAAAGAGGCAAGAATGGCGCTAGAGCAGATGTGGAGAGTGAAGGGAGAACACAAGTTTCTGGAAGAGGGCTGTTAGGGAGAATTCTCAAACATGTGCTAATTGCCTCAACCTTTGAGACCCCCAGAAGTTTTGCTGGATTTTGAGGACTTCATTTTTTTAACCTGGAGAGCGTGAGACCCTTTTTCCCACTCTCTTGTGTGTTTTAATGTGATTTTTTAAATCTGTGTTTCTTTTGGTTATGGAGTCCGACAAACTCCATAGGCATCGTCTTTTACATTGTGTCACACAGCACCTTCAGTGTAGTGACACAGGGAAGTCTTTCAGATTTCCCAAAGGTTTAAATACCTTCTCTGGGATAAACTACTGTTTCCCAGAGCAGTAAAGTGAAATTGACTTTACTCACATTTGTAACTTTCTAGACCCAGCTTACACTATCTTACAATGCGGTGCTGGAGGGGTTACTTAGTATCCCCTTTGTCTAGCTTCTCATGTAACATTTTTGTGTTACCCTTTCCTTACTGAATGGCTGGTGGCAGTGGTTTACTTTTTACTACCATTATGGGATTTTACGCAGCCACGGTAAAACACCCATAGGTGCCATTTTTGTCAAAATGGCCCCAGTCTTCTTTTTTTCGCCATTTCTTTGTGGAAAGGCCCTTCTTGAGATTTACTCTGCATGCCAAACCAGGTTTTGTCCCTTTGTTCATTTTACCTTTGGCGGAATTCAGAAGTGAAGCCCGCCTCTGGCTCCAGGGTGTCTGGCAGGGACAGGAAGCAAGGGAGGTGCCAGAAACTCCCTGTGTTTAGTCTCCTAGGAGACAGGAATGCACTCTTAGGTGATTGGTCAGCTGGCTATCAGGCAAGGACAGCCACCCTGCTTGGTGACTGACAGCTAGGCTGAAATGAATGGAAGCAGGCTGCATGAAGGGCGAGGCTTTTTGGCTTGGAAGGCAGAGTCGACCACTGGATAAAGGAATCCGAAGAAGAATTTGAAGAGGATGCCTACTGCAACTCCTGGACCATTGGTTTGCCTGGTGAAGCCCTGCTGCTGGGCTGAAAGTCCAAATTCGTATCTACAGAGAAGCCTCTGCACAGACGACTTCTCCCTTTGAGTTGGTGGGACCAGTCAAATCCAAAGTAAGCCACCTGGACACCCTCTCAAAGCTGGTCCAGTATCCACTGCAGTCGCTGCTGGAACCGGATAACCAGGGAGAGGAACAACAGTCTGTATGCGTTGCTTTTAAGCTGGCCAAGAGCTCCCGTAAGATTGTCCGGACTCCCAGGAAGCAGGACTGACGAGGCCTGAGTCCCCTCAACAGAGTGCGGGACCTCAGACGCAAGGAAAGCCCATTTCGGCAGCCAGGAACTATGGTGCTGCTATTTGCGGTAGACGCGAGGAGTTGAAACACCGAACAGCCACTTGTTTGAAGTTTTCCAGTTGCAAGCAGTGACCGTCCCATTGCAGTGCAGGAGTTCCCAGAAGTCTTCCCTCTTGTCTCCACGACTGAGGCCCAGGAACAGCGAGGTCTGCAGAGCTGCACAGGAACAGAATTCATCTGCTGCACTTTTTCTTGAACCTAAAGGTACTGTAAAGTCTAATAGAACTTACCTCTTGTTGTGTATCCACTTGTCCTTGTTGGAGACTTGCTTGGTTGCATGAGTAGAGTTGCTTGCAGCTTCTTTCTGGCCAATCAGCTTGTGGCCCTACTTTGATTTTCTTCTAGTCTACAAAGACTTTTGAAACATTGGAAAAGACTTTCTATTTACCTGCAAGAAGTGCTTCAGTTCACCTTGACTTTTGTTAACTTACCATTGGCTGCCCTAGGCTCCCTGAATGACTCTTCTCTCTTTTGCTTATGTGCTTTGCCTTCCTTCCAGGAAAGAGTTAACTGACTTTGCATTGGGGGGTTGTATTGAAAGTACTTACCTACTTCAGAATAACTATATGAATACTTGTTTTATTCTGAACTCTCTTCTTTTTAACACCATTCCCAAGAGTATTCTAAATGCAACAGTAATATATTAATGCCAACAGCACCCTAGCTATTGAAGTCACCTGAGGGTGTAGGTAGTGCCTGTGTGGCATCCCAAATGGGTTTTTGCTGATTTAGATAACTAAGCATGTGTATTTTTGAAGTGTATTTGTGTGTTGCTTTATATTGCTCCCTTCGAAAGAAGGTTTATTCTAACTGACTGGTAAATAAATGAATAATTGTTTTATCAATAAACCTTGTGTGTAAGAGTTTATTTGAATACTTATGACTGTGAATCTCTGTGTAACTCCCCTACAGCTCACATTGACCCCTCTTGAGATAAGCCTGGCTGCTCACCACACTACCAAACTGTGTAGGACAGACTTATACCAAAGGTTAGGTTCCTGTTGCCAGGAAGTCAGGGTTGTTGTAGTGCACCAAAAGGGTACTCCATACAATCTTGCCTAACAATGGCCTTTTGCTAAGGGGCAAAAAGATGGTGGTTCCCGCCAGCCTTGTAGGCAAAGTGCTGGAACTGGCATATAAAGGTCACCACGGTGTTGCCAAGACCAAGGCCCCTCTCAGCATGAAGATGTGGTTTCCGGGCTTAGAAGAGTGGGTGGAAGACTTTGTCTGCAACTGTGTGTGGTGCCAGGTGGCACTGTCGCATGGACGAGAGCCCCAGATCGAGTCAATAGAGAGGAGCTGTGTGCCATGGGGCACGATTCACATGGACTTCGGATCAACCTGCATAGACAACCACTTCGTGGTCCTCGTTGATCAGTGGTCAAGATACCCTGAGGTCGAGTTTGTTGACTCCACGTCCCTGGAGGATGTAATACCGGCGTTGGAGAGAGTCTTTGCCACACATGGACTTCCAATGGAAATATGCTCCAACAATATCTGCACGACCACGGAGTCACCCACCGTAAGATCAGGCCACTGCGGCTGAGAGCACATGCGGAGGCTGAGAGCCTAATGAGGACATTGAACAAGGTATTCTGGATAGTCCACGGACAAGGGGCGTGCAAGAAGCGATTTCTATACCAATTTTTGGCGGCGAACCGTGTGACTCCCCACTGCTCCACATGAATGGCCCCTGCTGAAGCACTATTTCAACGGTCCCCCGGGGACTTCTCCCACACCACACAGCCCGTACACCAGGAGTCATCGATGACAGCACAGTATCTGAAGGAAGGAGAAGAGCAAATGAGAGGGAGAATGACCGGAGGAATCTGCGGAGTGACCACCTCAGGATAGGGGATCGGGTACAAGTGAGAACAAGAAATGTGTGAGGGATATTGTCCTTGCCCCACCAGCCAACTCCCCTCAGGGTGATGGATACCAAAGGATCAATGGTGACCGCATCGGATGGCAAAACGACAGTGGTCAGGAACACCTTTTTGAATCTGCTGCTTAATTAAAGATCACAGGTTACAGATGCTGTGGTGTACCTCCTTAAGGGACTGGCGTTAGCAGTCACATGTGTTCTGCCAATTAAGGCGGGTCCCTGCAGTGCATGTGTCACTTGGAGTAGGGGATCCGATTAGACACCAGCACTGTGTCTGTGTCTTTCGTGGCTCGCTCCAGGGCCTGACCTGGACCAGGCCCCACACCAGGTGCACATCCACCAGGGACCTCTCCCTTCTTTTTCTTCACTTAATAAGATCCCTGTAGGCCCAACAGCCTCCTAGGAACTAGATAACAGGGTGGCCTAATACTGATTAGAGAATATCTTGATTAACAGTCAGCAATGGGTTGTTGACATTAAACATGTTACTTTTGGGGAGAATAATTATCAAGATCTACTATGTAATGCCATGTCCCACTTTACTGTAAGTAGCTTAGAGCCATGGGACCTGTGCGAAAAAGGTGGATGCTTGATACAATAGGTAAATTCTTCACTTTTCCTAAGAAAGTCGGCAGAAATGCCACTAGGTAATTCCAGCTGTGCTCATTCTGCTAAAAATCCCCAATGGAGTCCTATGGACTTCAGAAATTGGGAATATACATCGCCTACCACCACAGGACCAAGTGGTGGTTGCGGTAATTCTGTCAGATCTATGGTCTAATTTGTCCAACTCTTCTTGTTCGTCACTGAATATATCTTCCCCCTCCTCCTCACCTGTGTCTTCCGAAGATGAATAGCACAGATGTCGTTGCCTGCTTCATTCCTTTCATCGTTTTTTGAAGGGATATGGCCCCCCAGGATAGAAGCCACTCTGCAGCCTTGAAATAGCAAGGCAGGTAGAGGACCCCTTCCCGAGAGCGCCAATCAGAGGAAAAAGCCAAAGCTAAAAAAACCTCTGTGGAGATTCCTTATCAAGTCCTTCTGAAGAGTGGAAAATGGTTTGTTTATTTCCGAGGTATGAGGTAGATGGATACTCAGGAACGCAAAATCCCAACGGGTACCAGGAAGAGGAGTCTGGCGCCCAGCTGATGGTAGGTAAGTGTGGACGGTGGAGAAGTCCGTTATAGGAGGAGAGGATGTGACACGAAGTTAGAGGACAGCTGAGAGAATAGCACACGGCTGTGGAGAAGCCTCTGGAACAAATGTAGAAAGGACGGAAGCGGAGCAGCGCGAGACGCTGAGGTAAGGCACCGGGGCTGGAACTGGGAAGGGAGAGGTAGCCGCGAAAGCGGAAGAGAAAGAAGCAAGGAAAAGGAAAGGCTGAAAGAAAATAGAACTGGAGCAAATGCGGAAGCAAGCAGTAGACAGAAAGCGGATTGACTCCAAGAGTCGAGGAGGAAAGAACTAGCGTGTAAACCAGAAAACACCGAAGCGGAAAGGGTTGCAACGCAACAACGCTAAGGCTGGATGTGTTGTTAAAGGAAACACTAAAGATAGAAGACGGACCAAAAACATAAAGACTAGACCGTAATCCACGTAGACAATAGGATGGTAAACAAAGAAGGAGGACAATGGATAGTAAGACCGGTAAACAAGGGAGAGGATAGGATACAGAACATAGAAAAGGGACAAAAGTAAATAAGCCCTTAAACCAAGGAGAAGGCAGTACAGAAGAAGAAACAGAACCTGGTGACCATCCTAATGACGGCGGATACGCCAACTACTCCACAATCTCCATGCAGGCAGGTGCATGACAATTTCCATTTGGTGGTCTCTCAGCAGATCTACCCCCCAGATACCACCAAACTCGAAGTGTCTTTAATGTACATATATAAATAACGGTCCAATAGAGCCCTGGTTGAGGTCCTCATCAACTTGGAAAGAGATCTCTTTTTTACCCTTTGCCATTTTCGTGTCTTGTTTTCCTATTCCCGCCTTGTTTTGTAGGAGCAACATTAAAGAAGATGAAAGTATCATTGGGGCGATCCAGTAAGATAGTACTGGTCTGTCATCACTTGTTCCCTGGCTAACCAGGGTTATACAGTACAATGTCCTTTTTGCTATTGTATAGTTGTTGAGTGACTCTTCCCAGACGGGGACGATAGAGAAGGGTGTTTGCATGCAGACACATGCTTCTAGCTCTCCGGAAGGAGGGTAAACTGCTTAATCCATATAATAAATTTTTGGCAAGCATGGACAAGCACTTCCTCCCAAATGACAGTGTGTTCAAGGTAAAACAACTTTAACACCAGGCCACAGCCTCTTGGACTGTGGATGCGTGCATAGGTGCTCTCAGGACTACAGCGCATGGCTGCAATGTTGTTCAATTATTACCATAAGCATTGAGGGATTCGTTGATGGGTTACACCTACAATCAGCAAATAAGAGAGGGACAGTTGCTGCATTAGATCCCACCCCAAATGAGGCATTACACTGCTGCAAAGCAATGGAAGATCTCCAGGATGTGCAAGGCCATCACTTCTGAGAAAACAGTGGAAGTGGATTTGGTGTGCATGCCCAATCACCCAAAAAGGTCAACAGCAGCAGGAAAGTAATATTGGTTTCTAATCTGGTAGCTGTTAAAACCAAATGATGAGCGTTTGATTGAAATGGAAACGCAGACAGCTTGTCAAAAATATAAATTATTTTATCATTTTTAAATGTGAAAATACGCCTATGAATCAACTTCCTAAATGCTTGCAGAAATGTCCTAATGCTACTTTTAGAAAAGCCTTTTCAAGGATGCATTTTAATATATTTCCTACGGGGGAAGTTCTTGCTGCTCGTAAACAAAATGACATACAGGATTGTGGTTGTAGATTTTGTGGGCCCCCACAGAGGAAGAAACTATGCAGCATGTGTTATTGTTAAGAACTTCTATCAACAACCCTAAACGAGATGGCAGCCAATAGAAAGTAATCCTGCTCTAGTTGATGCAATGAATGTACCAATAGCAGTTGAGAGACTACAGCAAGGACAAAGAATATGTTATCCCCGTCTCACACAGGGAACCAGAGATAGTGCTATAGCTTTGTGCCTCTTATTGGAGGTCTGTGCATGCTGATCCTGGTGAGAAACCTAGATCGTTGGGGGAACATAGCGGGCCTTCGACGCCACTCCTCACTGGGAAGCATAGAGAGTGAAGTTGGCTGCAGCAGGCCACTTGCTGTGATTCCTTACTCACTGCTCTTTGGAAGACCTACCCAGCCAGACTGTGGGTGGTGGCTCCCTGCATCAGCAGCCCTGTGTGCTGGAAATCAGCTTTGGCATTGGTTGCCCTAGCAGGTCATGTTGCCCTGAGTCTACCTGCAAACAAGTTGTATGAATAGCGGATCCCTGGTTCCACCTAGGAAATAAGACCCATAGGGTGTTGCCGGAGCCTGGGGATAGTGGACATGAAATTTGGAGTTGCCCCTTTGGGAACTTCCGCGTTAGTACTGGGTGGTTGACTCAAATCATGCTCCTGGGGGATGCTGAAGTGGCATGTGCCCTGAATCTATTAGAAACAACTAAATCCCAGAACGTTGTATGGGGGTGGGATGATCCCCTGGTTGTGAGTACATTCCAGGACATTTCCAAAGGAACTGTAGCCAGTTGGTCCCAGGGTAACCAGAGAAGCTGTAGCTACATGCAAGATACTTGCGAGAAAGTGTGCCTGAGGGATCTTCACCCACAGTTGGCAACATTTTGACCCAACCTGTTCAGGGTAGTAGACCTGTGAGCAACCACAGGGCCACGCATCTTTCTTTGTGGCTGTGGTCTCGACTATACTCTCCATGGGTCTGATACAATCATCCTACCAGGGAGAACATCCCAGGGAAACGGCAAATCAGAGGATTTTCCAGGCTACTGGGAGCACAGAGAGTGGATGGAAGATTAGCTGGAAGAGAACCAGTGCTCTATGGCGTCCACCAGATCTTTGACCCAACCGGGTGGTAGAGTAGTACCGTAGGCACTTATCAAATCTGGCCTGTGAGACCTACTTACAAGATTGCAAATTAAATTGAGCAAGATTCCAACCAGTGTCTCCAGGACCTACGCTGTCCTCGCAATGGAGTGTGCAACACCGTGCAAAGATCTAAATGAGCTAGGGGAGAGACTCGAGGCATCCAATATGGCCCTAGAAAGCTTGGATTCAGTGCAATCTAGTGAGCAGGAACAGAGTCACTAGACTGTCCACAAAGAGAGCTGGAACTCAAATGCAAGGATTTGTGACAAGAAAATGTATGCCTTAGATATTTCAGAGAAAGTGCAGATGGAATGATCTCAAAGATTTTGTGACCTAATTCTTTTCTAACATCTTGAATACCCAGCAAAGCAAGGCGAACCTGGAAAGATTATAGATGGGACCTAAAATCCTGCAAACAGCCAACAAATACTCGTGAAGATTTATTATTTCACTCAAAAGGAAGGCATTCTGTCTGCAACTGGAAACTATTGGTTTCTGGGTCACATGTGCTAACTCTTTCAAGACCTGCCCCCTGAGACTTTCTTTCTCTGAGATGAAGCTATCTACAGTCATACCCCACCATGAAAATGGGCCAAACAGTTGGTCCCAAACTTGTGCCCTCTCTTTCCACTATAAAGATAATGCCATCTATGGCCGACCACAGGAGGAACGACCAGGTTCTGGAGGTCCTGAAAGATGTGGTCTCTGTCACCAAAAAACCACTCACTACAAAGCAGAAGAATGCAGAGAACAATTCTGGAGGCTAGACAATAACACCACCGAAAAAGGATCTGGGTAGTGACCCAGGAGGGAGGCGTCAGTGTGGAAACAACAGATGAGCCGACTTGAATTTTTAACTGGAGTGCCCTGATTAGGAGCTGTTCTGAAGACTCTCACAGAGGCCTTGTGTTGACATTTTAATTTTTGTATTGTTTTTGACATTTTCTCAACCAATCCGAATGTTCTAGGGGCAGTCAATAACTACTTATATTGGCTTAATTGTGAACAGTCTGACTTCAAAAGCAAACAGGGATAGAACAATGCAATTTTGAAGAAATGTTTTTTTAAGCAAGATACTTCCTCTCTGCGAGGGCATTTCTTTCACTGCCACAAACCTATTTAACACTCAGAGAAAAAGCTGAAATACAGGAGCATGCTTTCATTTATAGGTAAACATTTTTCTTTTACATGATGCCTAATGCACACCCATGTTACACCCACTCCAATTTACGAACGCTTGCAATGAAAATACTTAATTAATTACGACAATCTTTTATTTAAACACTACAATATAAAAACACATTTAATTTCCTAACTCAGTTTGTCTATTTACTTTACTCACTATTAAAGTAACATGTGTTATTCCCCAGCAAAATATGTATTGCTACTAGCATTATGTGCTTATGTTCTTATACACCTGGCGGGGGGGAAGAAGGGGGAAAGGCTCATTATCGTTTGTGATAATGACTCTTTCTCAACTTATGGCCCTCAACTTCCCCTTGGGTTATAACTTGGTGGCGGGTCATTATCCTGCCATTAATGGCTTTTCCCTTGGTCTATAAGGCTATATTATGTGATTGTTTTTTTATAATGGACATGACCAAAATCATCTAGTTTTACAATTTGTTTGAGGAGGTTTGATACATGTATCTTTAGATGTTGAAGGGCACAGAGAGATACTAGGGGGAGTTGTTAGGTGACTGAGGGATTTTCACTGCTACATATCTTACCTGATATATTTATAGAGTATCTGTCCGAACTCTCCCGCGTGGCCATATAAAAAAGGGAGACAGACTCTTGTCAGTGCCCTTCACAATGTTTTATCATTTAAAATGGTCATTCAATTTTAGGGGATTATGAATGAATAGAGTATATGGCTACTGTTCTCATTTCTAGAGCATGTCCCAGTATATATTCACTTTCAAAAGCCCAATTGCCGACATCCATAATTTCTCTCTTTTAGCTAGACAATGCTTAAATTGTTACCTTTAAATATTAGTGGGCTTAACTCCTCATTGAAGAGGAGGAAAATATTGGACTTACTAACTAAGTGAGGAAAGGTCACCGATAATAACCCTGCAGAAGACGCAAATGAGGCCCACTTTAAACAGAAACACGTTTCAGTAAGTGTTCAGGTCTTCTCCCCGGAGCAGGTTTGAGGAGGCCTCTATCTTATTTCATACGGAATTCCTTTCTGTAGCGGCAGATGCTAAAATGGGAATAAATGGTAGATGTATCATGCTCCACGGATTCATTCATGGGTGATCCCCTGATGAACACAACAGTACATTGCCAGAGATGGCTTTAAAATCACAGTGCTCGGGAGACCAACTTTATCCAACTTATAAGCTCCTAGAAATAATGGATCAATATGGAAAAGTCTCCAAATGAGTGTGACTAAATTAGAAGTTTTTAACGGTTCTCTGAGCCCACATAAAGATAACCTCTTAGAAAACAAATCCCCACTAAGAAGGACGTCTAACCAAATCAATGACCGGGGAGACTGTCTCACTAATAACATCCAACCAATAGCAGACAAGGCTTCTCTTAGATATTACTGCTGGATTAGCAGGGTAAAGCCTTACCATTAAGCATATGTAAGGCCCTATTCCTTAAGAAAAAGGGCATTTTTATTCATAGGCCACACGTGGAAAGAAAAAGAAAATATGTGAAGTGGTAGGGAACAAGCCCCTCTATGCTGCACCTTCATGAACGTGTTCCCTATTCGTGAACCGCGTGTGGCGCACGTTCAAAAGGAAACAATTAGATCCGCTGTTTATTCTCCCGAATGAAGCACCGTTGAAGCAGTTGGTGTCAGCCCTCCTGCTTGGAGGCCGAGCTGCTGGCGCTCTGCCTAGTGCTGTTAGGGTCCCTGATCTGTGGGCTTAGAACCCATCAGAAAAAGATCTGGTTGATCCTGGCTGATACTTGCAGCACCCTTTGAGCTTGTGGGTTCCGCTCATTCCACAACTGCAGCATGTACCTGGAGGAGCACAATGTACATCACCAACACATCCCACACTTTAGGGCCACAGGATCTTCCTGCACAGGCTCTTCTCTTCCTTCCCGGTAGCGCTTCCCATCAGCAATATCACCTCGCCATTTTCGGCAACGCGGCGGAGGTCTAGATCACTCAGCAAAGGGATTTATGAGTATGTAAAAGACATGTCTCTTTGCAAGCATTAAGCTGTAATAACTGGTCGTGGGCTGAAATGTATTACAGAGAAGGACTCATACTCTTTGTGTCCATAACTGAATGGAAAAAAAAGGTTTCTTTAGTACCCAGCACCTTCATCAGATGGATTGCGCCCAAACATTGTTCAATTTGTGATGATTTTTATTCCAAATTCAAATAAAACGAAACTAGCAATTTCATATAAACTAATGTGACTTGAGAAGATAATGAATTTGAACACCTTCGTGTGGTTCGCTCCCTGCGGACTTTCTTCAGGGCTTTCTCACGAAAATTACATAATGATTACATCAACTAGTCATGGGCTAAGTGTTAACAGTTCAGATGCACAATTGTACAATAAGTGGTATAGTAAACATTATTAGTTCAATAATGCAAAATCATAAACAAAACATAAAAATAAACCAAAAATCCTACACATGTTAAATATGGAACAACTTTAAATAAAGTAAATGGAAAATAAACGGACGAATAATCATGCTTTGCATCAACCAAAAAACATAGTTTGAACAAAATTGTTAGTTTAATTTTATTCGAATTTTAAATAAAAATGTTCAAAAGTCGAACATGGTTTATGAGAAATACACCTTAGTGAAGGCATGCAGTAATACAGAAATGATTCCTTTAATTCACTGTCTACATTACACCTGGCAAACCAACTGCCATCCTTTGGCAGGGCTTGAACTCTGCCAGCTCATTACCCCTCCTCTTTGCTGCATGAGCTTGGGAAATTAACCCGGCCGCCCAGCACACGTGGCTTGAGATTGAGGAGACTTTGCCCGGCCACCTCAGCACATCAGGAGTGGGCCCAAAACCGGTACAAGTAACCCACAATCGTCAAGAGTCTGAGGACCCCTCAAGAGGAGGATACCTCCTTTGGCAGCCCTAGCCAAACTTCCTGAGTATAAGTAAGACATTTGAAATTTTTTTTTCATAGACTCTGTTTTTATAATGTGCACAGCTTAGTTTCTGTATATATTTTCTATCTTTTTCTTTAAGACTACAACTGTTTAGATAGGGGTATAGTTCTGAAATATGGGTAACTACTCTCATGTGTTTCTCTTATTAACACAATCTTGTGTACGTTGAAACACCTTTTCTATAGAAAAACAACGAAATGCTGGTGTACTGAGAAGGCTTTGCCTATCTACATCAAAAGCAAAGTTGGAGACTCCATAAAGAACAGTAACCATTGAAGAACTCCACCAGACAAAAAGTTCTGTATGTGGCACCTCCCACAGATATCTTTCGTTTGTGTTTAAAACAGTGTGTGTACGGAGGCCCTTTTTTCTTGCACCAATCCTTCCTACCACCCAGCGCACCTCCACCTTCCTCCTTTCTAGTGCTGCAAAACCCTTGGGTGATTTTCCAAACTACAGAATTGTGAGGGCCATAGAGGCAGGTGAGAGGTGTGCCAAGGAGTGGTGATAATCAGTAAGAAGTTATAAAGAATCTTACCTTCCCTCTGGTACCGAGTGCATGCTGACCATACAACCCCTCCTTTTTCACAAAATAGAACTAGGCAGGATTGCAGTTTCTCTGACAGAGCAAAAACTCCATGGTAACATCTGAGATACTGAGAAAGCTGTGAAAATAAGGCTGTGTTAGAATGATCTGACGTGGTAGTTTTCTGGCAGGTCTGTCAGCTCAGAATTCTATTGGAGCGGGTAAGAAGAGAGTAAGATAAACATTGTATCTTATGGAACTTGCGAACCTAAAGAGGACTCTATGGACATCCCTTGGCTAGAAAAGGGTGATTGACCTAATAATGGGTACCTAAGCACACCTGCCAAAACCATGCTTGAGCTTTGTGACAAAGTGGCAGTAAAGAAGGGTTTGTCGTCCTTTTCTTCATCTCTTCCACCATTGCACTTTAGCTCTCAGTTTACCATTGGAGCAACTCAAGGAACAATTTCAGTCCTTGAGACAAGAGGATCATAGATCATAGGAAGAGATGTTCACTGACATTAAATCATTAATCCTATGTAACACTGACTTTGGGGGTGGATGGGAATGAGAGGTTGCACAGTGCATGTTGATGCTTTGGCTAATCCACCTGAAAATAAAAGTAGTAGCCTTTAAGCCTTCCTTGAACATGGAAAGTTTCATACTTTCAGATTTACACTGCAGGGGCTACGCTCCCATATATACCAACTGCAATGCACTGGGAGGGCTATGGGATTGATTCATGAACCGTTGCAAACAATTCCTGAGAAGGGACATTTCCATAAAAGAAATGGAAACTCTGTCGCATGACATGATGAATAGTAGTAAATTCACCACTTAAAAAGAAAAACAATGATCATGTATGAGTGGTGTTAAAACACCAGCTGCACTGCACCATGTTTCCTGCAGCCTCTAGGGAATACTGGAAGGGTTGTGGGGTTGGTGGGCGATGACCTTCACATATGGTGGCTTTGTCTAAACTGACAATTTACTGGAATGACATTTTGCGGACAATAGATTAAAGTCTAAGATATCCAGCCCCAGAAGAACCCAAGTTTGTAATTTCGGGAATAATGAAAATTCCACTATACATGTGGAAAGTATAAACACTCATTCTATACCGGTTTAGGTCTACTTGGTTGAAAACATGTGACCTTTTCACATTTGACTGAATTTTGTTTGGTTCGTTTTTTGCGGGGGGAGATCCCCCCACACAATTCTCCCTATTCTCTTACCACACCACATATATATATTTAATTAAATTTGAACAAATTTCGAGCAAGAAAACGATCAAAAATATTCGGGCAAAAGTAAAAGGTCAAATGTTTTTCAAACAGGTATGGCTAATGCCCTCTATCACTCTATAAGTGAGTGTTAAAGTTGAGTTTGTAGTGGCATGGGGTGAGCGTTTATACTTCTCAGTTTTACGGTTGCATTCGTTGTGGTATACAGTGAGTGCTTGTACATTATCTATGTAAGTCCCACTCTTTGTATACATGTGTTGACTTTATCCTAAACTCTTGAATTAAGACGTTTTTTCAATAACTAATTTTAGTGTTTTTTTTGCAGTGAGCGAGGTGTATAGTGTCAGAGTGTATGTTATATAAGTGTATGTAGTATGAGTGTTTGTCATATGACTGTATGAGAGGATTAGTATATGGCATATAAGCCATACGGTTTACATTTCTTACACTGGGTTGGGAGAGCGTGTAGCTCCACTCATTATAATTAGTGCTAATTCGCATCCATTGGTGTCTGAGAGCTGCGACTTGCACGTCACATAAAGGAAAGCCGCGCCGCTCCTCTCTATCCTTACATTCACACAATTTACATCTTGTATATGTCTTTTGAACATATGAAAATTAAGATCAAAGTGAGGCCGGACTGTTATCCCAGCTTTTATACATATTGTAGTGTACATGTATGTAACGTATCTTTCATACACATACATGTCATGCTTGTGTTGAACATGTCCTTTAATTAAGCGCATGTCTTCTAGCTCTTTCTGTATGTAGGCAACTGGCGGCATAAGTGTATGTCACAAGCGCATGTGTCGTTAGAGAGTGTGTGTCATAATAGCCTATGGTGCCTGTGTGCCGTACGAGTGTGTTACAAGAGGGTGTGTATCATGAGAGCATGCGTTGTAAGAGCGTGCTAAGTGTGTGTGTCAGGTTTGTTGTAAGTGTGTGTATCCTAAGTATGTGTCATATGTGCATGTGTCATAAGAGTGTATGTCATAAGAGTGTGTGGTGTAACGTGTGTCGTATAAGAGAGAGTGTTGTAAGAAAGTGTTGAATCAAGTGCATGCATGTCGTGTGTATGGGTGTTGTAAGTCTGTGTGGTGTAAGGCATATGAGTGTTTGGTGTGAAAGTGTCTGGCACGTCAGTGTATGGCACATAAGTAGCATATGAGTGTTTGGTATATGTACAATAGGCCTATATTAGTTTACATCTACGAAATGAACATCTCCCACACGTACATGTGCATTTTGTTTATAGAATGTACATTACTTCTGCACTTCTAATATATGCACCTATACATATAAAAGCACACATAAAGTGAGCTCTAACTTTGGGGTGAGTTGTCAATACATCTAAGGGGCGTATAGGAGTTTTACATTTTATAAATGCATGCAATTTTGATCATCTTATATACATATGAAAACTACCATAGAAGTCATTCAAAATGTTGATGTGAGCTTTTATATTATAATAGCGAACCTGTACGAAATGTACATCTTTTACATGTATGTGTACAGTTCGTATAAAAGATGCACATTCATTCTGCACATGCATCATATATGGATAAATCTTAAAACGTGACTATCTCAAAATTGGCCAGCTCGAATACCAATTATTTTTCAGGGCCCCAATTCATGAGAATATCTAAGTGCATGCCAACAATCTTGAAAGTGCAAGGGGACAATTTTGAGATATTTGGGCTGAAAAGAGTTGTTTTGCTTATGAGAACTCCCATGTTAAAAGCTGTTGACAACATGATAAAAAATCTGAAATTGTCCTTGCAGGTGCGGCTGCTTTTACATTCTCTTGTGGAATTCTTTCAGATTTTTACATGGAAGGGTTCAAGAGTTGTTATGAAAAGCTACTTTCCGTAACGCCATATAGAATTAGTCTAAACCTTAACCATTGTCATATATTATGCCATTGTGTTACTGTATGGCATAGTTAAGGTTAAGACGAATTCAGTCTCTGGAACTAGGAGCATGGGAACATGATGACGGAACTGCAGAGTCTGGGACGTGCTCTGGGGGAATGCTCCCCATGACATGAGACTTTGCCCTGGACTCTACATGCTGATTACTCATGTAAAGTGACATGTAAAGTGGCAACCTATCTGACCTCCAGGGCTGCGGTAGTGGTGCATGCCGGGCTGTGCATGTGACCCAATGACTTGAACCCGATACTAATGGGAGACTGGTGCAGTAGCTGATAGAGAGTTGTGCAGATTGATTCTAAGTGATCGGACCGCGGCTGATTTTGCCATGGCCGGAAAGTTCGTATGAGAAAGGTGCAAAGTAACAAAAGTTTGCACCTTTCTCATGCGAACACACTTACATACTATGGGGGCTGCAGGGTTTCCCCCACAACCCCTGCAAACCTCGCTCACTATACTGTAAAGTATAGTGAGCTGGGTGTTGCGAGGGACACCCCTGCAGCCCCCGTTTTTTTTCTTTTATTTTCTTTTTTTTTTGCGGGTGTGCTGCGGGGGTGTCCCCCGCAACACCCTGCTCACTATACCACACAGTATACTGAGTGGGGTGTTGCAGGGGACACCCCCACAGCCCCTGCAGTCTTTTTGTTTGTTTTGTTTTTACTTACCTGCAATGCTACCACCAAAGGTTCAAACTTTTGGTGTTCGAACCTTTGGTGGTAGCATTTTTCGGTCGTATTGTATGGTCTGACCTTTTTTTTCGGTCCGATCGTACAATACCGTGCAGAACAGAGGCTGAAGCGCATGGCTACGCCATGGACTGTGTCTAACACACCATAACTGCGCTCTGATTAGTTTTTTACATTTTTTTATTTATACTTGATTTAACTGAGTTTATCAGTTTTTACATCATCTGAATAGAGTTAGAGAAATGGCGCACAGTGCCCCTGTTTGAAGTTTGATCCTTCGAATGAGAGGAGTTGGTAGCTCCTTTCCCCTGTGATGGCCTAGCTGCTTATTGTCCAGCTTCAAACTTTTCACAAAGTTTCCTATAGCGATTACTGATTTGGTTGTTGTGCCATTCATCAGAAAACGCCACCAGCAGTCTTCATTTTGTAGTCTGAAATCTGTGAGCAGATGTCCCATATATTTTCTTCTCACTTCCACCAAACTCTGGCACTGGGTAAGTAGGTGTCTTATGGTTTCCGTTGTTTTAGTTCTTTCACAGAACCTACATTTGTCCTCTGTCAAGATCCCCCTGATTTTCTGGATTTCGTTGGTTTTCAGCAGATTTAACCAAGCTCTTAAGAAGGTCGAGCAAAGTCTCTTGTTGGGAAATTTGATGAGATATGGCATAGGTTGGTTTATCTTCCAGACGTCCGGTGGCAGGTGTTTAATGAGTTTGTTGCTCTCCGCCTTGTCCAACGTCTGACACTAATCCCATTCTTTTAGTTTTTTTGCCGTGTTTGTTGGATTGCCATCTAGTTCATTTTACGAGCTGCCAGTAGAAACAGATGTTTCCGGTCTTCCATTCTCGCAGCATCGCATTTGAGCCTTTGTTCATTTCTTCTTGCAAAACTTTAAACAGTAATTAGTTTGACATGTGGATTTTTTTAAAAAGCATCAGACCGTTTAGCTTCACTGTCCCTTCCAGCGAGGTCAAGCTGAGCTCTTTTCTCACAACTGTAATTGCAGTAGAAGAAGGCAGAATCAAGAGTTTCCTCCAATAGTACCCTTTGAGATTTTGCCAAGTTTGGAGTTCAATCATTGGCATGGATTCAGCACCATAGGATATGGCGGGCTTACACTTTGCTTTATTGAAATTTATTGAAGCTTGGAGGGAAAAGAGTCCAAATTTTTTGTCCATTCTCATAACTTGAGCCGTAAGCATCTTCATTTTAGTAAACAAGAAGTCCTACATTGGGAGTTCTTTTTGGTGCAGGTTGAATATCACTCCAAGGTACCTAAAACTCTTTACTGTTTCCAGGGCGCAACCTTCTAGAAAGAGCGACTTTGTAGGTTTTTTCTTGTTAGATGTTTTCTCCAAAATCATCACTTTTGTTTTCACAGCGTTGATTTCTAGATCATTTTGTTGGAAGTATTTCTGTAAACTCGGCAGTTTCCTTTGTAGTCCGATTCCAGTTTGGTCTATGAGAATGATGTAATCTGCATAGACCAATCTGTATATTCTTTCTTTCCCAAGTGAAGAGGGAAAAGTTTGGATATCCGTTTCCATTTCACTGATGTTGCCAATGTAGGCATTGTAAAGTGCCGGTGCCAGGGGACAGCCTTGCTTTACTCCTCTAAAGGTCATGATTTTTCCAGACAGAAGACCTGTACCACTCAGACGCACCCTCATCGACGTGTCAGTATGTAATTCCCTGATCGGGTTCAATATTGAGTCCGGGCATTGCCATTTGGTTAATTTCTCCCAGAGTTTTTCCCGGTTTACCTTCTCAAAGGCCTGTGAGAGGTCTATAAAGGCTAGCGCAATTTTCAGTGCTCCTCCCAGAACTCTTGCTTTTAAGATGTTCATGATAAAGATGTTTACGGCCGTCCCCAAATTTTTTGCAAAGTCTGATTGGAAAGGATCGTGCCCCTTTGAGGTGGTTACCCATGATTTGAACTTGTCGAGGAGGAAGGACCCAAAAATGTTGCAGATCATGTCCAGTAGGGCAATGGGGGGATAGTTGGTTGGGTCGCCCCCATCACCTTTTTTGTGAATAGGAACAACATTGGCGGTTTTCCAAGATTTGGGAATCGAGCGTGAGATGGCACCATTTTTGAAGATTTCTCTGATCAAGACAGCCCAATCTTCAGTATTTGATTTTAGGTCTACGTTGGAGATCCCATCAGGGCCTGGAGCTCTCAATGTTTTCAATTTGGCGATCTTGTCACATATTGCTTCAGTGTTTTGTTCAACCTCCCATGTTATAGGTTTATTTGGTTGGGCATTAGTCGTGGCCGTAGGCAGCTTGAACAGCTTCGAAAAGTACATAATCCATCTTTTTTCAGGCACGTGGTTTGACATTGCCTCTTGCATGACTCTTCCCTTTGTGTCGATCAATGACCAGAAGGCGCTCCCCTGTTTCCCACTTAGTGTTGATATAATTTTTTCTGAATCCTGTTGGTATAGAGTGAGTTGTTAGAATTTTAGCCAATGCTTGTATTTATTTATTTCTTGTCTAGCTGCTTCTATGTTAGCCAGTGTTTAAATTTATTTTGCTTTTCTTGTTGCCATCATCATTTTTCTTCTTTTTGATTTTAGTAATTGATCGTTCGTATGGCTGTGGGCTGTGTGAGGTTTGTTACCCGTCCTTTGAAGGTACAGGACTAGCAGGGGCCGGTAGTCTTGAATCAGCTCTCTCCCAATCTTTTTCTGCTAGGCCAACATGTTGGTATCTTTTTTTCATAATTTCTTTTATTGCCATTGAATTTAGCCTCAGTCTTGTTTCTCTCTCTTTGACTTCTACGTTTTTTCTCTAGGAGGGGGGTTTAAAGATGTCTCCAAGTCCCATTCAGTTTGCAAGAGGTTGTGGTCACTATGTAGAGTTCTCACCATTTCGAATGCTGTTATCTTTGGCAGCAGCTCTCTTGAGACGTAAACGTGGTCTAGATTTGCTTTGCGATTTTCGAATTCCCAAGTCAGTGGATTGTTTAGAGGCTTTGATATAGCATTGAGTAAGTTGTGTAGGTCTCTTTCATCCATGCTTTGAGCCCACCGTGCACCTCTGTGGTTTGGTCCATTTGTTTCTTTCTTCAGGTCATTACAGTCAAATGTTGTGTTCAAGTTACCACATATTATTGTATGGTCGATCTTGAACTCTTGAAAAGCGATGTCTAGTATTTTTTCGATCTTATTTGTAAAAGCAATGTTAGATTCTTCTTTTGGGTTCCAATAGAGGTTAAGCAGCAGGTACCGTTTATTTCTCCTTTCTTTAGATCTGAGTGAATCTTCTCTGTAAAGGATCACTATTGCCAAGATGAAAGGGTCTCTTACCAGGATTTTTTCTATCTCCAAGTTGCTTCTTGTTCTAACTGCACAGATCAGACCCGCCATAGGTGACCCACTGGTCCTTTAATAGCTGACGAAAATGCGATCTTATAACCGTCCATTCCCTGTTGTTGCTGCACCCAGGTCTCCTGCAGGCACAGGACATCCAAATCTCCCAGGTTTAAATCCTGGGGCCTCATGAGATGTGAGAAACCACGAGTATTTCATGAACCCATAGTTATCTTGTTTGCTATCTTGCTATGATGGTTTCTTTTTTTTTTGTAGTCCCCAATTGATTTAGGGACATTTTGTGGCTAGGAACTCTGGTTTGAGGCCAACACTTTCGGTAGCCAGTCCCATTTCGTTTGATCTTGTTTTACGAGGTTTTGTCTAAGTTCATGGTTGTATTCTCTGTGTCTACTTTTGGGTCCGTTTTGATTCATGGTAATTTCCCAATTTTTTTGCGGCCCGGGAGGGACCCTCTCCTTTTCCAAGGAAAGTTCTCTGCATCAATTTGCTTTGACTCGAGGCTCATCTGTTTACCGCCCCCAGGCCATTAGCCTGTCTTGTCCAGAGGTGTTGGTGTAACTTGTTTCTCTTGTTCCTGTTTAACTTTCCTTGGTCTTATCTTTTCTTTTGAGTTTGCTCGGTGGCCTCTTTGGGCTGGGTATGGCCGATGATCGTTAATTTTCTTAGCATCCCCTCTTCTGTGAACGTTCTTTCTCTCCTCACTCCTTTGATGCTCCACCTCCGTCAGGTTGAGGGCTAAAGCTTTTAGCTTGTATCTAGCTTATTTTAATGTTTTCCTGACCAAACGTGATGTTATGTGCAGGTAAACATTGTCCGTTGCTTTCTCATCTGTGAACTCTATTATGTCAATATCATCTGACCCTAATGTCCTTAGGGTATGTATTTGATGAAAAAGTGCCAGTATTGATTTTCGGTTTAAAATGTTGCCACCTTCTGTTCCCTTCACTCGTTTTAGCAAGAATGTGTGAGTTTTTGTACTTTTCTCTGATCTTGACATTCGAGCCCTCTTTTCCTGCCTTATGCCCAGAGCCTTCGATGTTGACCTTTTAGAGGGTAGTCTTTGGTCCTCAGATCTTCTTGTGGGCTCTGATTTCATGTGTACTCGAGATTTCCATTTTGTAGGACCTCTTCACTCTCTACTGGGTGAGCACTGCTCATTTAGCAAGGGTCTCATTTTATCCCTGTGGTGTGTAGGTGGTCGCTCTCTGGAGTATCTCCTTGGCCCTCTGTTTTTATACCTCGGTTTTTCTTTTTCAGTGATTTCAGTTTGTCCCCTTTTTTCAATTGTTTTGTTCTTTTTTTATCCTCCAATGTAAAGAAAATTGGTGATTCGTGGTCGCAGATGGTGATCTTTTTTTCAGGTTCGCCTAGGTTTGGGCTATCCGGGGTCCCTGTTGTTTTACGTTTTCCCGTTGCCTTTCAATGGGAAATCCGGATCTATGTCGCCTTGCGAGTCTTGTGTCATATTGAGGGCAATTTCCATGAATTCAGATTCTGTTAATGTTTCTTCATGATGCAAATCCTCATGAGTTGTGTAGTCTCTGTTCGGTGGTTTTGTTCTGGGTGTTCCTTTTCGATGAGTTCTGTCTTCGAACAACGGGGCCAGTTGTCCCGATGCGACAACCTCCTTTCCTTTTTTTCTTGCCCCTGATTTTGGTGAAACCAGCCGGTGTTTCCTTTTGTTTTTGCTTGTAAAGTTGCCTCGATCAGAGGGTCTCTTGTGATTTGTAATAGACCTTTTGTCTCTAGGATCATGCATCCGTTTTGACTCTTTTTCCTTGGAATGGGTTCCCCTGTTATTTTTTCGCTTCTGGAGATGATTGTTGCTTTTGAACTTTGGTTACCCCTTCCTGCAGTCAGCCCTGGTTTCTTTTTGTATGTTTTTGTCCCCCTTTTACTGGGACCCAAGTCCTTCAGTTGTGTGTCTGATACTTGCTTCCCAGATACTGACTGGCTCGTAGTCTGTGTTTCCGACCGCAGGTTGTTGTTTTGCGCCAAGAGTGATATGTTTTTGGGTTTGGTTGTTCTGTTTGATACAATGCCTCTTTCTGGGCCGTTTTTTGAGTGGGCCCTGTTTGAGTAGCTTTGTCGACTGCTTTTGGTTTATTTTGCTCTCTCGAGGTAATGAAACCTTCCAGGAAAGATAGTCTGGTTTGTGCCATTTAGGGCCTTGTAAAGTTTTGTGAATGGAGCCAAAGCGATTGTTAAGGTAGACATTAGTGAAAAGAGATCTGTTTTTTTGCTGGGGGTTTGGTTTCCTACACCCCTGCCTGGTTCACTTGAAGTATTGGGTTTCCGGGGCGTGTGTAGGATAGGTGGCGACGTTTGTGTTTCCTGTGGTTCCTTTCTATCGTTCTATTTTGCTTGGTTCCCTTTTAGTTTTGATAATGGATCACGGTTTAACGGTGTCCCATGAGTCGGGAACTCCTGAGGCCTTGCTGATGGTAGTTCTGCCTCTGAAGCGTCTTTCCCTTTTGCTGGGTGCGCTGTCAGACTGTCCGCTTTTGATGCTGCCCTTGAGATAGCCATATCGTCAGTTGTCCGTCCGAGTGCTTCTAGTGTATCCTGGTGTTGCCTTGATGTTGGAAGGATTGATGGTTTGCAATGCATTTATAATCTTGTCTTGTATAGCATAGGATAGATGTGGGGATCTCAGAAGTCTAGAATGCTGTAACAGTGTGTTTGGTGGTTGTTTTCTTATGTTTGTGTCGATGATTAATTTAGGCACTTTGTGGCCATCCATGTTTGGTTTTGGAGTAGATTGATTTTCCATGTTGATTGGTTGCATTCTTTCCATGGCTTCTATTGTTCCTTCTAGAATCTCTATGTCTGTAATCTCGTTGGTGCTTGAACCTGTCTTTTTTAGACTTTTGTGAAAGAAGTTTTCCAGGACCCCTTTTGTTGACCCAGGATTTTTTGTTGCCAGATATTATTTGCATCCCAATTTGTGGCGCTTTGAGGGCCCGCCAGTAGGAGAGGATGAGTCCGACTTTTGTTCTTGCATTTGGACAATGGGTCTGCTAGAATCCCTTCATTTTTTGATGGGTGTGTTTTTTTTGTTAGCCGTTTTAGTGGTTTGTTTGCGCGTCCTCCTTTTCGAGAGTGCTTCCTCTTTTCTTTTTGACGATCCATTATCGGTACCTTTTTATCAGTAAGGTCTCTCTTTCGGGCCCCAGTTTTGTGTGTTCTCCTGTCTGTGTCTGTATTTGAGTCATCAGTTGTTTCGTATGAAAGATCCTGTGCCAAAGCCTGTGGAGTAGCTGGAGGAGTTTTCAGGTCCTCCCTAGCCATTATGAGTGGGACCTCTACAGCAAATTTTATTGAGTCACGTTTAGCTACTCCAAGACCCAATACATTTGATGGCCCTGTGAGTTTTTCCAGTTGTTCCGATTCCCGATTTTTGTCAGATGTGGGGGAGGAGAGCTGTTCCTTTTGAAGACAATCCGGGGGTGAGTCATCAATATTCCCATCAAGCTTTGGGTTAGGAGTCGGCATTGCCCCTTCACCATTGTAATTCTCCTCTCCTACCTCCTCCCGTGAGAATTGGAGCTCCACCCTCCCTCCAATCGTGGTTGATTTTAGTCCAGTCAGCTGGCAGTGTGAAACTTCCTCCGCCGCTGGGGTCGGTGGGTCAGTGGTTCCTCCGTTTCCTCAAGGGGCCTTCCATTCTGCTAGACCCTCGCTTGCCACAGGGGCCAGCAGCGTTAACTTCTGTGTTTGGTTCGCTAGCAGGGCCCCGGACGGCAGGGGGTTGTCAGAGGGCGCCTCCACACGCTCGCCCAGAGGGACCCACTTTGGCTCCTGCACAAATGGCTGCGGCTCATCCCCATGCTTCAGTGCCAAAGGCACAGCCTCAGTTTGTTTGTTTGTTTTATTATTTGTATAGCGCACCAAACCCAAGGGTATTCGGGCGCATTACAAGGTTACTCAAGGCTTAGTACAGAGGAAATATGTACAGTACATAGGAAAACTCGATACTTGTATACAATGTAGAAAGGGACAAAAATACAAACTAGGTATTAACATATAGGCCCTCATTACAACTCAGGTGTTAAGGGTTAACGCCACCGTTAACCCTTAACACCTGATTCTGATTTTAACGCCTGCTTTTAGCAGGCGTTAAAATCCATGGCGCTAACCCGCCATGGTGCTAATTACGCCGCCGTAATTTACGGCGGCGTAATTAGCGCCTTCCCCACTCCCATTATGCCCTATGGGGCAAAAATGGGAATGGGGAAGGGAAAATGGGAAATGGGGATTTACCGCCCCACTCACCTTGGAATGGGGCGGTAAATCCGCCATCCAACATGGTGTAAACAGAGTTTACACCATGGTGGTAAAGTTGGTGCACTTAGCACCAAGGTCGTAATGACCTCCATAAAGTTGTAGGAATAACAGTGTGCTGAATATTTACAGAGAATATACCTGGGTCCAATATGTTACATCAGTTGATTAGAAGTAATGGTGAGCACGTGTAAGCTCTGGGAAAGATAGGGAGCTAGTGGTCAGCATCTTTTAGCGACCTTATTAGGTTATGTCGGAATTTTTGGTAAGACTGCTCTAGTCTCAGGGTAGGGGGGAGAGCATTCCAGAGTTGGGCTGCCTTGACCTGGAAGCTGCTACCTCCCAGTCTAGCCAATTTGTATCTGGGAATCAGAAGGCAGTTCGCATTGGATAGTCTAGTTGTTCTTGTTGTGGTTTTCAGGCTGATTCTGTCTGAGAGGTAGAGAGGGGCTGCCTTGTTGATGCATTTATGAGTGAGTGAGGCAACTTTGAGTTTGATTTTGTCCGCTGTGGAAAGCCAGTTATTGGTTCTGCGCACTTCTGAGATATGTTGTCTTCTAGCTAATCCTAGAGCAGCTCTCAGGGCGTTATTTTGCAGGAGTTTAATTTTCTTAGTTGCTTGTTTGGTTGCTCCAATGTACATGGCTTTAAAGTAGTCCAATTTTGAGAGAATAAGTGCTCTGCCAAGGGTGATGCAGCTATCGTTAGAGAGGAAGGCTTTGCCAGCTCGTATCAATTTGCAGGTATAGGCTGTGGCAGAGGCCATGGCATTCACATGTTTGTTGAGGGATAGGGTGGAATCCAGATAAAACCTCAGGGTTTTGCATTATTATTATTTTTTTAAAGCGGTCACACAGCCCGCAGGCATCAAGGCGCTGTGTTTTGACTTTAGCGACTGAGGTGATGTTTTGGTCTATGTTGAAGGCTGAGTGTTTAGGGCTACGTTTTTTAAGGGAAGATGAGATGCCTAGGATAATGATCTCAGTCTTGTCATCATTCAGGCATAGTCCATGGGTGGCCACCCATGCCTGGACGATGAGATAGATTTTGTTCACCAAGGCCAAATCCTTTTCATAATCACCTGAAAGAGGTGGGAGGATCTGTGTATCATCTGCATAGTTAGTGCAGGTGATACCCAGATGATCCAAATCATCGAAAAGGGGCTTTGTGAAGATGTTATAGAGGGTGGGTGAAACACAGGATCCTTGAGTCACACCACATGTAATGGGAGAAGGGTCAGCTGCAGCCATGGGTGAAAAAACTCTCATGGTGCGGTCACTGAGAAAGGATTGAATCCAGGCTATGGCTTCGGTAGAGAAGTGAGCCACTGTGTCAAGGTGACTGCACAGAACCTGGTGGTCAACCAGGTCAAAGGCGGCCGATAAGTCCAGAAGTAGAAGGAGGGCCGAGTCTCCTCTGTCCCTCAATTCATCTATCTGGGCCTTGAGGTCTATCAGTGCAGTTTATGTTCCGTGCTGTGGTCGGAAGCCTGATTGCCTTGAGCCCAGTAGGGAGTTAGCTTCCAAGTGTTTTTGAATTTGCGAGTCGGCCATTTTATCAATGATTTTAAGAAGAAATGGAACCGTAGTGAAAGGTCGGTAGTTAGTAGGGATAAGGGGGTCTAGTGTCTGTTTCTTTAGGAGTGGGAGCACCCATGATTCCTTGAGGTCAGTAGGGACGGTATTGGATGTAAAGGATGCATTAATAGGTTTTGTGATAAATGGTGACAGATCTCTGGCTGCATCTTTTATTAGTTGAGGAGGACATGCGTCACCCTGGCAGTTGGATGGTTTGAGAGAAAGTATAGTTTTTTTCGGTTTCAATTAAGGTGACTTTGGAAAACCTAAACCGAGGAGGGTCGAAGTTGTTTTTGGTGGGGTCTACTGCAGCTCTGATAGGCGTGGTACAGGTTAATGAAGTTTTTTTATTGGCAATTTTAGCTTGTAGGGTTGTGACTTTGTTAGCTAGAGCTTGCTGGATATTCGAGCACCAGAGTTTGTCCTTAGTGCAGTAGTCTGGCACCGGGATCGGGGCTTCCAGCTCTTTAAGGATAATAATAAAAAATATAAATAAATAATAAAAAGTTCCTTCGTGCTAGAGCTAGCTTGGGATATTCTTGCATTATAGGATTTGCGTTTGGCTAATAGATTTTCATTTTTGTATAGTGTTGTAATAGTACTCAGGTTAGTCTTGTTTTCTTCTGAAGGGAGAGTTTTCCAGGAAATAGCGCATAACCTTTTTTTGGCACGTAGTGTTTTAAGGTATGGTATGAACCATGTGTTGAGGTGTGCTTTGGGTTTACTTTGTCTGAGTTTGAGTGGGGCAATGGCATCTAAAGAGGTGGTCATGATCTGGTTATATTCTCTGACCATGTCATCAGGACCAAGATTGTCTGCAATGGCGTTGATTGTGGGTAGGATAAGTGATAGTAGATTATCACATGTAATATTCTTTTTATTCAGAGTGGGACTAGGTGGCGCTAGAGGTGCCGGAGCAGAGATAGGTTTATCGGTGACTAAAGTGAAGGTTATGAGGTAATGGTCTGACCATATCTTAGGGGATATGGAGGTGATATTAACCATACAATTATGGTCTGCTACCCAGTCCAGAATTCTTCCTTTGATATGGAAAGGGTGTAGCACTTTTTGTGAGAAGCCTTGTTCTGATAATATATTGGCCACGCTGGAAGCATGTGCATCCTTTGGGCCGCTATATAGCCTAAGTTGAGGTCTCCTAAAATTAAAACTTGGGAGGAGAGTTTGAGATTGTTAGAATCAATGCTAGATATCCTCTTCGAAGGTTCCAATGGGGTCTGGGGGTCTATATATTAGGTGGATTGTGAGTGTCTGGGAGGCGTTTATGTTGAGTTTAGCTGTCAGGTTCTCACAGGATTTAGTGTCTAGATGCGGTAATAGTCTGAGTTGTAGGTTATCTCTAGCAATGAGTGTGATACCTCCTCCTCTGGAGTCCACTCTGTCTGACTTTAGGATAATGTATCCTGAGGGGATGGCTAGTGAGAGGGCTGGCCCTGCTGCAGCATGGAGCCAGGATTCAGTGATCACTAAGAAGTCAAGGTCTGCCGCCTGTATCGTGTCTGCTATTTCGGTAGCATGAGCGATCATGGATCTTGCATTTATTAGCGCACTCTTGATGCATTTGCAGGCTGAGGTGAGGGTTGAGGAGCCTGAAGAAGGTTGCGAGTTGGGATAGTTGGAGTCTGAGGCCATAGTTTTGCAGTGGGCTTTACTTTTGGGGAGAGGTGTGACAGGTGAAGGGGCCGATCTTTTGTTGTTGGGGGGGAGGGTTCTTGCAGGAGGATCATGGAGTTTGGAAAGTCTGGATCAGAGTCTTTCATTTCTGGCGGGCAAAGTGCAGGGATATGCTTGGGGCTGGGTTGTGGTGGTAGTTAGCAATGGGTATAATCAGAAGATAGGTTGTGGCTATCACGGTAAGGAGGAGAGTTAGTAGGCTCCCTAGAGTGTGCATGTTTTGAGTAAGCTTAGGTATGCTGCTTGTTATGAGGAGAGATGGATCCCTGTATGCGAGGGATCGGTGCCCTGGCAGGACTATGCGGGCACAGCAAGTTTGGGTAATAAGGACAGTTAGTGCAATGCAAACATACTAGGTTTGGGCGACCAGGGCAATCAATGTAGACACAGCAGGTTTAGGCAATCAAGACAATCAATGTAGACACAGCAAGTTAGGGTATCCCGGGCAATCAATGTGAACCCAGCAAGTTAGGGTAATCCAAGCAATCAATGGCAAGGCAATCAATGTGAACACGGCAAGTTAGGGTAACCCAGGCAATCAACGTGAACACAGCGAGTTTGGGCAGCTAAGGCAATCAATGGCAAGGCAATCAATGTGAACACGGCAAGTTTAGGTGAGCTGGGCATTCTATGCAGGTACAGTAGGTTTGGGTACTCCGTACGGTTAATGCAAGCTTAATGGGTATAAGCATACGAGCAGTGGTCAAGTGGGCAAACCAAGTACAGTGCAATGCAGATACAATGCAGCTAGCCAGGCAGTTCATATAAAGGTGTTGTTGTTGAGGGCGCACTTATAATGGGTCGACGTGGGCAGTTCAAGTAAGCAGGTAGATACTGTGCTTGCAGATGAGGTAATCAAGGATTCTGTGTGGAAGCTATGTGGCTGATAGAAAGACAGTGTAGTTGTCGGTAGGGCAATCGGGCGCAAGCTGGATGTACTTACAACTTACAGACGGCAGAGTCAGAGACATATAGTAGGGAACAGTGGTTTGGCATGTGCACGTTCTCTAATTATGTGCATGGTGAGATTAGCATGGGGGATGCATGAATAGGGTGTTCGGTGGTCAATCAGGATAGGCAAATATGCCCAATACTAGTAGACCAAAATATCTGTGAAGGGCTCATAGCCAACACGAGTCGAACAATGGGGAGGAGCTGGGAGTGTCACCAGGTTGTGGAAGTGGGCATTCTAGCTGGAGGTGTTCGGCCGTCTAGGATACAGCAGACGTGCGACCTCCTCCTCTTATGGGGACACAAGGCGACAGTCGATACTGGTAGATCCAGAATAGGGCATAGTGGCGCGCGCCTCGGCCCGACGCGGCACGACAGGCTAGGACAGGCACCAGCCCTCTCTCGGGGCCTTCCTGAGGAGGGCCAGCTTACGCCTGCTGGCGGCTGATTGGGCACTTTCAAGCCCGGTTAGCCAATGGCAGTGGATGATGGATCGGGATGGATGTAGGCAGGTGAATGGAGGATGCCTAATGCCTCCCAGCAGCCATCTTGGAGCGGACGTCCTCGTGCTTCATGGAGTTCGAATGTACCAAAAAGTTAAATAAACGCTGCGTGGCGTTCGGTTTCATAAGCTACTGCAGTGCGATTTGCAGCCATTTATGTGGGCGCATTTAGCCGCGCTTTTGTACATAAAAAATGAAAGTAATTCAGGGATGATCAGGAAAGCTCATGGGCTTACCTAAATGATCAGAGGAAGCTCCAGCTTCTCCTCTGCACCGAAGCACTGCTCCAGCAGCGTCGGTGGGAGCTCCTGCTCCTGGGTAGGGTCGAGTGGACTCTTGCTTCAGGCAAGCCCCCCCCGAGAGACCTTCCGTCAGTGCCACCGTGGAATCCCCCCCAGCGAGTTCCTCCTCGCGGCCGCACTGTTTTCGCAAATCAGACAACTTGCGGCCACTTGCGCTGACCCATCGGTAAGTGAGCCATTTTCAGGGCTCCTTCTTTCATCTTGTGGTGGGGCGTTTTATAGTAGATGAGTCCTGGTGTTGCTGTTATTTTCTCTGAGTTGGACTCTGATGCATTTGAAGTATGATTATGGGCTTTAGGCAGTGGGGATAAGGTTGGGGTTTGGGAGGTGTCAAGTGCATGCAGTAAGTCTGTATGTTTGCCCAGTATGTTCCTATTTTTACAGTGTTTCAAGGGACTGCGATGTTCAAGTCTGCGGTCCTCACTCCGGGTACGTTGACTGCGAAGCCAGTGTCCCACCTCCTCTCAGGAGGTTGTTGACATAATGATTTGTTTCCTACAAGCATTGAAGTTTTTGGTGTTGTAGGCGGCTACAGGCAGCAGAATCCTTCAGTCTCAGTCCGCTCTGGGATTCACTCCCTGGCAGGTTTGTTAAGTTGTGTTGGTTCCGGTTTAGCAGCTTCTGTTGGCGTACCCAGATCAAAGGCTCGTGGCCCGCAGTCTCCGGTAGCCGAGGTCTCTCATAATGACAGTGTTATTGGTTGTGGGCAGGCTCTTGCACCCAGCACCCAAGCAGCCACAGCCAACCGCAAAGTAAGTTGCGCCCTTCACTGGCGCAGGCTTAACGCCGCAAGGGTAGCTACGGCCTCAGCTACAGTGATAGAACAGTGAAACAAGAGTTCAGCAGGCTGCAGGCTGCAGGTAGGGTGAGGTCCTCTCCAACTCCACGCTATGCGCAGTGCAGCCACAGCCAACAGCAAAGTAAGTCACGCCCTTCACACGCCATAACTGCGCTCTGATTAGCAGAAGCTCTGATTAGTAGATGCAGAAAGCCCTGCTGTTTTGAGAAGATGGTCACCCATGCCTGAATGACCATCAGGTGCAATGGCCATTTTATTTAAGTCAGTGTTTTCAGTCTGTTGTTTTACTTTTGCTTCGTTTAGAGAGGCAATTTGTTTGGATGGCTCTGCACTTTCATGGGAAGAATAGGTGGTTAGTGGTTACATTTCCTGAAGGTGAAGTTAGAGGAGAAGGCAATCTGGCCTTAGGTGCTCTGGAGCAAAGAAAATGGGGGATTGGACTGCAGAGCAGAGGGATCTTGGACTGGGATTGTGTGTTATGGAGGTGAACTAGTCTGGCAGCAGAAAGTGAAGTTGTGGTTGAGGTGACAGAGCACCATGGGGTAGTTAGGCGTGAGGGGCTGACCTGGGAATCATAGGCATGTACAGGAAGTGGCTTGGGGTGGCACATGCTACCCCTGGGATCTGATTGGCCAGCCTAGGTGCCAACCCATTATCCTAAACTATGATTATGTGTGTGTGTGCTCATACTTCATGCCACCCCTGCATAAGTCAGTGCCCCACTTGGGCCACCCCAGTCAAGAGTCTGGACATGAAAATGCAAGGGAATGCTTCAAAAGAGAGGAACTATGAGCTGGTATACGTCACTCCCAGTGCAGGGGTGAGGGTATGTTTGCCATGGTGAAAAGGGGGGCTTGTTTCAGTGTCACAATATGTGTGGGTGACTAAAGTTGAAGATATGATGGAATAGAAGGGGTCCCCACAGCAGTAGGCTTTTGGTTGTTTGGGTGTCTAAGGCTGAATTTAGAGTCTTGAAACTATCTTTCCAGGTCTCTCAAACTGATATATGTAGTAGGATGGTAGCCCGCCAACTCCTCTGGTAAAATCAAGATGGTGCCCTGCATTGAGACAATGGGTTAGTTTAAGAAGCTGCTTTCAAGAACATTGCATGCAAATTCTTCCTGCCATAGACACACGTTTGATCACTCGGGGTGCTTTCCTGTAGGATGGACTGAGGCATGTGGTCCGAAAAGGGTGGCAGCTGGAGCCTACTTGTCACCTCGGGGCTGATATTGTGGCTCATGTTACAATGATGTGCACAGAGAGGAGTATGTGGCATAGTGTCACTAAGTGGGTAGGCCCAGTGCACAGTAATGACTGATGCGTCATAGGCAAAGTTTGAAATGTGAGGACAAGTGCAGTTACCACACCAAAGAAGCTTGGCCTGAATTCCTGAACGGTGCCTGGTCACTTTTGCACAGGCATGAAGAGGAGACTCTACTTCAACTCAGTGCAGTACAAAGTATGAGTGAGAAGCCTGAGGCCAAGTGCAATTACTACACCCAAGAAGCTTGGCCTGTGCTCCTGAACGGCACCTGTTCATTGTTGCAGACAGGAGGAGGAGGCTGTACTTCAACTCAAGCACTGCTTGAAGTGCGAGGACAAATGCAGTTACCACAACCAGGAATCAACCTGCTTTTTCTCCAACTGTGAATCTGTTGGGTGATGAGTCCTCATTCATGTGGCTGTGTAACAGCCTACAGAAAAAGAAACTGGACAGGGGTTAGATCATTTGATTGTTAAATCTCCAGCTTTGTTGGAAGCTTTCTCCACATAACCCTCTCAGGGTGTTTAACAGTTCTTAAATGAGAGTGGTGAACTCTCGGTCTTCAGTGACATGAAGGAAACGCCTTTTGATATTTTTTCTCTACCTTGTGCTCTACATCATTATCGGCTCTCAATCCTGGAACCCTTGATTAGATTGTGCTAAAACATCAGTATAGAGGGTAAAACACCCTCTGCCCGCCGTAAAATGTTCTAAGAAGTTAGATATTCTGGCTACAACCTTTACATCTAAGGAGAGTAAACTCCAAGATTCACCACTCCTTCCTGTTGAAGCTCCGAAACATCTCTGGGGATGTTTGTGGTCTCGTGCAGAAAGGATGCGACCTAGCAGTTTGGGTTCACTGCCCCTTTTGGGGTGGCAACAAGCCTGATTTGCATATGGCTTGGCAGGTGAAGAACGAGGAATACCAGAGGTTAAGATTTATTCCAAACCTTCCAGCCATCACCTCTTTTATTTTGCTATTGTCACCCTGAGTGGGACAATCATGGATCCTGTGTCTGCTGGGCCTAGAGACCCAAGCTTCTCCTCACTGATGATGCCCAATGAGGCTGAAACATGCCTGGGGATGCATGCAATCTCTTGCCGAAGGGATGTGACCTAGCAGTTCGGGTTGAACTGCCCCTTTGGAGGTAGGAACAAGCCTGATTTGCATATGGCCTTTCCCCTTTTGAAATGCCTTGGCCGGTGAAGAACTATGGTCTGGAGGGTTGTCTAGAGCAATGCCAAAGGTTAAGATTTATTCTAAACCTTCCAGCCATTAACTCTTTTGTTTTGCTAATTTCTGGAAAAGCCCATAGAGGTTGATTATGCTTTCAGTATAAATGTACATTTGAGTAGCAATTGTGGAACCTTTGGAAGAATCTACTGATCTTTGCCGAGAGGACATTTTACAGGCCTTTCATAAGATCGTTCATAACCGTCTATCGTCATTAATTAATCCACCAAAGAGGTTTTTGGAGGTTTTGGCTTTGAACCAAAAACATTTCAAAACTCCCTCATAATAGGAAAATATTGAAAAAGATAGCATATCAGTGCTTGAATATAAAGCATAGTTCAAGGGTATTTTTGAGACCTTTGAACATAAACGATAATTCTATAATGTCACTTTTGGTAAAGTCAAGTTCCAGAGGTAGGAGGACACTAAGAATGCCCCCAAAACCAAGAAGAAAAAGAATAAGGAGTTGTCAAATAATGAGCCCTATCTTAAAATGGAGCAACCATCTAGCATACAAGATGTAATGTGTCAAGAGAGAACCTCAATGAAGGGAACCGTGAATCATCTGATGCCCAAGATGGAGCAACAAATGAATTTTGATTGTCCCCACATACAGGGAATGATAATACTTGGCCTTACACTATGGTGTCTGCAACGTTGGAATAAGGGAACTTATGCTTAGATTTGACAATCACATCCTTGATAAAGGTTTTGGGAGCCACCAATAAGGTTTGCTCCTCGCCAAGAAATCTGGTGTTTGGTCTTAAACTAATTTTTAAGGATTCTGATATGACAATTTTCAACCATTCAACGCTTTTTCCTTTGTTAGCTATGATACCCTCTCTTCGACATAGCTCAGGTTGAATTTATGGATGACAAAAGAGTGCATTTTGTAGTCCATCATATGAACTCTAGAATGGTATTTAATCTGGTGATGGCTGACTTTGATGATTTATCAACATTTGTTTTTGATGTATTTCCTTATAATGCTCCTTTTGATGACTCGGACCCTGAAGGGTGTGATATGAACAAATCAAGTAATAAATACATGTATAAAACTTTTGAGCAAAGGGATTCTAATTTAAAAATAAAATGCACTAGAGTGGTAGAGGGTATCTGGAGGCTATAATGTTTGGGAAACACCTCTTTTTCTCATAAAGTTGATAATGATTTGTCTTCATTGCAGATGTTCTTCCAGTATAAAAACACCATCTTTAGTGGAGGAAATATGAGCCTCATTTATTGGAATTTCAGCTGCTACTCAAGCTAGTTAAATTGTCAGTCTTCATTTTGGGATCTACGTAATTATAATTTACTTATGTGGAATGAAGTGTGGTTTTTGGAGGTCCCTTGTCTTGATGGATGTACCATTTCTTTAAAGAAAATGGTTAAGGGTCTTAAAGGTCACCTGGGTTTGTTAATAATCGGAGTTGATCATTATTTGGTCGATAAGGTGCATTTTTGGGGTTTGGTGTCTGCTAGTCTTTGGAATTGAGGGTTTCTTGGGACTTAGGATCTGAGGTTGGATACCTTTCACTGGTAAATATTAGACAGCCTTTTGTCTTTTTGGTATAATCTCACTGGTTCAGATTGGATAGCCTCGTCAGGAGATTTAACTTGTTTTTATCCAGACCTGATGCACACAGGTCCTAATAATTACTTCTGTTCAAATGACGCCATTCCAACTGTAACTTACTGGGAAGGGAAGGGAATGGCTATCGTTGGACAGAAATGATGAACTTCTGCTGTATGAAAAAATGGAATGGTAATGTTACCGAAGACATGTCTAGCCTTTCAACCTCTCTAAGAATACAATCTATGGTCTCCCCTTAAAATAACACAATTTAACCAGGGTTTTGACTCCTTTCTGCAAGATATTTCTGAAAAACAAAGATTACACTTATTTTGTCCCCCTAATTTTAAATGTTTTATAGATAAAATGTTCTACTTGTTTTACCTACTAGAATACAGTCCAGTCTAAAGGGTCATATTAAATCTGATGAGTTTGATTCTGCTGTTCACTTTAAAAAATTGAGAATACCATAGAGCAGTTAGGAGATTGGTAAGGGAAAAACATATTCCTTTAATTACTATGCAGTGATTAGACACAAGTTAAAAAAGAATTACCGAAACTGGCAGAGAAAATATAAACATGTACTTACTTTACGAGATTGCAAGGCGATGTTAAAAATTACTCTGAGGAAACAATTAACTGAGTTTTTTTTAAGCATTAATGAAATAAATGGCAATCAGTACAATTTTCAAATTAATTCCATTTCATAGCCCTCTTGGGTGGCCCCTGTTGGCCATTGTGTTCATGGATGTGCTGAATGGAGCTCAGAACGTATTAATTGAGAAACTGCTATCTCAGAAGGGTTCCTTTTCTGCTGCTGCCAATGGAAACAGGAACATTAAATTGAAAATCCCCAGAGTAACTGGTCCAGATGGGCTTTCAAGCTTAATCTTGAAAAGAAATCTAAAGCTTTGGCCAGAAATCCTGTTTGCTTTATTTAATAGAATAATACTAACGTCTGAGTTACTCTTTGTGTTATATTATGAGTGATAAAGGTAGGCTAAAATCGGAATATCAAATAAGTGCACTAACCTGGTCAGTCTGTCGGTCCGGGAGCAGCAACGGCAGAATGCAAGAGTCTCCCTGAGGATCCTGCTCCCCCACCGTAACGGGACAGCCAGCGGGGGAAGGAGCACGAACCCCAGGGAAACCCTCTGGGGAATAAAACCCTGGACAAAATGGATGTAAGTCCCTCGGGTGGATGGAATCCTTCAGATGTTGAATCTCTGTGGTACAAAGCCTGGGTTTTACAGAGTAAGGAAAATGATAGGTGAGTATGTGAGATGACAGAAGTAATGTAACAGAGGTAGAACGGAAGGAGTAAGATCTTACAGGATTTCCAATACAGGAAAAGGCGTTAAATGGGATGATGAAACACCATGGATACGGAATCCGTCTGAGATCTGGACCCCGAATACTCCGGAGGTTCCTAAAAGGTGGAGGTGAGTAAGTAAAGGCAATGGGGATAAAATGAGCAGGTCAAAGAAAGAGGTAACTCACTGTTTTAGAATGGACTGGAACAGAGCTTTCACCCGATCGCTTAAAGAGGCGAAGAGGATCGTCTGGATCAGAAGGACCCGGAAGTACAAGTGGACTCAAGAGGGTCGGGAGGAGCTGGCGCTGTAAAGGAAATCTGAGGTAGCGGGAGAGAACAAATAAAGAGATTAGCATAGGAAAGGGAGAGCAGCAAGTTCAGAGGAATCAGAATTGCCCTGAATGCAAACCTACGGAGCGCCTCTGCAAACAGTAGCGACGCTACGAGGAGAGCGCCGCTGGTGCTTTAATGGGATCACGTGACTTGCTACCGGCGTCAGTTGCGGACGTGAATAGACTAGACTGCTGATGCTCGTATACCCGGGATTGGCTGTCCTCGGTGCGGCAGAACGTTGTATTGATCCACAAAGTCTTCTCCTGTAGAACAAGGACCAACGTCTGAAAGGTGTAACACTTTGTATGGAACAAGTGTCATATTATACCAATATTCAATAAGGGAGATCATTTAAATATAGATAACTATCAGCCAATTTCCCTTTGCAATTTTATTGCATCTATGGTGCTTACTAACGCGGACCAGTGTGCTGTGCAGTCTGGTAGACCCTAGAAGCATCAAATCAGGTTTAGGAAAAATGTAAGAGCAACTCTAAATGGTTTTATGGTCAATATTTTTCAGTGTTAAGCATGGAGGCAAGGTATTTTGTCGGTATATGCAGCTTGTGTAGCCCTGATGGCTGCCTTTGACCATGGGAATAGGTGCCGCTTATGGAAGAAGTTGTAAATGTGGGGCATACCGATGGTCTCTTGAAAATTTTAATCATACTCCGGACAAAGCTCACAATTCAGGTATGATTCGACATTCTTAGTACCCTGTCCATAGCAATTGTTAAATATTGAGGCCGAGACAGTGTTGTGTTCTTGCCCCTTGCATATTTAATTTGTACTTTCTGATTTAAAAGAAGCATTCAACAGAGTTCATTTTTTTTCCTCCCAAAGTCGGATACCTTCGTATTAGGTGGATGGCCTTTACCGATAACATTATACTGTTCGTTTCCAGCCAAATAGATCTACAGCGCCATTTAAAAGTTATGGGATCCTATGCTAAAGAAAATAAATAATAGATTAACATTGGTAAGTCAGCAATTAATAACTTTAAATATGGAAGGAACTCATTTAACTATAAGTGGTGGCTTAACGATTATGATCTTTAGGCAGTACAAGATTTCATTTATTTGGGGTTTCCTGTCTGTGATAAGGTCAGGGAATGTAATTTGACAGATTAAATATGAAAATGGCACGCCCCTTGTAGCTTGAATGAAGATAATGAGAGGCAAATTCTGTTGTTTTTCCATTATTCCGTGGACCAATTGTTACAAAACGAAGGTGACCTCATTTTGTATATATCATCTTGTAATTTATCATATAAGTAACTAGGAGAGACTTGATTCAAAGGTGGTATTTTGAAAAAGGTTTTGAATTCACCTCCTTCCTTACCGAAAGTCATCGTTTGGCACAAGTTAGCCCTGTTGTCTCTGATGTCCTTAGAAGAATTGATAGCACTAATGATTTATGTTAAGATATTCGACACTGGAGAGATCCAAGATGGCCGCGAAGCTGTGAGGACGCAGCTGACCGAGCTCCGTGCCCCATCAAAAGCTTTGAACTGCGGATTAAACATTAAAAGCATAATATACGCTTGGAATATTCAGCGCACCCGAGCATCAGGTAGCGAAGTTGATTTTGGCTGCAACACAGCATTGGTAACACTGTGAAGCCGTTGCAAGTCGGGAAGTGCGATCAATTGCATTGTGGAGCTGTATCCCTGTGGGACAACACGCGAGGCTCAACAATTATTTATAGAAGGGGGACGCAGCAACAAGAACTTGCCTCGTACTTCCGAAACTGCAGAGAAGAGTCTTGAAGAGCAAGGGGAAATGTATGTACTTGCGGTGCAGCTGCACAGAGGGACAACACCCAAAACACTGCCCAGCATAGTGGAGAGTGCCCAGGGAACCTAGTTGAAGGTTTTGATTCTGGGCATGGCCTTATGGTATCCAAGGCATTGGTTGAGTGACTCTCACTTCGAGTGATATCACCCGGTGCAGCACAGAGCCCCCCCCCAGGGAAAACGGCAAGCCGCATTGGACCTGGCAGACTCCTAATAAACCCTTTTCTCCTTAACTGTCGAGGCGGTGTGCTTCTCATATTCTGAACTTTAAAGCATGATAGTGGTAATAAGAGATAAGGCACAGTCTCTCGGAAAGATTATACATGTACTACAGCAGGAATAGAGATTGTATCCCCGGGGTGCTTACAAATATACCAGAAATAACACTGTGCAGGGGTCTTGGAGGACAGGGGGATAGCAGTTAAGGACAGCCCTCAAATAGCATCTGCCCAAGCCTTTCAACGCTTTTGGGTGGTACTTACCTGCTTAAATAGTGCTTGAGAGAGGAGAAACCCGGTCTTTAAGTGAACAAGACTCGTGGGAGGGGTGAGTCTCTCATCTTGTTTAGGGTAAATCTGATTACAACACTACTTATATTGGACATTTTCTGGTAGGTTAAAAGAACAGTGTGATTTACAGAACACAGAGAAATACTTAACCACTATCTGTAGTAGGATACTTACAGGGGAGCACTCGGTCAATGTCAGGACCTAGGGGGAAAAGAAAAGAGTGTACTTCCTCGCTCCCACCTACTCCTAAAGAGAATCCGATCAGAAGCTGTTGGCTCAGGTCAGGAGGGGGGGCATAAGAACCCTGAACACACTGGACAGCAAGCCAAAGTACAGCAGGACAGTGCGATTACCAGGATGGTGGCCTCAAAAGAGGATGTTGAGCAGTGTTTACAAGTTTTTTAGGACAAACCCACTGCTTCTTTACAATTGCAATTCAACAATTCTACCTCAGAATTTGAATCCGCCTTATCAGACATACAAAAAGATGCTGCCTCTCTCTCGGAAAGGACAGATACTAATGAGCAGGCACTACAAGATTTAGCACAGGAATCTACGAAATCGGAGTTGCTTCTTGAACAGTTGGCAAGGACAACATATAATGTGGAGCAGCCGTTTGAAGACTTGGAGAACAGATCAAGGAGGTCCAATGGCTGTATACAGAACATTCCAGAATCGATGAACGCCTCGGCCCTAAGAGTGGAAGTTACAGGTGCCTACTAAATACTGATGCGGAGGTAAAAAGTCCCATAGACTCAATTCATAGAGTCGGTCCAAAGCATCAAGATCCAGGTGCCCGCCTTAGGGACACGTTGGCAGCATTGGCAAGTGACCCGCAGAAGGAACAATTTCTTAGGGAAGCCAGGAGAGTGACACAGATAACACTTAATGGGAATGATATTCAACTGTACCAGGATCTACCCCCAAGGACACTACAATAAAGAAGAGATATGTGCGAGATCCTGCAACATCTACAAACCCAGAAGATACAGATGGACTTTCCCTTTCAGTCTTTTATTCACTTGGGAGGGTAAACAGCATTGGGTTATGACGTAGGAGGAGGGGACACGAATTCTGCAAATAGACCAGATGAAACAACCTTGAATGCAACCTTATGCTTCACGAGGACCAACATACTGTGAATGGACAACTGTACAACAGACCCGGATAAGAAATCAAAAAGGCCCTCCACTTGTGGAGAAGTCTCCAGAACCCTGAAGGGTCAAGATCTTACTTGGCTACCGGCGTTAGGGAGAAATAAGGTACTTTTCTGCAGATTGAGATTGTTATGGTGTATAACTGGGGCACGACAGAAGCTCATCTTGGAACTCACTAAAGACAAATGGATACCCTGCACTTATCCCTGATTTAAGCAGGTAGGCCATCCCTTTGGCTGGAGTTCAGAGAGAGAATAGCAAAGATGGTCTACACCAGGGAAAAGGGGAAATTGTTGGGGAATTGTTGGGCAGGGGAGGGGAAGGCATAGGTAGGAGGCTGTGTGAGAATGTTACAGCGGTTAGGGGAGCGGTGGTACACAGAACCAAACACAAAGGGATAGAAAGAAGCAGTTAGAACTGCATACTAAAAGTAGCGGTTGGGCAAATTGACTTTTACTTCTGTTGTTTGACCCTTAATATAAGGGGGATCAATTCCCCCGTAAAGAGGAGGAAATTGGAAAGGTTACTTAACATACATCATCCTGATCTTATAGCTTTACAGGAAACACATATTAAACATCAGGACCGTCATAAGCTAAAACTAAAGCAATTCCTGATTATTAGGATGGCTAACGCAAAGGGGCAGACAGCAGGGGTACTTATCGCTTTCAAGACAAATTTGCAGGTTTCCATTCCATTATGAAGGTGCAAACTGATAAAGATGGCCGCTTTCTTTATATCATAGTGCAAATGGGCTTGTTGATCTTAACTCTGGCATCCCTATATGCCCCAAAAAAAGGCCAAGAGGGCTTTTTGAAGACAGCATTGTCCAATTTGGAACAGTTTGGTCAGGGTGAAATGATTGTGATAGGGGATCTGAACGTTACATGGGACCCTATATGAGATAGACGTTCTAACACTACACATGCTCGTCCCTTACTTTCCTTAGCCCTTAAACAGAAATTTGATCTGTTGACAATTAAGGATTTGAGGCCTACTCTCAAAGGAGAGAAAAGGCTGTGTACATACTACTCGCACTTTCACAAATCCTTTTCCAGGATAAATTATCCTTGGGCCTTGATTAGGTTGATAGGAAGAGTGACACAAATTGAAACACAAACAATCACCATCTCAGACCATGCCCCTTTGACCATGGATCTTAAATTCTCTGAAGCCGTCCCGACACTCTGGAGCTGTAAGTTCCTGAAAGAATTGATGTCAATTCCGGTTATTTGTGATGAAATTGAAGGGAAAATTAAGGAATATTTCAATTCTAATATAGACGATAAAGTGAGTTTAGGTGTAGTTTGGGATGCGTTTAAAGCAACCCTTTGGGGGAACTCATTGTGATACATGCATATAGGGGGAAGATTAGACGTAAAATAGAAATATTGTTGAAGGCTGAAGTAAAGGCTACCCTGAAACAAATGGAGCTAGACTCATCCCTGAGTCTTCCAAGGCGATATCGGAATGTTAGCAAGACAATTAAAATGGAAAATAGCATCCAAGACAATTCAATGAGTGGAAGATACAATGAGAAAGAAAGTAACTACGACAGAAGAAATTATAGCCCAGTTCTGAGCATTTTACTTTACTTTATATAAGTCAGATTCGCCAGATCAGAGAGCACAAAAAAACTACTTGCAATCAATCCATTTGGAAAACATTTCGGAAGAAGATAGAGTGAATCTAGATAATGACATTAACAGAGAAGAAGTACTGTCAGTTATAACTAACCTTCGAATAAATAAAGCGCTGGGATCGGACAGGTACATTGCCTCCTTTTATCTAAAGTCTTGTGCAATATTAGCCCCGAAGCTAACTGATCTTTTTAATTCTCTTCCTAGGAGTGGCAAAATAACAACTTCAATGGAAGACGCTAAAATAATCCTAATTCCGAAGCCAGGAAAGGATCTAGCTAAATGCTGTTCATATCGTCCAATTGTGCTCATGAACATTGATGCAAAAATATATACAAAATTTCTCGAAAACCGACTTGAGGGCTTTATGCCTCATCTCGTCCATCCCGACCAGACAGGATTTATTAAAGAGCAACAAACCCACAACAATATACAGCAAATTTGTCATTTAATTGAAAAAGTGGCTAAAAAGGAAGACGCAGCGGTCTTGGTGTCTTTACATGGCGAAAAAGCATAAGACCGTGTGGAGTGGTCCTTCCTATTTAACAGTTTACAAGTTATGGGTTTTAATCCCAAATACTTAGCAATGGTAAAAGCTAGTTATGTGCATCCCTCAGCCAGGTTTCTTATAAACAGTCAACTCCCCCCACAGGTCTCTCTTTGTAGAGGTACAAAACAGTCCTGCCCCTTTTCTATTCTTCTATAGGCATTACGCTTAGAAACATTAATATCACGGATTTGACAATCGGAAATAATAGAAGGCATATCCTTTGGGGAGACACTCATAAACTGATGGCATATGCTGATGATATGCTCCTCGCAATCAGTAATCTGAGTATTTTGTTTTATGTGGCATTTGCCCAATTGGAAATGTTCAGTGTAGTGACCGGTCTTAAAATTAACATCACAAAGTCCGAAATCTTGAATCTGGGGCTGAAATTTGGCGAATTTTCTAAAGCAATGAAAGAGACGCAGCTTTGTTGGACGCCAAAGGGCATTTGAATCTTGGGAGTGAACATTACACGTTCTCTTGGGGAATTATATTCTGCCAATTTCCGCCCCCTATTAGTCAGAATTCAGAAGCTCGTCCAGCCCTGCAGTCCTTTAATGATCTCATGGCTCGGAAGGATCAACTCAATTAAAATCGTGATCTTATCTAAGGTGTTGTATTTGTTTCAGGCTCTCCTGATCCGAATCCCGGCTTCCTTTTTCCATACAGTATATAAAATAGTATTGAAGTATATATGGAAAAATAAACCCCCCCGTACTGCATTGAAAACATTAATGCTGCCTCCAAACAGAGTCACTGCTTCCAATACTTTCAAGTTCGCCATTGGCTGATGGCCCCACACAATAAGGCAGCAGCGTTAAGACTACTTACACCATTTGAGTAACTTGTAACTTCTCGCTCGGGGGATAAACATTTGATCTCCAGATTATATAACTTCTTAACAGGTGAACCTCCACCAAGTGTTCCTACATTTCAACTGACCTGGGCTAAGAACTTGGGGTTCATGCCTACAGAGGAATCATGGTCCCGTTTATGGTTAGATAATCCGACAATGACAAGATCCATACAAATCAGTACATTTTGGTTTAAAGTAATGTATCAATGGCACTATACCCCTGAATGGTTATACAAAATCACCACATCAGTTCCGATCTCATGTTGGAGGGGTTGTGGGGGAGAGGAAATTGGTTGCATATATGGTGGTCATGCCCTAAACTCTCTCAATTCTGGGAGGAAGGGCAGGACAAAATGAGGGTAATGTTTGCTTTTAAGACTGAGAGACCTCTCAGGGAAAGTCTTTTGGGCCTGACACAACAGGATAATGAACTGTGGCTGAAATATAAGTGGGTGGCATTTTATATTCTACAACTGGCGACATTACTGGTCATAGCTTAGAAATGGAAATCTACGGATCCTCCACACATAAAAGACTGGTATTATAAAATATGGAATTTTGTATCTTTGGAGTGGGTCACATATACAATTCAAGAGGAGCAGGCTAAATGTTCGACAGAATGGTCATCGATATTGAACTTCTTTCATGGGGGCTTTATGGAACAAAACTGCCTGCAGAACTTACGAATACTGAATATTCTTTGAAATGAGTGATCATTTTGCTATTCTGTGTACATGGGAGGGTGGGAGGGCAAGGTTTGAGGGGGTGGGAGGAGGATAGGGGGTTTTGGGGAACAAGCGGAGGGGGACTTTGCTATGTTTATTTTCATTATGTATATTTGAAACCCCACCCAAAAAAAAGATAATCGACATTGTCGAATACTCATTTTATGTGTATTTGTTTCACATTTTACAACCAACATCTCCTATAGGTTTCTTTAAGTTTTTAGATGAGTGTGATTTTATATAGTCTACAATAGGTAGTAAAAAGAAATTACTTAAGAATCCTGCTGGAGGCAAAAACATTGCAAGATCTTGGTTTCCTTGCTGCTAAAATGATAATTACTAATTATGATCCTTAAATCTACGTCTACTCTCTATGTACATCAATTTTCCCAAAATGTCTTTGACATAAGCAACACGTATATAATGGAATTTGATTTCCTTAGCATCCTACTTCTCTAGATCTTTAAAAGGGATGGTACATCCAAGTGGTTAGCGGTTACCCGGTCAATCATGTCTTCACTATACTTAGGAAAGCCAGAGCAAATTTTGAACCCCTCATGCAGCCAGACGATACATTTACGACTTGTATTACTTTTATATTTCCTCTCTTTGCTCACTCTTTCCCACTTTTCCATTCTACCCATCATGTTTATATACCTTGTCCACCTCTATTTCGCAATGTTCATTTTCCTTCAGCAGACAGGGGTTTGGCGATCGCTGGGCGGGGATCACAATATGACCTAAAGCCTGGACATGGATAGGCACTTTCAGACCACTATGGTGATGTTTCAGTGTAATATATGATATGATATGATATAAGCCATTTATAACGCGCCTGTACTCAAGTGTTTCTAGGCGTGACAAGACAAGTGAGGGAAGACAAAGGGAGGACAAAACAGTGATCTTAATATGCCTTGTGTCATTCAGATCATGCAAGTGCAATGACGCAAAGTGCAGGGAGTGGGGAGGTAGAAGGGGGAAGTACCAGGGAGAGGGAAAGGGGAAGAGCAATCAGGGCAGCATTTCTCTGAGTAAGTGCAGCCATGGCAGCGCAGCTCTGGGTAAGTGCAAGGCGGCAGGGGACTGAAGGGTTATAGTTACAGCACATAAGTGCGCGGTAGGCCCGAAGGCAGTGCAGGGACAACTGGTCGTGGAGGAGTCCAATAAACAATTAATTTAGAATGCATCTTGTATAGCCCCATTCTGCCATTTTGTTGGCCTCACTGCGTCTGGCTCTGTAAGAAAATAGGGCGTGTGATTGTTAGTGGGATAGCGGGAGAAGCAGATGTGAAATCTATGGTGTTGATGTGTGCAAGTCAGAAGAACATGGGTCCTGTGTGTCAGTGAGTTTCTAAGTGTTTGGCAGCGCTGCATGGGGATACCTTATCTGAACGGGAGAGCCGAAGCAAGGTCTGACATGGCAAAGTGTGCTTAGTGCAATGTTACCCGCTGAAATGGGTGATTGAGGGAGAATAGAAGAGAGGAATATCGGTCATAGCTTGCAGGGTTTCTGTGGCATTGACTAGGGTGGGGTTTGGCTGTCTGTAGAAGACATTCAAGTGTAGTCCTCTACAATAAAAAAAAAACATCTGTTTTCCAGCTTAGCTATGTTTCCAATACAATTTGGGAGATACCCATCGAGTCCTGGTGTTTTATTTGCTTTTATTTCGTTTTACTTTTTACAATTTAAATCCAGGATTACCTGTGCCAGAATGTAAAGAAACAATAGGACTGGGTGAGCATCCCTTGTATGACAGTATGCTGGCATGTATGTTTTGTAACTGCATATTTTACAAATACATGGGGTTCAAATGATCCAGACAGCTCAGTGAGTTGAGTACACCACCTCCCCAATACACAATACCAAAATGTGAGAACACTTATGTGGTAATTTTGTTTGGGTTTTGGAAATGGCACAATGTGGTGAATATAGCATATACAAGCTCTCTCTATATTTCCCCACCTACAGGACATTCTGGTCTGGTCTCTTCTGCAACCTGTTGTTCAACCAGATGTTTTGTCCTGCAACGTCCATCCGCTTTAGTCAGCGTAGTGAATAGTGAGGGTTCATGTGAGGTGCAAGCCTCAGATAACAGGCCCCTCCCCCAGCATCTACCATTTACTACACGAAACTGCAAGGAATCCATAGAGCTCCCTTTTAATGATGGCCGCCATGTTTGTACATGGCGGCCGTCATTACTGATCAATGCCTTTATTCAGGATGCAAGTCCTCAAAAGACTGCGTGGGCTGACTAATTAGCACATGGAATGCCTGATACCACAGGAAGTGACATCAAGGGACTGAAATAGCAATACGGCAATGCCAGCCCCTTTTAGTAAATGTAACGTCCTACCTCCATTGCCATCACATGCTCAGAGGAATAGTCCTCTATCTATGACGGTAGAAAGTGGGCTGCGTCCCACGTGGTACTAGAGGCGGGGTTACCGCCTCGGGGGGCATGCAGAAGAAATAAAGAAAGCTATCAGACGTATATTGCCTCCGCTCCTGTTTTATTGCATGCGACTGCCCATAATGATTTATTGATTCATTTCTGCAATCCTTCATACCTAGTTCACCCTCAACAATGGCGACGAGGTTTCTGTAATCCGGTACCGGAGCACGCATGAAAGTCCGGCCAGCCGTCAGCTCGAGACTCCGGGATTTCAGCTGCCTACTCTACTGCTCCGGAGCTGTTCACGAAGCACGCGGCACTCCATCGCCGTCAAGTAAGAGCCCCTGACTCCTAGATAGCCATTCATTGCCGGCACGGCGCTGCCGACCCACGTGTCACGCGCGCCGCGTATCACACGCGGTACTCAGCTGAAAGAGCACGCGTATGCCATTCTGGCCCCATCAAACACAGCACGCGTGCGGAATTGCATCACGCTTTACTGCCGTTCTGTCTCAGGCCTACGTCCAGGCCCAGGCCTACGTCCAGGCCCAGCACGCGCGTCCAGGCCCAGGCCTACGTCCAGGCCCAGCACACGCGAAGCTCCATCGCGCTCTTCATTATTACGCAACGCACCAGCATCAAAGGCCCACCACGTGTGCGATCATCCCATAGCACGCGAGGGCTGGAAACTGCACGGCAAGCCTCCGAGACGTTATCTGCGCAGTGATAAGAAGCAAACATGTCGGAAGACAACCCGGACAGAGGTATTCTGAGCCCCTCCTCCAGTTCCACGCCCGTCAAGCCACTCACAGAGATGACTGTGGCTCAGAATCGCTACAACTACTGGCTGTGCCGCCTTTTGACATGTCAGACACAAGTAGCCTTGCTCCCAGATGGGCCAGATGGCTCAAAGAACTGCATGTCTACATAGATGCATAAGGGGTAAGGGAGGAGCGCCGACTTAGAGGTATCCTACTCCACTCTCTAGGACCAGTGGTACATGACATCGTTTTTGAAATGCCTGAATCCACCACAGACACCTTCGAAGGTATCATCGATGCTTTGAATGCCTATTTCGCACCCCTGCGAAATGTCGACTATGAACGTCATATTTTCCACACCTCCACACAGGACAGCAGCGAAAACATGGACAGCTTTGTAATGCGTCTTAGAAAAAGAGCGAAATAGTGTGATTTCGATAGATATTCAACGGAAGAAGCAATAAAGTCTCAAACCATTGCCGGTTGTGCATCTCAAGAATTCAGGAAGAAATTATTGCAAAAGAGCAGGACATTAGAAGAGATACTACAACTTGCTCGAGCGGACGCTGCTCTCATGCAACAGACTGAATCACTGGACAACATCAAAATCACCCAGTCTGTCTCCACGGCATCAATATGCCCCATCAGAACATCCAAAGAAGCACCACGTCCCACTGAACAAAAGAAATGCTATAGGTGCGGTTTCAAATATCGTCACGTCGGCCCATGTCCTGCCATAGGACACAACTGTGACAAGTGCAGAGGTGAAAACCATTTCCAATCTGTATGCAGAAACATAAATGTCTTTCCATCCACCGAAGTGCACCGGGATACGAGGAGGTCAGACCGATTTCCAGCAAAAGAAAGCCCGAGATCTCGCAGGAGACAATCACCCACAAGATCCAGACACCCATCTCAAAGCTCATCCCGTGACACGCCACGGGAGGGGAGAAGGCGGGAAGAAAGAAGAGAATACGCGAGCAGGAGACATTCCAGACAAAAGATCAGACATCTAGAAAGTTCGCCTCTCAGAAGGCGAGACTCACATTCATCCTCATCCAGTGGGGACAGGAAAAGGGGATATGTGCACGCAATTGGAAACAGCATAGCCACGGAATACAGTCCCACGCTGCTGCTACAATTAAACGGACAAAACAGAGAATTCCTGATTGACACAGGGGCAACAGTTAATGTCATAAATGATGAGACCTACACAAGACTCAACCACAAGAAGTCACTAAAGGAATCAGACACATTAATATACTCTTATGGCTCAAACACGCCTCTCAATTGTCAAGGAATGTTCATGGCACACTGTCAGTACAAAGACAAGAGTCAGAAAATCAAAATATACGTCATAAAAGGAGACGTACCAGGCGGCAGCATCTTGAGTTTCAAATCTGCAATTCAAATGGGACTCATCCAAATCATGTATCAAATAATGTCGGCTTACACTACCAGCCCCAAAGACATGATAAAACAAATGTTTCCCTCTTTGTTCAAAGGGTTAGGCAAATTAAAGGACAAACAAGTAAAGCTACATATCAATCCCCAAATAACCCCGACAGCACAACACTACAGAGGCATACCACTAAACATACAAAGACACGTGGAGGACGAGATTCAATCATTATTGCAGCAGGACATCATAGAGCCAGCATCGGGACCAACTCCCTGGGTATCTCCCATCGTACCCGTGCCGAAGAAAGACAACAAGGACAGCATCCGCATTTGCGTGGACATGAGGGCCCCCAACGTAGCCATAGAGCGAGAATGACATCTGGCCCCAAGAATGACTGATATGATGCACTTACTGCATGGATCCAAAGTGTTCTCTAAGCTAGACCTGAATAAGGGATACCATCAGTTAGAACTGCCTACCTAGCCCTTGGATTGCATTGGATTGGCAGTAGAACGCGTTCTCTCTGCTGCCTAGTAGGAGTATTCTGAATGTAACTGCTGTGGAGGAATTGTTGAATTCCAATACACCTAGTAATGTTGATAAGCTATTGTCCAATATTTCTCAGCTGTCCTCACTCCTTGATCATCTGCATTTATTTTCTAATAATTATACAGGAGCACCCAGTGATTTCTTGGAAGTCCTTGCACTACGTTAATTTCATTGTGAATTCCTGTAATGCACGTGTTGCATAAATGTAGACCTTAAAAAGGTACCGGTGTGCCAATGCAATAACTCACAACTGATAACTTGCGATGTCTATACGCAACTAGAAGGAGCATGTTTGTCAGCTCCTTAGTTTAGTCATTCCTGGCGCAAGCGTGTATCTTGCTGTTAGGCATGGTGAGATTGAAACTGGAGTTCAAAAGAACTTTTTGTGCCAAGCAGTCACCATGGAGATGGAACGGGCTGCTTTGAACAGCTTGTTAATTGGTACCAGTTTTGTCTCGAATTCACATAAATATCGAGCAAGCAATTGTCGGGCATGTGGGGGGGGGTGGCAATGGGATGTGGATGTGCAGAAAACAAACACAGGATGATGAAATAGTTGCACACTCTTCGATCCTGGGGCACTGCTGTGGTGGTTTCCAGTCGCTCCTGCAGGCCCGAGGGGAGGAATCCCTTTCTAAAAACACTAAGTAAACTCCATTCACCCTGTATACCATCTATTGGAAGTGAGTGGGATCATGTTTATAGCGCACACTGCCAAACCAAATTGCCTATTGTACTCCTAGCAATATATATGTATAGACAAGCATTGGCGAAGACACATGATTGTGCTTTTGTATATGGACTGTTTAAGTATTTAATAGTACTACCATAATATGACCAGGTACGTACTCACAACTTTTGGCAGCTATTGCCACCCCCAGCTCATGCCCCGTGTCTCCCTTGTGTTACCCCCCCCACTCCCGCTCATGTCCCGTGTCTCCCTTGTGTTACCCCCCACCCCCGCTCATACCCCGTGTCTCCCCTGTTCCCCCCACCCCCGCTCATGCCCCGTGTGTCTCTCCCCTTCCCCCACCCCCGCTCATGCACTATGTCTCTCTCCCCTTCCCCCCCACTCCCCGCTCATGCCCCGTGTCTCTCTCCCCTTCCCCCCCACCCCCCGCTCATGCCCCGTGTCTCTCCCCTTCCCCCCCACCCCCACCCCCCACTCATGCCTGTGTCTCTCTCCCCTTCCCCCCACCCCCTGCTCATGCCCCGTGTCTCTCCCCTTCCCCCCACCCCCCGCTCATGCCCCGTATCTCCCTACTGTTCCTCCCACCCCCTGCTCATGCCTCGTGTCTCTCTCCCCTTCCCCCCAATCCCCGCTCATGCCCGTGTGTCTCTCCCCTGTTCACCCCACCCCCTGCTCATGCCCCGTGTGCCCTGTTCCCCCCACCCCCCGCTCATGCCCAGTATCTCCCTACTGTTCCCCCCACCCCCCTGCTCATGCCCCGTGTCTCTCTCTCCTTCCGCCCACCCCCCCGCTCATGCCCGTGTGTCTCTCCCCTGTTCCCCCCCACCTCCCGCTCATGCCCCGTGTGTCTCCCCTGTTACCCCCACCCCCTGCTCATGCCCCGTGTGCCCTGTTCCCCCCACCCCCCCGTTCATGCCCCGTGTCTCCCTTGTGTTACCCCCACCCCCAGCTCATGCCCCGTGTCTCCCTTGTGTTACCCCCCCACCCCCAGCTCATGCCCCGTGTCTCCCTTGTGTTACCCCCCGCTCATGCCCGTGTCTCCCTTGTGTTACCCCCACTCCCCGCTCATGCCCCGTGTCTCCCTCGTGTTACCCCCACCCCCGCTCATGCCCCGTGTCTCCCTTGTGTTACCCCCCACCCCCTGCTCATGCCCTGTCTCCCCTGTTACCCCCGCTCATGCCCCGTGTCTCCCCTGTTCCCCCCACCCCCGCTCATGCCCCGTGTCTCTCTCCTATTCCCCCCACCCCCGCTCATGCCCCATGTCTCCCATGTTCCCCCCCACCCTCTGCTCATGCCCTGTGTTTCCCTCGTGTACCCCCCCGCTCATGCCCCGTGTCTCCTGTTGCGCCCCACCCTCCGGTCATGCCCCGTGCTTCCCTCCTGTACCCCCACCCCCGCTCATGCCCTGTGTTTCCCTAGTGTTCCCCGCCCCCCGCTCATGCCCCGTGTTACCCCCCCACAACCCACTCATGCCCCGTGTCTCCCTCATGTTACCCCCCCACCCCCGCTCATGCCCCGTGTTTCCCTCGTGTTACCCCCACCCCGCTCATGCCCCGTGTTACCCCCCCACCCCCACTCATGCCCTGTGTCTCCCACATGTTACCCCCCACCCCCGCCCATGCCCCGTGTCTCCCTCGTGTTCCCCCCACCACTGCTCATGCCTCGTGTTTCCCTCATGTTACCCCCCACCCCCTCCCGCTCATGTCCCGTGTCCCCCTCGTGTCCCCCCACCACCCGCTCATGCCCCGTGTCTCTCTCCTTTCCCCCCACCCCCCGCTCATGCCCCGTGTGTGCGCCCTGTTCCCCCAACCCCCGTTCATGCCCCATGTGCGCCCTGTTCCCCCCATCCCTGCTCATGCCCGATGTGCCCTGTTCCCCCCACCCCCGCTCATGCCCCGTGTCTCCCTCGTGTACCCCCTCACCCCCAGCTCATGCCCCGTGTGTCTCCTGTTGCCCCCACCCCCCGCTCATGCCCCGTGTCTCCCTACTGAACCCCCCCACCCCCCCGCTCATGCACGTGTGTCTCTCCCCTTCGCCTCCACCCCCCACTCATGCCCCGTGTGTCTCTCCCCTTCCCCTCCACCCCCCGCTCATGCCCCGTGTGTCTCTCCCCTGTTCCCCTCACCCCCCGTTCATGCCCCGTGTGTCTCCCCTGTTCACCCCCACCCCCGCTCATGCCCCGTGTCTCTCCCCTTAACCCCACCCCCCGCTCATGCCCCGTGTCTCACTCCCCTTCCCCCCGCTCATGCTCGTGTCTCTCTCCCCTTCCCCCCACCCCCCGCTCATGCCCCGTGTCTCTCCCCTTCTCCCCCACCCCCAGCTCATGCCTGTGTCTCCCTTGTGTTACCCCCACCCCCCGCTCATGCCCCGTGTCTCCCTTGTGTTACCCCCCGCCCCCCGCACATGCCCCGTGTCTCCCTCGTGTTACCCCCGCTCATTCCCCGTGTCTCCCTTGTGTTACCCTCCACCCATGCCCTGTATCCCCTGTTACCCCCCACCCCCCGCTCATGCCCCGTGTCTCCCTTGTGTTACCCCCCACTCCCCGCTCATGCCCTGTGTCTATCCCCTCCCCCGACAACCCCGCTCACGCCACGCGTGTCTACCCCTTTCCCCCCACCCCCCGCTAATGCCTCATGTGTCTCTCACCTCCCCCCCACCCCCCGCTCATGCCTCGGTCTCTCCCCTTCCCCCCACCCCCCGCTCATGCCCCATGTCTCACTCCCCTTCCTCCCCACCCCCCACTCATGCCCGTGTCTCTCTCCCCTTCCCCCCCACTCCCCGCTCATGCCCTGTGTCTCTCTCCCCTTCCCCCCGCCCCCCGCTCATGACCCGTGTGTCTCTCCCCTTCCCCCCCACCCCCACCCCCCACTCATGCCCGTGTCTCTCTCTCCTTCCCCCCAGCCCCCGCTCATGCCCCGTGTCTCTCCCCTTCCCCCCCACCCCCCACTCATGCCCCGTGTGTCTCTCCCCTTCCCCCCACCCCCCGCTCATGCCCCGTGTCTCTCCCTTTCCCCCGCTCATGCCCCATGTTTCTCTCCCCTTCCCCCACCCCCGCTCATGCCCCGTGTCTCCCTCTTTTCCCCCCACCCCCCACTCATGCCCCGTGTGTCTCTCCCCTTCCCCCCACCCCCTGCTCATGCCCCGTGTGTCTCCCCCACCACCGCTCATGCCTCGTGTTTCCCTCGTGTTACCCCCCACCCCCTCCCGCTCATGTCCCGTGTCCCCCTCGTGTTCCCCCCACCACCCGCTCATGCCCCGTGTCTCTCTCCTTTCCCCCACCCCCCGCTCATGCCCCGTGTGTGCGCCCTGTTCCCCCCACCCCCACTCATGCCCCATGTGCGCCCTGTTCCCCCACCCCTGCTCATGCCCGATGTGCCCTGTTCCCCCCACCCCCACTCATGCCCCGTGTCTCCCTCGTGTATCCCCTCACCCCCCGCTCATGCCCCGTGTGTCTCCTGTTGCCCCCACCCCCCGCTCACACCCCGTGTCTCCCTACTGAACCCCCCCACCCCCCTGCTCATGCCCCGTGTCTCTCTCTCCTTACCCCCCGCCCCCCGCTCATGCCCGTATGTCTCTCCCCTTCCCCTCCACCCCCCACTCATGCCCCGTGTGTCTCTCCCCTTCCCCTCCACACCCCCGCTCATGCCCCGTGTGTCTCTCCCCTGTTCACCCCACCCCTGCTCATGCCCCGTGTGTCTCCCCTGTTCACTCCCACCCCCCGCTCATGCCCCGTGTCTCTCCCCTTAACCCCACCCCCCGCTCATGCCCCGTGTCTCACTCCCCTTCCCCTCCACCCCCCGCTCATGCCCCATGTGTCTCTCCCCTGTTCACCCCCACCCCCCGCTCATGCCCCGTGTGTCTCCCCTGTTCACCCCCACCCCCCGCTCATGCCCCGTGTCTCTCCCCTTAACCCCACCCCCCGCTCATGCCCCGTGTCTCACTCCCCTTCCCCCCACCCCCCGCTCATGCTAGTGTCTCTCTCCCCTTCCCCCAACCCCCCCGCTCATGCCCCGTGTCTCTCCCCTTCCCCCCACCCCCAGCTCATGCCCGTGTCTCCCTTGTGTTACCCCCCACCCCCGCTCATGCCCCGTGTCTCCCTTGTGTTACCCCCCGCCCCCCACACATGCCCCGTGTCTCCCTCGTGTTACCCCCCGCTCATGCCCTGTGTCTCCCTTGTGTTACCCCCCCACCCATGCCCTGTCTCCCCTGTTACCCCCACCCCCCGCTCATGCCCCGTGTCTCCCTTGTGTTACCCCCCACTCCCCGCTCATGCCCTGTGTCTATCCCCTTCCCCCCAACCCCCTACTTACACCCCGCGTGTCTCTCCCTTTCCCCCCCCTGCTAATGCCCCATGTGTCTCTCCCCTCCCCCCCACCCCCGCTCATGCCCCGGTCTCTCCCCTTCCCCCCACCCCCCGCTCATGCCCCATGTCTCACTCCCCTTCCCCCCCACCCCCTGCTCATGCCCCGTGTCTCTCTCCCCTTCCCCCCCACTCCCCGCTCATGCCCTGTGTCTCTCTCCCCTTTCCCCCCACCCCCTGCTCATACCCCGTGTGTCGCTCCCCTTCCCCCCACCCCCACCCCCCACTCATGCCCATGTCTCTCTCCCCTTCCCCCCACGCCCCGCTCATGCTCCGTGTGTCTCCCCTTCACCCCCCACCCCCCGCTCATGCCCCGTGTGTCTCTCCCCTTCCCCCCAACCCTCGCTCATGCATCGTGTCTCTCCCTTTCCCCCGCTCATGCCCCATGTTTCTCTCCCCTTCCCCCCACCCCCGTTCATGCCCCGTGTCTCCCTCTTTTCCCCCACCCCCCCGCTCATGCCCCGTGTGTCTCCCCCTTCCCCCCACCCCCTGCTCATGCCCCGTGTGTCTCTCCCCTACCCCTCCACCCCCGCTCATGCCCCGTGTGTCTCTCCCCTTCCCCTCCACCCCCCGCTCATGCCCCGTGTGTCTCTCCCCTGCCCCCCACCCCCCGCTCATGCCCCGTGTCTCCCTACTGTTCCCCCCACCCCCCTGCTCATGCCCCGTGTCTCTCTCCCCTTCCCCCACCCCCGCTCATGCCTGTGCGTCTCTCCCCTTCCCATCCACCCCCCACTCATGCCCCGTGTGTCTCTCCCCTTCCCCTCCACCCCCCGCTCATGCCCCATGTGTCTCTCCCCTGTTCCCCCCACTCGCTGCTCATGCCCCGTGTGTCTCCCCTGTTCCCCCCATGCCCCCGCTCATGCCCCGTGTGCCCTGTTCCCCCTACCCCCTTGCTCATGCCCCGTGTCTCCCTTGTGTTACCCCCCACCCCAGCTCATGCCCCGTGTCTCCCTTGTGTTACCCCCCACCCCCAGCTCATGCCCCGTGTCTCCCTTGTGTTAACCCCCGCTCATGCCCGTGTCTCCCGTGTGTTACCCCCATCCCCCTCGTGTTACCCCCACCCCCCGCTCATGCCCCGTGTCTCCCTTCTGTTACCCCCCACTCATGCCCTGTCTCCCCTGTTACCCCCCACCCCCCGCTCATGCCCCGTGTCTCTCCCTTTCCCCCGCTCATGCCCCATGTTTCTCTCCCCTCCCCCCCACCCCCCGTTCATGCCCCGTGTCTCCCTCTTTTCCCCCCACCCCCCGTTCATGCCCCGTGTGTCTCTCCCCTTCCCCCCACCCCCTGCTCATGCCCCATGTGTCTCTCCCCTTCCCCCCCACCCCCGCTCATGCCCCGTGTGTCTCTCCCCTCCCCCCCACCCCCCGCTCATGCCCCGTGTCTCCCTACTGTTCCCCCCACCCCCTGCTCATGCCCCGTGTCTCTCTCCCCTTCCCCCACCCCCCGCACATGCCTGTGTGTCTCTCCCCTTCCCATCCACCCCCCACTCATGCCCCGTGTGTCTCTCCCCTTCCCCTCCACCCCCCGCTCATGCCCCATGTGTCTCTCCCCTGTTCCCCCCACCCCCCCGCTCATGCCCCGTGTGTCTCCCCTGTTCCCCCCACGCCCCCGCTCATGCCCCGTGTGCCCTGTTCCCCCCACCCCATCGCTCATGCCCCGTGTCTCCCTTGTGTTACCCCCCACCCCAGCTCATGCCCCGTGTCTCCCTTGTGTTACCCCCCACCCCCAGCTCATGCCCCGTGTCTCCCTTGTGTTAATCCCCCGCTCATGCCCGTGTCTCCCTTGTGTTACCCCCATCCCCCTCGTGTTACCCCCACCCCCCGCTCATGCCCCGTGTCTCCCTTCTGTTACCCCCCACCCCCCACACATGCCCTGTCTCCCCTGTTACCCCCCACCCCCCGCTCATGCCCCGTGTCTCCCCTGTTCCCCCACCCCTGCTCATGCCCCGTGTCTCTCTCCTATTCCCCCCACCCCCGCTCATGCCCCATGTCTCCCATGTTCACCCCCACCCCCCCGCTCATGCCCTGTGTTTCCCTCGTGTACCCCCCGCTCATGCCCCGTGTCTCCTGTTGCCCCCCACCCTCCGGTCATGTCCCATGTCTCCCTCCTGTACCCCCACCCCCCACCCCCTGCTCATGCCCCGTGTTTCCCTCCCGTACCCCCACCCCCGCTCATGCCCCGTGTTTCCCTGTGTTCCCCGTACCCCCCCGCTCATGCCCCGTGTCTCCCTTGTGTTACCCCCCACCCCCCGCTCATGCCCCGTGTCTCCCTTGTGTTACTCCCCCACCCCCCGCACATGCCCCGTGTCTCCCTCATGTTACCCCCCGCTCATGCCCTGTGTCTCCCTTGTGTTACTCCCCCCACCCATGCCCTGTCTCCCCTGTTACCCCCACCCTCCGCTCATGCCCCGTGTCTCCCTTGTGTTACCCCCACTCCCCGCTCATGCCCTGTGTCTATCCTCTTCCCCCCACCCCCCGCGTGTCTCTCCCTTTCCCCCCACCCCCCGCTAATGCCCCATGTGTCTCTCCCCTCCCCCCCACCCCCCGCTCATGCCCCGTGTCTCCCCCTTCCCCCCACCCTCCGCTCATGCCCCATGTCTCTCTCCCCTTCCCCCCACCCCCAGCTCATGCCCCGTGTCTCTTTCCCCTTCCCCCCACTCCCGCTCATGCCCTGTGTCTCTCTCCCCTTCCCCCACACCCCCTGCTCATGCCCCGTGTGTCTCTCCCCTTCCCCCCCACCCCCACCCCCACTCATGCCCGTGTCTCTCTCCCCTTCCCCCACCCCCCGCTCATGCCCGTGTCTCTTCCCTTCCCCCACCCCCCGCTCATGCCCCGTGTGTCTCTCCCCTCCCCCCACCCCCGCTCATGCCCCGTGTCTCTCCCTTTCCCCCGCTCATGCCTCGTGTTTCTCTCGCCTTCCCCCCACCCCCCGCTCATGCCCCGTGTCTCCCTCTTTTCCCCCCACCCCTCGCTCATGCCCCGTGAGTCTCTCCCCTTCCCCCCACCCCCCGCTTATGCCCCGTGTGTCTCTCCCCTTCCCCCCACCCCCCGCTCATGCCCCGTGTGTCTCTCCCCTTCCCCTCCACCCCTCGCTCATGCCCGTGTGTCTCTCCCCTTCCCCCCCAACCCCCACTCATGCCCCGTGTCTCCCTACTGTTCCCCCACCCCCCTGTTCATGCCCTGTGTCTCTCTCCCCTTCCCCCACCCCCCGCTCATGCCCGTGTGTCTCTCCCCTTCCCATCCACCCCTCACTCATGCCCCGTGTGTCTCTCCCCTTCCCCTCCACCCCCCGCTCATGCCCCGCGTGTCTCTCCCCTGTTCCCCTCCACCCCCCGCTCATGCCCCGTGTGTCTCCCCTGTTCCCCCCACCCCCCGTGTGCCCTGTTCCCCCCACCCCCCGCTCATGCCCCGTGTCTCCCTTGTGTTACCCCCACCCCAGCTCATGCCCCGTGTCTCCCTTGTGTTACCCCCACCCCCAGCTCATGCCCCATGTCTCCCTTGTGTTACCCCCGCTCATGCCCGTGTCTCCCTTGTGTTACCCCCACCCCCCGCTCATGCCCGTGTCTCCCTCGTGTTACCCCCACCTCCGCTCATGCCCCATGTCTCCCTTCTGTGACCCCCCACCCCCCGCTTATGCCCTGTATCTCCTGTTACCCCCCACCCCCCGCTCATGCCCCGTGTCTCCCCTGTTCCCCCACCCCCGCTCATGCCCCGTGTCTCTCTCCTATTCCCCCCACCCCCGCTCATGCCCCATGTCTCCCATGTTTCCCCCCACCCCCCCGCTCATGCCCTGTGTTTCCCTCGTGTACCCCCCGCTCATGCCCCGTGTCTCCTGTTGCCCCCCACCCTCCGGTCATGTCCCATGTCTCCCTCCTGTACCCCCACCCCGCTCATGCCCCGTGTTTCCCTCGTGTTCCCCGCACCCCCCGCTCATGCCCCGTGTTACCCCTCCCACCCCCCACTCAGGCCCCGAATCTCCCTCATGTTACCCCCCCACCCCCGCTCATGCCCCGTGTCTCCCTCGTGTTACCCCCCACCCCCGCTCATGCCCTGTGTCTCCCTCATGTTCCCCCCACACCCTGCTCATGCCCCGTGTCTCCTGTTGCCCCCACCCCCCGCTCATGCCCTGTGTCTCTCTCGTGTTCCCCCACCCCGCTCATGCCTCGTGTTTCCCTCGTGTTACCCCCCACCCCCTCCCGCTCAAGTCCCCTGTCCCCCTCGTGTTCCCCCCACCACCCGCTCATGCCCCGTGTCTCTCTCCTTTCCCCCACCCCCGCTCATGCCCTTAGTGTGCGCCCTGTTCTCCCCTCCCCCGCTCATGTCCCATGTGCGCCCTGTTCCCCCCACCCCCGCTCATGCCCTGTGTCTCCCTCGTGTATCCCCTCACCCCCGCTCATGCCCCGTGTGTCTCCTGTTGCCCCCACCCCCCGCTCATGCCCTGTGTCTCCCTACTGTTCCCCCCACCCCCCATGCTCATGCCCCGTGTCTCTCTCCCCTTCCCCCTCGCCCCCCGCTCATGCCCGTGTGTCTCTCCCCTTCCCCTCCACCCCCCACTCATGCCCCGTGTGTCTCTCCCCTTCCCCTCCACTCCCCGCTCATGCCCCGTGTGTCTCTCCCCTGTTCCCCCCGCCCCCCGCTCATGCCCCGTGTGTCTCCCCTGTTCACCCCCACCCCCCGCTCATGCCCCGTGTGCCCTGTTCCCCCACCCCCCGCTCATGCCCCATGTCTCCCTTGTGTTACCCCCCACCCCCAGCTCATGCCCCGTGTCTCCCTTGTGTTACCCCCCACCCCCAGCTCATGCCCCATGTCTCCCTTGTGTTACCCCCGCTCATGCCCGTGTCTCCCTTGTGTTACCCCCACCCCCCACTCATGCCCCGTGTCTCCCTCATGTTACCCCCACCCCCTGCTCATGCCCCGTGTCTCCCTAGTGTTACCCCCCACCCCCCGCTCATGCCCTGTCTCCCCTGTTACCCCTCACCCCCGCTCATGCCCCGTGTCTCCCCTGTTCCCCCCACCCCCGCTCATGCCCCGTGTCTCTCTCCTATTCCCCCCACCCCCGCTCATGCCCCGTGTCTCCAATGTTCCCCCCGCCCCCCGCTCATGTCCCATGTTTCCCTCGTGTACCACCCCCGCTCATGCCCTGTGTCTCCTGTTGCCCCCCACCCTCCGGTCATGTCCAGTGTCTCCCTCCTGTACCCCACCCCCCCGCTCATGCCCCGTGTTTCCCTCCTGTACCCCCACCCCCGCTCATGCCCCGTGTTTCCCTCGTGTTCCCCGCACCCCCCCGCTCATGCCCCGTGTTACCCCCCACCCCTCACTCATGCCCCGTGTCTCCCTCATGTTACCCCCCACCCCCGCTCATGCCCGTGTCTCCCTGTTGTTACCCCCCACCCCCGCTCATGCCCCGTGTCTCCCTCGTTTTACCCCCACCCCCTGCTCATGCCCCGTGTCTCCCATGTTCCCCCACCCCCGCTCATGCCCCGTGTCTCTCTCCTATTACCCCCACCCCCGCTCATGCCCCGTGTCTCCCATGTTCCCCCCGCCCCCCACTCATGTCCCGTGTTTCCCTCGTGTACCCCCCCACTCATGCCCCGTGTCTCCTGTTGCCCCCACCCTCTGGTCATGTCCCGTGTCTCCCTCCTGTACTCCCACCCCCCACCCCCCGCTCATGCCCCGTGTTTCCCTCCTGTACCCCCACCCCCGCTCATGCCCCGTTTCTCCCCTGTTCCACACCCCCGCTCATGCCCCGTGTCTCTCTCCTATTACCCCCACCCCCGCTCATGCCCCGTGTCTCCCATGTTCCCCCGCCCCCCACTCATGTCCCGTGTTTCCCTCGTGTACCCCCCCCGCTCATGCCCCATGTCTCCTGTTGCCCCCACCCTCCGGTCATGTCCCGTGTCTCCCTCCTGTACTCCCACCCCCCACCCCCCGCTCATGCCCCGTGTTTCCCTCCTGTACCCCCACCCCCGCTCATGCCCCGTGTTTCCCTCGTGTTCCCCGCACCCCCCACTCATGCCCCGTGTTACCCCCCCACCCCCACTTATGCCCCGTGTCTCACTCATGTTACCCCCCCACCCCCGCTCATGCCCCGTGTCTCCCTAGTGTTACCCCCCACCCCCGCTCATGCCCCGTGTTCCACCCACACCCTGCTCATGCCCCGTGTCTCCTGTTGCCCCCACCCCCCGCTCATGCCCCGTGTCTCCCTCGTGTTCCCCCCACCCCCGCTCATGCCTCGTTTTCCCCTCGTGTTACCCCCACCCCCTCCCGCTCATGTCCCGTGTCCCCCTCGTGTTCTCCCCACCACCCGCTCATGCCCCGTGTCTCTCTCCTTTCCCCCCACCCCCCGCTCATGCCCCATGTGTGCCCTGTTCCCCCCACCACCGCTCATGCCCCATGTGCCCTGTTCCCCCCACCCCCGCTCATGCCCCCTGTCTCCCTCGTGTACCCCCTCCCCCCCGCTCATGCCCCGTGTGTCTCCTGTTGCCCCCACCCCCAGCTCATGCCCCATGTCTCCCTACTGTTCCCCTTCACCCCCCTGCTCATGCCCCGTGTCTCTCTCCCTTTCCCCCCACCCCCCGCTCATGCCCGTGTGTCTCTTCTTCGCCTCCACCCCCCACTCATGCCCCGTGTGTCTCTCCCCTTCCCCTCCACCCCCGCTCATGCCCCGTGAGTCTCTCCCCTGTTCCCCCCACCCCCGCTCATGCCCTGTGTGTTTCCCCTGTTCACCCCCACCCCCGCTCATGCCCCATGTGCCCTGTTCCCCCCACCCCCCGCTCATGCCTCGTGTCTCCCTTGTGTTACCCCCCACCCCTAGCTCATGCCCTGTGTCTCCCTTGTGTTACCCCCCACCCCCAGCTCATTCCCCGTGTCTCCCTTGTGTTACCCCCCACTCATGCCAGTGTCTCCCTTGTGTTACCCCCACCCCACGCTCATGCCCCGTGTCTCCCTCGTGTTATCCCCACCCCCCGCTCATGCCCCATGTCTCCCTTGTGTTACCCCCCACCTCCCGCTCATGCCCTGTCTCCCCTGTTACCCCTCACCCCCGCTCATGCCCTGTGTCTCCCCTGTTCCCACCACCCCCGCTCATGCCCTGTGTCTCTCTCCTATTCCCCCCACCCCCGCTCATGCCCCGTGTCTCCCATGTTCCCCCCGCCCCCCGCTCATGCCCCGTGTTTCCCTTGTGTACCACCCCCGCTCATGCCCCGTGTCTCCTGTTGCTCCCCACCCTCCGATCATGTCCCGTGTCTCCCTCCTGTACCACACCACCTCGCTCATGCCCCGTGTTTCCCTCCTGTACCCCACCCCCGCTCATACCCCGTGTTTCCCTCGTGTTCTCCGCACCCCCCGCTCATGCCCCGTGTTACCCCCCACCCCCCACTCATGCCCCGTGTCTCGCTCATGTTACCCCCACTCCCGCTCAAGCCCCGTGTCTCCCTGTTGTTACCCCCCACCCCCGCTCATGCCCTGTGTCTCCCTCGTGTTCCCCCCACACCCTGCTCATGCCCCGTGTCTCCTGTTGCTCCCACCCGCCGCTTATGCCCCGTGTCTCCCTAGTGTTCCCCCCACCCCCGCTCATGCCTCGTGTTTCCCTCGTGTTACCCCCACCCCCTCCTGCTCATGTCCTGTGTCCACCTCGTGTTCCCCCCACCACCCGCTCATGCCCCGTGCCTCTCTCCTTTCCCCCCACCCCCACTCATGCCCCGTGTGTGCACCCAGTTCCCCCCACCCCCGCTCATGCCCCATGTGCGCCCTGTTCTCCCCACCCCCGCTCATGCCCCATGTGCCCTGTTCCCCCCACCCCCGCTCATGCCCCGTGTCTCCCTCGTGTACCCCCTCACCCCCGCTCATGCCCCGTGTGGCTCCTGTTGCCCCCACCCCCCGCTCATGCCCCGTGTCTCCCTCTTGTTCCTCCCACCCCCGCTCATGCCATGTGTCTCCATCGTGTACCTCCTCACCCCCTGCTCATGCCCCGTGTGTCTCCTGTTGCCCCCACCCCCGCTCATGCCCCGTGTCTCCCTCGTGTTCCCCCCACCCCCGCTCATTTCCCGTGTTTCCCTCGTGTTACCCCCCGCTCATGCCCTGTGTCTCCCTAGTGTTCCCCCCGCTCATGCCCCTTGTCTTTCTCCTTTCCCCCCACCCCTGCTTTTGCCCCATGTGTGCCCTTTTCCCCCACCCTCTGCTCATGCCCCGTGTGTGCCCTGTTCCCCCCACCCCCCGCTCATGCCCCGTGTGTGGCCTGTTTCCCCACCCCCCGCTCATGGCCTGTGTCTCCCCTGTACCCCCACCCCGTGTATCCCTCGTGTTCCTCCGACCCCCCGCTCATGCCCCATGTCTCCCTCGTGTTCCTCCCCACCCCCCCGCTCATACCCCGGGTCTTCCTCGTGTTCCTCCCCACCCCCGCTCATGCCCCGTGTCTCCCCTGTTCCCCCCCACCCGCTGCTCATGCCCCATGTCTCTCTCATGTTCCCCCCACCCCCGCTCATGCCCCGTGTTTCCTTCCTTTTCCCCACACCCCCTGCTCATGCCCCGTTTGTGCCCTGTTCCCTCTCACCCCCCGCTCATGCCCATGTGTCTCCCCTGTTCCCCCCCACCCCCTGCTCATGCCCTGTTGTGTTCTCTTTATACACCCCGCCTTCCCTTTCCATGGTGGCCATCTTGGTAAAAGATTTTCCTTCCTACAACGGGACGCCTGTGGCGTCCCGGTGTAGGAAGGAAAGTCTTTTTTTCTTTTTACCACCCGGGGTTCCCACTTTGAGGACCTAAGGATGTTATGGTGACGTTGCACTAATAAAAACCTATAAAATTCAGTAAAAAAAAGTGTTACAGGGACGTTATGGTTCAGTTGCACTAATAAAAACCTATGAAATTCAATGAAAAATCTTTGTTAAAGGGACGTTATGGTTAAGTTGCGCTACTAAAAACCTATGAAATTCAGTGAAAAAACTTTGTCAAAGGGACGTTATGGTTCCAAGTAAAACCGAAAAACTCTTGAAATTCGCCAGTTATGGTAAGCTAAGCAACCATAACTCGCGCCACCACCGTGCACTGCTAAGACTAACACCCAGGACATCAAAGATGACTTCACAAATGTCATTGATGACATCACTGTCCCAGCTGTACTGTCCCAGTGTCCGCCTGCCACCGCATCTACTTGATCTGTCCTTATTGCTATTTTGCTCTTTTCCATGGCGATCTTCTGGAGAAACTCTGCGTCTGTCTGTGTTCTGCTGTCAGGTCTTCCCGAGGAGTGTCCATCTGCTGCTGAAGGCCTGTCCGACTGGCAGAGCCTGAGCACTCCTTCCTGTGTGATCCCTTGTTGCTGTCCATCCTTTTATTGCTGAGACCTTTACAGGTGCTAGAGTCACTGACTTCATGTGAACAACCTTCTCCATATGCATGCTATTCCCAGCTTCCAGTAATGTATACTTGTGATTACTTCATACAGGCCCTGGACAGATCCCCATCCTTTGCATCCCCTCTGCGCAGCTGCATTTCTTTTTTGTGTGCTTATGTCTATGCTTTGATTAATGTTCTTTGCCTAATGTGGTGCAGTAACCTCTGCTGTTAATAGGTGGCTCGCTCATCAATTTCTCATTGACAATCATTGTGTGCTTTGTTTAGTTGAAGTGACATGCCTTTAACCACATTGAGAGCACCTTCCCTTTTGCCATTGAATGTCTGCGCTGCCCTGTGTTTCTGTTGTTCTGGGCACTGTTATGGATATTTAAGCCAGTTTCCCGAGGTTTGGAACTGTTTAGTATTCATTTGAACATTTTGTGACTCCTTTATGATTGTTGTGGTGGGTCAGAAGAAGGACACGGACACAGTGTTGACATTTCCACTGATGGTTTATTAAATGATAAGTATATTGCCTATCTTTCCCTATTGCTATTTGGGTATTACCTTTCTATATAAATACCTAAGGTGCTTATCAGCCATAAGAAAGTCCCCAAACAAAAATAGTCCGCTGTCCAAAGACTATTTCTACCTGACCCTACCACTATTCCAACCAACCAAATGAAGTCAGGGGAATGTCTCCCTTCTCCTGACTGTCTCTTCTCAAAAAGTTTCTTCTGCAATTCAAAGTTCTCTTAGTGGGCTATTTTTAAATAGTCTCTTGTCACCTTCTATACCAGTTCTTCTAACTCCTTCAGTAGGTATTTTGGGTTTATTCTCTTTTCTCTGGATAATGTTCAATTGATCCCCCTTTTCCCTCTGTCTTATCCTTTGATCCAGGTTGCTATCCAGGTTGCTATGTCTTTTGGACTTCTGTGACATATATTTTCTTAGGTGGGATAGGCCTTCTTGGCAATTAATGTTCTACCTCTCCTGGGGTGGCTTACTTAGCTTTATGGGCCCTACTGTCCTTCACTTCATACTCATAGGATTCTCTTTCTGATATTCTCCACTCTGCACTTCTTGCTCTTTGGGATATGTTCCCCTTTTCCCAGGATATTTGTATCCAATGCTTAAGGGTCTCTCTTGTAGGTTTAATTGTGATTCTCTTTCTCATATTGTTACAATTCCAGTTTATCATCTTCCTATTCCACATCTCATCAATTTCCCTTGGGATGAGTTTTTCTGGATGGATAATGATTCCCCGGCGGCTTCCCGGTTCTCCTGTTCCCCCTGTAACCTCTGGATTGGTAGGGAAACATCGCCTGGACCAGCACTCGCGCGGGCTCTCTCTTGACCTCTGCTGGTGTCCCTCTCTTGATCTTCTTCCCTGTGACCAGGTATGGCTGCGGGTAACTGGATGCCTCGCTGTTTGCTCAGCGTGGTAGTTTCAGCATTGTTGGACAGTTGCACTGACCACCATGAAGCTGTTGTTGTCACGTCACCACCAGGATTTGGATTCCCATTTCCAGTGCGTGTAAATGGTGGATCTCCAGCCTTTCACTCTGGCATTCAGATCACCTCTAAAAGTCGCGGGCTCCACGGCTCTTCTTGGCTCCACCTCTCTCAGTGGTCACACTGTCAGGGGGCTTCCCCTACTTCCGCTCTCCCTCTGTCTCTCCTAGGAGTGCCCTCTCTTTCCAGTCTACTTGTCTCAGATAATGGACATTTCTCCTTAAAGAGAAAGAGTGCCTCATCACAAGTCCGGCGGTAGTCCTTAAAAGTGGCAGTAACGGAATTTGCACCACCAATACTGCTCAGCTGGATTTTGAGCCGGCGCAAATACCGCCGACTGTAAAATCAGCTGGCGATGTTACAGTCGGCAACACGAGGCGCAAACACAACCACATCACAAGTCCACGTCCGACGATATTAGCGCCGAAAACCGGCGCAGTTACCACCAGCCTCCAGCTGAAGGTAAATGAACACTGGTACCCGAAATGAAGCCACAGGTGATCCCAGTTGACCCCAGAGGGCTACATAAGGCACACCCCTACCCCAAACACTGTTTCCAACACCATGAGGCCACTAGCCATTGTGAGCACGGACAGGCAGCTGCTCAGCAGCTGCTCATGCTGTGCTTGGAAGTAGAGAGGCTGGACCACCAGGCCAGGGCACAGGCGGTACAGGGGGGACAAAAGGGGCAGGAGGAGGAGGATGAGTGTGAGGCCAAGCAAGGTGTGCCCCCATCCCTGGGGTCAGGCCCTCACCTTGGACCCTCACTGACAGCCAGTTGGTCACCCAAAACCACCTCAACAGGAAGACCATAACAGAGCTGTTCACCATAAAACAGAACGACATACGGAGCAGGATCAAAATCCAGACAGCTGTGCCTCCCACTGCTGAAAACAGTGTCCTTCCTACAATTCCTTGGAACTGGTACCTTCCAGCACTCTGTGGCAATGATGCACAGCATGGCACAGCCCACATTCTGTGCCTTGCTAGCCCAGGTGCTTGAAGCCCTCCTGCAGCAATTGCAACGTCACATTGCACTGCCTACCACCCCAGTCCAGGTCAATGCCATGAATGCACAGTTCTATGCCATTGCCCAAATGGCAAATGTGATTATTGCCCTGGACTGTTACCATGTTGCGCTGGTGGCCCCCCAAGCTCATGAAGTAATGTGCCGAAACCGCGAGCATTACCATTCAATGAATGTGCAGGTGACCTGCAACCCCAACCTCATCATCACCCACTGCTGTGCCCGCTACCCTGGTTCCACCCACAATGCCATGGTCCTATGGAACAGCACACTACCAGGATACATGGAGAGGCACAGAGGACAACGGACCTGGATAGTGGGTGAGTAGGAAAGCTAACACACATGCGCTGTGGGTCACATGCGGGGGATTGTCGGATGACCACACAAGGGATGGCATGACAAGCAAAAGTGAAATCCGCACTTGACCACCTCCCGCACCAACGTCACAGTAGGTTGCCAGACATTTCGTCGAAAAAAATTGGTCGAAATTTTTTTTTTATTTTAAGCCTTTTTTTTTTTTTTTTTTGGGGGGGTCCCCCCCAACCCCTTTTTTTTCTCTAAAAACCCCTTTTTTAACTAAACGAAAACCCGAAAAATAAATATATAAATAAAAAAAAAATTTCGACCATTTGGTTTTCGACCAAATTGCGTCGACCAAATTGAAGTCGACCAGTTTTTTTTCGACGAGTTGACTGGACACCGTCACAGTACAGACCAGAGAGCATGCCCATGTTGGACTTACCTGCATGGAGAAGCAGTAGTACACATACAGTATCAACCAAATACACCAACATGACAACAGGTACCACAATGCAAAATGCACCCACCAAAGCAATGCAGACAAATGGCCCAAATGCCACACAGCACCACATCCCTGCCAGTGCCACAATCATGCAACCATGTGCAGCCAGCCCACAATGCCAACCCGTTGCCACCAGGCGCCTAGGGAGGGTCCATGGGGAACTGAGAATGCCACATGCACGGTGTAAATACACCGCCACATGACTGCCACCATGGCTGCAGCACATTTCACCAACAGACAGCGTACGTAACATATGCTGCTAAGGAACAGGGTGCATGTGAAGCACAATCAATGCATGGCACGAGTGAAACTGCATGCACAGACATAGAATAGACACATGCAGTGAAATGAAGACCCATCTTTCCCCTGTCCTTTCGCCTGTTCACCCCCGGCGATGTTTCTAGACAAGCACAGCCATCTTAAGCATTTTTGGGGCCCTGGCCATGGACATCTTTAGGGCCTCCCTCCACCAAACCAAAGGAATTAAGTGATCAAGAATATCTGGTGGCATCCTCCCCCCACCGTGAGCATAACCCATCGCAGCATTCGAAATAAGCATGTTTACTCCTTTTAAGTCCCCTTACCCTCTTTATTCTTGCTCTAATCAGAATGATACACAAGTGAAGGCCAACATTAGCAATCTACAAAGAGGTTACTTCTCTTCTAGTATAGAAACAGGATACTTTTTATCAATGGCATCCTGGAAGGTATGCAGCCTGTAGTATTAATGCAGGACTGTATGTCAAAGGTACATGTAACTCGGAATAGGCAGATAACTCAAATTAGCTGCCTCAGATAATGCAAATGTGTTCAAGCATGGATAGAGTAGACCAATTGTAAGGAAGGAGAAAGCTACACATAGCATAGCATGGATAGTGAATGCAGATTAGAAGCTACCAGGAAGGTGTAACTATCCAGACAGAAGGAGATTAGAAGTAGGACATGGTTTTCAAATAGTGTTGCCACTAGAGATCAATGGAACAAGTGCCTGTGGTATGCAGTATATCAATGCTCACTATTATAGTGGAAGAAACCCTATAGCCAGTGAAATCATGAGTGAGGCTTTTATGAAGATCATACCCTGAGAAGGAAATCACTCTGAAAGGCTGACAATTTTGAAAGATTTAGGGACTGGCAATTCTGAGAGGTTAGGCAATACAAGATTAAATGAGATGGCCAGGATCACACATTGCTTAAGTGGTGAAGCTGGGATTTGTGCCAACTCTGCAATTTCTGCATTTGAACATTTTCTTTTCTAGCTCTTACCATGTACTAAAACAATCTAATTTTATAAAACTGACTTGCAAAGTACACACATCACATTTCCAATTCTCACCATTTTTAAAATCAAAATATTACAGAAGGGTGTTAAGCAAAATGGAAATGATTCTAGCTTCATACGCTCCATCATCAAGGGAAGCATATAAGTACCAGCATACCAATCGATGTGATTTAACAGATGAAATCTAGGTATGTCTTTTGTACCTTTAAGCTTTAAATATTTCCAAAACAATGGCTTGTGAAATTGTCATTGATAAACGTGCAGAAAAACCTTTGACTTTTATACAAAAAAGCAAAACGTTTTTTGTGTCAAATGAGCAGACCTTAAAATATGCTTGCCCAAGGCCTACAACATCTGGTCCGCTCTCTCCTGTCTACCACCTCTTCCACTCAAATGGCCTACATAAGAAGAAAGATCAAGTAATGAGCTAAACGATGCCACCAGCATGCAAGAAGGCAAACCTCACAGAAGACATCCCAGTAATGAAAGAGATATTATATGATTTGACTAGGATCACTGTATCGTCTGCTGGCAAAGCCAGGATACAAGCATGAATACAAGCATGAACTATTTGGTTCCACAGTCTTTTATTCACCCCTTGGACTAATAGTTTATGCTCATCTTTGGAGGAGATTGGCTAGGTTTTAGAACGCCCTATCTGAACAAACAATTTCTAGAACTTCACCATACGAATGACATGTTAGTTGTTATAGCAACCCCTATCTGGTGCAGGAACATTGCTGATAATAGCGCCTCTTATGCTGCAAAACCAAGTACATATGCAGGTAAGTTTCTAAACTTCAGATATAGGAAAGGTTCAGCCAGCGTTGCTGGAATGTGCTCTTCTAATCTTTCATATGAACACATATCTCTGCAATGAGTGATTAGCACACTGAGCTAACTTCTAAACCATTGTGGCACTCAATTTATCAATATGGATTTCAACTTTGGCTACTGCACATGATCAACATAATTCCCACAAGAAGGAAAGAATGCTACAGAAGTTGTGCCGTACGGAACACACAAACGATGTATTCCACAGTGAACACAGACAGCATTACATGATTAATTGAAGAAGGTAGAATGTACTTGTCAAAACAGACAGGCAATAGGTTTAGCGCCTCAGCTGCATGCCATAAACTCTCCTGGGGTGTGCTATTTAAGTCTGGTGAACAATGGAATTTTACTTTAGATCAGACAGCCTAGTGGGGGCCCCCTGCAAGGTGGGGCCATGGGAAAGTGCCCCTTTTGCCCTCCCATAAAAACGTCTCTGTAGACAAGCCAGATCTATGAAAGTCTTGTCAAAGCAGGTTCTCTCCTGCTCATCCAGAACAAGCAAGGACTACAGCGACACCCTTGCTCCACTGGAACTTTCCCCTCCACCCGTAAGCACTCTCTTGTGCACCCCCTTCTAAAGAAGCCCTCGGCCGATCCTTCCTCTCCGGCTAACTATTGCCCAAACCCCATCACTCCTTTCCTGGGCAAACTCTTGGAAAAGCTAGCCATCTCCCAGCTTAATCTACATACTGAATCTGTTGGTTGCCTCCACGACCACCAGTCTGGCTTCAGAGCTGCCAGAAGCACGGAAACTGCTCTCTGGAACACCTGTGAAGACTTGCTCTCCAATCTTGACTCTAATCTCCCTTCTGTCCTCATTCTCCTTGATCTATCCTCTGCTTTTGACACAGTCAACCATGTCATCTGTCATGATTCCTGCCCCTCATGTCCCCAGCCCTCCAAGATGTTAGGCTGGAGCCAGGCCAGGATCACCTACATGGCCCTCAAGGGCCTCGCCATCCCTCCAAAGACCCACTTGGAGTCAGACTTGGCACTTGTGGCACCAGACTCACTCACTCCCATAGGATAACATTGGGGATTGGACTTGTAATCCATTGCTGGGGACAAGATGGATGACCACACATTTTTCGGTTGCCAGAACTGCATGTGCAGTCTAGTCTTTTGGGTGTGGTTCAGCCCAGAGACACCTGGGATACCCAGAGACTATTTAAGCCACGCCCAGGCTGAGAAACATGCTTTGCGTTTTCTGCACCTGCAGCGTGACACTCACCGTGTTCGGATCGGTCTCCAGTAGGCCTTCATCTTTCTTCTGCGCTCAGCTCCTGCAAGAACAAGAACACCGTTAGGAACAGCCTTACCTTGCGGCACTTCTGCCCATCATTCATCGCTCCTTCTGTTCTGCGGGCATCTTCGGCGATGTCATTCCCCTCCCGGCACGCCGCTGCCTAAGGAAAAGGGAAAAGAACAGAAAAAATGCATTAGTAAGCATTCAGTAAATCTTCGCTTATTTTTAAAGACTGTTCGAGCTTCAAACGCTTACCTGAATCCCAGCCGCTCTGGGGGGAACTCTGTCTCCAGAACTTCTCATCCATCTGCAAGAGGGAAAAGATATTCCAGGTTAGCATGGAAACATCTAGAGGCGCCGCATACCACGCTTACTCACCGCATTTCTTCTTCATAACCGGCATCCATGCTGAAAACGTCACGGCACCTAAAAGACACAGAAAAAGAACTCAGTTCAATACAAATACGAAAGGGTCGCATCGTGCATCGTGCTCTCACTCACCTTCAGCGCTGCTCATCTCAGCAGCACGTCGCCATCCCCGGACGCCGGCCATCATCTAAGGAAGGAAAGGAACGAAGTTAGAGAACTGTTCAAAAGACTCATTATACTTACCTGTCAGACTCTTGCCAGTGAAGTAACTAGTCAGCAACGAGCCCGCATCAATCAACGCGCCCCAGCGCTGAAAGCAGGAAGGAGAGCACACTTTCCAAGAAAACAAGGTGAGCTGTGGATCAAAGGGAAAGGTTGGACCCCGGGGAAGAAGGGGTTCAAGCACACACAGACAATAGGGAGTTAAACTCTACCAATCCTCTGTTTCAGGCCCAGTCTCCAGTCGAGTAGACTCCAGGGAAGGGTTCAAGGTCGTAAGAGGTCAGAACAGGCTGAGTGACGTCCCCGTGGATACCAGATGAGCGTTACACCATCCTGCTCAATCGTCCATGCGACAACCTTGATATTACTGATCAGGCCCGGGGCTGGTTGACCTCCTTTCTCACCAACCGATCCTCTCAGGTCCAACTGGGGTCTTTCCTCTCTTCTATCTCTCTCTCTACTTTTGGTGTTCCCCAGAGATCTAACCTCTCTCCCTGCCTCTTCAACCACTGCCTGGCACCTCTTTGCCCACTGCATCACTACTTTCTGCTCCAATGTTCAATGTTATGTGGATGACACTCAGCTCTCTTTCAGGCTCCCTCAGCCACCTCTGCTTCTTCTCTCATACTAGATTGGCTGACCTCAATTCAGGAATGGTGTGCCGCCAGTGATCTCTGCCTTAATGCCAGTAAGACTGAGATACTCCCCATTGGGTCACCCGCTCCCTCCTTTTCTCTCTGTCTGGCCGCCCACTTTAGGACCTTTTCCTGCTCATTCCTGTGAGGCTAAGAACATTGGTGTGATCTTCGGCTCCACTCTCTACTTCTCTCCTCAATTCTCTGTCATCCTCTGAACTCAGGTCCAGGCTCTTGCATGTCCAGTTGCCCTTGCACTGCCTCCAGGCTCCCCAGCACTTATGGGTCTGAATCTGCAATCCTATAGTCCCTTCTCTCGGCACTTATGAGCCACCCGCTGGCTGAACTTGTGAGTTTATTTCCCTTCCCCCTTCCCCTGCCTGGCAATTCTCCCCTTCCCTCTTCCCCGCATTCACACAATCTGAATGACACAAGGCCTACTAAGATCGTAATTTTTTCCTCCCAGTGTTTCCCCCTCCTTGTCTTGTCACGCCTAGAAACACTTGTGTACAAGCGTGTTATAAATGCCACATCATATTATATCGTATCATATCTGCATGCACAAGGAGTCCATTGACCTGATATTGTGTAAGTCCACTCCCACACCTTACACTGTGACTAATGGCTGTGCCTCCACCTATGCAGGTCACTCCGGATACCCACAGCTGCCCTGGCTAAGGACCGCTGTGCGTTATCCAAAAACACTGCAAGAGAATGCCTACAACCACGCTCACAGCTGGATCCGTGTGTGCATTGAGCATGCCTTCGGCCTCCCAAAGGCACGTTTCCGCTGCCTCGACCATACCAGAGAAAGTCAGCAAAATTGTGCTTGTGTGTGCAATGTTGCACAATATCTGCCTGAAGAGGAAGGTGCCCCTACCCCATGATGTGGACATGCCACCCCCAGATGATGAGGATGCAGTGCCTGTGGCTGAGGCAAATGCACGCATTGCCAGAGATGATGTGAGGGTTTGGAGAATGACACGCCAGGGACTGATAGACAATTTCTTTTGACACTTTCACATGGCACAAGCCATGCACCACTGTGTCACACCACCCAATCATTAAACACGACTAAGACATAATCATGAATGTCTTCGCATTGAAGAATTTGTATGTTTTTTATGGAATAATGTGCCCCAATGACCCCCCTTCCCTGCCCCTCCCACCAACAACTCCCCAGCAGACTATCCCCCTTACCCCCTCCCACCACCAACTCCACAGCATGGCCACTTATGGCAGCCAGTGTCCCGCAGTCATTCACAGTCAGGCCGCTGCCCCCCCACCTGCCTGCCCCTGGTGATTTTTCACAAAGAAGGCGCAGTAACTGTTATTGCAGCGTGCCCTGCTGTGACCAATCCGTGGGTATTGTGGAGGTGGACGGGACGGAGCATGTCAACAGATGCTGCTGCCGCTGCAACTCAATGCCCTGCCGGATGGCTTCCGCGAGGGGCAGAGACACCCCTTGTCATCTCCCTGACATGTTGTGCATAGAGTGTGAGGGCGGAGGTGTTCCCACTCATCTCGGCCCTGTTCCGCACCATTTGACACACAACACTGCGGTTGGCCTCTGGATACTCTCCCTGGTGGCCTGCAGGTGGGCGGAGTGAGTGTGCCCAATGGCTTCCATCTCCCACTGCCTGCATTCCATGACGTCCAGCCTTTGCAGCACCACGTTGTACGATGGATTATGCAGTCAGGGAAGGGGGTTCTGCACTGGGCTAGGACTGTATGCGGGGGAGCCATACGATGGAGTGTCCTCATCTAGCTTTGGTGTTGCAATGCGCTGGTGGCGTGGAGAGCTTCCTTAGGATTGTAGGCCTTTGCCAGGTGTAGACTCCCGGCTCCTCAGTGGCACTGGCAGCAGCTGCAGGCTCTGTGTCCGTGCAGGTGTGGGTGCAGCTTGGCCTGCACTGTTCCTGGTGACTGCTTATGTTGACGCAGGACCTGCATTACCACCAACAGGCTTTGCCTTGTTGGCTGCAGGCATCGCCCCGCGGTCCGTGTTCCGTGGTGTGGATTGTGCGTGCCTTCATGGGGTGGTGTTGGCAGACCTTGAGGGCCTTGTAGAGCCACTCCCTGATGGGCCTGTGATATCCCCCTCCTCCTCTGAGGCCTCTGGTGATGTGTGAGTGCCTGTAGGGAACATAGGAAGTGCCGTCATGTATGGTTCATCCATAGTTGTTTTTTTGTTTTTTTAAACTTGTCTTTCTTGGCATGAAGAGAGAATAGACAACCAACATATTGTACACTCCACATAGCTTTGTAGATACATGAATGTTATTACATATGGAAGGGGTGGCAAGTAGAGGAAGGCACATGACAATACAGTTTACTGTGTAACAAAGTTAAGCAAGCCTGCTTCAGCAAGAAGAGGGGGGTGATAGAAGTTCAATATCTGCCTTGGCGTTCAGATAACTGTAAAGCTCAGTCCAAACATTTCTGGGGCGAGAAGTGAGCGGGAGGGTATTGATGTAGTCCTCCTCACACACTTGAGTCCAGGTGAGGGCCCTTAGCCACATTTCAAATGTAGGGGGGGGGCGACGTTTCCAACACTGCAATATGCATTTTTTGGCCACCATAGTAGCAGCATTTAAAAACCTGGACATCTTCCACAGTCCGGGCTCATCCCACATACCAAACAGGATCGGCAGCGGTGCAGGAGAGATATGGGATTCTGTTATCTCAGAGAGGGCGTTTATGATGGCTTTCCAGTATGTGCCCAGTGCTTCACAAGCCCAGAACATGTGTACGTTGTCTGCGTTCGTAGAGTTACATCTAGGACAAATGTGGGCCTGGCTATGTGTAAATCTGCCCACCCTGTGAGGCGTGTAATATAGTCGATTCAGGAGCACATATTGCATACACCTGTATCTGGCATTTAGGGAGGTCTTGCGAGTATGTATACACATCTTTCTCCACGTAGCGTCAGTGAGGGGCAGGCCCAATTCACTGCTCCACGCATCGCGTGCCGCCCGGGGTATCTTCGAAGGGCCAGCCATCAGCATCTTATATAGAGAGGATATAGTGCCCCTAGTCCTGGCTGAGTTGGCTATAAAGTGAATTTCAGGCGAGTCTGGGGGTTCGTATTCCAGTGCCGTGCCTGAGTGTCCAGGGCGCCATGTCTGCGGGGTAATGAACTTCCCCTCGGGGTATAGGTCGGACAGTGCCCAGTAGCTCAAGTCGAACCAGTGCCTCATCAGGAGTCTGTCGTGGGGGGGGCCGAGGCCTGGGAACTGCCAGATAGGCAGCCACTTATAGTATGGATGGTGGTCAGGTTGTGTGTTAAGCATTCGTCTCCACACCATGGTTGTTGCTGCTACGGGGTCAGCAGGGGCGTCAGTATGAAATGTGTGGTGGAGAATGAAAGAGAGGGTGTTGACTTCATCACATGCTAGTTTCTCGAGTTTCACATGTGGGGGAGGATCAGTAAATGTATACCAGTGTGTGGCATGCTGAGCTTTTGCGGTGATCCAGTATTTAGCAAAGTCTGGGGTCATGAAGCCCCCTTCTCATGCGGAAGGGTCATGTGCTGCCACTTTTTACGCACCGCACCAGAGTGCCACAGGAACTGGGCTCATGCAGTGTGTAGGTTCTTGAAGTAACGTATCCCGGGCCAAATCTGCAAATTAGTAAAAATGTAGAGCATTTTAGGGAGAATTATCATTTTGATGAGGGACAGTCTGCCCGATAAGGAGAGCGGGAGATTACGCCATTTCAGCATCCGGGTCTCCGTGAGCTGTGCCACGGCCGTATAGTTGTCAGACAGTAGTGAAGGCTTAGTGAGGGATGCCTGAACCCCGAGATACCTCATACCCCTTGGTGACCAACGGAGGGGGAATTCACATGGTGGTTGGGAGGTAGCCAATGTGAGCGGGAAAATTTCCGATTTAGTATAATGTATGGTGAGGCCCGAGAATGTGCCGATTCTCGTTATCTCACGTATGATCGGGTCTATGTGGGCAGCCGGGTCTCGGATATAAAGGTGTACGTCATCAGCATACAATGAGATTATCTCAGGGGTGTCTCGCAAGCGTATACCTTTTTGTGTATGTTTGTCTCTGACACCATCAGCCATGGGTTTGATAGCAAGGGCAAAAAGTATTGGGGAGAACGGACAACCCTGGCGGGTGCCTCTATGGAGCGCAAAGGGGGCCGAGACCGTAGAATTGACCAGGACTCTAGCTACTGGGTTTGTATAAAGCAGTTTGATAAATGATATCATACGCGGGCCGATTCCCATTTTGTGGAGAACCGCCCACATATACTACCATGACACCATATCAAATGCCTTCTGGGCATCGAGGGTGACCACTACAGCGCTTGTGTTGGGATCGATCCTGGACATAACATTGAATAATCGGCGAATGTTGACGGTTGTGGATCTACCGGGAATGAACCCGCTCTGATCTGGGTGAACCAAGTGGGTCATTATGGGAAAAAACCTGCTCGCAATAATCTTAGCAAATATTTTCATGCCCGTGTTGATTAGAGACAGGGGCCTGTAGGAGCCGCATTCGTCCAGCGGCTTGCCTGGTTTGGGGAGAATGGTCATGACAGTGATTCGTTCCAGACCTCGAGGAGTCTGGGTGCTAGGATGGCGACATGCTCCTGATAAAACTCTGATGTGAGACCATCTGGGCCTGGTGCCTTGCCCTTTGGACAGTTCGAGATAGCCTCAGTTATTTCATCTAGGGTAAAAGGAGCTTCAAGTTGGTCTCTGGTCACGCGAGAGAGGAGGGTCATGGGGATTTGGTCTAACAAGAGGTCTGTATCTTGTGGGCTGTGTTCTTGCTGGGGGCCATATAGGGTTTTGTAGAACACAATGAATGCATCAAGGATGTGCTGGTCAGACCAGCACAAGACATCATTTGCGTCTTCGATGCAGTCGATTCAAGCCCTACCCCCCTCAGCACGGACCAGTCTCAACAGCGTCCTCCCAGGTCTGTCTCTCTCCCCATATTTCCAGGCTGCCATGGGACGGGCATAATATTGAATCTCCCTACGAGCGTGAGTCTCGAATGTCTCAAGTTCCAACCTGATCTGTGCCAGTGTGGTCGGGGAAGAGAGCTGAGGTGTATTTCTTTTCGAGTTCTTTTAGCTTCACTTCTGACCGCTACAAGCTATGTTTGATGTCTTTGAGGGCCCCGGCCTCCCTGGAAATGCACATCCCCCTGATGAACACCTTAAACGCCTCCCACCGGACCCCATCAGTTGTATCCCTTCTACTATTGCAGTCAAAGAAGGTGTTAATGTCTGCTAGGATTTTGGACATGAAGACTATATCTCGGAGGGCCTTAGACTTGAAATGCCAGGCGGAGCGGGGAGGTTGGTCGTGTCCTAATGTGATACGTAGCATCACCGGGAAGTGATCCGAAAGTGTACGCAGCAATATCTGCGTGTCTATGGCCTTGCTCACCATTCCAGCAGATATGAGGAACAAGTCTATCCTAGATAGGCTATCATGTACCGATCAGTAGAAGGTGTGCTCTCTCGCTAGTGGGTTGAGCACTCTCCACACATCCTTGAGACCCGGTGCGTCCATATGTGTATGGAGTCTAATGGCCGCGCGTGATGTTGCTCTACGAGCGATCCCTGATCTGTCGAGTTTGTTGTTCAGGATTAGGTTCATGTCTCCCCCCATATGATTGAAACCCCGATATATTTCAAGAGTATGGTGATGATTGTATCAAAGAATTCAGGGGTGTCAAAGTTCGGGGCATAAGTGTTCACAAGGAGGTATTCTATGTTGGCGAGCAGGCAGTGAACGATTACATATCTGCCTTCGGGGTCAATGTGGCTGGTGCGCAGGGAAAATTGGACTGATTTATGAACCAAGGTGAGCACCCCCCTGGACTGAGTGGAGTATTTTGTGTAGTATCTGTTGGTGCCCCAGGTCGGGGCGAGGTATGTCGCTAGGCGCCCGAGGGAATGTGTTTCTTGAAGGAGGAGTATTTTAATGTCATGTCTCTGGGCATAGGCAGTTATCCTGCACGCTTTAGTGAAGTTGCTCAATCCCCGGATATTCCACGTCATGACATTAAGTGTCATAGTGCAGTATTATGGGACATCCCTGCAGTGATATACTTTACCATTCAGTACCTTGCGCATACCTGTCACACAGGCATATTGCTTTGCAGTCGTGTATCGCTCTTTCATGCCATTTCCATTTAACCAAACCCCAACATTACCTCCCCCCACCCTCACTACTCTCCCACAACTTGCAGTGCAGTCCCCCTACCCAAACACAGTTGTCACCTATAGGGCCGAATTTCGCCAGACGGCGATAGTCGGTGGGCAGGATCCAACATGGAGACGCCCGTATCATGGCCCAACAGGGGCCAACTAGTAGCAACCACCAAATAACATTAAACATTGCAACATCAGCTGGGTGCGCTGGTGCCGAGCGGCCGGCAATTAAGCATAATGTAGGGCAGCTAGGCTCTCCAAGCCATGTTACTGCGGTAAACGGATTCAGTGGTTGGCTCCCAAAGGCAGAGAGCCCCTCCAAGCAAGTCAAGCCAGTAGGTGGAGCAAGGACACCTGGCTAGCTCACGGTGCCGAGAGAGACGAATATATACGTTACCATACCGTGGCCGGTCCATGATGGACTGCATGTCGTAGGGAGCCTTTTAACTGAATGAACAATACTACATTGCCATCAACACATTGTAAATCAAGGATCAAGAGATATGGTGGGCCTCCATGAGGCACGCAGCTTGAGGTCAATTGTTGTTGGCGCGACTGCCCTCGGGACCCTGGAGTGGTATTTGCAACTTGATGAACTTCACCGCCTCGTCAGGGACAGTGAAGAAGTATAGTTTGCCATTGTAGGTGATCTTGAGTCGTGACGGGAAAAGGATGGCATATGGGACGTTGCGCTCCCTAAGCAATTTCTTGACGCCAAGGAATTGACGCCTCTCCTGCTGCACTGCTATTGAGAAGTCTGGGAAAATTCTGATGGTGTGGCCCTTGAGTCGTAGGTCTCCCTTCTCACGCGACAGCGGAGAATAAGGTCTCTGTCACGATAGGTGAGTATTCTGGCGATGACAGGTCTAGGCACGATGAGCTCGCTCCACCGTGAAATATGGTGAGAGGGCCGGATTATTTAGCAGGTCTTTGAGCAGTTTTCCTACCGCGTCCTCCATCCGCCCTTCAAGAGCATTCTCAGGAACACCGATGATGCGCAGGTTGTTCCTGCGGGAGCGAGACTCCAAGTCCTTGCATTTTGCTTTGACACTCTTCATGTCTCGCGACAGGGAGGCCACGGTGTCCTGGAGCGTGTGTATTCCGTCCTCGTTGACGGAGATTCTATTTTCGACCTCAGTAATCCTAGACGCCGCCTGGTCCACCCGGGTCTTGAGTGAGGCAACATTTTCGTTAATGTCATCAAGTTTTTCATGAAAGGATGCAAAGTTTTTGGCCATAGACTCCATCAGCGTAGTAAGATCTGGCGCTACCACCCCCAATTGGAGATCAGAGTCGGTCTCCTCCTGTAGGGTCGATGCGTGTCCCGCCTCAGCCCGCGGGAGCGCTTTAGCAAACTTGTCCATTGTACCCCCCTTGGCAGCACCCTTGGAGCGGCTCGACATTGCAGGAGGAAGAGGTCTGGATCATGAACGGGTGGTGGTGAGGGAGGCACGGGCTGTGGTGTAATTGGGGGTTCGAGCCAATGTCCCAGTGTCAGCAGATTATATGGGCCACAGTGCAGGGAGATAGCTGTGATGGGGCTGCAACGGGATGCGCGATGCAGGTCGCGCTGCGGCTGCTGAGGGCGGTTGAAGAGTGTTGGGTACAGTTAACAGTTGGACGGGCCGATGATGGCTTTGCCGAAATGGCTCTCCCCGTGTTTAGACCGTCTGCATTGTGTCAGGAGGGTCCGCACTGATCAACACCGGGGCCCGCCAGGCGTGGGAGCAGGAATCATTCACTGTTCTGTACAGGGCCAGGCGCTGTGGGGCTATGCCAAAGTGGGGCCACAATATAAAGTGTGGCTACATGTGGCAAGCGGGCAGTTGCCCTGTTCAGGCAGGATAGAGTTCCAAAGGTTTGTATTTAGCCCCGGGGCAGCAGGATTGAGATGTTTTGGAGACAGCGAGTCAGGCCCAAAGAGAGCAGTGGAAATGTTCAGGAATCGTCTGTGCCGGGCTATGTACCCGGTCGGTATAGTTTAGCAGTGGGCCCGGGCCCCCGTAGTCATTAGTGGCAGTCAAGGCACTGCCGCGTGTATCACCCCCGCCTCTCACCTGGTCTGCTGTGGGGTCGGCAAAATCGCCCAGGTCCTAGGTGCCAGTGACTGTGGTGCAGGGCGCAGCCGCCAGGCGCGGGCCCCAAGCACAGCGGGAAGCGACCGCACCGCCGGCAGCCCGCGTGGCATCAGGGCGGCAGCGCAGCAGGCCACAGCAGCAGCAGCGGGTCCTCCCCTCAGATGGAGCGAAGTCTCTGGAGGACAGGGCTCGGGGGCCGCCACCCAGACAGCCCCAGAGATAGGAGCGGGATCGAGGAGTCAGGCGAGTTAGGCAGGGGGGGCTGGATGTCAGGCGAGCGCCAGAGTCGGGGAGTGCATAGGCCCGACACCGCCGAGAGTGCCACAGCAGAGTCCCAGGAGGACGGATCGAGCCCAAATTTGCAAAATGTGTGCCGTGCAATGGTGGAAGCAACTCGGCCAGGCGACGACTATGTAGAGTCTTGGAGACCGCAGATGTAAGCAAATATTTGCCGAGGCGCACGGAGCTGGAAGGCTAAGTAGCCATCTTGGGCTGCTCCACAGCACCAGCTCACCCATAGTTGTTGACATGCAACACACAATTTCAATGGTACAGATTGTGACCACACACATATCTGCAAATTGCCATGCTTAGACTTGCGAGGATGCATGTGGGACCACCATCATGGGGTTGCCTGTGGTGATGGTTGTGAGAACCAAGGCAAATTGGTCATTGGCCTGTGTTTGTGTAGGGCAGGGTGTCCATACTGGGCCAGTTTATGTTATGTTATGTTATGCTATTTGGCATTTATATAGCGCTCTATATATCATTGGAATGGGCTCAAGGCGCTGGTAGGTTGAACGCCCTGGGGGACTGCAGTCCAGGTCAGTAGAGAGAGATAGTGTCGTAGGGTGCGTGGGTGCACCAGTTATGTGTGCAGCTGATGTAATTGCTGAATGGTAGCTGCATCCTAGCGTTAGGTGTGGTGGTGAAGATATCAGATGAATGTGTGCAGTCTGGTGGGTGAACACCCAGACTGGGTTTTGGCTGCATTAGGCCTAAAAGACGATTATGTGAGCGGCTAGGCCAGATTGTCATGGTTTAGTTTAGTTTAGTTTAGTTTATTTTAGTTTATTTTCTTATATAGCGCACCTAACCCAAGAGTAACTGGGTGCTTATACTTAGACAGAAAGATTACACACATCAAGATATAGAGCCCGGTAGGCGGGGGAGAATTCAGATACAGTTCATCTTATTACAGATATAGATGCTGGAGGTGTGTTACAGATCACCTTAAGGTAGCGTCAAGAGGCAGAGGCAAAAAGCAAGGTAGAATGACTATTAGTGACATATATACAATATTATTAGTTAAATATATACATATATATACACAGATTTGTGACATTAGCAAAATAATTTGCAATTTGACAAAAGAACCGCACCTTCAAGGAGTGTGTAGTTATCGGGAAGGGGATTAGAAATGCTTAGGAATCGTTAGGCCCGAAGAGCCAGGCTTTAGTTTTGGCTCTAAAGGACCAGAAAGCAGGCTCTGCTCTGATGTCAGGAGGGAGGGCATTCCATCGTTTGGCGGCTAGCACTGGGAAGCTGGCCCATCCTGTTGTTTTTAGGTTGAATTTGGGGATTGTAATCTGGTTGAGGTAGTTGGATCTGGTAGGCCTGTTGGTCTGGTGTCTTGTGAATTTAGCTGTCAGGTACGCAGGAGCTGTATTGGCTAGGCACTTATGAGTGGTGACCAGAGTGCGGAGGGTGATTCTGTCCCGGATGGATAGCCATGAGGTTCTCTTCGGAGGGAGGAGATATGGCTTGAGCGTGGAATATTGAGTGCTGATCTGAGGGCATTATTTTGCAGCACTTGGAGTTTTTTGAAGTTCCGTGCCGAGGTCCCGATGAAGAGTGTGTTGCAATATTCGAGTTTTGAGAGAATGAGAGCTCTTGCTAGTGTGATGCAGCTGGAGGTGGACAGGAAGGGCGTACAGGCGTTGATCAGTTTCTTAGTATAGGCTGTGGTGGAGGCTAAGGAGTTGACTTGTCTGTTAAGTGTCAGCGTGGAATCAAGATAAATACCAACGTTTTGACTTCCCTCGAGACTTTAATGATATTTCCGTCGATGTTAAAAGACTCATAGCGGCAGTCTAGTATATTTAAGCGAGTTTGAGAACCAATGATGGGAAACTCATTTATCATCGTTTAAACAAAGGCTATGGGTGGCCATCCAAGCTTGAATCTCTAGATATATGTCGTTAATCAGTTTGGTGTCTTTAAAATGGCATCCAGTGAGTGTGACGAGGATCTAGGTGTCATCAGCGTAACTGGTATATGTGACACCCAGATTATCGAGGCGGTCGAATAAGAGTTTGGTGAAAATATTATAGAGTGCGGGCGACACACATGAGCCCTGAGGTACACCACAGGTGATGGGGACTGGTGGCGCAGAGGCTGTGGGTGAGTATTGTTGGAGAGAAAGGATTTGATTCAGCTGGCCGTGCTTGGAGAAAAGGCGGCAGCTGATGTAAGGGGCTGAGTGAGGATTTCATGGTCTACCAAGTCAAAAGCAGCTGAGAGATCCAAGAGCAGGAGAATGGCAATCTTTCCTCTGTCTTTAAGCTCATCCATCTGGATCTTGAGATCTAGCAATGCTGTCTCTGTACCGTGTCTGGGTCTAACACCGGATTGACAAAGGCCTAGTAGATTATTGTCTTCAAGGTGTTTTTGTATTTGTAGATAGGCTGCCCGGTCCAGGATCTTAAGAAGGAACGGGACCGTTGTGATAGGGCTATAGTTCGTGAGTACATTGGGGTCTACGTTTTTTTTTTAGTAGGGGCATGACCCATGCCTCCTTGAGATTATTGGGTACTGCACAGTTTTTGAAAGATGCATTTATCAGAGTTGTGATAAATGGGGCTAGTTCTTTGGCATTCTCTTTGATGACTGCAGCGGGGCATATGTCACCCTGGCAGTTAGATGGTTTGATACCTGCGATAATATTTTCCACATCTTTAATGGTGATTTGCGAGAATTGGAAGGGGGCACACGGTGGAATGTCGTGTTTCGAGTCTTTGAGAGAGTGTGAGTTAGGAGGTAGGTTATTTTTTTTTGTGTTCATTTTGGATTGAAGGAGAGCTATTTTATCTGAAAGGGCTTTTTGGATATTCAGACACCAGGTCTCATCTTTGGAGCAGACGTTGATGATAGGGGCTGGGGATTCTAATTCTCTCAGGATGGTGAAAAGTTCCTTGGAGCTAGATTTAGCATTCAGGATTCTTTCATTATAGATTTCCTTTTTTGTCCTAGTGATAGTTTTTTTGTAGGCAGTAGCAGTAGCCATATATTTTTCCCTGTTCGAAGGAGTGGGTTTTTTTTCCAGATGGATTCTGCTGCTCTTTTTTCGTTGCAGAGTAATTCAGTTCTGGGGTAAACCATTTAATAAGGTGGGAGGACGGTTTAGCTTTTCTAGGTTTAAGCGGCGCAATCTGGTCAATTGCTTGCTTCATGGTGGTGTTAAAGGTGTCGATTAGTTATGAAGGGTTAGAATCAACGTTCAGGGGAATATTAGTGATAAGAAGCAGCAGAGGGAGGAGTAATTCCGGTGTAAGGTTGCGCTTATTCCTTGATAAGGTGGGTGGGACTGTAGTGGTAATGGAGCAGAGGGAGCTTTTCCCTGGATGGAAACAGTGATGCAATGGTGGTCTGACCATGCGCAAGGTTCATTGTTGAGTATGGTGGTGGCACAGTTAAGGTCAGCCAACCAGTTCAGGGTTCTGCCTTTATCGTGTGTGGGTTTGAGGATGTGGGATTTGAATCCTATTTGGGAGATGGTGTTCTCTAGTGCAGTGGCGTTGGAATCTTTGGGGTCGTGTAGGCCTAGATTTAAGTCTCCTATGAGGATGACCTGAGAGCCTGGCTTGGTGTTATTGGTGAGGAGGGTAGAGATGTCTTCCTCGAAGGATGAGATGGGGCCAGGTGGGCGATATATGAGGTGCATGAGTATGGTACTGGAGTGTGATAGGGGTAGTTTGACTGAGAGTAACTCTGCCGAAGGGAAGAGGGAGCTGGTAAATTCTCTGAGTCCTAGGTGGGCTTTTGCAATGAATGCTACGCCACCTCCTTTGCCTGATGTTCTGTCTGCTCTAATAATGTTATAGTTATCAGCTAGTGCTAGTGATGGATCTGGAGCTTGGTTGAGGCAAGTTTCGGAGATAGCAAGAAAATCTAGTTGGTTCGCGATGATGAGGTCATCAATATCAGAAGCGTGGGCTACTATGGAGCGGGCATTAATCAGGGCTCCTTTAATGACAGCTGGGGCAGTAGTGGTGTGTTTGATTGGAGTGGTTTGTCTGTGCATAGCATCAGTAGCGGGGGTGCTAGTGGGATCTCATGGGTAGTGTAGTTTCTGGATAGTACTTGGAGGTGCTCGCATAAAGCGGGACCTTAGTCTGGAGTTGTGTGCACTGAGTGAGCATGGGATGAGTGGTGTGGGTGGGGTAGCGAAGCATAGGATCCATTCTTCAGGGGTGAGGTGGTGCATGTATCCAGGTGGGCGAGACCCATAGTGGGGGTAATGTAGGTTCGCTGTGTGGTTACAGTGTTGAGGAGAGTTAAAGGAAGGGCATAAGCGCGAGAGCTACAAGGAGAGGGCTGGCCATTCGGGCATGCAAATCTATGACAGTGGTGGTGATGGGTGTTATACTGTGGTTGACACGGGTAATGGCAATCAACTGGAGAGATAATGAGGTGCAGGTGGGTATGGTTAGGGGGTATCATAAGCCATATATGCAATAAAGGGCAGCAAGGTAGGGCAATAAGAACTGGTCACACAATATTTGCACATCAGATAATAGCATAAGGAATCACATGAGTACGCTTGAGTGAAAATCAGTCAATGGCGGTCGATACTGCGTTTTATTAGGGTGATGAGGTGTTCATGGGTAGTGAACAGCTAGGCATAATTTATCGAGGGGTATAGCTGTGTTCTAATTGTGTGATGGTGCATAGTAGAGAGTAAGCGTAGTGATGTGATATGGTATGGTGGTTCATCTTTAACGCTCCCGAGACCGGCAGGTGAACAGGTTGGCAGAGGTATACAGCGACACACAGGCACACAGTAACAGAGGGCTGGGCTTACAGTGACAGGAGGGGGGGGCGGAGGGATATATAGCGACATCATGGGGGACAAGAAAGCAGGGTACACAGCTGCATCACGGGGACTAGAGGCTGAGCAGAGAAACCACAGAAAATCAGTGTTGGTAGCAATTGTTGTCTTGACCAGAATTTCTCTTGTAGGGTGAATGTTCAAACGCAGTCTCATGAAAGTGTCTCTCATAGTTTTTTCAGGAAAGATTTGCAGGTACTGGGGCAATTGATTGAATGAGCGAGTCTCAATTTCACTGTTCAGAGCAAGTTGATATAATGATTTTAGATGTTGCGTACAAATCCAATCGTTGCTTAATAGTTTTATTTTGGCTGTCTGCCATGCATGCTTCTTTGCTCATCAGGAAGCCTCATTGAAGCGTGGCTGTTACGTTTTTACTGTGAACTTGATCTTGTGGAATAATAACTGAGATACACCGGGAGTGTGACAGTAATCCAGCCATAGCCCGACGTTAATTATAACCATACCCAGAAACTTGGGAGTGTGACGAGGAGGTATCCCTCATCACATGCCCTGTGAATTAGAAAACTGGACATTGTTGCTGACAAGTCATTGCGGATTGACATACATGCTGTACCCTAGTAAAACACTGAAGGCACATTATAATCTGAGGAAGGGGGTGAGGGGAACAAGAAGCGCTCCCCCCCTCTAAAGTGGTAACTGTGGGACCTAATAAATCTAAAACTAATCCTAAAGAAACTTCACTGGTGCAAAAAAGCACCTTACAAGCCTGAGAAAGTGGCAGCAAAATGTCCGCCAGTCCGGGATGGGCAGCTGATAGTTCACAGCAGGAAGGAGGCATGTTGCAGGGCTCTCTCAACTTTGATGACTTGATAATAACTCACTACTTGACTTATGTCTATCTACCCGAAAATATATGCTACCTGCGTTGGAGAACCATCAAGTGAGCAAAGGAGATAAAGAAACCGTATGTGTCCAAGTAATCCACACTGAAGAGAGCTTTGCACCTTCAATGGCCTCAGGAAGTTTATCAGCATCGCCTAATTTAGTAATTGAGGGAGCGGTACAAATTTGAGGATTCAACCTCTTTGGAAGCCTCTTGTAATGCTACTATGATACTTGCTGAATTACAGTCATCAATGACTTCAATCCAGTTTGCTATCAAGATCCCACTTAAATTATGTGGGCGTATCCACGAGAACATTCAACTGTCCTAGAATGGAGTTAATCCTTCTCCCACAAAAGATCAAGAACTCGTAGGAAATGCTTCTATTATACCTGACCAGAATTAATTGGTTGCTTCTTATATCAGTATAGTAAATTAAGTTAATCCGGATGCATCAGTAATGTACTTCTCCAGGAAGCAGCGTTGCCTAGCAAGACGAGCTGAGGCACGGAATGTACAATGTTTTTTTTTATTTTTTTGTTATTTTATAGTGCAATAGCCAACATTTGACTTTTAACACTTGCAAAGTAATACATACAAAAGATAAAACTGTACGATTTACAATGTGAAGTGGCCCTAATGCTCCCAAATATCAACCCTCCCGGGAAGAAAACCAAAAAAATGTGGAAAAGGGCAGTGCTTGCCCAAAAACGGTTAATTTAATTTAATTTCTTTAATGTGATATAGAATGAAAATAAATTCAATCTTTACACATATAACTTTTACAAATCATAAACACATTATAATCAATTCACACAATATACACATATATAAAAAATAAAATCATAACTCGCTATCAACTAAAAACTTCTGCACATATAACTCGAGCTACTTGTGCTCCTCAATCTTGAGGTGCTTCCAGTCCATCCTTCAGATCAAGTTCAACTTGTTGCCAGATGTTATGAAGTGCAATTAAGAGATGCATATTGTTACTGTTGGTACAGTGAAGCCAAAAAGACTTTTCACGTATTGTTTCCAGCTCGTGTACAAAATCCCCCAGATGGCGTATAATTGTAGCTCTCAATGCCTGGCATTCGGTGAGAAGATATCTGGCTGTCTCTAAACAATCTGGGGATTTTCAAAGGCGGCATATGCGCTCGTCCCTCGGGGTTTTCTCCCAGGCCCCTCTTCTATGTAGAGTGGGTAATTGATCTAATCTGGACAAGATGATGAAACATCTAAGTCTTCTAGAGGGGCACAGTGATAAATAGGCTTGAGGCTTCATAAAATTATACAGTCGTTATTTAACAAACTGATATGTCTTGAGGGTGCTTATATGTGCAAAATTCTCGAGCCAGTCCCATAGCTCTATTTTTTTGCCTAACGCATATAAGGTTTCCTTTGTTACATGCTTCTCTCTGTGTGTCCATCCAATGTCTGCTAGGAGTTTGACCATATCTTTGTGGAAGGGTGAGGTCGAAGATTTTTTGAGCACCTCCTATTGGATCACAGCGAGCAGGGGATTGGCAGAGTCGCCAGTCATCTTGAGGTAAAAGCCCACCCTTTTCTTCAATACCATAGCTTTAAGAGAGAGGAGACCCAGTTCGAGTCTGATCAGGGCCATTGGGACCCCCGGCGGTAACCCCAAAATCCGTCTCCAGAACTTACCCTCCAGTATTTGTAACCGCCCCAATTCCATAGTATGCAGAGACTCAAGGCCGTAGGTGATCATAGGTGCAAAAAACGGTTAAGTGAAGGGATAGGTAGTTTGACAAGTTGGATATCTCCTGATAAAGTGGGAGACACTACGAATGTTAGTATGGATCTTCAGGAAACCATCATATCACAAAGTCCTGGACAGATAGTAACCATTTACTCTATCCCAATAGGCATTTAAAGAGAACAATGTTGAATCCACCGGTCCATCTGGACAAACCTTTGAGAGTTGTTGCTCCTCCTAGCAGCCATTTGGAAAGTAAGATTTGTATCATAAGATACCTAAACCAAAAATCCCTGAATAAATGGTTATCTCGATCTGCTTTCTTAGCGCAACTCCATTCAATACCTCAGCTACGTGTCTTAATTGCTGAGGATTTCGAGTTCTTTGAGCCATTGAAAGGAAAGAACCCTAATGTTTCAGCAATTCACTGCATATACTTGACTACAGCTCAGCTACTGTGTAAACATTGTGATTCACTGTCATCAGTTGATGTGGAACTAGATGTGGTCCCTGAGCAGTTGTATCCATCTTTATCACTTACCACTAATGGTCCAGTGACCAACACTGCAATAAAACCTCTTCTTCCAGCTAAATAGAAAGTTCATATGGAAGATATACAGACTATGCTAACAGGGCTGGCGGAGTCTCTGCCTGCAGTTTTACACATACAATGAGATTGGACATTGATGTCCTGGAACACTAGGGGTTTTACCCACTTCCTTTCTCCCTGTGGATCATTACCCATTATTACGAACCATACGTTCTTTCTTGTCCAAAAAACATAGTTAACCATGCCTATTATGGTAGATGGTTATACGATCCACCAGGTTTTTGGCAAGAAGGGCCTTTTTGGTAGATCGTACGAGGGGCTTATCATTGGGGTGCCTCATGCATTGAAGTCTAGAAAGATTGTGACAAGCTTTGGAGAAAGTTTGTTAGCTGTAGAGGTTACAATCCCTGTAAATGATCAGTGGGAGAAATTACTTTTGGTCAATATTTATAATCCTCCCGGGGCCTCACAGAGAGAACAGTTACAAGAGGAGCTACGAGATCTGTTTGTTATCTGGGCTGGTGGTTCTACTAATCAAAACTTTATAATCTGTGGGGATTTCAATTTTCATATTGCAGGAGGGGGGGGGGGGGTGTAACTTCCAGCCCCGCTTTGTTATCCAAAAGCATCATGAAACAGAGCAATGTAGACTGGGAGGGATCCAATTGGCTAAATGTTCTTAATGGTTGGGAACTTGAGCTATTGAACAGGCGCACTAAAAGTAATACGCCAGGTAGTTTTACTTGGAGATGGGGTAATTCACAGGCTATTCTAAACTATTTGTTTGTAAGTAATGAAGTAGTTTTGAAAGTGAAAGATCTATCGATTAGCCAGAATGCCTGGAGTGATCATCAGGCTCTAATTCTTAACTTCAGCGTCCCCACTGCTGAGCCTTCTGCCAAATTGCTAGGAGATCTAGTTAGCAAACATTCAGCAAATCGGATAATCTGGTTCGAGAATAACATTCTAAAGCTAATCAAGATATTAACCATCTGATTGTCTTATATGATTGTCTTATATTTTGCGAGCTTTGAAGAAATGTCCACCAACAAGATTGAGAGGTGGGTAACAGCTTTCTCCAGGTCTCATGCAACATCTGCGGTCAGAATGGCATTAAGAGAAAATAAGGCAGGTCGTGTGTATGACAAATCTATTAGGGACGCTAAACGTAAATTAAGGGGTGAGAAAGACTTTTTCAACCTTAGAAACAGTGTTAGCGCTCTGATGGAGAAGTGTAGCTAAATTGAATATGAAAATTAAGGGGTGACCTGCGGAAAGCCAAATTGGCACCTCGCCTTGCCTCTTATTATACGTGTATGGGAGGACGGGTCTGTAGGACCCCCCTGCCACACATTCGCACCTCCGTGAGGTTCGTGGCTCGTCAACGGCCCCCCATGTACCTGGGCCCGGGAGGCGGGGTGGCTGCTGATCGACACACAGGGCCACATGACTCGTACTGTAACGTACCACATACACCATTTTGAAAGCACTAAGACTCCAGTTTAGATGGGCAGACTAAACACCAAGCGAAAAAGCCTGCACGCGAAAGCTGTAGCTATGCCTCTGCCCACCATGCACAGGGAGCCATGCATATCTCCCGCGCCTCCACACCATGGCAGATCCGCTAAAGGCCCGTTCTCATGAGCAACCAGACACAAACAAGTATCAGAACAAACACTGTATCATTTACCTTCCGCAGTACATCACTGTCCCAGCAGTGACCTGACTTGTGGCTTGAGTCTGGAAAATCACAAGAACCATCCCAATCCAACAGGCCTCGACCCGGCATCTAACCCCTAACATTTAAAATATATGGTGTCAATAACCTTCCTGTATGAACCCCTGCCTACATCCCCCAGATGAAGTGTTAACTGCATACCAAAACCCAATGATTCACAGGGTTGTTTGTCAATTATAACATGGGTGTTGGAAAGGGATGAAGTTTATGACGCTAATAAAGCAAAGATGACCCCCGCCCACTGCAAGATACCATGTGCCTTGAAGGCTTAATGAAAGGGCTTGATAGAGCACACCTAATGCTTACTAATGATTGCTGCTAATGTACAAAGGAAGGCGAAAAAGCATTACTAAGAATACTTGTGTGTAACACAGTGAAACACGTTTAAGTTGTTATAACCGAGAATGTAAATACACAATTGTATATGAACATATTGCCTTTATGCTCCTGAGTACATGACCCAACCTGACGCTACCTCACATTGTTATTAATCTATTTGCCTTATGAATTACCAGAATGTGTTCAACTAATGTTATATAATGCATGTGCCACTGCCGGACCCTCATTGCTACATATGAAGAAGTAAACAAAAGTATAAACGGTAGAGATATGCAATCATCCTAACGCTACTAACTTTACTGACTGTCCCCTCTTATGATATATTGTGCAGTCCAGGCACAGAGAATCGCTGAGAGCTACAAGGCCATCTCCCCCTCCTCCCGCCAAGGCCCGCTAGGGCTTGCTGGTACTCGAGCAGCACACCCTCACCTCCCCACATTCTGCTCGACCCGCTTCAAGTATTTGCCTCCCCCATGTCCGAGGCCGCCATAGTTTGGCCAAATGAGTTATGTACACCCTGGTCCTAAAACCCCACCGCCTCGAGGGGCCAGAGATGTTCTCTCACAGATCCAATAGTACTCTAGTACACCCCAAGTTAATGGGCCTTAGAGACAGGTATTCAACCCTGTACTAACATATCATAAAGTAATCCCTCACCACATCTAACAGAATAGAACGACAAGGCAGCTCACCCCGTGCCCTCTGACAAGACACCCGGACTTATGACACCTGGTCAACAGGTCAAAAGTAATTGTGCACTGATGTATTGGCGAAGCTTCACATTGCATGTTGTTTCTTCTGTCTCCTATTTTATCTTAGAGTAACATATTGTAGGATTTGCAGGACAACTGAAATCGTCTAAGGGATGAGTGGTTGTGTGTGTGTGTGGCCACAAGGGCAAAGTGTTAGTGCATCCATCAATCATCGACACAGACCACGCCTGGCCTGGCAGCTCCACTCTGATGAGCCCAGCTGACCCGTCCACCCCAGGTTGGCACCATGCAGATGTCCACCAATCCCGGAGCAGCTCATTCATGCATCACCTATAGTTTAGTCAACGCCACCCAATTCCTGAGACTATGTGCCCACTATAGTTTACAGGATTTATGACGTTGTTTTGTAATAAATATGACTGTCTTTGCTATTGTCAGACAGAGCACTCTCGGAGCTTGCAGAGTCCTTTGCATGCCCTACTTTGGTTATATAAAAAACCCTTTTACATCACCCGCACTTGGTCCTGGTATCATTCCCTCCTGGGGTGTGTCCTTATTGCCTCTCATTGCGGGGAGGTTACTGCCTTTTGGGGACGCTTGCTTCCAGTGGTGACCCCGAAGGCGTGATTTGTTTTTTATTGTCCCCTCTGGGACGAGAAGTTCCGGGTAGCAGTGGAGATGCACGGTGCGCCCGCTCAAGAGAGTTGCCCGCCTACGGCAACTGGTACGCTTAGACGTGCGCATGCAGTAGGCCAAAAGGGTAGGGGTCCCGCTAAAAAAAACCCTTTAGTACCACTCGCCGGAGCCGGGGGCGGCCATTGAGTGTGAGGCAGCGCCGCCTGGACGGACCCAGTCTGGAGAATCTCGGATCAAGACGGGCACGTGAGTATTAAGTGCGAGTGATCATAAAAGGAGAAGGGGGAGGGGGCCAGATTATGTGAGGTCAGTTAATGGGTACTTACAACTATCAATGTTATTTTTCTTTCTCTGCACATGGCCATTAGGACAATAAGGTGAAATAAGAGAAGATAAAGACGGGAACCTAGCTCTGCAAGGGGGTAGAAGACAGCGCTGCATAGTGCTATCGTGACTAGCACTGGGAATAAGTTGAACAGTGGAGAGTAAATTAAAGGTGTCTGAGAATAGGGAGACACAGTGTATACATTAGAAACTGCTTCTTTCTTCTTCTTTATTCTGGGTACTTCAATACTAGAAAAAAGTGCCATAACTCTTAAGGGTGAAGGGGGAAATATTGGGCGAGGGTAAGAAGGCCTTGTCAGAGACAGAAGTGCAGGGCAAGAAAAGGGAGAATCATTGTTATGTGTTGTATGTTAAAAGTTTGTTAAATGTCTGTTCCATGTTGCATATGCTAAGCTAGTAGTGTTTTAGAGAATTGTATTGTAAAGAAATGATGTTTGAATTAGTGATATTAGATAGTTCTGTGGTATGGTCATTGTAAGTGTGACCCGGTAAGATCTTAAGACAGTAATATTGTGAACAAGCATTTTTTAACATCCGAGAACTGTTAGAGAAAATAGATACGCACACATGCAAGTCACAGTTACAGATACAAATAACACAGAAAGGTGAGCAACGAGAATACAATATGGGGGCGGAAACACCCCTGGCCCACATTTGAAAAAATCTACCTGGTTATGCAGAACGTATAAACAAATACCATGACCAATGGGTCACAGAATTGAAATGAGAGGGACTACCCCAGGTATGGCCACAAGGGAGATTGTTTGATAAAAGTGTCTTGGATATGGTAGCCACATGCATATTCATAAAATACAAGGGAAAGCAGTTTCATAATAGGAGAGAGTTATTAGATCTGTGGAGACTATTTGAAGAAGTGCCTCCACTCAAAAAGAAAGACATAGCGCCCGATCAGCCCACCACCACTAACACTCCCTTAGCTGCACATGAGAATGAGGGTGAGAGTAAGGGGAAAGAAGGGTCAATTGAGGTAACACAACTGTACCCCCTCCTAAACAAACCGGTGCCAGCAGAAGGGTATAGTGATCCCACGTATGTGCCCACCACTGCCCCTACAGCTGCCCCACGGCCAACTGCACTACCACCATATGAGTGCCCCAGACAGCGTGGGAAGGTAAGTACCCCAGCAGTAGACATTGAAAAGCTAACATAGGACCTAGACTCTAGGCTCTCAGTGGCCAGAGATGAGCTATCTAGAATAAGAGATATATGTGAACAGAGTGGAACGAGCGTCGCAAGAACAGAACAGACCTGCATTTGAGACAATATTTGGATCAATACCTAGCTAATGGTTTTATTCGCCCGTCAAAGTCCCCGGCATCCTCGGCTTTGTTCTTCGTGCCCAAAAAAGAAGGCGTCCTTAGAACTTGTATCGATTACCGTGCATTGAACCAGATAACGGTTAAAAACTGTTATCCTCTGCCTCTGATCCCTGAACTCCTTGACCAGGTGAAGGACGCTTGCATATACACCAAGTTAGATCTCCGGGGGGCTTATCATCTGGTACGAGTTAAAGAAGGCGACGAATGGAAAACTGCCTTCCGTACTAAATACGGATTATTCGAGTACCAGGTGATGCCTTTCGGATTGTGTAACGCACCGGCTGCCTTCCAATACTTCATGAATGATGTCCTTTGGGAACTCATCGATGTTTGTGTTGTCGTATATATCGATGACATTCTGGTGTACTCCTCTTCGGAATCTGATCACAGAAAACACGTCAGGGCAGTACTTGAAAAACTGCGCCAACACAAACTACTTGCTAAATTGGAGAAATGTGTTTTCCATACCACAGAAGTCGAGTTTCTAGGTTTCATCCTGACACCCAAAGGAGTCCGAATGGACTCAAGAAAAGTGGATGCCATCCTCAAATGGCCATCATCTAGCTCTGTAAAAGGGGTTCAAAGCATGCTCGGTTTTGCCAATTTCTATCGCAGGTTTATCCCGGAATTTTCACGCATAGTACAACCCATTACTGCACTCTTGAGGAAAAATAAACGTTTTGAATGGTCTGAAGAAGCCGAGCAGGCCTTCCAGGATTTAAAAGCTAAGTTTACCTCCGCACCTATATTGAAACACCCACGTCCAGATCTCCCGTATGTCGTCGAAACTGATGCATCCAGCCTAGCCATGGGAGCAGTTCTGTCTCAAAGAGATCCTGAAACCAACCAACTGCATCCTGTAGCATTTTGGTCCAGAAAATTCTCGGCACCAGAGATTAATTACGCAATCACTGACAAAGAACTGTTAGCCATAAAGTCCGCTTTGAAAGCCTGGCGGCATTACCTGCTTGGCGCTCGACATACCATCACAGTGATCACTGATCACCGGAATTTACAGTATTTGAAAACCGCCAAGGCTCAGTCATCACGGCAGCTCCGAAGGGCTTTGTTTTTCGCTGAATTTGATTTCGTGATTACCTATCGACCGGGCTGCAAGAACGGCAAAGCAGACGCCTTATCCCGAATTGGAGTGGGAGAATCTGATACAAACTCAGAACCAGTACCAATAATTCCCGAACAGAGAATTCTAGGCATGACTTTGTTACAGACGCTTGAAGACATTCAAGTCAGAGTGAAACAACTCCTGGACCCTACAGTCCTACAGGATTGGATACAAAAGGGATCAGACTTTACCATAGATAATGGTTTACCTTATTACCAAGGACGCTTATTCCTGCCGCACAAGGATTTACACAAACTAGTTATTTCAGGTTATCATGATACATTAATAGAGGGACACCCCGGTATTGCCAAGACAATGGAAAAGGTGAAACGACAATTCTGGTGGCCCTCTTGGCGAAAAGATGTTAAATCTTTTGTGATGTCCTGTGGTGTTTGCGCCCAAAATAAAGGTCAAAAGAAAAGACCAGCCGGTCTCCTTCAACCTCTAGACATACCGCCAGCACCCTGGCACACCCTATCAATGGATTTTATTACGGACTTGCCTCCTTGTTCGGGATACAATACCATTCTGGTAATTGTGGATTTGTTTTCCAAAATGGCCCACTTCATTCCTTTGAAAGGTTTACCTTCAGCTTCTGTCTTAGCCAAAGAATTCCTCGAAAATATTGTTCGGCTACATGGATTTCCATCTATACTAATCTCTGACCGGGGAAGCCAATTCATTTCCCACTTCTGGCGCAAATGTTGTCAAATGGCACAAATCGACGTAAGATTATCGACCAATCACCACCCTCAGACCGATGGTCAGACCGAGAGGACAAATCAGACCCTTGAGCAGTACTTACGGTGTGTCTTACAGCAATCTGAAAGCAACTGGAAAGACATTCTTTGGATAGCCGAATACGCATATAATAATTCGGTACACTCTGGAACTGGCCATAGTCCTTTTCATACCTTGTTTGGACATCACCCTCGAACCTCAAACCTCGACTCACCTCAGAACCTCGGAGTGTCCGCAGTAGAACATCTGCATTCTACCATTACCCAAGCCTTCAAAGAGGCAACCACGCATTTACAACAAGCCAAGAGAAAATACAAGGAGAATGCTGACCTACATCGGAGTGAAGCACCTCCGTATCAGATTGGGGATCAAGTGTGGTTAGCTACCAGACATTTACCGCTCAAAGGGCCTCGAACTTTTAACCCAAAATATCTGGGACCTTATTCTATTACTGCAATAATTAACCCAGTAGCGGTTAAACTTGATTTACCAGCTAATATGCGAATTCACCCTGTTTTTCATGTGTCACTTCTGAAACCAGTGGTACCCGGAACCCGACTACTCAAACCTCCAGAACCTATTCAAATAGATGGGGAACCCGAATTCGAAGTAAAGAACATTTTAGATTCAAAAATGTTTAGGTCAAAGCTTTTCTACCTAATTGATTGGAAGGGGTACGGACCTCAGGGGAGGTCGTGGGAACCCAGTGACCATGTGCACCTCGATTAGTCAGGAAATTCCACTGACTCTTCCCAAACAAACCAAAACCCCCGGAGGGAACAACCTTGGGAGGGGCCTTGGGGGGGAGTGCTGTCACGATGCCCGCTCCCGGGGAGCCGGCTCAGGCCCTGCGTCCCCGAAAGCGGACATCAAGTCCCCGGGGAAGGTCCCAGCAACCCCTTATAGGGGCCCTTTGGACAGCGTCCTGGCTCCTATGGCGCCAGGCTCATAGAAAACGTCAGTCCTGGCGCCATGGGCGCCAGGCTCATTATGAAAGTGTTTGGGTGCACTTACCTGATGCAGACCATGCTGCAGAACCCCGGCCTCCTTGAGGCCTGAAAGGAACTACTTTACCTGTGGGACTCATTTACCACCCGGGCGTGGTCGGGGAAGGATACATACCTGATTGGAGGAAGGACACATTCTAGGAACTTCTTCCAAGGCTATTTAAACCACACCCGATCAGCCACACATGCTTCGCGTTGTTCTGCAATTAGCAGCTGGACGCTCACCGTGTCTGCTCCTGCATCTTGACTTCTGCCACACCTGCCAGCATCCTGAATCACCTGCAAAGGAAGGGAACAAGAGAACAGAAGAAGGAAAAGGCCTCACCTGCTAAATCTGCATCCCAGAGACATTTCGCCGACAATCCTGAAAAGGAAGACATTTATTTTTAAAAGCACATCGCATCGATCGCTGCAGCGCCGCATTCTACTCACCTTTACAGGGCGCCTCCATGTTCAGCAGCGACCATCCGGATTCGCAGTCGCGCCCCCGCGCCTAGGGAGAAAAAGACAAGAACAAAGGTTAGAGAAAGAAGGGAAAAGGGAAGCTAAAACTCCATGTCAAGACTTACCTGTTGGGTCATTCCCTTTTCATTTCGGGTCCGCGCCGCATCCAGGCATTTTCGGACTCCGGCCCCTAAGGGGAAAAAGACATCAGCGTTAATGAGTGAACGAAAAGACATTACCAAAACACTCATTAAAGACTTACCTGATTTCCACAAGGATTTCACCGCTCACCTCGGGTCGGTGCCTGTTCCCCGGCATTCCGAACCCCGGCCCCTATGGGGAAAAAGACACTAGCATTAGAACATTAATGCATGGACACAAGGGGAACCACTTATAGAAAAAAAACTTACCTGGAAGCCAAGCAAGTTTGGTTCTCACCCATCCGAAAATCCAGTGACGTAACTGGATACCAACGGGCCCCTGCATCAGAAGCAGGATGGAGATTTCGTCCTTCCAGACCCTAAGTTGAGACGCTACGGGGAAGCACAGAAGAGTTTTGAGGAGGGTGAGATGGGTAAGTGGGAGGCCGTTTGCATTACCCCGCAGACAGTTAACCCCCTATTCTCACCTACAGAAGGATACTTCTGCGAGTCAGGCAAGCCAGATCTGGGGCCCGGTCCAGTCCGTCTTCCGAACCCTGCGCATCACCTTAGAAGAGGTCACAGCAGCGCAAACCAGGCCAGTGCCTCTGTGGGAGTCAGGTGAGCGTAACACCAAATTACATACCCTGGGCTCAGATGGACAAAGCCAATTTGTTAAAGTCCCTGCCCCCGCTATCGGGAGTGGCAAGTGTGATATATGCATTTGAGAAGCATACCGCGGGAGTGCCATTAGCGGTAGGTGATGTTAAAAGTTTACTGGTGTCGGCAGTAAGTGACCAGGCAGATAGAGTGTGGGCAAAAGCTGGTTTCCCAGGAGTAAAATTGGATTGCGACCGCCATGATGGAGCTTCTTTTAACACAGTGCGTGCGAGAGTATGGGATGCGTTAAGAAAAACATTTCCAGACACATCAGATTTACAGTCAGTGATGCAATGCACCATGAATGATGGGTAGGATGCTATGGATTTCATTTTTCGGGTGCAGGAGATGTGGAGCGCTGAGACGGGCACGGCCTGGGACCAGTCAATGTCCCTATTCTACTTTATAATAAAGAGAGGGCTCCCAAAAGAAGTGCAGAAAGCACTCAACAAAAAGGGATTGAAGTAAAAGGTTGGCCAGAAATTCAAAGCATAATAGTTCACCACTGCAAAAGAATAAAGGAATGGGAGAAAGAAATTGCACAAAAAAGGTTGGCAGATGAGCGAAGTTAGTACAAACGAAATTGGTGAAGGTCGCCGCAGCTGTAGCGGCACTCCCCCAAGACAGGGAGGCAGAGGAGGAGGAGGGACTAGTAGCGATACAGGGGAGGATGGCAGCAAATTGGGCAGGCAACGGGCAGGCACAGTGGAATGGACAGGAGCAGTACGGAGGACCGCAGTGGCAAGTGTGGGCCACCCGCAGAGCACGAGGTGGGTACAGAGGTCGCCGAGGGGGTGGTCAAGGTTACGGAGGAAGTGGCGGGTATGGAGGGCAAGGACCTAGAGGGGGACAAGGGAACTGTTGGAATTGTGGTAGGTGGGGACATTTCTCATGGGAATGCAGAAGCAGACCAAATAACATGTACCAAGAGGATCAACCCTATGGATATCCACACCCGGGAAGCCCATACGGATTACCCATGGGAGGGGCACAAGGGCAACCAGACAAAGGGTATGTAGAGCAATGAAGGGAACAACCTCATAATGTACAACAGCACCCACAGAGCCGCGAGCATATGCCATACACACAGGGCAACCCGTTCGCCACAACAGCTAACGGCGCGCCTGCACCGTACGGCGGAGTGGCAGTGGTATCAGGTAATGTCTTTATTCAAGGAGGGAACACAAGACATCCAGCATAGGACAGACCACAGGGAGCACTTGTGTTTCCTGTACTATCTACAACCTACAATGCAGCAGAGGAACCATTGATAGGGGCGCAGATAGGGAATAAACAGTTCATATTTATGGTGGACACGGGAGCTGAAAAATCATGTTTACGTGAAGGCCGGTTCCTGCTATCTAATAGTAAATTGGAGACGCAGGGGTTCTCCGGGGCTGTTGTCGAAGTTCTTTATACAGAAGATTTAGATGTCACTGTGGGAGGAAAGACAGTAAGGGCGCCCCTACTGTACTGTGAACAGTCCCCGATTAACTTACTGGGAAGGGACCTCCTCAGTAAGCTTAATATGACTATCTCCTTCACGGAAAGAGTGATAGTTTGTTCAACTTCAGGGATCTGTCCCATGCACATAATGCTGGTGATGCATGCACGAGCAATAGCACCGGAAGTGCACGGCATACCGGTAGACCCTGATGTGCTCATTCAAGGGCTAAAAACATTGGCACGGGTGGTCCCAGAGTTGAAAAATCTAGAATGGAGAGTACCCGCGGAGTTCATCTTCCGACCAATAGCAAACCCAGAGATTGTGCCCGGGACAGTGATGTCATGAGATCTGCATGCAGTCCAGATCTCAGCTAAATGGATATACATGGCTGTGAATGGCGCACGGTATTGTGCATCAATGCTGACATTGCATTGCGAGATCTGTCAGATGAAGACCTTTTCTCAGACTCAGAAAGTGATGGTGAGATAATCATGGAGATAGCCATACCTTGTGATATCATGATACAGGAAAGGCAAGTGCCTGTACAACTAATGGCAGTGGTAGGAGCACATCCTTCCTTTTTTGATGATGATATGAAATCAGAGCCCAGTAACTTGTGGACCACAGGCCCCCATGATGTGGGACTATTGCATGGGGTCACACCAGTTAAAATAAAACTCAAACCTGGAGCCATATTACCCAGGGTAAAACAGTACCCACTGTCCCGAGAAGTAGAAGAAGGAATATAAGAAACAATCAGTGCATTATTGGCCCAAGGAATAGTAGTGCCCTCGAACTCGCCATGTAATACTTGTATTTCCTCGATCAAAAAAGCATAAGGTGGGGTGTGGAGGCTGATCCAAGACCTACGCCCGCTCAATGACGTCATCCAAAAAGAATTCCCTTTGGTCCCTAACCCGGCATCAATCCTGTGCAGCATCCCAAAGAATGCATCACATTTCACAGTAGTAGATTTTAAGAATGCTATTTTCTCAATACCACTTGCAGAAGAGTGCAGATATCTAACAGCATTTACATTGGGGGGAAAAGATACGAGCACTGCAGATTACCCCAGGGATACTGCGAAAGCCCCAGCATATTCAATCGCATACTACATGAAGATTTAGGAAATATGACAGCAGAGAGTATGATTATTCAATACGTAGATGATTTACTCATCTGCGCAAAAAATGAGGAAGAATGGCGAAAAGACTCCATTGCTCTCTTGACATTGTTGGCCCATAAAGGCTACAAGGTCAACAGAAGAAAACTGCAGTACTGCCAACGAGAAGTGTTGTATTTGGGACAACTAATCTCACAGGATGGCAAGAAAATAATACCAGATAGAGTAGCTGCCATCACAACAGTGAGAAGGCCAAACACAGTAAAGGAAATGCAAAAATTTCTCGGCATGTGCAATTACTGCCGAGCATGGATATTAGATTACGCAGCGTATACAAGACCATTATTATAAGCACTCAAGGAGGCCCAACAAGAAAACACAGAAATACAATGGTCCGCAGAACTGAGTGACGCATTCACGTCACTCAAGGAACTAATCTCAAGCGCGCCAGTGCTCGTGAACCCAGATTACAAACGCAAGTTTTATCTGTTCTCCCACTGTAAGGGGATCCTTATGACAGCAGTACTGACACAAAAGACATCCCTTTTGATGACTCAGCGTATATGACCACTACAGTACATGGCAAATTAGCAAGGTGGGGATGGAAAGGGTTCCACAGAGCAGATGGATCACCGGTACAACATGCAGAACTACTGAAAGAGCTTATTGAGGCCCTGAAAGAACCCACCATGGTAGCCATAGTGAAGTGCCAGGTCCACACTGCCAACACAGATGTTATCTCTTTGGGAAACACAGCAGCGGACGCTAGTTCTAGTGAAAGAACGGACAGGTGAGTACTTAATGCACCAATGAGTAGAGGAAGAGCTGCCAGATGGTTACAACACCATGCCTGTGTCACAAATACTAGAGTTACAGGAAGGAGCAAGTGAAGAAGAGAAAGGGCTGTGGGAAAAGAGAGGATGTAGCCAGTCAGCAACAGATCTTTTATGGTGTCAGAATAACACAGGAAAAGTGGTAATGCCAGTCAAACTCTTAGAAATAGCTTTCCAACAATTACACTTCCCAGCACACAATGCAAAGCAACATATTGCCGCAGAGATACAAGAGGACTGGTTTGTGCCAGGGCTACAGGAACATATATCAAAGTTGGCAATGGAATGTACAACATGTCAAATATACAATTTAGGGATGACCTTAAGAACACTGCGAGGAACAATACCCAAACCCATAGGGCCCTTCAGGGAACTGCACATTGATTATGCAGATATGGGAGAAATGTGCAACGGTGCACAGTACATGATAGTGGTAGTTTGTCCATTTTCCAGATGGGTCGAAGCAGGGCCCTGTGCACGTCCAGACGCCAAGTGTGCTGCAAAATTCTTGGTGAGGGAAGTGTTCCCACGCTAGGGAATTTACGATGTGATTCGCTCGGATAATGGCACATATTTTGTTAACGATCTCTTCAAAGAAGTTACAGCTATGTTAGGAATTAAGCATAAGTTATGTTCAATTTATCATCCGCAAAGCAATGGCGTGGTTGAGAAAATCAACGGCCTCCTGAAGGGGAGGTTGTCAAAACTGTGTTTCTCCCTTAAAAGAAACTGGGTGCATTGTTTGCCTCTGGCCTTGTTCGAGCTGAGACAGCAGCCCTGCAATGACCACCATCTATCACCGCACGAGATAGTGACTGGAAGGCGCATGCACACAGCACACTCCCCACTCCGCAGACACTCAGATGCCCATAAAAGCGCCACAATATTAGGTGAAGAATTTAATGAATATCTGACAAAACTCACCAGAGCAGCTCGCATGATATCAAGACAGCTCGCACCACCATTCACACGAGAAGAAGGAAATGAGGCAGTAAAATTTATAGAAGAAAACCCACAAGGCCAATTAATGCCAGGTGAGATGGTATACGTGCAGAGCTTTGTACGTAGGTGGAACGCCCCAAGATTTCATGGCACATATGAGGTAGTGTATTGCACACCAACAGCTGTAAAAGTGAATGGCCTGAGATATTGGATACATTTAACAGACGTACGCAAAGCTTATGACAGTGTCAGAGAAGAACAAGAGGGAGAAGTACAAAGCACAGCAGAAGTGTCAGAATAGAAAAAGAGAACAAGAAATATCTATGTTATACATGGGTACAGGATAATGCATGGTAAAGAGAAAATGTACTGAAACAAATTATTTTTTGAAAGGGAAAATGTATATAATTTTGAACTACAGACTTTAAAATATCTCTCTCTCTCTCTGTCTCTCTCTCTCTCTCTCTCTTCTTTTTTTTCTTCGTCCTACAGTAAAATGATAAATATAACTGTTTGAGTATGCTTAATGCACTTTTATGTTTTAACATATAGGAGTAACCATGGCAACGAACGCGCAGCCCACAACGGATAATGTTAGGGCAGATAGAAATGTAAATAATGTATTTAATTTCCGTAGATATTCGTATGAATGTGGCCTGTTTGTATGCGCTGTTCTATTTTTTACCATGATTTTTGGTCTTGTTATTTACTGGTTTTTGGCATTCATCTCTATTGAGATGAATGAGGGGGGAAGGAATGGAACCAACATGGGGAATGGAACCAGAATGGTTAAGGAGGGGGCCTATTTAATATGGGATGGATTTCAGCTTATATGGGGTTATGATACAGAGCCCACCCATGTACAGCCCCCAAATGACACCAACAACAGACCAATCACAAGCCCAGCTCCATCCTCAAATGGCTCAGAATCCAATGTTTATGGGTTAAATGATTGCAACCCTTCTGTCATATCATGGTTGTACGACACTACTGCCACAATGCACACAGCAGAAGGTAACCCAACCGCAGAAACCAGACCACCTGCGCGTAGGTAGGAAGAGAATGTAGAAATGGCAGAGAGGTTTTTGGCACTATATGAAAAAGGGGGGTGCGGGGAAAGAGGGGGCAATACCACAAGCAGCAAGAGAGTCGAAAACCTACCTTAAAAGCAGTAGAAGAAGGAGAGAGGCGGCGAGGAAAAAATATGACGAATATTCTGGCGTGGGCCTAGACACAATAGAAGAACCTAGGCATCCACATCAGTCAAATAAATGGTATGCGGGCATGAGCTCAACTGCAAAGCAGACAACCAACGAGAGATGTTATGTCTGTTCCCTGATTCCCCACGCCTCAGGCACACCTAAAGTCTTGCTGCCTAAAGAACTGTCTCTTGCAGATGCCCAGTGTCTCCTTCATCTCACTCTGTGCAGAATTAAGAACACCTTCCAGGAACATGAAGTATCTTTTGAAATGTTGCAAAAACGAAAAAACCTGTTACTCAAGAACTAAAGGAGTGATAAGTTTAAAAGAACCTTTTTTCGTGATTAAAGGGACATTGTTTTTGGACAATAAATGGAAAGATGAAGTAATATTGTGCAAGGCTGAAGCACTACGAGGACTGCCGGGAGAGAAACTACAGTGGATCGAGAAAACCTGCACACCAGTTTGGAAGGAGCACATCACAAAACTGACTTGGGTGACCGCCATAGAAAAACCATTTAAATTACAGAAAGAAATCTCATACGAACTGTGCTTCCATGGCCAGGGGAAAAACATCATGGGTGCAAACAAGAAATGCAATCGGACACTTATTATCCCAGACATGAATAAAGGGACAGCAGCACTCATGGACACTTGCTGGGTATGCGGTAAACAGGCGTACCTGCACCTCCCACAATCCTGGAGGGGCACATTCTCTCTGGCAACACTGTATTCGGCCCTGATGGTGATCCCGGAGAGTCACATCAATGGAGAAAAAGGGATGCCAGCCGCCCGTCATTCACAGAATGCACAACCAACAGAAGAACCGTTACTCTATGCCCTGTCCTCGGGCAACGCACAAGATGTGGTATCAAGGCAGCAGAGATTGTCCAATTACATATCAAATGCATCCTCAGACCTGTTGGCACAAATTCCTGACAAGTACCGGATGTTCAATTCTGCTGAAAAGTTCTTCGCCTCCCTCGTCCCAAGTATTCAGGCGCGAGCAAATGCAAAATGGCTCCAGATCACACGCTGGGAGTTGATCCAACTGGCCAACAACACTGAAGAAGGGTTCAATGTGATCAAGGTGGAGCTAAGAGCCCTAAGGCTAATGACCATGCAGAACAGGCATGTCCTAGACCTGTTAACAGCAATGGATGGAGGTGTTTGCTGAAAAACCGGGAGCGCGTGCTGCACATTTGTACCTTCTGGAGATGCAGACAATCGAACGTTATCACATGTTATCACAGTGGTGCACAACCTGGGGGAACAAATGAAGAACAAAGGTGGAGCAGATGCCAGCACGTGGTTCGACAACATTTTTTCTTGGGTACCATCCTGGCTGGGGCCGACGATCAAAATGTTGATGCCCATCGTGGTGTTTTTGCTCCTGATTTTTTGCATATGCCAGTTGGGTCTTCGATGCTGTGCAGATGCAGTGCCGAGCGGCGCAATGATGATGGTGACAATGGGCAACACTAGAGGAGCAGCAAAGATCATGCAAGAAGAATAAGTACAAACAGGTGAGGACCCTGAGCCCAAGTATAGAATGGTGCCATTATACTATGAAGGGGACATAGTAGAAAGGCTGTATAATACCACAATAAAGGAGCCCCAAGAACGGGAATGGCATTCAGAGGTATGGGTAGACTTGGAAGGAGATGGGGGATGTATATATATATGACCTGTATGCCTGACGAGTATGCTAGGAGAGGGGAGAGCCTCTGAGGGGTATGTAGACCGTGGATGCCAATAAAGGGTACACCGGCTTGGGACGAAGCAGTTGCTAATGAAAAAGAACGCCAGAGATTGGGCGAGTTACAGTATTCGTTACTTAAGTAACGAAAGAGTGGAAATGTATGGGAGGACAGGTCTGTAGGTCCCCCCCTGCCACACATTCCCCACCTCCGTGAGGTTTGTGGCTCGTCAACGGCCCCCGATGCACCTGGGCCCGGGAGGCGGGGTGGCTGCTGATCGACACACAGGGCCACAGGACTCGTACTGTAACGTACCACAGACACCATTTTGAAAGCACCAAGACTCCATTTTAGATGGGCAGACTAAACCCCAAGCGAAAAAGCCTGCACGCGAAAGCTGTAGCTGTGCCTCACCACGCACAGGGAGCTATGCACATCCCCCACACCTCCACCCCATGGCAGATCCGCTAAAGGCCCGTTCTCACGATTAACCAGACACGAACAAGTATCAGAACAAACACTGTATCGTTTACCTTCCGCAGTACATCACTGTCCCAGCAGTGACCTGACTTGTGGCTTGAGTCTGGAAAATAACAAGAACCATCCCAATCGAACAGGCCTCGACCCGGTATCTAACCCCTAACATTTAAAATAGATGGTGTCAATAACCTTCCTGTATGAACCCCTGCCCACATCCCCCAGATGAAGTGTTAACTGCATACCAAAACCCAACGATTCACAGGGTTGTTTGTAAATTATAACATGGGTGTTGGAAAGGGATGAATCTTATAACGTTAATAAAGCAAAGATGACCCCCACCCGCTGCAAGATACCAAGTGCCTTGAAGGCTTAATGAAAAGGCTTGATAGAGCCCACCTAATTCTAACTAATGATTTCTGATAATGTACAAAGGAAGGCGAAAAAGCATTACTAAGAATACTTGTGTGTAACACAGTGAAACACGTTAAATTGTTATAACCGAGAATGTAAATGCACAGTTGTATATGAACATATTGCCTTTAAGCTCCTGAGTACATGACCCAACCTGACGCTACCTCACGTTGTTTTTCATCTGTTTGCCTTATGAATTACCAGAATGTGTTCAATTAATGTTATATAATGCATGTGCCACTGCCAGACCCTCATTGCTACGTATGAAGAAGTAAACACATTTATAAACGGTAGAGATATGCAATCTTCCTAACGCTACTAACTTTACTGACTGTCCCCTCTTATGATATATTGTGCAGTCCAGGCACAGAGAATCGCTTAGAGCTACAAGGCCATCTCCCCCTCCTCCCGCCAAGGCCCGCTAGGGCTTGCTGGTGCTCGAGCAGCACACCCTCACCTCCCCACATTCTGCTGAACCCGCTTCAAGTATTTGCCTCCCCCATGTCCGAGGCCGCCATAGTTTGGCCAAATGAGTTATGTACACTCTGGTCCTAAAACCCCACCGCCTCAAGGGGCCAGAGATGTGCTCTCACAGATCCAATAGTACTCCAGTTCACCCCAAGTTAATGGGCCTTAGAGACAGGTATTCAACCCTGTACTAACATATCGTAAAGTAATCCTCACCACATCTAACAGAATAGAACGACAAGGCAGCTCACCCCGTGCCCTCTGACAAGACACCAGGATTTATGACACCTGGTCAACAGGTCAAAAGTAATTGTGCACTGATGTATTGGCGAAGCTTCACATTGCATGTTGTTTCTCCTGTCTCCTATTTTATCTTAGAGTAACATATTGTAGGATTTGCAGGACAACTGGAATCGTCTAAGGGATGAGTGGTTGTGTGTGTATGGCCACAAGGGCAAAGTGTTAGTGCATCCATCAATCATCGACACAGACCGCGCCTGGCCTGGCAGCTTCACCCCGACGAGCCCAGCTGACCCATCCACCCCACTTTGGCACCATGCAGATGTCCACCAATCCCGGAGGAGCTCATCGATGCACCACCTATAGCTTAGTCAACGCCACCCAATCCCTGAGACTATGTGCTCCCTATAGCTTACAGGATTTATGAGGTAGTTTTGTCATAAATATGACTGTCTTTGCTATTGTCAGACAGAGCACTCTCAGAGCTTGCAGAGTCCTTTGCATGCCCTATTTTGGTTATATGAAAAACCCTTTTACATCAACCGCACTTGGTCCTGGTATGATTCCCTCCTGGGGTGTGTCCTCTCATTGCGGGTAGGTTACTGCCTTTTAGGGAAGCTTGCTTTCATAAGCAAGCTAGGAAACTTAAAAATCAATACCGTAGATGGCTCAAACAGTGAAGACGATCTGGTAAAGATGTCTTATGGTAGCAGATGGTAACGACATTGTGCAGTGGTAACACTGGTAGTATCGGGTCATTACTTGGTGAGGCAAAAGGAAGCAGGGAGCAGTCCTTAAAAGAATGGTTAGGGAAGAAAATATTATTGTCCGTATGGTTCGGCCATGTGGTTTTAACCATAATTCGATCGATCGTACAAACATTTCCTATGCAACTTGCCCGAGTTTTCGTCTCTTGAACACAAGCTAAATCAGGCTGCAGGGCGCAGCCATTTTGTGATAATCTTATCACTTTCCGCATCGCCCTGGGTGACCTGCGTCTGCGGCACTAAATCATATCCCCTGCCCCTGAGCCTGACATCACTAGACGCGTACCGCCCATTTCACAACGCCAAAGCACGTCACGTGTCAACATTTCTCTGCGTCTCAGATACTGACGTGTCGCCATGGAAACGGCATGAAGCATCTTTCCCCGACAAGTATAAACAGCGTTTCACAACACACAACAGCAGATTTTCTTTTCCATTCCACTCGCTGTATTTCTTTGAGTCTTCTGTGACTCGTTTCTGTGCTCTGGTCAGCTACCATTGTTGCTTTTAGCCCGTGTGAACAGATACCAGTACCATCGCTATAATTTATTTTTGTTTCTTTACCACACAATAGCAACAATAATGCCCTACCTGTACGAGCCCGAGTATTCCGAGGAGGAATTACTGGAAAGAGCAAGCTCTGTAGACGATGGGGATATGGACAACAGTTTGGCGGACGTTTCAACAGATGAAGAGCCTGGGCCTAGTCGCATGGACGGTGTTTCCACCTGGTGTACCTGCAATTGGTGCGCGCTAATGCCGACCGAGGTGGAAAACTGCTGCTGCCGAGAAAACTCTGGATGCTTGTCCTACATATCGCAAGTGCGTTACCGAGCTGCCAGACTTCACGGCAGTCTGTCTCACACGGTCCGTGTTGAGGATTTTGATGGTGCTTAAGCACGAACTTCGCGCAACAGTTCGCCCTCATAATCCAAACAACGAGTAAGTGTAGTATGGTTGTGATGTCAGTTAGGCCACTACTATTTCACGGTTGTCCCCTATATTCTCGTAACTTCAAGATATCATTGTCATATCCGTTTAGTCTTGCAATTCTCTAGTAATAGTTGCATAACAGTCGTTCAATATTGTGCAGTGTCTAGTTAGCATTTGTCCTAGCCAAAATGCCATTGTATACAAGAATTGTCATTGATAACTAAGGTTTAATACACTTATTTTGGTCATTTAAAAACAGATTGTATCTTTTTCTTTCATAGGTGGTACCGGCTGGTGGCCTATCGTTCGTACACATGGTGGCTTCATGGGAGGCTTGGACACCGCATTCGACGAGTAATACCCTCCTGTGTCGTTGGCGCCATTAGACAAACTTTCCCCAGGGACACTGGTCAGTACAGGGGATTTTCCCTTGCCGAGGTGCAACCAGACCTTTACAATGTGTAGTATTTTTGTGCCATCAAAATAAGAAACCAAATAAAACACAACATATTTTTTATCTATGGTTGTTTCAGTTTTTAAGTGAATCAAGTGTGTCTCAATTCAGCATTGTTCTGGTGCCTTGTCTGCTCGCCCCCGACCCATCCATCCCCCCTCCACTATCAAAGGCAGTTCGCGCCAGTGGATGTGCGCTGCCATGGGGGGCTGTCAGGGGCGCGAAGGGCCAAGGTGCCAAACATCATGTACACTTCAAAAGGTATCCTACGCCCCGGGGCCATTGTTCACATGGCCTCCTTAGACCCTGTGTCTCCAGACAGGCTCCCCTGAAGCAGACCGTGCCCTGCAATCCACATAAGTGTGTCTCAATTCAGCAGTGTTCCCGTGCCTTGTCTGCATGCCCCCGGGTCCATCCATCCGCCCTCCACTATTAAAGGCAGTTCGCGCCAGTGGATGTGTGCTGCCATGGGGGGCTGTCGGAGGCGCGAAGGGCCAAGGTGCCAAACACCATGTACACTTCAAAAGGTATTCTACGCCCAGGGGCCATTGTTCACATGGCCTCCTCAGACCCCGTGTCTCCAGGCAGGCTCCCCTGAAGCAGACCGTACCCCTGCAATCCACATAAGTGTGTCTCCATTCAGCAGTGTTTCCGGTGCCTTGTCTGCACGCCTCCCGGCCCATCCATCCCACCCCCCACTATCAAAGGCAGTTCACGCCTGTGGATGTGCGCTGCCATGGGGGGCTGTCAGGGGCGCGAAGGGCCAAGGTGCATACACCATGTACACTTCAAAAGGTATCCTACGCCCAGGGGCCATTGTTCACATGGCCTCCTCAGACCCTGTGTCTCCAGGCAGGCTCCCCTGAAGCAGACCATGCCCCTGCAATCCACATAAGTGTGTCTCAAATCAGTAGTGTTCCGGTGCATTGTCTGCACGCCTCCCGGCCCATCCATCCCACCCCCCACTATCAAAGGCAGTTTGCGCCTGTGGATGTGCGCTGCCATGGGGGGCTGTCAAGGACACGAAGGGCCAAGGTGCCAAACACCATGTACACTTCAAAAGGTATCCTACGCCCGGGGCCCATTGTTCACATGGCCTCCTCAGACCCCGTGTCTCCAAGCAGGGCTCCCCTGACGGAGGCCGCGCCCCTGCAATGTACATAATGCCACGACATATACACGTCATTCATTCACAAGCACACCCCTTTTTGTTACTCCTTATAAACAACTGGATATTTACCATGAGAGCATCCTTGAGCACTGCAAGTCAACTCGTGAACTTGCTACTCTGTGACAGCTTCGAGTGAACTCGTCAGTGTGCTACCTGTGAACACCTCCCTGTTCTCCTGCCACTAATTACTCTGCTTGCTGAATCCAACTGTTTGTTGGTCAAGGTAAGGACATGTATCCTAATCATATCTCCTTCATTTGTAAATATATATCTATTCCGAAGCATCTAACTCCGTAGTGCTATGTTAATTTGTATCATTGATATTGACTTGAGTTTCTTTTGTTATGTTATCGGTATATCATTTTCGTGCATGATAGAACATTCAAGGGACGAGCAACATGTTCTGATTTTCAACACATCAATGAATCGCTTGTGAAATGTATCCTATTATACAGCCGCACACGCTGCACTGGTTTTGCTCTGGCGCCCAAAAGAAAGCGTGCATCGAACAATGTATTGTCCAATTCATTCTTTCTCACATGCTTATGCAAAATAATTTTCTAATAATGTTGACCTTTATTTTGCAGGATTTACAACAATTCCTGAATGTTCTATTTTCGGTTGCCCTTCGAAGACCCATGACAAATCTAAAGGCATTACAATGCATGTATTCCCTAAAACTGTTGATCGAATAAGAGGATGGGTCAGACGTTGCGGATATCCACTGGAAGACTTTGAAAGTAGAGTCAACCAAGTCTTGGAGGACAAGAGGGGTCATCGATACCGCATCTGCAGCCTGCACTTCTCACCGGATATGTACGACACATCCATGTACACAAAGAGGAATCAACCGCGAGCAACTCGGAAATTGCTCCCAAACGCTATTCCAACTTTACTCGTGAAAATGCCGCCACGAGTGGTCACGCTGCAGGATTTAGCTTTACGCCTGTTTTTTCGGTGTAAATGCCACTTATAGTACTTTCCATATTTATGTGATTGAATATCTGCTGAAATATTGACTTTTTTGCTAAACATCAATCCTTGTTTTGTAGAACCCACATAGAAAAATGATTTATGGGGACGGATAACTATGCTATATTATGAGTTTCAATAAGTGTAATTTTCTAGTATTCAGTCTCCTTACATGCCATTTTGCAATGTTTGAATTTCTAAATCGACTATTACTTTCCCATTAACACTCCATTACTATCCACTGAATATGAAGGAACAAGATTCAACATCCAGGTGTTGCCTGCAGTCATCAACCACTTTGAGCGCGTATCAGGTAATCTTACCTAGCTATTCTGTTCCAGACTGGTTTTATGTACGGAATTCTAGATAATGTGATCATATTTTTGCAATGTATCCTTGCATTACACAATGTTTCTTTACCGCTTTACTGTTGATAAGTTCCTTTGTCGTCTTTCCAAATTGTGTGTACCGTTTCCAATCTTTTCGACCTCACTAATGAAAGTACTGTGTTTCAGGGAGATGCTGAAGCGTCCACTACAATCCGAACACCCCTCATAGTAGATCCGGTGTCAGGGGTATTGCTCATCATAGCTCAATAGGACGGGATAATCGGATCATATTTTCGCAACCTATCATTGCATTGCACGATGTTTCTTTACCACTTTACTGTTTATATGTACCTTTGTCGTCTTTGACCCGTTTCCAATCTTTTTGACATTACTAATGCAAGTACTGTGTTTCAGGGAGATGCTGCAACGTCCGGTACAATTACATTATCCATTGTGGTTGTTCCGGAAACAGACCATACAGTTGCTCCAGAGCCAGAGGTATGCGCATTGACAGTAGCATCGAATAAAAGAAAGTCGGTCTAATTAGATGTGTAATGCCAATGACTTATTTGAAATGGATACTATTTTTTGTAGGGATGTATACAAGATCCGTATATTGAACCGGAGGAACGTGTATCAGAGTCGGTCCGCCAGTTTGCTGATGTTATAGTAAAGAAGGTTTCAAAGAAAAGAAATAAAAATAAGGTTAGTTATAAACACTTTCTATAGTTGGCAAACGTTTTGTGCCAAGGCCTTCATTATATGCTTTTTTTGATGCCAATTGTACAGCACTGTATGTTGGATTTAGACTGATCATCCCTTTTCCTATCTGTCCTGTAGTTTCCCAATCCAGTACGGACTATGCAGACACAGACAGCGATACAAATGACAGATGATGCTTGCCAAACTGTTTTCACCAAGGAGGAACTACTCATTGAGGCGCGTCTTGTTCACACTCGAGATGCATATGTCCAATGGCCAGAAAATGAATTTAATAAGACCGGCGATTCCAGCAAAGTGTTCTTGGACCATTGCTACAATGCGCCCACTCCGTCAGAGGAAGACGCAATTGAATTTATAGAAGATATTTTTACATTACTCGATGACCACTTGACACAGTCGACAACCGCCAAAAAATGCCCCCCAAAAAACAGTCCACATTGATGTTTTCTCCTATCCATCGTCAAGTAACAGATGTTGAAATGACAGAAACTGAAGCATCAACACTATTGACCGACGAAACAGACGAAGATATCGACTATAGTATGTCCGGTTTGGTTGATATGTCCACAACTGTTCAGTCCAAAACAACAGTGTTGCCAGATGACAGTATAATAAAAGAGGCCAAATACATAGTATTCAACAGCAGCTTGATGGAGATTATAAAGATGCTGAACTGTGTGCATTCAGTGGGAGGGGAAGTATGTGGAAAGCCTTTGGTGAGCGTGACTCGTCTAACACAAGGCAGTAACCTGAAAATACATGCCACCTGTGAAAAGTCACATAAAGCATTTTCATGGTCTGCTCAACCGATGCTGGGGAAACTGCCAGCTGGCAATCTACTAAGTGCCACAGCTTTACTTTTCAGTGGCTCTAGTTTTACAAAGTTTTTTTTAAAAAATTGTTTTATTAATTTATTCAAACCAAACAACAATACAAACCAAACACGCAGTGCATATATCAACAGTTCAATTGTTCATCGCTTAATTCCGGTCACTGCTCCCCACATCCCAACCCCCCTTACGAGCCTATTTATTCCACAGAGTCTGTATCTGCCTCGTGTGGTGGGGATTCTGTCAGATCTTGTGTTGTTCCAAACAATTCCGCTATTAATGATTTCCATGCCATCAGGGTTCCCGCCTCCTACTCTCCCCCTACATTGCTTGCCTCTTGCCATACCATGGTTTCTGCCTCTGCCCATTTCTGCAACTCTTTACACCACACCTCCACCCGTGGCCTGTGACATGTCTTCCATCCCATGGCAATCCTTTTTGCGAGCACATATGCTAGATCCTTCAATTTACTAACATGCTTAAGTTTCTGCGATCTGGGGAACCCCCCAGCAAGCAGGCCCAGGCTGTATCTATGATGATTGTGACCCCCTTTTCCGCTAGCTTCTGTGCTATTTCACCCCAGAAACGTTCAATTATTGGGCATGACCAAAACATGTGCACCATGCCAGCCTTTTCTTCGTCGCATTTGGGACATGCCTGTCGTCCAGCATTTTCAAACCTAGATATCTTCTGAGGTGTCATATATGCCCTGTCCGTAATATACAGTTGTATCTGTTTTAGTCTCGCATTCCTTGACAACTTCTTGTGGTATCCCAGGGCACGTTCCCACATCCCATCCTCTATCGGGGCTTCCACTTCTGCTTTCCAGCCTAGTCTCAATTGTGTTAATTCTTTCCTGACCTTAGAGATCATCATCTCGTACAGTCTGGAGATCTCATGCCCCCCTTCCGTTATATCATATATTGCATCTATGATAGCATCTGGTTCTTCTTCCAGTACTGTTTTGGGCCATGTTTTCCTAATTCTTTGCACCATTCTGTGATATGTGATATACTGGCCCGTGTGTAACCCCGTTTCCTCTCCCAGCACTTCAAAATCTATAATAGTCCCCTCTCGCCAGATATCTCCCATCATTACCAACCCCACCGATTCCCAATGGTTCCTAATTATCATCCTTAGCTGCCTATCTCCCCCTGCCAGTGTAGCTAGCGGTACCTGCGGGGAGCATGGGAATGGGTTCTCCATCATCCGGCATGCCCGGCGCCACATCTTCCACCCAAGCATCAACATCTTAGGGCGCTCTTTCATTTCCGTCTTGGGCAGCCAGATCATTTCTTTTAAATAAAATGGGCCACAATCATGTCCAAACAACCTAGATTCGGGGGGCACTTCATCTGAGAGCCATTTGGCAATATATTGCAGCTGGCTCGCTACATAATAAACCTCATAATTCAGCAGTTTTATCCCTCCTTTTTCATAAAAGTTCTGCAGCTTCCATAGCGCCACCCTATTCCGGGTACCATGCCACAGGAAATCCCTACACATGCTGTTTAGTTTAGTGAAAAACTTCTTGGGTATCAGGTATGGTATATTCCCAAAATAATGCAGGAGCCTAGGTAGGACCATCATCTTCAGCATTGCCCCTCGTCCCATCATTGCTAGGGGCAACTTCACCCAGAATTTCATACACTTCTCGATGTTCACAATGGCTATCTCGGTATTGTGCCTATGTTCCTCTTCAACCGTATGGTATACATCTATCCCAAGGTTCCGAAACGTACTAACCGCCCATGGTATTTTTAACACCGGTAACCATCCCACCGGGGTTCCCTTGTAACTGCCTAACGGGAAAATACTAGATTTTTGAGGATTCACCGCTATCCCAGACAGCCCCGCATATCTCTCCATCACCTCCAGGATGTACTGGAGATTTTCCTCCGGGTGCCTCAGGTACAGCAATAAGTCATCAGCATATAAGGATATCAAGTGTCGTTCCCCTCCCACCTCAATACCTATAGTATCGCATTGTTGTCTAAGGTATATTGCTAGGGGCTCCAGGGCTAGTATATAGAGCATTGGGGACCATGGGCACCCCTATCTGGTGCCTCTACTTTGTTGCCATCTTCCAGATATCACTGATCCTGTTCTAACTCTAGCCAGCAGTTCACTATATAGCATCTTCGTCCCACCTTATGTATCCAGGCCCCATTCCGTAGCCCGCCAGGGCTGCCAGCAGCCATGGCCACTTGACCGAATCGAAAGCCTTCACCGCGTGCAAGGACACAATCGCCATTTCACCCTCGTTCTTACTTCCCCATTCGACAACCCGTTGGAGTCGTCTATGGTTATGAATTATATTTCTGTTTGGGACATAGCCCGTCTGGTCGGGGTATATGAGTTTGCCAATAACTCTCCACAATCTGTTTGCCAAGACAGTCGGCAATATCTTCCTGTCTTGGTTCAACATCGACAAAGGTCTGTAAGAGCCACAGCTATGCCCAGGATTGTTGGGTTTGGGAGGCGGTATTATGATCGCTTCTCTAAGTGACTCCGGCAACCTTCCCACCTCAAACGCTTCATTCAACATTTCTAACATTGGGGGAGCACTTCCTCCTCATATACTTTATAAAATTCACTTGGGAACCCGTCCGCCCCCGGAGTCTTACTAGTAGGCAGCTGCCGCACCACTTCTTCTAACTCCTCCAAAGTAATCTGTGCATCCAGCTCCTCTCTTTCCTCAACACTTATCATAGGCAGTCCTGTTTCCGTTATCTCCCCATGACTACTTCCCTGCTCATCCCCATATGGCAACTTATAAGAATCTGTAAACTCCTGGTTAACTCCCTTTTGGGTGTCCACTACACTACCATCTTCTCTAATTATTGTTCTGATCGTGGATCTGGGAGTTTCGCTCTTGTATAACCATGCCAAAAGCCTTCCTGTTTTATCCCCTCCCGCATGCTGTCTCTCTATATATTTTTTATAGTTTAGGTTGCACAGTCTTTCCCATTGTTCCACACATTTCTGTTGCAGTTTAAGTGTCAGCTCCATGTCTTCGCCTCCTCTCTTTAATGCCTTTTCTAGTTCCCTCTCTGTTTCTTGTAGTTCAGCCACAATCCCACCTTGCAAGCCTTTTGATTTTGCTATGGCTACCCCTCGCATCACTACCTTGAAGGCTTCCCATAATGTGCACGCCGAGTAAACACTACCCGTATTCATCTCAAAGTAGTTTGTAATCTCCTCCCTTATATCCTCCCTAAAAACAGGGTCCTTAAGCACCTCTGCCCGGAGGCGCCATGTCGGAATCCTTGCTCTCGGGGGCAGTATTGCCACCCAAGAACCAGGGGCGAGTGGTCCGAGAGGACCCTCGCTTTATATTCTGCCCGAGTAATCTCTGTTATTACCTCTGACGCGGCAAAGACATAGTCCAGCCTCGTATGTAACTGCTGCGGGGCGTAGTAGTGTGAGTATTGCCTTTCTTGGAGGTGTTTCGTTCTCCACACATCTGCCAGAACAAAGTCATCTAGCAGTGTCTGCAGTGCTTTAGCCACTGGGGCGGGTCTATCAATCTTACCATCCGATCTATCTACTCTGGGGTTTAATACACAGTTAAAATCCCCACCCCAGATCACCACACTACCCATACACATGCTAAGGTTGGTGCACAGAGTTCTGAAATACGCTGCCGTATTCGGATTGGGGACATATGTATTTACAATGCTTATCTCCTTATTCTCCAATAATCCCCGCAATATGACCATCCTCCCATCCGTTTCCGCCACTTCCTGCAACAGTTGAAACGGGACATGCGGCCCCACCCAGATGAGTACTCCTCTATAGTAAGCAGAGTATGTTGAGCCCCCCACAACCCCTTTCCATTTCTTCGCAATCATCTCCATCTTTTCCCGTGTCAGGTGAGTCCCCTGCAACAGTGCAATGTCTATCTTTTGCCTGCGCAGGTACAACATAACATTGTTCCTTTTTAGATAACTATTAAGTCCCCTGACATTCCACGTGATTATTTTAAGATCCCCCATGGCCCATTAGAGTTCCCCTTCCCCTCACACCGGTGCAGTCCAGATCCCACTTCCGTCTCAATCTACCTAGGCTCATACCCCAATTCAAACTTCCTATAACTACAAACCTTCCAAACACCCCTTCCCCTCTCCCTCCCGCCTCCCCTTCTCCACCTACAACAAACCACTGCACGCCCCCCTCCCCCCCCACCTTACCCCAACAAATGCCCAGCTCCATCCCTGGATCTCAGGCTCCCCCGCATTTGGACCTACACTGGAACCCCAGGCCAAGACCCCAGCAGGGTGTCACCACACTATTGGTGACCTAACTAAACTCTAGATGGGGGTATAAAGATTGGCTCTGCAAGGCTCCCTAATGAAGCAATGGTCGCAGTGCTCACGGATCATGTTCTTTTTCAACCTAGTCATACCAGCCCACAAGCCGCATCAATTACTATAATCAAGTCCCATAGTCTTAAGCCGCAACACCTTCTCTCCTCTTTCTCCCTCTCCCATCTGGATGTCCGACTCCTGGGGGCAGCCTTGCGTGTCGAGCCATCCCATGGCATCCTCCGGAGTTTCAAAAAACAAAGTTCTGTTTTTATGGAAAACTTTTAACTTTGCTGGGTAAAGCAACATGTACTTCTGGCCCGCTTCCCGTAATCTTCTCTTGACGGCCCCAAAGTTCATTCGGCTCCGCTGCACCATCAGGGTATAGTCCGGGTAGACTGTTATGTTTGCCGTCCCTCTTTGAATTGTACCCCCTTTACGGAAGTGTTCCAGGATCCTATATCGATCACGGTAGTTAACGATCTTGGCAATCACTGGCCTGGGTGGATTACCCGGCGGCGGCGGCTTCCTCGTTAGAGCCCTATGCGCCCTTTCCACCGCGAACCCCTGGGACAGAGCTCCTCTGGGTATCTCCTGCAACAACATGGATTCAATAAACTCCGTGGGGTTGGGGCCCTCTGCTCCCTCCGGCAAGCCAACAATGCAGATATTATTCCTCCGGGCGCATCCTTCCGCCTCCTCCACCCTATTCTCCAAATTGCCCACTCCCTGCACCAGGGCGTGTAGTTCGACTTGTGTAAAGCACAGTCTGCCGTGTTCGGGCTCACCTCTTTCTCAAGGTTCTCAGTGCGCTCCGCCAATGACGTGACATCCTGCCGAAGAAGATTCACCTCCTCTTGCACCGCCCCGACCTTGAGGTCCAACGCTGTTTTCAGTTCAGTCACAGCTAGTTCAAGCTTGGTCTCCCAAGCCACCTTCAGGTCTGCAATCGCAGCTAGGATCTCCTGGTTCGTGCCCATGACAGCCATGCTCCCAGCGGGGGCCCTGTCCTTGCTCCTGGCTCCTTCCGGGCCGGGCGGCGTCCTGGCGTATTCGTCCAGCATAGGTGGCTTGCCCTTCAGTCTTGGAGGTTTGTTGGACATGGCGCTGCAGCTATAGGTCGTAGGTCAGCCCCACCACTTGTGGTCTGCAGTTCCAGCGGGAGCAACCTGCTGTTGTCACCCACGCTCAAGGGGGCCGCCCTAGTAGTGTCCCAAGCCTAGTTCTTGTTCGCAGAAATGGATTATGCCCTCCCACGTAACCGTGTGGATCCTCTCCAACTCCGCTGTGCATCCAGGGGGGTGCCCTATATTTCGTGCCTGGTTCACCAGCGGGTAACTGCTGCAATTGAGGGTACCCGGTCTCGAGTGTCAAGCCATACCCATGGTCCCTGCAGCATCCATTTGCATCCTGAGTCTACCTCCCACGGGGCATGCAAGCCGGCCAGCGCGCTCTCTGCTGCACCTCGGGGTGGGGGGGCGCACATTTAGTCACAATGTTGCCAGCGTCACCCAGGCGCGGGGGCACCTGCACCTCAAAGGCTCATCCAGCCTCCCCCTCAACCTGTCCTGGGCAGCCTGCAGTGGCCTGCCGGTCTGCTCTCTCCCTTCTTCTCTGTTATTAGGGCAGTGCCAGGATGCTGATAATTCTCATGCATCTGGCCAGAGCATTTGGAACATTGATCGTGCCTGTGATTATGCCAGGAGGTATCGTGATGCGGTGCAGAATGCTGTTAAGTTTCCATGCAAAGCATTCTACTCATATTGTCCCATTGTTTTTATTGTGTCGTGGCGCAACCCGGGCGCTTCACTTCTCGCTTGGGGTCACCGCCGAACATCCGCATCAGCTGACTGAGGGGCTGATGCGCCTCCCAGCAGCTTTGGGGCCGCAGCCCCCGATCTCCAGCTCCCACACCGGGTCAGCGCTCGCCGCTCGATCCCACCAACCCCGGGCAGCACACACAAGCTGCCGGGCGACTGATGGAGTCCCCTCTGCCTGCCGCACTTGAGTGGCAGCCGGTTGGTTCCTTATCTTTTTTTTTTTCCTTTTTCCTCAATGCTCCTCGAGCCGGCTACTACAATGTCAGGTGCCTTTAGGGGTACATAGTAGCAAGCCAAGTCAATTCGGGAGCCTCTGTTCAGGGCTTCATGTCTCCGTATTACGGCGCTCCTTCGCAGCATATATAGGGCATTTTAGTTACATAGTAGCAATGTCTGCCTCGCCTGCCTGCACGGGCGGGTCTTAGTGCCGGCCGCCCACCGCCTCGGGCGATCTTACGAGCCTGTTCTGGGCAAACAAAGCTGTCAGTGCCGTGCCGATGCCACCTCGGGGGCGCCCGATCCCTCACACGGCCCGCACCGTGGTCTCTTACACCCGGGGCACCCCTGCCACCCTGTGTGCTTCTCCTCCTTTGTTCAGCACGGCCGCCATTTTACCCCCACAAGTCCGCGATTCCGGGGACTTCGTTTGCTTTTATCCACCGTTGCTAGGAGTTTTATGAGTCCGGCTTGGCAGCAACTGTTCCTTCAACGTTCATAGGCAGGTGCCCATTTTCCTGGCATGAAAAGGCTTGTGCAACTTCACTTTTTGCAGGATGAATGCAGGATCTCCGGGAGCTCTTCCAAGAGCACGTCTCCTCACATGGCCTCCAGGCCACGCCCCTCCTAGTTTCACAAAGTTATCGAGTTTCTTTCAGTTTGTGGGACTACATTTCATTTCTAAAACGCAATACTACAAATCCCAACGTGATTATCTATTCCCTGCCATTAGTGAAGCTTGGAAAATGGAACAATTGGCTATTCAAAGTACACTCCCCCACAAACGGTTCAGGCTAGCCGGCGATGGACAGTGTGACAGCCCCGGATTTTCTGCTAAGTACTGCACCTACCATCTTCAGGACATGGAAAGTAAGAAAATTGTGAGTTTGGTGGTCGTGCAGGTGTCCCAGTGTAAATCCTCGGTGGCCATGGAGAAACTTGGTTTTATAAAATCACTGGAAGATCTACAATCGAGGGGAATGCAAATCGACCTCGTAGCCACGGACAGACACGTTTCAATAGCCAAGACAATGAGAGAGCAGTATCCAAATGTTAGACATCAATTTGATGTATGGCATGTTGCCAAACCAATCAATAAAAAAATCTTGGCTGCAGGGAAAAAAAAAGGTTTTGAAAGTATTTCACAATGGTCCCAGTCTTTCAGCAACCATCTTCGGTGGAGCTCCAAAACATGTGATGGGTCTATGGAAATTCTACTGGAAAAATGGCGCTCACTGATGCACCACTGTTCCAACGTTCATCACTGGACAGAAAAACCACATTTCCACCAATGTGAACATGGCCCTTTGTCCCCAGAGCAGGCACGGAAGAAGAAGTGGTTGATACCATCTTCACCTATACACAAAGCCCTTGAGAAGATTGTGTTTGATAAAACTCTATCAAGAGATCTGAAGGGACTCACAGAATTCTGTCACACAGGAGATTTGGAGGTGTTCCACAATATGTGCCTAAAGTACAGTCCAAAGAGATTGCATTTTGGCATCTGGGGGATGAAAAGTCGGACTTTGCTTGTGGTATTAGCGCATAACGAGAATATAGGCCGGGAACAATCTGGGACTGCAGGAAACTTAGGGATGCTTCGCTACATTATGGCCTTTACAAAAAGAAGCAAAAAATGGGTGTTCAAGCCAGTATATGATCAAATGGAATTCGAATTTGTGAAAGATCTCATTGTTAATGTCATCGAGATGCATACTCATGGAATCGCACACAAATCTGTTCAGAGCACACATACATTGCCACAAAACATTGCCAGCGTACCATGCCCACCCAAGCAGAGCTTGTTAAATCGTTGAAATGATTACCGTCTGTTTTTATTTTTGCAAAAAAATGTTTCTATAATCTGTATAAATAAAGTATGCATTTTGTCTTTTGAAATGTATCCTCTCAGTCTTTTATCTTGAAAATATATTACAATTATCATGATTGCTTTCACATTTCACAGTTTAGTTAAGATACTGTGGGACCTTCATTTTTCGTGTTAATGAACAATGGGTAACAGTGTGTCAGAATATTTGGGTTTTGGCAGTTGACTTGCAATAAAGTTCTGCAAAAAGCTGAATAACTGCTGGACCTACAAAAGGGATTAGACATAGGCCACAAAACATTCTAGGCACGCAAGAAGTACAGACTGTGAAAACATGCCGTGGGGTAGGAGGCCATGAAATAAGCAGTGGTGGCCCTATTGGCAAATGTGACCTATATCTAAACAGCGCCACAAACAACGAGCGGCCCACTATTTCCTGAGCCTGTGTTTCAAAATTCATGATATCATAGATCCGTTGACACAGGATGTTGTAGAGTAAGAATGTACGGAGGATTCTGCATCACGGTCTGCATTATGCCTAGAGAATGGAAATTGCAAATGTAATGTAAGTTTCTCTTTGGACGATTTCATACCAGATCTAATCGAAATAAGAATAGCTGACCGTTACTGATGGGTGACATTGTACTTGTTCGTTCTGTTTGGCATATTGCAATGAAGTGCTAGTACTTCTATCTTCCGGGCAACAGGGGCAGGCCAGCATCGAGACTCATGTAGACCACCACTTGTTTCTCTCTGGCTCAACGCTAATAAATCATTACATTGTTTTTGCACCTCGAATTACTTCCCCAGTTTACGCATTACGTTTAGAGCTAAACATTCTCATTCGCACTATCCGCGGAAACAAATAGCAGAGTACTTTGATATTCCACGTTGTATTCTCTCGGTTCACATTGTGTCACCTCTGCGCTAATAAAGGAAATTAATAATTGTAATAAAGATCGGCTACTGAGACACTTTTCGATTTTTATCTTTTGCAAACAGTTACAATGTGCCGTTCTGCGATTGTCATCTATTCCAGACCCCGACCGATGGCTTCATCAACCGTCAACTGCAGCGGCATGTCAATCGCTAGACATCACCTGGAAGTACAGGCTGTGGAGATCGCATACACCCCTTACTACAAATATTTTGGTGTCGAATTTGATTCTGGCAAGGGTTATAGTACCTACATTGAGAGTCGAATTAGGAAGGTGGCGCAGCTAATGGCATTAATGCTGCAATTCTCCAAACGAAGAGGAGGGTTTTCATTGTGAGGACCAGACAGCTATATATTTGGTGTTTGACACCCACGGTGATATGCATGCTTGGAACCCTTACTGAGATGGAGCTGAAATGGCTTAAACTGGTTGAGGGGAGATTTTGGAGAAAATTGTTGGGTCTGCCTAATTGCATACTCATGGCAATCATTAGGTAGGAACTGGGAATGATGTTGCTCAAATGTCTGGTATTGAAAATGAGAGTGCAACTTTATATTAAGATAATGAATGCTCCCTCAAACCCTCGTTTTACGTGTATAGGCATTGATGAACGAAAGCAGCAGGAGAATGCTTCTCTGAGTAAGAGTATGTGTGCATTGTTTGGTGATATAGGTTGACCCCTAATTGGGGGGACGATTATACTAATATGAGGATCCCACCGGGGAAACACACTGATCTCTGGGATTGGAACGAAAACATTCTTTTGCTGGGCCAACTGAAAAGTTACACATTTGTATCTGATGTATTATATACGTTTAAGAAACCCCAGTCATATTTCAATTTTTGTCCATCCCTCAGTCTCAGAAGATTTATTCTCCTCTTGCGGATTAACTATTTACCAGTACTGGCAGCTGTAGGTACCGCACGTGCACTTGAGGAACAGGAACACTTCTGCCGTATTTGTCATAATAAAGAACAGCCTGAGCCGGCGAAGCATGTCCTGACTGAATGTCGCTGCCTGGGGAAAGTCTACATAATCCATCTAGGTAGATTTGTCCATCAACTCAACACAATCAGGGACCTCCTTTTCTGGAAAAAGTGTATAAATACAAACAATTGAAGTCTTCTTATGTCAATATATAGTATATGGAAGGTAGCAGAAAAGTCTATGTTGATGGCAGAATAAAATCTGCAGTGCAAATTTGTTGGCCCAATAAGATTTTAAGTTAGTACCTTATTATATTGACTCACTGTTATTACCTTACTCTAGGTTGTATTTTATGACGCTAAAACAACAACTATATATAAATTATACAGATTAAAGGGAGGCAGGGATTGGTCAAAGGGCCCAAGGAAATTGTACAATTATTGCCATTATCTTTTCTCTTGTTCTATGCGCATCATAGGCCCTCATAAGGTCCACACGAGCAAAATATGCCTATGCACACTTGACAACGAGATTGATATCATGAGGTCGCTGGCCCACAGCTTTTTAGTGGGAAGGTGATAAATGGAGGGGATTAACCTCGGTAGTCCCTTAGCTCCGATTCGGCATGAACTGGGCCTATCGTCCTTATATTCACATGTGACATGGAAACAATGTGTTTTTCTTCGAAAAGTGGTGGGTGGTCTGGATAAATCTTCGATTTTGAAGATTATAGCTCATAATTTACTTGCATCCAGAAACAAATTTCCTTCTAGGTGGCGCAGGCATATCTTGAATGCATTAGCTGATGCAGCTGTCACAAATGAATTACTTATCACAAATCCTGATCGGGCAAAGGTTAAAATCTTCCAGTATGACTGGTCGGAAAATGTAACAAAGTGTTCGTCACATAACGACTTCAACGTATTTCTGTTTGGCACCAAAATATATGGGGTGATGAAGTGTCCATCGCCTGTCATGTGCAAGAAGTATTTGAGATTTAGGCTAAATCTCAGGAACACTCGCAACATATTGTGCAGAAGGAAAATCATTTCGATGGAGCTAAATTACTGCCGCTACTGTTTGAACATAAATCAAGTTGAAACTTTACAACACCTGTTAGTTGATTGATATTTGATTGCAATGCATTGAATATTGTACGAAGCAAATGCTTCAGGAATATATTGCCACTCCAAAGCCATTTGAATCAAGACCAAATATGGCAATTATTATTCTCAAACCCGAGAATAACAGTACAAATAGCAATTGTGCAATTCCTTGACATGATTTTACAAAACTCAATTTGTGAAGAGTAAAAGCAGTTACATCTTTGGTTGATTATGTATGATGGCAAGATGAAATGTCATTTAGTTTTATTGTTTTCAGACTTGGTGATTATTTGAGGGTAATTTAGCATCTGCCAATGTATGAAATTATATTAGTATTATTGTATTTTTAGTTTATTTTTTTATATATGTTTACAAAGTGATGTCTGTCATTCTCTGTCAACCTTTCTTACATTTTAATTACTGCGTTCTCTTCTTTGATGTCTATTAATGTCAGAATATTGTTATATTTATTGTTTGTAATTGTTGTTATTTTGTTAGTAATTTGAAAAGTTTATGCGTCAACTAAACAAATAAAAAAAAACCTCGAAACTATGAAATGATAATTAAGTAAATGAAACATGAGATGTTTTTATTTTAAGTTTTGTGGTGCATTTTATGGCTCATAGATAGTTTTCATGCTCATGTTCTTAAAAAGGTATTCTGTATTATTCAGCATGAATTTTAGATTTATGTGAGTATATACTGTTTCTGTACAAGCTTTTTAGAGAATGTTTATTATGCGTAACGTTTTTTTGAAAACTATATCACATTAAATAAAATAAAATAATAACGTTTTTAATTGTGCACTAAATCACCACAGTAGTGGTCTCAGAGTACTTAGCCTTGTTTGGAAGTTGGTATATAATGCCCCTGCCTGGGGCACCCAGTGCTTAGTCTGCAGAGGAAAATGCCTATGAAGAAGAAAAGAGGTTGGGAAAGAGGTTGCACATGGCACTGATAGAGGGCTGGGATGATGCAAAAGGGGAAAACACTGTTTTACTATAGCTTGAGAGTATGTAGATCCATCATGGTGGATCACAGATGTGGATTGCAGAAGTGTGTTTTCTAACATGTTTGGAATCAAACGGACTGTCCATGCGAGACTTAGTTAGAAACACATAGCGTGTGGCTGCATGATGGGCTAGAGGTACTCTCCAGCCACCCAATTAAATCATTGTGGCCTTTTCACCCGGGTGTTAGAAAAGTATTCAATGTTGGGGTTCTGCTTGCCCATTTTATGGGGTAGCTACACATGTTACTTTTGGTTGCTCTAGCCCTTTTACATCATGTTTGTGGTCGCAGGGACATTTAATGAAGTCCTGCTGCAACCCTCTTTGAGGCAATGTCCTATCATAGCCCGTTTTATTTTTATTTATGTATTTATATTGCGCCGAAAGCCCACAGGCATCATATGGCTCCTAGAGTAGAGGTGCTTTTAAAGCGCTCAATTTCGGCCTCCGGGTTATCTTATTACCCCCACACTATTGAAGTCGGCTGGTGGCAGCTGTAATTCAGTTTTTGCTCTAACCGTATGGTAGCCATTGGTGTACTAATATACTTTAAGTCCCACTCCCAGCCATTTTGATTTAGCAATCCCTTTGTCCGTGGGAACCACGGGGCAGTTCTAAAATGGATGTTGTGCAAACTTGGGCTCTCTCTGGAGTGGTTCAATATGTCCTATGCTGGTCATCTGTGCAAGACAGTCCCAGTACACACCCAGTCTTAGTTTTGGGTGATTTTCAGGCTGGTCAAATTGGCTGGCAGTCAAAACCTTTGTGTGCCTGGTTGGATGGCTGGCTTATATCATCCCATGAGGGAATGTGCATATCTAGGGAAGAACCCGAGCAGTCCTCCGATCCTCTGGGGATTTGCCTCCCCTGCTCCCTCACACATCACAGCACCTCTGCCACCCCTGCAGCCTACTTGTAACCTCTGGGGTGTCGATATTAAACAGTGCTCTGTTGCTTTCCAGCTAGGTTTTGCGCGTTATAAATCCCATACATGCATTCGTACATGTATGCGTACACCTTCCAGCGCCACTGAATTTCTTTTCATACCAGCACCCAAACTACTTCCATTGGCTTCATAAACCTTTAACGTAGCATTCCATTTGCCATTCGGAGCAAATGGGCTAGTTGTGTTGACAGCACCTGTTGCAGTAAGCTTGGGCTCCTAACATCCAACTCCCCCCCGCCCCCCACCTCAGGCTGAAACCTTTGATCTCTCCACACCCTGATGCCGCTGATGCTGCTAGTTCTGACACCAGAGAGCACCATGACGTGCAGGTCAGGAGAGAGGCTACAAAATTACATCCTCCACTAAATAGCTGATTTTAACCACTATCCAGCAAACCAATGGCAGGGCAGAAATGCAGTCAACAGCCCTCTCTGCCCTTGCATTGGCATGGCACCCACCCCCATGTCCCCTGACGTGGGAAGTTGGTACAGAAGCGCGGAATGTTTGCATTTTGCTAAGATGCAAAAAGATCCAAGACTGGTCTTTACCCATTCCTCTGGCTCACTTGCCCGTTTTTCCAGTGCTGTGGAGCTGGTCACCTCAACCCCCATGCTCTGTTGATCTAGGAAACTGGTGATACAGCTCAGAGCTGGGGATAAATGCAGCCAAACCTGTGATTTGGCAGACCCTTAAATGCGGCGGTAATATCGTTACTGCTGCATTTAAGGGTTACCGCCAAACTCGTGAGGAGGCTGTATGACTCTAGTACTTCTTTTAGGAAAGTTAACCCACTCTCTCTGAAGGATACACTTTATAGCACACTTCTGTATGCAATGACACAGCCATTTTGGACTCAATGCCGGCAGGTCTGCAACAGGGACTGCTATAAACTAATTCATGTTTGGGAACTATAGTTAAAAATGAAATATGACCAAATTATGTTCGGAAAAAGGTGAAACCTTGTAGCTGGTTTTTAAATTAATGTAGCGATGAGGAGGTAGTCTCAAATTAATTTGAGCCTACTCTTCTCAAAGAGCGGTGCTTGGGTCAAGCATTTTAAGAAGACAGCTGAAAGGGCATCATTAAATTTTAAAAGACTTTTCAAAATGTTATTTGAAGCCTGGGGCATTCAGATCCACAAGTGCCTGGAGGTTCATCAGGCAAAGGTATATTCCATGTTTTTTCATGGAAGCGAAATCTGGGGTGGTTTGCACTGCCATGTCCTGGAGGGGTTGCAAAATAAATTCCTGTTCCAAATAGCAGGTATGCCTCCAGGTGCACCTGTGAATTTTCAGAGCAAGTGTGATTGCAGCCTCCCCTGATAAAGAAGCATTCTTATAGTATGGAGGATTGTAAGGCACCGTCCATTTGTATAGGGGGTGGGATATAACAAAATTTGGCACTAAGTCAACTCAAAATAGCTTTTAAAGCAAGAGCTTGTCCGATGGGGAGAGAGGTACATGTCCAAATTATACCTAAGCTGCCCTCTTTAGCTTTATATGGATGAGGCCGATGCTCAAGGAACGTTTAAATTTACCCAACCCTCAATAAATGAAGAAGCTGTGCCTGAGGAAGCACAACGCGTGCCTGCAAAATGCGGGTCAATTAAGATTTGGTTCAACTTCTGTTAATTTGTCATTGTTTCAGTGCTTGGCATAAGCGTGGGCATGCATGGAAGCTATGTTTTATACGCCACTAAGAACGCCACTCTCTTATCACTCTCTTATCCCTGTTCGCCTATTATCGCCTGCACAACCTGTATCACAGGCAGTACTGCGGCATATTCTTGTCATAATTGACTGCCATCCTTGCTTGCCTACTATCTGTTACCTATGAGCCTGCAAACCTCCCTTGGGACTCGCATTGCCTGTTCTATATGCTTCAATTGATTGTGTATTATGTATGCTATATGCATTGGTCTGCTCACTGCTCTCTCACCCTCTGTGATTATCTTGATTCTAGTTGTTGCTTTTTCACTTCAACTATTCTAGATTGTTGACATTGTTTACTACATCTTAGCCCATTGCTTTGCCTCGATTTTGATGCTGTTCATGATGCTGCCTTATCTTGCCCCTGAGGCTCTCTACTGCATTTTAGCCATTTGCCTCCAGCTTGTCTCCGGGTGCTGCCCGTATGCATCTCATTTCAACTCCTCTCATCTTGAAATGAGATGATACTCTCTCATCTAGTACAGCACGACTAATGTGCGGTTAGGGCCCCTATGTCTGCCTGCCCTTCTACCACTGCTTGCGCATGAGATCCACGCCACTAGGGTATTGAGCTTGAACCCCTACTCCTCCACTTATCTGATGGAGGCTGGTGCCTCCCCCTGCCCTGTGTTACGCCTTCTGCCTTGCCACTGCCTGGCCCGATTCTGCTCATTATATAATTGCCTGCTGCTCTACGGCCAGTACCACTCATTTTATGTGGCCTGAGCCCTCTGTGCCTCACCCCACCTTCAAGGATTTACCATATCCTATTTTGTCGAGGGAGAGCCCAATCTCGCATCGACCTAGGCCCAAACACCCTCCAAGTGCTAGGCCAACCATCCACATATTCAAACACATTTGCTATAACTACGTAGCATGTTTCCCCTGGTCACTAGCCTGTTCACCTGCCTCCTGCTCCTTACAAATAACCCAACACTGTTTAGCTTGTCACCCCACTCTCCTATCACTATGCACTCGACTATACCCAACATTTAGCCATCTAGTAGTTTACTTCTAGACATAAATGACTTACAACCATCACTACCTAACAGCCTCCCTCATACTACTATTGACAGGAACTTAAGGCTCTGAGCTAGACTAGCTAAAATGTATGAGCCCCTTGCCTATGCTATGCCTACCATACAGAGACAAGAACCACAATAGTCCGGCCCAGCCTAACTACCCTAAAACCAACCCTTCAACCCCAAACTTCCACACAGTCTCATTAATCAGAGCAATCCTGAAATAATACAAAACCACCCCCCATCACAACTATGACTATCAACGCGAGCCCCCAAATTAAGGGTGTCCTGATTAACGCTAGATCGCTAGTAGCTCATGCAACAGAAATTGCACACCTGATCCTCAAAGAAGACCTCGACTTTCTTGCCATCACGGGGACATGGCTACACCCGGCAGCTGGCCCTATGCTTATGCTTGCAGTCCCAGATAATTATTCCATCTTGAGACAAGACCGACCCAACTCCAGAGGAGGGGGTGTTGCGATTATCCACAAATGTAGTCTTACCATGAGATTAGCAACTCGTATCAACGTCATATCCTGCAAATTATTCTCAGTTAAAGTCCCACTGACTAATGCCCAAACCCTCAACATCCATTTGATCTATCGCCCTCCAGGCGCAACAGGCACATTTGATGAGGATATTAACATCATCTTATCCAGCAACCTCAAAAGCTCCTCTCACGTATTCACCCTTGGGGACTTTAATATGGGCTTCAATGACCCGGAAGACCAATCTGCCAGTACTACACATACTACCCTTTCTGAATTAGGATTTAACCAAAGAAGTATGGAACCCACACATGCCAAAGGTAGAATACTCGATTGGGTGGCTGACTACAACTGTCTAGCCAACATCACCGACATTTCACCCTTAGCCTGGACTGACCACCATCTGGTATCGTTTATGTTTTCTACTACCCGACCCCCACCCCTGCCGATCAGCAGGGCTCCAACTACACTCACGAGAAACAAGAAGAGTATCACTGTGGAGAAACTCATCCCGAACTTACTCCCCACACTCAATGCACTCCCCGACAACTCAGATCCTGAGACTCTGGTTGAAGAATACAATAAAATCATGTCCACCTTGCTGGACCTAATCGCCTCCCTCAAACTCAGACCAAGCAAGCCCAAAATGCACCTGAACAAATGGTATACACCATTCCTTAAAAATTTAAGGCAGCAAAAAACAAAACTGTGAGGCCACCTGGAAAAAACTCCCCTCAGCAGCTAATAAACTGACACTTACTAAACTTGCTGCCCTTTACAAAAAAGAAATCTGCCTAGCAAAACGAACCTCCTTCGACTCCCGCATATCCCAAGCCAAATCAAACATGAAGGAATAATTCTCAATCCTTAAAGAAGTAGAAACCCCTATTGCACAACCAGATGCCTGTACTAAAGATAAAAATTAGTGCTCAGAAATCCAAAATGCTTTAGCCAACAAGATTGCTACCCTACAAAACAAAATCTCCTGTAAAAAAGCCTCCTTGAATGATCCCCTCCCTTTCAAACCTCCTGAGAAGCCTACTTCAAGTGAAACCACCCGCTTCAATTTCTCCAAAGTCACCACACTTGAAGTAGAAAAAATCATCTTGTCACTAAAACCTTCCAACTGTCAGGGAGACCTATGCCCTGCACATATCATTAAAGATGCTGCCCGTGTTCTCTCCCCCTTCATCACGAAGTTAATCAATGCCTCCTTCTCCACCGGTTCTATCCCTACCAACTTAAAACAATCCTGGGTACTTCTACTTCTAAAAAAACCTAAACTTGACCCAGCGATGCCTGCCAACTATAGACCTATAATGACCGTACCATTCCTTCTAAAAATGTTGGATAAGCTTGCCTATGTACAAATACAGAAGTATTTGGAAGAACATCACCTACTTGGAGCCAGACAATCAGGCTTCCGTCCTCAACACGGGACGGAGACTGCTCTTATTGACCTGAAAACTCAGGTCGATAAGCTTAGAGACAATGGCCAAGCCGCCCTACTCCTCCTCCTTGACCTTTCTGCAGCATTCGACCTGGTCGTCCACTCTGTCCTATGCACCCACCTCAACACATCAGCTCACTTCTCCGCTGAGGCCATCACATGATTAGATCATTCCTTAATGGTAGAACCATGAGGGTCTTTTCACCTTCAGCTGCAGCAGACCCCATACCCATCACCTGCAGTGTTCCTCAGGGCTCTTGTGTCTCCCCCACACTGTACAATATATTTACCAAGCCCCTTTTTCGATGATCTGGATCATCCCGGTATCACCTACACCAACTACGCAGATGATACACAGATCTTCCTTCAGCTTTCTGGAGATTATGGGAAGGATTTGGCCTTGGTGAATAGAGTGCACATCATCATCCAGGCATGGATGGCCACACATGGACTATGCATGAATGATGATAAAACTGAACTTATCATCCTGGCTACCACCGCCAGCTTAAAGAAATTAGGCCCCGCCTATTCCTCTTTTACGATTGATGGTAATAACATCAAAGTAGGTCAAGAGGTTAAAACGCTAGGCTTTTACTTGGATTCTAACTTCTCTTTCAACAGACAGGTGAACTCCCTAGCCTCTTCGACGGCCTACACGTGTAAACTGATCCGTGCAGCCAAACTCTTTCTGTCAGACAACAGTTGCTTGACCCTTGCTAGAGCCCTAATACTGTCCCGCCTAGACTACTGCAACGCTCTCTATCTCACCCAAAGCCACCACTAGCAAACTACAAACTCTTCAGAATAACTCTTAAAAACTGCGTCACTCACTCACTCACAAATCCCTCAATAACGCTGCTCCAAATTATTTGATCGACAGATTTCATAGGCAGACTTCCCTGAGACCCACAAGAACAGACTACAAAGACTGCCTTTCTGTCCCCACTTTAAACGTTCCACCATAGGGGGCAATAGCTTCCCAGTGAAAGCAGCCAAACTGTGGAACTCCCTACCGCCAACTCTCAGAATGGACTTGCCTTATCAAAACTTCCGATCCAAGGTTGTTTCATGGCTGAAAACGTAGGCCTCAAACACATCCAGGTGTTAAGTCTTTCATATTCCTGCCATCTGTATATTTTGTACCTACATGTGTTATCTGTACATAATCCTGATATTACTACTACTGTGTGTATGTATATATTTTGTTGTTGTAACTAAGCTTCGCGAATTTATGTAACTGTTGCGCCCGGTTACCTTAGGGTATGCTCGCGCATTATAAATAATAAAACAAACAAACAAACATTAAAGCTTCACCAGAATAGTCTCATTCGAAATGTGGAAAGATGTTAGGTGACCCCACACAAGGAAGTTTGCCCCTTCCTCACAGCCTCTGACGTTAGCGCCTCTCCCAACATTTGAAGTGTTAGTCCCCTTCCCCCCTGACATTTTAGCCTAGGGCGGCTACATTTAGGGTTGGTGCTAAACACACACTCACAAAAAACACTTTCACCCATGCATTCATCCACCAGTTACACAACTCCATACATGCATGTATACAAAAAACCAAACACAGCATTGATACAAACACCAACATGCATGCATGCATTCATACATACACATATACATACTAATTTAATTTAAATACACATATACACTTTTAATTTAAAATAAAAAACACTTACCTTATCTCCATGCACCCTTAAAAAGCATCCACGCAGCCAACATATAGACATGCTGCCTGACAAGAGAGAACTCCTCTCCCATCAGTCATCGTGGTCACGCTGAGCAACGTGAACACACTGACTGACAAGAGAGAACTCCTCTCCCATCAGTCAGCGTGATCATGCTGACAACATGAACACACTGACTGACAAGAAATAACTCCTCTCCTGTCAGTCAGCGTGGTCATGCTGAGCAACATGAGCACACTGACTGACAAGAGAGAAATCCTCTTCCATCAGTCAGCGTGGTCACGCTGAGCAACGTGAACACACTGACTGACAGGAGAGAAATCCTCTCCCATCAGTCAGCGTGATCACGCTGACAACATGAACACACTGACTAACAGGAGAGGGAGAGGAGTCCTCTCCCATCAGTCAGCATGGTCACGCTGACAACATGAACACACTGACTGACAGGAGAGGAGCCCTCTCCTGTTAGTCAGCGTGGTCATGCTGAGCAACGTGAACACACTGACTGACAAGAGAGACCTCCTCTCCCATCCGTCAGCGTGGTCACGCTGAGCAACGTGAACACACTGACAAGAGAGAACTCCTCTCCCATCAGTCAGCGTGATCACGCTGACAACATGAATACACTGACTGACAGGAGAGGAGCCCTCTCCTGTTAGTCAGCGTGGTCATGCTGAGCAACGTGAACACACTGACTGACAAGGGAGACCTCATATCCCATCAGTCAGTGTGGTCATGCTGAGCAACGTGAACACACTGACTTACAAGAGAGAACTCCTCTCCCATCAGTCATCGTGGTCACACTAAGCAACGTGAACACACTGACTGACAAGAGAGACCTCCTCTCCCATCAGTCAGTGTGGTCACGCTGAGCAACGTGAACACACTGACAAGAGAGAACTCCTCTCCCATCAGTCAGCGTGATCACGCTGGCAACATGAACACACTGACTGACAGGAGAGGAGCCCTCTCCTGTCAGTCAGAGTGGTAATGCTGAGCAACGTGAACACACTGACTGACAAGAGAGACCTCCTATCCCATCAGTCAGCATGATCACGCTGACAACATGAACACCCTGACTGACAGGAGAGGGAGAGGAGTCCTCTCCTGTCAGTCAGTGTGGTCATGCTGAGCAACGTGAACACACTGACTTGCAAGAAAGAACTCCTCTCCCATCAGTCGGCGTGGTCACGCTGAGCAACGTGAACACACTGACTGACAAGAGAGAACTCCTCTCCCATCAGTCAGCGCGATCACACTGACAACATGAAATCACTAACTGACAAGAGAGAACTCCTCACCTGTCAGTCAGTGTGGTCATGCTGAGCAACGTGAACACACTGACTTACAAGAGAGAACTCCGATCCCATCAGTCATCGTGGTCACGCTAAACAACGTGAACACACTGACTGACAAGAGAGAACTCCTCTCCCATCAGTCAGTGTGGTCACACTGACAACATGAACACCCTGACTGACAAGAGAGAACTCCTATCCTGTCAGTCAGCGTGGTCACGCTGAGCAACGTGAACACACTGACTGACAGGAGAGGAGTCCTCTCTTGTCATGCAGCATGTCCACGTTGTCAGTTGAATGACGGGAGGCAGCAGAGCTCACTTCTGAGCCCTGCTGTCTCCCATTATTTTGCTGTTTGTTGCGGAGCCAAACGGCTTCGCAATAAACATCAAAATCATTGCAGGGCAGAGAGCAGACAGCACAGTCCCCCGTGTGAATAAAGGATACGGGAGACTGTGCTGCCTTCCACGTAGGAGAGGGGGCCGCAAGGCCCCTTGCAAGTGCGAGGCCCGGGGCAGTTTGCCCCCCCCTGCACTGGTCAGGATAGCTCAGGGGCAGCGTGCTCGCCTTGGAAGTAAGATGCCACGGAGCAACACAGGTTCGATCCCCGGGTCTATGCTTAGAAACATCTGGGTATTAAGCGTGTTAGAAATAACCTATCATCATCATAATTACATGATAGGATTTACAGATCACTTCACTGGGGCTTTGGAGGTTACCTCCTAAGAATTATGTTGGCATGTAATGGCAAATCGTGTATTTTAAAGCACATGGGGCTTATAACATTGGTGAAAAAGTGGTTAGGAATAAAAAATGATATTTTATTGTAGGATTTGGAGTCTCTTTTCTCTGTCCAGAAGGGGTTTTACACAAAACTTGGTAGCAAACATTGGCCATACAGGTGTGTAGTGGTGTTAACTAAGTTTCTGGATTAATTGTCTTGTTAATTTAAACTTATTAAAAGTAACTTAATTGGATTTTAATATATGGCAAATTAATTATGAAAAATGTGGCATGCATTTGCCTTATCTGCCTATAATCCACATGCCTGATGGACAGAGTATCAAACAGTGACAATTTTTCCACTCGGAAACTATGTAATAATAAATGTAGGTGACATTAAAAGTAATATTCAAGATAACTTTAGTGCATGGTGACATCAAACGCAAACACTTGTACAAAAAGCAGGGCCTGCAAATTATTTAATAAAGGGAAGTTGAGTCTGCATGCCACTTATTTGTCGATTATCCTCCTACTAGCTGCACAAAGGAACAGTATATGACCATTTTCTCCAGGACACAAACATGGGAACTTGGTTCATTTATTTTGCTCATTAATACATTTCACAGCTGGGCACAGTATCTGAAGATGACAGGGTTTTAACAATGACAGTGCAATAATAAGTAAGGACATGTACTGAAAAATAATGTGCATGGTGGCAACAAACTCAAAACTTGCATATACTTTGCAGGCTCATTTGCCAACATTCTTGCACAGTCCAGGATTCTGTCCTGGTTATACTGCTATTGAGGTCTCACCCCTTAAGCACCTCTACACCATGGCCCAGAGCAACTGGCATCTTAGGGTGCCAATAGCAACACGCTGCTCCTGAGCTATACTTTGGGGATCACTGCTCTAATGTGTAGTTGATGGCAACATACGCCGGGTTGGAGAGGAGTTCTGTCTGACTCCTCATATCTTGTAATGTCAGGGTCAAATATGTATCGTAATGAAAGGCATTAGACAACTTCTTGAGCTCTTCAAGCACTGTTACAGCCATCACAGCCATATATGATGCATATGTTGAGGCTCTCAACAACAGATGGGAACCCACATTAGCCCTTGTGTCCACCTTTGTTGTCAGTTGGATCTTCAACAGCTAGCAACAGAGGCCACCCAGATTTCAAGGTGTTTAAATTGTAGCAGGGGGCTGGCCATCCGTCCTGGTTGTACTGGTTCTTGATCTGGAAATACCATATATTCAGAGGTCTGTACTAGGACTCTGGCTACTGCCCCTTTCTGAGAGTATTTGCCCTTCTGATAACCCTTTTGCAATGAATTAGAGTCAATGGACATGTATGAAAAGGATATGGAACATGAATCTGATGAGGAAGTTGGGGAGGATGACCTTTTCCCCAACTTTTAGCCCCTTCCCCATTTAAGACCTTCTTCAATATCTGAATTTACTCCTCTGATGCCCCTTCTTGGTTCTGTCTTAGGAGGAAAAACTAGTAGTTACAGATTCTGTCTCAACCTAATTAGACTTCTTCCTTTTCCACTCACACATTTTCTTAGGTACCTGCTACCTCTCACTGTGCAACAGCCGTCTGGGAATAATATAGTGTACGAGTGTTTCAGGCACCATTAAACCAAAAATACTAGTATTCACGCATGCATGCTGCTGTGTCGCCTCCTAGCTGAAGATGGCCGCTGTGCCCTATTCCCTCTCCAACTGCATGCTAGATCAGAGTGATTCCCATTGCTGAAGATGCCCCTTGCCTCCCTCACTATAGGCTACGCCGAACCTGCCATTATCTGAATGACACTTGGCCTAGTAGGATCTTTTGTCTGTCCTCCCTCTGTTCCCCTCCCTTGCCCCGTCATGCCTTGAAGCACTAATGCATAGGCACATTATAAATGCCATATCATCATATCATGATAAATGCATGCACCATTTCTCAATGTGGCTTCTGCACTGCCATTGTTTGCTCAACCGGAAACCCTTGCCCAGAAGAAATCCAAGGAATCTACTCCCACCTTACCCTGTTCCCTAAGCCAAGAAGAGGGGAACTATGTAAGGTAGTCTGAAGCTGTCCCATCTTAACGCTGCACAGTGGAAGGATTATAGTTGCAGAGGATAGCCCAGCTATCCTCAAAGTTTCGTGCCCTTGAGGCAGGAATATTACTGAAGTATGATGGGATTCTGGAGGTATTATACTCCTGGAACAAGAGATGGGACATGCAAAAATAAAAGAGAGAATGGTTCCTATCATGGAGGTTGGTACCTCGTATGTAAATACTGCAAAGAGAAAGACAGAGACCACAAGTCTCACGCATTACGAGTCCCATAATAATGGAAGTCGGGTTCATCTGTCACACAGATCTAAGTGAAACTCAGATATCCTGCTGGCATGTGGACCCAACATCGATTTTCTGTCGCTTCTCGCAGCTCACTCTTTATAGAATGACTCCTGGCTCCTGAAGAAGTGGCTAGAAGGCCTCCAACTATAGGAGAGCAATCTGCACTTGCTTCAGCTGAGGAGGATCTATTCTCTACACATTTGAGTTCTATTATTCACATCTTGGTGGTCCACAGGCTGTTTTATTCTGCATGAAAGAGAGCAGGCCTGATTTCCACCTTTGCTCTTCAAGTTTGACGCCTGCACTTGCTAAGCACTTGAGTCCATGAATAAGCAGCCAGACCAAAGGGTGTAGCAGGGAGGTACCACACCAGCAATATATAAAAGCAAAGAAACTGTAAAAGCAAGGAAATATCGAGGCTGAGTACCACAAAAGGAAATACACCAAACACGGGCTATAAAGATTCACAGATCTTTAATACTGCGCAGTTACAAAGAAACACAGATTTGATACAGATAGCTATCTGGCTCTCAACACCCTGCAATGAGTACCAGCCCGTCAGAGTGAGGAGGGAGAGTGCTGGACATCTAAACATTCCTCTTTTTCTACATTTTCAATAATATTGTCCAGCCCCTCTACAGGTTAATAATCTGCGGTCTAGAGTTTGTGCCAAGTTCACTTATAGCTCATACAATAATATGCCGAAGGATTACACGAGTTTGCATTTCCATCAAGTTACAAAGGTGATGTATATTCTTGGATCCAGCAGTAAGCCTTAGTCCATATCCCTTCACAATGTAGTTTAACCTGTGTCCACGCTTGGCATTTGCACAACATTGTCATTGATGTGTATTCGTGGATGAGGCTTGTTAGCGTAGACAATCCTGGAACAACAGGTCATTCACAGTACAAGGTCTCATTATCTAGTCTAAATAGTCGGCCAGAGCAACTAGGCTTAGGCCAATATAAATCAAAAGGAGGCACTAATATGATTTCCCATTTAACAAAGTTTTCTTTTGGCGTAAGCCAAGTGTTAACGAAAACTAGTCGCTTTACAACTAACTCCACGTCTCAATGTCCATACAACCTGAATCACATTCATCAGATACATCAATCGCCATGAGGTCTGCAGCAGAAATTTCCTTCATCACAAATTCGTTGGTCATTATTTTCGGTGCGTGCACCTTTGGTCCTAATGTTCCCATAGCATGTGCACAACATCCCCCTAACACTGAATATATGGCAGGAAGATATTGCATACAGCAACAGCAGAACAACAGAATAACCAGAATTATCAGAAAGACTGAAAGAAGCTTCCATCCCCAAGATCCTAAAGAGTCCCAGAGCCAAGCACTAAGATCCCAATTTCCCTCGGGAACATGCACTTCTGAGCTTAGGACGTGCAGATTCTATATAGCTTTAAAGATGGTTGGGGAGGAATCTGGTACATAAACACAACAAGCGGACCCCACTAATTTGCATACTCCACCATGCTCAGCCAGGATGATGTCTAATACCATCCGGTTTTGTAGGGCCACTAATCTGATTGGCTTTTGCTCTAGAGTCATGTTATAGAGTATGTCAGTGGTCCGGTTGATGGTGTTCTCCAGTACTCTCTCCAGTCTTCTGATGTCCTCAGAATTCATAATCTGACACCAAAAAGGTACAAAGGATTTTGCTACATCACCCAGAACTTGCCACGAAGTATCACCATTCTCGTCCCGCCTTGGACGAGCCCTAGAGATTTCTGTGGTACTAGCTATAAATACCCCTGGTAACTGAATTCCCAAATAACAGGTTCCCTGCCAATCCCTAGGTAACCATGGGAAGGCTTCATTACCCCAAATGAAGTAGACAGGTTTGCCTACTTACAAAGGTCGGTCCTCACTGGTCAAGTTCGCAACATTGGTGCAACCCTTGACATCACCCATTGACTGAGTACCATTCCTGTGTATACAGAAGGAAACTGAGGTGGGGCTATGGTTAACAGTATAGGAAGGTGGTGTGACATCCCTATTGCCTATAGGAGCCATCTTGAAAGAGTTCAAAGATTGAAAATGTTGCAACAGTCCGTCAGAAGGCCTAATAGAAGCAACATTAAGCTTGCTCCTATTTGCGAAGAGTGAGCATCCCAGAGGCGTTAGAACTCGCCTTTCGAACTCGTTCAAATTCGTTCCATCAAATTCCCTGAGATGCTATCATTCCATCGGCCAAAGAAGAGTGCCGTAAAGAAGCATAACATGCAGTAGTAAGAGGCAAAAGATCAATATACCAGCCCAACCCTTTTTCCGCATGTTGCGGTAAATGAGAGCACACCCAGCAGACTGTCTTATTTAAAATGGCATGAGTTGCATTCATTATAAGCAGTAGTGTGTTCTTGTGGTAACTCTGTCTGTGTTGAGAGTCTCTAGGAGATAGAGTGTGCAGATGCACGAAAGGTGTAGATACAGTAGGTACATTCTCAGTAGGCAAGAATGTCTCGAGCGGACGTACTTCTTACATATACCAAAACCCTTAAGGCAACTAATACTATAAACCCAGTTAACATAATCACAAGAAAACAATATGTCTTGAAAGACCATGTATTTGATCGTCCATTGTCTTTGTTGGCCACACGGTCTCTTGTTTGTTCCGTACGAGTGGAGGCCACAACAGGTATTGCTCCAGACTCCATAGTCCGTTTGCTGGTGATCTCCTGATCAGCTGTTTTCTTAGTCTTTCCCTATCCCCAGCCACCTACTTTCCTTCAGATGCAAAAGATGGGGCGAAGGACAAGCCCTGTGATTATTCTCCTGTAGGCACAGCCGAACCGTGCAGTAAGTCTAGCTCCGTGGACGCAGATTGTACCTTGTGACGACTGGTACAGTGTGATCTGTGAACAGTGCGTTGTTACTTCCTTATGGAAGTGATGAATTTGCAACATACCCTAACAGAGGTGCAAAAGGATCTGCAGAAGAGTGTGGAGACAAAGCGACTGATTCCCCAGGCCCCACGAGCTCGGGGAGTGTCTCTGAAGCACTCTCGGTGCTGCTCAATGCTGAGTGATCGCTGGAAGCAGAACAGGTATATTTCTCCATACCTTCCTTGTCGTGTGGCAAAGGAAAAGGTATCCTCTTGACATGCGATCGTGGATCCAGTGTTTCTTGCCTGCCACTCGTATCGCTGTCTGCGTGGCCAGGAGGACCTGATGGAGCCCTCTCCACCTTGGTGCGAGACAGGATGCTCTCTCAAACGCTTTAGTAAGCACCCAGTCGCCAGGTCAGATGCTGTGACCTGGCCCCTCGTATTTTGCTGGGAGGGCTTCTCGCACCTGTTGATGAATCAAATACAGATTTTTTGTTAACTGGTTACACTAGTCGGAAAGAAGTACATGCTCTATATCCCTTAACACTTTGGGTTTAGGAAGATTCCAAATGTTAGCTGGCCTACCCATTACCACTTCATATGGGGAGAGCCCAGTCCTAGTCTGAGGGGTGGTGCGCATAGAGAGTAACACTATCGTTCAGGCGTCCAGCCATTTCAAATTGGTGCCGGCACACGTGTTAGCAAGCTTGTTCTTTAAAATTCCATTGTGTCTCTCTACCAAACCAGCACTCTGAGCATGTCTAGCCGACATGAGCATGTCAAACCAGCATTCTGAGCATGTCTAGCCGAATGGAACCGTTTATCGATCCGTAATCCTGCACATATCCGCAGAATTACTACAGCGATAAAATGTGGACCATTATCCGACCAGATGACCCATGGCAAGCCAAACCTAGGAACATATTCCTTAAGCATGGTTTTTGCCGTTGTCGTAGCTGTGACTTCAACCCATTTACTAAAAGCGCAAATAACAACTAAAACATACTTGAAATTATTACAACGCTCCATTTCAATAAAGTCAAAATGGATCACTTCGAAAGGGACAGAGGGTGGACCAAAACTACCCCTTGGTGTCAATGTGCCTTTCCCCATATTGTGCTGTAGACAGACCATACAACTCTGGACAAAACGCTCATCAGTTTTCGGGATGTTGACATTAACCCAGTTTGTAACATTTTGCAGATTTTCCTAGCACAGATGTGAGTGGGACCATGACCCATTGCGACCATCATAGTAATATACGCATCTGGCAACATCCATTTTCCCTCTAGGTTATCCACCCTGTGGAATCAGAAAATACAATATTAAGGCTTTTACACCATGCAAAGAGAAATACACCAACACGGGCTTGTAAAGATTCCCAGAATCTTTATTGCAATACTGAACAGTTTACGAAACAAAGTACACAAATAGCTATGTGGCCGTCAGTACTTCGCAGAGACCACCAGAAGGTTCAATGTGAGCAGTGAACAGGAATTGCTAGCTGGACATCAGCATATTTATACAGTTTCTTCATAACGATGTCCAGCCTCCTACAAGTTAATCATGTACTGGGCTAGGGTTCGCGCCAGGTTAATTCCTAATTTACATATCTCGTGCATGCGGTTTACTTCTTAATACCTTTACTAACAAGCATTATTATTCTCTGGGTTTTAACTTTACGCTCTTTACACATTTGTTTCAATGCAGGTCAAACAGATGTTTCGTATGTCATGTTTAAATAGCGTTATTGTTCTTATATATTTGTAGGTTAACATCGCTGATTCAAGTAATCCCCTGATCCCGAGGTCAACAAAGGACAAGGTCTACATGACCCTAACATGTAGCCTGCAGGCAGGTTGGACATTAACTCGGCTACAGAGGTTGAAGAGGTTAAGTAAGAACAAGAGAACACAGGTCGGCCATTTTAGGCCACAGGGTGACTTTGCACGACAAACTAAAATGGCGGCTTTAACCTAAAATGGAGGCTCGATTAACTTAAGGTTACGACCTTGCGATGCGGATTTCCTTGCAGAGCTACTGGGCATAGGCCAACATATACAATGAGGACGAAACAATATTATATCAGTTTTAACAAACCCTCCTTTTGGCCTATGCCAAGTGCCAAACTACTTCTAATCACTTTACGACTAACTCCACATTTCAACGTCTATACACCCTGAATCATTATCAGACATATCTATTGCCATTAGATCAGACACTAGAGTTTCTTTCAACACATACTCCTTGGAAACCTTATCTGGGGCGTATATTTTATGCCCTAATACACTTGTTGCTTGCGCGCAACACCCCCCTAATACCGAACATATACCAGGGAGACACTGTATACAACAACAAAGGAATAGAGAACTACCCAAGATAATCAGCAGGGCCAAAAACAACTTCCATCCCCACGACCGTAGGAGGTCCCAAAACCATGCACTAAGTTCCCAGTTTCCCTCAAGAACGTGTACTTCCGAACTAAGAACATGTAGATTTTGGATCGCCCTAAAGATCGTTGGAGAGGAGTCTGGTACGTAAACGCAGCAAGCGGACCCCATTAATTTACATACTCCTCCACGCTCTGCCAGAATGACATCTAATGCCATCCGGTTCTGAAGAGCTACTAATCTTATCGCTTTCTGTTCTAACGTCATATTATAGACTATGTCAGTGGTCCGGTTGATGGTTCTCTCCAGTACTCTCGCTAGTCCCCTGATATCTTCTGAATTCATAATTTGCCCAAACAATGGCACAAAGGATTTCATGATGTCTCCTAGAGTTTGCGCTGGAGTATCCCCCTTCACATCTCGTCGTGGACGAGTCTTCAAAATTTCTGCAGTACTGGCAATAAATACCCCAGGTAATAGAATCCCTAAATAGCAAGTTCCTTGCCAATCCCTGGGCAACCATGGAAATGCCACATTACCGCAAACGAAATAGACAGGTTCACCTACATACAGAGGTCTGTTCTCACTAGTCAAATTCGCAACGTTGGCGCATCTTCTAAAATCACCCATTGACCATGTTCCATTCCTATGTATGCAGAAGGAAACTGAATCATGGCTTTGGTTAACAGAATAAGATGGAGGTGTGGCATCCTTATTGCCTATAGGAGCCCTTTTGAAAGAGATCAAAGACTGAAAAGGACGAGACAATCTATCAGAGGGCCTAACAGAAGCAACGTTTGGCTTACTCCTATTTGCAAACAGCAAGCATCCCAAGGGTATCAAAACACGTTTTTCAAAACTATTCAAATTTGAACCATCAAAGTTACCTGAGATGCTGTCATTCCAACGGCCAAAGAATAGTGCTCTAAGAGAAGCATAACAAGCAGTTATCAAAGGTAAAGGATGAATGTACCAACCTAGCCCCTTATCCCCATGTTGCGGTAAATGCGAGCAGATTCAGCAGTTGGTTCTATTAAAAATTGCATGAGTGGCATTCATTATTAACAAAAGAGTATTATTCTGATAGTTCCATCTATGCGAAGAATCTCTAGGTGACAAGGTATGCAACAGATACATTTTCAACAGGTAAAAAGTCCTCTAGCGGATATGCTTCTTCCAGGTACCATAACCCAAAACCAATAGTTACTAAAAACCCAGTTATTATTACAAAAAGGCAACAATACATTTTCTTACACGCTTGATCATTGTCTCTGCTAGTCACATATTTATCTAAAAGTTTGGTACGAGCGGTAGTGGGTGCAGGCATCATGGTCTTCAATCGAAAAACACCAATTGTTCGTTTGCTGGCGACTCCAGTCGTGCGTCTTCTTAATGTCTTTTCCCACAACCCTTAGCCAACAGAATCCTTTCGTACAGTCGGGCCAAAAGGCAAGCCCTCAAATGATTTCCTCAATTGCACAGTCAAACCGTGCCGTACGTCTATCTTCTTGGACGTAAATTATATTTCACAATTTCCGGTGCTGAAGGGTCAGAAAACAGTATGTCGTCACTTCCCACTGGAGGTGGCGAGTGAACGGAAATGGGATCAGAAAATGGATGATCCGGAAGTACCACTGTTGGAGAGTGCGGAGACAAGATGGCCGTTTTGTCTGGCCTTACGAACTCTGGAACGGTCTCCGATACTCTCTTGTCGGTTGTTGCTGTTTCGGGCACGTTGGTTACAGCATTGGAAAGGGATTCTGTGTCTTCTGTATCGTATGGCACAGGCTGCGGGATCCGTTTGGTGTGTGTTGCATGTATCCAGTTCTTCCGCCCTGCTACCCGCACCGCAGTCTGGGTGACTAGCAGGACCTGGTAGGGACCCCTCCACCGAGGTACAAGGCAAGAGGACCTTTTGAAAACTTTCGTGAGGATCCAATCCCCCGGTCGTAGGCTGTGACCGGGACCCTCGTACCATACAGATAATGCCTCTCGCACCTGGTGATAAATTGAAAATAGATTTTTAGTCAACTAGTTACAGTAATCTGAAAGAAGCACATTCTCTATATCCCGCAATGAGTGACTCTTTGGCATACCCCAAATATTAGCAGGCCTCCCCATTACCACCTCAAAGGGAGAGAGCCCAGTCTTAGTTTGAGGGGTTGTTCTCATCAACAGCAACACGATCGGTAAGGCGTCCGGCCATTTTAACTTGGTGCCAGCACACGTCTTAGCGAGCTGGTTCTTTATAATGCCGTTATGCCTCTCCACTAATCCGGCACTTTGGGCATGTCTGGCCAAATGGAACCGTTTATCAATCTGCAATCCCTCGCATATTTGTAGGATTACAGCAGCGATAAAGTGTGGCCCATTATCCGACCAGATGACTCTCGGCAGCCCGAACCTAGGAAAGAACTCTTTCAACAGAGTTTTTGCCGTGGTTATGGCCGTTGCATCTCTAACAGGGAAGGCCTCAACCCACTTGCTAATTGCACAAATGACAACCAATACGTATTAAAGATTGTTGCAATGTTCCATCTCAATAAAATCAAAGTGGATGACCTCAAACGGAACAGAAGGTGGAGCGAAACTTCCTCTAGGAGTCGAGGTGCCTTTTCCTACATTGTACTGCAAGCAGACCATGCACCCTTGGACAAAGCGCTCCGCAATTTTGAAAATGTTATCATTGGCCCATACACTATGTAACATTTTAGTCAATTTACGCGCACAGACATGGGTCGGGCCATGAACCATAATGACCATCATTGTGATGTAGGCGTCAGGGAGTAACCATTTTCCTTCAACATTGTCTACCCAATACCCATCACCATCCAATCTCCCTGCACCCTCAACCCATATCATGGTCTCCTCGGCAGTAGCATCTGCTTGAATGTCTTTTACAGAATCGATACTTTCACCAAAAGTGCAAACATTTACAGTTTCCCTTACAGCATACATTTCTGAACTAAAATCAGTGGGAGTTTATTTAGCTATCTGATCAGTGAAAGCATTCCCTTTTCCTATATCATCTGTAACCTTTTGATGTGCTGTACATTTTACAATGGCTAACTGAACAGGGAGTGCGAGCGTTGAAAGTAATCGCACTATTAAAGTGCCGTGCTGTATTTTTGTGCCATGTGAGGTCAAGAAACCTCGTTCTTTCCAAAGCCTACCGAAGTTGTGAACTACCCCAAAGGCATACTGACTGTCGGTATATATATTTACTGTAAGCCCTTCAGAAAGTTCACAAGCTCGAGTTAATGCTATAATTTCTGCCGCCTGTGCGGAATTGTGCATAATTCTGTTGGTTTCCACAATCGTGCTTAAGGTAGTGACGGCATAAGCACTGGCTTCTACCAGGACCCCGAGCCCCAGGGCGGCCTCTGGATCGTCTACCCATTATACCAAATGTGCTATTCGACCTCTGTTGGAGGATCGAGCATTGTGCTCACCAATGACCCACTTGTCTGCAATAAACACATTGGTTTGCGTGTACAGGACACAACAGCACATTACTTTGTAGAATATACTGTCCCCTAAACTGTTTACTACCCCCTCTAGGGCCTCTAACAATCTGTTGCAACAACACCTTAGTTTTCAAGTCTCCCTTTTTCTTCTTGATCCTTTCTTTCTCATTATTGACTCGGTTTTCATAATAATGAGCTATATGCAATACTTCAGATTGAGATTTAGCTTGCCAAGCGCTCTCAGAAGTCATAATTTGCGACTGCATGTCAGGTAACAATCCACGCACAAATGTGTCTACAAATAATCGGTTTCCAGACTCTGTGCTTAAGTCTGTCCACTGAAATCTGAAAACACTTGTTCAAACTGATTAAAGAATTCGGTAGCACCCTCAGACTTTCCTTGGACACAAGCAGTAAGTTTGTCCCAAACAATCCTTCTCTCAGGAATTAAGGCTTTCAGTTTTGTCATTATTCTATCAGGCAAAGTTAAATTATCCCATGTATCCCCTAACCCTGGTACATCATCTACTGTCCTAATCTGTTTTCACAAATCAGCAGGCAGGAGCACAGGAAATAACAAATCTATATCACCCAAAGTGAATACTGACGACTGCAAGACAGATTCCATTTCTTTATAGAACCCTGTCGGATTCTTCCTAATATCTGGGATGGATTGTCTAATGTTATTCACCAGAAATAAACGTACATATACCACTAGCTACCCACCTCTCACACACCAAAAGATGGCTACTTGTCAGAAATTTACCTCACAGTAGGAATTTCATATGATTATATCCCCACCATAGACAAAGAAATGTGTTTAGCATATTTTAATTATTATATCAAACAACATGGTAAAACAACATAAAAAACCTATTTCCAGTGTTCGTTAGAAACACAAATGGGCGGAAGAAGCAGACACCAAAACATTTGCAATGTACAATTTGCGTGATGTTAGTAATGGTGTATTTTGATCACATTTTCAATTATACAACAACATGGTATAATAGCGTCAACATTTGAATATGTTTCTAGGGAGAAGGACAACACTGTTGCAGTTTAAAGCTCGTCAGTAAAGTCCAACGCCCCGTCTTCAGGACGCGATAGGTTAAAGAAACACGTTACACTGGCAACATGGCGCCTATGTGTCAGTGTAGTGACCTAAAAAAGTGATTTCTTTTGGTGTGATGGGCAAAGCGATTGAATGAATCAATTTAATTGAGGCGGCAGACCAGTCCGTCTTAAGAATTCAAGCTGTAAATCAATACGTAAATTTATTTAGATTTTTGTTGAAACAAGTAACATATTGAACCAACAATAGTTACATTTTGATATATGAATCAATCATATTTACCACTTTATGTGTAAGGCAGGGATTTTAAGTACTGCAGAGAAATTTCAGTGGTGTACCGAGTTTCTATGGTATTCCGGATACTAGATGTCCCATAATGCATCATGGAATCTAAAAGAAATGCGAAAAGCCTTTCAATTTCACAGGTTTCACCTGATTTGCGTTTCTTTCAAGCATTTAAGTGGCAAGGAGTAACACTTACTTGGCCATAATGATCCCCAAGGCTGTCTTGCATTGTTATATATTGGGTTAGATATTTTAAACCGCACGCGTGTCAGTGAATGGCTCTGTGTGGGAGACAAAGGCACCAGAGAGTACAATTAGACTCTCTGTACGTTTTTGAGCAGCAATCAAGTGTGGCATGGATTTCAAAGCAGGCTTACCTGTCGTGTGTGCATTCGCCTTCACAGAATCGCTTTACCCCATGGCTTTTTCCTTGGTTGAATACTGGTGTAAGCCAAATGTCATTCGTTGACATCGAAAGAGGACTGCCAAGTCCAGTCCATTCGTGTGTGTAATAGAGGAAGGACTTTCCTCAGTATTAGAAAGGGGCAGCCATTTTTGAGTGTATATGGATCCTATGAAGGTATACTTAACACTGCAGTAAATAATGATCTGGTTGCTAGTTCTCAGTAAAGGGGTGTGTATAGTGTGTCAAATACATTTTTTCTTATAGAGCAAATTTGTGCACACAATGGTTATGCATTATATGACAATTTTAGACAAGGCATCACCCTCCAGCAGTCATGATAGACATAAATGGCAATGAGATCATATTTCATTAACCCCCCACTGGTTGTCTGAGCTATTAGTGGATAAACAGACTCCACTCTACGGCAATATTTAGACCGGACTGGACTGTATTGAGATTATAAATCCATTTTTGCTCCATTTTTTTAAGGAACAGATCCCTATTCCCTCCCTGTGGGTGAGCTTTAGATGTCTCAATAACAAACCAAAATATATCTTCGCATGTGTGTTTCGCTTGTAAATAATGGGCCACCAATGGTTTATCCGGAGTACCATTCCGTATGGCTGAGCGATGTTCGCCAATTCGTAATTTCACTGACCTGATCGTTTTGCCTATATAGATTAACCCACAAGGGCATTTCATCCCATAGATCACCCATTTAGTCAGGCAATTTGAGAAGGATTGGTATTTCCATAGCCTGTCATACAGATCAATCTGTTTCAAATTCTTGGTCAAATGGCAGACTGAACAATGTCCGCATGCATAGTGACCGGTGGCAGTCCCCATAATGTAGATTGAATGGGTTTCTCAATGTTGTTAATAGGGTAAGTGTGTACTAATTTACCCCGCAGATTAGGCATCCGCTTGAAGGCAAATCTAGGACAATTGGGTTGAAAATCATCGGTATGAATGATTTTCCAATTTTTTAATATCACCCTTCTTAGGTCATTACTCAGGGGCGAAAAAGATGAGACACATGTAATTCTATCATCTTGTGGTTTTGTGTGTTTCTGAAGGATCACTTCGCGATTTGCGTTACGTGCTCTCTTCATAGATCTCTTGATTATTTTCCGAGGATATTGTCTCTGTTTTAGTTTTTCTCTCAAGAACTGGCTGTTGATTTTAAAGTCAGCCAATTCACTACAGTTACGTCGGATTCTAAGAAATTGTCCGTAGGGTACATTTTCCCGTAGACTAGACGGATGGAAGCTGCTGAACAATAAAAGCGTATTCTTGTCTGTGGGTTTTTTGAATAATGTAGTACCCAGTTGGTTTTCTTTTTTGAAGATTTTCAGATCAAGAAAGGCTATATTGTCAGTGCTTGATGACATGGTGAATTTGATGGTTAGAGTTTGGCTGTTGAGCCATATTAAAAAGAGATCTAATTGGTCCTGGCTTCCGTGCCAAAGCATGAAAACATCGTCTATGTAACGATGCCATGAACTAATGTGTTCATGGAAGGGATTAGTCGCCGTGTAGATGAAATTAGATTCGTAGTGATCCATGTATAAATTTGCTAAGTCTGGTGCAAATGTAGCACCCATTGAGGTCCCTTGCCTTTGTTGGTAAAAGGTTTGATTACACAAGAAAATATTTTTTGTCAGTGCCAGCCTCACGCATTCGATGATAAAATTGGATGGCACTGTACGGTCAGCTCTTGTCTCTAGATATTGATGTAATACTTCAATGCAGTGGTCCTGGGGGATGTTAGTGTATAATGACTCTACATCCAGGGTGACCAAGATGTCATCGGCCCCTGGGTGTAGACTGGCAACGATGTGTATCATAGCTGTAGTGTCTTGCACATATGATTTCATCTTAGCCACAAATGGCCTCAGGAAGGACTCTGCATAGATGGACAATGGCTCCAACAATGAGCCTATAGCTGAGACAATCGGGCGACCAGGTGGATGAATTTCATTCTTATGTATTTTGGGTAATAAGTAAAAGGCAGGAGTGGTCGGATTGGGTCTAGTCAGGAACATCAGCTCATCCTTACAGATCCACTTTTGATAGTGTGCATGTTTCATAAGGCTCAGAATTTTTTCAGTCAATCCCGTAGTAGGGTTGCCCACAAGTTTCCGATAACAGAGTTGGTTATCTAACTGTTTTTCAATTTCCAGATTGTATGCATTTACATCCCACAGTACGATACCCCCCCCCTTGTCAGCGGGTTTCACTACAAAGGAGGTATTGCTTTCGAGATTTTTTAGAGCTCTTTGCTCTGCTTGTATTAGATTATCTTTTTGTTGGTTTTTGTTTTTAAAAAGATAATTTAATTCTCTTATTATTTTGTTTTCGAAAGTGAGAATTTCTGGAGAGATCATGGCTGGTGTTGGTGTAAAAGACGAAGGACATTTAAGTCCTGATATATTATCGTCTGGAGTCAGCCCCTCTTTCGGATTGCGGAAAAAATACTTGAGCCTTATCAGTCTGAAGGAATTTCTCATCTGTGCCTCAGTGGTAAATTTATCGGCAGCTTTGGTTGGAACAAAGGATAGTCCCTTACTTAAGACACTGGTTTCTGTCTCAGTGAGATGGTGGGAACTAAGATTGAAAACGGGGATTACCAGTTGTTCTGTGGCGGTTGCCACTGTCCGGTCGGCATCGTGCGATTGCCCCATTGTCTGTTCTTCTCGCGTTTCCCCTGTCCCTGAAAAAACTGTAGTTGGGGACCTCTTTGCGCTAAGCCTCCACGACTAGTAGACGGTTGTGCTGTAGAGGAATCAGAGTCACTGCTGTTGGATGAGTTAGAGAAAGTGACAAATTTATTTACACGGTTTCTATTATTGGATGGACCCCTCCCTCCCACTTGGTTGGCATTTTGTTGTTGAAAAAAGGTTGGGTTTAGATAGGGATAGGTGGGCTCTTCCTTGTAGTTAAGTATATCTTTTTTTAACTTCCATATCTTTTTGTCCAAGGTAAATGTTTTAAATTTTTTCATTTTCGTCCTCTATATTTCCCAATAGTATTTTTACGTCTGGAATGGCAGATTCATCATTAATTTTTTTCTCTAAAGTATCCAGGTCTTCTTTTTGTTTCTTTGACTCCTCCTCAGCTGTCTCAATGACTAATATCACCCAGTCTCTGGAACATTTATTAGCTACCCCGCTAAAGGTGCCCATAAATTTCGGATTATCCAGAAAGACGCGGGGGATATTTTTGACCTGAAGGCCCTCTGGGATTACTCCGGCCCTCAGGTATTCAACCATAAATTGGCCGTGTGATTCAGTGCGTATCAGCTTTTTTTTCTTTTGGGTCAGGAGATCAAGATCATTTGTGGGTTTTTTTGGAGCTGTTACTGCTGTTGTTGGTCCTGGGGATGGACCTAAAATTGAAGGTAATTCCAAACATCTTTTGTATAAATCCTCGGAAAAAGATATATAATTAACTTTTTCCATGATGTGAATTATGCTCAACCGACCAAAAGGGTCGTCCTAAAAGGGATAAGCAAGTGTTGTGAGCACAAGGGTTTCCTCAATTTTTTAAGGGGGCTGTGGTATGTGAGGAGAGATACAGCAGAAAAAAACGTACATATACCACTAGCTACCCACCTCTAACACACCGAAAGATGGCTACTTGTCAGAAATTTACCTCACAGTAGGAATTTCATAGGATTATATCTCCCACCATAGACACAGAAATGTGTTTAGCATATTTTAATTATTATATCAAACAACATGGTAAAACAACATAAAAAACCTATTTCCAGCGTTCGTTAGAAACACAAATGGGCGGAAGAAGCAGACACCAAAACATTTGCAATGTACAATTTGCGTGATGTTAGTAATGGTGTATTTTGATCGCATTTTCAATTATACAACAACATGGTATAATAGCGTCACACAAACACCACCATCACCGCTTTTATCATGTTTGAGTAAAACAATTTTTATTTATTTTTTTAGGTCACTACACTAACACATAGGCGCCATGTTGCCAGTGTAACGTGTTTCTTTAACCTATCGCGTCCTGAAGACGGGGCGTTGGACTTTACTGACGAGCTTTAAACTGCAACAGTGTTGTCCTTCTCCCTAGAAACATATTCAAATGTTGACGCTATTATACCTTGTTTTTTTCTTTAACAATATAGACTCTAAATATTCTATACGAGGAATCTCAAAGCTACCATTGATTGGCTACTGAAGTTCGGAAGCATGTCTAGTTTGTCTGTGCCAAATATCATTAAACACTATACTACCAATGCTGTGCTTACAGTACATAGTACATGCCGGAGACCCCTCCTGTGGTGCCGGACGGCCAAATTCCAAAGATTGTCTGTCTCTGCGAAATAATGCCCTGAAACAGGCAGACAATTTCTCAGGCATGTCAGAATTCTGGTGTTACCTGGTCAATAATTGTTCTCGCAAGGACAATACACCAAATCAAATATCAGGATACTTAAGAATTGGGTCACGACTCACCTGATCAAAGAACTAAGGGAGGTCAGATCGGATTACAAAGGACAACTAAGGATCCTCATGGTTGGTGATTTCGGCAAAATTGCCCGTCTCGATATATGGACTCTCGTCAAGATGCCGTCTCGGACTGTGGGCTCACCGTCCAGGGATCGGGTCGTGCATTACTGTTTAGGTGTTGCGTCTCATCCAAGAAGGGGCCCCCTTTCTCACTGTCCGATCTGGTCCGATAGCCGCGTCAACACTTCAACGAGATGGCATCAATCTTGAGGGTCCCTATTCGGGCGCCATCTGTAAAAGCAAGGAAATATCGAGGCTGAGTACCACAAAGGGAAATACACCAAACACGGGCTATAAAGATTCACAGATCTTTAGTACTGCGCAGTTACAAAAAAACATAGATCTGATACAGATAGCTATCTGACTCTCAACACACGCAATGAGTACCAGCCCGTCAGAGTGAGGAGGGAGAGTGCTCGACATCTAACCATTCCTCTTTTTATACATTTTCAATAATATTGTCCAGCCCCTCTACAGGTTAATAATCTGCGGTCTAGAGTTTGTGCCGAGTTCACTTATAGCTCATACAATAATATGCAGAAGGATTACACGAGTTTTCATTTCCATCAAGTTACAACGGCGATGTATATTCTTAGATCCAGCAGTAAGCCGTAGTCCATATCCCTTCACAATGTAGTTCAACCTGTGTCCACGCTTGACATTTGCACAACATTGTCGTCGATGTGTATTCGTGGATGAGGCTTGTTAGCGTAGACAATCCTGGGACAACAGTTCATTCACAGTACAAGGGTCATTACCTAGTCTAAACAGTCGACCCTCGGACAGTCTAACCATTAACAGAACTCAAAGGTCGGGAAGGCTTGGTTGCAAGTTAGAAACACAGTCCACCATTTTAGAACACAGAATGATACGAAACAGAAATCAAAATGGCGCATGATTCTAAAATGGCGGCAAAGTCGATCTAAAATCGGAACTTTGCAACGCGGTTTTCTTCGCAGAGCAACTAGGCTTAGGACAATATAAATCAAAAGGAGGCACTAATATGATTTCCCGTTTAACAAAACGTACATTACTTTTTTCTGATGAGAAATCTCAATTTTGCTTGGGTTTCCAAAACACAGTGGTTAAGCTACTTTGCAACCTTTATTTTAAAACAGATTACAGGAACATGTAACTTTCTAACTGTCATGCATGCTTTTTCAACAGTCACAAGATTATATTTTCTTCTTTTGTTATGTTATCTGATATGTTATCTGATATTTATACTGTGCCCGTCACCACCGTAGGAGTCTTAAGGTGCCTGACTTTTTCTGAGAGGGTGTGTGTGTTTGTTTGTTTTATTATTTATAAAGCGCGATCATACCCTCGGGTAACAGGGCGCAGCTGTTACATGTATATGCAAAGCTTAGTTACAGCAGCAAAGTTATTTACATACAGGTATTAAATACCCAAAAAAAAATATAATTCCTATTACAGGAGATTACAAAAAATATATACAGTAATTCCTATTACAGACAGATAGAAGAATAGTGAGAATATAAATTATGCATACAACTAGCTGATAACAGCGGTCTTAAGCATGTGTGGGTGATAGTGGGTGAATGTGTGAGGAGTGCAATAGGGTGGAGGGGTGGTAGTCCTCACAGTAGGAGCTAGCTACTTGTTGCATTGGTTTTCAGCCACATGATTGTGTTAGTCCTAAAGTTTTGGTAGGGGAGGTCAGTTCTCAAAGTAGGAGGTAGGGAGTTCCATAATTTGGCTGCTTTCACTGGGAAGCTGTTGCTACCTATCGTATAGCGATTGAAATTGGGACTAGAGAGGCAATCTTTGTAGGCTGTTCTGGAGGGTCTCAGGGAAGTCTGTCTGTGGAATCTGTCGGCCAGGTAGATCAGTGCAGCGTTGTTAAGGGATTTGTGTGTGAGTGATAGAGTTTTTAAGAGAATTTTGTTGGGAGCCAGTTCTGTCTGCTACTCTCAGAGATGTGATCTCTTCTAGGGATACCTAATGCCGCTCTCAGGGTGTTATTTTGTAAGGTTTGGATTTTTCTGGTGATGGCTTTGGTGGACCCTAAATAGAGGGCATTACAGTATTCCAGGCGAGACAAGATGAGGGCTCTAGCCAAGATCGTGCAACTGTTGTCAGATAGAAATGGTGTAGCTGTGCGGATCAATTTGCACATATAGGCAGTAGAGGATGCTAAGGAATTAACCTGTTTGGTAAATGAGAGCTTTGAGTCTAGGTAAAAGCCAAGCGTTTTTACCTCCTGTCTTACATTGATGCTGTTACCATCAATTATAAATGAAGAGTAATTGGGACCTAGTTTTTTTAGGCTAGTGGTGGTGCCCAGGATGATGAGTTCAGTATTGTCATCATTCAGGCATAGTCCATGTGTGGCCATCCTTGCCTGGATGATGATATACACTCGGTTCACCAAGGCCAAATCCATTTGATAATCCCCAGAAAGCGGGATGAGGATCTGGGTGTCATCTGCATAGTTAGTGTAGGTGACACCGAGATGATCCAGATCATCGAAAAGGGGCTTGGTAGAAATGTTGTATAACGTGGGCGAGACAGAGGATCCCTGTGACACGCCACAAGTGATTGGTATGTGGTCTGCAGCTGCTGTGGGAGAGAAGACCCTCATTGTTCTGCCATTTAGGAAGGATCTGATCCAGGTCATTTCTTCTTCAGAGAAGTGAGCGGCTGTGTTAAGGTTGTAACAGAGAATATTGTGGTCGACCAGCTAAATGCAGCTGAGAGGTCTAGAAGGAGGAGTAGGGCGGCTTTGCCATTGTCTCTAATCTCATCAATTTTGGACTTTAGGTCGATGAGTGCTGTCTCGGTTCCATGTTGTGGACGGAAGCCTGATTGTTTAGCTCCTAATAGATGGTGTTCTTCCAAGTATTTCTGGATTTGTACATATGCAACCTTATCCAGGATTTTTAGGAGAAAAGGTACAGTCGTGATAGGCCTGTAATTAGTCGTTGTGGTAGGGTCAAGAGTGTTTTTTTTTAAGAGTGGAAGTACCCAAGATTGTTTAAGATTAGTGGGGATAGTACCGGTGGAGAAGGACACGTTAATAAGTTTTGTAATGAAGGGAGAGAGGGCTCGAACAGCATCCTTGATAAGCTGTGCAGGACACAGAACACCCTGACAGTGGTGTATTGTGACCATGCCCGAGAGTCTCCAGACTTTAGTCTGTTGGTAAGAAATGTGACGATTCACCTACTCCCGTCACGTCTCCCTAGAGAAGAGTCTTTTCCCGTGAGGCTAGGGAGGTGCGGCCGCTACCAAATAGTCCTCCTAGGGGTGGTTGAATGTGGGAGGACCTCATGGGGAGGGACTCCCCCTCTGGAGATAAGGCCGAAACAACATAACACACCCACATTCCAGGGCCACTTACATGTTGAACCATTATATTGAGAGCAATCCAATGTATTTCTGTAGTTCCTGAGGTACAGCCAAGATAGAAAATACTAGGACGAAGAAGAGACCAAAAAACATGAGGTTTACTGACTGTGCTAGTACTGAGACGTGGTGGCTCACAGGAGACATTATAGGAATACCAAGGAGCCATTGACAACAGGTGTTGACGCTACGCTGCAGGTGAGTAAGCCCCATAAAGTGGAAAGAGAAGAAGGACTTGGCGTCTTCTGTCCTTGTCTGAGAACCTGGGAGTTTCGAAGTCCGAAGCTCGACTCGAAGAGAGGGCTCTGCAGAGGACGCTGGCGAGTGGCTGAGGGAGTCCCTGGGATAGGGTCTGCATCGGCAGGTATGAGCCCAGCGGGAAACAGGCGAGGTAGCGGCATGACTTCCAGGAGAAGGTGGACCGTGCAGTCCCCGAACTGTACAGATTCTAAAAAGGGAAGCACAGGTAGACTGGTAAGGATGTTGGGGGCGTAGAGAGGTCTCTGCTTCATGATGGGGCAAGCGTGAAGCCTATCAGAGAGCCATCAAGGGTCGGGGTCCCAAAACAAGTCGAGAGTGCATCAGAGGAAATCATCCTCATGCCAGTGACCGGGATAAGCTACTGACCACCGGAAATGGTGTGGGACCAGAACAGATAAGAGAGCATCCGAGAAAATCTTCCTCGTACCAGTGGCAGAGACAAGCCACTAATCACCAGAAAAAGGTCTGGGACCCCAACAGAAGACAGCCAAGTATCAGAGGAAATCTTCCTCATACCAGTGCCACAGATAAGCTCACTGATCACCAGAAAAGCGTCTGGGACCACAAGAGAATAGAGTCAAGTATCTGACGAAATCCTCCTCATACCAGTGCCAGAGATAAGCCTACTGACCACCAAAGAAGGTTCTGGGACCCCAACAGAAGAGAGGCACGCATCGGCAAATATCTTCTACATATCACTGCCAGAGATAAACCCACTGACCACCAGAGAAGGGTCTATGACCGCAAGATATGCTGATGACATGTATGTGTTCATTAGGATGGGCAATGTAGAGGAGTACTTCTCAAGGGAAGGTCTCTGTTTAGAGGAAGGTAGCAGTTGGATGTCCATTAATTGGCTCCAACTTAATCCGAATCACACACAGAGGTTGCCATGTTTTGGCCAAAACACCTGCTTGGTGGGGATAGATGTACTCCTATTCCTTTTTCTTTTTTCTTAGGATCAGAATTGAAGTATGTTTTTAGGATTTTAAAATCTTAGCTGCATATGTCAGAAAGACCTCAACTGCGAAGGCCAAATTGGGGCTAAAGTGCAGGACATTTTCTAAACCTGTCGTTTCTGAGAAGGACCATGCAGCAGTGCTGGGAGCCCAGGAAAATTAAAAACGGAACTACTGTAACAGCCTTCTAGCTGGTGCCCCGGACAAACAAATACATGGACTGCAGAAGGAGCGAAATGCGGTAGTCAGACTGGTTTCTGGAGTGAGTACGTTCTCACCCATTTCGGGCTTGCGTCGGACCATCAACAGGCTAGCTGTGGAGGATAGGATCAAGTTTACGATTAGGTGCATGATTTATAAATCTCTGAAAAACCTAACCTCTTTATATCTGGCAGAGAAGCTACACTTCTGCCAACCAACCCGGACCCTTCAATCAGGGGAAAAGCTGCTTTTGGCTATCCCTTCCTCCTCTTGTGAATCTAAGGAAGATGGTAGATTGTCTGTATATGAACCCAAACTATGGCATAGCCTACGATGGGAGATTAGGAAAGCAGAGTCCTATTTCCTGTTCCCTAAAGTGATAAAAATGTACCTTTTTAAATAGGTTAGATGGACTCTGATTATACCATTTAGTTAAGCTTTACGGAAACCTGTACATGCTTATGGTTCGTTTATAGGTAGAGTTTCCTGTTTTAGGGATTTATTTATTTTTTACTTCCGGGGGTATTTTTCCAGTGTTTTCAAAACTTTTCAGAATCTGTGTTTATCCGTGTTTTCCCATTTGCCCACTTAGAAAATCGCAGATAACTGATTTTTCCAGGATAAACACACAAATATTCATTTATTGTTCCATGCTGTTTGTGAAAACAACCTTTCTACATTGGCACCGGACAGGGTCCCATTTCAAAATGGTTTTTGGGCCCTACTTGCTGTAGCTAGGAAAACCTACCTTCAAATGCTAACAAAAATGCAGTGATTTGGTGCAGTTTAAGATGTTCAAATGCAAACGGCGCAGCGACAGTCCGCAGTTCATGTTGTTGCCTTCACCTGGCCTACCAGAGTTGGTGCAGTTTTAAGAGAAAATGGGTGCTTCTGAAAGGCCAGTGGGGCTGCAGAGGTACCATTCATATAGCAAGTTCGTCAACTTTCATGTGCCCCAGTCACAGTCTGCCTCTGGATCCAGACCCTCTTATTTCCAGTGGGAGACACCGATCACCTATCAGCCTTGCAATCCCACCTGTTAAACAAGCCATCGCTTGCATCCTGGTCTGCATATGATTGCACTCCTCAAACGCAAGATCTTGTCCGAGCTCTGCCGTACTGTGTTCGTTACACATTTATCTCTTGCCAGCTGTTTCATGAGTGGGTCAAACACCCAATCCAGGGACGTTGCAAACCAAAGCACATCACCCATGCATTGTCTGGTGGTAGAGAGCTGCTCAACACATGAATTGACAGAACGTACATTTCTTGCACGTGTAGATAACGTTGTAAAATGGCATTTTTTAGTTTTACTTTAATACGATGCACAGGAAGGCAGGAAAACTCCTTGCAGCAGTGACTTGGTTCTCTGTATTTAGCAGACATTATACAACATTTTATTTCCCAAAGTGAATGCTATGCTTCTCTGCTCCACTATTTTTCCTACTTACCGCCCGTACCAAGCGACCTCTGCCCTATAATGCAATAAATTCACTCCTGGGCCACGTGTGCAACCTCTGCGCACCAGAGGTAAGTAGAGCGCATGGTTTCTGGCAAAAAAGGTCACCATGAAGGCTCAAGCTTGTTCTTGGACTAGGCGAGGTGGCCTCATCCGGGTTACACGTGGTGGCTACCAGACAACACAGGGAGGTAAGCGGATGCCGAGAGAACCAGTAAAGTAATGAGGAAGATCGAGGGCAAGGCTTTGCAGACAAATAAACCCCCACATATAAAACCCTGGTTCCAGGTATAAACAAGTGAAGTCTTACATATAAAGACTGATTGTAGCCCTTCATGGACTGATGTCAAATTGTCTAGTGTGTATTCGCTCAGTGTCACATAATATGGTGTCTACTATTGCTGCATGTACGTGATAGTGTAGCTCTGGCTTCTGTGTGCATGTGGTTGGTCGGGAGACCTGTGGGAGTAGTCCATCATCTCCCATCATGACAATGCATTAGCCTGAAGCCAACTCCTACATCAACACTTTGTAGGGAATAACGTTCCGTTCAACATTCGACCAAAAGGTGCAAAGCCACCACAATCAATAAAAATACATTATGTGGGATATGTTACGTTTAAGTAACAATGCTGCGTAAATGCCACACTTTGTTAATTTCGATAAATGTGTTAGACATTTTGGTTCTTTATTGCATCACCTTTCGGCTCCTCTGTTAATATAAGAGCATGTACAGCAGCATATTTTGCATTGCCCTGGAAAATCACCTGTGCACCGCCATTTGATTTTCCAGCAGCACTTTTCACATCCCAAATTGCAAAAGCAGAGCTAAAGTATCTTGCTCGATTCTTCTTTTAAATTCCCATTTCATGCAGCCTAACATCCTCTAGAAATCGTGTGCATGCCTCTGAATGACGCCTAGCGATGCAACTACGCATTCATCTTCGAGAAAGCGAATCACAGGTTTTTTACATTCGGGCAACCTGGACATGCAGTCCGCCTGGGCATTTTTCCACCCCGCAATATGCTGGATTTCATAAGTAGATTTTTGCAACTTCGCTGCAATGCGGGCCAGGTGGAGAGTGGACGTTCGGATTCCCCCTGGACTCAGCAAGTGTACCAGGGGCTTGTGGTCCGTTACTAACTGAAACTTCATGTCCCACACATACGTTAGAAAGTAGTCTACCGCCCAGGCACATGCTAGCATCTCCTTTTCTATCGTGGAGTAATTTGTTTCCGCTTGTGACAGTGCTTTCGATGCAAATCCCACAATGTGCTCCTCATCACCTTTCTTCTGAGTCAAAGTCGCCCCCAAACCGTATGAACTGGCGTCGGTGGTGATCATCATTTTCCACTGTGGGTTAAATGGCCGAAGGCACGGCGCATGCATGATACCTTCCTTGACCTAGTTGCCCCTCTTTCTTCCTACTTAAGCAGCACCCCAGCCTCTTTTCCTTTGCAGATGGGGAGCAGGTGCAAGTGGGTCTAGCTCACCTGGCCTAAGCCCCGCCACCTGGTGCCATCTTGGCTGCCGCTCTTTTTGCCTACTTAAGCAACCCTCCAGCCTCTTTTCCTTTGCAGATGGGGAGCAGATGTAAGTGGGTCTAGGTCACCTGGCCTAAGCCCGCCCACCTGGTGCCTTCCTGGTTGCCGCTCTTTTCCCTACTTAAGCAGCCCTCCAGCCTCTTTTCCTTTGCGAATGGGGAGCAGGTGCAAGTGGATCTAGGTCACCTGGCCTAACCACCACCCACCTTTTTAGCCCTGCCACTTCCTTTCTGCTCTTAACTCTTAGATCAAGGGCGTCTCTCGCCCGGGCCTCCGAAGCGAAGGGCAGATGAAGAAAAGGGCAATTCGGATCAGGAAGACCAGGGCCCGAACCCATGCCCCGACAGCAGGTAAGCATGCACAAACATGTGTTTTCTCCCTCTGTCCCCACAGGCCATTCCCACCATCACCAGGCAACGCCAAAGTCAACTTCTCTGGTGCTGGGCTGAGGACAGGTGCTTCGTGGCACAGTAAGTTGTGCATTTGTATAAGTTGTATTCTGGCACCACAGCGCATGTGTGCCCACTCCCCCTCCCTTTGTCCCAGTTCCTTCCTCGTTTCTTGGCCCTGCTCCCTCCCTCCATCGCACCACGCTCCCATTGTTTGGTGGGCCTTTTAAATCGGCCACCCAAGTCACCCCTTTGCTGTGACAGCCCCCTCAGCCAAGGACCAGAGGCTAAGGACAGCTCCAGTGGTGTCTGCCAGTGTCCGCCATGGTAGTACATGCCGTCGACCTGCTGTGATTGATCAGGTAAGTTGAATCTGGGGGTGTTTTTTGTGCTGTGCTCAAAAACATAGCCTTTTTTCCCCTTTTTTGGAAAGTTGAATCTGTGTGCGTTGTATTGTGCTGTGCTCAAATACTTAGCCAACAACTTGGCCATGTGCACTACCTCGCATTGTATGTCCCCACATCCTGTTCCATTCCCCCTCCTGCATTTCCCTTCCTTCCTCTCGCATCTCAGCCCTTCCCTCTTCGATCTATTGTGCACTATTCTGACACTGGGCCTCATTACGAGGTGGGCGGTAAGGGGTTAACGGCGCTGGTAAAGGTGCCGGAGCCATTAACCCCTTACCACCCTATTACGAGGTTTTACCAGACATCCTTAGCGGGTCCCGCGAGCAGCCCAGCATGCTAAGAACGGGCCCGATAATGACGGGCCCGTTGTTGGCATGCTCCCCATTCCCATTGAGCCCTATGGGGGCTCAATGGGAATGGGATTGGTCTGGGCCCGGGTTCCCTTAATGGGGAAATACCGGGCCCTCCAAGGTCAGAATGTCCCGGTATTTCCCCATTCAGGGAACCCGGACCCGAGTTTGGAGGCAGCCATGCCCTTATTAAGGACATGGCTACCTCCAAACTCGCAATGAGGCCCACTGTCTCGTGCTCCACTGTCTGTCTCGTGCTCCACTGTCTTTTTCTGGAATTACTTTTCATTGCCTGCATTCTTCTTCTAGGTTCCTGTTGTGTTCTGTGCCTTGTTGACTGTATTGATTTGGTGTTTTCTCTCTACGGTTCTTGATATTGTGTTGCTATACACGGTTTGTGGCATCACATTGCAATTGCTTGCATTCTTCACTTCTAGGTTCCCTGCTGACCTCTGTGTTTTGCTTTTAGTCCTATTTGGCATCTGCTTTCTTTACTTCCAGGTTCCTTGTTGGGATTTATGCTTTGGCTTGGTTCTGTACTACATCTGCTTTTTCTACCTCTAGGTTCCCTGTTGTGCTCCTTTGTGATGGTTCTATACTGCATCTGATTTGTAGGTCTGTTGTTCTTGTTCTTTGTTGTGCCTCCCTCCTTTTGTGTCCCACTGATGCCTCCCTCCTGTCTGCCCCCCCTGCATGACCTCGCTTACCCCCTCCTCTGCCTAGGCTCCCCTCTCCCTACCCCCCTCTTTCTTCCCTGCACCCCCTATGGTGCTCTTTGTCTCACTGCTTTTCTATCGACTATCATATCTCTCTCACTAAGTTTGGCAGGAAGAGGTTCCAAAGGGACATCCTGGTCTCCAACCCTGGCCTCCCTATCGCTGATACCTATACCAGTGCTTTCTCCAGACAAACCCTTATCAACATACTATTTGTTGTTCCCTCTCCAGGCCTATGGACCCCCCATATGGTCTCTGTTCTCTTTTTTCCTCTTCTCCCATTAATGGTGACACCCGGTGGAAGGCTCTCCAGGCCCCCTTGCACGCCTCTTAGGCCATCATTAATGTCTACTTAAATGGTACCGTCTTGGTCCCGGCCCCTCCGTCTAATCTCCAACTCTTGGATAGATGCTTCCCACACCTTATCAACTTTCTTTCCCTTCTTACCCCTCTCTGGCTCCTCTGCAGTATCCTTCCTCTGCCACCTCTTCGGTACCCCCTGATACTTCTCTGGCCACCCTGTTGCCTCCTTCCTCTGCCACCCCTCTGGCACTCTCTTCTCCCTCTCAGACTACCCTGCCTTCTTTTCCTTCCACCTCTGCCCATCCTAGGGCACCTTCAACACTTGCGTAGGGTGTACCTCTGGCCTGTATTCCGCCCCGGAAGTCCTTCAAATGTGGAAACTTGCTCCACATCGCTACTCTCAACTCTTGTTCAGCTGTCAAACACTCCTCTGACATCTGCCATCTCCTGGAAGAGCTCAATTTGGATGTACTCTGTCTCACAGAGACTTGGTTCATGGCCAGCTCTGTCATGAGTTTCAACTCTCTTCCTCCCGATGGCTACAAGATCCTCTCCAAACCCAAAACCAACTGTCCCAGTGGGGGTCTAGCATTGTGAAGTGGGAGAATGGGAGAAAAAGCTCCCCCCAATCTCCTCGCGACCATGGCCCAGAGGATCGCGGCGTAGACACCCTCCACGAGTTGAATTCGTCTATCTACCAGACGACCGAATACCCTGGTTCAAGAACATACGGATATGCCCACCAGCCTGCCCACCAGCCTGCCCTACTCAAGCCGACACCTGCGGCATGGATGAACTCGACTAAGACCTCAACAACAAGCACCCACATCGTTAGAGATGCCATGACGACCTAGCCAACTGCCAAGAACACACGTGCCACCATGCACACTGGACACTCACGCACCAACCCACACGAAGAATATAATCAGTGCTATGACATAGGTGACGGATACACCCACTGACGCGCATCTTTATTATTTTTCACATAGGTTTTCCGTAATGCAGAAACGCAAGACGCATAAAGCACTCGCGTACACGCTTGCTGACGCTTCTCCCAACCCTTGCATCGTGATGAGAATATAACGAAGACGTAATACTGCCTATGAAGCCATGTCGCACCACAACACAGGTGCCGTGCATTGCACCTCCCCACCTATGAACCAGGCCCAAGTAGGCCGCAAGCAAGAGCCGCCATGAACACTGAATGAGCAAGAGTACAAGTGCTGATCACGCAGAACGAGCCCAGGGAGAGCCCACAGCCAAGGGAGCGATGTTGCAACTCGTATGCTACCAGCCGACGCCAAGGTTACACCTGTAAGCAAAGCCAAGCACGCAGAAGCAAAATACAACTTTAAATGTGCAGAATTCTGCCCCAGCCACGGTCTCCCCTCACGTGACCAAGCCAACCTGACAAGGTGCCAGACCCACGAGGGAGAAGTCGCCTGGGTCCCACATCTGGGACACAGGCTACAACAATGAAATGACCCAATGGACACCTACAGCGATGGGAATGGTCTGCTCTCAAGCCTATGAGCAAATCCGCGCATTGTCTGCACGAACACATAGTTACATATTGTTGCTAGTGACAGGTACACCGCGAGCTGGGAACAACGATGGTCCCAGGCTGGGGGGCTCGCGGGTGGACCAATCAGAACATGGGGGCACTCATCACTGATGCCACTAACATTAGCCAATCATTAGGGGTCTTTGTGTAACAATTTTCAACTATCTAATGGAAGGGACAACCCAAGTATACCACCTGACTCATCCTCAACCACTAATACTGTTCTCTATATGTATGCTATACTAACCCTACTACTCGAGGAACCTATCCAGAGTGGCAATAGGTTTTTCGCCAACTTTCCCAGGTGACGCAAGTAGCACGTCATACTGAGGCAAAAAGGGTCTACGAGCCCCACGAATTTTGAGAGTCTGGACGGACGCCTACGATCCTAGACCCATCCCTGCCGTTGTTTAATAAACAGCAGAACCACCTTGCTTCTTGCGTGTGTCTCATACTCATTTTTGGGGAACAGGGGAGGAGTTGGGGCCCACCAGCCCGGAGGTCCGCGGACGGCCCAGCCGACCCCGGGATAATCACCCCTACAAGTTGGAGGCACTGCTGAGATCTGTTTACGATCTACCTTTTTATTTTTTTTTCAAGGCCTCTCGTTGCTAGGAGGCTCGGCGGCGCGGCCCCCTCTGCCGCTGCCCCCTTTTTGAGGACTACAGGACCATCGCGGAACTGTGAGAAGACCGGACAGCGCAATCTGGATATTGGCCCTCGGGAACCGGTTGAGAAGTATCCCGCCTACGGTTGGCGAGTGTCCAGACGTGGTCCAGACGAGGGGAGGTGGCGAGCCGCTTGGAGGGGTGCACGCAGTCGAGCGGCCCAGCATCAAGAGAACTTGGTGAGTATGTCACACCTAACAAGCAATGTGAGATTGTGAGGGAGGGGGGAGGAGTGCAATAAGGGCGGTGGGAGGTGTTACTAAGGTGTGCGGCGAAGATTTGATCAATTAGTGTTGACAGTGAAGTGATTGGTAACAGGACAGGCACGAGAGCCGTCCGCTACCACGTCACGGAGAAGGGTGGGCGGAGCAAGAAAACATCACGTGCGGTTGCTCGTAGACACTGATTGGCCTAGGTCGTGACCACCTATAAGGGGGTGTGTGTGTGTGTGGCTTCCTACGAATTGGCGGTTATTGATCAATGAGTAGATGAGGATCCCTATTGATCGAGCAGTGAAACTCGATAGATAGATGACATTTTCCTGTAGGCGGTAGCTAACTGGTTGCCTAGTACGGAAGATAATTGGCTGGTTAAGCCCTCCTGTTAAGGGGCGTATCACACGCGAGACGACGCAGCGTGCGCAGTCCGATTATATTGTTGGTTACCTTGTTCCAGGCGTAACAAGGGGACAGCTGTGGGGTTAACGGGGACAAACAGCAAAACTTATTTCGAGCTTTCTGAAGTGTAAAAGATCTTACCAGTAGTTTTGGAAGAGGTCGGTGACGTCACCCGTAGGGCTTTCATAGGATACCTCGACCACACAGCATTGTTGAAGGGTGGTGGGGAAGTGAATAGTGGACAGGGGTTGCGCACGGAGGTTGTCGGCCACCTTAAATATGGGACAGGTGGAGAGGGGGAAGTGACCGTGCACGGAGAACGCCGGCCACTCCACGCCGAGTGAGGTAGGAGAAGGAGGGGAGGAGAAAAGTGGGACGGCTGTATAAGCACGTCACACAGGGCACGCAGCCGCCGGGGGCTTTGTGCGTCGTTGCCGCAGGGGGCCGTAACGGTATTAAGGAAGAAAAACAAATGCAGGAAAAAGACAGCATATTTGCTAGCATTATATTTGACTGTTTCTCCTTTTAGCGGACGGTCGCAAGTCCCCAAACTACGTGGCCAGGTAACACATCTGCAATTGTCATATTTGACTGGGTTTCTTTTAGCGGACGGTCGCAAGTCTCCAAACTACGGGGCCAGGTAACGACAACTATACTGAAGGGAGCTAACAACACAGTGTAACCATGTCATACGGTTTAGGATCGGGAGGGTGGGGGAATACCCTCACTACCCCACTACAGCATATATGTAAAACACTATCACCCCATAGGGAAAAACTGATCAAATAACGCATACAATGGACACAAGGGACGGACAACAAAATGACGACACCCTGGCCGCCTAACGGCAGTTTTGACCCATACTCGCTACTGACACATATACATAACACATACAAGGGGAAGAAGTTGACGCACCACGCGGAGGTGTTTAACTTATGGAGGATGTTCCAGGGGTCCCGACCAGGACCAACCGGAATGTTCACTGTGGAGGAAACGAAGGAGGGGAAGAAGATTAAGGAGGAAGAGGGAAATGGGGAAAAGGAGGTTGAAAGCGCACAGTGCGCGGGAAGAGGCCGAGAGGGGGAGGAAAAGCTTAGCATCGCAAATGAAACAGAAATAAAAAAGGAAAGGACCGACGACATGCCTTTAGCGAAAGTAGTGAAAAAGGAGGAAGGGGGGTTATATCCTGTAACGGAACTACGAGAAGCGGTAAGGCAACAACTAACGGCGGCTGAGGGGTATTCAAACCCAGCGTACAGCCCACCACCATACACAGCTACAGGTGGCTACACAGGGGCGGAGGTGACAAGTGCGGTAGGCCCAATTTATACAAAGATGCACGCAAGGGAAGGGAAGACTAGTGAAGAACCAATCCCAACCATAGGACAAGACGAGTGGGTAGCCGCGCAGGTGCTGCTAAACTTGCGAGGGACACTAACGGGAGAAGAAAAGGAGGTAGTACGGAAAATGAACGAGGACGATGAGGGTAGCAGTGAAATAAAAGGGGAGGAAGGTAAAAGGAAAGAAGGGGAGCTGTTACGAGCAGAGGAGGAGATGTTGGAGGAACGATTGGCGGAATTAAGGAATCAGCAAAACGCCCTGATCAAACAGCTTGAGAGGGAGGAACGAGAGAGAAGGAGGGAAAGGAAGGAAAGGAAGGATGAGTTAGAAAAAATGAGGGAACGAACTGAAGAACGGAAGCGGGAAGCTGAAAGGATGAAGGCGATAGCAGAAAGGGTATCTCGAGCAGCACAGCGTGACAGGAAAAGAGAGGAAGAAGAGAAAGAAAAGGAAATGGAAATATGGAAGAGGAAAATACCATCAGAAACCACCAAGAAATACGAGGAAGGCAAAGTAATAGAAAGCATATTAGAAAGGGAGAGAGAGAGATGGGAAAGGAGGAGAGAGGAAGAAAGGATATTAGAGAAGGTGAGTAGTGAGGTGATGGAGGAATTAAAAAAGAAAAGAGAGGAAATAGGTGGTGAAATAGTAGAGAAAAGGGAAGGGGAAAGAAGAGATAGGAAAGGGGAGAGTGGGGCAAGGAAATATGTACGCAGGGATGCAGAATTAGCAACAACATCAGCACAAAGGGGAGCAATTGGTAAAGAAGAAGTGGAAGTAACGGATTTAATAGACTTAAAAACAGTGACGATTAGCGGGAAAAAGACAGATTGGGGGTTGTCGCTCCAGGGTGATTTTTGCAGCGAAGAAGAAGAAGGAATGGGGGGAGAAGGAAGAAGCGGCGATAGGGAAAGCTTAGACAAATTGTACATCACCCGCACCAACAGGGAATCACCATGGGCATGCAGAAGGAAGAAAGAGCTGGGGGGGAGGGTGAGGAGAAAGAACAAGGAATGGCGGGAAGGCAAACATGCAGCTACACCCGCATCATCCCGTCCAACATGTCCACCCACAACCGCTCCTGAACACACCCCCTACGCCGGCAGGCTTAGAGATCTCCCCGGACGCAGGCAGGAAGAACGGATACACACAACCACATCAAATAAAGAAAATAATAAGAGAAGGGGAAGAGATGAAGGGGAAACTGCAACGAGCGGCGGAAATATGGACATGACAGATGATCTAGACGACACAGAAGAAGAGGAGGGGTATGCGGACTCGACACCGCGACAACTGGGGGGACAGATGGGACACAATCTAATGCCGCTATTGGAGAGAGGGGGGGTTAGACCACAATATGTCCCTTGGAAGCATGCCGATAAGGAAAATATAAAGTGTAGGCTCCCATCACTAAGTGGAGGACCGGGAAAATGGATATACGAGATGGAAAAACACACTGCAGGACAGAAACTAGCAGTAGGAGACGTGAAGGGCCTACTAATATCAATATTAGGGGATGCGACAGATGACATCTGGAAGAGAGCGGGTTTCCCCGGGGTCACAATAACGAACACATCACATGACGGGGCGCCATTTGCGAATTGCAGGCATGCATTATGGCAAGCGCTGAGGTTACAATACCCAGACACTTCATACATAGGAGCAATTACGTCAAGCAAGATGCGTGAAAACGAAGATCCTGTTGATTATATCCAGGAGATTCAGGAGAAGTGGCGTATGGAAACTAGAGAGCAATGGGACAAGACACCAGCAATATTTGACCACATACTAATACAAGGGCTCCCGGAGGCAGTACAAAAACAATTGAAGAAAGTAGTGGGGATGAAAGCCAAGGCTTGGCCAGAAATACAATTGACAATAGTACACCATTGTAGGACGTGGCAAGAAAAGATGAAACAAAAGGAATAAGATAGAAAAGCTGAAGAGGCTAAATTAGTGCAGAAAAAACTGACTAAGTACACCATGGAAGGTGCACTAATAACTACACCAACAACAATGACACCAAACCCCACGCAAGTAGTGGCCGCACAGGATCCCTCACAACTACAAACACCACCACTACCATAATCACCACGACTTATAACCCAACAGCTGCCACCACCCCCACCATAAACGGCTAACATGGGAGGAGGGTACATGGCATCAGGAACTGGATATTATAATAACATCAGGGGAAGGGGAGGAATGATGAGGGGGAGCGGATATGGCCAACCTGCACAACAGCAAGGGGGAGGATTCCGAAGCTTCTACCCCACTGGGCAACCAGTGTACCAGGATAATGCAGGAAGTTTCCCATGGCAGACCAGGGAACCACCTGTATGTTGGGTTTGTGGGATGTTAGGACACATGTCGCGTACGTGTAGAATGAGACCGTCCACACCAGCATGGGGGGAACAAGGACACCAAGGGCCTATGAGGGAGCAGCAGGGTTACCAACAACTGCAGGGGCTGCCACAGAGCAGCACACAGCAACAGTTAGCAACACAACAACAGCCACAGACATATTCACTACCGCAACAACAGGTAGCAATAACACAACAACACCAAATGCAGCCAGTGCAGAAGCCCACTCAAATACAGGACCATAAGGTAACCTCCACCGATACACAGCTACAACAAACTCAATTGGGAAGGGTGACTGTCCTGGGACACAACCCTTACACAGGAAGTGGTCAGTCATTATACCCACAATAGGACAGCCCACAGACGTCCTTGGTGTGTCCCATCCTGTCGATAACACCTAATAGTGCGGAGGAACCACGCATTGAGGTAACGATAGGTGACAAAAAATTATCATTCCTTGTTGACACTGGGGCAACCCGGTTTTGCATAAGGGAGGGTAGATTTAAGATGTCAGGTGAGGCCATGAACACCCAAGGATTCTCTGGGGTTAGGGGGTGGTTCCCTTTACTGATAACATCTCCTTATCTATTGGAGATTATGACATGTCTGTCCCGCTCCTGTATTCAAGGGAGTCACCAGTGAACATACTTGGGAGGGACATAATGAGCAGGCTAAATATGACAATCTCCTTCACCGAGGATGGCATAATTTGTTCCACTCCAGGAATAAACATGCTTACTGCACGACAAATACTGCAAGCGTACTGTGGACAGACAGTAGCTCGGGCTGAGCCAGTGGATGGCGAACTGTTCCAGTACGGAACGGACATGGCATTCACCTGCATGCCAGGAATAGAAAGAAATATCTGGGGGAGGTCAGCAGCATATTTGTTGAGGCCTGAGACACCAGCCAATGAACCAGAAGGGAAGGTGATTTCGGTGAGCATCGAGAGTATTATAGCAACTGCTGATTATATCGCAGTACATGCCCAAGACGGGGAAGGGAGAGCATGGAGGGCAGTGATAGCCCTGGCTGAGGGATGCAGGCTCACCCAGGTGTCCGATGAGGAGCTCTTTTCAGAAGACAAGGAAGAAGGTGAGATGGTATTTATGATGAGTGTAGATATATGGCTAAGAGTGACATATAAGCAAGTGGCACAGAAAATGGCCATGGCACTTGAAGCACCCGCATCTACCCCAGTTCCCTTCTACGAGGAAGATATGGCAAAAGTTCCAACCTCACTGTGGACCACCAGTCCCTATGACGTGGGCTGCATAAAGAGTATCGGGGGAGTAAGAATAAAGCTGAAAAAGGGTGCAATACTACCTAGAGTGAAACAATACCCACTATCAAAAGAGGCAGATGAGGGCATATACGAAACAATAACAGCCCTAATAAATAATGGCATATTGGTACCATCAGAATCACCATGTAACACGGCCGTGTACCCAGTGCGTAAGGCTAAACGAGGGTCTTGGCGTTTTATCCAGGACCTCAGACCCTTGAACAACATTGTAGAGGCAGAATACCCCATAGCAGCAAACCCGGCCACAATATTATGTGGAATTCCGGCAGAGGCCTCACGGTTCACAGTGATTGACCTCAAAAAGGCCCTTTTCTCAATACCCCTGCACCCAGATTCATAAGACTTGATAAGCTTCACATACAGAAACACAAAATGGAAACACACCAGGTTACCACAAGGGTACTGCGAGTCACCCTCAATTTTCAACAGAGTAATACAGATGGACTTGGGAAACATTGAATTGGAAAGTACGGTGCTGCAATATGTTGACGATATAATAATTTGCAGCACAAGCGAGAAAAGGTGCAGGAAGGACTCATTGAAAATGCTGACAGTGTTGGCTGAAAAGGGTTACAAGGTAGACAAAGACAAGTTACAGTACTGTCAGGAACAGGTACTATACATTGGTCAACTAATATCACAACACGGAAGAAAGCTTGCACCACAAAGAGCACATGCTATATCAAACACGCCACTACCACAAACGGTGAGGGAGCTGCAGCAGTTCCTGGGGTTATGCAACTACTGTAGAGCATGGGTTTTTGACTACAGCTCATACATAGGACCCCTACTCGAAGCATTGAAAGAAGCACACAAAGGGGACAAAACATTGGGGTGGACAAGGGAAATGAAGGGGGCATTTGACGAGTTGAAGAACGCCATATCCACTGCTCCGGTACTAGCCACCCCAGATTATGAACGGCAGTTCTTTATTTTTTCACATTGCGACTCAGCAGTAATGAAAGCAGTATTGACTCAGAAAACCAGCATGGGACACAAACCAATAGCGTTCTACAGCGGTCACTTGGACCCTGTTATGTTAGGACATTTCCCTGGCGAACAGCTGCATTTGCGGTAGAGAAATCATCATTGATTACAATGGGGTGCCCAACCACACTATTTGTAGAGCATGCGCTGTTTGCAATATTGAATAAACCTAAATCCACACTAACCACGCAGAGGGCGTCAGGTTATGAGATCATTTTGTCTAGACCTGAACTGTCAATTGTCAGATGTAGTACAGTTAACCCAGCCAGGTTTATAGCAGAGGTTATTGAGGAAGGTGATTACATGCACTAGAAAAGTTGAAGAGGATGCACTCAACGGTGGAGAGATTTTGTACATTGATGGGTCATCAACAATAGACCAAAGTGATGGGATAAGGAGAACTGGGGCAGCAGTTGTAAAAATGACAGAAGATTTGATTTATGTCCCGATGAAATGTGTGCGGTTACCACAGCATTATTCGGCTCAAGCAGCAGAATTCATTGCACTGATCTTGGCGTTGAAGGAAAGCGTTGACAAAAGAGTTACTATATATTCTGATAGCGCATAAGTCACGTCAACTGTCCACTCAGGGTTGATCAAATGGCAGAGAAGGGGGTTTAGGAGAGCTGATGGCACCCCAGTGCAACATGCTCTCTTGTTAGCAGAATTAATTGAAGTAATTAATGATCCCCAAGAAATAGCTTTGGTTAAATGCCCGGCACACACTAATGGAGACGACCATATCTCGAAAGGGAATGAAACAGCAGACGCACATGCCAAACATGCGGCATACTTTGGTGAAATATGGAACCCCCCAGAGTCAGAGAGAGGGAGAGGGAGGGGGATGGCCAAACAGATGTTGATGAAAGAAGGGTACACCCATCTCCCCGCCACACAGATAATGGAATTACAGGCAGCCGCACCAATGGCAGAAAAGGAACTATGGGTAAAAAGAGGATGTACGATGTCCCCATCTGACACACTGGAAAGGTGGTCATGCCGTTGACACTGCTGAGCACTGCCCTGGCCCAGCTCCATCACCCAGCTCATACAGGAAAGGAAGTAATTGCAGCACGAATTAGGGAAGACTGGTTCTGCCCCGAGTTAAATTCTCATGTAACAAATTTTATCAGCAATTGCCTCACATGCCGACAGTTTACGGCCGGTCACACGCTGCAAGTGATAAAAGGTACTATAGCCTGGCCAGAGGGACCCTTCCTGCACATTCATATTGACTACGTTGATATGATCAATGTATGTCAAGGAAATAGGTATATGATTGTAGTGGTATGCCCGTTCTCCAGGTGGATTGAGGCCAGACCCTGCTCACACGCAGATGCGTTCAGAGCAGCTAAATTTCTAGTGAGAGAGGTTTTCCCCAGGTGGGGTGTGTGCGAAGTGTTGCGGTCAGATAACGGCCCACACTTTGCTAATGAAATGTTTCAACACATCACGTCCTTGCTGGGTATTAAGCATAAATTTGCATGTGCATATCACCCGCAGGCCAACGGTGTATGTGAACGCCTGAATGGCCTATTGAAAGAAGAAATAGCAAAGATACAGCAAACAACCAAGAAGAGCTGGTTGTACTGTCTCCCGCTAGCTCTATTTGAGCTAAGGAATAGGCCAGGGTCTGATCACCACCTCATTCCTCACAAGGTGGTGACAGGACGTCAAATGCGCCTTCCTCTAATGCCTACATCAAGAGCATTCACAGACCATGAAAACACTGCAACTGTTCTTGGTGACAAAATGTATCAATATGTGTCTTCTTTGATTACTAGTGTAGCGTTTGTATCTCAACAGCTCGAGCGCACGCGGGGCGGGTCGAAGAGTTCTCAACAAGAAGACACCGACAAGGAACTGGAAAAGGAAGGACTAAGCAAAATTATTAAAGGTGACCATGTGCTACTCCGCAACTTCAATAGAAAGTGGAATGGCCCACGCTTTACTGGTCCTCATTTGGTAGAGGAGGTAGCTACCAGAGCAGTGAAATTGCAGGATAAGCGTGCCTGGAATCCCCTACACGACGTGAAGATCTACAAACTCCAGACCCACCCTAGCGTTAACGACAGGGCCATTGGAAGAGCAACGACAGCAACAGAATCGGCTACAGAGAAGGAAACTTTGGCCACAGCTGATGACAGTAGTGTCACCACACCTGATCACCCCCCAGATTCCCCAGAGGCAACTACTGAAATAGACACTGGAGGCTTGCCCACAGCCCATCCCATGGTCACGAGATCGCAAAGTAAACACACTTCCGCCAATTGAGCCCCAACCCCCTCCCCTCTAAGGTCACCCCCGATAGAAGGACATTGTATTGTGCACACACACACATGTAAAACACTTGTATGTTTTCTCTTTTCTTCTCTCGCACATGCAGGTACCATGTATAATTGTATTGTTAAGAAAATAAGTAACTAACAGTGTACTGTGCCCAGGAGTAGATGCTGCCCACGGACGATAGCACCCCTGAAGCCCTATCACACCAATTTGTATATCACATAAGAAGGCCAAAGTACCTGAAAAGAAGGAGGGTACGCGTATATTACACCGCATTTATTTTGGCAATAGAACAATCATTTCCCCATCTTCACCAGCACTTACCTGCGCTAAGAGATAGATCACTAAGGTTAGCGTGGGAACAGCTCTTCGCCTGGGCACTGAACGATTACTTGATAGGGAGAGCTTAATAACAACCACTAACAATAATAACAAGCGTATTGAGGATATTCAGGCGGGCACCTTTAACGTCGCAAGAATAAGCTGCCGGACTGCAGCAAGGTAAGAGCAAATGCCAGTGAGACTAGCTTTTGTAATAAAAATGATAGCAGTATTGGTTATCACTGGTCTATTGGCTGCCTCTGTATGGCAGAAAAATTATGCTATCAATATTATGGCTGCACCCAAACCTAACATACCCCCTCCCACGGCTGCAACAGGTATGACGTCAGGTGGTACTAGCAACCCTCCGCATAAAGGAAGAAGAGTTAAGCGCAGCACATATACAGATAACAAGGGTATTGATAATTACATAACAGATTCAGCACACGTCTAAAACAACATGTGGTACCAGCACATGACCCAAATTGGTAAGCAGACAACAGAAGATAGCTGTTATGTTTGCTCATTGATTCCATACGCCATGAGCGCTTCTCGAACATTCGTCGCCACAGAAATACAAGAAAAGATGGCGCGATGTATAGTATATCTGGCACTATTCCAAACGAGAGGGCGATTTCAAGGAACGGTGGTGAGAATGCAGTGGAAAACAAGAGACACATACCCATACGAAAACAATTTCCTCAAGTCATATTTGAGTTACCATAAGAGCAGTTTACATCCTGAAGCGTTCAGATACATGACAAGTGGCCCTGAAAAGGGAGAAACAAAGAAAGTAACCCTACAATAGCTACCAGGTGATTGGTACGCCACTGAAGTTCCTGGTATACAAGGCTGTTGGGAAAGGCCACTGATAACAATAACAGGGAAGGCATACATGAACAATGAATGGGAAATAGGAGTGGTCGGTAGCAACATGATAACAAGAGAAAATATTACCACCATACAGGAACACAACGACAGATGTTGGACGACATGGGGCAAATACGTACCCATGCTGACATGGATGGGAAAGGATGAAGACCCAATAAGCATACTACCACTGACCGGGCCCAAGTTATGCTACCAACACAGAGGAGATGTGGAGGTGGGATACAACACCAACTGTGGAAGCGTGTTAGAATTACCAGAGGGGGGTGCTGGAACGGCAGTGATAATGGATCACTATTGGGCCTGCGGAAATAAGGCATATCACACTCTGCCCCCGTTGTGGAATGGTATATGCACAATGGTACACATCAATGTACCATCGCTAGTGGTGCCCCAAAAACATGTGAACATGGCCAATTTCCCCAAAATGTATGAAGGGAACAAGAGGAAGACGAGATCCGTACAATCACAGGAGGGAGAGAACAACAACAACAACAACAATGTCCTAAAAAGGATAAAGAGACAAGGAGAACCCCTGACAGGAAACTACCTGTGGGGAAGGTCGGAAACAGCACTCACTTCTATCCCACCAGAACACAGGTTATTTAGCAGGGCTGCTATGTTCTTCTCGTCAATAATACACCCTGGACTACAAGCTTATGCAAACGCTAAATGGCTCCAGATCACCCGATGGGAACTAATGATGACGATTAATTCGACAGTAAACGGATTCGATGCAATAAAAGAGGAACTGCGAGCGGTGAGAATGGTAGCACTACAGAACAGATATGTATTGGATCTCCTCACAGCGATGGAGGGAGGAGTTTGTGAAAAGATAGGACAATCATGCTGGACATTTATTCCTGCTAACAATGCAGATAATGGTACACTTACCGAAGCAGTATCACAACTGGCCCAGATGCACTCCAAGATGATGGAAGAAAGTAAAGGAGTAAAGAAGGATGATAGCTGGTTTTCATTGTTATGGTCATGGATGCCATCATGGCTGTCGGACGGGCTGAAGATAATAGTTGGATGCATAATACTGGCTGCAGCAGTATTGATTGTAATAAGGTTTTGGAAGGCCAGGAAGGCACGCACTACAGACAAAATGATCGAAATGGTCGGCATGCACCCCTTGATGCCAATTGACGATGACCAGCACACAGACGTGATAATAAAGAAAAGAGAGAAACTGCGCAAACAGATCATAGCCAATCACTTAGACCCACCATCCGTAAAGCTTGAGAACCCAAGAAACCCGAGGAGCTATATCGGAAGATGGGTATACTGCAAACCGGGAGGGAGCTGTGTATACATCTACTGGTCATTTGAAGACCATGTCAACCACTATGGACACCTGGGAGGAGTGACCAAAATATGGAGAGTAAGAGGAGATAAAGAAAAAGATATGTTGTGGTCGACAAGTCGACCAGAGGGGGACTGAAGTGGGAGAATGGGAGAAAAAGCTCCCCCCAATCTCCTTGCGACCATGGCCCAGAGGATCGCGGCCTAGACACCCTCCACGAGAGGAATTCGTCTATCTACCAGACGACCGAATACCCTGGTTCAAGAACATACGGATATGCCCACCAGCCTGCCCTACTCAAGCCGATACCTGCGGCATGGATGAACTCGACTAAGACCTCAACAACAAGCACCCACATCGTTAGAGATGCCATGACGACCTAGCCAACTGCCAAGAACACACGTGCCACCATACACACTGGGCACTCACGCACCAACCCACACGAAGAATATAATCAGTGCTATGACGTAGGTGACGGATACACCCACTGACGCGCATCTTTATTATTTTTCACATAGGTTTTCCGTAATGCAGAAACGCAAGACACATAAAGCACTCGCGTACACGCTTGCTGACGCTTCTCCCAACCCTTGCATCGTGATGAGAATATAACGAAGACGTAATACTGCCTATGAAGCCATGTCGCACCACAACACAGGTGCCGTGCATTACACCTCCCCACCTATGAACCAGGCCCAAGTAGGCCGCAAGCAAGAGCCGCCATGAACACTGAATGAGCAAGAGTACAAGTGCTGATCACACAGAACGAGCCCAGCGAGAGCCCATATCCAAAGGAAGCGATGTTGCAACTCGTATGCTACCAGCCGACGCCAAGGTCACACCTGTAAGCAAAGCCAAGCCAAGCACGCAGAAGCAAAATACAACTTTAAATGTGCAGAATTCTGCCCCAGCCACGGTCTCCCCTCACGTGACCAAGCCAACCTGACAAGGTGCCAGACCCACGAGGGAGAAGTCGCCTGGGTCCCACGTCCGGGACACAGGCTGCAACAATGAAATGACCCAATCGACACCTACAGCGATGGGAATGGTCTGCTCTCAAGCCTATGAGCAAATCCGCGCATTGTCTGCACGAACACATAGTTACATATTGTTGCTAGTGACAGGTACACCGCGAGCTGGGAACAACGATGGTCCCAGGCTGGGGGGCTTGCGGGTGGACCAATCAGAACATGGGGGCACTCATCACTGACGCCACTAACATTAGCCAATCATTAGGAGTCTTTGTGTAACAATTTTCAAGTATCTAATGGAAGGGACAACCCAAGTATACCACCTGACTCAGCCTCAACCACTAATACTGTTCTCTATATGTATGCTATACTAACCCTACCACTCGAGGAACCAATCCAGAGTGGCGATAGGTTTTTCGCCAACTTTCCCAGGTGACGCAAGTAGCGCGTCATATTGAGGCAAAAAGGGCTTGCAACCCCTACGAATTTTGAGAGTCTGGACGGACGCGTACGATCCTAGACCCATCCCTGCCGTTGTTTAATAAACAGCAGAACCACCTTGCTTCTTGCGTGTGTCTCATACTCATTTTTGGGGAACAGGGGAGGAGTTGGGGTCTCCCAGCCCAGAGGTCCGCGGACGGCCCAGAGGTCCGCGGACGGCCCAGCCGACCCTGGGATAATCACCCCGACAATTGATTTTCCCAGAGTGGATCCCTGCTTCTATTATTCCAATGCAGCACTATTCCTCCTTTGAATGCCTGGTCTGCAGGCTCCATCTCTCCTGGCTTCTCTCTCGCTGTGGGTACTATCTACAGGCTGCCTGGCCAGGTTGCCCTCTTCCTCTCTGAGTGGGTTAACCTTTCCTCCTCGCTCCTTGCCTCTACCTCCCAACTTCTCTCCCTCAGAGACTTGAACATCCACCTGGATGCTACAAGCCCTTCTTCAGGACTCTTTTGCAACCTCTGTGATTCTCTCTCTCTCTCTCTCTCTCTCTCTCTCTCCATTCTTCCGTCCGGCCCGACTCACTCTGCAGGGCACACCATGGAAGTTCTGATCTCCTCATTCGTCCCCTTCTCTATCCCGCTCACCACTCCTCTCTCTTGGAGAGATGACTTTCTCCTTTCTTCCCACCTCTCTCTCTCTTCCCCGCAGATCAAGCCAACTCCAGCACTGCCACCTACCTTCCGGTCATCCAACCCATGACGCATGTGTAAGTTGAGGCTTTTGCTTCTACTTTCTCTCCTCCTCCTGTACCTTTGCCTGACTCACACGCAGGGGTGTTGCTAGGTCTGGAAAGGATCCGGGGCTACACTAATGTCGGGATTGTCTGGACTCGGGTCTAGCTAGTCTTTTGGTTGCAGACCCTGAGATTCTATCCAGGCTACAACCAAAAGACCCAGGGCTTTAGCCCCCTAAGCCACCCCCTAGTAACGCCTCTGCACACCCTGACACCTTCTCTAACCTTCATCTCTCTATCTCTAACACTCTGGATGTGTTTACCCCTGTCATGAGGATCTGTTTGAAGCCCAAATCCAAGTTCAACTCTTGGTGCAATTCCGACATCGCAACCCTTAAACGCAAGTCTAGGGCGGCGGAGAGGAGGAGGAGTGCCTTGGGTGCACCCCTGACAAACTGGCATGCCACCTGATCCTAAGAAGAGAGCCTACATCCAAGCCCGCATCTCTGCTGCATCTAACAACTCGGCCCAACTTTTCAAAATCTGCAAGGAGCTGGCCAATCCTGCTGCAGTCTCTACCTCTCCTGTTCCCTCCCAGGCCGTCTGCATGGGCTTGGCCTCTCATTTCACTACTAAACCTCAGGACATCCTGTCCACCCTCTCTTCCTCTACCTCCTCTTCCTCCTCTACTACTCTTTGCCCTTCTGCGGCTGTCTCTCTTCCTTTCTCCTCCTTTCCCCTGTTCACCCCTGACAATGTTTCTAGACAAGTCCGAACTATGAAAGTCTCATCAAAGCAGGTTGTTCCCTGGTCATCCGGAACAATCAAGGACCACATCGACACCCTTGCCCCAGCCTTGGCCGATATCTGAAATCACTCCTTTTCCACTGGAGCTTTCCCCTGCCCCCTTAAGCACTCTCTTGTGCACCCCATTCTAAAGAAGCACTCAGATGATCCTTCCTCTCCGGCTAACTATCGCCCGATCTCCATCACTCCTTTCCTGGTCAAACTCTTGAAAAAGCTGTCCATCTCCCAGCTTAATCTACATACCTAATCTGTTGGTTGCCTCCATGACCACCAGTCTTGCTTCAGAGCTGTCAGAAGCACGGAAACATCTCTCCTGAACACTCGTGAAGACTTGCTCTCCAATCTTGACTTTAATCTCCCTTCTGTCCTCATTTTCCTTGATCTATCCTCTGCTTTTGACACAGTGAACCATGCCATACTGCTCAATCGTCTCCGGGACAACCTTGGTATTACTGATCAGGCCCTGGCCTGGTTGACCTCCTTTCTCACCGACCAACCCTCTCAGGTCCAACTGGGGTCTTTCCTCTCTTCTATCCCTCTCTCTACTTGTGGTGTTTCCCAGGGGTCTAACCTCTCGACCTGGCCATTCAACCACTACCTGGCACCTCTTGCCCACTGCATTGCTACTTTCTACTCTAATTTTCACTGATATGTGGATGACACGCAGATCTCTTTCAGCCTCCCCTCAGCCACGTCTGCTTCTTCTCTCATACCAGACTGGCCGCAATTCAGGAATGGTGTACCGCCAATGATCTCTGCCTTAATGCCAGTAAAACTGGGATCCACCTCATTGGGACACCCGCTCCCCCCTTTCCTCTCTCTCTCTCTGGCCGCCCACTCTAGGCCCTCTTCCTGCTCCATCCTGTGAGGCTAAGAACCTTGGTGCCATCTTCGACTCTACCCTCTCCTTCTCTCCTCACATCTCTGACATATCTCTAAGAAGTCAGACTATCAGCTGCACCTTCTCAGAGGTATTCTTCTTTTTCTCACGTTCCCCCAGAAGCTCACTGTCTCCAGAGATATGGTCCTCTCTAGGCTGGACTATTGCAACAGCCTCTTTCTAAATCTTCCTGCCTCTACCTTCGACCGTTACAACTTATCCAGAACAGGACTGCGAGACTTGTCCTTGCTTCAAGCCCCGGGATTGTATCTCTCCAGCTCTGAAATCTCTTCACTGGCTCCCCGTGGCTACAAGGATCAACTTCAAGACCCTCTGCATTGTCCACAAGGCTTTCTGGGGCCTGGGACTGCACTACCTCCAACTCTCTCTTCCAAAACATCTTCCTTCTCGAGCTCTCTGCTCCTCCACCTCCAGCTCTCTGAGGGTCAGACGCTTCTCCAAGCAGAGAGTTGGGGGCAGATCTATCTCCTCCGCCGGGGCCTCCATCTGGAACAACCTCCCTACCTCTCTCAAACTTGAGCAGAACCACCTCCGGTTCCGGAAGCAACTCAAGATCTTCCTTTTTGTTTCCGCTTTCTCTCTTCCTCTACCCTCCTGATGCACCTGACTGCTCCGCGCACTGGCCACCTGGTCACCCTCTGAACTCTGGCCCAGGCTCCTGCATGTCCAGTTGCCTTTGCACTTCCTCCAGGCTCCCTAGCACTTAAGGGTCTGTATCTGAAACCCTACAGTCCCTTCTCTCTGCACTTATGAGCTGCCCGCTGGCTGCACTTGTGAGTTAACTGCACTTCCCCCCTCTCCTCCCTGCTTGCTTCTCCCCTGTCCTCTTCCCAGCACGTGCACGATCTGAACGACACAAGGCCTAGTAACATAATTATTTTGTCCTCCCTTTTTCCCCCCTCCTTGACTTGTCGCTGCTAGAAACACATGTGTACAGGCGTGTTAAAAATGTCACATCATATCATATCATCATATCATATCATATCATTGATGTCTTCAAGCCTTCCAACTTTTCTACTCTCCATTGATACTGTGATAAACGGATGACTCAGTCAATGGCAAGTTAGTACTGCAGTTTATTGAAAATAAAACCAACAGGGATCAATACAAGAAAATGGGATGTCTCTGGGACATCTCAGCTCTCCAAGGTGGGTGGTAAAGTTTTGTACAAGGATGTCATCATCACCTGGGCCCTTGCCCGAAAAATCTATCATCACAATGGATTGGGTATCGAGAGTACAATTACCTATAGGAGAACCCTATAGAGGTTATTCTACTGGTCCTTGCATGTCAGGTGGCTTGCCAGTCCCATCCCCAAGAAATTATTACATTGATGCAGAGTAATTGGCTTACTATTGGTTTGTATCCTTTGCCATCCACCCTTGGCTAAACTGTGATTGATTAGAGCTGATCTCCACAGGCCTGGGCCTCGATTACGTTCTCAGTACCCTGTGCACCTCTTCAAGGTGATGTGAACAATTATGTGTCTGCCTTGTAACTTGTGTGTACCACCTTTGCCTATGACATTATGCTCCTCACATTGCAACACGTGTTGCCGTCTGTGTCTGACTTTCTGGGATCGGCTCCGCTTTCCCACCACGGATGACTGTCCATTGTCTCGTTTTGCTGTACCATGTGCTTATGAACCACAAATTGAGCACTGCAGCTTGCATTTATGAGGATTTATTCAGCTGCTCTGCAACTGGTGCCCTTGTCGTCTGGAGACTGTAATGTGTCCGTGTACCTCTAGCCTTGGCTGTGAGCCTGCTTCGTGCTCTGTGCCGCCTGAATCAGCTCTCCTTGTCTCCGGCTCCTTGGCTTTTTGGGCCTTCTGTAATTTTCCTTAGACGTATAACATAAGTTCTACATGTTTATGTTATTCCAAGTACTCTATATGTTAGTCACACTTGGTCCTATCAGGTTCCATATATATCCCTGTAGTCCCAGAGGGTTGTTCGCTTTTAGCATCCGCAAGCTTGCTCAGCATCTCTTGTGCCTTGCGGTTCTGCGTTACTGCATTTGGCCTATGAACAAATTATAAAAGCATTGACGTGTATAAGTATCTGTCCTCTAGCTATAGAACTGTGTAAGCATGTCCTACGTGTATGCAAATGTATGTTTCTGTGATGCGGTGCAGGACTGCGAATTTGCTTCATGTCTAACGCTGCTTCGTTATAGTGCCACTAATGACGTCAGCACTGTGGCTTCTTGGTGCTTTAGTTGAGATTGTCCATTAGGGTATTTCCGTCCACGATCTCTGTATCTTCTCCTATACCTGTGAAGATGTGTACAGGATTCGGCCTGTATGGCTGGCTGAGAGGATACCTTTCTGTGTACTTGTCAATCATTGGTGCACTTGGAATTTGTCAGAAATAAGATGGGTGGCTGCAAGCATTTCTGGCTCTCCATCATGACATGTATCTGGGTGTGATGGGGCATCCTTGGGACCCTCTCTTCACTTCCACTCTCTCTGCTGGCCATGCTTTTGTATGTGTCTAACAGCAATACAGTGAGGTCTGAGCCTGAATCCGCCATCACTCTCGTCTCACGTCTATCCACCTTAAAGATGCAGTGGGGCTTTTCTCTGCGAGCTGTGATACTGTTGACCATGATAACTGTGCGACATACCTCTTCTTCAGAGGAGGCCTCATCCCTGACCTCCTCACTCTGCAACGCTGTCACTGCTTTCTGACCTCTCCACGTCCAGACTGAGGCAAAATTCTGAACCTTCTGCATCTGGAGCGTTCCCTGTTCATTGCCGGGCAATCTCTGCTATTAGCCAAATGGGTAGTGCTGGTGCACATAAGGCACTCTAGTGGCTCACGTCGTCCCGTAGTATCTTCCTTGGTTTTGCGTTGCCCTCTCTCTCCCCTCCCTTAGTGTACAACCTGTGCTTTAGGTACTGAGACACTACCTGCCCATTCTTTGTGCCTACAGGATGTCTTCTCAACTTCTCTCGCAATCTGGAGAGCTTTATCTAGTTGAAGCTCCTTTTCGAGGATGAATTTGTCCTGGACCTTGTGGTTGTTGGTGTGCACGACGAGCATGTCGAGATTCTGTCTTATGTGCCTCCAAAAGCACACAGTGCCACCAATTCTCTCAGCTTGACTACATAGTCATCAACAGGTTGTGCAGGCTCTTTTTTTCTGCCGTAGTACCTCTTTGCTATCCTCCTCACCGGTTCTTTATATGCATCATCATCATCCCCTTACTGAGCTTCTGGATTCAGGCCCGCAAAGATGCTTTGGCCCTCGATTCCCAGTGCATTAAGGAGCATGGCTTTCTTCCGTGCAGCAGGGTAGTCAGTTCCACCAACCGCCTCCAAATATATTAGAAACAAAGACTCCCACTGAAGCCATGGAATGACTGGCCTGCCCGGGGCCTGTAGAAATGGGGGGGGGGCGTTGCTCACTGCATCTTGATGGATGTGGGCTATCAGCGGATCCTCATCGCCAATTATGTTGTGAACTACCCAATAAACATGCATGGACAAGTAGCTTCTAACAAGGCCTGTATTGCCAACTGGTACACTAATGAATATATTTTACTGCTTATGGTACTTTAGAACAGTAGGTGCTCATCTGGGTGGGTGAGATGATGCTGGCAGCAGTGCAGGAAATGGGCGGGAACAAGACCCAAGGGGTTCTAAGCACGACTGTCTCACAGATCCTGTGTTTCATTGAGTAACTAGTCTTCTGAAAGTGGTCTGCTCTTTGTACAAACCATTCTTTCTGTGTGCCTCTCAGAACATGCAGTACTGTAGCTTGCCTACAGAAACTGCCAAAACCACACAGACAGTTTTGCAGCTGATCAAACTGGTATATATGTCCTGCAATTTACAGACATCTCTTTATTAGGGTGAATTTTGTGACCAATGGAATCAGAAGAGTCCATTATTTGCTTAAAATGTTTACTTAATGAATTACCATAAGACATGTTTAACATTTAAAATTGTGAACATTATGTTGTTCCCATAATGCTCTTTGCTTTTATGCAAATCGCCAGAATTGGGTTCTGTCAGATACTGTGTTGCGCAACCTGGACCGGGGCCATGAACCTTGGCCCGGCCCCCTCCATCCCAAAAAGTGACGGTTCCCCCAATAAATGTTTTCAATTTCCAGCACTGGCTGGCAGAGCAGATGTAGTGGCTCAGGCTGGGCTGATGTCAAGAGGAGCGCTTGAACTGCTGTGGCCTCCTTTGTGCCCCCTGCACTTTGATTGCCGTTTTGCAGGAATTCGCCGCCTCCCACCATCTCACATAGTGTCGCGAGAGGTCGGGCATGACTTCCCCTGGGTGCGCTACTTACACTCTCTCACCCTTTCTCGCTCATATTTCCTCTTGCTCATCATCGGCACCCTCTATCAATGGGTTCCTCTGTTACTCTATTCCCCTTCTCATTTCATTGCATACCTGCACCCCTTATCACATCCTCCTTTAAAACCTTGCACTCTCCCCTTTGCACCCAGGTGGCTTTAAATGCGAAATGCATACCACAACAGTAAACGCCAAAACTATTGGCATTGCTAATGCTTGTTTTTCAATTGGGTCCCCTTGCCTTGCGGGAGACCACAAGCCCTTTTGATTCTGGGGCTTGTAGTTTTTCTTTCTTATTTGAAATTTAGGAAAACTACAAGTCTTGGAATTCCAATAAAAACAGCATTGTATGGGATTCGCAGGGATGGCTGTGGAAAATTTAAGAGCTCTGGCGCACCGTCACCTAAGATATTAAAACTAAAAACGTTATCACGTCCCTACGTTACAGACATTTCTTAGTATAATATTCCATAAAAACCTGGCTGCCATCTTGGAATGGATCTGTGTACGTTCTTTCAACGCAGCAGCAATGTGGAATCACGAGTTTTAACCAGGCATTGAAGAAATTAAACAATCTTTTTATCTGTTCTTGCTGACTTGAAGCAGCAGCGAGCAAAAACTAAAAAGCAAAGTAAAAAACCCAAACGTGGGGGTGAGAAAGCAGCTTAATGCTGAGATATAGGTGCAAACGGTAAACACGCCGTTCGACTATTTGAACAATATTTGTTTGTTTTAGTTATCGAGAGGCTTCTCTGTGTCCCGTCGCCCCTTTCCGTTTCACTTGATGATTGGTCCTTCTTTTTGTTCACTGCAGATGACCGTTGGAGCCAGTCCCGGTTCAATGGGTCCTCTTTCTTTGTTTTTGCTTTCTCGGGGATAGTTATATGTGTCCCTCTTCTATTTCGCCGTATCCAACGTCATTCAATCATACTGAGCTACGGCCTGGTCGTGTTATGTTGTGTTCTCTTTATGTCTTCGTTTTGTCCTCCTGTTCTCTGTTTCTTTCACGGGCCTAGGTACTAGGAGAGGTCTGGCTCTTTCTGGCTGTTCCTCAGTGATTGTGAAGCTCTGTTTCGGAGGCAGGCTCTGATCGATGCTGCAGGCATTGCGTATGATGTGGCCTGTTCAGAAGGCGGATGCTGCTCTAATGATCGCTCGCATTTTCCTTATATGATTCTGCACCTCCGGGAGCAGGAAGTGATTATGAACCTTGCGGTGACGGGGCTAAGCGGCTCCTTCAAATAGGACATCTGTGGTGTTTCTACCGTTTCCCAACCAGGCTGTATTCTATGGCCTATTATTTTCTTCTTTTCCACTTCCTGTCTACTGCTCAGAACATTTAGATATAAACACATATACGCACAGTCTTTATTTTCTTATTTATGTTAGGGCCATTTTATTCTAGTAGATGTTTTCTGAATAAGTTATTTACAATGTATTATTTTATTTGAACATTTATAAAGCGCACATAACCCAGGGGTATCTCCAATAAAGGTTCTAACTCCGTCTAATGCATGTACGTTTTTGTCAAGTCCCCTCTCCCAAAACACAGCATAGTTAAATTGTATTCGTTGCTATTTTTTTTAAAAATAATCGATAACCTCGGTGATCCTAGTATACATCTTTTCAGTGTAGCCTTCATAATGTTAGAGAAATCGACGTTTCTATGCCGCTGGTTGAGCAATTGGTCTATGATGACTTCTTTGGTACGCTCTGAGCTGTTCGGGCTACGATGATTTGGGCACCACAATGTCTGAGACCATACAAAAAGGTTCATGGGTTAACTGTGATGATAGTTGTGGATATGCGTTGTAGTTATCATTGTACCAATAGGAGGCAAGTATGGGCAGAATCAACTTTTTGATTTTCACTATGGGGGCAGAAATTCCAACACCAAGCAAAGCGAACAACATTTTGTAGCACATTTAGATGCAGGAATTGGGATTTAAAGCCAGGTCTAAACAACATCACCTAACCTGTTGAGCTGACTGCAGCATTCTGCGTTAGGATTCCCTACTCATCCTACATCCGCAAACAGCTTTGGACTGTGCCCACTCCTCGCCCCTCAAATTAAGGTTGCGGCAGTCCATTGACGAGGCGGCCTTCCCTCTTTGAAATGAGCAGTGCTTGCTAATTTTTCAAGAATCATGCTAACGCTTCACCAAGCCTGAGCCCGGCAGAGGGGCCAGAAGCCCTGCTTAGCCCTGCAGTCAGTCTGGATTTTTTGGGGGTTTTTGATTAGTCTCCACAGGGGAAAAACGACACTTCAACCACCGTGTTTTAAGGAGAAAGGGGTAACTGCCCCTATACATTAATTGCCTATGATTTTACCTCTTTCTGCTCTTGCAGAGTATCCCGCAAATGCCATTGTTAATATGGACACACATTGACAAAGGCAATATCTTTCTTTAATGCCCTTTGCATCTTCATGTGCCCTGCAGCAGCCATCCTATGTGACATAAAATATAGGGTCAGCCTCTTAGGATGGTCATCGTACATCCAGATACCACTTGCATACCTCACAAAACTGAGTCCTCACCAGATGTTGCTGTTGTATGCCCAGATAATCCCACTAGGAAGGGTCATTCCTTGTAGCTCTTCTAATGACCCTCAGTTTCCTATGCCACCCTGCCCCCTCAGCTGCCACCCTATGTCAGGGCTCTCCTTGCTCGTTTTTTAGCACATATACATTGCTTTTGGGGTTGTCCTTATTGTGCAACCCCACGTACAGTGTTATTGCTTTTATAGTCTCACGTGAGTGCTCCTGGAGCCACCAGCACACACACATCGCACCCTGCTTGCTGTCCTCAATGGTCACAGCACCACCATCCATTTGTTCCAGTGTCACTACAACAAGGGCAAAAATAAACTGGTATAGAGAAAGTGGCGGCACACACAAGGGGTAAAAAAGTCAAGTTGCAAGCTACATGTCAGACACAAAAAGTCCCTCATCCCCCTCAAGGAAATTCCATGCACTCGGCACACCATTTCTTACCAAGAGTTGATGGTCTTTCCAGTGGCGAGTGAACGTTTTGAGGCCAGGAAGTTAAGAACCATGGTCAATTATTGACATGTATACATAGACTACCTGGCTAGGGTGTACCCACAAGGACACTGCTCTCCAATATTAGGGCCCCCACTCCCAGGAAATTTCCCAACATGTACAATTTCTAGAGATTTAAGTATGAGTCATGTTGGCAATGAGCAAGGGAGAAGACTTTTACAGCCCTTCTCTGCTCAGTTATGACTATGGTGGCAGGCTGATATTTTCCAATCACTATGGGAGTTCAGTGTAGAGAGATGGAGGAGAGCTGGTGAGAAGACCTGTTGCGAGGGGCAGTTGTAAAGGAGCTAAGATAAGCATGCGGTGGGCAAGGGTCTAGTGGCAGATAGGTGGTGAGGAAGGATGTAAGATGGGCAAGTGAGTATTTGGGTTGGTAGAGGATAATGGGAAGGCAGAGGAGGCAAGGGTAAATCTGGGTGAGGTGAGTTTGGGGCATGAAATGTGTATATGAGTGTACATTTGGGGGGACTGAGGTAGGTTCAGTGAAAGGGAAGCTGGTCACTCACACCTTTCATTAATCAGTAATGGCGGGATAGCAGGCTGAATGTCTCCAAATGCCATGAGACCACTGCAGGAATGCAACCAAAGCATTTGCTTTTAAATGGAGCATAGCACAGCCTTGTTTCAGCTTGTCCCACTGCTAGGCATGATGGCATCATGTTCTAAGTAGGGATCCAATGGCAGGTTATTCAAGACTGCCTAAAGTGTGACAAGAGAATCATTGACCCCACACTCAGTTGGAATCGGATGATCTAGTGAGTGTTTCTGATATTTGTGATTTTTAAGGGCTAATCTGCCAATGGTCCGACCCTGTGACGCTCTGGGCAATTTGGCTGTGCAGTGCTGTACGTTTCTTGTTTTTTAGTTAGACCCTACTTTGACAGACTAACAAATTGCAGAGCAAATAGTGCATTTTAAATATTTGACTGCTACCACAAAATGCTGACAAGGCAACCCTAGTAACTGCATGACATGCCTTGGTATATGTTTCCTCGTATGTTTGATCGCATCAGCATTTAGATAATATTGCTTCCAGCTAGAAATTGCATATCATCTGCATAGAAGTCTGTCCCTTACCGGTACCTGATAGCGCAGTTTTGGAAATATCTGGGTACTATTTATCTAAGCCTGATGCTACTTTTGTACCCACATGCCAGCTGGTGCCATACAAACGTACCTTTCCGACAATAATGCTTTGTGCTTGGGAATGCATATAATGGAGCATTAGACCTATTTTGCAACCAGCAGGGGGATCAGGAAGATTATTCACCCATGCGTTCCCAGTGGCAGCAACCCATTCTTTCTCTCTGTCTTTAGTAATATGGTACGATGACCCATCCCCATAAACTGTGGTTATCCCCTGACACGTGTTTTCATCATATACCTTTGCAAGGACTCCTGGTATGCCTCCCTCCATATTATTATGGATTATTAGACTTTTGTCTTCAAGACAGTGTTTTTTCGGCACATTCATGTAAGTCTGCCAATCCGTGAGCTCTGGGGTTCTTCTTATTTTGGCCATGCCTGACCTCCACAGGAAAGCCCTGAATTGACAGAAATCCAAGACATAATTCTTGACTTGGAGACATTCCCAGCCTGTATTCTATCACTTTGTAGATATTTTAATGGTTGGTGGGATGTCTCTACTGTGATGTGCTCTCCCAGGATAAACAGCTGTTTTTCTTCAACGCCCACACTGTTGTCAGAAGTGCTTTTTCAAAATCATTGAATTTAGGAGATTACCTTGTTGACTTTGTCATGTTTTTGATATACCCCTGTCGTCAAGCAGGTATTTTACAAATCCGTTTCTAAGAAAAACTCCTTATTCTTAATGGGTGAAGCCAAACAAGGAGCTTGTGATAGGCTTCCTTTTAATTGTTTACTGCCTCAAATCATGTTTCACTCCACTCCCACTTTACCCTGGCCTTCTATAAGTGGAGCAAAGGTCTAGTGATCTCTGCATAATCCTCAGTACATTTTCAACTATAATTAATTAGTCCTAGGCATTGCAACTCGCGCATAGTTGTGGGGTTCTTTAATTCGACTAGTGCCCCTTAGTGGGAATTGAGACCTTTAGCTGTGAATTCATGTCCCAGAATGTTCACTCTGTCTTTGCACTATTGTGCTTTCCAGAAAGATATTTTGCACTAGCTTTCTGCAACTAGGCATATATCATATTTCTTTCAGATGTTCTTCCACAGTTGAACATTTGGTCAAAGTATCTACATAGGCCAAGTTTCCTCTTTTGCTCAAATCAGGATGGCTTTGTAAAGAATTTTTTAAAACTCATTTCCTTAACTGATGCATCCAAAGGGTATGCGGGTCCATGTATAGTGTTGCATTCCGAAGGTAAAGGTAGGCTTATACTGATCTTACCTATACACAGGTACAGTCCAATAACCATTTTGTCAAGTCTAGGGCTGAGTACACTTTTGACCCATGGATCTGTGCCAGTCCTTGGTCAATATCAGGAAGAGGCTCCTTGACGTTTACCAGTTAATTCAATTTCCCAATGTCAGCACAAGGTCTCCACTGTCCGTTTGGTTTAGGGGTCCCTAGGACTGGGTCTCTTTAAAGGTTCGGTGGATCGGATGAATTATGGCACAGGATTCCATATTTCTGATAATCTCTGTGAGTGATTCCATGGACGCGAAAGAGAACTGGTATTGTCTTACAAACACCATAGCCATTAAGGGCATTTAGGTATTGCTGAGTGAATAGTTTTATGCCCGCAATCCTATGAGTCAACTGAGAATATACTCTGGAAATCCAGGAACACCTGCCTCAGTTGTTGTCACTGTTCATCAGTCTCGCAGGCATCAGTCAGAATATGTTCTTAGACCATCTGCTTCAAACCTGAAATAACTCTGATTTTGAGATTTCTGAAGTATCCTCCAGTTGGGTGGAGAAATCTCTTAAGGGTGTTTATTTTATTTATTAGTTTTATTTTAGCATGTATAGCAGCGCACCAAGCCCTCAGGCATCTAGGCGCTAGTTACATGGGTAGGTACAGATGCACAGGTAGGTAACGTTCAAGGCAGTGGGAGAGACTAAGTAGTTAAACAAGTGAGTCTTTAGTTTTTTTCTGAATAGTTGGTAGGACATCTCAGAGCGTAAGTGGAGTGGGAGATTGTTCCAGAGGTTAGCTACGACAATGGGAAAACTTGAGCCACCTGCGCGCTTCTGTCGGAATCTGGTGGTGAGAAGTTGCTGGCTGTTTGAGGATCTGAGCGTTCTGGCTGGTGAGTATTTCTTGATCCTCTGGACACGGTAGGTCAGGGCTTTGTTCGCCAGGCACCGGTGTGCAATTGTGAGGATTATGAATTGTATTCTTTCCCGGATGGGGAGCCAATGGACTGTGCGCCTTGCCTCAGAAATGTGGTCAGATTTGGTCAGGTCCAGGGCTGCTCTGAGAGCATTGTTTTGAATGATCTGGAGCCTGTTCAGGTTTTTGTCAGAGGTACCATAGAGTAAGGCATTACAGTAGTCTAGCTTGGCCAGCACCAGGGCGCGGGCAAATGAGAGGCAGTTTGTGGTGGATAAGAAATGTTTGCTTGCTTGTATAAGTTTAATTGTGTAACTTGTTGCAGAGGTGATGTTATTGATTTGGCGGGTCACATTGAGGGATGCGTCGAGGTAGATGCCCAATGTTTTGACAGATGTGGAAAGAGGAATGTTGTGGCCATTTATGGGGAAGAGCCGGTATGCTGGATACAGGTTTGAAAGGCAAGTTGAGGGGCAGACTAGAAGCAGCTTGGTCTTCTCGTCATTGAGGCATAGGCTGTGTTGGGCCATCCAGGTTTGGATTGTCTCGTAAATGGTGTTTATGGTGGTGCCGTCCTGGTCATAAGAGCCTGTCAGTGGGATGAGTATTTGCGTATCATCCGCGTAGTTGGTGAAGGAGATGCCTAGGGACTCTAGGTGGTCGAACAGAGGTTTTATATAGATATTGTAGACGGTGGGGGAGACAAGATCTTTGTGGGACACAGCATGGCATTGGGGTGGGTCAGGGTGCGGCTTCTTCAGCAAAGACTTGTGAGGTTCTGTTTTCGAGGAAGGAGGCAATCCAGCTAGCCGCTGTCCAATGTCAGGTGGTGGTAGAGGGTCTTGTGGTCCACCAGATCAAATACAGCAGAGAGATCGAGAAGCATCAGGATGAAGAGATTTCCAACACCATTGGCATCGTCCACTTGATTGTTCAGGTCGAGGAGGGCCGTTTCTGTTCCGCAGAAACCGGATTGGTGGGGCCTGAGGATGGAATGATCTTCTAGAAAAGCCTGTATTTGGGTATATCCGATTCTGTCAAGGATTTTCAGAAGGAATGGGACAGTGGTGATGGGACGATAGTTGGTGGGGATGGAGGGGTCAAGTGTTGTTTTTTTAGCAAGGGGGTTATCCAAGATTCTTTAAGGCAGGAAGGGACAGTGTTGGAAGAGAAGGAGGCATTGACAATGGCGGTGATGAGGAGGGTGAGCGGTGTGAGTCATTGTTTGTCCATGGTGCCAGGGCAGTTATCTCCTTCGCACTGAGAAGGCTTGAGGCCTTTCGTTAGGTTGGCATTGTCAGATACGGCCATGATGGAGAACTTGAAAGGCTGAGGGGTACAGGAGGTACACTGGATGGGTTCTGCGACGGGGTGACAGCTAAATTGTGTGCTTTGGAGTACATTTTCATTCATAGTCGTGTAATTTTCCCTGTGAGGGTGTCTTGAATATTGCTACACCAAGTGTCATCTTTGGTGAAGGACGATGGTGGTGTGATAGGGATTTCGAGTTCACGCAGAATGAACAGTTCACGTGGGCTTCTGATATTCTGCCTTTGTAGGAGGCTACCTTGGTGATGAGGAGGGATTGTTTATATATGTTATATCTGGACAGGGGTTTCCATGGATTCGAGGTAGTTATTATTAACTCTAAATTCTACCTCATCCAAGATTGCACAGGTAACATATTCTACCTCATAAGGGCATGAAGAATAAACCAAGAAAATCCCCCCTTGTCGGGTAGTAATTTTTTCTGGTTGAATACTGTCTCGTCTTTGCAATCTTCATTAATTGGACCTATAATTTCATTTTCTAAATCAATAGAATAGTAGTGGGAATCGACCGCCATTCTAATACAGGTGTCTGTGATCAAGTGACACAGGGTTGCTGTTTGCCACAAATATTCAAATGGTGTTGTCGTTTAGATCGACTACTGGTGTTGGATGTAGGGACAATCCTTGTTGGAGGGTATGATTCAAATTTATAAACATTTCCTGATTTTTCAGCGTTTGTCCTCTATTTATTTTAATTGGTACTGTAAATTGTCACACCTTTCCTGTGATGGTAACCTCTACTTTTGCATGGACTTCAACAGCATAAGGCAGCAATTGAGTTGTCCGAAATGCTTTCTCAACATTGTAAAAGCCGATTGTGTAACCAGCAAGTCTTGACCAACCTTTGTTATTAACGTAATCTAAATGAATTGCAAGTTGATGGAGAATATTGCTACCCAGATAAAATTCAAGAGTGAGATATCGAAGGATCCAACCATTATGGTTGATCGTTTTGTGGCCAATTGAAATTTCTAACATACGTTTAAAGCAGGGAGTGGGCTGAAATAGAGCTTCTCTTCCATTGTTTAGACAGACAAGCACACTTTTCCCTCCCTTTATTTGAATGGGGAAGAAGCTGTGTTTACCCTTTTTCTGAATGTCTGTCAATTTATTAATATATTTTTTCTGGACTTCTTTCAGGAGAACTTTAGATTTCTTTGGGGTCCTCCTGAGTGTAGAACTTCAAAGTATCTCCTTCCAACGTGGAAAACTGTTTGCTGTTTGGAGGGATATTCCTTTTCTTGAGATGGGGTCCCTCACCACTCTGTTCTACTAAGATAATGGTTTTTTCTTGAATGAAAATCAATTGCTTGTTGTATCGTTCAATCAAGTAACAGATTCAGGCTAACATAAGTGGCACTCCTCTTAAGCTTGATTGGATGGTTTGTTTGGGTCTAGAGAACCTTGTTCACGCAATCAATCGGAGGGGACAGCCTCCGAAGGAAACATTTCCCAGTAAACAGGGTATGTCCTCTGGAGCCACAACGATCATCGGATGCTTCAAATGGTATTGCCCAATTTTTATTTCCAGATCTGCAATCCCATTTACGGAAACATCCTTTCCATCAAAGTTTTGGAATTCTACTAGAAGAGGTTTGAGAGCAATATTATGACTCTTGCCGCACTCTCAGGTTGAATTGGTCAAAAGTTTGTTTTGAAGTCAAAGTCACCTGTGACTCTGTGTCTACTAATAATAATAATTTAGCATTTATATAGCACTAAAAGCCCTCGGGTATCTGAGCGCTGCTTATTATTACCCCACGGTGTGTGGTGCTCATTTATCGACCTTGGAAGGATGAAAGGCTGAGTTTGGCCCTGCCGGGATTCGAACCTGCGTCATCAGGCTCTGCACAGATGTGCTACCGGACCGGCTACTAGAGTTGATAAATCACAGTGATCTTGTATCTGAACAAGAGCTTATAATCTACTTTCTTTAGACTCTAGTTTACAAAGAAAGTGTGAGTTATTGGACAGCTCTGCATGAATGTTCATAATGTCATTTATTTGGTGAACCTGACCGTGGGTCGCTAGCATGTATGCACTTCCTTTTTTGATATCAAGTTCGCACAAGGTTGCTTGGGAACCTATCAGAATTAAACATGCATTTTGAAATAGGGAATGGGGTAGGTGTATCCCTGCTTTCCACAGACTCGTTGTCTTCTCTTTTCAGAGGACAATCTTCAGAATCCTTTAGGAGGGAGGGGACCTCTACCTTTTCCGGTCATTCTTGGTTTATATCTATTTGATCAGATTGGCTTTTGTGCCTAGGGGTTTCATCGTACATATTGGTCTCTTGTTTTATATTATTGGATTCAGGGTCTTTTATTTTGACCCACTTTTCTTTAGGAGGTGTCACTCCAGGCCTGAAAAGAGAGAACTTTCTTTTCTGAGTTTTCTATGTTCTTTCAATGTACCTATTTTATATCTTATTTTCTTGTAATTTCAATGTTTTTCTCTGTTCTGTTTATTCTAGTTCCCAGTGGAAAGAGTTGTTGCTACTAGTTTCTTGCATTTCTTTATTTACTTCAGGAGTATTTTTATGGGTTAGAAAGGAAGCTTCCTCAAAGGCTTGGCTTATCTTTTCCTCCATGTCCCCTTTTCCTACGTTTTCACAATAACACTGGTATTTGAATTATATGCCTCTTGTCATTGGCCCCCAGGGCACCTGACCCGATGTTGCGTAATGTGGAACACTGGCAGTCTGAGGGTTCTGTCGGGCCCTCAGTATCTGCCCTATGTTCTCTGTTAATTGCTTGACCTGTCACTCTAGTTGGGAGATCTTTTTTTCTCCCTCAGAACTGTAGGAAGGTCTTTGGTCATACCTTTGTTGCTCCCTGGAAGTGTAATTATCTCTTGCAGCAAGCTAAATCCGGTATTGTTGGAAATTACTGCTGTAACCTTCATTTCTGGGTCTCCAATACACTGCATTATTGGCTCTATTGTCCTGGAACCTAGGAAGAGGTGGGAAGATGTTTGAAAATTAATTTTGATTTGGAGGAGATAGCAAGAAGTAAGATTTCTTGGGGAAACTGTTCCTTGTTTGAATTCCTCCTTGTTGTGGAGGACTGTATCTGTAGAGCACAATGTGTCTAGAACCCATATACCATTGACTTTTATATAGTGGTGTCGGATGGGTCAGTACTTTGGAACACAGTTTGGCCATTGCTCGATTTGGACTTGGGAGAGGGCCTCCTCTGTTGGCCATTCGGTTTGGTAGTAGGAGGAGCATTTTCCAACCCCCCACCGCTGGCTCCAGATCAAAAGGAGGAGCACTTGAAGGCACGTCCCTAAACACTCACACCAGAAAAAATACAATCCACTAGGGAAAAAAGGACAAGAGATTCTTGCAAGGATAGCAAGTTTTAATTATACAAAAAAATAGGTGGGCCAGCAAATAACTCTGCTGCTCAGGAATGTTCTGAGCAATAAGGGTGTAGGCAAGAGATTAAAAGGGGGCACAGCATGATTGATATACAGTAAAAACCCTCATGGCTGGTTGGAGCGACCCCATACATGATCGGCCTACTCAATAGGGGATGCAAGTGCAGGGTGGCTGAGAGGAAATGGCGTGCTTCATGTACATCCTCTGACAAACTGGCCTGCCGCCTTCTTCAAAGGCAATACTGGCTCTCTGTCCTCAGGAAAAGAGCTCACATTTAAGCCCGCGTCTCTGCGGCATCTAACAACTCGGCTGAACTCTTTAAAATCTGCAACGAACTAGCCAATCCTGTTGCAGTCTCTACCTCTCCTGTCCCTTCCCAGTCCCTCTGCACGGCACTAGCTTCTCATTTCACCTATAAAACTCAGGACATCCTGTCCACTTTCTCCTCCTCTCCCCTTCCTCCCTCTACTCCCTGCTCTTCCTCTGGCCCTTCTGCAGTCACCTCTCCTCCCTCCTTCTCTGCCTTTCCCCTGTTCTCCCCAGATGAGGTTTCTAGACAAGTCTGATCTATAAAAGTCTCGTCAAAACAGGTTCACACCTGTTCCTCCAAAACCATCAAGGACCACATCGACTCCCTGGCTCGTACCCTGGCCGACTTCTGCAACCACTCCTTCACCACTGGACTCTTCCTGTCCCCCCTGAAGCACTTCCTTGTGCAACCCCTTCTTAAGAAACCCTCTGTGTGCCGCCAGTGATCTCTGCCTTAATGCCAGTAAGACCGAGATTCTCCTCATCGGCACACCCGCTCACTTGTCCTTGGCCTCAAGTCCAGGGATCGTATCGCTCCATGACTGAAATCCCTGCACTGGCTCCCAGTGGTTGCAAGGATTAAGTTAAAACCCCTCTGCATTGTCCACAAGGCATTCTGGGGCCTCAATACCTTCAACTCCCTCTTCCTAAATATCTTCCTTCTCGAGCTCTTCGCTCAGCCGCCTACAACTCCCTCCGAGTCAGTCGCTTCTCCAAGCAACGAGTTGGTGGTAGATCTCTTTCTTCGGCTGGGGCCTCCTTCTGGAACAGCTTCCCTGCCTCTCTGAAACGTAAGGAGAATCATCTCCGGTTCCGGAAGCGCCTCAAAACCTTTCTCTTCGCTTCTGCTTTTTCTCCTCCTCTCCCCTGCTGACCTCCTGGCTGAAACTGTAACTGCACTGGTTACCACGCCACCCTCTGATCTTGGCCCAGGTCCCTCCCCCGCCAGTCACGCACACCTGCACTGCCTTCATTGCAGCCCCCACACTTGGGGACTGTTTCTGTATCCCCACAGTCCCACTACCAGCACTTGACACCTGATGTCTGCACTAACTGTTGCACTTGCCACCTGCTGGCCGTACCTTCACTTATTAGTTATTTATTCTTTTGTCCCATGTACTGCACTGTCCCCTTCCCATGTACTGCACTTGCACGATCTGAATGACACCTGGCCTAGTAGGATCGTTGTCTATCTTCCCTCTGCCCCCCGCCCCCTTTTAGCCTTGCTGCTCCTTGAAACACTTGTCTATAGGTGCGTTATAAATGCCATATCATGTCATGACAGGCCATTGGTCCCAGCCCCGTCCATCCATCTTCCATCACGCGGGGTCTGCTGTGCTCATCGTCTCCAGGGAACCAAGGTCGAAAAGGTGTTACTTTATCACTACATGGTTCACCTGGCAGGCTCGGAGACGAGCACAGGGGGAGTTTCTAGGTCATGCTAATCCATACACACTCTATTTCACTCATCCCGATCGCGTCTCTTGGCTTCCAAGGCTTCCACCCTCGCTTTTGAACCATAATTTATCCTTCCCTGTACCTCGCATTACAAATCATGCCATTGTAGGATAAAAGTGAGACACCCGCATTCTTGGGCGTTTTATGGATGATGAGTTTGTGGTCGATAGTCTGGGGCCAACTAGTATCGTGGAATTCGGGGGTCTGGGGACTCGGACAGTTGCAGGGTCTTTAACGTGTGGTTGGCTGGTTGAGGGTCGGAGGCCTGCTGTGGCTTGTTTGTGATAACATGTGCAGCAAGGCGCCTAGCACTGTCTCATGGCCTTGCAGGACACATTCTTTCTTGGGATAAATATATTGACAATAGTTTTAGAACAAAGGAGGGTTCTTGTGGAAATGAACAGCATGTGTCTCTCTCATCAGCGCTTGGGCCTATTCAGATTTCTTTGTCAGGTTTGCAGCCTGTGTCTAACGCGCTGCCATGCAAGCCCTACGCTTCTGCCATAGCTACAAAATGGCGTCTGTTTATATGCGCAAACTAAGTCTAAACATCTAATATTTGCATAACATTACCATCGTGCTGACCTCCTTAGTGCACCCCCCCTTACCTCTGGCACATCACAGGTCTCCTAATGGGACTCGCCTCACCCTAAAGCACATAGGGGGTGGGATTGAGTAATTTCCTTCCCAACAGGCTCTTCACCTCCGACACTTTCGTGGTGGTAGGTGTTGTAGATGGTTTGGGAGTTTTGGGGTTTGTTTTTGTTCTCAGTAGGCTTTTGGACCTCACCACACATGTTGTTTGCACCTTTGCAGTCATTTTATGGGATTTCTGTATGTAGAAATGACTGCCTTATAAGCAAACCATTTGGTTTTATACTGCTAGCCCTGCAAAGAAACTGGAGAACACAGTAGAGCACGTCTGTTTTGCATACTGTGGTTCGGGGAGGGGGGTGCAGCCATCACTGCTCCCCACTAAACTGACCAAGCAATCATATTATCTATTAGCTTGTAGTCTGATGCATAATACCCACAGTTTGTATAGTAATTTTATCTAATATTTTGACATGGTATGTTAGTCATCCATAACTCGCATCTTGACATAGTGTGTTAGTCAGCTATATCTTGCATTTAGCCAGATTGTGTTAGTCAGCCATATCTCGCTTTTGGGCAGATTGTTTTTGGTAAACCATTATTTCTAGGTGTTACTGCATTTACTGTTGTGCTGCCTTTTTAGGTCCAGGTATCCCAAACCTAGGGGCTACTGCATATACTGTTGTGCACCCATCGTAGGCCCTTCTTCTCTGCAGGTGTCCCAAATCTAGAGGTTACTGCATTTACTGTTGTGCACCCATTTTAGTCTCTTCTCCAGCTGTCCCAAATCTAGGGGTTACTGCATTTACTATTGTGCCCCATTTTAGGTCCAGGTATCCCAAACCTAAGGGCTACTGCATTTACTGTTGTGCACCAATTTTAGGTTCTTCTCCCTCTATCCAGGTGTCCCTGATCTATGTGTTACTGCATTTGCTGTTGTACGCCCATTTTAAAACCCTTCTCCCTCAATATAGATGCACCAGCCACTTCTGCCTCAACTCGATCAGACTCTCTCAAACCTAGCCCTCCCATCTACAGTAGTATCTCAATCACAGCCACCCCAGTGCCTCTAACCCGCCCACCTCCAGCCACACCCTTACACGACCATGGCGATCGGCATACTCTCATGCCAGACGCACGCACTACTACCTAGATCCCCACCCACTTCACCTTCCCGTACATCACTACCGCACTCACCCAGACTCATGCACACACTACCACGCCCCCCCACTCCCACATACAAGAGCAGCTCTCAAGCACTCCAGAATACACCACAACTGCCCTACACTACCCACCCTCTTTCTCGAACCCATTACAACACTCACCTGGAATCATGCACATACACGCCCCCTCTCACTACACACTACCCACTCTCATACACACGGAACTCTCAGACGCTCCCATTTACACCCCACCTGACCTACATCCTTCACCCTCACACCCGCATTCCTGAACCCACTTCACACCCCACAAAACCCCGTCACCTCTGAGCCATCCATTTGAATCCCACACACATACCGACCCATCGCCGCCACCACCAATCACTTCACACCCTCCAACTCACTGACCAGAGGAGCTCCCCAGCCCACCTTGAATCACCCTCTGCATCTCTACCAAAACTACCAGCCTTGGCTCTCATCCAAGCTCCATACCCTCTTTCACGCCCTCCCACACTGAGAACCCATAGCCTCCCACATCCTCTCAGCACCGACCCTCCAACTCTGACCAGAGGGACACTCTGGCGTGCCCAGAAACAGCTGATCCTTTCACCGTTCTCTTCAACCCCGACCCATTCACTCCATGTCAACCTCTTCCCCTGTCCACTTCCCCAGGCAGATGGCCTTCCCCCTCCCAAAACGTCCCACTTCCCAGCGTCCAACTCTCAGACTAGAGGAGCTCTCTGGCGCTCCAAAAACCATGGTCCCTCTGCCTGCGCATACCTTCAGAAACACACCCTACACCTCTCTCGCCGCCCCCCTGTCCTGCCCCCTCAGCTACAAACACAGAGACCACACACATCGGCCTCAGTCCATCTCTCACACGAGGACAGTCTCCCCTCACCCTGACTGCCCCTCCTGTCCCCAGCACCCTCTAAACAGAGACGAGGACATTTGCAAGTGCCAAGTACTGAACAATCTTGAGGGAGGGCAAAAGCCTATGTGAGGTTGAGTGAGCAAGACTCTAAAGCCAGAGAGGGTAATGGAACCCTGTTTAAAAATAAAATCCAATAGACCTAAATAAGAGGTTGAAATGGACATAAATGCGGTCTTCTAACATGTGACTCAGAAGTAGAAAACAAGGGCTATTCATTAAAACACAGATGGAGCTAGTGGTCTGTTCATACACCCTCAGTGTTCTAGAACAGTAAGCAGACTTCGAGGTCAACTGCAAACAGAAGGCCTTGGCTAAGGATCAAGTCGATGACAAATGATGGACTAAATGGGAAAACAAGAAATGAATTGACGCATACTGAGCACCAAGGTTTCGTTTCTACTCACGCGCTGCTAAACAAGCTGAAAGTCCAAGGTTTGATGGGGTTGCCAACCAATCATAAGGCCTGCCATGCACTTTTACATACAATGTTGCAGTTACCAATCCGCTGCCAAATTCTGTGCTATAATCAGTATACTACGTATGTAGAAGTAGCTTAGGGCCTGTCCTACGGACAAGGGGCAGCCAATGAGATGTTAATACTTCTATATGACGCGATAAGTAGATATGTTCCCCCTATCCAATCCTTCCCATTTAAAATATTTGGTAAAATGTCACATAGGATGACATACAAAAAGATATATAAACTCTGTATACACAAGAGAAAGTGTGATTCTGTATGCATCTATTTTGATAGCTGTACAATGTTTATTGGTAATGCCAATTAGCACATAGAGGACACATCAAAGTGCTACAGCACACAGTGAACCAACCTACCACCACGACCAACACCTGGCGTGGTACTCCTCTGATTGCAGACCCTGTGATAGACCGTCATGCCTGAAGATATCTAACTATACTACCTAGAGCCTTCGCCCAGACTTGAAACCCAAACCGTAGCGGCACCCATGTACCTTACAGAATGTATTCATCACCTCATCTGCATGAATTCCGTACACTCTGAGGCCTAGAGTTATCTATCGCCATTAATCACAGGTGATTGTGCTAGACTCATAACCCAAGCACTAATAACACTCATGAGCTTGATCAAGGCTATGCAATCAGTCCAAGAAGGCACATGCCTGGAAGTTCTACGCACCTGGGAATCCAAGAGCTGAACTAGATACAGGGGGGCCATCTAGCAGTTATACTGCTAATCACGCCGACCAGTGAATGTATATAGCAGAACTAACGACTGGTAATCAATCTAGCAGAACTAGCAACCTAAGCACTAAGTAGCACTTCACTATGCTATCAGGCAAGGAAATGTCTTTGCTTGCTAATCCTACACATCTGAAATCTCTGTGGAGAATTGTATATCAAGGAACGTTCTAGCACTTATTCTTTGCTAATCCAAACTATCTGGGAATGTCCTAGTAGTACTACCTATTAGGGATTCTATTTAACACAACTGCTAACCGAGGACGTTGCTAGCACCTATACAGTTACAACATGAGTTTGTGGGACAGATCTGCCTGTTACCACGGTTAGTCTTTGCCAAAACAATCAAACCCATCAAGAAACAGGGAGATACCACACCCTCGAAAGGCACTGGAGGCTCTACAGGAACAAGGTCCCCTTGTAAAACACACAGGGCCTCATCACGAGTTTGGTGGTAATGCTGGCGCTATAATCACGGGTTTGTCGGAACGGTTAGTGCCCATTCCCATTGGGCCCATTCGGGAATTCCTCATTCCCCATTGGGCCTAATGAGGAAAATTCACGCTATTACTGCCGGCGGATTTCCCGCCGGCGGTAATCGTGCTGAAAATCGGCAAATCCGCCAAAGCCATGATCTGGCGGACCCTTAAATGTGGCGGTAATAGCGCTACTGCCGCATTTGGGGGTTACCGCCAAACTCGTGATGAGTCCCACAGTCACACAACACACCACTATGCAAACTCTTGCCTCTGCACCAACAAAACATAGAATGCAGCTACACCCCTCAATTAATTTGGCTTAGCTGCACACATACTTGCACACCTCCACATTCACCTCAACAGTCTTTAGAACGCAGCGATAGCCCTCAAAATTGGGCTAGCTTCACACATAACGTCATTCTCAAACACCAGCAATGCCAGAATGCAGATAGTCCATTGGTCTTGCTGCACACATTCTACTGATCTTACACAACCACTGCATCACACCTAGCACTAGTATGCATCTACACACCACCTATTGCACACTGGCTGCACACATACCAAGTGCACCCAAGCACATTTTACTACACTACTCTCTACTGACCTGCTGTCCCCGAGGTTGTTCAACCCACAGTGCTTTGGAATCATAACAATGGTAAAAGGTGCTATACAAATTCCCAATAAGATAACATACTCCATGTTATTGAAATCTTTCCTTATTCTAAATGAGGGCATAATATGCTCGTAAAACTCTAGATGTTCCCACACACAATATATTGTATGTTTGTGATAAGGGGTCCTTAAACGTTTGACGGCTAGTGTTTGTTTTATAGGGTCTTTGATTAAACTGTTTAGGGATATGCCCTTCTTGTGTCTCTGAACCAGAGTCCATTCTCTGTCAGAGTCGGAGCTACTGCTGCAACCCCATTACCTTTTGTCATCTGGGCCTTTCCTACTGTACTTTTTCGAGATTAACCTTTAGATGCATGAGAAACAGGCTCCTCCCTTTGTTATTTTATCTGGGGCATTTCTTGGGTTATTTTCCCAGGACCCTCTTTTAGAGGTTGGATAATAGTGTGTTTCATCCTCTGCGGGTTGCAAATAAGCACAGCCTCTTCCCCTAGATGGCCTAGAAGAATTCCCCCAGTCTCTCTGGTGGGAAGATACCTTCAAAATGCCATTCCCAGGTTGAAGAGATTGTCTTTCTATATCATCCAATTGGGTTAGATGATTACTTTACAGAATACTTTCTGCAGTTTAAGTCTCTCAACTCTTCTTGGTATTTTTCCTCTGGTCCAGATACATTTTAGTTTCCACTCCTGTCCCCTCCTAACATGCTGAATGGGACACCCACCAATTTTCTCTCTGGTAAATGCAGGAAGTCATCTATTTCTGATAAGGACTGCTCTCCTTCCTGGTGAGAAATATATAGGAGGTGAGATGTGAGACACCTCTCAACCCCTTGTTCTGTAGAGGGGTCACACATATTACGCCCATCAGCATGCTTATGGGATGTTTTAGCTGGGTGGAATGTGGCCTTTGGCAAAGGTGAATAATCCCCCTGACCAAAGCACCTGTCCCTTGTGGTTGTCTGCTGTGCGGGTGTGGGGGGGGGGGAGGGTGTAAGAACCTTTTGTGGCCCCTTACTTCCTGGCAAAATTGTTCATTGTCCCCATTTCAGTATTCATTATCTGCTTGTACTGGACTAATTGTTATCTCAAATCCCACCTACTGGCCTGATTAGCTTCCAGCAATTTGCTGTGGGAAGTTAACAAGTCCTGTTTAACTTGCAGTTCCTGTTGCAAAAATGAATTCTTGCGCTGGCAAGTTTGAATTATGCTAACATTTTCAGGATATTTCTCTCTCCAGTGCAGCATTTGGTTTTCTAACTGCTCGCTTTGTTGGACTGCCTGTTTCAGGTCAGTCTCTATTTGTTCCAATTGGTCCTGCAGGTGCACATTTGCTTCTTTAACATTGGCTAGTTCTTGGGAAGAAACTTGGTCCAAACCCTCATTTTCATGTACCTGATTAAGTTTGAATCCCTGTTTCTCATGAATTAGAACATTGCGCTCTTGTGAGAGCGGACCGATCTGTCCTTTTGTGACACTCCTATTACGTTTCATTTGATCACATTCATTTTAGGATTCAACTTTTTTGAGAATTCATTTACAATTTTCTTGCTATAATTCCGATATGTGTTGTTTAAGAGTCACAATGTTGTCTAACGGCATTATTAAGTGCATCTTGTTTTGGGCCCCAATATACTGGACACTTACAAACTGTGCCACTTGGTCCTGCAACTCATCACAATATGTCTTGATTTAATCTTGCATCATTTTTGCAATGCAGAAATGTGATTTTCTTGCACTGTTTCTTGAAACCGCAAAATGGGCCTCATTATGACCATGCCTGTCCGGTAACAACGGTGCCAGTAAGCCTACCAGCACCGTTGTTACCGGACCGGCACAGTACAACTCTGCAGCAAGCTGCGTCCCGCCCGCCAGGGTCAGACATTGCGGGCATAACTGCACCCGCCCGCAGAGTTTCAGGGAAGCACTGGCACTGTTATTAACGGTGCCAGTGCTTCCGTGGTCCCCATTCCCATTTGAGTTCTATGGGACTCAAATGGGAATGGGGATTAACACTTAGCGGCCCCTGACTAGCCCGGAACGCCAGGGTCATAATAGCCCAGTGTTTCTGGCAAGCCAGGCGCTGGTGAATATTGCAAGTCCGGCAGCAACCCGCCAGTAGCACCGGCAGTGTTACCGCTAGACTTGTAATGAGCCCCAATGTCTTCCAATTTATCATTACACAATTATTTGCTTTTGTGTGCCCTGGAAATGTGTACAGTGCCACCTTTGGGGCTTTGCACTTGCTTTGGAGGTGCTTGCACTCGATTTCAATATAAATCCACTCCACTTCCTGTTCTCAGCGAGAGTTGGTAGGTTTGCTAGGGTAGTGCTCATCTTTAATGTTATACTGCGCCACGAATGGCTCCACCTCGTCATATGACCTATCATTGGGAATAGTTCTAGAATTTTCTGTGGGCGTACACTGCAAAGAGTAGACACTGACAAGAGCAATCCGCATTTGGGCTGAAAAGTGCTACCACATTCCTAACTTCGGGCTCACACAGTTCCTAACTCTAATCCACAGCTGATACTTGTCACCTCTGACACTTCACCGCCCAAACTATCACACCAAGGCCTCCATATAGGTGTTGTAACAGGCCTTTTTACGTGCTAAAATCTTGTAAATAGGACACCTTATATCTTTCTGTGTGTACCAATTATGCAGCCGTTTAGAGCAAAGTTCACTGAAAAGGGCTGGTCACTTGACAGAACTGGAAGACATCATTTTATTTGTATCTGCATGGATGAAATTGCAGGCCATGAAAGTGCTTCTATCAGAAACAGCACTCAGTGAGATGAGGAATGGTTTCTTTCTGTTCAACCTCTGTGTTTTGTGTCTGTAAACGCTGATGGAGAGGCACATAATGCAGCCATATTTATTTTCCTAGCATTTTAGGGTCATTGCAGTAATTAGATGGAAAACCTTATGCTCTTTCAGTGAACACATGCTTTCATTGTAAAAAGTATTTTTCTGAGTACGTGCTGTATGCATTTTGTCATCAAGATCCATCTATGTGCTGTGTTCATACACATTAATGTGTCAGACAAGGTTTTTCACAGATGTAATAACTTATTTTAAGCCAGACACTTTTGCAACACAACTGTTTTGGTTATGTGTTCTATTGATTTTTAAGTTATGTTATGGTTGCCTGTCCCATACGTTTTGCAATCTTGCTGAAGCAAACTATGTTTACAATTTAATGTACACTGTAATTATTACAATAGTGTGTAAAATACTCCCCCTTCAAACCCTGATCTGGGATACAGATGAGTATATAATATCTAGTTTAAACTTCAATCAAACCTGAACTTAGAGTAAATGTGGTCAATGTACTATAAATGCAGCAAGGTCATTGCTCAAGGATGAGCGATTGTCATTTCACCAATCACAGGGGTCACAACCTCTTTTAAATCTTTAACACTAGACTTAAAACATTCAAAACCTGACTCTCCAGACAGTGCACGCGTTCCTACAAAACAGCAATAAAATGGGTGCATTTGCAAATGAAATAGAAACTCATCAAAAGCTTATTTTATTAGCTCAGTTGATGGTCCATTTACCTGTCTCTGAAGGATGTAAGGGTAACTCAGGCAAGCCAACATTGCGCTATGAGATGAGATGTATGGCCTCACATTGTGTATAGGCACATTATAAACATCCAATAAATAAAATAAAATTATGACTTTGGTGGTAATTGTGTGGTAAATCCACCAAAATACTACCAGACCTGCCTACTGTTACCACCACTTGGTCTTGTGGTTTACCACAGGTTTGATAGTGGTGGTAGGGTGCTGTTGATCACCATTTTGGAGTCCATAGGACTCCATGGGGACTTTGGCATAATAACCGCCTGACCAAGGCTAAGGAAAGACAAAAACTGTTTGCTGATCGACATCCGAAGGAAGCTCCCACCTACCAGATTGGAGAAAAGGTGTGGTTAGCATCCAAATATATTCCCCTGAAGGGGCGAAGAGCTTTCCGCCCAAGATACCTGGGCCCCTATACTATAAAGTCCATAATCAATCCTGTCGCCATGAAATAGGAGTTACCATCTCGCATGAAAATTCACTCTGTATTTCATGACTCTCTCCTCAAACCAATGAAATCCAATAAACGGCTTAGTTCTCCTCCAGAGCCCGAAGTAATAGATGGAGAACCAGAATATGAAGTCAAATCCATCCTGGACTCCAAGGTGGTTCGATCAAAATTGTATTACCTAATTGACTGGAAAGGTTACGGACCTCAAGACCGAACTTGGGAACCCAGTGAACAAGTCCATGCTCTGCGTTTAATCAGACAGTTCCATCGCAGTAATCCCAGCAAACTAGGACCGGGAGGAGAACCACCCTTGAGCGGGGCCTTGAGGGGGAGTGCTGTCATGGTCATGAAGTCAGGGGCACAGGCATGCAGGGGTCGCATGCATAGGGGACCTTGGTGGACACGGTCCTGGCGCCTTTGGCTCCAGGCTCATGAACAAAAGTAAACAGGAACATCCATTTAACACCAAAAAGCTTTTATTATGGACATAGTACTTCAGATGCATTAACCTTGAACATTCCATCCATTCCGCAGGATGCATTAACCTTGAACCATCCATCCATTAAGCAGCCCCAAGTGTATTTTTGGGTGTGGCTGCTAATGGATTGCCTTTGCACGTGATCACTCTCTAGGAGTGGCAGGGTGTGGCTGGTAAGCCGGCCCTAATGGGCGTGCCCACGATCTCAGCTATATAAGCTTGCCCGATCCTCAAGACAGATGCTTCGTGTTATTCTGCACTTGCAAGCAGCGTAGTGCTCACCGTCACCTTAGGTCCGACCTATCTTTGAAGATCCTGCTTCCTGGACATCCTGCTTCCTGCCAGCATATGGACCAAGTGGGGGAAGCTGTTCTTACCTGTACATCTCTTCGGCGAACCAAGTATTCATCTTTACACTTTCCAGAACGCCGAAGCTTCATCTTGGCACCGCAGCACAAAACGCTCCATCGTCGACAGCAGCGCCTGCAAGGAAAAACAGAAGACAAAGTTAGACATCGAAAAAACAGTCAGTTTAAGGTTGCGCTTCACCATACTTTGCGCTTTCCTTAAACCATCACTTACCTGCTGTGGAACATTGCGGTAGCATCCATCCTCCATCCGGCCGCGTCTCACGTCTCACAGCTGCATTGAGGCCTCATTTCCATCTAAGGGAAGAAAACAGAAGAGAGACATTATTGCGGGCATACATAGGAGCAACATATAAATACATTAAACAGAACAAACAGCATCACAAGAGCTCAAGAAAGACTTACCAATCATAAGGAGAAGCATAGTTGCAGCTGGACTGGACTAATCCTTATCAGGGATCAGTGACGGAACTAGATTTCATTCGACGCTCCGCTAGTAGCAGGACGGAGAGCTTATCTTCCATAATTCAGAGGTGAGCTTTATGGGCCGGCGTATGCTCACAGAAACCTTACTTTTGGGTGAAGGGTTGACAAGGTACAACAATCACAGATTGGCGCACTCACACATTCTTATCTCCACGCAGGAGCAGTATCACCACGTACCACCACTCACAGCTTTTCTACTGAGGGAGAGGCCTGAAGGGGGTGATTCAAGTTCAGGGAGGGCTGCAACTGTGCCCCAACGCCTCCACAGAGACCAGTTGAGCGTAACAGAGAGGCCTATTGAGTGACTTATCCTTCTGTAATAGTTTAGCTTAGTTTCTTTATTTATACCGCACAATGAACCCTGGGGTAACTGGGCGCCGGAGACTTAGAAGAAGTTACAGCATAGTATAGACAATCAGTAAAAATAAACAATAAGTGCAATTGACCGGGTTACATGATGGTCGATAGTGGAAGAGTACATTTAAGAAGAGAATCAGATGGCGGTGGAATTCTTGTTGGCGAGCCAAGATTTAGTTTTGGCTCAAAGTCCAAAAGGAGGGTTCTGCTCTGAGGTTCACCAATACTAATATCTCCTTCTGCAACATGCTTTAGGAAATTAACTAGCTAAAGAGTTGCTGGGAATTGGTGCACAAATCATTTGCTCTAAAGTTGAATTCCTTCTAATTACGGTTTACTAAATTCTTACTATGTGGAGATTTTCTGTTTATGGAAGCAGAGTTAGCATTCATATTTGGACTAATCGCTATCAATGCTATATTAGTTTCTATCTGTGAGGAGTTTGCATTACAGAGTCAATTAACTGTTCCTGTTCTATGTGGATAGTGGTCCTCTTGCTGTTATGCTATTCCTATTGTATGGGAGGGGAGTGTGGACTGCTTTGTCCCTGCTGGGCAAGTTCTTTGTGATGGGAATTTGGACTGCTGAGGCCTGTTCTATTCCAGTTCTGTGTGAGTCTAGCGTGCATTTCTTATGCCGTTCATTTACCTTCTCACCGTGAGGGAGCTTGCTCTGCTCTATCCCATGTGGTCCCTTCTCTACACAGATGGCACTTCTACTGCTGTGACAGCATGATTTATCTAAGGTAATCTTGTACTGTTAGACCCACAACGTGGCTGTTCCATGTGTGGAAAAGAATGGTCTATTCAGGGCCATGGTACACCTCTTCTATATTTGGCTTTTCTAGATTAGCCTTAAGGAGTGCACGGTCCCCTCCAATAATGCAACTATTCTATGTGAGGGGAGCGTCTACTGTGGAGACCCATTCCTCATCTGTTCTCTGTGTGGGTATCTAATAACCTGGCTTTACCCTGCACTGATACACTCCCCCTGTTCTACATGAAGAAAGCTTGCATTGCTATTGTCCTGGTTTGCCTTTTCTGTTTGTGTGAAGGTAGCCAGAACTGCTCCTACTCAGTATCACCTGTTTTACATGAGTGAAACGTTAAATAGTGTATGCTGCTGTTGTACCTATTCTTTGCATGCAGGGGAAGCTCACAGTGTTAGTGCTCATCTGTTCCATTTGTGAGAGGGTGTCCTTTTTGCTGCACACTGTGGTTTATCTGTTAATTGGGAGTGAAGCATGCTTTTCTTTTATGATGTGGACCACTAGTGCATAATGATGATTTCCATACAGTTGTAATTTTTGCACGCGTCAACCAGATGTCACATACGATTTACTATCATGTAAAGGAAAAAACACATTTCTACTTCCTTGAAATCACATTTACTCTCAGAGTTTAAAAATACAGTGTACAATATTGCCACCTCAAAATATTATCTGGAACACTGACCACGCCTGACCTTGATGCATGCAGCTGGCTTAGGAACTGATATATTTTCTAATTGACAGACTATGGAAGCTGACACCGGAGAATGGATAACTGAAGGTACTATTCACTTAGTTTTTTTCTACACTCGCCCATGGGTTTAGAAGAACAAACATTACTCTTGCCCCTTCCAGATTGCCCTAGCCCACCTCATCATGGGTACAGAGACCTAATAGCAATTAATTGTATTAATGTTATGTTATAATATGTTAACTTGCATTTGCATAGCACCTCCTGCCATAGTTTATGGCTTTGTAGCGCTTTGCCTGTCAGAAAGGCAAAGGAGGAGAATGATAGAACATTCAGTAATGGTACGGAGAAGCAAAGTTGGGTAGATAGATGGGATGAGAGCAAGAGATAGATAAGATGAACAGGAAGGCATGAGAAGGAAAAGGTAGAGGAGCGTATTAATGATTATATTTGTAATTACAACTAACAGCTTCTGGTGGAAACATTTCTTCCCAGAGTGCCCAAACATTATTTTGTAATGAATGGTGGATTTTAAAACCATCTTCAAACGGGGATGTTTCCTGAACAAGTGTAATGCACTGAACAGAATTTTCGGTGTAGCCACTGGCAGTATGCCTGCCTTAGTGCACGGTCACTGATGTAGACACTGAAACTGCATTCACTGTGGAGGATGTGGGTTTGTGCGTGCTTCTAGCAGTTCGCCCCCTCTTTACAACTCACATGCAACATTTACACTTTAGTCCCAGAAATTAGAATCACTTTAGCAAGGTTTTTATCTTAATTTATATTTACAATATCTATTTAGACACAGCGATATCATGGCAGTCTTACTGAATAATTTGAATTCATGAGGAATATCTTCATAAGACGTTATTGATTTTGATGAGAAATTGTTCTCTCTTTTTAGTCAACAAAGATGAATTGCTCTCTTCTTTCTTAGGTACTCACTCATTTTTGGAAACTCCTCAATACAGAGGTCACTTTGGGGAATCACTAATGCTGCGACGTGTACCATTACAATGGAGCATACTCCTCCCCAGTCTTTAGGTAATTGCATGTACACTCTGGATCAGGAAGCCCAATAGCAATCAATTAGCACTACGGTTCCTCCATTAATTCCTGGTGCTTCGATTATTCCTCCACAACCTTTGTTTTTCCAACATAGACCTTGTCATTATTCTCAAAGCAGGTCATCGCATTCTTCACTTGTAATATATGCACTGGTCCTTCTTCGTTTCCCAACCCAGGTTAGTAGTTTTGTATACTTAGCCCAGGATTCTAGACATTCATCATTCACCTTTTGCTCCTTGCAGATTGCTTCTTTCTTCAATAAGTATGCAGGGCATGATATAAGGACATCTTCCATCCATTACTGGTTGCTACATGCCCATACACCAACAGCTGTGTTCTTTCCCAGCATCCTGGCTCTCCTGATTTTTTAGTCATGGCTAAGCAATTCATTCTCTTAATTTCAACAGTTTTTATTGAATCTCCATACTGGGACGGATACATGAGTTTTTTGGTTGTCCATCCCAATCCAGTCTCCATTCTCTTTATTTTCACATATGTGTTTTCATATGGAAAAGTCTGTCTTGATCACCATCTCAGAGTTGCCCGTTTTCCTTCGAATGGTCCTCTGATGGTTCATGCTATCAGGTGGCTATTTTCCTTGTAATTGTTCTTGCTGCATTCATAGCATACGGTAAAGAGCAAACATAACCTTCTTCTGATGTTCTTTCTCCCACCTTCCTCATGTGCTGTTAGCTAAATGAGCCGATCTGTCTAAATATGTATTAATACTGTCATTATCTTCTTCAGTACCTCTCTTTTTTCAAGATAAATGTCTTTTAACATCAGAGATCAGTGTCGTTTTTGGACTCTTAATGGGGGCAATAGAAGATGTCTTATTTTCGTGTTCATTGCCTATTTATGTGTGAATGGCAAAGTAATAGGGATAGCAGTTAAAACCAAAATACCATAAAAAGCTCCAATAATTATTCCTTGTACAGTGCATTTCTTTCGTGGGGCTACATTTCTTACTTCTGGAAACATTTCCATAATCCTTTTCAATATATCAAAATGATCAATTTATTAATAACTCATTTTATAATAAAAACTGCAAAATAATCGCCAATATAATTCTTAAAACCATAGTGTTATTTTTTGGGTTTCTGAGAAATGTCCCATTATCTGTGTGTTTTCTGATCAGAGCTGGATAAGATTGTAGGATATAAGAAAAGACTGCAAGCAAGAATGTGTGTGCAATAGATAGCATATAAAATAAAGTAGTATTCTTTTCTTCTGGCTTTTACTGCTTCTGCCCCCTTGTCTTTCTTGTCCTAGTCTAAGGAAGGTGTTCTGGATCACTGCAAGTCCATCCGTCATTAAGAAACCCTAATCTAAAGGTTTTAGTTCGTCCTCCCTTGCCTTGTCTTGAATTTTGGTGATATATCTTGTCTGCACCCGCTCAAATTCTGCACTTGCTTCAGTAGGAGTAGTTTCAGGAGAGGCCAATGATTCTCCTTTATAGGGTTTGACATCATGTAAGTGTATCCACACTCTCGTCCCTTGTAATTTCATGGCAGGATGGCTTACTTCCTCCACTTTGTGGGGGCCCTCAAAACATGGTTACTCCAGGTGCATACAAAATTGCGCACCAGCACCTGGTCCCCTGGATACAAGCTGAGAGGCTTGAGTGTTTCTTCCAAATCAATGGGCTGATTGTCCTTTTTATTTCACCTTGACCCCTCCCGTGGATTCTGGAGCTGTTGAGTCATAAAGGAAACATTTTCCGTCATCGTTTTCAAATAATCATGCATTTCATCTCCTAAAGCTCTTGCCACACTATGGGCATCTGTATTTGCCCTTGTTGGGGGAGTGAGAAGAGTTCTCATACAGCACCCAGTCACCAAATCATGAGGAGCAAAATGGTGATCTGAGTCAAATGATGATCTGATCTAGTCTGATTCGGCAACACATACAGCGCAAGGGGTAGGAAATGGAGCCATCCCTTTTTTAAAGTGACTTCCTCTTTCTTTCTTTCTTTCTTTCTTTCTTTCTTTCTTTCTTTCTTTCTTTCTTTCTTTCTTTCTTTCTTTCTTTCTTTCTTCCTTTCTTTCTGCAATTTAATTTCTCACAACTGCTGTTTGCTTGTGAATGATAGGCTGATGCAAACTTGTGGTCTTATGCCTAATAGTAAAACTATATTTTTGAATAGTTAATTTACGAAGTGCGGCCCATTATCAGATCGCAAAACTTTGCATACACCCCATCTTGGAAATACTTTACGCACAAGGAACACGGTAGCACACACAGTATCAGGGTGCATGCACGTACCCACCTCGATCTCTCTGGAAATGGGACATACTAGAACTAACATATATCTGTACCCATTAAAAGTCTGCACCATATCTACATAATCTATATGTAGATGCTGAAATGGATTGTTTGGACTGGTAATTACTCCTCTCATTCGTCGCAAAGTGTGTCCTGCGGTAAATTTCGGGCACACAATACAATTTATAATGAACTGTGCCACGTGTTCAATTAGGTTCGGTATGAGCCATTCTTCTGCAAAAGTAGCAGCTAGACTCTCTCTCGAGTCACATGCGCTGTTTAGAGCAGCTGTCCCAACGCTACCCTCAATAATGCTAGAGGCATAACTGGCTTTCCAGTGCTATCCTGTCTCCACACTGCCTCATTATGGGATAGAGAACATCCCTGATTTTTCCATAACTCTTTTCTTCCTGCGATGCTCATCGCTCTATTTCAATTAACTGTACAATGGAAGTCACATTAAAAACGTCCTTAACCAGCATGCATCATCCTGTTATCTGCCTTATATGTTTTAGATCACTTTCAAATGTGGTTGGGCAATAGGCCGACTTTTTGGCCTCTAAATTTGAGGCTTCATTTCCGCTATAGATTGTCAGGGTAATTCATAGAATTTCGCACAAAAGTGGCACACGCGGCTGGCGCACAGTGTCCCTGTGCGATACACTGCGCTAGCCGCGTGTGATAAAATCCATTTCATCGCACAGCGTATTCATGGATTTTAGACCCTAAAACCAGCCGTGGCGCAGAGACCCTGCAGCAGCGCCAGTTACACCCCCAAGAACGCCCTCATCCATCAAAATCCCCAATTCATCGCAAATGTCTGCGCTAACCCTGGACCAGTTTACAGGGCTGCCAAACAGCAAACGCCAAGCAGGGTCCGTGTATTACTGGGCTGCGTGGGAAGTTTCACACGCGATTGGCCCTGTGCGAGCGGGGTACGTGTATAACTGGTGAGCGTGGGAAGTTTCACACGCGATTTCAGCAGGGTACGTGTATTACTGGGGTGCGCGGGAAGGTTCACACGCGATTTCAGCAGGGTACGTGTATTACTGTGGTGCGCGGGAAGTTTTACACGCGATTGGCCCTTGTGCGAGCGGGGTACGTGTATTACTGGGGTGCGCGGGAAGTTTCATACGCGATTGGCCCTGTGCGAGCTGGACATGAGTGGGGAATGAGTGGGGCCTGGTGGAGGGTGCCCCTGGATGCTGGGGGGTGGGGGTGCAGGGAGACATGAGTGGGGGCCTGGTGGAGGGTGCCCCTGGATGGTGGGGGTGCTGGGAGACATGAGCGGGTGCCTGGTGGAGGGTGCTCCTGGATGCTGGGGGGTGGGGGTGCTGGGAGACATGAGTGGGGGCCTGGTGGAGGGTGCCCCTGGATGCTGGGGGGTGGGGGTGCTGGGAGACATGAGTGGGGGCCTGGTGGAGGGTGCCCCTGGATGCTGGGGGGTGGGGGTGCAGGGGGACATGAGTTGGACATGAGTGGGGCCTGGTGGAGGGTGCCCCTGGATGCTGGGGGGTGGGGGTGCAGGGAGACATGAGTGGGGGCCTGGTGGAGGGTGCCCCTGACTGCTGGGGGGTGGGGTGCTGGGAGACATGAGTGGGGGCCTGGTGGAGGGTGCCCCTGGATGCTGGGGGTGGGGGTGCAGGGAGACATGTGTGGGGGCCTGGTGGAGGGTGCCCCTGGATGCTGGGGGGTGGGTGTGCTGGGAGACATGAGTGGGGGCCTGGTGGAGGATGCCCCTGGATGCTGGGGGGTGGGGGTGCTGGGAGACATGATTGGGGGCCTGGTGGAGGGTGCCCCTGACTGCTGGGGGGTGGGGGTGCAGGGGGACATGAGTTGGACATGAGTGGAGCCTGGTGGAGGGTGCCCCTGGATCCTGGGGGGTGGGGGTGCAGGGAGACATGAGTGGGGGCCTGGTGGAGGTTGCCTCTGGATGCTGGGGGGTGGGGGTGCTGGGAGACATGAGTGGGGGCCTGGTGGAGGTTGCCTCTGGATGCTGGGGGGTGGGGGTGCAGGGAGACATGAGTGGGGGCCTGGTGGAGGGTGCCCCTGGATGCTGGGGGGTGGGGCTGCTGGGAGACATGTGTGGGGGCATGGTGGAGGGTGCCCTGCACTGCTGGGGGGTGGGGGTGCTGGGAGACATGAGTGGGGGCCTGGTGGACGGTGCCCCTGACTGCTGGGGTGTGGGGGTGCAGGGGGACATGAGTTGGACATGAGTGGGGCCTGGTGGAGGGTGCCCCTGACTGCTGGGGGGTGGGGGTGCTGGGAGACATGAGTGGGGGCCTGGTGGAGGGTGCCCCTGGATGCTGGATGCTGGGGGTGCTGGGAGACATGCGTTGGTGGGCAGTAGTGCAAGGTGACATGTGGGTTGGCTGGGGGGCATGGCCAAGGTGGATGGGCTGCCTGCGGGACATGTGCAGGGGTGCAGGGTAGTCCCCTGTGGTGTGGGCCGCCTGCAGGGGCCGTGGAGGGTGTAGAGGGGGCAGCTGGGAGGACCCACACGGCCAATTCACGTGTAGGATTCCCCGGCACCCCCGAAATACACGTAAGCTGCTGGATTCGCGTGTGGAATTACCCGCGCACCCGGAGTACACGTACCCTGCTGGAATCGCATGTGGAACTTCACGCGCACACCGAAATACATGTACCCTGCAAATTTGCGTGTGAAACTTCCCACGCACCTTGGAATAGACATACCCTGCTGAAATCGCGTGTGAAACTTAACGCGCACCCTGAAATACACGTACCATCGCGTGTGGAACTTCCCGCGCACCCCGAAATACACGTACCCAGGCCAATCGCGTGTGGAACTTCCCGCGCACCCCGAAATACACGCGCACGCTATTTTTCACACAGCGGGTGTCCATGTTTGTCGGTACCCCTTTGCCCCTCATTTGTCCTAGAGACCCACAGTATGGATCATTCATCATAGCTGTATATAGGTGCTTTTTGTAAGTGCACATGTTGGCGCACATTTATTTCAGGCGCAGGGACGCTACCGCTTGCTTTCTTGTGGCGGACTTGTTTGGCCCTGTGCGCGTCTTTGACCGTGCGCTGGTTTGCCCTATTCGATTCCATGAATACGAGTTGTAGGCGAGCGTGTGGGCGTTCTGCGCACTTGCCTCCTGTACTTCCCCGTGACGCCTATATTTTCACGCGTTGTTCCCCATTCCGAGTGTTACGCCCCATGTTCTGCCTACTTTTGTTATGTGCGCCGCGCTATGTGCGATTTCGCTGTGCCCATGGCGCACGCCGTTGGATGACCTGTGCGCTTGCGTGCGCCGCGCACTTTTTCAGCGCACATCCAATATTTTTCTCGCGCACGGACTTCCATGAATCGATGTGCGCTGGTTTCCCTGCGATTTTCACACTTGACTGCGATTCACACGTTTTGGCACCTCTACGCCGGAATTTTCGGCACACATTAATTCCATGAATCGGCCTGTAAATCTGTTCTCTTTGAATGGGCTGCGTGTTCTACAATTGCTATGGTCTCTGGCAAACTCAATCCTTCAATACGTTTTTCTAATAGGCCTGCATGTTGCACTGGAGTGCCGTCTGCGCGCAGGCAGCCCCTTCTTTTCCAACGTGACCAGCCTGGGTGAACGGTTGACGTCACGTAGGCAGAGTCAGAGTACACCGTCACTTCCTCATCCTCAAAGCTTCATCTCGCCTCAATAAGTGTTGCTTATTCTGCAGCCTGTGCTGAGTAATTTGTTCATAATCGTCTACTAATCCTTACCTCAAATGTACCCTCTCATTTAGTTTTACCAGTGCTGATCCAGTATGTCTCACTCCCGTCTTTTGATCAATTCTCGATGACTCATCAATAAACGCCACTTCCCCCCCTTCCTAGAGCATTCTCTCTAACTTGTGGAATATCATCATAACATTCAGTATACGTTATATAGTCATGCACATCGTTATCTTCTCCCAATGGTGCAGTTATAAACATTGCTGGATTCACTGTGCTAAACCTAATAATTACCTCATACCCTGACGCTCTTCGTGTGGTCAATGTACTTTTGAGTTTCTCTCTACGAGCAATGTTACTGAACACCCCATGGTTATACTTAAGACCTTTTCAATTGCAAATGTAGCTGCGGCTAAAGATTGCTCACAAGGATAATGTCCTTTCATGACTGGATCTAAGATTCCACTATAATAAGCCAATGGTTTATGACCATGTCCTAGTGTTGCTTTCTGTGTAAGTACTGCTGCCGTGGCTTCTCCATTTGAATGAGAGAATAAGTAAAGTTCTTCTCTATAGTTTGGAATTCCTAGCACAAGAGCTGTGCTGAATGCATTTTTTAATTCATGAAATCCCTCAGTCATTTCTTCTGTCCATATTATTTTATTTGTAGCCATCTGTGCCTCTGAGTCCTTTTAAAAGTGGACAAATATATGTACTGTAATCAAAGACTCAGGCCCTGCAATTATTACATAGGCCTAAAAATGTTTGGATTTGTCTCACTGTTTTTGGCTGTTCATTTCTCATGATAGTCTCTGCCCTTTCAGGTGTCACTTTTCTTCCTGTGTGCGAGATCAACTGTCCTATATATATGACGTCTTCTTGACAGTGCTGTATTTTCTGCTTATCTACGTTGTACCCTTTCTCTGCCAGTATAGTCATAAGTTTGACAGTCTTCTCTGCAGCTTTCCTCTGTGTCACTGCACACTAAAATGACATCAATGTATTGAATAATGGTACTTTCAAGTTTGACATTACCCCCAAGTCAATCTGAAGGACTCTATTAAAAATGGATGGGGACTCACAGTACCCTTAGGGCAAACAAGTGTGTTTCAGGTAAATCTTTCTATACGAAAAGGAAGTCAAATCTTGTGAGTGTTCATGAAGGGGCATTGAGAAAAATGCATTTTTTAAATCTACAACAGTTAAATACTTTGCTTTTGATGGGATATTGCACATTATTGTCGCATGGGTTGGAACTAAGGGAAACTCTGCTTCGACTATATTGTTCAGAGGGAGAAGGTCCTGGATAAATCTATGCATGATTGTTTGACAGGGTACACAGCCATGTTTACACAGGGATTCAGACAGTACCAAAATGCATTGCTTCATTAAAGCAGATATGGTTTCAAATATACCTTCCTCTGCTTCTCTGGACATCGGATACTTGCACATGGCAGAATTGCTCCTGGTTTAAGATGAATTTTAACATCTCCCACTCCTTTCGCTAAGCCCACGCCATATTGACTTGTAGTACATAAGATACTTGGTACCTTTTCTAAATCTTCCTGAAAAAATGGTGGCTTCTTTTGTACCAATGCCATTCTCTGTGGTATTTCTATATTCTCTACTTTGATCAAATAAGTGAGATTTATGAAAAATACTAACTCATCATTTGAATAGTCATTCCGAAATAGTTATGCGTCTGTCAAGTCTGTCAATCTATATCCTTCATTAAGGGCTATCACTGTTCTCCATCCCCTGCCCTCATCATCTGTCCCATGAACCGTCACCCTTTCTTCTCTAACTATTGCTGCTCCTAGTTCTAAAGGGCTAATTATCCCTTCCTCATCGTCCATAGGTATTTTTGGCCTGAACAAAAACGTATCCGGTATTCTCAATAGCTTATCGATCAATTTAGACAACCATGATAATAACACAGTTACAAAAACACTTCCTCGTCTAGAGGTACTCCTCGTAAAGCATTCTTTCCTGTAAATGCTAACGTGAGCTTGCTCCCATTTACATAAGGTATCCCTGGAGCTGAACACACTATTCCCTCATCAGTAAAATATATCGTCATGTTAATTTTAGTCATCAAGTAACGCTCAAGTATGTTTACCAGCGTTTGTCTAGAGTATAATAATGGCATAGACATGTCATGTGCACCCATAGAAATTGGTAAAATCGTCTGTGAAATTAAATAAGCTCATCGCCCTCGAGAATCCCTGTGCCTTCATGGCAGCACCTGACATTGGGTATTTTCCGTTGTGGACACAGGAACAAGTTGCCCCAGTGTCCACAAGAAATGAACATGTCTGGCCTCCTATCATCATCTTGACCCTTGGTTCCTCTTGGGGGTCTGGTGTCACAGCTAGTACTGAACACATCAGGCCGCTCTGTGGCTGTCCTATTGTGGATATAAATCCATCCCTGTACCTGTGAAAGGATTCCCCCTACCACAGTCACACTCCCCGATTTTAGGTGCGGCAACTTGCGTGGCTTTCGTATCCATGTGCCATTGTGATGCACCTGCCTGTTGCATTGGAATATATTGTATTTGTTGTGTCAATGCATGCTGCTTTTGCCCCTGCGGTGATTGCATCTGCATTGGGACTTGTTATTTTGCTATGATTGCAGTGCATATGTTTGAGGTTGCATGTGATCTTGGGCTTAATATCCTTGTGAATCTGTATTATACTGTGGAGCATATCCCACTCCCCCCTCTTGGAGATAGACAATTGTTGTTGCATGCCACCCCTGCTTCTGCATCTTCAAGCTAAATGTGCTAATCAACCGCAACTACAGCACTGCGGCGACTGTCTGCCATAAAATTCTCCCTTTCCTTGAGGATTTTGAAATCCATCTTATCCTCCTCCTCGAGACCCATTCCCTATGCCTCTCTGCATAATCCTATACCCGTTCTGATCCATTTCGTATGCTGCGTTATTTCGCTGCAGTAACTGCATTCTTTGTGCCATTGCTCCCTCGTTACTTGGCAATACCGCTCCTTCTATGGCGTACTTTGGTAATATTTTCTGCACCAACTTCGCCTCTTCCTGTTTCCTACTCTCGGCTTTCTTTTTATGTTTCTACCTTAATATTCTACAGCAATGCACAATTCCAAGTGGCATCTCTGGCCATGGTTTGTCTTCCATTTCCACTTGTTTCTTTAGCTGCCATTGCTACCGGCTCTAGCAGCCCTTGACATAAAATGTGATAAAATATTGCTACCGTTTTATCCCTTGAGTCATGCGTCTCCAAATTCCATCTATCTTGAGTCTCCTGAATAAAAGCAATGGGGTCTTCAGTCTCGGTTATTTTCCTAGTCATTATTGCCCCAATATCTGATGTATCAGGATATTGTACTCAGAGTGATCGCCATACATCTATTCTACAAATATTAAATGGCGCTCCATTATGCACCGTGTCTTGCACAGTGTCTTTCGAATATTCCGCTCTTTCTCAAATGTCATCAGCTCTCGCCGCTAGAACAGCTGATCATTTCCTGCACCGGAAGTTAAACTTGTTACTGTGCACTCTACATTCTCCTAATCCATTTGGGGCCATGGAATATATTTTTGTCGACCCCCTCCTTTCTCTAGTGGGAATTCTGACAGTCCTGATTCATAATCATACCCGCCCACACTCCTTGTCTTCCATACAGCGTTGTCCTTGCCTGTTTGTTTCCGTCCTGGCAATGCCCTTAATCTACATAAGGAGGCGATATATTTCCTGTACTGCACGATCGTACCTGCAGTCATTCAGTATATGGTATTGGTTCTGGTGTTTTTTCTATGGGGTCTTCTAAATCCATTTCACCCCGTTATCGATGCTTGATTCTCTTGAAAATCCATACACACATTTTATTTGTGCTTTCTCATCTTCCTTCCTTTCTTCATCTGACATTATTATTCCCCAACTCATATGACTGTTTTCTTCTTCTATATCATCAAGATCTAACCTGGTTAAAGACATTGTTCTATGATCGTCTGACATGTCATCCCCTGATCTGCCTTCAGTTCCCTTTAATCGTAAACTCTGAGTATTCCCTCGAGTTACATACCTTCCTCTATGCCTCATTTGCCAAATAGGTTCCCAAGCCTCTGCTCTATGTCTTCTGCATTCTGCCCACCAGCCCATGCTGATCGCGGCATTCCTTGCAGCTCCCTTTGGGGCTGTTGTGACCCTCTTTCTTTTTCCAATCATTCTTCTTCTTCTATGGGAAGTATGCTGTTATGGCATAAATATTCAATCTCATCGTCTTTTAATCCCCTACTTCAATTAATCTCTTCCTCTCTTCTCCTCATTTCCCTTAACTCATCTTCCTCGCACCTTCTTTGCAGCCTACATACTTTTTAATCTTTGGGCTTCTGTCTCTTTTTGTTTCTCTTCCAATCTCTCCTTCTCTTTTGTCATCTCACATTTTTTCAGTTCCTCCCTTTGCTTTGTGGGGTGCATTCAAAGGCCCCAAACTTAAGGCCCCTTTCAACTGAAAAGCAGGATTTTTCAACATTGACACAAAAATGAATTTGCATATGTGTTTTTCAAGTACAATTGAAGAGCCATGTGAATAGGGCCTACCTGTCACTGACAAAGGAAAAGCAGCATTTGAAAAGAAAAGCCCACTTTGTTTCCATGAAAAAGTTCCTGTCGGTCCCTTTTGGCTTGTAGGTGGGCAAACCTCACAAAGAAATCCCCCCACTGCAGGTCTGGATGTTACATCCCCCATTTAGTTACAACTGCAATAAAGTGGGTCCGGCTAAAGGTGTGGACAACCCAGTGTTCCCCAGACTTACTGGCTCTGAAGGCTGTGAGAGCAGAACAGTTCTCTCTGGGTGGAGCATGACTAAAAGGTGTGAAGACTAGTGGCTACAACTTCAAAAGAAAAGAAAAAAATTTGGTCACAGGCTGGCCAAGGGGACAGATAGCTGGATGAAGACCTCCCATTTGCTGAACATAGAGATTTACAATAATGTAAAAGGACTATTATAACTTAGGGTTTTTCACAGCAACCATAAGGCAGATTCCCTTCATTATGTACCATTTATGTATCATTTTTTAGGTTATTTCCAGGTGATTTTTGAGATATAAAATTCATGCATGTACGAGTTGGGGAACTGTAATGGGCAGTTATACTAGGTTCCTGGCTGATCTGAAAATGTCCCAAATGTAAGAGTTTGCGAACTGGTGAAGGGTACAATTAGGAATATGGGTAGGAATTTACATATTCATAACTGTTTTACTTTCTGTGAAAACGGCAGAAAATTGCCAAATGGCCGTGCAACATGGTGCAGACTTGGCTGTCGTCTTATTTAATTCCCATGAATAACTGAAAAGGAAAATATGAAATAGAGTTATTTGTAAAATTATGAAGTTTTGCCACATAACTAGATGTATGCAAAAATGTGACAAAATAACAAATGAGGTTTGTAAATTAAGCTGCCATATGTCTGCTCCAGACCCCTAAACCAATCCTGACTGAGAGTCTGGGTTTTGGAGGAGAGAGAAGGGTAGCTGTCCAATCCTATTTGTTTGACCTCTTGCAGGTTATTCCCACAAGATTGTAAAATTGGTGGTGTCATCACTGCTATATAAGGAGAACTGTACTAGGAGGAAGGACAGAGCTGCTGAAATTTACTATCAAAAGAGTGCTGCTGCAATTTACAATCTGACAGCTGCAAGGAAACACCAGAGGAGATTGCTGAGAGTGCATCTGGGTGGAGCTGTCTATTGCTAGGAAGTCCTACACGCTGATTGGCTCTTATGGTGGAGAGCAGGAGGCCATCCTTGAGAGTGGAGTGACCAGACCCCTGCCCTATCTTTCCAGAGGGTCCTGACATGCAGCTAGCTTTCCTGAACTTTAAAGAGAGGCTTTCTATGTAAGTAGAACTGAGCCCTGGGAAACCAAAAGGTGTGTAAGTCTGCTTTCCTTAAATCCATTCCCTTTATTGGGCTTCGGGAGGGAGCACAACTGTGTAGATCCTTAGCCTATTTAACTAATTTAATTAATTCCCCATTTGGTGGAACACTACGGGGTGAATTTTGTTAAAATTCGAAATTAACTAACTTGCTTCCCAGTGTGCACTGAAAAACTATAGCCTATAATTTAATTGAGTAATCCTTTTTGTCCTGTTGACCTTGACTTCTTTAAAGAATAGGGGTGTCTTTGTTCTTAAATCGGCCCAATATTTTTGTCCCGCTTTCCCCTAACACAGGCCTTTCAGTGAGGGGGGTCTGAAATCCCAAATTCCCCAAATCATTCCAATTTTTCTGTCTGACTTTCCCAACACAGACCAAAGTAGGTGGGTGGTCTGAGAAACCAACTGCTAAATCACCCTGTGTTTATTTTAAACCAAAAGAGTTGGTGAAATCATAATTGCCATATGTATTTGTACCAATATTGAAATCCTACTGCTAGCCTTTTATGTCTGCAGGAAAATCAAAATTGCACAGCACTACATCTATATATATGTTCACTAACCAACGCTAATTATTTCTTGAAGTGAAATTTGTAGAATGTAAAGAATTGTGATTTGTGTTCTTTTCAACTCACTTTTGTGATTTATTTATGTTGAGAAAAGTTTATTGCGTTGTTCCATGGATAAAGTGGTGTTTGACCTTTTTGTGCAAATTTCTATTACTTTTAGTTTAAATAAATGCAAATATATTTCCTGTACACCGGTTTGGTTCTTGGCTCATTGTTATCTCAGGGGGGGAGGATCCAAGGTACATGATATGTGTCTGAAGTAGGGCTGAAGAACATAATCTGTTTAACAGTTTATTTGGGGAGTGAAGGAACTCCCCATGTTGAGGGTGGCCTCTCAATAAACCGTTACAGCTTACACTCTTTGTCCCTTTCTTCTTTATATAATCTCTCTTCTTCTTTCTCTTTTTCTCTCTTCTCTCGCTGTTCTCTTCCCTCTCTTTCTCAAACTCCATTAATACCTTTATTGTTTAGTTTAAGCAGTATTTGTGCTCCCATCCATTTGTTCTGTACTATTGTCATGCCCTTAGCTGTATCCTTTGTTCCCTTTTGTCTCTCTGCCTTTTCCTCTATCTCTGTCTGTCTGTTCTGCTTATCCTTTCTCTCATCATGCTGTTTATCTTCATTGCATGTTAATATGTGTTTGCATTCTCGATTCCCACTCTCTTCCTCGGTATCGTCACTGCTATAGGCAGGGGGCTCATACGTTGGATTAACATACCCTGCTGCTACCTTTAATTCTTTCAAGGGATAAAATCCCTTCTCTTCAGTATTTCCATCTTGCTTTTCAGGGAGGGAAATAGGAGTCGAAGGTGTTACATGTTCTCCTTTATGCTAATTAAGCATCCACTGCCTGTCAGATGGATCTTCTTTCTCACTCTGATACAATTTCCAGAGTTCTAAAACTGCCAACCTTTTTTCTAACTTCTTTCATTTATGAGTGGCTTGTAAATATGTTACCATGTGATGCAATTTCGGTTTTGATAATGAACCCTCGGGGGACCACGACATAAGTGTTTTATTAATACACTTATTTATTTATTTAATGTGATACAGTCTATTTAATAAACTTTACACATAGTAATAAGTAAGCACCTATATAGGCTAAACTTCCATAAACAGAATAATAACAATATAACAATATGATAAATAATGAACTATTTACACATATAAAATCAATCTAAAAGCTCAAATAGCATGTAAATAAGAAAAGTGTAAAGAAAAAAAAAAAAAAAACATTGATATTTATACAATAACATCCACAATGCTCACTATAATATACGGATGTCAATACAAAGCAGTAAACTATACTTAGTTCATTTCTCATCGCTACCATACCAAGGGCACTCACAGCACAGCCATTTACCTCCTCCTAGGGCCGGGGCAGTGACTGTTTTAGGATACGAGTACTAATTTCAAATCTGAATATTCAATATTTCTTCTATCCTAATCCAGATATTGAAGAGAGCTAACATTTCACGCATACTCTCAGAATTCATGCAGTGGTGCCAGAATAATGACGTTCCGATTGATGCTAGATTATGGGCGAACTTCCCCAGATGACAATGGATTACATCAATCATAGTGCCACATTCTGTCAAAACATGTCTTGCTGACTCTACTACATTGCTTCCTTCACACAACCGACAGGTGCGTTGTTCCAATGGCAACTGCAATCTTCTGCCCGTGACCAACAGGATAGGCAGTTGGTCCATCCTTAATTGAAGGATAAATCGTCGCAGTTTTTTTGAAGGGCAGAGATTGAGATACCCTTGGGGTTGAAAGAACGAGTACAACCTGTATTGTACAAATGCGTAGCTTTTCAACGCACTAAGGTGAGCGAAATTCTCTAGCCAATCCCACATTTCTACCCGCTTATCAAGTGCATTTTGGACTTGCTTAGAATATGGACCTTCTCGCCAGGTCCATCCAATTGTAGCAAGAAGTTTTATCATCATCACAGATGGTGACTGAGGATTTTGTTTCTTGCACAATTCTTGGAAGATAGTAAGCAGGAGAGGGTTAGATGTTGTACTGCGCATTTTCAAGAAGTGCCCCAATCTCCTTTTCATGACGATAGCCTTCATAGAGGGTAGTCCTAATTCTAATCGAATAATTGCCATCGGAACTCCCGGGCCCAGGCCAAGTATACGACGCCAGAACTTCCCCTCGATGATTTGAAGCCAGCTGAGATCTAAGTCTAGAAGTGATTCTAGACCATAAGTCGTCATAGGGATGAATACCTGCATATATAATTGGCGCGTACCCCAAAGCGAAAATCCTCCTTGCTTATTGGTGAAATTGGCTATTAAAGATGTTACTTGCGCCGCTCGCATTGTACGTGAGAGCTTAAGAGCCACGTAATCCCCATTGGGCTCAAAATCAATACCTAGATAACGGTAGAGTGGGGCGTATGGAATCAAGTTATTATTCACCGTGAGGTTCACACGGGACACTCTTTTGCTGGTAAATCTCAATACTTTAGTTTTGTCTAGGTTAATAATGAGACCATTAGATTCGGCATACTCCCATAATGCAGTGGCTGATCTGCGTAAGCCACTAATAGTGTGGTCAAAGATGACCAAATCATCAGCGTATGCCATAACAGTACAGGCGGAGTCCCCGATTTTGGGGGGGGCAATTACGGGTAGAAGTTAGAGCAAGCGGAATATCATGCACATAAAGATTGTACACTAGGGGGGCAGTCACACAGCCTTGTTTGACCCCCCTGTTTTGATGTACCTTGCTAGTCAGATGTCCCTCCTGGTCCAATTTTAACCTGACTGAGGTATTGTGATGTAACAATCTGAGAAAATATAGTACGCCAGCAGGGCAGCCTAGAGCAGCAAGTTTAGACCATAGGCGTTCTCTAGATACCAGATCAAAAGCTGCTTTAAAGTCGATGTATAGTGCATACAGCGGTGGCTCATCTCTTTTACGGGCTCTTGCTCTTAATAGGTTCATTACCATCAAATTATACCCGGTGGAGTAGCCTTTTCTAAAACCACATTGGAATTTAGATAGTATATGGGCCTCGTCTACCCATGTCTGAAGGTCCTTGAGCAACAGAGCGGCAAACAATTTGCCTGTCGTGTCCAGCATAGAGAGGAGTCTATAATTATTCGGGTCTAGCCGGTTTCCCTTTTTAAATACCGGGATCAACACGGCTGTTTGCCACAACTTAGGTATCATCCACTGGCTCAAAATTTTCTCAAACATAATTGCCAACAATCCTGCCCAAAACTCAGGTTGGGCTTTGATAACTATATTGGCTAGGCCATTAGGGCCGGGAGCTCTAGAGGATTTTAGAGTTTTTATCTTGCAAAATATCGCTGTGTATGACATATCAAATGATATACTAGATCTTGGAGGAAGCGGTGGGAACCTCTCCTCTGTCTGCACGATGGCATTACGATTCAGCAGGAAATCCTCCCATTCATTTGCACCGATGGGGTTTATCAATTGCCCCTTAACTGTTTCCCTGGCTTCACCCAGAAGTGCCCAAATGCTACGAGTATTTTTCGAGCAGATGGTGTGTATCAATTTCTGATATGCCAGAGTTCTTTCGGTAAGCCGTAGCTTTTTGATATTGGTTCTATATTTATTTTTGCATTTCATAACAGCCACCCTAAGATTTTCTATAGGTTCGTTCCTTTGTTTGATCGTGCGCAGCTCCCTTCTAAATTCCCTCTTAGTGTCTCGGATCTTTTTGTTAAACGGGGGTATTGGGGGCTGAGGCATGAGTATTAGAAAAAACACTGATCCAAGTTTCTATAGCTTCTATAGACATATCTTTGAAGTTGGGTATTTGGGGCCTGTTCTCAGTGTTTAGTGCTTCTGATGCCAAGTGTATATTCTTGGCAGTCCACCTGATGCTAGAGCCCGCTTTGTTTACCCGAATTGTACCCATTTTACTCTTTTCTGGATTAGTATGGGAAATATTTAGTACACACTGAAGTGCAGCGTGGTCACTCCATTCATTTAAAGATACCGTTAGGTCAACAACACACAACAACATTTTAGGGCACATAAATATATAGTCAATTATACTGGAAGAAGACCCGTTAGCCCACGTTTGTTTCCCTGGATGGTCACTAACAGTGTAACCATTCACCATCGCCAAATCCCAGTCATCAAACAAGAGACGCCATTGCGGGCCTTCAGTGTCTTTTTTGATATGCGTAAGTAACCGCTTGTTTCTTAGCCTAGGGTTTTGTGGGTGTAGCCCTCCCTCCCCCGGTATTCGGCAATTGAAGTCGCCAACTACCATTACCGCTCCGTTTCCCTGAGTCGCTGACCAAAATGCCAACAGCTCATGAAGGGCTGCTTGGAGAGGTTCACTTATCCGGGCATAAGGAGGATTATATAGATTTATCAGCAGTACCTTTTCTCTTTTGCCCTTAGGCCCATATTCAACTTCCACTGCCAGCAGATTATTGTCTTGGCTACAGGGTATCTGTTTCGAGTTCAAACAGCTTGCCACCCCAGTAAGCAACCCACCGAATGGTCTACCCTTCTCTCCCCTTTTCGCAAAAGACTGATAAATCACAAAACCATCCAGTAATAGTGGGTCCATCGCCCAGGACTCTTGTAAACATATCAGCTCATGTTTGGCGACAAAGTTTACTGACCCCTCAGAGGACAGCAGATGCGCAAAGCCTCTGCAATTCCACGATAGTAATGACCAGGTTCAATGATTGGATAAAGCTTCGGGAAGCGATTCGGCCAACCATTTTAGCACGTATGTCCGCCACTTCCACTTTCTTTCCCTTAGGTACAATCGGGCAGACATCTAGATCAGCTGAACCACTTATTTCGCCGTTATCGACACAGGGATCAGGTTCATCCAAGTCTGCATCTATCTCCACGTCAACTGCCCATAGTTCGTCTCGATATTTCCTGATCAGCTGTGCGGTAGATAGAAACTTGCAATGCAGGGCAGATACACACGAATTCCGCCCCTTCAATGGCTCCACAAACTGGAAGTCATCAGATTGCAACACTCGCAATTCAGGAACGGAGTATAATCGGGTTAGGAGTTCCGACCGAGACAGCCATCTGCGATCGCCGTTATTGTAAAGGTTCTTGATCCGACATATCCTACTGAATGAAGTGCCCGAACCCACCTCCGTTGGTTTGATAGGAGGATGGATGATTTTAGCCTGAGGCAGCAGAGGCTGGGTTGATTTCTCCGGGGGCCCACGTAGCCTTTCCTCTGTCAACTGAGCCTCGACTTCAAGTTGTTCCCACTCTTCGTCCAGCACTTCTAGGTCATCCAAGGTCAAAGTACCCTTGGCCTCAGTGCCCTCATCCTCCCTGGCAGGCGTTAGCGGCTCCTTCGACTGTTCCTTGTTCTGATCTTGGTCTGTAATCAGCCAGCTAGTCAGGCAGCCACCTCCAATGCTGTTCCTTTTCTTAGCTCGGGCAGCCCTTTTCTTTGCTTTTTTTGAGCGGCCCCCGATTTTCACAAATTCTTCTACTGAGGGGCACACTGACAATTATTTCCTGTTTTGTTGAGCCTTCTTAGCCAGTTTGCGCTGTTTGCGAGAGTAAAAGACCATCTCGCTTTGGTCCATGTTTACAGAGGCTTCTTTAATGGGCATAGCGTTTATCTCCTCAGCTATGTCAATTGCCTCCGCTAAGTTGATTTCTGCCTCATCTTCCACAGGGTTTTCATAAGTCCGGGGAGTAGTCGGTACGGTGGTATTAGCTAGGATGCGTCCGGTCATTTGGAGCAGAATTTTTAGGGCAAACTGAATAGAAGTTACAGAAGATTGTATCTCTGCTAATTCATTTGCTCCAGGAAACGGGATAGATGGATCCACATCCTCATTGTCCGGGTCGTCCTCCATTGATACCATTACTAAGTTAGGGGAGGCAGATAATCTGCCCCCCTGCTCAGAGTGGCCCGAGATAATAACAGGAGAGGCCGCAGGATTCGTTCCCTGCGTCAGATCTTTATCATCCTGCCTCTTGGGTATCAGGGGGGTCATCCCACGTTGTATGCTCAGGCATAGATCAAGTAGAGAATTATTATCGATATAATCGAAGTTAGTAGTACTCAAACAATCCCCCCCACCCCCTCCAATGTATGTTGGTTCCTCTATGATCGTAGAATTAGTTTCAGGTATAGAATTTGTAGGGAAGAAACCAGTAATCTTCCCTTGACCTGGGAGGGTGGTCTTTTTGAGCTTCTTCATGGAGATTTCCTTGGGACTGCCCATCTCCTCACTCCGCAATGCCTCTGCTTCTCGGGCTTTCGGCGTCTTCCGTCGATTATATTTATTTTGTGCTGTCTTTTGCCCCGGAGGCATTTTAAGTTGTTAAAATGAGTAAATAATAAGAGGGAGGGTGGTATTCCTGTTTTTATAGAGCCACCTATCTGTCACACCCCCAGGTAAAGTGCAGACATAGAAAAGGAGGGGTTACGTAAAGAAAGGGGGGGGTCCAATGGGCCTCTTCCACTGGGGATACTGGGAGTACTACCCACACCACTTCCATTTCCAGCACCACCCCAAGCAGAGTGATTATCTGTCGTAGAAGGGAGAAGGGAGAATCAGCCGCCCCTTTCCACCAAGTCTTAATATATCCCCTGCACCACAGGTGCAGCTTGCTGTAATGCGCCAAAGGGGGGAGCAGGGACACCAATAGGCACCAGAGAGAACGACCGTTGAACTTACTTAAGTTCAGCGGTCCCAGCCACGACACCCGTGCCTTCCTCCTGTGCCCCCGCCTCCTCGACACGGCTCCCGGGAGGAGCCCGGGCTCGCGACACCCGCCTCGGGGTTTATAGGTGGTTTATACGCGCGAATAACGCGCGGGCCGACCACCGATCGCCAGTAGTAGCCCCCGCGGCTCTTTTCTCGCGGCGTATACTTGCCTCACCGACAAGGTTCCCCAGTCCCCCGGCAGCATGCAGGTCGCTCCAACGGCGATCAGGCGCCCAGCTTCCCCACAACACTCTGAGGGCTGGAGGACTCGAGTGCTGGAGGACTAGAGGAAAGAACCTCTCTCAGCGGCCGGCAGACAGTCAAGCCGTACCGCGATAACAATCTCTCTCCCAGTCCGTCAGAGGACTGTGCGGCCGCTTCCGACTGAGTGCAGCAACATGCTCCATACACTGTATAGTAGTTTGTGTTTTATTAAAGGTGCCCTTGACCCACTAGGAAGGATATTTCCTAATTTTGACTGTATATCTCGGCAATGTCCTGCATAGGTGTAAAAGAGGTGTGTCCTCCATGGTGACAAGTACATTTTAGACTGCCAATACCTAACCAGTTTATTATTATTCTTCCTAGGTTTATAAGTGTATTGTTTCAATCTCTTTGAGCAAGCAACATCAATCGCCGCTCATAATTGGTAAATTAAAATATTGTAAAAACTCTTTCTACCACTGTTCTTCTCGTTCCTTCATTTGCACTTTCCATTAATTATTTTTACTTTGTTCGTTTTTTAGTATTTTAAGGTTCTTTTCTTTATTTGTATATCAATTTTATCTAATTTTGACCTTCTGATTGATGGCAATCCTTTGTTTATAAAATGTACCACAACTCACTTTTATTTATTTATATTTGCTGTCATTTCATATCAGTTTAAACATGCAGAAAACTTTATAGACATATATTACACCCCCTACCCATGTGCACTTTTCAATGTATTACCCTAGGTACGTCTTCCTTATCCATTCTTAGTAAATGCATCTTGTCTCTTTTTAGTCACTCAGTCTTGAAGTTTAATACACGTCCTTCTTATTGGCTCTATGCCTCTGGAATCCTTAACACTCCCATATGAAGTTATGGCGTCTATTCTTTCCATCCCTCACAGCCCAGTGAAATTGAGGTATCCTTTTCTCTTCTTTAAAATCCCCAAAAATCCAGTAACTCTTTCTATATATTTATAATACAATCACCACAATACAATCCCTCCCCCATTTCTCTTTTACCACATTCAATGATCTACTTACATCTGCTATTCAGCTTAAGTGCCTCGGCATCGACTTCCCCACAGTCGAACAGTTCGCCTTTAGTCCGCGCGTACCACCAGGCACCGGACAGGAATTTCGTCAAAGGGGGACCTGCCAACCAAATCTTGAACACATGTTTTTTTACCCAGCACTCTCCACAGGAAACTCAGTGATCATCTGGCTAATGGTAGGAGCAGGCGATTGTCCAGGGTCTGGATCTGGGCCTAGATCTAGTTTGTTAGACCAGAACCATCTGCACCGCTACTAAATGTGCTCTAGCACTTTGAAGCGTCCTCTATGCGCTAGATGGAATTACCAGTAAATATCTTTGACCAAATAACCAGACAGACCCAAGGAAGATGGTAAACTGCTGCTTTAATCTCAACGAAAGAAAGCAGGGAGTTGTACAGCTATCAAACTAGATGCATGCACAATCAACTCTCCTCTTGGTGAAACAGAGTTTATATACTTTTTCATACATCATTTATGATGTAATCCTACGTGGAATTTTGCAAAACCTACTACCGGGAGGAATTTGATTAGGGGAACATGTCTACTTATAGAATCATAAAAATGTTAATATCTCATTGGCTGCCCCTTGTCTGTAGGACACACCCTGAGCTACTTCATACGTAGTATCCTGATTTTAGAAGAGAATATGGCAGCAGGTTGGTAACTGCAACATTGTATTTAAAAGTGCGTGGCAGGCTTTATGATTGGTTGGCACCCCCATCCAACCTTGGACTTTGGGCTTGTTTAGCAGCACGTGAGTAGAAATGAAACCTACGTGCTTGAGATGCGTCAATTCATTTCTTGTTTTCCCAATTAATCCATCGTATGCCATCAACCTGATTCTTAGCCAAGGCCTTCTGTTTGTAGTTGATCTTGTAGTCTGCTCACTTTTCTGGAACATTGAGTGGGGAATGAGCAGACCATTATCTCCATCTCGGTTTTTAATGAATAGCCCTTGTTTTTGACTTCTGAGTCACGTGTTAGGTGACCACGATTTTGTCAATTTCAGCCTCTTATTTAAGACCATTTGATTTTATTAATTAGGGTGCCATTACCTTTGCTGGCTTATAGAGACTTGCTCACTCCACCTCACATAGGCTGTTGCCCTTCTGATTGTTCAATACTTGACACTTGCAAATGTCCTTGTCTCTCCTAATCTCAGCAGAAATATGTTTTATGCATGCGGTCCTTTCCTTTGACTCCCTTTGTGCCGTGCACCCATCTCCATCAATCAATCAAGTACTTCTATGGCGCCCTGTCACTGAAGGCATCATGGCGCATTTGAAAGATACCGGAGAGATGAAAGCAGAAAGCAGAGAATCACTTCAATAGGAGAGTTTTTAAATTTCGCTTAAAAAGTGCAAAATCCGTGGTGCGCCACAACTAAAGTGGTAGCAAATTCCAGAGCCTAGGCCCTGCAATGGAGAAGGCCCTGCCCCGATTCGCTTCTTTCGATATTTTGGAACACACAGCAGCGCTGCATCAGTGGATCTAAGGGGGCAACCTAGGGTATTGTGGGATATTTTAACCCATACAAATGAGTCCCACTTCCTCAATTTACAAATGGTAAAAGAAACAGCCAAAGATGGATGCGCTAACCCCTGTGCGCGCAAAAATCTGCCTAAGTGCGCATGGGTCACACTCACCTAAGGCTGCACACCCCTGCCACACAGTCAAAGTGGGGGTGACAACAGAATTCTCACTGCAACAACATTGGGTGGTGTTACAGTTAACATGAACCAAGGCCACAGAATTGGGCTAAAAACCGAAAGTGCCTTTTAAAATTCAGCTTTTGCAACCTTCACAGTGCTGTTTTGGGCACTAGATCCATTCATTTTCCAGTGAACCATTGAAATTAAAAGTGTACTGAAATCACAGATCCTCCAGGTGCCTTAGAGAAACCGGGCCTCATTGACTGACAGCAGCTAAGAAATGTATTTTATGAAAAACCAGTCCAGCAACAGTTTGTTTTCAGTTACACAGGAAAAATGTAGCTAAAAGTGGCAACATAAAACAATTGCAGCTGTACAGAGAAAACTCCAAACAAAGGCTGGATACATATATCCAGATTGCAAAACAAAGCCCAGCACTCAAGGGCAGAAATAATGCTGAATTAAAAGTGTATGTGCTGCATAATAAAGTGGATTTAAAAGACTCAGTTTAAACGTGCTTTTTCAGGGAAGAAGTGCAAAAATAGCCTGTTTAAGAGGATGTTTCTGTGAAGGGCCTAATTCTTTAAATATCAAAATTTACCTGTAAACTGTGTTCAAGTTATATGTTGTAATGAAAGCTGTAGGTAATTCTTTAAAGTCGAAACCCAGTTTGGAATTAAATAATTAATTCTGACTTGATAGTGCCCAGCCTGGGAAAGATGTGTTACGCTCACCTGGCTCCCACAGGGGCGTCGGTCGGACCCGGACTGCTGTGGCCTCCACCCACGTGATGCGTAGTGCAGCGATGACTGACTGGATCTGCCCTCCTAATCTTGTCTGCTTGGCCCGTAGAAATATTCTCCTACAAGTGGAGAGATAGATTTAGCCACTTGTGGATTCAAGTGATAGCACCTCCACTGTCCTCCCCACTAATCACCTCTGAAGCGCCCTCTCAGCAATCTCACCTTATATTCTTGAAGGATGAGCCCTCCATCCTGCGAAGCACGCAGGGGCGCGTTGATGACCAGTTACTTCACTGGCCTGAAGATATTGGAAGAGTTGTAGACAAATCCTGACTCCAAAAGGTCCTGGCGAAGAGCCGTAAGTATATAGTTTGTAAGAGTTCAAAATGTCTGGAATTCACTCCTGTCCAATTCCTCTTTTATCTTGCAGCTTTGACCCAATAAGAAGATTGACAGCTGAAAGCGCTCCGGTAAAGGTCTGTGTTACCCAAAACTGTCCGGTAAATATTGCCAAGGGTTAAACTTCCTGCTTTCTCCTTATCTTACCGGTGCGGCATTAGAAGATGTGGAGTGCTGAAGAATTATACCTCCGCCGGTAAAATCAGGTAAGCATATGGTGGCTAAAGAGATTATCTCTGTCTGTTCTCTCTGCTCACCTTGTTGTTTCTTGTCCCCCTTATGTTCTGGGATTTGGCGATGTAAAGATGGAGACAGCGCCGGATCGAAGAGATGCTGCGTGGAACGGTGAGTATGGCGCGGCGCTGCTGCTGGCGATGCGACGTGTTTAAAACAAAGTCTTTCCTCTGGTTTGAAGATGAGATGAATCCGAAATCAGGTAAGAAATCAGGTAATACTCTTGTTCTAACCTTTGCTTCTTTCCTTCTTTCTAGGTGCTCCAGGTTCGAGGCGGGCGTGGCAGAAGGCTGGATGCTGCTGTTGGCACGGTGAGCGTTACGCTGCTGGATGCAGAATAACCCGAAGCGTGTGCTGCTCTTCGGGCGTGGTTTAAATAGCCTCCAAAGTAGTCCCAGGTAGGTATTCCTCCCCGACCACACCCGAGTAACAAAATAGTCCCTAAGGTAAAGTAGTCCCTTCCAGGCCTCACATGGGCTTGGATCTTCTTGCAGCATGGTCTGCATCAGGTAAGTGTGCACCTATGAGCCTGGCGCCAGGACTGATGTCCCATATGAACCTGACGCCATAGGCGCCAGGACTGAACCCAGACAGCCCCTAGCAGGGGTTGCTGGGTTTTCTCAAGGCGACATGATGCCTGCTCCTGGGACTGATGGACGTGGTCTGTATGCATCATGACAAGATGACACTTCATGTTAACACCTTGCTGCTACAGGAAGGCATATTTGATGCTGAGAGGTTCTCGCATATTGACAACAATGAACTGATTAGACATTCATCTGGGGTCCAGCCAAGGACAATGGCAGGCTGCTACTGATCCCTACAGGGGAGGGGTCGGGAGCTTCCCTCTAAAACAAAGGAATTTGACAGCTGTTGCCAGTTGAATGAAAGTAAGAAAAAACTGCGAAGAACTTTTGGTGTTTAAATGCCTATTTGTGATTAATTTTTCAAACTCTTTAACTTTGCAACATGAAGGAGGACATACATGCATACGGAACCAAAGATACACCAAAACACCGATTGTGCCAAAACTATTAATGCTGCAAGTCTAATATTGTATACCCATGCTCTAGTGATGATTGCCCAGATATGTGAGTTAGGAATTGTTAGGCCAAACTGTTATGATTAAAATGGACAAAATTCCACAGAATGACAAAGACAGCTCTCACTGAGATGGGAATTGAATGTAAAGATAACCCATCAAATATGTAATGCATGTGTCTGATTTTATTAGGGGGCATAATTATAGAAATGTGCTTTTGTGGGAAAGTTAAATTGTGGTTCAAATCAATATGGGAGTTCCCAAATCGCATCATAAAATATGACAGCTCTTTCCGACTTCCCATCAAGAAAAGGCAAGTGCCTTTGACCTATTACAGCCGTGGGGGTGTGGTTTGAAATTCTGCCCCTACCATAAACTTTGTGATGTCACTTGGCATGATAAATATAGGAACTTCACCACACACAGACACACACTGATTCCTGACTTCATCCTGATTTCCGCGCAGCGCTTTGTTCCAGGACTCTTCATCTTGTTCCAGTTCCAGATTTCTTTGCAAAACTCGGGCCTCAGCAATTGCTGAACTCTTCTTCAGCTAGGCCCAATTCTTGAAACCTCCTAAACTTCAGGAAAGAATAATTGTGATCTAGTCTGGCGTGCTACCATTCATGATTGCCTACTGAGCTCACCATCCCGCTAATCTATCGTGTCCAGTGACCAGAAGGGCCAATCCAACCCAAATCCAGTCTGAGGTGCCAGTCCAATTGAACAGAACCGCTCAGCTGACCATCCTTCCAGAACTGCCCTGCTGCCGGTAGACCTGACCCGGATGACCAGAACCCTGACAGTTCAATCTTAATTTACAGTGGACTGTAAGTATCAACAGGAATCATAGTAACCATAGTATAGTTGCCTTGTCCTATCCCAATCTCAACCCATCCTCTCTTTAACTTAAGAACTTAAAACAGTGTCACACCAGTCTTGAAATCTGCTTCGATTTCTTGTGCTAATGATACATTCTTGGAAATCCTTTTGTCATGTGAAATCCCAGACCCTTAAAATTATCCCACGGGTAATCCGACTGAATCCTCCAAGGCAGACACAGAGGTGCTGGGGTTGGTTTCCGCAGACCACTCTGGGGCTTACTGTGCTTACTGTGTTTCAAACTGGTAACCAGCCTGAATACCCTAGTTTAGAGCATAATTGTCATTGTAGGAACTGATTTCTGTTTTCATTTTCGTGTCTTTATTTTCAAAAATGCCTCTTATTCAAACTTGCATAACTTCTTCAATTTCATAGATAGAAACGTAATTTCAACTCCCATTTAAACCTAAGACCTGTAGCTACATCCACAACTAAAAAAACATGCTTTACATGCTAGACGAGACCCGGTTGTATTGCCTGATTGAAATCCTTAACAGTATAGCTCTGTAGCTTCTCCTGAATGGCCCAACAACCTTTCCCACTCAGAGCTTGGTGGGATCATACAGGAGGCTTTAAACTTAACTCGGGCTGTAACTGGCAGCCAGTGAAGAGTTTGACATGCCTTAGAGACGTGCTGACTGAAAGGAATCTGCTTCACTAAATGAACTGCTGTGTTTTGCAACACTTGAAGGCGTTGAGTGAGATATAATGGTTGTGCCAAATAAATGGCATTGCAGTAGTCAATGCTCCCATTAAGGCAGGCTGCTACTACCTGGGTATGGAATTTCTCAGGAATAAAAGAGATAACTTTCTTCAGCTGCTTCAGTTTAAGGAAGCCAAGCCCACACAGCTAATTTATCTGGTTCTCCATGGTCAGTGAAGAGGGTATTTTGATGCCCAGGTTCTGGACCACCTTTGCGGGTTCTGGCAAGGGTCCGAGTGAAGGCAGCCAAGTGGTCCAGCCAATCATAGCATCAGCCGGGCCCACAATCAAGAGCTCAGTCTTCCCACCATTTAATTTAAGCCAGTTGGCTTCCATCCAACCCTGGATGGGATCAAAGCATCTTTTTAGTCTTGCTCCCACATCAATCTGATCCGGGCCTTAACTAAACAGAATTTGGGTATCGTTTGCGTAGGAAAAGATCCTAAACCCAAATGACCGGATAAGTGTCATTATGGGACGGATGTATAGACTGAACAGCAGCGTAGACAAAGCCAACCCTGTGGAACTCCGCACGTCACCGCAACAGGGGTGGGTCTATAGGGAGGAAGGAAAACCATTTAAAAACGGGAAGTCAGGAAAGCAAAGAACCAGTTCAAGGCTGGTCCAGAGAACCCTGCCTCTTTTTATCTGGATAGTAAGATCTCATGGCCAATGGTGTCCAAAGCGGCAGACAGGACCAGTAAAATAAGGCCACCTTAATCCCTAATCATAGTGAGATCATCAAGTACTACCACCAAAACAGACTCTGTCTCCATCAGGGGCCAAAAGCCCATTTGGCAAGACTCAAGAACATTTTGTCCCTGAAGAAAACCCCTCATCTGTGGGGTGACTACTGCTTCCATCCCTTTCATAAGAAAAGGCAGTAGCGAGATGGGACGATAGTTAGATAAGACTGAAGCATCCAGAGATTGCTTTTTCAGAAAGGGAATCACCAATGCTTCTTTTAACTTTGCAGGAATTTGCCCAAAAGCCAGAGAAGAGTTCATGGCTTCGGCAAGAATCTCCAAAAAATTATCTGGAGCTTGTTTTCATAAATACAGGGGAATGTCATCAAGGGGGAGGCAGACAACAGGCCGGCAATCATCCTGCTCATCTAAGCCCCATTGGTGGGTGCAAAGGCAATTAATGGGGCAGAAGCCACTTTCACTGGTGATAAAATGGGACAGCTGATCTTGCAGGATGCAGCAATATCATGCTTGATTGTCCCTTAGTCCATAATGTCTTTCCTAATCCCCCATATTTTTCAATGAAAACACCAGAGAGATTATCACACAATGACTGCAAGCTGGGCGAGCCAGGATTGCCATCAGGCTTGGTCAAATTCTTTACTATTTCAAAGAGTTTTTGTTGGGACATTCACAGCCAATTGAATAGAATTAGAAAGGTAAGCCAATTTGGCTGCTTTCAGCACCTTGATGATAGGCTGTACGTTGTATTTTAAAATCCTCACATAATAGGGCATCATAATGCTTTCTACATTTTCGCTCTGCTTGGCAGGTCTCCAAACGCAACAGAGTTCTGCTGTAAACCAAGGGGCTCATTGGAAGGGGGGTTTGGATGACCGCTGAAAAGGAGCTAGCTCATTTGCCACTGTCTCAATGGCAACAGCTAATCTAGATATGGCAGAAGGAGCTGGGCCTGGCTTATGTGCTACCGAAGAGTAATGGCATGTGGTTTACGAAAACACAAGACCGGGTCCTCTCTTGCCCAATTTCTTCGTTGTGTTTTTTTCTTTGTGGTTTGCGGTTTGCGTGGGTATCCCTGCAGCCTGTATAGTAAAGGGAACCTCCCAGTGATCAGACCAAGTTAGAGGATGACTAGGAAAGACTCTCAGTTGTGCTAGTTGCAGATTTTGCATAGCATTCAGGAAGGGGTTATTAGCTTGGGCTGAAGGAGCCAGGGCCCATAGGTTAAAATCTCCTATACTAATTAGGTTCTTGTGTTGAAACACTGGATCAGAAACATCATTCAGAAAAATCTTTAGGAAGGTCCATACTTTTGAAGATGTGGGGGTGATACCCTAGAAATAAATGGCAAACCCATGAGGCATTGCTTACTACGTTTGCTAATAAGTTTTCCGTATCAGCTTCTATTGATATTGGAAGCAGCAAGCATTTATACTCTACCTTGTATATCAGGGCCACTCCTCCCCGTGGGTGCCTGGAGACTCTATCCACCTGAAGCATTGCGTAACCCGGAGGCAAAGCTTGTACAATATCGGGACTGGATGATTCACCCAGCCATGTCTCAGTTACAAACACAAGGTCTGGAAGGAGGTGTTCCGAAAATGAATACATTTCCAATCTATGAGCCACAAGCGATCGCCATGAATGTAAAGAAGGGGTGGTCCGGTCGTGTGTAGCTGATGGGCTTGTAATCCTTTCCATCCTGCGGGGAGCTGTGTAGTCAACGGTGCGATTGCAAGTAGATCTGTGCGCGAATAGCCCTTACCTACAGTGTGCTCCGCCCAGAGCACAGTCTCTACACTGACAAGCACAGATGGGCCAGACTTAGTCCAGACTTTGGACTGCACACTGTCGCTGCACTCCCTACGTCGTCTACAAAATAGCGTGGTCATGGTATTGCAGAGACCAATCCCAGTAGAGCGCAGTATCAGAAAGAGGGAAAGCCCTCGGCAGTAGCGCCTAAAAGGAAAGTAAAAGGTAAAAACACAACAAACAAAGGAAAAGCAAGCAAAAAAGCAGCAAAACCACACTTTCAAGTGTGTGTCCGCATCGCTACGGTATCTACAATCGGCAAGCTTGTGCAGGGTTGATAAGCCCAGAAATGACCAATCCCAGAGGAGCCCAGTATCAGGAAGAGGGAAAGCAAGAAGGTATTCACCCTTGGCAGTGCATACGTGTGAGAAACCAAGGCTATCTGGGAAATGTAGTCACGCCACGAGCACTGGTCTCCAACAAGTCCAGGCAAACTTGACACCGCTGGTGTTAGCGGAATACAAGGAAATAAAGTAAACCACATTTTGAAAGGACAGAGATTCTAAATAAAAGTAAGCAAATAAAAACTTTTGTTACAAACATTGTGTGCTTCTAAAAACCAAAGGCGTCCAGTCAGCCATCTAAAAGGAAAGTAAAAGGTAAAAACACAATGAACAAAGGAATAGCAAGCAAAAAAGCAACAAACCCAAACTTTCAAGTGTGTGTCCGCATCACTGCGGTATCTCTCGAAATAGCTTTCTTGATCTCAGGCCAAGGTACTCCCTTATTCTGCATGCGAATACAGTTTCTTCATCAGTTCTTGAATTTGCAATCCTAGGCACCTCTTTTGAGGTAACAGGGTTGTTTCTTAACACAGGACGTCGTCCATTTTCCTCCAATGGCCGTCATAAATGTTGTATGCATACCTATTTTAGCAAGCTTCTATGTATCTTTTCTACCTTGTGTTACAGCGTATTTACAGTTATTGTTCAGCACGTTATTTCATCTTCTTATATTCACAATTACTTTCTCTTTAAGTACATTTTTCTCTTAGGTCTTCAGTTACATTGCCAGTTTTAAGTATTTTCATATCTTTTCGGCATAGGTTCATACATCTCATTTACGACATTCTGTCATCTTCAGACTTTGTTTAGAGTTCATCCATATTCCTACTAACCGCATTCCGGCATATTCGTAGTGGGCACCCTTCCTGGTAGCATCCTTCTTCTGCTTCAATGTGAGGGGATAATCTGAATGACTGCTCGAGTGCATATCGTCTTTCATACACTCGACGCGGTACAGGAATGTTGCATGGATTCATGCATGGGTTACCAATTGTAGCTTTTTTTCTTCCACTCCAATAGGATGGTGGTGAGGGGGCAGGGACCGGAGGAGAGGCATCCACCTGCTTCTCTACATTAGTGTAATGCTGCCACTAGTTGTAAGGCGGAGATCCATGAGAGCCTGAGATCACCAAAGCGGGAGGAAGAAAAGCCAACCAGGAGCAGGGGGGCAATGTCTCGTTGAAGCAACATCCAGAGCCGACCCGTCTAGAAAGGGAGAAGTTGCAGGGAGAAACAACACTGCACAGACAGAACTCAGGTCTGAGACGTGAAATCATGGCAGCCAGAGATCCCAAAGCCCTGAATGGATGCTGCCACTGGAAGAGAGGTACGCAATCTTGTATTAAGAGAAGGAGGAGGGTGGTGAGGTCGGAGCACAGCCCACACCGGGCTACAAATCTGTATACATCCATGAGGGGGGTGAACAAGCTCAAGCCACAAACCTGTTCACTGCTGCAAGACCAAATATCCCATGAAGGGGTGAAGAAGCTAAGAAAAGTAAGGCTGAGGAAGGCTTAATTCCGTGCAAGCATACAATACCAAATATCCCATGAAGGGGTGAAGAAACTAAGAAAAAGAAGGCTGAGCAAGCGACATGCCCACATAGGCCTGCAAGACCAAATATCCCAGGAAGGGCTGAAGAAGCAAAGAGCTGAAATGTGGGTAAAACTCAGAGCCCACACTGGGCTGAGTACTCGAGTACCCCCAGAAGGAGGTGTGCGAAACAGGCTACTAAACAGGGCTGAACCGGCCCGTAGCCCACGCCGGGCTGGGACTAGGAGGAGGTAAGCAAAGTGACTACCACAGAAGGGCTGAACAGGCTCATTGCCCACTTGGGCCGATATACTGATTATCCTACGAGGGTTGCGTAAAGGATAAAGTAACCAGGGCTGACCAAGCTCTTTGGCTAAATGAGTCTAAGAAGGTTAACAATTCTGAAAGAACACATTTTGTTGTTATTGAGAATAACGACCTATCCAGGTCCGGATATGATTTCCTATGAGATGGGATAAAGCGAAGACTATTTGGACTATCTGATGAGGACCTTGTTGAAACCAAAAAGGATAGCGAGAGACATTTTTGTTTTGGGAACTTTGATACTTAACCAAGAACTGAAAGATACCAGAAGAATTCTTTGGGATGGGTCTGAAACCAGCCACCACTAAATTATCGAAAAGGGGAAGCAACCCTATGCTAACCTTAAACTTATATTCTCTTTTCGTTCTTTCTCTTTATAGTGGTAGGGTAGATACTAGGTTAGAATAGATTTGGTTAGAGGACAGCCTTTATTTATAAGACATCCCAACTAGCACCCGTTTGTTATTTCCTAGAGTAGGGACGCCTTTATAGAAATAGGATTAGAGGAGTGTTTTTCTTTAATTGCTTTAATAAACTCAGTTCTTGAACCATGTCCTCTCGTCCTTCTCTTATGTATGCCGTACCACAATATTTCTGAGAAACAGCACAATGACCTCAAAAGTATGGCAAAGAATTGAGTAATGAATATTCCATAACACCTGTCCGCTAAAACCGTGAGGTCTTTGTTCCTGCGTTGGAGGTGAGGTTGTCAATCATAACTATTGGAATTGCTCTGAGTAATTCTTGCAGCTTGCTATGCCACGACAGAAGTGAAAAAACAGTGTGCAATATTAGGTGTGGAAGCCCTGACTCCCAAATGGGTCAGCCCATCTCAAACTGCTAGGTCACATCCCATCTGTTCGAGACAACAAGCAACGACAGACATGTTTCAGCCACAGTGGGCATCATATGTAAGTGTAGCTTGGGCCCTAAGCACAACAAGCTCAAGACCACATCTGAGCATACCCATACCACTTGGGGTGACTTTTTCAACAATTGAATAGTGATGGATGGAAGGTTTTGAATGAATCATAACTTCTGGCATCACTCTCGGTAACCCCCTAAGCCATTAGTGCTGCTGCGCAACTACAGTGGCGCTCACAACAGCTGCAGAATTGCTGTTAACCTTGGTCCTGATGATGTTTAGCGGTGCAGTGGCTCTATGCTGCGCAGTGCACATGCATTATGAAGCGCTGTGTGAAACACAGGTAATACTGTTTTTATGCACTATGGATCTAGGGGGGGAGGGCACTGCAATGGACCTTGCACCTCCAGCAACACACATGGTTTCATATTCTTGACCTGATGTACTGTAGTGAGAAGGAACATTCTTGCTGCTGCCCCCCTGATGCTTCCTCGATCTCATTGCTTTCAGTCTCAGATTTTGCTATCCATTTCTCTTGTAAAGTTTCTCTTCTTTTGACTTCAATTGCACCTCCCCTACCTCCCCTTCACATTCTGCTTTGATGACCGCCTTCCTTCTTCCCTTTTCAACTCTGACATTTCCGCTCTTCTTGCTAATGCAAATCCCACCAGTGCCCCTGGGGCCCCCTTGCCCTCCTCCTTCATCCCATCAATCTATCCTACCATTCTTTTCTATTTTACTGCCCTCTTTAACTCATCACTCTCCAGCATTGGGTTTATCTTTGCTTGCAGCTACCTGCATGTCCCTAATCACTCTACTATCAATTCAAAACAGAATATCACCTGCTCTCCATTCATCTGCACTTATCGTTATTCTCCGTCCCTTGTCTTGCTCCTACATTGCTCACGCCAGCTCTACCTATGTTCTGTGTAGCACTGTTTCTAATTCTCTCTTTGCCCTATGTCTACTTCCATTTCCAATAGGTCTTGTGTAGCATAAGACACTGAGTCACATGAGGCATTCGCACTAGCAGTGGGAGCTTCCTGTCTTCGTGCGGGTTGCAAGGGCGCATGATTTTAGGGCATTTGATCAATGGCTATGTTTACCACAAGATGGGGTAAAATACATTGGACCTTTTTTTGCGATCGATGTATGCTCTACAATACATGCCCGATCGATTAGGGCAATAACATTTCTGAGCGGACTTCCCCTTTAAGGTGCAGCCTGTTCAAAGAACAGATAAGACACATGACAGTAATTACTCACTAATTAAGGTGATCAGATTTTACGACCCAAATATGGTGGTAATTTTGTAAAGTCAATATATTCAACATAGAAGAAGGACATCAAAGACTGACAATGACATTTATAGTTATATGACTAAACAGATTTTCTTTAATTGACAGCTAGATTTGGGGCACCGTTATTTGTGTTGTAGGGTTATTGTAACCATTTCCGGTGCAGTTTGCAGGGTTTCAAAGTGTTCACTGAGTTTAGGGTATTTTACTTGGATGCATTGATAATGACATAGTCTGATGGTTACACACTTGCACAAATGTTGGGACACAGGACGTACATTAATATTCTTTTTTTTATAGGCCTTCCTCTCCCCAATCCGATCTTTCCTTTTGTTCACTTCCCCCTCCTCTATTAGTGTCCTTCTTCAGTACCCATCCTTCACTTCTCCACGGTCATGTGTTCCTGACTTTACTTTCCGAGTCATCTGACATCCTCGAAGCAATGAGAAATGTTTTCAATTACACACTCTCTCACCTGGCAATCTCTGTATCTGTAACCTAAACTCCATTCACTGGATCAGGGAAGTGCTCTGACAAGAATCTAAACCAGGGGTCTCCAACGTTTATGTTGGAAAGAGCAACTGGTAGTTAATGGCCAATATGCGGAAGCTACTGGCAAGAGCTGCTGGGATGGTGATGGGTATGAATATGAGAATGTATACCAGTATTTTTTGGGCATTTTATTTGGGCTTTATGTAAAAAAAAACATAACTTACTCTCTTTTCCCACTGTAACTTGGGGCCCGTTTATTAAAGATGCATGTTTTCTTTTGACGCTGGAAGAAAATACATTTGTTTTCCCACTCTGGATAGAAATGGTACATCTTTTTGCCTTTTGTGGAATGGTGCTTCTGCATCTGCATCCATGACTTCAAGAAGGATAGTCTATTTGTTTATTTTGGGCCAGCATATGAGGCAGAGGAAGCAGTGTATACTGTGTGGGCCGTGTCTGTAGGTGGAGGCGAGATTAACAGATCGAGATGGAGAGGGTGCCGGGACCACAGAGGTTCCTGAGAGGGTCAGTGTTTCGCCCGATCCCCCTTGCAGAGGTTATGCAGAAGAAAGGAGGCGTGGTTGAAAATGCAGCAGGATCTCCGGTGACTGGGTTGCGCAGGAGACTCGTAGGAGCTTAGGAAGCTGCGAGCTGGTTAGGCAGCAGAGTAAGTGAACCCCAAGAAACTGTTTGCCAGGTCTAGGAGAGCCACAGAAGCTAACGGACAGGGAGCACCGAGCCAGAGCGACTTACCCGGTGAATTTCCGACTTGCCAGTGGTACCGGAGTGCTCAGGTCAACCGCGTTGTCCGCACGTGAGTGAGAGAGGTGCTGTTTTTGACTTTCAAACTATCGGGAAAAACAACAGAGGGGGTGATAAAGGAAACAAAATAGTTGTGACATTTCTTTTGTGATTTTGTGGAGATCCCAACAACCTTGTGGGGAAATAATATTAGGAACTAAGGCATGCAAGCAATGCCAAAGCCAAGAGAATGCTAAACCTGGGCAATTTGAGAACACCACGCATCTCCAAAAGGCAGAGGGAAGTAATACGAATCCCAAGGGTTGTAGGAAGCATTATTCATATGCTGAGAAGAAGAATGTGCTTAATCTAAACTCACATTGCCAAAGCCAAGGTAGCCACATGAAGATACTGTATCCTAGCTACTGTGTAGTTATTGTGAGACAGGCATGGTATCAAGAGAGACAGACTCAAAGATGTTAGTTCCAAAACCTTTATTTACTAAGTTCCTGGGTTTGTGTAATGCCTTACTTGCCCTAACACTAAAGGGATGGTTCCCTTAACTGATGTTTCTAAATGCCGTTGACGCCTAATAGTCCAAAATAAAAGTCTGTCTGTATCTAAACCTATGCTTGCCCTCACTCTTTACAAAAATGTGTTAGGAAGTCATTAAAAAGGAGATATAGTGGTTCAACAGAAAATAGGAAACCAAGGTTAGTTTCAGGTGGTCTTTCCACCAGGTGTAGTTTGGTCAATATCACAAAAATGAAACCTCGCAGGGTTCCCCTCCCCAAGCTTCATCCTTTCAACAGAACAACACGTCTCCAACTGTGTTAGGCCTCTCAGGGTTTCCTTCCCCAAGGTCAGGCCCTTTCAGTTTCCAACACAAAATTCAGTTTGTCAGGGTGCACTTTGCTTTTCTTTCACTGTCAGGCCTCTCAGGGTTCTCTTCCCCAAACATAGGCCCATTTTGGTTTAAAAAACACTTTCAGCTTGTCAGGATGTACCTCTTCTGTTCAAATACAGTTCTTTCATGTACACTTCGCTTCTGGGGTACAATCGGAGACTTTCGAAACCGCCTGGTTCTTTACTCCTCCTAGGCATGACCGCTCTGATCTGTTCCTTCGATCTTGCTCCTTCATTTAAGCCTTTCACCTTCAGGTGCTTCCTGCACCCCTTCTTTATCCTTCACTTCACTGTGCCCAATGGGACCTTCTTTGACTTTCTCTTCTTTCACCTTGTCGTGCCCCTGGTACCTTCATTTGATTCACTTTACTTCCGTGCATCCTTGCATTTGTGCTTTTCCTTATCATACTTATTTAATTCTTTGGTGCTCACTTGTACCTTTCCTTTAGTTTCAGGTCACCCGCACCCTTCTATTCACTGTGAAATACCTGAGGGTATCTCACATAGCGAATCTCGAGAAACCCTTATTATGGTGGCCAACGAAGGGATGATCTGCTCAGATTCCAACTCTAGGGGTGAAAGAGTGAGAAAGGATAACCGGGATGGGGAAGCCCGGGGTTGTACTTGCGGAAATAACCTCAGGGAGATGCATTATTGCACCGGAGAAGGAAAGGAGCATGAGATCCCTAAAACCTTTGTAAACGGTATTACATCTGCTTCCCTTCCTCCCGTTAGATCTCTCCTGTCCCAACCCGACGTCCCTTCCATATCTGGTAAATACCTTAGGAGCACAAACCCTATTGGACTTGAAAACCATATCTCCAAGAAACATTGCTTCTCTGTTCCCTATCCGAATAGTCCCAATCATTCTAATTCCCGTCCCTCTGATTTCCCACACTCCCAACCTGCTCAAATAAAATACTACCATTCCCACTATTCCCCTTGTTTATTTCACAATCGCAGACATCCTTATTTTCCCCCGCAAACCATACCAATCCTGTCCCTCTGATTATCACTTTCCAAACTCCCAGTCGAAAGTGACCCACAATTACAGTTCCCACAAGCCCTCCTACTCATTTCGAAAAGCCTCCGAAATCACCTACTCCCTTAGGACGAAGGCTATAAACACATATAACCCCTCTTACTGTGACTCAAACCCTTTTCCCTGACATGAAAACCAAAGGACTAATCCTAGAGCTGTTTACCTAACATGTCCCCACCCCAGCATCATGCAAAGTCAGGCAGTTAACCTGAATCACAGCTACCTGACAGCCCTTTCCTTTCCCCACAAGGATAAAAGGTAGGGCAAGTGAGCACAGTATGAGCAAGGCAGACTGCAGGATTAGACAGCTATCCATAAGCGGCAGTCCAAGAGGAGGAGAAAGGCGGCAAACATTGAGAGGCTGATGAGGAAAGACACGACCTTGCCCTCTTCGACAAAACCCTGCAAACCCTCCGCTGAAAGAATCGTAAGGCCAAGGATAGTAGCCCAAGTGTGATGCAGCAGATGTCAACGGTACACAGAGCGTGGAATCACTGATATGCGGGAGCGAGGGAAACTCCTGCTACCGTGGTACCGTCCTTGATTCCAGTTACGCGTAAAGCCAAGCGGTTCATCACAGCCGCTGAGTCGAGGGGAAAGCCGATAAGAGCCAGGCTGTGCTGAATGAAATACGCAAAGTGGCACGTTGAACCAAGTTCTAAGAACTATAAGTGTTGAGGGGAGACCAGCTGTAGAGGGACCATTACCAAAATAGGTCAAAGCGGTTGTACAGGAGGTCAAGCAAAATCCCTGTACAGTCAAAAGCCTTTCACCTAAGAACTGTGAGAAAGCAAGCGAAGTGAATCCCGCAAACATTTACGAGTGTGAAGTTGGCAAGAGTGAACCCGGAAGAGGGATGCTGACGAGAAGGGGGCCAAGTCTAAAGTCCCAAGGAAGAGTGTGTTGACAAGAGCGAACCCGGCCAAGGGATGCCCACTGGAACTGTTTAAAAAGACATTAAGATTTGAGAAGGGGTCTGCGCCTGGAAGAGGGGGACCCAAGGGAGAGCCAGTATCACCCTGATCAAGTGTACCGGAGGAAGGGAGGTTCACAGCGAACTGTTGAAAATACTTTATATGAGAACGATAAAGGAAGATTATTGAAAGCGATAGTGAACCCGTTGGAGGAAGGCCAACAGTCGAGAGGGATCCGAGCCCCAACGAGGGGGACCCAGGGGTGATTCCATCACCCAAGAAATACGTAGAACAGACCTTTGTGTTTGTTGTTTTGTTATTCCAAAACCTAACAGGCCCTCGGAACCAGGAGACACAACCACCGAGGCCCTGATTTCAATAGAAGCAGGGGTCAGCACCCAGAAGAGGGGGACGAAGGGGGTGAAGAACGCTCAACCTGAGCAAAACCAGGGAACAAACTTTCATGTGGTTGAAGGAACTATTGTTTTATTATTTGAATACATCAGACCCTCGAAGGCAAGAGACTTTTGAAAGTAGAAGAGACTTGGCCATCGAAGCTCCTGATAGACTGGAGACAGGTCTCGTGCTGGGGAAGCTCGAGACTGTACAGTGCTCCAATATCCCACCTTACCCAGTGCTCAAAACGCGGAAAAAAGGAGAACCAAGCTACTGCACCCTGACATATTATTTGTGAACACTTCTTTCTTTTCTTGAAAACTATACCACACCATTTTTTTATTAGGTTTGGCAATATGTTTCTTAGTATAGGCCCTTTTTGATTTGACACAACATCACAAGGACTGCCTTATTTTCATTTGATGGTCGACAATTGCTCCCATCTTACATTGGGCATTTTTCCAACCTGCATACAGTTTAATAAACGCCCTTAATCTGTGATCACTTCTGTCTGTCTTTACTGTTGCCACCATGAGTTCCTTACATCACCTTCATAATTTTCCTTGAAAAAATACAGGCTTCCTTTTGGCTGAGGCAATGCTTGTGTTTCAAGTATTTCTTCTTCTTTATTACATGGGTCCCATACCCCTTTAACGTTCTCATATGTGCGTGTCCCAGATCCCTTTTGCTTTCTCATTTAACTTGGCTTCTAATAACAAGTCCCACACTGCCCCTCTCTCTAGGGACAATAGTGGACTTAAAGTTCACAATAGGATTTATAAGTGTCTTGTCTTTCTTTTGCTTTCTTAGCCGTACTGTTTTACAGTCTGCCTTTCTCTCGCTCTGCTCCAGTCAACCGCACGTGCCTGAAACTCACCAGGCAGCGTCGCGTTGATGAGCGATCTCTCTGGATACGCAGGGTTGAGATCAGGGTCTCACCCCCTACCCCTAAAACACCCTTGGGACAGGCAAAAGTCCCAAGGGAATGAGCACTTCTCCGAGTGCCAATTGCAGGGTGCACGGTGCCTCAGTCCGGCTCCTTGGAGACACAGCTCCCTAGCCACGCTGCAGCCTCTCACAAACGCCGGCCCAGCATCTCGGCACACCATTCCCCTCCAAGCTTCAGGTCCAGCCGCTCTTTGCTCCTTGGCCTCTCTGGTCTGGATAACATCCCCAGCTCGCTCTCTGCTTCTGACAAAATTGGGACTGAGAAGGGATCTCGTGCTGGACTCAGCCACACAGCCTCCCTTCCGCTCTTCCATCTGCTGCTCTCTCAGCAATCTCCTTTTATACAATGAGCTGCAGGTGTGTTGTCAGGGATGGGTTTGCTTGCGCTTCAATACTCCAATTTATAGGACATGCCCGTCCTTCAGTCCTGAAAAGAGAGTCAAGTGGAGTCAGGTGTAAGTGGTCATTGTTAAATGCCTGACCCTGCCTGACTCTATTTGTGGGACAACCTAATGGTAACTTATAACAGTCTTCTCTTTGTTTCTCAAGGTGTTTCACATAGGCAATCCTCACTACTCAGGTTGCCTCTTCTTCTTCCCAGTATTAGTTAAAAATGGGGAGGGTGAGGTGGGATGGGATTGGAAATATGCCAGGAAAGCTGACAAAAGGATTTCTGATGGGAAATGGGAAAAGGGGGAATACCATGTCTCGCCCTTGGGTATTCCCCTCCCAATCCCTTGTGACCCTCCACTCGGGTGTTCCTCCCTCGCTTGTCGCTTGTCCACCCCCCCAGGGTCGGGTTCCAAAAGCGATGGCTCTTCCCTGGCCACCTGAATAGAGGATCCCTTGGGGAGTAGGTGGGAGAATACCAGCAGCTTTCTCACATTATTGAAGCAGAAAAAGGCTGCCCTTCTGGAAACTAGCACTCTAGAGGGAGATGAGCGAAGTTTGCAGCCACAGCCCTAAGAAGTTATCCTAATCCCTATGTTGTTGTTGCAGCAGAAGGGAAAGAAAGGTGGCAAACAGGCTGCCCTTCTGGAATGAGCTATCCAGGAGGAGGTGAGCATTGTTTGCAGAACAGTCCTAATGTGGAGTAGTGTGAATGTTCTAATCCATGAAAACAGCTAAAATTGAAGTTCTTGTTGTTCTAATGTACCATTGAAGCACTTTTCAGTTCTGGTGGTGGAAGAGGTAGACAGGCAGGCGAGTGTTCCTGTGGTGCAAGAAGTGATTGCCCAGAAGAAACCTGGGGAAAGGATAAACCAGGTGGTAGAAGGTACAAGTGCGGAAGAGTCATACTAATAGAAAACAACATGTTGAATTGGGACAGCTGCGGAAAAGTTGTAAAAGCTGACTGAAGAAAAGTTGAAATTCTTTCTGCAGTTAAGAAAAGTTGAAATTCTTTCTGCAGTTAAAGTTGTGGTGAACCATCCTGACCAAACTATTTGTCGTCATTACCGCTGTGAAACAGTTCTTGTTCCAGGGGGAGTGAGAGCTTATGACATTTTCAAGGTACTTTGCTGAAGCAACTGAACTTTGTGAACTTGACCACAAGAACTTGAGACGTGTTTTTGAACTTTATGTTAAATTGGATTTCATTGGCTTTTCTTTTGAGTTGTGGAGAAGACCCTGGTTTGGTTCTGGGGAAAGGAAGTTTGCCCAGACCTTGACAAGAGACATTGATCACACTGTGAACCAGGTTATATGTTATCTATTGTTGTAGAATTGAATTGCCATATATTTCCTTTTTATTTTGATTGTTGTATAAGTGTGAGGGTCAGATGTCATTTTGTTATAGCATTTCCTTTAGTTTATTTTAGGCAGGGAATCCCTCATCAGGGTAGGCATAGTGAGGCGTTTATTCAACCTGTTTCCCTTAATAAAAATGGCAAAAGTTGAAAACCGTGTACAAAGTTGTCTGGCTCACATTTCTGACCCCTCACACTACGTTTAAGCTAAATTAATCCTATACATATCAAAATATATACATACAAACCACTGCTCACATTCTCACTTAATTACTTAATTCGTACTCTTGTTTGGTAAAACAAAGGCTGAAATAGAACTCTTACATCATGTTTGTTAAGTCGTGACATTGTACATCCCATTTTACATTCCTGTTTAGTTTTATAAATGTAAGTGCACAAGCGCCTGAATGCAGTGCAACTAGTAGTTTTCCACATTTAATTAAATGTTAAATTGCCCTTAGCAATTGAACACCTGCATTGGGACACGCATAGAGGTGGGCTCCTCCATTTCAGTGAAAATTCCAACTTAAAAGCAACACGTACTGCTGGATGTACCATAAAATGATTACAGATGTAGTTTTATTTTCCCCATTCTGATTACAGACCTAAATTTACAGCATGCAAAGTAATACTAACCGAAATAAATCTAAAGAAACACAGTGAGAATTAAACAATCACAGCCCCAGGTTTGTTTGATATATATGATATGATATGGCATTTATAACGTGCCTGTACACAAGTGTTTCTAGGGCGACAAGACAAGGTGGGGGGCAGAGAGAGGACAAAACAACAATTTTACTAGGCCTTGTGTCAATTAGATCATGCAAGTGCAGGGAAGTGGAAGGGAAGAAGTGCAAGGGATGGAGGGAGAAGTGCAGGTAGTCAAAAAGTGCAGCCAGCAAGTGGCTCAGTGCAGGTAATCAGAAAGTGCAGGCAACGGGTGGCTCATAAGTGCAGAGCGAAGGGACTGTAGGGTTACAGATACAGACCACAAGTGCTGGGGGAGCCAAGAGGCAGTGCGAGGTGCAACTGGACATGCAGGGACCTGCACCCAAGTTCAGAGGGTGGCCAGGTGACCAGTGAGTGGAGCAGATGGGTAATCAGCAGGGGAGGGGAAGAGAGAAAGTGGAAGCGACGAGGAAGGTCTTGAGTTGCTTTCGGAACCGTAAGTGGTTCTGCTCAAGTTTGAGAGGCAGGGAGGTTGTTCCAGAGGGAAGTCCCAGCTGAAGAAAGAGACCTGCCCCCCACTCTATGCTTGGAAAAGCGACTGACCCTCAGAGAGTTGGAGGTGGATGAGGGGGGAGCTTGAGTAGGGAGAAGTTTAGGAAGAGAGATTTGAAGGTAGGGCGGTCCCAGGACCCAGAAAGCCTTGTGGACGATGCAGAGGGTCTTGAACTTGATCCTTGCCACCACTGGGAGCCAATGAAGAGATTTCAGAGCTGGAGAGATATGATCCCTGGGTTTGAGGCCAAGGACAAGTCTTGCAGTCCTGTTCCAGATAGGTTGTAGAGGACAGAAAGTAGAGGCAGGAAGATTTAGAAAGAGGCTGTTGCAATAGTCCAGCCTAGAGAGGACCAGAGCTCTGGAGCCAGTGAGCTTCTGGGGGAAAATGAGGAAAGGAAGAATACCTCTGAGGAGGTGGAGCTGATAGTTTGACTTCATAGAGATGTCAGAGATGTGAGGAGCCAAGGAGAAGGTGTGGTCGGAGATGACCCCAAGGTTCTTAGCCTCACAGGTACGAGCAGGAAGAGGGCCCAGGGTGGGCGGCCAGAGAGGAAAGGAGGGAGCTGGTTTTCCGATGAGGACTTCATCCTGACACATGAGAATGACAGTGACGCTGGGCACACGGCCATTCTGAAGATGTACTTCCACTGCACTTTCTGATTTAGCAACGGTGTGGAATTTTTTTACACTGTTGTTTTGGGTCATTATTTTCTTGCGTCTCAATGGCTTTTTAGCTAAGGACCACAATGCTCCATTTACCCCATCAATGAGGGGCGATCATTTCTTCAGGCAATTTGTCCCTATGAGAAAGGGTATTTCATTAATGGATGCGATCATCACTTCCTGTCTCATCTGGTGCTTCCCTATCTTTATGTCAACCTCAGTGACACCTTCGATAGGTATTTCTTCCCCATTGAAATTGTGCACGGGGCCTTCATTTTGTGTCACCTTTACATGATTTTGTGGGGATCTCCCTTCATTGATACTTTTAACCAGTTCTTTTGACATTATGGTTGCTTGTACACCTGTGTCAATCTTTGCAAATGCATTCCATTTTTTCTTCAATAGTGATAGGAGCATAGTACCTATCTTCAACCTCTTCTAGTACACATAAAACATGTGAATTTGTGCTGATTTCAGGACTTACTTTTCTTCTGTTTGTTACTCTTTGCTAGGCAAATGGGCATGTGAAATTACATTTTACCCTCCTTTTTTACCCACTTCATTTTGAATTTCTTTGTCTATTCTCCTGGGTTTAGAACCCATTTGGAGAGTATCCTCTGACTGCCCCTCTGAATTGGGACCACTAGTGTTCGCACCCCAATTTCTTATTGTACTTTTCTCATTGTCTGGGTCCTCTCTACTTACTTCTACATTGTAACCTATTGGCTGGGCTTTTTCACAGGTGTCACGTGACAGCCTGTGAACGTCTGCCGTATGACACTTATCTGCGTTTTGCATGGAGCCTGTCATTTCTGTCCCTTGAAATATCTGTGGTTTAAAAAACTCCTCAGGTGACTGACCTGCACCCACCTTTTGGGCAATTGTTTCCTCTGTTTGGGTATCAACAGTATTTTGATTATCAAGTAAGAATGATTATCTGTTGATCCTATTTCTTCATTTCGTGCTTTATTTTCACATTGGATATTCTTTTTAAATCTGCTTCTCTCTTTGGGTTTTTCTTTTTCATTTTCCTCCTCTTGTTCTTCATTTTCACACACCTGAATTGTCTGGTTCAACTCTAAATTGAACCACAATCCCTTTGTATGTGTGTTGAAATTGCCTGTCTCGCTTTCATTTGTTTGTTTGCTTATTTATAAATCAGCAAGCAATTCAGTACCATTATTCAAAGGTGATATATGGGCATCTGCATTTTCATCAGGGCAGAGGTCATTAGCCAGTCACTTGTCGTAACGCACAAGATCACTCCTATGGCCTTCTGTACCTTCACTTAGTTGTTGCTTTTGGACTGCACATAATTTTCCTATCTGTTCAGACAACACTTTGATTTGGGCCTCCAAGCATTGAAACCTGCCAATGTCTCTGAATTCCTCCCTTTGTGGCTTTTTCCGGTAATGTTACCCTGATGAGGCCTGTTCTGATATCTATTTGTGTCACCTCCGAATTCATGTGACACAGGAGGTGGAAAACGCAGAGTGACCATCCTTTGACCATGGTCGACTGTTGGTGGTGATTGATTATATTGGCGTGTGACACAATTCATATTTTGTCTTTCATTTGGTGGGAATTGGCCCCTATGCTGGTTTCCATTTTCAATGAATCTATCCACATATCTTGGTCTTTCTTGGTGCCCATATACCATTATATTAGGGTCAAATCTACTCTGGGCTCCTAGTGTCTGGTATGAGCCATTGTACATTTGACTTGATTGTTATTTAGGCCTGGCATATCGTGGCAAAATCCCACTCTGTGAGAATAACAAAGATATCTAGAGCTAATGTAAGAACCCCTGTTGCTGGGATTGGAACATAGGAGCTTGGGGGATGGCCTCTGTGGAGGCACGCCCCTTTGGCTAGATGTCATGTCGTTCCTTGCCTGAGTTTGGTTGATTCTAGTGGCATATGCACATATTTTACCTCCACAATTGCTGGTATGGATTCCTTAGCCTTTGGTTTTTTCTCTTTATTGTTAGGCCCCTCCACTCTCTGACCTAATATACCTTCATACAGTTAGGTCCCCTGTTCTATTATCCATTCTAGGGGTTTTTCCCTGTCAAATTCACAAATTAACTTGGAGAAAATTTCTTTCTGGAGCCCATAAAAGTATGCAATCTTAAATTCTACAGAGTTAAGGTCAAAGGCCACATCAAAGCGTGAAAATGCTCTTTTGAATTTTGAAGGTATTGGCGAGGTAACAAATCTGGCTTTGCTATCATAATATAAGCTGCTTTTTTGGTGTCCTGTGTAGACTGTTAAATTGAGAATTGATGTCTAACCTCCTTCTCAAAGTCCGCCCACAACACATTTTCCTGTCCATTGAGACCACGAAAGAAACTAGCAGTTGCTGCATCTAGGGTAAGGTGAAAGTACTGTCAATATTGTTCCCTAGGTATCTGGAGGGCTTTTAATATATCATGAACACTCTCTAAATGGTCTTCGATGCAACAATCGCCTCCCTTTGTGAATGGTTTGATTAAAGTCTTGATGGATTTCATAATTTTCTATAGGACTACAAGCTGCATTCTGGTGTGTGTCTTTTTGTCGCTCATTCCTGTTCTCTTGTGTGAATATTTGCAGGTGATTCAGACCCCCACCATTGGGTTATAACCAGGTCTGGCCACAGGGACAGCAGTTGGTAGATTGTTTCCTTGGCCAGAGCTGTGATTGAGTTCAGCTCTATTGAATGTAGTGCCCTGTCACTTTTCCTGAGATTAAATATTTTCTGTTCTCGGTTCTTGCACTGTCCATGAAGCTGTTCTGTCTCATGACAGATCAGAATTCTCATCCCTGACCTTATTGATCATTGCCTGCAATTCATTGATGTGTGTCTGTGATTGATTAAGCACGTTGGCCTTTTTGTCATTTTCTTCCAGCAATTTAAATATCTCCTGTTCCATAGCATGGAGTTCTTTATCTTTCTCCCTGCCATCTTCTCTAAGGGCTTATATTTCTGAAATAGCAACATCTTTATTTTGTCTTACAACATCTAATATTGCTTTTAAGTGGGTTAATTCTTTCTCACTCTCATTCAATTGCTTCTCTCTCTGAGCCAATTGAGTAGCAAGATAGCTACATTTGGCTTGCAATTCCATGTCTAGCTCTTTCTGCTCTAATTCCGCTTTTAATTGCTGCCCCTGATCACATTAATTGTCCAAATTGCAATGTAGCCTGCTAATGATGTCACTGTCTTTCCCTTGCATCTTTATGGATCTGTGTAGCAGGAACCAGTTTTGCGCACAGTCTGATGAGGCACTTTTTCTCCTCTGTGCATTCTGTCGCTCAGAAATACGTAAGGCGACACACCTGCACAATGCTTCCTTCATCAAAAATATTTTCAAATGCCTCCTTTCCTACCTCTGTGGTAATTCTGTTTTTCCATACTGTCACATTTTCTGAGGACCAAACTGCATGGGCATAAATCTTTGCCTCGAGGAAAACTGACAAATTAGGAAACTCAGCCTGAATCTGGGACAAGACGACACTATTGCCAATGACACTACAATGCGAGTCAAATGAACACACAGTACTGCACTACCTCACAGCACTAATTCAATTAATGAGTGCACAATATGGTTATGCTTTAGGATGCAAGGCCACGCCCAGTAATTCTTTTAAAGTTTTGCAGCCAATGCACCAAATCTGTAAGATATATTTTGGGGTTATACCCAATACTCTGTGGTATTTTATTGTGGTATTTTGCTATGGTGGTATTTGTGGTATTTTGCTATCGTGGTATTTTTATAGTGGTGAGACTCATTTCAGAATACTTGCTAATAATTATTTCACCAGGGTCACTAACAACAAACAAATACTGGACCTAATACACTCTGAATAAATGGCTCATTCTTTTCTGTGATGTTTTATTTACAACATCACCATGATGCCCTTTTGGCTGTGTTGCAAGTAATGTAAAACATGCAACTGAAATACAACACATTCAGTCAGCCTCTCTGAGTAAATCAAATTCACTGAAACTACACACAAACACACATAGCATCTCCGAAAGGCTCAACTCCCACAAGTAATTTACCTTATGTTTTGCCACATGTGGTAAAATGTGAATTACCACCTGCGGTAAAATAGGCTTACCACCTGTTGGACCTCAGTCTATGTGTTAACAATAATTAAAATGCTAGTCTAATTTGCTTTTCTCTTTTATGGCTTTATAAAATGTTAACATTCAGAAAACGACCAAACAGTTGTATTCCACTGTACTCCTTTACAGAGACTTATATTTAAACATGGATAAAATGCATTTCATTAGAGAGCTCGCACCTATTAAATAGCTTTCCTAATAATAAGCTTCAATTACACGTTTGCTTGCTGGCTGGCAATCGCACAGTCTGATGTAACCTTGAATGTGTCTCTCATACAATTCTTGGCAGCTACTCTTGTCTTTACAAAGCTTGCTTCAAAATGGGAATCCACGCACAATATAGGTTGTGAATTACTTTAAGAAAACAAACTATTTCTATCACAAAACCTGTAAATATTTGCCCCTTACCCTAGATGCAGCAACTGCTAGTTTCTTTCGTGGTCTCAATGGACAGGAAAATGTGTTGTGGGCGGACTTTGAGAAGGAGGTTAGACATCAATTTTACACTACATGCTCCTCAATTACTGTTACTATTATATTTACCTAGATTAAGCTGGCAATATTCCCATCTCAGCTTGGCAGTAACCCAGGGTCATTTGCAGCTAAAGTCGCTGGAGAGTTCGCAGCTCTGCTAAGTATTGCCAACCCTGGAGAGGGAGAGCCACAGCCTTACTCAGCTTACAGTCAGCCCAGCACCAGCCATCTGCTTCCTACGTCAGTCAGTGCCAGAAGAGGAATGCCTCTCTACTCTGCCTCAAAACCCTTTTTATGAAACCCCGTCACTCCAGAAAAACACTCCCCTTGACCAGATAATTCCACTGAAATAGCACGTGATTTCCTCTGCGCCTTTCTCATTTTGCAAACTGCACTGTTGAAGAGCAATGTGATCTATGTTTCTTGCTCTTCCTGCTCTAAGACAAAGCCATGTCTTTAGGCACGGTTCTTCACATTTTTAAGCTTACCACTCAGCGCAGATTCATTCTACCCATTTAAAGTTCATTGTTCTTTCCCATTTTCAGAGCATTATGCATTGGCTCAATCTGCATCGAGTTTATTTCATGGACTAATTTGCACTAACAGTTATTATGTGAATCTGTTACTTGTTAAATGGGTTGGGTTAATTAGTATGTCAGATTTATGTTAGTATTATATTTGGTGCAGCTCAGTTCATTAAAATAGCATCATGGATCAAAGTGATCATTTTCTAGCGTGTGCTCTGTGCATTGGCAATTATTTAATTCAGCCTAAGAATCATAATCTCGAGTCCTAGCAATGAGTCTCACACCCTTGGCCTAGTTAAAGATCAAACCCTCGCTAAGATGTGAATGCTGAAATGCTGCGTCTAAATGTTTAAATGCAGAGTCTAAATGTTGAAATGCAGAGTCTAGATTCTTCCTACAGGACCAATGGTATGTGCAACAAGATTTTATACATCCTGGATCCCAAGAAAGGGACAGCTGCCGTGATTGATAATTAATGTTTGCGTGGCCAGCAGGCATTTCTGCACCTTCCACCATCATGGAGGGGCATCTGCTCACTGGCCTTGTTGCACTCAGTGCTCCTGGTGGTCCCTGCAGAAAATTTGATAGTGGGACGGGGTGGTTTGCCAGCTCCAACAACTGCACCAGGGCCCGACATCCTCATCACAGTGCTACCACAGAAGAATATATTCTGCAACTTGACTCAGAAGGAAAAGAAAGAAAATTTGCAGAGGAGAAGGAGATTGAATTATCTATCACAAGATTCCACAGAGTTTGCGACATGTCTGCACGGCATGAGTGCCAAAGGAAGTGTCACCTCCATATTTAGAAGCTGAAAGATTAAAAAGGAAAAGAAGGGGTGAGGAGGACAATGGACTTGCATTGGAGTTAATTAATGTAGTGTTAACGAAAGGGGGGAATGTTGGGAAGGAAGGACGCTTGTCGCACGCCCCTCAGCACATTTGGATGAGACAGAGGCCTGGGTGTGTGCAGTAGGGGGCCAGGGAGGTTACAGGTGGAAAGCGGTGTCATTAGGGGCCATTATGTGGGGTGGGTGGTGTGCCTTTTCACTCTGGTATACATGGGAATCAAATGCCATTTTGGATAGTAGAAGCCCTATTGGAATCGAGGTCCAGTTCTGTGCTAACACCAGGGCTGCAGGCCAGAGCCACACACACAGAAATACAGCGCATGCATGCAGGAATAGGTCCATGTTTGGGAATCATTAAGAAAGGCCGCAGACACAGAGATTCAAAGAGCCTCGATTGCCTCATGTTGCTAACATTTTGTATCCCAGAAGCAATGCGCCCTGCAAGGCCACAAGGGGGTTGAGAGCTCTTTGTAGAAGCAATCCCACGAGAAGGAGGACACAGGACTCCGACCTGTCCTGTCCCAACTCTAAGTAATAGCATCCAGACACTCCCACCTACCACCTCCAAGGCCCTCTGCATTCCAAGGTGCCAGTCTTCCTCAGATAACTGACCATAAAACTGTTGGACCCCCTAATCGACCAATGCAGATCAAAAGGCAGGGATTAGTTGCCTTCACAATAGGTCACATGATTTGTGCTGCAAGGTCTCAGGAGAGATGAAACAACATAGCTAAAATGAGGTTGGGAAGCTTTGGGAAGGGTGCCAAAGTGTCTGCAATCCAGCTCTAATAAATTAGAAGCAATGGCCTCAAGGTCTCTTCTTAGCCTATGTTGGCAGTACCAGGTGCACATTAGGTTAGAGATAGAAAATGTATTGTTTTTCTTTGGCTAACAAGCAATTAATTGTAACTTCATGCCTGCTGACATGCGAGGTCAAGCCCATGTGGATGAAGATGGACAGACGGGGCTGGGACCAATGGCCTGGTATTCCATATGTAGCAGGTAGCCTATGTATAGGGTCGCACCAACCAGCCATTTGTATTTGTTGTTACTGATAATGCTGTGTGCCTTTAAAACTTGTTGCCTGTATCAATGTTGCCAGAATGTTATGTGGCAGCAGAGCTCTTTGCTGCCACATTTTTATTTTTGTGGAATTAAAGCTTTGTTCTCCTTGCAAGAGGTGTGCTGGGCTTTTTTCCCTAGTGGGTTGTATTTTTCTGGTGTGAGCGTTGAGGGGCTTTTCTACAACCACTGGTAACGACCCCCACAGATTTCGGGCTTCCCCTATTATTATTTGTTGACGTCTTTTTCTTCACAGTGTAGTCTTCGCTTATCTTATCTTTCTGGTATGAATCTATGACGCTTATTCCAATTTAGCATGCTATATGTGGACATATTTCTTAGTGTGCTAACCTTTGAATAATCTTCAACTAATGTATTGATGAATGATACCTTGCATTACATTTCCCCCTCATCAGTAAACTTTGTGCGGACGTTGCTCTAAAGAAATATAATAGAACTAAATAATACTAATACCTGTATAATTTACTGCATTAAAATACATATCATATAACTGACAAGTATTGTGGTCCATTTCTTACCTCTTTTAGTATTGGGTACCATAGGGTGTAGCCAAAGAAAGAAAATGTATGTGTAAACATATGGGCTGCATTCTTGCTGGGGGTCAAACATAAATGTAAGACTTCATGCCTGTCCTGTGTTGGCCATCTTGGAATTATTGTTATCTTTTATAGGTGGTTGTGGCCATAGGGGAAGGAATAGAAGTTATGTTGATCCCATGTCGGGCATCTTGGAATGATTATTTATCTTCTGTATGTGGTCATAGTCACAAAGGTAGATCTAACATATGTCTCATTTCCTTATCGGCCATCTTAGAGTATTTGATTTAAATTTCTTAGTCAATATTTTTGTTTCTTAGTCAATGTTTTGGGCCTGCAGATGTAAATCAACTATCAAGGGAAAACGTTAAGTCCCAAATCCTTATTGAGTACTTCATTAGTGGATGTCACAAAAAATAGCATTTAGCATCATATTGTGTCATCATGCACTTCTGATCACCTGCTCAGTATGTTTTCTTGATCTTCGTGATGCCAAAGAAACAGATTTCTTTAATCATTTTGTGTGTGGTTCTCTGATTAATTTTTCTTCCGTACATAAAGGGAAAACTGAGATCTTTCCTATTGGCTCTTGAGGGTATGTAGGTGTTTTCCAACTGTATTTCTCAACTCACGTTTCGTACTATCTGTTCCCTATTGCTGAGGATATGTGTTGCTTTCTAATCCCATATGTAAATTAGCAAGGAATGGCGCATAGCAATCTCCCATGCCGACAGCCCTGGTTTGATGGCAAAGGTGCCATTGATTGATTCATTTAATGTGAAATACAACCTCTCCTCTGCTTAAAGCGAAATGTGATACAGATTTGCACTGCCTCAATTGCTAAGCTGTGTTGCATGGAAGTGTACAATGCCTTTATGCCAAAGGATACCAATCTTTAGATGTTGTTTCATGTAGTTCCTTGTAGTTGTTCCATACTGTCTAATGTATATGATTGTAATGTGAGCAGATATTGCCTCGGATAGACATCTATCGGACATAGCTTAATTGACCCAACAAATCCTGCTCATGATTGAGAGTACTTCTGGTAACTGCTCATACTCCTTGATCCCTAAGATTCCTACCACGCTTATACGCTATCATAGGACGTTTAGGGAAAAGTCTAGTAACGGCTACTGGTGCCAAAACCTAGACAAGAGGATTTTCCATTTATCCGCAGCATGAAGATTTCCAGTGAATACTGTCAGATAACAAAGATCATCAGGAAGAATTGGACGTTTATCTAATTAATTAGTCACTACTGCATAGACATTTCCCTAAACCTCCTATGATAGCTACAAGCATGGTAGGAATCTTATGGATCAACTGGGCAGAGTGGAGAGACCTAAACAAGACACATAAAGGTTCACAACTAAACCATAGGCTGGCACATTCCCATGCCTGAACTGCCAACATTATAATGATGTAATCTGAGGAGACTCAGTTAGACACTCACATACTGGCAAAAAATGGCACTTAATCATTATGGCACATGTGACACACAGAATGTGATTTTTGGTATCCGTTGCTCATGTGGGCAACATTATGTGGGACAAACTACGAGGAGGGATAAAGATCGCTGGACGGAGCATACATCCAACATCCGTACACATAATGAGAAATCCCCATTGTATAGGCACTTCCAAGAAAATAATCACAATATCTCACAAATTACATTCGTAATACTGGAAGAGATACACTCCTTACCAAGAGGTGGAGATATCAACAGAAAGCTATCTCAGCAGGAACTTTTTTGGATCCACTGTTTGGACTCCCTGAATCCTCTTCGGATGAAGACTTTTACCTGGGCATGTACCTCTGAATGTATTCTTAAAGTGTTTTGTGGGTGCCTTGTAGTTGAGTGATTTTACATTTTTACTGTAAGTTCTCTACGTCTCAGACCACAACGTACTATGATTTAGACTATTCAGAGAACTATTACCAACATGTTTGTAACTGGATGATTCTTTAATCTTCGAATTGTTAATGCACATTTGCACCCGGGAACGGCGGTCTGACCAATCAGAATCCGCCTTTCCCGGGGGTAATTCTGCATTCACCGCCCATGGCGGGTCGAAAAAAAAAAGCAAAAAAGGGCTGTCGGTCCGTTAAACCCTGTGTCCACCCCCCTTCCGGGGCGTGAAAGCCATATTATAGTCGCTTGATATGAGGTACACAACTGTTTGGAGTCACACAACATTGTACATTTGTATTTATTTCTTTTCCATCAATGAGATGTTTGAGATTATCGTTGCTATTTCTTTTGTGAAACTGTTGCCTGGGTGTGAACAAGATCAATAATCTTATTGAAGAGGGGCATGGCTACATGGCCGCGGAGTAGGCAGTGATTCTCCTGAGCTCCTGTGGATCCGCACATCATCCTGGAAAAATAAGGCGTTTGAAGAGTGCTGCAACGCTCCAAAGTATATCCACATACCGGGGAATATACTGTGGATACAACGGTGGCAAGTCTGGTGAAAATCGCATCAGGGAACTGGCAGCGTGAAGCGACGAAGTTGAGAGTGCCCGAGCGGTGGAGCTGCCAAGATGGCGCCACAAGGACAAAGAGATAGAAGTTAAGACAGTCACACGGCAGCTAGCAGAGTCAGCCGACAGGGAATTACCACTGTGTGCATGAGTGGCTGGAGAGCCCTACGATCAAGCTGTATTCAAGGAATCTCAGACGCGAATAGCGTGGAACGTGGTAGCCTACGATGGCTGAGGGAAAGACAAGCACATGGCAAACGGAGCCGGAATCGCACTGAACGCCTGCAAGTTCACTGTAGGGCGTATGAACGCTGAGGCCGAGATCAACGCAGGGACTAAGCACTGAAAGGCGGTTGGTAGCCTGAAAGGTCCCGCTAGCGAGGAAAACATTAGCAACATTTGCTCATAAGACCGCCCCGGCTGCTTAGCTAAATCTGAATCACCCCTGGCACATATAAGCAGGCGCAACATTGTAACACGGCAGACACACTGACACAGTGCAAAATGTGCAATTAAGTGAAATAACATCAGCGAAGGAGCGGCAGACACTTTCGGAAGGAAACAGATTGCACAATGACACAGGCACTCTGAGCTCCACAACGTGAAATAATGTGAAAGGCATGATGAAAGTGCAACTGGATGCCAAATCTGTAAAACTGGAAAGACACAGCCAGTGTTAAGACACTACTCACAAACACAAACATGAGGTACGTGTAGACAGCGCGCACTGCTGCATGCAGCAATGGGAAGAGACCGATTGCGCGGGGTGAACGCGTTGTAGCGAACCACCAGACCCAGGAAGACAATAACAAGATGGCAGGGACCACAAAGTATGCTTATATCACCAAGGGTACACAATGAGGCGATGCACCTAGCAGCCCATGGACGCAACAGAAATTGTGCTGGTGCCCAGGCGGAATGAGGAGGAGCGAAGCAAGATGACTTCCGTAGCATGAACTGAAACAAGGCTGGAGGCTACAGTAGCCAGCATGCATAGAGGATTGGGTTTCAGAAGGTGATCTGCTACTAAGAAGAAGGTGCTGGCACAGTGACATAGAGACTGCCCCTGGCTGAGTGCTGGAAAACTGTGTATGTGGCTTCCGACTGCACCCATGACTAGCAAAATGAGACATGAACAGTAGACTACAGAAACGAGAGCGAGACCATAGCGCAACCTTATATGAGCACTCGACATCTCCAGAGTAGAGACACACTGTGCCAAAGGTGCGTGCGCACCAACAACCGCTGCTATATGGCTGGCAGACTGCAAAGATAAACCTTCCCAGCCGAAGTGGGAGAGCGTGAAACGAAGGGGGTGAAAGAGTGGACTGTGGAGGGGATTATAGCGAGACGAGGCAAACGGCGCTGGCAATCACAGGAGAGCAGACAAGAAGATCAGCATAACAAGTGCTAAAGGACCCGCTGGCAGGCAGGTGCCAGACCTGCACCCTTTGCTCCCCGGAAAGGGGCCCAGAAGTGCCACGGGTCAAGACGGGGAGAGGCTTGGCTCCATTACAACATCAGAAGCGCCCACGATACAAAGTAGAATATCCTAATAATCTCGACCTGAGCATAGAATATAGGGGACTGGCGGGGCTCCACAGTGCACTTGACGGAAACTGGACTCCAGCCATTTAGAACTGGTACCAACCAAGGTAACGAAATGGCATCTAAACCTCCCAAGACCAAAGGGAAGCAACCTACACTAGAGGAATTTACGACAACCCCACAGCCAACGGAAGAAGCCAGGAGTAAAGACAGGAACCCACAAGTAGACACAACCCCAAAACGCAATGACCAGCAGATCCTGGATGCGATCGCAGATCTGGTGGCGATGTGGGAATCCAAACTAGAGGCAGCCACAGCCGAACTCAAGGCAGTGCTGGAGCTTAAAGTGGGCGCAGTGCAAGAGGAAGTCAACCTACTCAGACAAGATGTACGAACTATAGCGGAACGCACAGACGAGTTGGAGAAAGAAGTGATCACAAACACAGCAGCTCGTGCATCCCACACCTCGGAGATTCATGTACTGAAACAGCAAGTGAGCAACCTAGAAAACAGAGCCGAGGAAGCTGAAGGGCACGCCTGAAGGATCAATATACGCATAGTGGGTCTTCCAGAAGGCAAAGAGGGCCCTACCCCAACGGACTGCGTTGAGACCATGCTGCTTCAGGAAATAGGAGGAGGGGCGCTCACCCAAGCGTTTGGCGTGGAAAGAGCACACAGAGCCCTTACAAGGAGATGTCTCCCTGGGGCCCCCCCGAGGCCAATAATTGCTACGATATTGTTTGTTTGTTTTATTTAGTAACTGATTTCTGTGAAGAATGAGCTTTTATTTAGTTATTGAACTACAGAGACCGAGAGAAGATCCTGGAACACTTCCAGAAAGGAGGCACAATACAAAGAGCGTCTGCGTCCATCACGGCATAGCCAGATTACACACTTTTGGTGCAGAGACAGCGATTGAACTATGGGACCGTTACGAAGAGACTGCGTGAAGCAGGTTACAGATACATGCTGAGGTACCCGGCAAAATAGAAAGTGCTCCATAAAAACAGGGCCCTGTTCTTCGAGTCCACGGAAGACGCGATGGAGTGGTTGTGATGCTCAGAACTGCCTGTCAGAAGCAGACAACCAGAAAGAGGACGGAACGGAGAAGTGAGGCGTGATCCCAAAGCCGAGGTGCGGTATATACTGTGATATTGGGACTTGAATATAGATAGAGCAGATTATACCTGGAAGTAATGGGATACGGGCTAAACAAGGAGTATTGAACGTGTATAACATAATGTAGCATAATAACAGGAGACACGGCAAACTCACCCTTATAACCCTATAGATAAGATAGTTGGGTTGCCGGTAGTGTGGTAACCCCATGCTGTGTCCCTAGTATCGGCATCACCGAATAGGTACTAAATGTGGGTAGGCCTAAGATCCAGGGATGGAGCTGGGAAACAGTTGGGAATGGGAAGGGTGGAGGGTGGGAAGGGAGTTGGAGGGTGTGCTGTGGTTTTAGTAAAAGAATGAGTTTACGTCCATGCGCCAAAGCTCAAAACACAGGAAGAAAAGGAGGCAGAGCGGAACTGGGTACGGATAATGTTGGGGGACCTCAAGATAGTTATCTGGAATGTCAGGGGACTAAATAGTTATCTTAAAAGAAATAAAATTATGATGTACCTGAGAAGACAGAAAATAGATATTGCTTTACTGCAGGAAACCCATCTTACAAAAGAAAAACAAGAGGTGACTGGGAAAAAATGGAAAGGGACCACAGTGAGAGCGACATATTCTGCATTTGCTAGAGGGGTAATCACCTGGATGGCACTGCATGTCCCCTTTCAGCTGCTACAAGCTGCGGTGGAGCCAGATGGGAGGATGGTAATGATACGAGGACTAAAAGAAAACAGAGAGGTATGCATTATTACCACATATGCCCCAAACCAAGATACCATGGCCTACTTCAAGACCCTGTACAATAAAATAGCCCCATATCTGGGGAGCGCAGTTATATGGGGAGGTGATTTCAACTGAACGCTAAAACCCAGGATGGACAGGTCAGATGGGAAATTGGACAAACCCACTCCGGCAGCCAGAACCTTGCAGACCCTGCTGAAAGACCTTAAGCTAGAAGACATGTGGAGGTTACACCACCCAGATATCAGACATTACTCACACTACTCAGCCCCACATAATTTGTATACACGGTTAGATTACATGTTTGCCTCCCTGGAAATGATAGGTGAGATAGTACAGACGGAATACAGAGTGAGAATCCTCTCGGACCACTCACCACTGGTCTTAACATGGCAGTATCAAGCCCCCAGAGCTAGGATTCCCACGTGGCGGCTGAGAGCCGAAGCACTAAAAGACACAATGTTTAGGGAGGACCTGAGAAAGGAGATTGTTGAATATTTTGAAAACAATACTGGAAGCGTAAAATCTGTAGGCACCCTATGGGAGGCATTCAAAGTGGTGGTAAGGGGAGCAGCGATAGCTAAATCCAAAGGACTGCAAGGGGCAATATTGCAAGAACTACAGGAGGCTGAGGAGGAACTTGAGGTAGCTACGAGCAGGGGAGATAACGCCTTAGACAAGGCGGATACTATAAACCGCTTACAGCAATCATGTGAGACACTGGGAGAGGCTATGCAATCTAAATTATAAGAAATACATAGAGAGGCAGCACGCTGGCGGAGACAAACCGGGGCGGTTGTTAGCATGGTTGTACAAAAGTGAAACACTGACAATTAGAGCAATACAAGGGGAAGGAGGACAGGCTCTTGATAACCAGGAGGGAGTGAACAAAGGGTTCTTTGAGTTTTATAAACTATTATATGGAGATACAGAAGAAGGGGAGGACAGTGAGAAAGTGGAAATACTGGAAGACATCGGCCTACCAAAGTTGAATGCTGAAGAAAGAGAGAACTTGGATACCCCCGTCACACTAGAGGAATTAGAAGAAGTGATCAAGGAATGGCCCACTTGTAAAGCCCCGGGCTCGGAAGGACTCCCCAGCGAGTTCTATAAAACATATAAGTCAGAAGTGCTTCTCCCACTACTGGCCATGTTAAATGAAGCCCTTGAAATTGGAATGCTTCCAGAATCCCTAAGGGAGGCGATAATCATCCCGAGTCGAGCATGGAGCGTGGATCGTACAGACCCTTATACATGCTGAACCAGGACAGGCTGGGAGACTGAGACGGGTTATAAGCAAACCTGTACATCCTGATCAAACCAGATACGTACCACATAGGAATATATTAGATAATCTTAGAAGGCTTCACCGGGTCATAGAGCAGACAGAAGGGGAAGCACAAGAGGTACCAATAGTCTCACTGGAAGTGGTGAAGGCCTTCGATTCTGTAAAATGGCCATGGCTGATGGCAGCTTTACAGGGATATGGTATAGGGCCAGAGTACCTAAAGTTGTTTAAACTATTATATAGCCCACCACTAGCCAGAGTAAAGACTGGCACGGTTATTTCTGAGAGGTGGCAACTCAGCAGAGGTACCAGACAGGGGTGCCCCTGGTCCCCGATGTTATATATCCTCGCATTGGAGCCCCTAGCGATATATCTGAGACAACAGTACGAAGAGGTGGGAATACACACGAAAGGGGGGCAACACCTAATATCGCTATATGCGGATGATATGTTGCTATATTTAAGATACCCAGAGGAACACTTGCAAAACATTCTGCAAGTAATGGAGCGATTCGCGTTGCTCTCGGGCATTGCAGTCAACCCTAAAAAATTGCGCATATTCCCCCTGGGAAGGTATAAGGGGATCCCACGGGAGCAATTACCCATTCTACAAATACCCTGGGAGACCATAAACTTTCGATACCTGGGGATACATATCTATCACCCAGTGGAGGACGAACACAAACACAATACAGAGAAGGCTATAACAAATATCGAGAACAGTATGAGATTCTGGTCTAAGCTCCCCCTGGCCATGGTGGGGAGGGCAGCCCTGTTGAAAATGGTTGTATTACCAAGGCTGATACAATTTTCTGGAAACATACCATATAGGATACCGAAACGATTCTTCACTAAACTCCAGAGCATATGCAGAGGCTTTATTTGGCACAGCACTAGGAATAGGATAGCCCTGTGGAAACTACAAAAAACATATGACAAAGGAGGCATAAAACTCCCCAATTTTGAGATATATCACTGGGCTAGTCAGCTACATTACGTGGCCAAATGGTTATCGGAAGACCCAACGGCAGAGTCCAGACTGCTGAGGTCAGAGTGCTCCCTGTTCTTCTTCAAAGAATGGATATGGTTGCCCAAATTGGAGATAAAGGAGGATCCGAGAATGTTAAAATTGGGATGGCAAATGTGGCTGAAGGCTTGTCAGGCTATGGGGAATCCGATCACGTGCTCCCTGCAGATACCACTGGTAGCACTAACCAATGGGGACATGCAACTGAGGAAAACAAAACGCATGCACTGGAAATCGGTGGGCATTGCAACAATGGGAGACATTTGGCAAGATGGGAAAATACTGGAGTTTGACGCACTGGTAGAGGAAACAGGCCTACATTAAGGGCAATACATCGCATATACTAGACTGGTCCGACGAGCCAGAGAAACATGGTTGAAATAGTGCTGGAAGACCAGCCAGATACAGCTATTGAAACAATCTATGATGTCACAGAGGGAGGGCACAAGGTTTCCCGAATTTATGAACTATTGATGAGCAAAGTTGGGAAAGAGGTAACACAGCTCAGCCGGGAGTGGGAAGAGGAAGTGGGGGAGAGTATGAATGACAGGCTGTGGGAGAGAGCTCAACGGTATCATAAGAAGGTGTCTAGAAAGGCAAGGCTACATTAGATCTAGCTATATGTAACTCATAGAGCATACATGACCCCTCAGAGGTTAGGCCAATTTAAAAACGCAAGTATACAATCATGTCCCAAATGTGGAGAAGTGATTGCGGGAATGACCCCATATGTTCTGGGCATGCCCGGAAATCAGTAAATTCTGGAAAGAAGTGGCCCACCGTATGACAGAAAAGGGGATCACGCTAGAGGTGGTGTCGGTGTGGGATTGTATTCTGGGGGGGGTTTCCCAGGCCACGCAAGCTAAAGCATGTGAGCAAACTTAAAGACCTGGCTTATATATTGGCCCAGCGTAGGATTGCTATGAGCTGGAAAGCATGTAATAGGCCAAAGTTAGAGGTGTGGTGGAGTGACCTCAAGAAGTGGGCTGAAACCGAAAAGGCGGTGTGGACCGAAGCAGCCAGTCGAGGAGGGAAGGAAGAAGCAGATACACTGACGGCCTGGAGGCATTTATTGAGTGGGTCCACTCAAGTATGTTTAAGCGAGGATGATACCTCCCAGAAGACGGAAGAGGGAACATCTTAAGAAGATATAACAGCGGAAGGTGGGATGGAGTAAGCTCAAGTTAAGGGGGGAGGGTAAAGGGTATGTAGCGGTTACAGTTTAATGAGACACAAAATGTTTAATAATGTATAACATGTACCGCTAAATTTGTTTTATGTATGTTGTTTGGGAGTTATAAAAATTAATAAAAATTGCTTAAAAAATAATAATAATCTTATGGAAGATCTTCAGATACTCAAATTGATTCATGCACAATAGAGCGTTCCTATGCATATTAATGCTTATGAATTTTCGCTTAGTGAGATGTCTAGTATTATTATTGTTACCTCTTGAATGCGATAATATATTTGAATGTGAATAGCACCAACACTTTTATCGAAGATTCTCTGACACTATAAATGGATTAATGCTTTTTGTGAAACATATACTTGAGCGTTAATATTTTGTTAGAAACTTCTCAACATAATGCTTATGTCTAATAGTGACTGCTACTTAATTATCATTGTGTATCAATTTGAACCACAACACTTCAATATAATACCAAGGGAGGGTTATTTGCCTTGTTTTCTCTTGAATTTCTTACAAAAACTAGCCTCTAGGGTGTATGACATAGATATGATATTGCACGTTCCAAGATGGTGCTGGCTTACAGCATTTTGGAATCCAAGATGGTGCTCATAGAATATCACGTGATCTTGCTGTCACATGATTTCATCCACATGTTTTTGCTACGTCTATAGCGTGTCCAAGAGTCTATGTGAGATCCTGCTGCAAACACAACCTGATTCTAGAGAGGTAGGTTAACATTCTGCATCTTTTATTGAAGTGGACAATTATATAATAGTGTTTCTCTCTTTTTGTATGTTTAGGTCTACTGATAATCAATTGCTTCTCTTGGTGTCAGCACTAATTTGGAAGGTGGGATTTCTAATTGATTACCAGCATATGCCAATAAGACACATGTAAGGTGGACTGTATGTTATCTGATACAGTCTTTTCTGTTGGATTTCTAGATTTGAACTTGGTGAACATCTTACTGTGAACTGGCCTTCCTTGATTGCACTGTATTGGCTTATTTGGACAGCAGGAGCTCTCTCTGATATCCTTTCTATTGCCTGGCAATTTTGAACCTAACAGCTTGCTCAAGTTTTTTACATTAGTATTCTTTGGATCTTTCAGATTCAAATTTGGAGGACTATTATGGGGAATATTTTTATATTGATGGAAGTCTGGGGTATTTTTTGTCAAAAATTCCCTTTCATCCTTGTTCATTAACCTCCTTTATGCCATTAATGAGGAAAAGGGATCACTCACGATTCCGGTGGATTGGTGGTTTATTAGTAGAAAGCAGTGACAGCACGAACCCAACAGCAACACAAGACAAAGTTCTGAGGGGGGGGGGGATCCCAACAGAACAGGTCAAGGTTACATACTAAATTCATCCTGCTAGAAAAGAACAAAGCCTCATTATATCAGTCTTTGACACAAGCTGCTTTATTTCATGTAAGACAGTGTTATCAGTGATGTCGCCCTGTCGTACCTCAGTTAGTTAAGTTGCCTATAGTCCTTAAAGATTCCAGTACGCTTTGAGGGAAGCGAGGGCATTAGCAATATGATGACTTCCGCTCCCCTGGGCTGCTTTTCTTAAGAAAACGAGAGCTAAGATCACGCTTGCATATGCCAAAAGTGAAACACGTCAGAAGCGAGAGATCAGAAAGCGGGCATTCCAACCAGGTAGGTGAGAGGCCTACATAGCAAAGACATGCGCAGTACATCCTACTGTCTCTACCTCGCATAAGCAAGAAACGCTGTTTAAACATGCCAGTATAGCAGGCTCACTTGCTATAATACTGCAGTGCCAGGCCTGGGGAGTACATAGTATTTTCATTTCCCAATTTTCCTCCACACCATGTACTGATTAAGGTTATTGCATTTACCTTGATTGCTGCTGTGGGATCTCCTGGTAACTGTCCGAAAAACCTTCGTGTTAACAAATGTCTCGTAGCAGATCTGATATACTCCATGTGACATCTATTTCACTGGTCTATTCTTTCAGGGCTGTACTAATGAGAAAACAGCTATGATATTGGTCATTATATGGGATTATGTATCATAATGGCTCTGGTCAAGAGTCTGGTGTGTTGTTGACACTCTTCTTTTGTGTATGTAGTGACAAATTCCTAGATGTTGTCACTTCTCCCCAAGGGTGTGCCCCTTCCCATGAGGTCAGGGAGGTGAGGCCGCTACCCGATAGTCTCCCTGGGGGTGGTACAGAGCAGGAGAATCTCATTGGGAGAGACTCCCACTCTGGGGACAAGGAGAAACATCTAAGGAGAACACAGTATATCCCCCTCCCAAACACCCCTTCTAACCCTACACATATAGTACACCCCAGTACCATACTGGTCTCGGGTGGGATAGCCCAGGGACAACGTGCTCGCCTTGGAAGCAAGACGACACGCAGCAACACAGGTTCGATCCCCGGGTCCGCGCTTACAAAACCTCTGGGTATTAAGCACGTTATAAATAAACTATCATATCATACCCAGCCACTCCATGTACATGTATAGAGCCAGTGACATAATAGTGGCTGGGATGAAGAGGAGTCCAAACTACCCACTTGAGACTGGTAGTTCTAGTACTGAGACAAGAAAGAGGTGCAGAGCCATGAAGATCACGACAAGAACTAAGTGAGAGTTCTATTGGTTACCAAACAGCAATTGAGGATCTCCAATAAAAAGCAATGAAGGACGGCAGAAGTGGTCGAATCCAGCTGAATGAGGCATCAGGTGTAAAGATTCTCCAGCATGGTAGATCTGAATCCTGTCTGGGAGCCGACGCAGAACGGAGGATGCAGGCAGATAGCCACAAGACTTCCTCGAGGGCTTTGCAGGAGAGGAGCCTCGTCAGCTGCTCAGGAAACTGAACAATCGATGCCAGACAACCACATACGCCGCTGACAAGAGCCCGCTGAAACACATTGGGCTTCATTACACAGACGGCGGTGGACCAAGGTGCTCTTAGCACCTTGGTCCATGCCGGTAAAATACCGGCACCGCCTTGGTGAAAAGGGGAATTACCACCCTATTCCAAGGTTGGTGGGGCGGTAATTCCCCCTTCCCCCATTGCCCTTCCCCATTCCCATTTTTGCCCCATAGGGCATAATGGGAATGGGGAAGGTTCTAATTACGGCACCGCAAATTGCGGTACCGTAATTAGCTCCCTGGTCCCTTTGCGGGTTGGTTTTTAACGCCTGCAAACCCTTACCGCCTACCGTGTAATGAGGCCCATTGTCTATAGGCGCATTATAACCAATAAATACAAATAAATAAATAACTAAAGCAGAGAGGTGGAATACAACCCTAGGAAGCCCTGGTAAGGTACTGAGTCCCAAAGCAAGGTAACAGGTGGTAAGAGGAGGCACGGGGCCAGTCACCAGGCAGCCAGAGGCAGCTCCCTCACAGCCTAGTAGCAAACAGTCGGCTATATGCTTCCTGGAGGGGCAGAAAGGTGCTGATGTGGCACATGAGACATATAACAGGGGTAGGGGAAACCCAAACAAGCAAAGAAGAAGGGTCTGGGATTCTAACCATTAAGCAGGGGTAAGTCATTTTCCTCGTGACAGTACTTGGCAGGCGAGTGAACCAAGTCTGCCAAATCATCAGTGCAGAGAAATATGGGTGTGGGACCCACACCCAAACCAGGAGATAGATATAAATCATCTTCCCCATGGCCGCACTCGGCAGGAGAGTGAACCAAATAGACCGAACTCAGGAAATGGAGAAGCCTGGGTCTCGGGAACCGAGTTCTATGTGAACTGTGTTGCTGAGAATCTTATAGGTTGATCTAAGAGACCAGGGCAAAGGAGTCATTCCCCCTGGGCACAGTGAACTGTGAAATCCAAGACACCAGGAGAAGGGAGGCATTCTCCTGGTAACGTTGCACTTGAGAAAAGGAAAAAAGAGCATGGGGAAGGGAGTCAATCCCCCACGCAAGTGAAAAGCCAAAGCCAAGAAAAGGGAGTCATTCCCTTGGCTGAAAGGGAAACCGACCACGTCTTCAACCAAGCGAAGGGAGTCATTCCCCCTAGTAAGTGAAAAGCCAAAGCCAAGCGAAGGGAGTCATTCCCCCTGGTAAGTGAAAAGCCAAAGCCAAGTGAAGGGAGTCATTCCCCCTGGTAAGTCTGGTGAACTTTCAGATACCAAGTGTTAGAACATTGGAGTATCATTTTGAGGACATTTTAACCAGGCTGGGCTGTATCATGCTTTATGTTCTTCTCAAAATATTCTTGGACTCTGTGGAAAATAATGTCAGCAGAACACATTCTTTAGGCAAAAGTACATAATTTATTTGACAAATTCATATCCACAGTTGGATTGTACAATTTATATTAGAAGGATTCTCATCTATAAACACATGTAGTTTACATATTTGTTCAAAACGAAAACAAAATTCTCTGTCACTTGTATCTCATCTATAATTACTGTTTTGCACAACAAAAGGCTTATCATCGACAGTGAACCTTCTTCCTTTTCAAGTGTATTAATATTTACAGGCTAACTGGACACTTTGGGCTGAAACCTAGTGTGTGCTTTTTTACTTTGAAAAACAACAACAAAGAAGTGTAAGTAGGTTCTTTCCTTTAACCCTTTATCGTTCTAGTGTGTTAGGAATAGTTATACTGTGTAAGGATGTTTCAAAAGATATATATATATATCTATTTATTTATGTACATAATTATGCACTGGACTAACCCCTCCAATTGGTAACCACAGGCTAATCAAAGTTCATGACTTATTTTACAAGGATAAAGATTCAAATTAGTCTGACAAGCAGCCAAATACTTTGTGAAGTAGTGCTTGCGGTTATGCAGCATGGATCCTATTCCTCATTAATGATTGGTTTGCATAGGTCATACGGCCCAACCGACGCATAATGTCATTTCCGGCAGCGGCCCGCACACAGAATAAATGTTTGTTTCAAATGGCATAGGCAATATGTCGATCATTAATGATGCATCACAATATATGTGCCACGAGAGAAGAATACACTTTATTTACACTAATCATGTATAATAGTACTTCTTATTTCATGTTAGACAGTCCTGCAGATGGCACTGCGTGTAGCACATATGGAAAGACTCGCCCTCTTAAAATGTTTAACTGATATTATTTTTGAGCCACTGAAAGTAAATCAATGTGGCTCTCCTGTGCAGAATGTATACTCCTGTTTTTGGCAAGAATTTTGTGAGAACTTACTTTCCAAAACGTAAGGACTCAAATTGTAAGATAAAATGGAAATAACTTAATTGGCAAACTAGTACGTGCATGTTTGGGTGATTAAGGACAGAGGGCTGGAGCTGATTGGTCAGTTCTTTTTTGTTTTGGAGATCCATCCCCTCTCTGCTCACTGCTCCTATCTGTCCCTGTTGATTGAATTGGGAAGTGCGCATTCGCCACAGCGCCAAGCATTCCTGCAGAATTGTTGGTAGGGAGCAGGAAGTGATGTTGGCACTTGCTGAGGTATGTTTGGTGATGGTACAGAATTGGCCATCTCCGTTACGCTTTCATTGCTGAACCAATTCATATGCTGTATAGAAGCATGGATTCTTTTCATTTACGGTCAGTTTTACAATATCAAACATTGGCATTAAAATATAGGTACTGCATTTTTACAATATATCTCACAATGTATAAAGAACATGTTTTGTCTAGAACAACGTCCTTTTGGAGTGTGTCTTGTATGATGTGCTGGCCTGGGCCCTGGACTGGTGCATTCATCAGCTATGTTCTGGAGTCGTGTCACAATGTGGTCGATGATGCTACTTGTACACACCAGCACAGTACAGATATGCATACTTGGAAGAAGAGGAAGGACCTGTTGGTTACAAAAAAGCGCTTTAGTCTGGCTTCCAGAACCTCTTCTCTTCTGAGAACCTGCTCGTTTTCAAACACAAGTTTAGTACAAGAGCATTTTCTAACAATGGGGTAAGGAATCAATAAAGTGTAAGACATGTTTAGCGTATGAAATTTAGACCTGCCCCACAGAAAGCTGCTCAAATGACCTTCCTCCGGAACATAGTGCTTGAACGCGAGTGTGTGTAAATAGTATGGGATGGGGACTATGTGAACGCCATCACTTTTACCAACGGTTGGCCGGCAAGTGCTTGCCTATGAGACTGTACTGCTATAATTGCTGTTTGGTAGCATGCGATCACCAGAGATCTTTCAAGATTCCCTCTCAAAGATTTCCATACCAGAAGAAGGAAAGGATCAAAGCTATTTATGTAATAGCTGGATGAAGCTGGCCCTTGAGGCACTTGCATGGGAAAGCTTATGCTTGGCATGCCATTTTGCGGTCCTGCCTCCCTTAATTGATGATGTAGAATATGTTTGCAAATATGGTTTCGTGAACAGTGAGTGCTGTTTTCTCTTAGATTCCCGCATTAGCACTCAATTGTCATGTTTTTATGAAACTTTCATTGAATAATCTCCATGATGACCGCATACAAGCATGGTATGCGCACATTGAAAGCAATCATGTGTTTGTGTCGTTGTGCTTTGCTCCCTTGTGACTATGCCCAGGCAGGCCGTTGCAGGGTTGTCTAACTCCAGGCCTCGAGGGACGGAAACCTGACAGGTTTTCAGGATATCCCTCATTAATATTCATGAGCAAAAATGTGCATACATTTAGAATCACTGTATGCAATTCTATTTCAGGAATATTAATGAGGGATATCCTGAAAACCCGACATGGACGGACAATAAGTAGCCTCTGAGCTACAGCATTTTACCAAGAGAGATTTAGATTGTTTTTCAGGTCACTGCGGTCATTTTACATGATTTTGCCAAATTTGCTTCCAGGACCTTGAATATCGAACCAATGTTGGGCAGGTGTAATGTGGTTAAACCTTTGGGCTTTAGAGCAGACAAGACTGCAGGAAGTGTGTGAAAGAATAGGGGAACAGAAGTGTATGGGCGAAGTTGGATAGGGAGCTAGAAAGAGAACACAGAGTACCCTCCATCTGTGAATTGTATCTGGAGGAGACAGCACTTTTGACCAGGCTATGCTATATTTCAGCAAGTTAATGCGCCTGATGTGCAGATCTATATCTAGTCTAGTCTAGGTCCCAGTCTGGATTTGGGTAGGTTAATGGAATCCTTCCATCATTCCGAAGTCAATAAAACAAGCAGAGCTGGTGAGGTTCATTGTGAGGTCCGGCATGCCTGGCTCGCTTCTCCATTCTTCAGAAACGGGCACACAGAGCATCATTAAGGTGTGCAATATATCAACATGGAGAGTTCATAGCAGGCATGCGCCCCTGACAGGCATGTGGAGCTGTGATAGAAACAGTCCAATGTCAAGCATGTCCAATACAGTCATTGATTTCTCAGATACTGTTTGAAGAATGTCAACTCTCAGGATAATATTGCAATAGACACAGTCCATGGTGTCCATGTATCTGTGAAAGGCAAGTAGGACACAGCTCTGCATTGAGTTATTTTCATTTTGTGAGCTGCAAACGAAGAGTTAATTTGGCCTTCTGTGCCACACCTGCTATGAGCAATTTGGCCAAGCTGCAAGCAGCATTATGTTTTCTGTTAATGTTCATTGCAGAAGAGTCTGACTGCCTCAATCAACTCTTTACAGACACTTTCATCAGCCTGTATCTTCAATGAATATAGGCAAAACGTAGGACCCAGGCATTGCAAAGGCTTGGGAGCTGTGCCGAGCTCTGCATCATTTGAAAATTGGGGTGTTTCTGAGTTTTAAGTCTATCCAGGCTTGTTGCGAGGTTGGGGAAAGACCCGGAGCTATGCTAATGGGGGCCTTTTGGCACTCGGGGCTAGCAGGCTCCATCCAGGGCTATAGCTCCCTCAACCCTGCTAGCAACGCCTCTGGGACTACCCCCCCCATCTTCCCCGATGGCCCAGTGTATTGCTGCCAAAAAGAAATGTTCACGCAGAGGATTTCCAGTGCTCAGAGGGAGAAGGGATCCTGTTCCACCACTCTAATTTACTTAATAATGGAATACCTGGACCATCTTTTGAAGTACATATATACGTCCACAGGCCACACAAAGGGTTAATGGGGTATCCACAGGAATCTACAAAACAGGGTGTCCCGCTGACACAGACATGTGGTGATTGATTAAAAGCATACCGATGCCACTAGAAGCAAGTAAAGTGAATCAGGAGCTATGAATTCAGATAAGCAACTGCAAGAATACAATGGGCCTCATTCCGAGTACGGCGCTAACCAATGGCGCTATTAACGCCTTGGTTGACGCCGTACCCGGAACGGCAGCGCCTTGGTGGATGGCGGAATCACCGCCCCATTCCAAGGTTGGCGGGGCGGTAATTCCCCATTCACCAAGGCTCTTCCCCATTCCCAAATGAGCCCCCATAGGGCTCAATCGGAATGAGGAAGATGCAAATAATGGTGACCGTTCATTACGGTCACCGTTATTGGCTTGGAGGCCCCTTTGCGCCCTCGACTTTAACACCTGCTCAAAGCAGGCGTTAAAGGCGAGGGCGCAGAGGGAACTCGGAGTATGGCGGTAAGGGAATACCGCCACCGGTCTCGTTACCGGTGGCCGCTATCCCTTACCGCCATACTCGGAATGAGGCGCAATGCCTGAGGTCTACCTCAACAAATGCTCCCTGTAACCGTCTGGATGCACTGGTGCACGAGAGGGGAATTGTGCCTGGATGCAGCCCCGTGTGGCCGCCAGGACTCATGTCTTTTAGCACAATTGCATCCTGTGCTTGCTCCAGACATCCTTTTAAGATGAATATCAAGTGTGCAATATAGACTATTCTGAGGTGTTCACAGAAAGTCCACTGCATGCTGCATGTGGGGCCGAAATAAGCTTAGTAGGGAACCAATCACAAAATGCCGGTCACGACAATCTCACCGGGGGCAAGTGAAGCCGCCGTGGTTTGCTTATATGAAATCCACAAATACTACATCAAAACCAGACAATGTAGATGTGGACAGTTGCTCAACACTCCCACTCCCACTCCACCACCGAGCGGAGTGCCAGGGTACGCAGGGCTCTCGATAATATTTTGAAGCAGGAGTATCTTACACACTATTTTTTGAAGTTGTGAATACCATTGTTCTTTAAGGAGTAACCTGGTAATTGACATTCCCAATGGCCATATTTTGTATGCTGTTTATGTCTTATTTACCCATGCTACTTTGCCACTGCACGCGAGACATGGAGCTGAGATAATGACGTGCTATTCATATGGCGCTTATGCCCATGCGCTGTACATAGAACATATGTACATACATGAATCATCCCAACCGAAGTTGATGAATGAACGTGCATTTTAGAGCCAATTGCAATCTCTCTGCAGGGATATTAGTTTTCGTGTACGGCTCTTAAACCTCAAATTGACTCCATTATAATGGAGTTGCAAGGGACATTTTTGAAAATACATGTATTGTTGGGAAGGGCTTAGGACAATGTTTTCCCCCAGTTCGAGCTACAATGAATCCACACATGAATGTGAGCTATTTGTGGGATTAAGCAACATGACCTAAAGGCTCCTTTTTGGAGATGGCTCTTAGTGTTTTCTTTCCTGTTTTCTGTAGCCCTACAGTCCCCTACCAGCACCTGACACCTGATGTCTGCACTTGCCACCAGCTGGCTGCACTTTTAACTTATCGCTTTTATTTATACTATGTTTTTTTTTACTCTAGATCCCATGTACTGCACTGTCCCCTCCCCCTCCCCTCTTCTCCTTCTATCCCAATGTCACCAGGCCTAGTAAGATCGTTGTCTCTGTCTTCCCTCTGTAGCCCCCAGCCCCCCTTGCCTCGTCACGCCTTGAAACACTTTGGTAGAGGCGCGTTATAAATGCCATATTATATCATATCCTGGCATCCTGCCCTGCCTCCAACTAGTCCAAGTAAGCTTCCCAAAGATGAGGGAAAGCAGTTAACAGTCAATGTTTTCAACACAACCATGACTCAGAATTCACAAGGAGGGAAAACACGTTTCACTTTGCTTTGAGTTACCATATGTCAAAGGCAAAGCAATCTCTCTTTGCCCAAAAAGCATATGTGTTAGCACCGTGCTTCTGAGCTGTGTGTACCACCTGCGGGATCAGGCTTAGTTCCCCACTGGCCCACCTAAAGATGCAGTGCTCTTAGGTCTGTACAGTGAGTACCAATGAGATGGGGTCATACAAATAAGCGTTACATACAAGCACGTTATAAGTATTGTCTTTCTTTTAAGGTGTCATTGTGTGTCCTGCATACATTTGAGGAGTCTCAGATGAGGCACTCTGCACACAAGGGCCCTTTTTCACACACCGTTTTCCAATGGGGTTTTGCCATTATAAAACGCTTCTGTGAATTAGGCCCAGGATCTGCAGAGGCTAGTGGGTGTCTCTGATTATTAGGAGTGAACTGGAGGAGAATGTTTGCCCACAATATATTTTCGTTAAAAGCAACATAACCCTTGGAGATGCCCGGGGTATAACAAGATAGTCATAGAGACACACTCATCTATGAACAAAAGGCTGATAAACTTGCCCAGTGCAGCAGCAGCAGCAGCACCGAGTGCAATTTTGGAGGTTAGAATCAACCAAAATGTTAAAGATCTGCAGGCCGACAAGAGTACATCTAAAAACTGAACGTGGAAACAGGATCTCACTTTATAAAAAAATGCACCTAAATGTACCTTTATATTTGGTTTGTGTAATTGGGAGTAGAGCGGATCTGGCGCCACATTACAGACAAGGGGCCTCATTACAACCCAGGCAGTAAGTTCCCTACTTTACCACCATGGTGTAAACTCTATTTACACCGTGGTGGATGGCGGATTTACCGCCTCATTCCAAGGTGAGTGGGGCGGTAAATCCCCATTCCCCATTTACCCTTCCCCATTCCCATTTTTGCCCCATAGGGCATAAAGGGAGTGGGAAAGGCGCTAATTACGGCACCGTAAATTACGGTGCCGTAATTAGCACCAAGGCGGGTTAGCGCCTTGCATTTTAACGCCTGCTAAAAGCAGGTGTTAAAATGGTAATCAGGCGTTAAGGGTTAACGGCGGCAACGGCGCCGTTAAACCCTTAACGCCTGGGTTGTAATGAGGCCCAAGGTGTACCGGTGCAAGTGCAACTTTGTACGGTGTTGGCATTAGGATAAACATATTTCCTTTAAGTGCATTTGTTTCTCCAGGACAATGGCCCTCATTACGACCCTGGCGGAAATCGCGGTGCAAAATGCACCATGGAGCACGGCGGAAAGCTGCCGATAGCGCCATGGGGGTTGGCGGATTTTCCGCCCCATTCCGACCTTGGCGGGGCGGTAAATCCCCATCCCCCATTTTACCCTTCCCCATTCCCATTTTTGCCCCATAGGGTATAATGGGAGTGGGGAAGGCGTTAATTACGCCACCGTAAAATACGGTGGCGTAATTAACAACAAGGTCCCGTAGCGCCATGGATTTCTCCGCCCGGAAAAACCAGGCGGAAAACGCTCCATGGCGCTACGGGAACTCGTAGTAGGGCGGACGGGTCCGCCGCGAATAACGCTGGCGTAAACCCACTCCGCCAGGGTCGTAATGAGGGCCAATGTCTGCTGTTCTTATGTATGCCCTACTTGATTTAGGGAAAACTTTGCTCTGGTGCAAAAGAGCATTGAAGGAATAGGTGTGTTTTGCAATAGGTCCGTTTTTGCCCTTGTGCCAATACCAGGGCAAAGCTTCCTTAATAAGAACGCTAAACATGAATTTGAGACCAGGCATTTTTTCATATACCGGGGCGCGCTCAGCATGCACCGCAGCACAAGTGCGTAGCATGATATTGTAAAAAGGTGTCCTGTGCATGATAGCTGCTCTCCAAACTGCTGGTGGAGAGGTCCAGAAAAAGACCCTCTGTTGCCTTGAGTCAACAGAACAAAGACACCACTCACTGACTCAGTACAAATATATAGCATAATGGGAGAACAAGAATATTTCCAATAGAGGCCTAGCGATAGAAAAAGAAACCACATTATACCAGGAAATTGACCAGATCCAGGAAATTGAGCAGATTCAAGTTGACGGGCAGACGGTGATCACAATGTGCGAATAACCGTGTTAAATATTACCAATGCTGAAGGTCGCGAGCCGTGGTTTTAAAGAAACTGAACTAGCCTCTGTAAATACACTGGCTAGCAGAAGCCACACTTCTGACTCTAGGATACATGTCGGCAATGATTTGCACTTGCTCTCCAGAATCCATCAACATTTTGTACAGCAGAAACAGTGCAGAAAAATGCTCTAGTGCATAGACCCATGCGTGCAAATAAATTGCTGGACGATGGCTACAGTCACTTAATAAACCCCTCGAACATTTCTAGTGCCAGGTTCTTTAATATCTTAAGAATGTTTCATAGAAAGGCGCTTATCCAGTGATAATGTCTTCTGCGAAAAGGTCGCAAGGGGACGACATTTCCCCAAATGTGTACTCCCACGAAAATCAATAATTTCCCCCAAATATTCTAGGACTTGAGTTAGAGTAGAACATTTCACCCGTCCTCGAATTTGTGGGGGGAGGCTTTTAGGGGTGCAGGGAAAAAAGTCACCTGCACCTTTACCTAGTGGACATTATCACATGGTACCCATAAATGGCCATCAAATAGTTCTTATTCACATCACACTGTATATTAGTAGTTATATGATACAATTTTATATTAAGTTTAAAATAAAATAGAGCAAACCCATGTCTATTTTTCAAGATCTCTTTTTTTCCTCTCGCAGGTTAGAAAATTATTTACATGTTCAGTCCTTTATTCGGCTAAAGAGTAGAGTTTAGCGCTGATCGATAACTCTCCATTGGCTGTCGATCAAGTGTTGTCCATACTGATATCCAAGGTATTCCCAGATGCCTTCAGGTAGATGTGGGGGTCTTCACACTTGATGAAGGAAATCCAGGTTGAGGGAGGCTGGAATGTGAATGGAGTCCATAGTGATAGACGATGGGTTGAATGGAAAGAGGACGGGAAACATGTACTTGAAGTCCAGCAGCAGATTCGGGGGGTCGTTCCGCTCTTGCAAATGGGCCTAGGAGAGAACGGAAACGAGTTAGGAGGACCTAAATGTCGTCTACATTGATTAAGAGTGTCCTACTCCGAGGTCACTCTCCAAAATACCATAATCACAACAGTGCTCCTGAAAGTGACCTTCGCTACTTGAACAGCCTGAAAGTGACCCCCCCTCTCCTCACGAAATCCTCACCTGGGACCAGCCACACAATGAAAATGCTGACATCAGCACTGGGTGCAATTATGACTTATTGCCGGAAGGCACTGCAGGAAACGCGTTGTGTTTTAGACTACAAAAAAACATGTGAACTGCACACAGAAGCAGTATTCACCCTTCAATAGCCTGTCACACACATTTCACCTGCAGTGTGTGAAATGCCCACCTGCATTTGTAAATGTTACAACATTAGAAAGTTGTGCTTTTCACTGCAGGCACAAAATGGATTTGTTTGTGTACATTTCAATATCAGCAGACCTGGGAAAATACAACACACACATATATTACGCAATCCCCTGTACATGGTTTCAAATTAGAAATACATATTTCCAAATAAAACAAGTTCAATTAAACTGCTCCTTTGCATTGCATTATATTCGTAAGGATCGACGTGAGTACCGCAAAGCGGGAAATTGCGAATCCGAAAAAATCGAATCGCTAAATCCCGCTGCACAGTGATCACGTAGATCTGGGTAGCCGACATCCCGCAGACCCTACCCCCCGCTGCCCCAGCTACCTTGTCAGCGGCACATACTGAAGTGTGGTGCCGACTCCCCTTTATCCCTGCGGTGTCATTTCCCTCCCCTCTTTATTGTCCCTCCCATCTTTATTGACACCCCCACAATCCCCACTCCCCATGTTCTGCATTATGGGATTTGATTTCTTTGTGGAAGGCGAATGCGCAGTAAATGCAAATTCAGCTTCTTTCCCAGTATTTCTGGGGATTACCATTCGTAAAATATATGTTTTCGAAACATGGACACAGGACACACTCTAACTTTGATTTTTGGGTGTCTGCAGGGTGCCGTTGTTCACCTATGTGCTAAATACAGCCTGCGGGATATCTGGCAGGATGCAAGAAACAGCCTCATTAGTCCTCATGGGGTATGGTAGGCACTTCATTCAAGCCTGCCAGGTGTTGGAATTCAGGATCTGGCTGTGCCTGGAAAGAACATATTGTATGCGGGGTAGATATGCATGCCAAATGTACATACTACTCTTTACATGTACTAATGCCTCTATGAGGAACAACAAGCACACAACTATGCAGAGTACCTTATCCTTACTATGAAACGGACAGACCTCAACAGTCCGACTCGAAGCTTGCTAGCTCTTGCTGCTTGCTGTTCCGGAGGCTTAGCTCCTACCTATCCCGTCGTTTGGTTTATTCTGTGATCTGTATTCTCTTGTCTCTTTTCTTCAGTTTTCTTCTCATTTTTACGCTCTTTGGGTCAATCCCAGCAGATTAATTGGTTCTAAATCTTTATTTCAATTTTTGTAGGTCGCCTAACCTAAAGACCGTTTTTTTACGGACGATTTTACACCTACAAAAATTGAAATATTGACATTACCCTACCCCACCCTCTCTTCCCCTTTTTAGTCCAAATTCGGGGAAGTTTCACCCCACGAGGCCCCCTCCCTCAGCCCCCACTGCCTTGTCCCCTCCCAAAGCCCCCAAAATGCAAACATACATACACATACACCCCACACACACACACACAAACGTACCAGATCTCCCTTGTGGCTGCTTCCAGCCCTGGCGTGCCTTGCAGCCCCTGCGTGCACCTGCGTGCGTCGCTGCGGCTCACAGTTCGATTTAGAAAGACCGCTCTGTGCGGTCACAGGGCGGTCTTTCTAAATCGTTTTTTTTTGTCTCATTTTTTAAAAAGGTCTATTGACCTAATAACGTTTAAACGCTTCTTTCAATGTTAAGGGTTACCATCTGGTTCGGTAGGTGGGTATGTTGGTTTCTTTACTTATCTCTACCTGTGGTCTCTAGTTTCGCCTTATGATCCAAGTAAAAATTGCTGATCTTCTTCTACCTGTGAACCTTCTGCTCTTTGACGCCATTGTGCCTCCTCTAGGTTCTGCCTTTCCCATGGACTGCTCTTAAACCATGCACTCTACCCTTCCTCACCTTCCCCCAGAGACTCAATTTCACCCGTGCTCTGGTTCTCTCCAGGCTAGACTACTGCAATAGCCTCCTTCTTAATCTTCCTTCCTCCACCCTGTGACCCACTCTAGCTAACTCAGAACAGGGCAGAGAGACTTATCCTTGGCCTCAAGCCCAGGGACTGCATCTTACTTGCCCTACAAAGCCTTCACTGGCTCCTGGTCTCAGCATGGATTACATTCCAATCCCTCTGTATCATACACAAAACTATCTGGGGCCGTGGTTATCTTCAACGTTTCCTGCCCAAATACTCTCCTTCTAGACTCCTCCGTTCCTCCGGCACCAACTCCCTGTGTTCTGAAAAAGGCTCAAGACCTTTCTCTTTACCTCCTCCTTCTCCTCCTCCTCTCTTCCCTGCTAATCTTACAGCTGTGTGACTGATGTGCAGGGCCCTTATGTGTCCTCAGGGCCTTGACCCCCCTCAACTCTCATCCCAGCCGCTGTCTTTCTACTGCACTTACTCGGCTCACCCACTCATCGGTGGTTGCACTTACGTTCATCTCCTCTCATCACTTACCCTGAGCACTTCTCCATGAGCTTCAAAGCACCCCCCCCTCCCTCTGCACTTGCATGTTCTGAACACTCAGAAGGCATAGTAGGTTCGTCTCTCCTTCCCTTATTCTCGTTATTTTGTGCTATTAATGCAATTATTTATCCTTGCTGTAATTCATTGTCTTCCCCTGTCCCGATCCTGTTTCCCCTGTGGGTGCTTTGAAACAGTTTTGCTAATTGTATAAGCGCTGAATAAGTGACCAATAAATAAATAAACAATACATAAATGATCTCCTTGTAGCAATTTCCATGTCTCCTCCAATGTCTGAACGTATTCATTTATTGATAAAAAAACATGTTGGTTCTGGTGTATCCATCCCGAACACACTGACTTGGAAAAATAAAATACATTCAATATAGGGTGATGCACTTGACCACATCGGAGAACAGCGATGTAAAAGCTTAAGCGCTCTGAGTGCCCCCTCCTATCTTCAATGTGTGACGAGTTCTAATTGCGCGCCAGTTATCCCGAACTCTCACCTGAATATTTCTTATGAAGGCGACTGTGACACGTTCTTCAAACTCATTTAGCGGCGTGTAGAGATTAAGTATCTTTACTATCTGTGGGAAAAAAAATGACAATTAAGTACATTGAAGAACTGACCTACAGATTTCAAACTATACATTGAATATTGTATGGCCTGCTTTTCAGTGTTGCGCAGCAACAGATGACTGTGCTGCACTTGTAGGTAGGCTGCTTTGGTAGCTGCAGCGGCGGTGGATGCAGTGGTGATAGGTGAGTCTCCGGCAGTGGTAACTGCTTTGGGGGGTGCTGATGGTGTTTGTTGCTGCAGAGATCAGGGCCACTGGGGATGGAAGTGTAAACTGTACCACCAACCTCAGCATTGACCTCCACTGATGTCCTAGCACTGGTGCACCATGATGTGCAGGGTACAGTGGCATACATGTCAGTCATCACACAGACACCGCGCCGACATGTATAGGGTACAATGAATTCTATATGCCACTTGGGCAACCCTCAGTCCTTTAATTGAATTTGATACCATGCACTGTCTTTACTTCTAGACATTTGATTAAAGAGATAATGCCCATAAATTACTGTTACCACCAGTGGTAACAGTGGAGTCTTTACGAGTTTCTGTTATTCCGCATTATGAAGACCCATTGGACTTCTTTGTGGAATGGAGGTATACCACTATTGGTAATAGCTCCTCCTATTTCTTTGGCTGTACTGCCAAAGCCATAACCAAATGGACTGAAAAAACAAGTGGTAATACCGTTACCACCTGCTTTTTTCTATTACCTCCAAACTAGTAATGAGGTAAATTGTATGATTCAGTGCCCTACCCTCTCTGCCTGAGAAAGCTTTCATAACTCTGAACTAGCTCTCCCTGGTGACCCACCTGCACCCTCTTTGCATATTGAAGAACTAGTTTGCACAATTGATCATCATTTATTCCTAAAAATAATGTTGTTTTGGGTACAGCTGTGATGAAATGAGCATGCCAAGGCAATCAGTGATCTGTTGAGCATTGGCAACCAAAGACAGCCCGTACACTAACATGGGTTGCACTTAACTATCTAGGACAAGCAGTCAAGACAGGACTCGTTCATTATGCATTTCCTAGACCTACTGAAGAGAACCTGTACAAATCTAAGGGATAGCCTTGGCCCTTGCCAGTGTAGCATCTAGGGCAAATCCTTATCATGCCAATCAGATCTCAGATCTGACAGATCTGTTTCCTTTTAGAGCGTCTACTCGTATGTTCTGCTGATCTCATTCAGGATTCAAAGCTAGATATTTAGTTTTTAAGTGAAACCTGAGTTTTAACTCCCTAAAAATCTCACATTCTTATGAGATGTTGCCCAGAGACTATTGTAGCTGGCATATGGACTCTGTTTATACGAAAGGAGGAGGGGTTTGCATCTATCAAGGTGCGTTTCACACTTTTTAAGTGAAACCTGAGTTTTAACTCCCTAAAAATCTCACATTCTTATGAGATGTTGCCCAGAGACTATTGTAGCTGGCATATGGACTCTGTTTATACGAAAGGAGGAGGGGTTTGCATCTATCAAGGTGCGTTTCACACTTATATTTAGGTCTCACAGTTATAATATATATTTAGGCAACTACGATTCAAACCCTTTGCTTGTTGGTTTTGATTCCTGATGTCGCTGAGGGTATATCGCCTTTTCATTGCTGCTATGCCACATACTGGTTGACGGCCATCTTGATGGAGACATACCTATGGATAAGTATGTATATATGAAGATGGGTGGCAGACAATCCTTTGTCCCAAGAAGTCATCAAACTCGGTCCTCTTCCATGATGAACAGCATAAGGGGAGGTGAGATATTGCAATTGCAGCACATCTTGCAAAGGAGATGGCTTTCTCGAGTGTCGTTATGTCGTTTGCAATCACAGATGGACCAGTTTGAAAGGGCGTGACCGTTTCCCTCAAATACCAGACGTATGAGTAAAAAATGAGTTCTTTAGTTTGCCAAGTATCAAAATAGAGGATTCCATGGAATGTATTGAGAGGGGAGGAGGCAAATGGACCTTTGATGAATTCTCAAGTGTAGATTTTATTTGCATCCTCAGAGAAATGTTTCAATACGTAATGGGGCTGTGAGTTGACTGATGACCACCATTTGGACCACTTTGTGATATTCCAAAGTGCATATTCAAGTGTATATTTAAAAAAGTGTAAGCTGAGCAATGAAACTCACCCTTTATAGAGAGCAGAACCCTGGGCCTAGGCACATTTCAAGGGTGTGTGGGGGGAGGGGTGGAAAGGAGCGGGAAGAAAAGATTTAGAGGAGTAAGGATAAAGAAAAGGAATGAGAAAGAGTGGGAGATTAAGCAAAAAGCAGACAAGAAATTAAAAAATAGACGAAAGGGGAGTCTCCCGAGTGCATCTTGACTAGTGTTAATAAGTGATATCATCTATATATTTAAAACACTTAGGTGTGTTTCTGTACTCAGCTGATGCAATTTATCAGAGTTAGGTTGCCCTCTGCTGTCCAAATGGCAAAGTGCACCCACTTCAACAAGAGCTACTATTTCAACAAACAGAATGAGCATGGTTCTACGCGGTCACCTTCACCTTCCACTATCGCAAACATTTGGTCACCTTCACCTTCCACTATCGCAAACATTTGGAAGTTACTTCTTTCCACCCCCACTTCTCTACACACAGGGCATGGTGGTTCCAGTGTCAATGAACAGTTAATTTCTGGCTCAATGTTTCAGTCTCTAAAGAGCAAAATGGTTTTATAGGCATTATTGGATTGTAATTTACAAACCTTTTGCCTTTCATTTTACCATCATATTGATTAAAAAGAGTGCCTCAGATCACTTACAATCAGTAGTGGGAGAACATGGAGAGAAAGAAAAGAAAAACTGAATAAATGAATGTTCCATTTATCAAGTTCTGTTAGGTTACTTGGTTGATGACCTGTTGGTTTTTAAATTGTTGATTTATTTTTTAAGATTGCTAACAAGAGGTTCACCAGCACTAAGGTAAGTCGTATTTGTTGTCCTCTCAATAATTCAAGCCACCAGTGTTCTGCTGTTCGACCTACATAGATGTGAGTAATCACAGCCATTAGTTGTGTTCTTATTGCGTCCAAGTCTGGACAGAATAAAACCAGATGCTTTAGTTATTCTTTTGTTTCATCGTTTTGGCATAGTCTACATTTTATAGGCTGTTTTCATCTTGCATTAAGGATTTCTCTGGTGGGAAACAGATTCAGCCTGAACCTCAGATACTGGTCTCTGAACAGCACATTCGGGAACATTTCTAGGTATTTTGGTATTGTATTTAGTTTTTTGCTTTCAGGAAATGATTTGCCATATAGTTTTAACTTATGATTTTCGTTATGTGTGTTGATCCAGTCCATCGCATAAAGCTTCCTCTTGATCTTGTCGGAGTTCTCCAAGAATGATTGGTCAGTTTCATTTAGGTCTGCAATGGTTGTTTGGCATATTATTTTCCATTCTTGTAATGTCAGATCATTGCTTTTTGTAAGTGCGTTTTTTATAGCTGTGAATCCACTATTCACTGGTGGGTCTAAACATTTGCGATAGAGTGCTAGCAATTTCCATGTAATAATCGCCTTTAATGAGATTAAGCCCAATTCCATACCCAAGGCCTGAATTGGTGAGCTAAGATGTATTCGCAACACTCTTTTCCAAAACAGTCCTTCAATGACTGTCCAGCTGTCAGATCGAAATGTAAAGACTGTTTCAGCACCATATGTTAGAATGGGAGTTGCTTTAAGCCGATAAAAGTCTATCAAGGGTTTAAGGAAGAACTCGCAATATATTTTTAGCAAGATTCTACCTTGACTAGCAAGGTTAATAGCTAATGCTCGTAGTGAGTCCAGTCTCGCTTTATCGATCTTGCTAGTGTTGAGACATACTCCTAGGTAAGTAAACGCTGGTACTTGTAGGATCTTTGCTCCATTTATATGCCAGATGTTATTTTTATACGCTTCAGTCTTCCTGTTTGTTCTCCAAAGACCATCACTCTGAATTAGAGTGGATTGATTTTTAATCCGTTAGTTTGTACATAAGTTTGCAATGCGTCCAGTTGGCGTTGTAGCCCTAGTGGAGTTTGGTCCAGCAGGACTATGTCATCGGCATACAGAAGACGATTTATTTTTGTTCCCCCAATATTGGGTGGAAAACAGCTCTGAGCTGGGGGGAAATCCGCTGCAAAATTGCAGTTTTTCGGCACTATTACTGCCGGCAGGAAATCCACCAGCGGTAATAGCGCAAATTTTCCCCATTGGGCCCAATGGGGAATGAGGAATTCCCGAATGGGCCCAATGGGGAATGGGAAATAACCCTTCCGCCAAACTTGTGATCCGGCGCTAATAGCGCCGGGGGGTTTGGCGGTAGGGCTAATAGCGCCGGCCTTACCGCCCAACCCATGATGAGGCCTCTAGTATACTCAAGTGCTTGGTCGATGTCCAAGATAAACAAATTAAACAAGTCTGCTGCCAATGGACAACCTTGTTTTAGCCCTTTATTTGTTATTATTGGTTTAGTCAACATCCCCGCATGATCTAGTTGAATCTGTATTGTGGTGTCCGAGTGCAGTTGAATTGCATGGAGAATTGGAGTCGGACAACCCCACTGTTTTAGTTTGTTCAGAGTTTTGGTCTGTCAACTGAGTCAAACGCTTCAGTGAGGTCAATGAACGCTCTGTAGATATTTTTCCCCTTAGATCATTCAGTTTGAGCATTCAGGATGTTAATCGTGAAGAGATTTAAAGAACTACCCACTCCTTTGCAAATCCACTTTGCCAATTGTCACGGTGGTTGGAGTCTATGCTCCATTTGCTCAATGATTTCGCGACAAAAGATGCAAACATCTTCCCCACCACGTCAACTAGTGCTATGGGCCAATAGTTACTTGGCATAGCTCTTTTGCCTTTTTTAAAGATTGGTATTATTACTGCGGTTTTCCAAGATGTTAAGGTTTTCTGGTTATTAATTACCTGCAGAAATAGCCGTTAAAATTTCAGACCATTGATCAGGGTTCTCTTTGAGCAGGGCATTCGTGAGGCTGTCCGGCCCTGGGACTCTAGATTTGTTCAATTTGGCAATTGCTACTCTCACAGACTTGTAATTGATTTGAAATATGTTCCAACTTTCACAATCCAAATTTGTATCCACTATACGATGTAAGTTTGTGTTGAAAATCTTTGAGAAGTGAACAATCCAATTTGCAGCTCTGATTGAATTTGACGTCAGCGCATCCTGTGGGGTATCCAAATTGCTCATTATTATTGACCAGATTTGAGAAGTGTTTTTCGACTTGATTTTATTCCGCATCTGCTCTGCATCATTAGGAATAATAGCCGATTTGTGGATATTCTTCAAGTTTTTGTATTTTTGTTTAATGTTATTTGTATTTGTTAGCCAATTCTTCATTTTTTAATGGTCGTATTTCCTTGTTCATTTTCTTTTTTTGGTCCGCAAGTTCACTGTCAAAATGATGTCGATGTGCAAATCTCGGTTTATTTGTGCTTCCATTTTTTGTTTCGAACGATTTTAGTAGAGCTGTGAATACTACTGTATCTGCCGATGTAGATTGAGCTTTTGATGTTATAGATGCTTTCAAATTTTTATGCAGATGTGATAGCTGAGAGGGTGTTATTCGTTGTCGTTTACGTCCTGGCATCACGTCTGGCTGGGCGTTTTAGAACCTTGCTACACGCTCGAGTTGGCAGACCCATGTCATCTTTAGGAGATTATGATTACTTTGAAGTTTTGCCACCACTTGCATGGTGATTGGATACCTCATTACATTTTCTGATATGCAGATGTAGTCTAGGATTTGATCATGCTACTTCCCCCCCCATGTTGATGATCCTTGTTTGTCTTCGGGGGGGGGGGTGATTGGTGAGAAGTCTTAGATTTCTTTGTGTCATAGTTCGTCTCCAAGAGATACCCCTCTTTCTCGCAGCACATAATGTATTAGGGTCTTCATCCGTGTCGTATCCTTCAGTATTCCAACAGAGGACGTTCAAATCTCTACAGATGATAAAATGGTTTTTTTCAATTGTTCTCTAAGTTTGTCTACATACAGTGCTATTTGTTCTGGGAAGTTGTTTAAAGTAATTATGCTACTACGCAATCTCATGCCATCACAGGGACTCTGCAACGGAGCAAGGTTGACAATTGCGCATCTACAAAGGCACATCACAGGCCTGTGTGATTGATGGAACTTAGGTACTGTTCTTATACCGTGCATACCTATCATTTCATCTGATACGTTTAGCCTTTTCAATTACCATTCATAAGTCACAGGGACCTATGCCACCTTCCTGGAAGCGATCAGTGGTAATTCCAATGTTTAAGAAGGGGGACACAAGTGACCGTATGAATTACCGAATGATATTGACCTTTAAGATATGCTTGAACAGCGTTTGTTATGCTGGGAACAGCTAGTGTGTGTAAATTTGGGCAAGGTCAGTACAAGGTGAGGCATACTTGTTCACTCATAGATAGTTATAATCTGTTATGCTATATAATCAACCGATGTTGCTATAGGCTCAAAGAATCTGAGTTCACACAGTCTGTTCTTGAGGAGAGTTAAAAAAGTGCAAAGTATTGATTTAAACAAAGGAGGAAATCATGGATGAGAGGAAAAGAAAGTTGGTGGTGCTCTCTTGTGCCTGCCAGTGCATACATATTGATGGCAGGCTAACCAGCTGACTGTGTTGCAAATCTGTCAGTATGTTGAGCATCAATTGGGCGAGTGTCATGAGCCATGGCCTGTGTGAAGTTCCTTGCCTAAATTTGGAGACTCTCAGGAGAGTGGTCAAATGAGCTGGGTACTGCCCCAAGCAAGGTGATGTTGCACCCAGAGGAAGTATAAGCAGGATCCATAGACCACACTTAATGAGTCCCCAATCGAAGACATGACTAAGTTGTCCTCTCTAGTTCAATGACTAAGCTCTCCTTTCTAGTTCCATGACCGCACATTAGCGGGTATACTTACCCAAAGCATCTTAGCCTAGATCTTAGGTTCTACCATTGGAAAAACCTAATCCTAATTGTATTCTCTGAGAATTTGAATATGGAATGTTGAGTGCATGGTGCGTGCTTGAGGTATATGGACTTTATGTGACAGTTTACCTTGTTAAAATCAACACCTGCTCGGGAAACAGGTTTTCCGAGCACTATAGACTCTGCTCCCACCGCAAGGCATTTTAACCCACCCACTGGCACCTAACACAAATGCTCCAATAACATATTGCTTTGCTGGTGAATAAACAAGGGCTACAGTAGCCCTATAAGAAATAAGAAATTCCTCTCAGTGATGGTTGGCACATGAACAAGCTGAGACAATGATGCTCTGTCTCCTGCATGGTTGACCACCAATGTGGGGTTTTAGGTGTATGTTTTATATGCTAGATTGACTGCATACTGTAGAGTAGGGACGGATGTCTCCCTCTTTCCTTTTAGACAGGCGGCTCATCACTGTCATCCTAGGGACAGCACCCCCTGGTAGGGACAGGGTGTGCTTCTACTTAGGGACAGCTTCACTCTCATCCTAGGGACAGCACCCCTTGGTAGGGGCAGGGTGTGCTTCTACTTAGGGACAGCTTCACTCTCATCCTAGGGACAGCACCCCCTGGTAGGGACAGGGTGTGCTTCTACTTAGGGACAGCTTCACTCATCCTAGGGACAGCACCCCCTGGTAGGGACAGGGTGTGCTTCTACTTAGGGACAGCTTCACTGTCATCCTAGGGACAGCACATCCTAGGGACAGCACCCCTGGTAGGGACAGGGTGTGCTTCTACTTAGGGACAGCTTCACTGTCATCCTAGGGACTGGACCCCCTGGTAGGGACAGGGTGTGCTTCTACTTAGGGACAGCTTCACTGTCATCCTAGGGACAGCACATCCTAGGGACAGCACCCCTGGTAGGGACAGGGTGTGCTTCTACTTAGGGACAGCTTCACTGTCATCCTAGGGACAGCACCCCCTGGTAGGGTCAGGGTGTGGCTCTACTTAGGGACAGCTTCACTCTCATCCTAGGGACAGCACCCCCTGGTAGGGACAGGGTGTGCTTCTACTTAGGGACAGCACATCCTAGGGACATCACCCCCTGATAGGGGCAGGGTGTGCTTCTACTTAGGGACAGCTTCACTGTCATCCTAGGGACAGCACCCCCTGGTAGGGACAGGGTGTGCTTCTACTTAGGGACAGCTTCACTGTCATCCTAGGGACAGCACATCCTAGGGACAGCACCCCCTGGTAGGGACAGGGTGTGCTTCTACTTAGGGACAGCTTCACTGTCATCCTAGGGACAGCACCCCCTGGTAGGGACAGGGTGTGCTTCTACTTAGGGACAGCACATCCTAGGGACAGCACCCCCTGGTAGGGACAGGGTGTGCTTCTACTTAGGGACAGCTTCACAGTCATCCTAGGGACAGCACCCCTTAGTAGGGACAGGGTGTGCTTCTACTTAGGGACAGCTTTTCAGTAGTTTGCAAGATCAATTCTTGCTCAATTTGTTGTACAAAATGTAATGCTCCAAATCCCGTTTCTTGTGGGTTAAAAATCCCAAGAATGGCCATTTCGCAGACCCTTTTCAACATCAATATATCCCTGCTGGCACATCTCATGTGCACCTATAGAGACAGCAGTCACATCTATGTGGCCAATACTCAGCTCCACTGTGAACTACATGAGGGTTGAGGTTATTAAGGGGGTAACCTCAGTAAACACCAGCTATGATTTTCAAAACACACACTCAGACCTGCTCCTCGGCACCCGGTCCTAAGTGAATTTTTTGTTTAATGCATCCAAAATAAAAATAAAATCGATTTAGAAAGACCCTTGGAGACTGCTCCGATCTGTCTTTCTAAATCAAACTATCATGCCCAGTGCAGGGCCAAACATGCATGGCAGAGCCCGAAGAGGGAAGTCATGGACAGCTCAGCTAAATGTGTGTGTGTGTGTGTGTGTTTGATTCTGTGGCTGTATGAGGGAGGAGGAGGCATGTTTGTCATGGGGAAGGGAGGTGGAGGGGAACAGGTAAATGAGTGCGTGTTTGCGTGCCTGTGGGAGAATGTATGTGGTGAGGAAGTTGAGGGGGGGAATGTTTTGTTTGGGAAAGGGAGGCAGCAGGGATGGGGAGACAGCTCAGGGGTGAAACCTCCAGAATTCTAAGAAGTCCCGATAGCACGGGAGAGGGTGTGGGTGGGGTGGTATGGCATCGCGCTCCATGTATTTGGGGGTGGGGGATGGGGTGGACAATCTGATTTCATCTTTGGCCACGAAGACCCTGCATTGGCTGGCCATGAAACAATACACTGCCTTCAAGACGCTCTGCAGAACCCACAAAGCTTACAATAGCCGCACACCAAACTACCTGGCCATGGCATTAATTCATGCCATCAGTTAGAAGGTCAGAGTCTTCAAACCTGCTGCTAATCTACTAAAGAACCAAGAAGTGTCTTGTGCCTCGACTCCTTCTCTAGCAAGGCGTCTCCACCTAGATCACCTTCTCACTACCCACCTGCCGCAACCACCTGGATTTACTAAGACCTCTGATGACACTTTTCTGTCTCGGCCATGGGCCATGGGCATCGTCTCTGGACTGTCCAATCTTCCGCAGTACTATGGTGGCCATTTACACCCAAGTCTTCTATGCACATGGGGGGCACTGAGTGGGTTCAGTGGTGAACAAGAATTCTAGATAGGTAAATGCGGTGTAAGAAGGCACTGTACTATTTCCAGTTAGAACAAGGAAGCAGCAGGCACTATGAGGTAATGCAACGTTTCCAGCTGGGTGCCATTTTAGCAATCGACTCTGCTCAAGGCACGTCATGTCTGTTCTGGACTGCCTATGTGCCTGGAACCAGAAGCTACTCATTACACTATCCTATCCCAATTCAAATGTATATTCATTTCAGAGATAAAAGGTTTGGGCTCTTTACCTGTTGGGTGGTGAGCACAGTACACAGAGAGCAGATGGCCTCGGCATCTTCTGTCGTTTTCTTCTTCAGCTGAAGCAGCTGCGCTGCCTGGATCAGTGGTTCCATGGTCTGCACGGCTCCGCTCTGGTGCAAATTCTTCCCGCGTAACCACTCCTCCAGCTGGCTTATATTAAACCTGGATTGATACAAATAAACAATAATCTTCAATCAAAGCCATGGGATGGGTGTATGTTTACTGTTGCATAAGAAGGGTCTACAAAGCCACATGACATGCCTAGTTTTCTACCCACTACTGCAAGCACCTGCATATCTAATAGTTGGTTACTCTGTGCACACATGCAGCTTTCCCAAAAACTCTTAAAACTAAGCTTTCTAACTAGATTGCCCTGCTAACATAAAAAAAGTCCACCATGAGACTCAGCTGGTAAATCTGTAACCTTGGAATCGTATTATCCAAGCTGTGCATTATGTTAATGTCATTACAACTTTGTACTGTTCTTTTATCTTTCTCACTGTACTTATTAACACCCACAGTTGTTCATGTTTTTTCACTCCTGTAACTAAGTAAGCCCTACTGTAACAGCTCCACGATGCCCCAGGGCCGCCTGGGCGCTTTATAAATGTAAACATTTAATAAATTAAATGCATGCCATGGCGTGGAAAAAGCTTGGAGGAGTTGAAAATGACATAACAGCAAGTGGAAGTACAAGGAATTTGAAGCACACCGTTGCGAAGAGCTGCAGGGCTTTAACCCGGAGGTCTCTTATGTCTGAAAACCTTGGGAAGATAGATTAAACAATTCAACGTAATCAGAGCGGCCCTGTCAGAACTGGCTGCATAGAGGAAACACGAGTTCCGCTTTGTCGTAATTCATAACAAAAGAGGATTTCAGCAGAATGGGGCCGATGGAAAATTGTGCTTGCACTATTCTCCAAAGGAGGAATTGCAAATTCACAAAAACTTAACTTGCAAAATGTGCCCAGTGTTAAATGCAGTAATGTAGACTTTTATTTATGTAAAATGCTCGTGGGCAAAAGGTGTACAGGGGCATTACGTATGGGCATTTTACATAAGAGGAAGTATCCACGGCCATGTTTCTATTGATCAAGTTTCCCTTACTCCCCAGCACCACGTTGATAATGACATTGGTGACCCAAAAAACGTTACACGGGACACAATTAATGTTCTTGTGATTGCGGCGTGCATCAGTGGCGTAGCCAACATTGTCTAACATATGTAAATGCGCACACAGCACTTCTGAGTGGGCATTTACACATTTTGGGTGAGCCCTGCCCACTCAGGTCCTACCCTGGCTATGCCTCGGGCGTGAAGCAGAGAGCACTTTCTTAAACTCAAGAATACTATAGCCGAGTTGTTAACATTATCTCATTCTAATGCCCCTTTTGTCTTTGCTTCCCCGGCTCCATACTATTTTTCTGCTCTTTTGGTTCCTGGTTCAAGCCAAAGCTAAACATTAGACGTTCTGTTCCTTCTGATTTGCTTCAGTCCGTTTTCACTGACCTGAAAGCGGTTTTGCGTGCAACCTCCAGGGTGGTTGTTAAAAATAGGAAACTCAAACATGATTGTACAGCGGCACCGGCTTCCCACATCAGCAGCGCCGAAAATCGTTTTACAAAAATATGCGGTTGCTTATTCTTAATATATTATCTTCTGTTGATTTAACAACCAAACTCCCTTTGCATCTATCACGGGGTTAACATGTTTTTAAGCATATTTCTTACAGAGGCTGTCATCCTTTTTGTGAATTGGCTGCCATCTCTGAAACAGGAAGTGACAACAGAGGAAGAGGAAGTGCAGTCCACAGATCTGAATCCATTATAGTAGCAACGATGTAGGTTGCGTTGCGTTTTGTTTTCCACCAGCAACTTTACATATTGTAGTAGCGGTGGAACTAGCTGTAGTAGTGGTAGCAGAGTAATAGTGCCACAGATAGTAGAATTATCAGTGGTTATTACTAATACTAACACTTGTACAAATGCCACTATTGCTAATGGTAGTAGTTGTGCCAGTGCCCATACTACCAGTGATATTGACACTTATTTTTACAGCCACAAGTAATGCTGCTACTACTGCTGGTATTACTATGAATACTGGCAGCATAACGGCTAGTACTAACATTACTACTAACACTGCTAACATTAGAACAACCAATTGTAGTATTACTATTACGAGTAGCAGAAACAGAACTATTGGTAGTACTACTGTGCCTGGCAGGAGTAAACTTGTTCCTGAAAGGAAAAATGAAATGCAGATGTTTGCTCTGCCTTGTTGCTAATGTAATGGACTTCCTCTTCTCCTCTGATGACACTCCTAGTTCAAGGTATTGGAGACATTTCAGAAAATGGAGGACAACCTAAGAAAAATTCTTACAAAAATATAAAAAATAGGATGCAAAGAGTTTTTAGGTGAAGAGTGGGCAGAAGATCGAACATTGATAGCAAGAAAAACATATGTCGTAATTGAGAACACATTACGTACACACGCACGCACGCACGCAATGTCTATGCCTAACGGACATACGTACCTGAGCTGCATGCCGGTACTCCAGGAGCAGACGTCTTTCCTCAGGAGGAGGTTGTTGAGCGCCACTGCGTTCATCATGTAGAACAGCTGTTTGAAGACCTGCTGGATGATTTCCGGGTCAAGTCCGTGCTCGCACATGATGCTGTTGAACAGGTTCAGCTGCCGGATTACAGCTTCCAGGTTGTAAGAGTGGTCCCCATCCATCATGCTGGATGTCCGCTTCCTGTAGCCCGTGGGCCTCACCCCCGATAAGCCCTGTATGCTTTCATTCTCCAACATGGCCGACACTGCAAAGAAAACCAACGATTAAGCACTGACCTGGACTCCCATTAATGTAATAGGTTAAAATTTCGAATCTAAAACGTCAAAATAGTAACTTGGCAAACATAATAATCAATTTACTGAATAAATAGTTGACTAGCCCCGGGTCAAAACAATGATTACGTTGATAAGCGTTTAAAAATATAGATCTATATAATTATAATTAATTTTAATTAATACAAGTTTCTGAAATCCCTATTTGCAAATGGCCATTTTCAGTTCTGGCTGAAAGTTGGCAAAGCCAACGGGCAAAATATTACTGCTGTGTAGTGTGGGAGTTTGAATATGTTTAACTATGCACACAATCATCAAATTATCTGTAAACTAACTAGTGACCCAACACGGGACACGACGGAATACAAGACTTTAATGGACTATCAGATTACTTCTAATAGACAGCTCAACCCATCCAAACCAGTGGCACCATCGAACCGGAAGCAATGGACCATGCATGTGCCCTACACCTACTGTGAGAAATGTGAGCGTAATACTGGAAAGTGATATCAGACTCGAAACACTGGTCAAAGCCTTCCAAAGGAGACGCTTCTACCAAATCTGCATCTTACGATGTATCATTCCCTACCTGACCCTCACACACAGGACCATGGCAGTTATCCTGCTGGTACTCTCAAGACTTGATCATGTCCACCGCTTCTACCTTGGGCTGCCAGATTATCTACTAAACAGACTTCAAAGAGTCCAGAACATGGCAGCCAGAGTACTACTCAGACTGAGGACACAAACGCATCACCCACGCACTCACCTGCATTGGCTTCCATTCAAAGAGAGGATCCAAATCCCTATGCAATGCTCACAGCTCCTACTATGGCATCGGCCAGAATCCATCTGAAGACAATCCTTGCCCTACATACCATTCGGAGAACTAAGCTCTAGCAACAACTCATTAGTAAACTTGCCAACCTTCAACCATCAAGGACATGGAGGCTCCACGTTCTTCCTGGTAGCAAACCGACTTTGGAATTCCTTCCGTAACAACCGGCATGCAGAAGAAGACAATGTAACCTTCAAAAAGCAGATACAAACTAGCTCTTCAACTAACTCCCCCAAACTTCGGTGACCCAGTATACTCATCTGTCTACCCTCTACGCAACGCATCTTCCAACTAAAGAAACCACCAAAAGCCCTCTTTCAATCTACCAACTAACGGACCATAAGGAACCCTACACAGATCAGACATGAAGCAACCAAAAAGAAACCCAACAACTTCCACCAAAAATGTTGCTTAACTGGTTCACCAGCAGGTGCATACTACCTCGAATACTATGCCACATTTTTGGTTACGTCTACCTCTCCCATTACCCTTGACCCATATGTCTACCCCAACAAATCAACCACCCTTAAAATCTCACCTTTCCACCTTGCACGATACAGAAACATCCCATACTGATGGCACTCCCAGACCTAGTAAACACCACAGGAATACTACCAAGCCATAACTTATGTTCCTCTCTTCAGCTCTATCACACACCCTCACATTAGCAGGCAACACCACCTTACGCACTCTACAGTTTTCAGTCCATCGATTCTCCTGTCGGGATAGCATAGTCTTCAACAACTATGCCAATCCTATAGAAGCCCACTGACACAGAGGAACCATATTCTTCTGACTGGCATCCATCAGTACCACAGGTTTAGCATCTGCCTCCCCTACTATCCCGCTAACGAACACTGCTCTATTACAGAGTCATGGGCAGTGAGGCCAACAAAAGTGGCACAAGGGCACTATACAAGACCACTTTATCATTATTATTATTATTAAGGTTACAGAGTAGTTTGGATTTCTTTTTCCTACTTGTAGAGCTTTCATCCAATTAGGTTCTTTCTCGACCCATACATGACTGCCTCAGGCAGACCGTGACTGGAAGAATACTCATGTCACCCAATTCATAATACTACCTCAGATCCCTCCTGTCCCTAGAAGCCTCATACTTCAAAACCAAAGTGCACATGCCAGATTGGGCAATTTTTAGCACACCTGGTCTACGGAAAACCCAGTGATGCAGGGAACATCGAGTGCATTGGTTTTACTTGTTTTGGGCTACTTTTCACCTGGCGACCATTTGTAGAACAAACAACCCTAAAGACACTTTCTGTGGCAATGGAAGACAGGTACATTCAAGGAGTGGAGGTGTAGGGTTCTTTGGAGTAGGGTGGAGTAGGCAGACGGACCATTAAAGAGAGTAGGCTGCTCAACATCAATGCCTCCAGGGCTAGTCTCCAGTATCAGGTAATATTCTCCCCACCAAAAATACCGCCATATATATGTTCATCGGGAACGGCCAAAGGTGATAGTTTTAGTGGGGATAATGATTGGGGTTTTTGGTTGCGTGGGTGTCCACCGCTACCATTAAAATAATATGGGGGTTGCAAGGGTGACCCCTGCAGGTTCCATGCCTTAATATCGCCGCAAAAATATGGCAATATTTTTGTATGCAATATTTTTGCGGGGATATTAACACATGGATCCTAGTCTCCTGCTGATATGGGGCAGCCTCGCTGCATGGGAGTATTACCTTGTGACAGAGACAATGTATTGATCACTGTGGGCGTTTTCTTTTTTGTGGGGCTGTGTTTCTGACCGGAGAGTCATGAACAGCAGTCTGTGTGCAATATATTATTGGAATATGTTTTTTTTAAAAAACAAAAGTCGGAATGCAGTGTTGTAAATATGGAAATGCTCCCTTAAATGCTTTTTTTCAGAGAGTAATGTGCATTTGCAGAATCCTCAAATTGTTCCATGTCGACTGGATTGGCTCATTTGATTTGCATTCTGGGACTTGTAGTGATGTATTTATAGTTGTTCCACAATGCAAATTAAATAGAAGGAATGGATGGGCCTGTACCTGATGCTGGGCACCTTAAGAACTTTGCAAATGCCATTCCAAATGTGATAGCTTTAGGAGAATTTAGCAATTTCCTTGCTAAAATTAATATGCTGGATATCCACTCTGGTTTCAGACTTACAGCCTGGTCGTTTCATCAGGGTCTCATTGCAATCTGGGTAGATGATTTGGGTGAAAGTGTTCCAGCAGTAATTCCCACCGCTGCTTGAGGTATTTCCAGAAATCTGCCCACTAACCTAAATACCAATTGCCCAGTGGTAATGCTAGTGGTATTTCAAGAAGACTGCCAGTGGTATTAGAGAAGTATATCTTGCAGTATTTTTACAAATCAAAGTTAACATTATATTGATGGCGGTAATGGTTCATACCACCAATCTACCTTTTGATTTAAAGCTCACATGATATGATATGATAGGTTATTTATAAGGGGCTTAATACCCAGAGGTTTCTAAGCGCGGACCCAGGGATCAAAACTGTGTTGCTCCATGTCTTCTTGCTTCCAAGGTGAGCACGTTGCCGCTGAGCTATTCTTCTGAGACATATTTCAAATACTGCACTGTCTTGTCACTTTCAACTCTTTAATATTCTAAAGCCTGTCCCTTCCTTTCACTCTCTTTCCTGGTTAGCTTTTGAAGCTTGTCTACAGTTCTGCTTTCTTTGTGTAATTTTTACCTCTGCTCCTTGGTCTCTTTGTATACCCAGTCTCCTCTTCATGTCCAGTCCCAGTTCCTCCTATATATCCCCCGGTCCCCTTGTGCCCTATCTCGTTTTCTTCCTTCAGTGTTCTTGTCCACATTGTTTGGAATACTCTACCACGCCATATCCATTCTATTCCTTCCTACTCTCCATTTTGTACAAATCTCAAAAACCATCTCCTATCCGGGTCAACATGAGTTGGGCGGAGCGGTAAAATGCATCTGTAACGCTCCGCCTAATCTCGAGTTGGCCAGAAAGTTGGACTTTTACCTCCAGCTTTTTGCTGGAGTTAAAAAAAAACATTCTGCCTGTTGTCGGCGCTATTAACGGGGCGTTAATTACGCTGGCGCCAATATCGCAAATGAACCCCCATTGGGTCCACTGAATCCAATGGGAATGGGGATTTACCTCCCCACCGCAACTCGGGATCTGGCGCAAATTGCGCCAGACCGAGTTGCAATAACGCTAATAGCATTGGGTGGTATCCCGGCACAATTAGCGCTGGGATACCGCCCAACTCATGATAAGGGCCTATGTCTTCATTCTCTTCTTTTTGGTTTGTACACTGTGATGCATTAATATTTGTACTGTCTTAAACTGTATGTACAGCACTTTGGTACAAGCGCCTTATAAATAGATAAAATACAAATACAAATGCATAATTTCAACTATTTTATCTGTTAGATGTTAAAGGTGGTGGGAGGGTAAAAAATACCCACTTTCTCACTCCTCTCTTTCAAACCATGCTTTTAACTGTATTGAAGGTTAATGGGATTCTCCCGCCATTTTTATTATTTTACAATTCTGGATTATATTGTGGGCGCAGGCAGAGAACCAAGAGCATTTTAGAGCGGCAATAATGATGTATACTTTGGGCACAAGCGTAATGCATGTGCTTTAAAGTGGGGCGAGAATGCTGATATTTATTGGGAATGAAGCATCATGAAGGTTGTACAGTGTGGCATGCCGGCATATATTGTCGGCGCAGCATTATGAAAGTTTTACATTGGTAATGCTGGTACACATTGTGGGTGCAACATTACGAAAGTGTTTTACAATGGCAATGCTGACATATATTGTGGGTACAAGCTTCATGGGAATGTTATAATATTCTACTGTGTGTTTTTGGTGACTTTGGATCTTTCTTTCTTTCAGGCATTACCTTACTGATCTGATTTTAAATTGTATAGCCTGTTACATACACAATTTTTCCCAAATATCAACCAATTATTAAAAAGAAATTGTCAAACTTAGATCCTAAACTAATACATTGTTCAGGGGGACCCTCACTATGATTGGTTTCTTGCTCTAATTCTGGGAGAATATGAATTACCCTTCACTGAAAATGTTCACCTGTTACCACTGCACTTGAATCACAATGTCGGTGACTACTCAGGAGTCACCCGCCCATTCTCTGACACCAAAAGCAGCTTCCACCACTGTGTGGGTTGAATACAACAGTTTCAACTGTATACATCCTAGGAAAAGGATGCTGGTGGAATGAGTAGCTGAACGGCACCCGGCAGTCTGCCCACAAATTGAGAGTGTGAAAACAGAAATGATGACGTGCTGCTGAAAGTCTTCATGCATCCTGGTGCATTCTAGGGTTTTGTTAAGTAAGTGCATGCACCACCATTCTTGTATTCTTGTAGATGTGTCCGTCACACATGCTCACTCCTGGCCTTTGCACAATAAACAGTCGAGGCAAATGACACATCTTACTAGGGCTTTATGCTGCTGTACACACTCATAAAATGACACAGTGATTGTCAGTTACGCCCATTAGGACAATCCTGTAGTTACTAGCTATACCCTTCGTCACAACACATAGCTTGTTTACTGCAGTAAACCTCTTCCAAGAAGACCCACATCAGGGACAGCCATTGGAATACCCCAACGACATAGCCTAGCAAACCTCCTCTACCTACTTGAGACAGAGACAGAACAAACCAGCAATATCAGCTGACAAGACTACCAACAGACTGAGCCCAAACTTGCACCTGACAACCCTCTACACCCATTACACCACAAGACACCCGGACCAAAGCAAAAGCCAACTCTGCATCAACAAACAGAAATAAAGACCAACAAAAACACTCGAGCTCAAAATGCTGCACAAACGAACTGGACCTAAGGAAAACAAAGAGCAGAAAGATCAAACACAACTGAACACCACCGACGACTCACAACAACTACAGAACACACTCCCACAGACAGGAACGACAACAGAACCAACGCTGAAAGAAGAGAAAAATACCTCTACCTAACTCCATACCTCGCAAAGAACCAGCCACCAGAAAGAGCCAACCCAACGTACAAATCAACAACAGCAGGCAACCAAACACAACCAGGCAGAAGAAGAACGGACAACGCTAGAAATAACAAGAACATAATCGACGCACCTATTAATTGATTGCACTGACATACATGCAGTGTCTCTTTCCTAAAACATCAATGTTCTTTATGTTTGCCTCTTTTGGATGAATTCTGTTTTATGTAACTGTTTACATTTTCCCCAAAAGATACACATCCCATCCTTTGAAAACCTCATAAACACAAACTCTTCCATGACTGTCAGAACATAACTGTGATCCCACCTGTCATTGGTTGCAGCATGGCCTCCCCGATCTTTATGAGCTGCTGATAGATCTGGATGGACAGGTCGCTCAGGACCTGGCGGTACTCTGTGAGATCAAAGTTGGCGAGGCAGTGCTCATTCTGCTTCGATGAGTTCTTGGTCATGAAGCCCTGCAAAAGAGATAATCTATCATTTTAGAATGTCAAGCAGAGTGCAAAAGCCAGCATAACAAACACACTGGGTGCCCTTCCACCCAACTATTATTCAATGTAACCTCCTGTACATTTTTGCTGTTGAATATAGATCTCCAATATCACCATTGCTCTCTGTGTGTAGTAGCCAGTGCTTTGATTAATATTTTAATACGTTTTGACATCTGTGCACAGGCTGCTGATACAGGTTCAAATCCCGGCAGGGCCATCTCAGCCTTTCATCCTTCCGAGGTCGATAAATTGAGTACTATGCAGTGGGATAATAATATCAACTGTTATTTCAGCGCTTAGATGTCCTTCGGTTTGTAGCGCTATATGATACTAGATATTATAATTATAATTATTATTATTATTTTAAATGTATTGTAGTGTATTTGGTTAATCAAAACCTTAAACACTTACAAGGAAAACAAATTATCATTCTTACATTCAAATAACAATTCAGAACCACACTGAACATATAGCAAAGCATATTACATCAGCTTGCAGTTCACTACATTACAAGCATTACAATTAGTAACATAAATTATATCCACTTATAAAACATTCCAATTTATTATCTAATCTTTCCTTCCTTGATTCTGCTTATAATCTACCAAAGATTCAGTTAAAAAAAAGTTCTAAACGTTTTTCTAAAAATAATATGGGAACTAAATCTGATATTTCATACTTCAAAACAATTTAAAAAAACATGTCAAAGCCCCTCTTAAAGCAGCTCTGTACGAGGCAATAGGGAAAATAAATTCTTACTCTCCATTTCCTTATTCATATCTCCAAATTCAATTTTCCCCATTCTAAGAGGATTCTTTTCCAAATATAAAAAGCTGCTCCTACATACACCAAGGGTTCTGCCATGTAAATTGATCACCAAAATTGTTCAGACTTGATCATCCTCCTATCATAGACCAATTACCTATAACCTTTTGTATACCAATCCTCTCATTTTTCACAGGCTGTTAATACATGCCTAGCAGTCTCGATCTCCAAATTGCAAAGTCTGCACATCCTTTTTTCCATGGCAATTCCCCTCCAAGCTCCCACATATTCAAAGCAGGGTAAGATATTAAAGCTATAATAAATAATTACGAGGTTTCCAAGGCTTCATTCCTAGCAAGCAATAATGTTCATATCTGCTTTTTGTAGCTAAACAATCTAAGTTGTTTATTATGTCCCATTGTAAAGCCTTCTTTTTTAAAATTGTATATAGACCATTCACATCTTCTGTATTTTTTGGTAATTTCATGTTAATATCATTTAGAAAATCGTGGAGGTGTCTGGCAAATCTTTTGTAAACTCATTCATTGGTACACTCGTATTCATGCACAAACCTATCATATTCATCAGACTATCTTCCTTATTCTCAACCATTTTTAATTTTATATATAATTTACAAAGTCAAATTTTCCATAACGTCATCAAAGAAGTGAGGCCTAATTCACACCTAATGGCCCAATAGGAGTAGAGCTAGCTAGTCTCAAGGTCGGTTTCCATAGTTTTCCTTTGATTTTACTCAAATCATTAGTGAATCTGGATGGAACCATTTCCAGCACATCCAAAGCACCAGGTATTATGCAAGTCCAATATATCTCCACCAGTCCCTCCCCTCAATAGAGTAACTACCCTTAGTGGACATATGCTCTGATGACATTCCACTTTTTTACCACTTTTTTCACTCATAATGACATCGGGGGTTGTTTCTCACCAACATTCCCAAATATGGGTATGTTTCCACTACTTCAATAATTTGGGTATCAATTTTCCATCTGAATTTACATTTTTCTTTCTTTCCTCCCTTCCCTCTAAATATGAGTAGTTGTGTTTTCCCAGCATTAATACTCAGATTATTCTCTTTAGCATAAAGATAGAGATAAAAATAATATGAGCCCTGCATATTTGGCTGAAGGCAATGCCGAAACAAACTAGCCTGGAAAAAGTAAAGAAGATGTCTCTTTAAGAAGACACATGCACTTAACTGAGACGAGTGGAGAACCATGGAGAAGCAGAGAGTATTGTACGCCGGGGAAGTCCCCTGACGTGATCACGCCTTGGAGAGGTGAACCTGAGGCGAGCTGCTGGGCCTGCAACTTTGGAGAAAGCAAAGAATGCCATTCTGATACGTATCCCACAACTGAGAATCCATTGGGAACCAGTAGAGCAAAATTCGATACCAGGTGGTGGCAGGACCAAGGCCATATCGTGGTGGTCAGGACGCCCAACGAATTATGTCGAAACCATCAGTGGAGGGAACGCGAACAGATTCCTAGCACCCGCGTCGAGATGCGGCAGCAGCCATAGGAGAAGCTGGGAACAGGAGATCGGTGAAACCGAGGAATGAGAAGGCAAACACTGAAGAGGGATACACAAGTGACTGCAACGTTCCCCTGCAGGAAACAGGGAGAACAGGAGAAGCAGGAGTCTGCCCGTGCAACGTTATATGGACAGGAAAACTCATCCCAGTAATAACAATGAGATACTAAACATGAGAGTGTTGAACTGGAACTCTGCTAAGCATATAAAGATAAGAGGTCATAACCCTGTGTGTAGATAAAGACTGGGAACAAAGACCAATGAAAGAAGAGAAAATACCCATGAGTCCAAAAATGAAGAATGGAGAAAGCATGACATAACATCCTGTAATAAAGAAGAGGAGATAAGACTATCAAGTGAACAAGATACTTACAGAGAGCGAACACAGGAGGGGAAAGATACCAAAGTGGATCAAACCACATCCAAACTGAGAAAGCCTGGATTAACAGACTGTGAGTGCTCCAAATGTTAAATAAAGAGTGTGAGGAAGTATCACAAGGAAAACTGTCACAGACACATTACTAAAGAGAGTGCAAGCCCCAAGAATATTGTGGAAGAGCTACAAGAATTAATCAATGAGATATCCCGAGACTATTATAGAAGATTGTGTTAGGAAAGAAGTAAAAGAAAGAGAGACATTGATATAAAGAGACTAACAGAAGATAACAGGATACCAGGGGAATTAAGCCATTCTGCTGGCCCCTCATTTAAGTTGGTTGTATTAGTTTGTATGGTCAGGGAAATTATATTTGGAGGGAGGACATTATTTATTTTTTTAGATTTCCTGACAACAGACAAGCAACTTTAGTTCCTTGAGATAGGCAGGGAAATCCCTCTAGCAGTGGGAAAGATAGGCTTTCTTATAAACTTATTAAAAGCAAGTAAGAATGTCCTTAACATGGTCGACTCCTTTGTCTGACCCGCCAAAGGTAGCAGAGGAGAGCAGTCAAGGCTATTCTCAAGAGAGTGTGAGTCGGTCTGAGGTCCACAATGAGTCCACACAGTGAAGCGCACAATAATTCAATTTAGACCGGTAAGTACAAAAATACTTTATTTATTATAGGCCCAAAACACACACTAGGAAGTGAAACAAGCAGGTGATAATATTACACAACACTAAATTATCTCTCTATATATAAAATAAGAAGTCCTGACTGACAGATTGACTGCCTCATCAACGCCCAGCTCAAAACGTTTACCTAGGGACGTGAAATTTTGAAGGTACATTGTTTTCATGACCTAGGCACCCACTAAGGAAGGATTTCTGGAAAATCTGTCACTAATGGGGTTAAAAGAGGGAGGTTAATTTTTGACTGACTCAACAACACCCAGCTCAAACCGTTCAACCTAGGAAGGTGGAATTTGGAAAGTACATTGTTTTCATGACGTAGGTACCCACTAGGGAAGGATTTTGGGAAATTCCGTCCCTACGAGGTTGATAAGAAGAGGGGTGCATTTTTTATGAGGATACCTATATCTTAAAAACAGAAGATGTTACAGACGTGAACATTGATATTTAGATTCTTCTTCAAAAATAGAGAAACACGTGTTTTACCATTTTCCAAAAATCCAGTTACGGGAGGTGGAAAAGGGGGGTGCATTATTTTTTAAAGATACCCATATCTCACAAACAGTAGATGTTAGTTAAGTAAAAATTCACATTTTAAATCTTCATTATAAAGTACGTTTCCGAACTGCTGCCCAAAATTGGTAACAGAGAGTATCCCGTATTTGAGAGCAAAAATGTCATCACTTCAAGACTTCAGTTCCCCTTAAAGGTTTGTTTCGCCACAACCATCAACAAATCTCAGGGGCAGACTTTAAAGGTAGCAGAATTGAATTTAGGGAAGACTGCTTCTCACATGGGCATATTTATGTGGCCTGTCCCAGAGTGAGTTCACCTAACTCTCAGGTAATCCTACCACCTGAAGGGAGAACTACAAATGTAGTTTACAAAGAAGTACTCAAAGAGTTTTCTTTGTAGGTTGCAGATGCCAAATAAGTAATTTTATTTTTTGTCTTCTCATTGTCTGTTTGTAATTACAACACAAGAACATTTCTCGACGCACATCAATGGACCAACTATCTTTGTTTTGTAGCCAATAAGCCCATACTAAGGTCCTCTATAAACATTTCTTACTACGTTAAGACATCAACCTGTAAATTATATTTTGGACAGTTTGATAATAAAACTCATGTGTCATTTGAAAACAATTGTACCAAATCTCCAAATCCATCTGAGCGAGTCGCGGGCAACAGCTAGTATATATATATACAGTCATCTTTACGTTCTTTGGAATGCTTTCAATAACTTATTCATCAAAAAGGGATTTAAGTAGTGAGGTAGTAGAATGGAACCAAGTGATAGGAAATACACCCTAACTTTATAAATCCAATACGTAGAATGAGTGGGGCCTTGTGCCCAAAAGTCACAAAGCTTCTTCTTAGAAAAAGAGTATGTTAAAGGAAGAGTTGTTGTGTTGGTGAAATGTTCCAGAAGACATTCAACAAAGTTACTGGCAGATAAAGTTGTATTCCTATATTTTGGATACAGTGGCTTTTAGACTTGATGATCAAATAGGATAAGATTGGAATAACCTAAGTCTACTCTAAGGTTTATTCTCAGGTGACCGGGGGGGACAAATGCTTTGCGTTTCCTTGCTCCGTGACTCCTGGGGGTCGCTGGAGGAAGGATTTCCTGCCTTTGGTTCCAGTGAGAGGTGCCCAGGAGCTGAGGGTGCAAGGTTTCTTCTCGTCGGTTCCGGTATCAGGTAATATTATCCCCATATATATGGTTGCCGTACATAATATCGCTGGGAAAAGGTTGTGGCGATATTATATGGGTGACCATATATAAGGGGATAGGGGCAGCAAAAAGAAGAAAAAGAAAATTAAGAATAATAAAGGGTTTGGAGGTTGCGGGGGTGTCCCCCCCGCATGTTCCATGCAATAATGTCCCCACAAAAAACAGCCATTTTTCGGCGACATTTTTGCATGGCGATATTTTTGAGGGGACATTATTACATGGAGCAGAGTGCAACCCCTGGCGAGGAAGAAATTCAGAAGGCACCAAGGCAGACCTCTTCAGGACATTTCACCTGACAAGGAAAGGCGAGTTCCAGCAACGGCCACTGCATACAGGAGACAGCAAGCCTCTTTCCAGTGCAGTTGAAGAAGACCTTTTCGAGCAGGAGCCCTTGAAGCTGGGAGGCTTAAATTCGTCAGGAAGGTGTCTTACAACACAAGCTAGCGGCCACTGGAGTTGCAAAATGGTTGCAGGAGTCATCTCCTTATCTAAGATTCTGCCTTGAAGCAAGTCCAAGCCCACCAATGGTAAGGACCTGCGCCATTCAAACATCCAGCAGTTATCCAATCAGGGACCACTGTGAGTTTATTTCAGGCACCACAGATGTGGAGTGGGACCAGACAGGCTTTCCCGGGCATGTGCATAGCCTTATATGTGATTTCCTGACCTGCAAAGCAGGAAGAAGGCCAAACAACATATGGCCAAAGAACAAGCGAGAATCTCGTGGCATGGTTAATTTAGGGCGCTTGCCATGTACAGTAGCCATATGTGGTAAACGGGAATGTGCGCACTGCACTTTACGCAAAAATGGTAAAAATGATTTGCTGCCACCAGCGTGTCTTTAGGCACATATGAAAGTGAAAGTGATCACAACTCCCAAGTGTAAAAGACTAGGGTGATACAAATGTATCCCAACTGCACTCAGGGCCGTCGCTGGGGGGGGGCTAGAGGGGCTCTCACCCCGGATCCTTTGCTTGTAGCGCTGGATGAAGATCACAGGGCTACAAGCGAAGGCTAGCCCCGTGCCCGAACATCCGAACATTATTTTTGCTGCTGCCTCCCGCCTGGCCTGCAGAGCTGGAAAGGCGGGTGGCCGGCACAATGGTAGACACACACAACAGGCAGGTCAGGAGGCAGCAACGTTTGTGATTTATATCAAAAATGTGAGTGACACGAACATAGCTGCCTCCTGGCCCTGCCTGGGCTGCTACTCGTGCTGCAGCCTCGTGACAGTCTACGCTTGCGCAGCAGGGAGCCGAGCCACTGCCCAGGCACAAACGCACGTGCCCTGGGTCTTTCCCTGCATGCGCACTTGCGCAGAACAAGGCAGTAGCAGGTCGCGGCCAGCCTTGTGCCTGCAGACACTGGTACATATTCCCAGTCCCTGCTGCGAGGAACGTGAGCTCACGAATCTGATGACACCAGTCACCACCAACTCCTGTTTGACCCCCCCAGCCAAGTCACCTACCCGCCCCCCACCCCTGTGAAGCTTCAGTGCACTAGCAGCCGACTCCGAGCCCCATGCCGGCGGCGGCATGTGCGCCGGTGCAGGCGCTAAGGTAGGTGTGTGTCGCTGTGCCGGTATTGGGCGACCGTCATGTCGTAGGGCCATGACATAACTATGATTGGTTATGTTTCACTCAGTGTGAATATAGATCATTAGGAGTGGCGCTGCAAACGCATGGATCAGTGGCAGTGCAGCTGCTCCTAACTTGTCTGAGGGGCTTCAATCACCCGATTATCGTTAAGCAATGCGCGGGATGTGTTTTTTTCTTTGGCGGCCAATAGATTTATCATTGTGCAAAGTTGCAAACTGTCTATTGGGCGGCGCTTTCAGTAGAGAACTGAAAATCGATAGGCCAGGCCGTGCACCTCCGAGGCTCTCCCTCCGTCTTGCTCAGAGCAAACAGCTGGGAGGCTTCTCCAGCTTATAGTGGCACAACCCCAACCATCAGCACAGCATAAAGGAACGGAACACGCAGGGATTCAAAATCAATGGCAACACATACGCAGTAGTGTTCTTTTTCCAAACGATGAGTCAGCTATGCCGTATGTGTATAATTTTGACTATATGGGGCTGCATTCTACAGATAACCTGTCATTTGGTCAATACATCAAACTTTCTACGAGAATGCAGCCATAGGGACATATATGCTCTAGCATAAAACATGAAAGTGCACTTGTTAAACTTAATGTTAGCAATTCACGCCACTGGCAGTGGTTTGCTCGGTGCGGCTATTGGCCGCATCATTCAGTGTCTACAAAGTGCTAGGATTACTCCAATCAGCACCGAGCTGTGCCACCTACATGGCACTGGGCTTGATTTTTTGGAAGAGTGCATTGGTATAGTATAGCATCTATGCTTTATGTTTAAACTTTAGGAAATGAATATGCATTGCTAAGCTAAGTGCTACTGAAAGCTTTGTGTTCAAGTGGAAATGCACCTGCAGGTCCGTGTTAATTGTGTGTAAGAAACAACGGTGTCAATGTGCACAGTGATGTTAACAAAGTGTCAGCACGAAGCACTTTCGAGAAACACAGGATAAAGGAAATTACATTTCTTATTCGGAATACATTTATCTGGGTATCCAGTGATGTTACCGAAAAGAAGGCACCAAATGATTGTTTAAAAAATACCAAAAACTAAATATATATAGGGGTGGGTGAACATGTTAAAAGGTCTGTGGGGTGGTTCGCGGTGGGGTTGGAAGTAGGGGGAAACGGGTGGTTCGAGGGGGACCACACTAATTTTTGAAAAAAGTGTAATTTCGATATTTCCTTTTCGGTCAAATTTCATTCCTTAAAATTCTTTTCGCTGAAATCACACGGGGCCCTTATTGATTGTCCACTATTAATGTGTTGAGGGCTAAATCATTCATCAAAGGCGAGTAAGTAAGATGTGGTCCCTTGCCAAAGGCAACCAGTTCAAATACTCTTAGCGCCCAGAAGGAGACAGTGGGCAGGCAGGCAGGCAGTGGCTCTGTTGCCTGTTTCCCGCATTTCAAGGTTATGATAATGGTTTAACATCAATAATACACAGTCAAGTAGCATCCAAGTGAAATCGGATGTGTTGTATATCTGTTACGCATTGTATGTATGTATATTTTGGACTCAGGACTGTTTGTTTGATATTATACTTTAATGGCTGTATTTTACCACCAATGGAATGCCTCGGGAGGATAGCTCAGGCCGTGCTCGCCTTACGGAGCAACACAGGTTCGATTCCTGGGTTTGGCTTTAGAAACCAGCATTAAGCGCGTTATACATAACTTACCATATCTATAAAGTTTATACTGAGGGATTGAGTGACACTACACTGATTCATAGGGTCTTTTCCAGCTGTGGGAACAGGACATGGGCAACCACTGGCCTTACAGTTGTAGCCAGGCACCTATCCCCGATCTCCTAAGAATTCACATCTTCCTGATTTATTTATTTATTTGCATTTCTAAAGCGCTCACACAGCCCGGCATCAAGGCGCTGTTACAGATTTTGTTGTTGTTGTCTTAGTTGCATATATGATATATCAAACTCGACTAGTGTTAAGTCTGAAAAACCAGGAAAGAAATCAGACATGTACGAGATGATAGCACGTGCAACCCTGGGATCTGGTTCTCTACTTTCATCTGCAGAATGAGACCAGTTTGAGCTTTGCACAGAAATGAAAGAAGTTTGGGGGGGGAGGGGAGTTGGAACATTCCAACACTGCATGGGAAGGTCCTGTCAGAGTCAGGTTGCAATGCAGTGGGAGAGTCGAGCCTGCAGACTTTGCAGATCCTTCTAGAAGCTGCCATGTGCTTGGCATGAAAGGCGTCCAGTCTATGATTGCAGAGATCATGGATTTGTTTGGCTTCGCTGCAGGCAGAACATCACCCTTCACATATGTGTAAGTGAGGCATCTGATCTTAAAAGATGCTCCAGGGTGATGCAGAAGCAGTGCCATTTTCTGATGTAGTTGGTTCTGAACCCAACCATGATTACATTTAAACACAAAATGGAGACAAAAAAAAACGAGCTTTGGCAACGCCAATAGTTTTGGCATTTACTGCTGTTTGCATATGCATTTATAAGCACTAGGGTGCAAAGGCGAGAGTGCAAAGTTTCAAGGTAGGATACTAAGGGATTCAGGTGTGCAAGAGAGTGAGAAAGGGATAGAGAAAGGGAGGAAACGATTAACAGAGGGTGCCATTGGTAAGCAAGAGGAAATATGAGCGAGCTGGGTCTGTCGCTCAGTGGACTAGAGGGGCCTGTGTTTGACCTCGTGGTCACAGGTTCAAATCTCAGCAGGCCCCCTCCGTCTCCTTCATCCTTCCATGTGCAAATTACAAATACATCTGGTATGTCAGGAAGGATGTGAAAAGTAAGGGCTGTGAGAATTGGAGAAGATGGAATGGTTGTGCAAGAGGTGATATCTTCAACAGTGTTGGGGGAGGAGGAGAGTAAAGGATGCAAAGTGTGAAAGCATGCAGAGAAAGGGTGTGTGACAGAGCGCCGAGGGCAAGACAGCGCAGAGTGAGAGACAGGGCACAGAGTGAGTGATTGCACACAGAGTACAGTGAGAGTGACAGTGCAATGGGAGAGAGTGACAGCACAAAGTGAGAGAAAATGATAGTGCATGGTGAGAGTATCTCAGAGCATACCTGTATAATAATAAGGACCTGCCATTTACTGCCCACCACAGAGGTATTTGGCTGTTTACACATGGAACCTTGTTTTAATGTCACAAGAGTGCGCTATGGTAGGCAAGGCAGAGGAAGTCCTTGTGGTGTTATTTCTGTGATGTCACTTCTGAAGATGTAGAATGCATATGCCTTCAATGGGTCTGGACAGGTTATGCATCTCTGGGCCTCAAATTCCTGGACAGCCCTGTAGAAAATGGATGGTATACAATCATCCTAGTCAGATACATGCTTTATTTCGTGCTGTCTGCATGTTGCGTTCCCTTCGTCACTCATGTTAATTTCGACAGGATATGTAGGAGTGGGGGGTTGAAACGCAAACAATGCAGTATTACATAGCACTACTGGATGAATGTTCAGGTTTTGGGGTGGCAAATCTTCCAAATGAGCATGAGCACTTTGAGCAGTATAGTTTGCAATATTAACGCTTGAAATTGTAACGTGGCGCGCACGTTCCTGATCATGTAGTTATGTGAAGTCCAAACTTGCAATGGGCTCTAGCCCCGGATCTTTTACAAACCTAGCAACGCCCCTGACTGTACTGCATTGTAAGATGCTGTGTGTACTGTTAAAAAGTTACAAAAAAGATAAAAGGTAAAAAGACAAAAGGGAAACAGATCAGTTTACCCATAACAAAATGAGCAAAAGGCCAGGGACGTGAAGATGAAGGTTTCACTTCCCTGTACAAAGTCCGCACAGGTCCAAAAACAAAAGCAAAACGGTTGGGGGGGTCCATAGAAATATGGAGGGTAAGTTGCTTAAAGAGAAATCTCCCCTAACGCTTCAGACCTCCGTTTTTAAAGTGTGAGATTAAAACAACGGACAGTCAGATGAATTTATTGTAATCACAATCTACGCACAAGCAGTGGAGTGGGTGACTCAGGGAGATGCGCAGGGGTAAAACAGTGGCCAAGAGCAAATGTAAGAACGTATCTGAGGCTTTACAAATTGAAGTCATGACTTCCTGGCTCCTATTTTATTTACCTTTCTGGTTGTCTTTTCTGAACTTAAAATCATCCTTCACTCAAGCACTGATTCAGCAATTCGACCCGGTAATTGTCTGTGCAAACGCAGGTCAAGCGCACTGCTGCCAAAAGGTGCAACCTCACTTTCCTCAGTGGATAGACCACAGGCTAAATGGGAGAGGTCATGTTAAACAGCCACCAATGGGTGTGGGCGTACACTGGTAGGTTTGGGTCCTCAAGTTCATAACACACAAAAGATGTAATAACACCTGCCTACTACAAATCTTGATTGTTGGTCTATCATCCTGTGATAGAGCCTAGGAGGAACATGAGGTTAGACTCCACTGACTAACAAAGCAACAACAACAAAAAACAGACTGATATTATTAGAATTGAAGCCTTCTGTCCCATACAGACTACAAAGACCCAATAATATCAACTGCAAGTCAGTGGGCTGTAGAAACGGTGGCAACTTTGAAGGAGCACTGGCACAGAACACTTGCCATTTAGGATTCAATGTGCTTTTACGTTGCACTGAACCTCGCAGGAAAGAGGAATCCCATGCTACGGGCCGGTAGAAGGTCTGGTTATGTGTCATAAAGCCAGAGTGGCCCCCTTTATCAATATGTTTGTAAATTGCCCAAGGCTGGTAAATACAGTGGAAAAACATCACAGATGGTGATTGACAGCATTTTCATAGTGAAGCGGGGTTGGCTGAGGGGAGCCCATTCCTCGGAAAGGAACAGGGACGGCAAGTTTCAATCTTTACTCCAGATATTGAGTGACCTTATTATGAACTCCTTGTAATATCAGTGAAAGCGAGCAGTAACTGACTGCATTCTAAAGCCAATTGCAGCCATTGGGAGAGAAGATCTAAAAACTGGACACATGACCTTCTCCCAATACCTTTTCCAAACATTAAGGCCTTGAGGCTTGACTGGCCATTATTGAAGAAGATGTTTGTGAACATATTTCTTTTTTATTTACTTGGGCCCAGCCAACCAAGTTGATAAACACTGCATTCAAGAGGTTTTAATTGATGAAGGTGTAAGTGAAAAGAAAATGTGTCTTGCCCTGCATTAAACCTTTGATTTAGTTTTTCTACAGATTCTTCCTTTCTTTCCAATTTACTCTTAAAGAAGTTTTATGGGACTTCCTAGCATTTAGTTTTGCTGAGTATTACACGCAATTAAAATGAATTCTTTTAAACTGATATTTCCCAAAGACTACCTAACATGCTGCCTACTATGGAACAAGGGTTGTGATAAAGTATAAATAAAGTTAGAGATCAATTGGGATAAACAGTTTTATGATAGATGTAATGCTTGTCAGACAGATGTGCTTACCAATACCCTCCTATGTCACAGGATTTCATCTGGGATCAACAAGGCTGCCCAGACGGTGTTTCAGAATTCACCACTTTCATAAAAGCGATTGATGACAAGATTTGGCAACTCAAAATTAAAGGGAATCTTGCTGAACAAAAACAAAGGTCAGAATGCTTTTTTCCCAGCAGTGGGGTTTGGGCACTTGCTCCTCTGAAACCTCCTCTCTCCCAATGTTGCTACTGTGGTGTGAAGGCATCTTGGTTTTACTGGACTCAGAAGCAAGTGTCCCAGTCTGTACAGTCGCAAAAGGGGTTCCCTCAGAACTATCTGGGGTTGCATGCTTTAGTGTGACCTGTACATTTCTTCTTGGTTTCAGGTAGAAATGGGATGCGCCAATATTATCTTGCTAAGTCTTGCCAGGGTCAGTGGAGTGTGCCAAATCTGCCGCCCCCCCCAGACGTCTATGCACTGCAGCACTTTGATTGTCCTCTGCTGTGTAAGGGGACCACGGTGTGGTGGCCAGGGTATACTCCCCATTTGCACCGAGGGACAGGGCTGAGCCAATCAGGTAGTTGGAACAGCGTGTGAGAACACACTGTGTAGCACACGCTGTTTCCAGACACCTGAGGCCCTTCCCCGGGATGCACTATCTTGATTGTGGGGATCCTCTCCTAGTTTCCTCCCCACGTCCCCACCCTTCCCCCACTCACAAAAACATAACATACCCTTTCCACAACCTACTTCACACTTACCTGCTGGACCAGAGCTTTCTGCTCTGGTCGAGATGCTCCTCCTGCCCATGGGTGCCATAGAAATGGGAAAGGGGCTACGTCCCCTTTCCCATGATGGCGGTCATCTTGTTTCTCTATTTTTTTTACAGGAGGTTGCGATCGTGCAATACATGCGCAGCCCATTTCCTGTATAAAAAAATAAATAATTAAACCGTTTGCACCCCGGATGAACCTCAAGGTGCGAATGGCTATCAACCTCTTGTCGGGGGTCAACATGGCCGGTAAGGGCCCACAACCCCCAACAAGATCCGTTCGGGCCTGCCTAGTATCCGGTCGGGTGGCCGTTACCCGCCATGTCTGCCTCCCGATGCAGGGGTGATTGCCATATACCGCCCCTGGGCCTATCATCCTCCTGATTGTCGTGGCACTTGACCATCTGAGTTACTACCTTGCCAATTCAGAACAGGACAGGGGACTTCATCACAGATGCCATAACATTTCACAACTCATCCATAATTAGGGTTGGGTGGCACTAATCTGTGCAAGTGGTATGAGCAGTAATAGGGTGAAAAATACATAACATTCATAAAGATACATAAGCAGCAGTCTGCAGCCTTTCGCTCACCAGATGTTTTGAACTGCAAGGCTCATCAGCACTACTCATCATAACCAATGCTGTGGGATCATGGGAGTTGTAGTCTAAATCATATAGAGATTCGAAGGCTTCAGACCTCTGACCTACAGCATAACAATTCAGCTACATTGCCTCTTTTGTGTAAGATGTTCAATAAGGGGAGGAACAGAATGTACAGAGTTGCAAGAGGACAATTATATAGGGTTTTAACAAGATATCCGTGAGGTGATACTTGACGCTGCATTTGTCGTCATGTGGGAGAAATCCACTTTATCACTTTAGGCTAGCTGATTGCCCTGATAAAAGCACTCATTGAAGCCCAGGTCTACGCTGCTTACCTCGTCTCCACTGTACTGTTTGAGGCAATGCAGGAGGCGACTGGTGTTTGCTAACCAGAAAGATGTCATTTGGAAGTCATCGCTGTGCTTCTATACGGGAAAGGGAAAATATTTGGTTATGAAACCTTTAACAAATTCATCCAAGACTATCAAAAAGACAGGTTTAAAACACAGTGGGCGGTGTCTACTTAGCACATGGTAAGCACATTTTTCTCATTGTGTCTAAGATGAACCTATTTGAAATGAAAGGCACAGGGGTGACAGTATCGCCACAAAGAGCACACGAGGAGCCAGTGAAATCGTTGCGCCTGGTACGTGAAATTAAAACACTGTTCCGCAAACATGCTGAAGTGCTATCATAATCAGCTACATTTACAAATTACACAGAGTGAATGAAAAGTTTACTGTGCACATTTATTGACAAATATGATTTAAAATAGCAAATGACATCCTCCTCCCAGAGATTCAATAAACAAGGCATATGGGGGCTGTCATATTATATGGCAAAATTTGCAGCATGGCACACCCGCATATTTGCGTTCCTCTCTGGCAAAGCTAATCTTATGAAGCCTGAGAGGATTCCTAAGAAAGAAACAGGAAGGGAGTCCATGAGTGTACTGGGAACAACAATACAGACCAATCTGGATCTCAAGTGCATCAACACAGCTGCACATTACAATGAAAGACTTTCCTTCTTAATGAGTCATATTGCAGCTAACGGTACAGTGAGGGGATTCTCCTGCACTCCTTCGAGGGACCAGGGCCTACCAACCATCACACTATGGCCTCCTGATTGAAGCCGCCTGCACAACCCTTGAACTGGGTGAGGCCTCCAGATGTCTATTTTGGGAATCTTGTTTATTCTGAACTCAGATTCTGTAGTGATGAGAAAGCAAGAGAAAAATGAACCAGTGTTCCGGAAATAAAGATGGAGCAGGGTTCCCTCTGGGAAGCATATATCAATGCAGAACACCTTCCAAAAGGAGGATATCAGCTTGGCTCAGAATCTGTTCTTTTGCTTCGCAGTCCATGCTCATTGAACTTAGTCAGAATCCCAGATTTAAAAAAAACAAGTCTGAGAGTGAATATTCCGGCGGGGATTTCTTCTACGGCGCAAGTGTAATTAGGCTGCTGCAAGTGACCACCTTGCAGGGATGACCACACCCAGCAGAAGCATTTGGCCTTACCTTGAGGACCTTCTTGATGCCATTGATGGTGGTGGTGAGCAGAGAGTGCACCTTCTGGTCGTCGTTGATATGATCGGCATGCCGGATGCACATGAAGAGGATGTAGGCTGGGAGGCAGGGAACTGTGGCAGACACCTGCTGAGGCTTCAGATCTGCAAAAGGGAAAGACATAACCAACCGTCTTAGACTTTGAAGATAGAAATCAACCATCGTAGAATTTGAATACAGACATAACCAACCGTCTTAGACTTTGAACACAGAAATCAACCATCGTAGAATTTGAAGCCAGACATAACCAACCGTCTTAGACTTTGAAGATAGAAATCAACCATCGTAGAATTTGAAGACAGACATAACCAACCGTCTTAGACTTTGAGGACAGAAATGAACCATCGTAGAATTTGAAGACAGGTACAAGTCCTACTCTCTTTATAAAGGAAGTGCAAGTTGCTTAACAATGTAACAGAAGCACGTTCCTTATTTGTTACTTGAATCCGTAATGTCCTGCTGGTAGCTAATAAATGCATACACGTCCTTCACTCAGCTGAGTTTTCCAGTGCACTCAAACCGATGGTAGCTGCCGCCTGCTCCTATTAAATCTCAGATAATCTCATGACATGAAGAGTCTATACTTTATATGTTAATGTCCTGTTCCAGATCTTGCGTTCTGCATTTTTATTGCCGGCAATCTAGCATCAGCATAATGACATATGTACTAAGGACCATATTGTAGTAGGGACTTCTTGACATTTTGATCAAAACCTACCACTTATGTTTGGCAGGCGGGGTCAATGGCACGTTTGTTAGTACGTGAAATGGCTGACGCGGTATTATACATAAAGCTTTCCCTGCCTTTAGTCTATTCTATGCTTCTAACAAAATACCTTACAAAAATACAGGGTACCTGTAACACTACTGGCCTTCCAGGTAAGACACAAAATATATATATAACATGGACCGAAGCTGTGAGGATGGAAAGAGACTGACTCACTAGATCATATACAAAAATATAAATGTATTTCAAAGTATGGGTGATGGAGTAAATGGCAAGGAGTGGAATTTATTTGAGAATTGAAATATGCAATGGAGATGCGAGTTCTGTCGAGTACAGCATTATTCATTTGAGATTTATAATTTTAAATACATTTATATTTTTGTATATGATCTAGTGAGTCAGTCTCTTTCCATCCTCACAGCTATGGTCCATGTTATATATATAATTTCTAACAAAATACCTAAATTTAGCTATCCAAACCCTTCTTTTTTTGACTGCGCTACTACCAAGAATGGGCTCATTGATACGTGTCCTTTTTTACAATCATGCATGCCAGACCCTTCATGAGCAATTGGTAGATACTGCTAAGGGTATTTCAAAAAGGGAAAGACGTTCATCGTTTTTAGGTTTAGATTTACAAGCATCCATTTTATCCCAATGACATATTACTTTTATCATATTCATAGGAACTGGAGTCCAAATATGTATTATTTTTATTATTACGATTATTATTATTTGAACAGTACGTTCCTCTTCTTTTGGCAAAAGATTTCTTTTTTTAAAGTTCATCCCATTTGATGCCCTAGAAACATCCATTGTGTACAGGTGCAATTAGCAGTTGTGGAAGATTGAGTTTCTTGGCTTTTGCTGCTGTGTAAACACATGCATTCATTACAGATGATAGATTCCAACCCCACTGATCACATGCTCTGGGGCATACCCAACTTTCTGGCCCAAACCTTGCATATTAAAAGGGCCTACATATTTTGTTATTGCTGCTTTTTTAAAAGTGTTTTATTCATTTTGCTTATTTTATATTTATTTTGATTTTGTTTATGTTACCATGTCTGATAATGTAACATTTATCATCCAAAGTTTTATTTTTGTAAGCGTTCTTACGGATATATTTGTTAGAATGTTTGGAAAGTGTGGTCACTTGGGGTTTGGGTTTTGTTTGGTTGAGGGCTGTAAAGTTCAACATTTACAGGAAGGTGAACTAAAGGAATGTAATAGTAATGCAACTCTGTGTGTTTTATGCCAATATTAAAGCAATTTCACGTGCATGATTGTTTGTAATGGAGGGTGGGATTAATGGGATTAATAGCAAAATGTAACACATTTATTGCACTGAGGGGCATGTTTATATTTCCATATTTTCTGTCACTTTTTATATGATGAGTTAAGGTTACATCATTGGTAGTTTTAAAGTAGAATTTTATTTTTTGTTGTCAACTATTTCAATGTGTTTACTGCTTCTTTAAACTTTAGTGTTGGTATTTCCAATATAAGTAGATTTCAACGATTAAAGGTAGAAATCTGGTTTTGCATTCTGGTTTTAAAATTTTTTTCTTAACACCTCTGTTGTATTTGAATTTTGCCTTTGTGCAGATTGCAAAAACCCTGACACATGACCCAGTCACTTTATGACTTAGGTACCGTTGTTGACCTTTGGAGCTCCACCTAGTGATTTGTGTTAATTTGTTAATGTTTTGTTATAGGTTCTGTTCCTTAGGTCGTATTGTGATGTGTGCGTGTATGGGGCAGGAGGAGGGAAGATAGCATTGCAGTGTTCATCACATTACGGATGCATCAGATTAGTATCTATCTATCTCTCTCTCTCTCTCTCTCTCTCTCTCTCTCTCTCTCTCTCTCTCTCTATCTCTCTCTCTCTCTATCTGTGTGTCTGTCTGTCTATCTATCTATCTATCTATCTATCTATCTATCTATCTATCTATCTTTGATAGATTTGAGCTCGATAACACACATTTTTGCTTGACTTTTATTCATTACGAGTCTTCTGTTTCATTGTATGCTTGTTCCTGCTCATAATATTGCACATTAGGATTGTTCTGCTTGTTCTCCTGCTTGTGATTGTAATATTATAAACATAATCTTCTAATTTATGTGCTTGTTGATAATATTACACATTACGAGCATTCGGTAAAATGTGTTAATTCCTGTTTTCTTACAACTTTATATCTCAATTTTGGCTAGTGAAGTTTTAAAAACTGTGTAAACAACTTCATAGTAAAGGTTACATGGGTATCAGAATTGAATCTAACAATTGCAGCTATCTATCTTTGGGCCTATCTTTTGGCCATCTATCTTCGGGCCTGTCTATGTATGGGCCTATCTGTCTTTGGCCTGGAATGAAGATTCTCATGGTATTGAGCTACTGGGGCGATGATGCACATGATAATGAGTGACTGAGGCAAGGGTGTGCATGGCCTTCCAAATTACCTTCTATCCCACACATCTGCTCACTTTTCTCCACCACCTCTGCCCTCCTCTCCTGCAACAATGTCTTCCTTTGCCTGCATGAACCCTAATGAGTTTCTTGACCTTCTCCTCAGGGCTAACTCTTCATTTTCCCTTATCGATCATCTATCTGCACACATTGTGAAACTCATAGCTCACAGTGTTGCTCCATATTTTGCTTCTCTCTTCAACTCCTAACTTGGGAGTGCCATTTTTCCATCACCCTACACATTGGCTACTGTCACCCCGATCCTCCAGAAACTTGGTCCAGATCACAACTGTCCTTCCAGCTTTCGTCATGTCTCTCTTCTACCTCACTATTCCAGAAACCAAGAGCATGTAGTTTTCAAATGACTCACTGAGTTCCTTGACACACACAACCTCCTGGATCCTCTTCAATATTGCTTCCTACATCTGCACTCTACTGAGCAAGCTCTCCTCAATGTCAGCAGCTATATCTCTTCCACTCATCATGCTAACTGCTCATCTATTCTTCTTCTTGACCTCTCTACTGCCTTTGATAACATCAACCATTCTGACTTTCTCTTAACACGATCCCTCCTAGGCATCAGGTACAAGGCCTTTGCTTGGTTTGCATCATATCTCGCTTCAGAAACTTCCAGGTGTCCTGGAACAGCATTACATACCCACTCATCCCCTTACTGTTGGTGTTCCTTAAGGGTAATTACTGAGTCCACTTCACTTCACTTCACTCTCTATACATCTGCCGTTGGCAACATGATCTCTTCCTATGGCTTCTCCTATCCACTCTTTGCCGATGACACTCAAAGCTTCTTCTTTGTTACCTCCTTATCTGATGAGCTACGGTCAAAAATGTCTAACTGTCTCTCTGTGATCAAATACTGGAGGGCATCTCACTCACCCATCCTCAACTCCACTAAGACCGTTCTCCATTTCAGATCCAAACAGGCTATCTCTTCCTCTACCCCTCTTCTATTCTTCTCTCCTGACTACCTTATACTACTCTGCTTCTTCTCAGAACCTTGGTGGTGCTTTCAACCCATCTCACAACTTCTTGCTCTTTGTCTCCAAATCTGCCACTGTGGCCGGATGTAATCTCTTCAACATGAAAAGAATTAGACAACTTTCTTTTTTCCTTCAACTCTACTAAGCACCTAATCTCCTCTTTAGTACTCTCTCAATCGGACTACTGTGCCAGTCTACTCTAGGGCCTTCACAACTATCCTTTTTCACCTCTCGACAAAGTCCTCAACCTAGCTGTCTGTTCACTCTTCAACCTTCCCCTTTTCATCTCCACCTCCCCAGCCAGTCATCAGTTAGGTCTATGAGACAGGGCAAAGTATAAACAGATTATCATCAACTTTAAAACTATACACAGGCTCGCCCCCACCCTACCTATCAACCAATCTCACTCTCTACTCTCCCCCTCGCTGCCTATGACATTCCTTGGCTGGCCTCCTTGCCACCTCTCATGCCCCTTGCGCTCCCTCTCGTTTGCGCACTCTTCCTCTTCTTGCTCCCCTAGCCTGGAATGCTCTTTCTCTACCTCTCTGCAGTACTCCCACTCCATCTGTATTTAAATCCAAATTCCTAGCTCTCCTCCTTTCTGAAGGACCACTTGCATGACATTCTATGCCACTACATCTCCCTGTTCTCCTCTCCTCCTACTTCTTTAAGACAGCCCCACAACACTTATCCCCCACCCCTTCATGCTAACCCTTAGCACTTCCTCCACTATCCCGTTCCTATATCATGCTCTACTGTCCTTGTATCTGGTTCATGTTTCTACCTCCCTTGCAACATCTGGTCTTATATCTACAGCCTCTCCCCACTGTTAAGGACACTGGTGCACTGCTCTGTAAATCAATGTCAAAGGTTTTGTTCCATGTTTCTACCAAAAATACTGTTTTCCCTGAAGTGTTCATTAAATAAATAATTAGGGACAGGGCCAGAATACTTGAGGCAATTAAATGAGGGATCAGGATGCGGATGGCAGCAGTAATGATGATAAGGTATTCGGATGTGTGTGGAAATGGTAATGAAGGGATTTTTACAAGAATGAGGGATGTGGTGATAATGAGGGACGTGGATGAGGGGTGCAGTGGTAATGAGGGACTTTGACAAGAGTGAGGGATGCAATGGTTTTGAGGGACTGTGATGAGGAGGAGGGATGCAGGATAATGAGCGATTGTGATAAGGATGGATTGTGGTGGTAATGTGGTTTGTGATTGTGATATCAATCCGCTGCCTACCTCAGTAGATATATATCCGCTGCCTACCTCAGTGGATGGGCACATAACCCTGCAATGCAAAAGACATAGCATCCCAATAATGAGAGGCCAGCAGGGCATTGGAAGGTTTGCATTGACGCCTCATATTATTGCACTAATGTAGTATACAGTGACTGAAAGGAAATCAGTCCTCTCTTGTCAGTCAGCGTGTTCTGCAGAGCAGGCAGGCCATCGGGTCATGTTCCTGTGTTGTGTTGTGTTGAGGGTGCAAGCAGGAATGTGAAATGTTAAATCAATGTTAATTTGAATGTATGAGCACATGCAAGTGGGTTGTCTGATCTTGTGCATGTATGCATTTCAGTGTATTTGCTGTACGAATGCACAGGTGGATGAGAGTGTGTATTCTGCATGAATGCATTGGTGAGTGAGAGAGTGTATGCATTATGTGTCGTGTGTGCTGTATGAGTGAGATGGTGTATCTATGTGGATGAAGGGGGAGCCACCCTTTCATTGTAGGGGTTGCTATTGGTGGCATTATTTTTTACGGGCGTGAAGAGTAAAGCAAACATGATAAGTGTTATTACATGGCTAGACTGGCCCACATTGGTGTTGCAGCCAGTCTGGCCATATTTTCTAACTGTGACATGGTATTTTGTCCTAAGCATTAAGGGTAAAGCAAACATGATAAGCAGTTTTATGTGGTTAGACTGGCCTATATTGGTACAGACAGTCTGGACATGTTTACTTACTATGTCATGATATCTGTTACTGGTAAAGTCAACAGGAGTATGTTCTTATATGGTAATACTATCATATATTGCTGCAGCCTGCAGGGACATGCATGGACACAGTCAACATGAACATTATTTTTATACTGGCATTTATTGTGGGCCAAGTCATTATGAATATGCTCCTGTTGGTGATTTGCACTTATTAGAGTTTTACATGTCCTACCATACAAAACGGATTTCAAATTGTGCTATAAAAAATGCCATTTTAATTCATTATTTTAAACATGCGCTAGGGGGTAGAACTACCTCCGAAACCCAGTTGGCTCGTTCGATCTCCCTCCCTGCATTTGGTCACTCCCACATAATCTAGAGAAACAGTTATGCTCTTCCACTTAAAAATGTCACCATCTGACACTGTTACGATTGCTCATTTCTGAAGTGTTTATTGGTTTGATTATGCTTGCATGAAATATTACACATATCAAGCTTCCTTATACGTGTGGTTGTGCTTGTTCTTACTATCACACATTAAACGTGTGAATTTTATTCATATGCTTTCGGTTGTTTCTAATATCACACCTTACTTGTTTACTATTTACTTTGGGGGCACTGGTCAGCTCCGAGTGTCCCCTTTCATGATTTTCCTGTATTATTTAATATAGCACACACCACTTTACAGTGAAGTGCTGCAGGGGTACTTTGCATCTTTTTTATTTTTTCTCTAATATCATTTGTGTTACCTTTTAGATGTGCTTAGGAAAGGTTGGTGTCAGTGAACCCAGGGACATCATTTCACCAAAATGCCTGAGGTGACGGAAGTGACATAACATGACCCTAGACCTCTGATGACACAACAGGAAGTGATGAAACAAAACCTTTTACCCCTTGACAAAACAGGAAGTGGCATCACATAGCATTGCTCCTAAGTACACTATGAAAAATATGGTCACGATATCAGTAATGTGATATACATTTCATAAAAGAATGGACCACCATATGTATTGTTAATATCAGTGTGTATAGGTCCATATTACCATAAATGCAAGCAGACGTCCAAGGCCAAATGATAATTATGTAGCACTTATGCTTAAGCGCTCTATATAGAACAAATATACATACAATATCACCAAACCTGTGTTGGTACACATTTATCAACCTCAGAAGGATGAAAGGCTGAGTTGGCCTTGCCGGGATTCGAACCAGCAACCTGCAGATCACACATACACATTGCAGCAGTCTGCACTGAACCCACTGAGCTATCTCACTCGCTACAATAAAATATGCAATTACATGTCTGAATGTTTTCAAAATCAGAAAGCAAATTACACTCTGTAGTGGACACCATTAAACTGGTAACTTAGATTGAACAGCAGGTCAGTTCATCCGCAGGTCTGGTGCACATGTCAAGCCTGCGTGGATCTACTTTTCAGGCTTCAGAGGTTGGCAAAATAGGGAAATCAGCATACTCACACATCCCATACTCTGGACCCTGGTTACCTCATACATGCAAACAAACATCCTGAACACTTTGCCAGGGAGCTGGGAAAGATAGACACATTACAACAAAGAATTAATTGTGGCACAATTAAATTAATGGCCACTCGATGTGATATGGTCAAATATTTCTACACTGTACACATGCTTTTAGGCTCAAGCATTTTGTCAAGTGACCGAGGACACCGAGATTGAATGTCTTGTGATGATCGTAACAGAGACAAACGCAGAAAACACATGATATAACTGCAACTTGCAAAAAGCAAAATACATATAGTCTGAAACGGATGCTTATTCTACTCTAAATGCTTTTTGGAGGTTTTTGTCTGCATTGTGAATTTGAGGTGTTTAAGAACAGACTAAATCAGTGACTCACCCCCTGAAGTGTGCCTGAAATAACCCTTTAATGAATCTAGCAATTATTGTATAGAATTACAGAAAGACAAATTATTTGTTATTCCTATTCTTTCTTATTTAGGGTCACTGCTCAGTGTTACACTTGTGGAACCCCCTGTTTTTTAAGAGGCCTGAACAAGAATTCCTGCCCCTCCAGAACGTAGCAAGGGAGACCACAGGAGTCGCAGTTGTGACGCCCAAATGACCTCCCTGAATGAACCACGTTCCACTCCTTTTTTGGTGCACACACTCACGTGCAAGTTGATCTGTTTTACTGCATAATGTTATTTTGAGTACCATGCACTCAAAATGGCCGAGCCATCTATCTCAACCCCTGCATGTTGCCCATCTTGTTCTTTGACCGTCTCCCTGCCCTCTCGAGGTCTGGAGCCCCCATAAAAGGCATACACTGTTGGAGGATCTAGCTTGGATTCCTGAAAAAAGTGAGAGTGTTTGCGACCTGGATAGAAACAGTCTGATACTGTTATAAAGCTCCAGGTTTGCAAGTTAAATCCATTTAAGAGCCTAGATAAAGCCGGAGCAATAAGGGCCACGTGTGGCGATGTGCTGGGACTCACGGCCTCACGCATGTTACCAGTGTGATTGCAAATGCAATGAAGGCTTTCATGCGCTTATACAGTTGCGCATGACAACTGAGCAGAAAGTACAGACCTTAGTACTTCCTACATGGCAAAATAAGGGTAAAATCAAAGTCCATGGATATCTCCATAGACTATATCACATTTACAGCGGCTTTAATTAACCCCTTAACTGCCGAGGTTTAATCAAGTCTATGCAAAAGGACGCCCATACTCGTCCTTAGCAATCGGGCTGGGCTTGCCGGTAATCTATCAAGTGGTGAAATCAATTCTGGTTTTAGGACATTCTCATCTGATATGTATACGAGCTAAAATGGACATATCGTGAATTTTATTGAAGATCAATTACATATTTGCTGGAAACTCTTAAAAGCTTGTTGGGATTTGGTATCCAATGGCTTCACTAGAAGATAAGACACAGTGTGATGTTTAGTCCTGACCTGTGATTAGGTTGCGTATCAGGGAAGCCTCGTCTTCCTTGTAGTACTCCAGCATTCCCTGGAATTCCTTCTCCTTCCTCTGCACCGTGACCTGTCTGGTGAACTCATGCCTCTTCCGTTCCGTCTGCTCGGTGTCCTGTGTTGCTACAAAGGAGAGAGAAGAATAGCAAATCCCTTGATAATTAAGTACAGACATTAGCCAACAATACCTTTCTGTAACTACAGAAAGCACTCTACTCAAGTTATTTCATAATCGTGCATGCCTTTATTGATAGGAAGCAAACTGAGATCATAAAGAGTGTATTCACTAGCCGACCACTTACTAGGCAAAACTGGGTCCTTTATACAATTGAAATAAACCAGGATTTTCGTTAATCTAAGCATGAACAAGGGATCTTATACAATTCGCCCAACCATCTTGTGCCTCCGTTAATGCTCCATGTGTTCATGGTTAAACGCTTCTCCTCTGACAGTCCCAGAGTGCACCTCTTATATCTCCAACCAGTTATTTAGCCCCATTACTTCAAAAGCAAATGTAGCAAACTATCAAAGGCATAGATGCCAACATCTGCCCCGGTTAATTCTCTGCAATTTCCCATTATAAATCTGGGAATACAAGTTCCAGAAAGCAAAGAAAACATAGGACAGGGCTGCTGTCTCCTGAATGGTTCAAAGGTCAACATGACCTAATGGAGAGAAATGGGAACCTGCTCTAGAGTTCATAAGCCCAATGTCAACGGTCAGATGGGCTAAATGCTTTGGGTGTCGGTTTAAAGAAATCCAAAGGTGAAAGTCATTTTTTTTTCACCGGCACTTTCCTGAGTTCAAATGGTTGCTCTACAGTGTGACTGAGCCAGAGAGCTTACCTTCACATTCCTGAACTTTCTTCATGTAAATCTTCAGTTGTTTCTTTAGCTTCCTCTCGTTCTTTTCTAGTTTTTCTGCTAATTCCTTGAGATCCTGAAATTAGGGAAAGCAAGTAGATCAGTAGGATTATAGTTATGGTGACCTTTTGGATCGGTTGGGATATGTTGTCCTTTTAGGAATAGACTATTTCGCTAGTGAGTCAGCAATCTTCCACTTCTGTGAAGTCACTGGGATCACAACAATCAGGCGGTGGCCCAGGACCTAGAACCCTAGTTCAGGAGAGGACAAAGCTGCTTGATGGTGCAGTAGAAGAATGACCTGTAGCACCACTCTCAGGCGTGTGCCGAAGGTCACACTTGGGACAGACAGTATGAGCAATATGGTTAGCCTTGGGGAGTTAAGGCCTTCTGGAATGATGTTAAATCTTAAGGGAAAGGGTTTGGGAGAAGTATGGAATGATGCGTTGGCTGTTGCGCATTGGTGATGATCATGTGGTGGATTTCTAGAGACGGAGCAATGGAATATTACCATCGACGGAAGGATTCAGAATGCACGTATGTGCATATCTAGTAGGATCCAGGTGAAGTATTCATGACTTTTGTAAAGTTTTCCCTGATCTTGCTGTCAGTACATGAGGCGTGCAGTGGACGGGAGTGTCCACTAATTGAGGACATTTTATTTTCTCGTGATTGCATATTAGCGTCTTATTGTGCCAGAGTCACACTTTTCTCCCCTGCACCTGTTAATCTTCAGCAGGATTCCCACAAGTCTGTATTGCCAACTTATAAATAAGGTGTGCGCTCCTTACAGATTTCTGTACACTGTGCAATAGTGACACATTACCACTCAAGTTGAATGAAAACATGTTAAATTAGAGATTGTTTACCTAATGTTTGGAGACCTCTTTGAAGGAACAGCGTCAGAGAGGGATTTGGAAGTTGTTTCATGTTCCGAGGGGCCAATGGCTGCTTTTGAGTCTGGTAAAGGTATTTATTGTGGGTGAAAAAAAAAATCTAAAATATCATGTTTGTCTGTTGTCCTACGCACCCTTTGCATGAAAAAAGGGAGAACATTGTGCTGAAGCAGCACACTTCACAGATGGCTCTGGGTGAGATGGGGCGGGGGATCAGCCAGGAAGGAGTTCATCGATTGACCAGACAATCACACCAGGCTTCTGGAATAAAAAAGGCTTTCAAAGACCATAATGAGAATAAAAAATAACCCTGAAAATGGGCAAAGTTATTTGTCAAATACTGGAGAAAAAAAATGTAAAACATTCCAAATATTAATAAAAACAAAATCAATGCATCACTATATTGACTAAAGAAATTAAAAACGTCAAAAGCACGCCCAGCCCCGCCCTGTATTCTCCATTGTGCAAAGAGGACTCTTTCTAGCTCTTGCCTGTATCCCACAGTTCGCCAATTGCAAGACACTTTGGTATTTGAAGGAGTTAATCAACACTAGTCTGGGTAGGTTGGACAGACTAAGCATATGTGAATATGGTCTCAAGGATGGAGTCCTCAATGGCCCACACTCCCGCCCCCCCCCCGGCTCCCCGGTTCTGCCCTCTTTCAGAAGGATCTTATATCCTACGTTCGTGCCATATATGTCCGCTGTATACACAAAGAGACAGGTACATGTGTTCCTGCCTGACACACAATAGTGATATGCATGTGGAACAACTGCTGGGTGTAAAAAGCCAACGTCTAGTTCTGCAGACAAGCCACTGCCCACTTGTCTCACCCAAGTACTTTATTCAAGCTTTGGTTAATAAAATATGCTAAAATAGTTCATGTCTGATATGCTCTGGAATAGTTTGCATGTGCCATTTTGCATCCCTGCACTTTTTGTAAATACAGGACTAAAATTACCCTAAAGCAATTTAATGGGTGCCTAAAAGATACGACTGGTTGACTATTTCACACCTGGCACGGGGCAACTTGAGATCTTGCCAAATTAGTTTTAGGCACGCTACCGAGCCGCTGTGATAATGTCATGTGATTTCAGTCTTTTTTTAAAGACAGGCATGTGGCATACCTTTAGCATACCGTCTGCTGAGGATTCTCTTTCAGTCACTGGTAAAATACACCGCCCTTACAGCAACTTCAAAAACGTACAAATAACTGTGAGCGTTCCCTCTTTTTAGCTTGCAAATGCAGCATTGTGCAAACTGCAAGGGCAACTTTGCACCAGGTCAATGTTTGCGCTCATGCCAACTGGGAACCGTATTAGCCACACACAAGAGGTTATGGCAGGAAGGTTTGGAATGAATCCTAACCTCTGGCATTGCTCTGGGCAACCCTCCAGACCATCATTCCTCACCTGCCGAGCTATTACAGAAGAAGAAAAACCATATGCAAATCAGGCTTCTTCCTACCCCAAAAGGGGCAGTGCAGCCCGAACTGCTAGGTGAAATCCCTTCTGCACGAGACCACAAGCATCCCCTAGACATGTTTCAGCCTCATAAGTGAGGAGTCGCTTGGGTGTCTAGGCCCAGCAGACACAGGCCCCACGTATGGGCATACCAGTCCCACTGAGGGTGACTACAGCAAAACAAAAGAGTTGATGGATGGAAGGTTTACAATCAATCTCACCTTCTGGCATTGCTCTGGGCAAACTTCCGGTATTAGCCCAACAGTATAAGGCAAACATTGACCTCCTGCAAAACTTAAAGAACATTTTTTTTTTTTTTACGCTACGTCTAGTACCATGGAAAATTGTCCTCATAGCGGTGAAATGCAGCCCCAGACAGATGTGGTGCAGAACCGCATTTCATTTGCATAACTCTCTTATAGGGATTGGAATTTGCGGTAAAGTTCTGGAATCCCTTTGAAAGAAACTGGCATCGGTGGAGTTGCCAGCAGGTGGAGTGGAATTCAGTGGCAGTGATTGGCCTCTGAATCCCATGCATTTGCCAGTTGCCCAAAGGTTCTCGTCAAGCTTTCTGATGACGGTGCTGCCAGGAAATACAAGCTTACACCTGTACCCTTCACAGCGAACTGATTATCATTACATAAATCAGTGCCAGCCGTCACTTACTGTTTGCAGAACACAGTAGCGAGTTGGGGCCTGCAGGCAGTTAGAGTCCCGTTTGCCAAGTAAATAGGAGATACATTCCTCGAGCTATCTCCGAGTTCTGCAAATCACAAGGCTCTGATATGTTCTGAAGGACCGTGGAAGCACGCGGCCCAGTGGGCGGCGATTACTGAGTAAGAACAAAGCCCCGGGCCTCCCGTTCTCTCTGTCCATCAGCCCAGGCCCTGCGATAACATGCAAAGAAATGATCACAGGGCGATTTCTTACCAGATTCTCGTTGGTGAGGCGGGTGATCTCCTGTTGGATGCCAAACTCCACCTGGGCTTCGGGCGAGAGCTGGAGCGCCTGCAGCATGACGTGCTGCTGCTTCTCTAGGTCTTCTTTCAGGCGCTCGATGTGGCCCGTCAGGACCTCCACGTTCTCCTCGTGCTGTCTGCTCTGCGCCTGCAGCTGCGCCTCCAGGATCCTGGTGGGAAAGAAAGAGAAAGCGGGTCAACATCTCTAGCGCACTGTGGACGTGGGGGAAGAGGTAGGTTCACATCAAGTGCCCCTCCCTCGTCACTTTCCTTCCTTACAAATAAGACTACGAGGTAACGAGCAAGTACCGTGAGGGGAACGAAGATTAAGGTGCAGTAACAACCCTCCCTGTCACTTTCCTTCCTTAGAAATAAGACTACGAGGTGAGGAGGAAGTACCGTTAGGGGAACACGGATTAAGGTGCAGTAACAACCCTCCCTCGTCACTTTCCTTCCTTAGAAATAAGACTACGAGGTGACGAGCAAGTACCGTGAGGGGAACGAAGATTAAGGTGCAATAACAACCCTCCCTCGTCACTTTCCTTCCTTAGAAATAAGACTACGAGGTGAGGAGGAAGTACCGTGAGGGGAACACGGATTAAGGTGCAGTAACAACCCTCCCTCGTCACTTTCCTTCCTTAGAAATAAGACTACGAGGTGACGAGCAAGTACCGTGAGGGGAACGAAGATTAAGGTGCAATAACAACCCTCCCTCAGCACTTTCCTTCTTTAGAAATAAGACTACGAGGTGAGGAGGAAGACCCGTGAGGGGAACACGGATTAAGGTGCAGTAACAACCCTCCCTCGTCACTTTCCTTCCTTAGAAATAAGACTACGAGGTGACGAGCAAGTACCGTGAGGGGAACGTGGATTAAGGTGCAATAACAACCCTCCCTCGTCACTTTCCTTCCTTAGAAATAAGACTACGAGGTGAGGAGGAAGTACCGTGAGGGGAACGTGGATTAAGGTGCAATAACAACCCTCCCTCGTCACTTTCCTTCCTTAGAAATAAGACTACGAGGTGAGGAGGAAGTACCGTGAGGGGAACGCGGATTAAGGCTCATTAATAATGCATTAATGAATGTATAAGGAATATGCAACAGAAGTGTAACAAGTGACTGATTACTAATTATTGTCTAATGCACATGTACCTGGGTCCATCAGATTGATATACCCACTGCAAATGTCAGGCTAGCGGAAGAAACCCACATTTCACATCTGAGGCCTAACCGCACTGCCGCTAGGTGTGATGGCCCGTCTCCGGTCACCAGGGCGGGCCACATCCAGTGTCGGGATCACCCGAGGACACACGTGCACCAGTTGCCACAAGGCTCGGGATCACCCCAGAGTTAGCAGCCTCGGCACTGGGGGGCACCCAGGCCGGGGCTGCAAAACCGGCTGTGACCACGCGGTGGATGACACACAAAAGAAAGGACACAGACACGAGTTGCCGCTTCCTGGGGCTCTGCTGCACTGACTTGTACGTGCCAGTAGAGCCCCTTTTATTAGAGGAGCGTCATGACGATGTCATGACACTTTCCCTTGCAGTAACATTGGTCCACACATAACACTAGGGTTCAGATGTGAAATGTGTGTTTCTTCCTCTGGCGAGCTTGAGAAACAAGTGGAAATAGTAAATTGTCCACATTGTCCAAATGCGATTGAAAGTGTGGCCCACTTTTTGTTAGTATGTCCAATGCATGAAGACATAAGAACAACACTTCTGAGGCCGCTGTTTAAGCAGTGTAGCCAGTGCTCGAGCTGAGGTTTTTCTGTGCCTGGCAGCTAAGGATTCGCTGGCAACCCATTGTTTTTGGTAACTTAGTTTGACGAGCATGGAGGAGAGGGACAATGAACGCTATGTGTCAGTCGAATGCTATGGTTTACTCCCTCTGGACTAAAACTGTGGGCGTTTGGAGGAGGGATGGTTTACTATAAAGTATCTATCGATCTGTCTGTCTGTCTGTCTGTCTATCTATCTATCTGTCTGTCTATCTATCCATCTATCTATCTGTCTATCTGTCTGTAACTCTCTGTATATCTGTCTATCTATCAGTCAATCTATTTATTGAGCGCCAAAGCCGAAGGAAGAAGAGTAGAAAGAAGGAAGAGGAAGCCTACCTAAACAAATAAGCTAGTCTTCAGCTTTTCTAATTTTTTTTCAGGTTTTTTTGTACCTGTGAATATTATATTATCCTCTGGGGCAATTTTATCTTTCAATTAGTTGGTTCCTGGGCATATCGTATTTTATTGCTGATCAATTTGATTGTATTCCTGATCCTATTTTACAGCACATTTTATCTTGTTGACGACTCAACTTTTACTGTATGTTTTATTGCATGTGTCTTTTATTGTATGTGTCTTTTATTGAATTTTATGTAGCGAAATAAAGTAATAATGATGATGATAAAACGTGAAGGTTGCAGAATAGTAAGTAGAAGTGATATGGGAGAGCAATGAGCCCGTGGTGTGCAATATAGAAGCATCGGTGATGTTCTCCCATGAAAGGTCATCATTTCAGTCACCAGTACAGCCGGCTCCACCCCATCACAGTGAACGCAGTGGTGGGCCGGGGAGGAGGGGGGGGCGAAGAACATGCTTTGTTCTTGGTCTTGCTTTGTCTTGGAGGTAATGGCGCTATTAGGATCAGGTGAGACCAAAACAAGACCATCCCTACAGAGGAGACGACGACGCTTAACTGCTGCGTTACTTTGCAGGGCCAACCACACTTGCCACTGAATGCATGGCATGTTCTTAGCATTGGGAAGGTACGGAAATGAATGTGACATACACTCTCTAACAGTGGAGTAACTTTGCATCAATCCATTAGGATATGGACCCTGCTCACTTTGACATGAAGCCTTGATGCCCTGATGCCTGCGGGCTCTGGCGCGCTACAAATAAATAAATAAATGAAGCATGATGAAAGTGATATCGGAGCCAGCTGCTCCTTTCTTAAACCTATTCTTTGAACGACCTGAAACAAAATTTGAGCGTATGGGTTTGAAGCTTGACTAGGGCATTATTGACAAGTGTAATTCATTTAATAATGGCAGACTGCGTGCACCATGCCACAAAGCCCACCCAAAAAGGGCATTGGAAATGTAAAGCCTGAATTAAACCGGATTCTGGTGAATTGCGCTCTGCCTTTCCAATGTTTATACACTAAGCAATGATAAGCAATTCATTCAAAGTCCTCCAGATAAGTCTTCCAAAAAAAGGTTGGTTGCTATTGGTGGTAAGTGATGTCTTACCCTTTCTCCTCCTGGATCAGTGAATACTCCTGGAGGATTACGATAATATATCCAATGCATTATACTGTCAAATCTCCTCAGTCTTTACATAGAATTATCATGAGGCCAAATAGAAAATGAAGTAATACGCCATACCATGAAATGTCTGGCGCCGCTGAAACTGTATATACTAACTGTATGGTATTTTTATTTTACTAGGAATGACATCAAAAACATTTCTTTGTCAACCTTGAGAATGACTAAGGTCGAAACACGTGTCGGCTGACCATATTAGGAATAAACCAACCTTTTTTTTGGAAGACCTGTCTGGAGGACTTTGAATTCATTGCTTATCATTTCTTAGCTTATAAACATTGGAAAGGCAGAGCGTGATTCACCAGAATCCAGTTTAATTCAGGTATTCTTTGAACAGTGCATCAATAGAGGTCTTACATGTGTTGTTCAGAAGAAGTATGTGATTCTATTTGCATTCTGCACAGTAACCTTTAACTTTTAGCTTTGTCTGTGCTTTTTGAACTTGGCTCATCGAGTCATAGTTACATATCACTATTGCCGGCAACATTATTTTTAAGTAAAATGTTGTCTTCCTTTTTCTTTATTTTAAAATTTGGACACTTAAATTAACTTTGCTGTATTTTATATTGTGTATAATAAGTATTTATATTGACTGTAACGGTTGAGTTTTACTCGCAAGGGGCCCCATTGATGAATCAGTCTTATTTTATTTTCCTTTTCTGTATTAAATGAAATGAAAGACGCTCTCTCAATAAATGTTCTGTGTGAATAAACCATTTAGTGTGGTAGTGCTACATCATAAATTGAAATGTGGACATGTCAGGATTTCTTACCGGAAATGATAGGTTGAAATTAGTTGTATGTCAGGAGCACTTTTTGTGTATTCTAAAATGTTGGGGGGGGGGAGGTATGACATCTAAAGGGAAAAGGCCACTGCCAAATGCGGCGTACAAAATGGTGTGCCATGAAAGTTGGGGTTCACAGACAGCCTTGTCCCCACCCCTAGAGTTACGCCCATGCGTTCTCATCGGAAGAGAAGCCGATGGAGAGGATTATCACTCATGAACGAGTTGCAGAAGTGGGGGATTAGGGACTGGGAGGAAGAGCAAGGTGGTAACAATGTAGTGCTTTACTGGGAGAATGTACCACGCAAAACTTCAGCTGCAAGCATACACATGCGTGTAGCCATTTCAGAATCCTTGCCAAAATGGTGGCAGTGGTGCCAGCAGTGGTGAAGGAGCTAGCCATGATCACTGGGCATCCAGGCACCGTGGATGCCCGTTGCCGTTCGTCCTCTTTGTAAATGTGGCTTTTCTGGGTTGCTACAATAAATAAAAATACTCCCGAGGCAGAAACCCCTTTTCACGGTCTAGAGATGGTGTTTCTGAATCTTCTGCACAAAGACTCCTCATTTCAGACTGGCAGAATGTCATCGTGGCCACCGCCATTCGTGTAGGGATCGTTATCCAATAGCACAATGCATGATGGCTCTTGCACTGCAGCATAGAGGTTGCCATTACAGGCATGAGTCTACACAACCCAGCATGCAAAGAGCCGTTGGCTCATAAAATAACAGGGCTGGATTAAGGGTAGCGTGGATAGAAGATTCATGTGGCTGCTGAGGCACATAGCAGTCCTTTTGGCAGCCCTGCCTTCAGTATGTTGGCAGAATGCCCAAATCCAGAGCCTGGTGGGAGGAGTTATGACACTTCCAGCATAGCAACATATCGCACCCGCCACCCTTCCAATATGGGCAGATTTTTGATCCAATCTGGACCCGTGCCTCCTCCCTCAATACCATTGCTGATGGCACTGTATAGAGGTGACTTGAATTCCCTTAATAGTGACCCTCACTGTGCTCATCCTTGCCATAATTTTCAGGGATATGGTCTGCTAAAATAAATGATAGAGTCACTTGAAAAACCAGTCTACAAACAATTGTATCGAGTTCTCCGAGAGTTCTCGGTTTGGGGAGCTATTTCATGATTTTTCTATTTCATGATTTTTTTCTTTCTCATCTTTGTTTACATCAAACCATCACACGAAATATAAAACACAACATACAATCTCAGTATGTCTAAAAGGACACCGATTCCCTAGTAATGCATAAAGAGTAACTAGAAAACATAATTTTATAAACCTATTCCAATACCTTCCTTTTGAAAAATGTCCCTAATACATTTCCCTAATTCTAAAATTGCTAAAATCAATGAAATGTGATTACCAATCATAATTCTCTGCCCAATATATTGCGTTTTCATCACAAACCACAACTAAAATAATGTACAGAGTAAGCGCAGGCGAAGCTTTGCTGACTCACATTCTGATATTAAATGCTTAAGTGTTCCCAACCTCAAGGATGCTCAAAAAGTCTACACATTCTATTTGTTCTTGTAATTCCCCGTCTGCTACTCATACCTTCACCAGATGGTAGAATATTACAGCATAAGCATATGTCTTATCTCTATTTGGAAACGGGCAAGTATATTGTGGTTCCATGTTAGATGGAAACACTTTGTACAATATAGATAAGATTTTAGATTCCATGTATATCTTGAAGTATTATATAATTCATAACATAATGCTTTCCGCTGAAATTCATCTATACTAATCCTTAGACCTTCCCACAGGAACTCCAATTGTTCTAATACATGCAGAAATGGGATTTGATTTCCACTTGATAATTCATTGAAATGTAAGAATTGCTTGCTCTTCCCAAGAATCAAAGAGTCTCCCATTGATAACATCTTCTCATGGTTAAGAGAAAGCTTATCGTCGGGCAGTAATGCTAAGTTAAATGTCATTGCTTCTCGGAAGGAAAGGCTCTTGCACAATATCAGGGAGAAGGTAGATTGGTTGCAATCTAGAAACATTGGTAGCCATAACAATCCTTCGACGCTATCTAATCGTTCTTTATCTCTTCTAGTCTCTTCGAAAAATACCTCATAGACCCATTGGAACAACTTTTTGTTTATAAGATTTAATCAATGGAAGAAGCAAAAAACCAACATGTAATATATCAGAACAGCGTAATATCGCTATCATAGCTAGTTCCTTGGATTTAGTTGTATAGTACAAGTCAGTTATGTTCAATTTTCCATTAAGGTAAATTCCTATGTAACCTCCAGCCCAAATGGGGCTCTTTCAGGTAGGGTTTTATTGATATATACATAGTGAGTATAGTATAGTATAGTATAGTATAGTATAGTATAGTATAGAAAGTAATAGTATAGTATAGGAAGTAATAGGATAAAAGGAAAAAAGGCCAGGACATAAGGATGGTTTTCAATAGTTTATTCAATGTAAATGTATATGTGCTTGACTGTACTGATTTACCCCACACTGGGGGACACCTGAAACATTGAGACTGTGGACAATGGGCGGGTCTCCCCTGCCTACATTAATGGACTTAGCTGGTCAAGATTCAATGAGGGAATAAAGAGAAGAAAAAAGCCAGTTGGAGGTGGCAGTTGGGAGCTGGTGAAAATAGAAGACAGAGAAAGTGAGAGCAAAATAAGATATTGCCTGTATGTATATATTTGGATGGTACTAGAATAGCGCCAAACACCTTGTCCAGGAAGCTTCAAAGCACTGAATGGGAAGAGGATGAAAGAGAAAGTGAAGTAGGACAGAAGGAAGGAGAGACACAGGAGAGGGTGCGGCTGGAATAGGAATTAGGGCAGTGCCGATCTCAGAGTTTCATGAGAATTTTGAAAAGGGACCTAGGACAGAGTGGTTGCCAGGCGTGCCTTTTTTCAATAGCTGGGTTTTCCAACAGGACCTTTGACTCTCCCACCATAAAGTTAATTTTTCTGAGGAAGGACCCGTAGTTGCACTGAGTGAAAGGCATGTCACGACCAGCTGCATAAGCCTTTATTTCCCAATGCAGGCAGGTCTTCTGGCGACGGGGACAACAAGGGAAACAGGCATTGGCCAGTGCATTAACCTTCACCGGACTGCGGCAAGACAAGTGAACAGCAGTACTTTAGTATGATATTTGGAGGATCAAGTCTGGAATAGCTCCCATAACATTCCTAGAGGGTCAGAAGACCATGGTAATCCGCAATCTTGAAGCACAGTCTTGGACATATCCTTGGCTTCTTGGCGCTGACTGCTGGCACGGAGGTGAGGGAATGTTGTGGCAGCGATGGATTGCCCTCAGGGAAGATTTCCTCAGCAGGGGAGCATCTGTGCTGCGTCCCAGATACTATATGTAGCACTTTTATCCACCCAGGAGAGTACCTCGCTTGACTTTGAAGGATTATGTTTACCCTTGGGTACGAGCCGATATAAATAAAATATCAATATCAATACCCTCTCATGTTGAAACCAAAATGAGTCTGTACTACCCTTGATGTGCATGTATTGTGTCTGTAGCTGTCAGCGAACGAAGGCAAATAACCTTGTGTGTGACACGCATACAAATCACGAAAAATACATAAATATGTGATATCCTCCTATATGATCTGGATCTTGGACTCGGGGGTGATCACAACCCCTGGGTGCCGGTGTCGGTATGAGTGTCAGGGAGTGCCCTCAAGCAATGTACAGGAGAGTGCATCCCTTCTACTCACTCCCTAGGCTGCTAATGGCCAGGCTATCTGCCCAGGGAGGCTGGGTGCAACGAAGGCCACTCTAAGCTGAAGGTGGGCTTTGATGTGTGGCTGCTCTGGGCTGAGGGTCCTGGAGCGGGACGCTTACTGGAGCTTCATAGGGATAGATACAGTGGTGTGGAACAGGGGAGTGGAATAGCTGACTCACTCCCTAGGCTGCGAATGGCCAGGCTATCTGGCCAGGGAGGCTGGGTGCAACGAAGGCCACTCTAAGCTGAGGGTGGGCTTTTTTTTTTTAAACATCTTTTTATTAAGGTCTCCGCAGTTACACCGGCACCCAGTTAACATATCATATGGTACATTTACAGCAATAGCAACATCACATGTTAAGCAGTACATTGTTCACATATCTGTTTCGCTGTCCGAAAGCATGTCACACAAGTACGTCATAAAGGGGCCCCAGATGTCCTTCGGTCGACTTGTGCTGGGTTGGGTGAGCACGTACTGTTCCTCACATTCATTGATATATGTTAGTTCACGCAGGAAAGTGTCCATGGTAGGGGGCTTCGGGCTTTTCCATGCTTGCAATATACATTTCTTGGCAATAACACATGATACATTAAAAAGTCTCCTGATTTTTTCCGAACATTTACCGATGGCCCCGAACAGATATTTTTGGGGAGACAAATGTGGGGGGATCTGTGTGACATCAGTCAACATGGCAGCCACCCTCTCCCAAAACCGCGTCACTTCCGGGCACTCCCGATACATATGGTATTTTCCAGCTTGCGGAGTCCCACATTTGGGGCAATTGCCCGAATTGTCTGGTGTGAATTTAGCAACCTTAGCAGGCGTGTAGTGTAACCTATTACAGATTTTGAATTGTATCTGGCATAGTCCCGCATTTAGGGATACCTTTTTCGTGAGTGCACAATATCTGCCCCATTTGTCATCCGGTATTTGCATTTTCATATCCGTTTCCCATTTCTCTTTCACCCGGTTGGCCGTGGGAATGTGGGCCTGTATTGTATTAAACAATTTGGAGATACCCAGCCCGTCCTGTGTTGTCACCAGTTGTATGCAAGGGTGAGAGGTGGGTTCATCAGGGAATGACGGCCAGCATGCTTGGTATGCAGATCTTATTCTATAATACTGTAGTATTTTGAGTGGACCTCCTCCCATGCTTCTTGTGAATACAGCAGGGGTAATGAACTTCCCCTCTACATACATATCTCCCACCTTCATCTCTCTGTCGGGGTCCCAGGCCTCCTGTATACTGGTGTCAAATGTAGGGGGGATGTTTGGATAGTTCCAAAGGAGAGTCTCGGGGTTATATGGGATTTCTATGTTCAGTCTTTTAAATATTGTCCCCCAGGCCCTCACGGTACAGCTCACAGGGTCCAATTCGCATGCATCTCTGTGTCTTGTATCATAAATGACTGACCTGACATCTGTGGGTGCAGTGGTGTACTCCTTTATCCAGGTGTGTGGCGAGTTATCTGCCTCATCATACCAGTGCCTTGCGAACTGCGCCTGCGCCACTGAGTAATAGAGCTCGAAGTCAGGCGCCGCTATTCCCCCTGTTGCATACGGTTCTGTCATTTTTCCCCAGCTAATCCTGGCCACCCCCCAGTTCCAGCGGAACGACACCGCCATGGACCTAAGCCTGGAGAAGAACTCCTTACCCGGCCATATGGGAATGTTTACAAATAGGTATAGCAGTTTTGGGAGCACAATCATTTTAAGGATAGTGATTCTGCCGTGCAGTGAAATTGGAAGATGCCTCCAGACCTGTAGTTTGGTATTGATTGTTTGCAGCACCTGGTCATGGTTATCCGTATAAAGGGTCTGTATATTGCCTGAAACCAATCCCCCAGGTATCTAATGTTTCGGTCTGCCCACTTGAGGCCACAAGTCAGAACTGGACTTTTCGTGGAGGGGCTAAGCGGAAATATTTCTGACTTGGAGTTATTTATCCTGTAACCGGAATACTGTGCAAATTCGTTAATGTCTGTCATGATGGGGTCAATCTTTTTATCCGGTTCGCGGATATATAGCAGCGTGCCGTCCGCATACAGTGATATTATTTGGGTGGCTCCTTTCAGTGTTATGCCCCTGTTGTTATGTCTCAACCGAACTCCAGCTGCAATGGGTTCTATTGTTAAGGCGAAGAGAATGGGGGAGAAGGGACACCCCTGCCTGGATCCCCTGCCCAGTTCGAACAGCTCAGATATGGTTCTGTTTGTACATACTTTCGGCCCGGAGGCAGAAATCTGACATAATTGATAAAGTGGGGGCCCACCCCGAACACCTCAAGCACCAAGAAGAGGTATTCCCAGGAGACTGAATCAAACGCTTTCTCAGCGTCTAGAGACACCGCCACAGCTTGCTTGGTTGGGTTTATTTGTGCCATTATGCCGAATAATCTACGCAGATTTAAGGCAGTGGACCTTTGGGGAATAAACCCACTTTGGTCTGCATGTACCAGTGTGGGTGTAAAGGGTAGCATGCGGTTCGCCAGTTCCTTCGCAAAGATCTTGGTGTCCACGTTGATCAGGGATAAGGGACTGTACGATGCCATGTCTTGTGGCGGGCGTCTCGGTTTAGGCAGTACCGTAATTATAACCTCACGCATTGTAGGGGGCAGTATAAGCTTTCCCAGGGCCTCCTCCCATAGTTCCAACATTACAGGGACAGTTCCTCCCGAAACTCTTTATAAAATTCAGCACTCAGCCCATCTGAGCCCGGTGCTTTACCAGATGTGAGCTCCTTGATAGCCTCGGTGAGCTCCTCTGCTGTAACGGGCTGCTCTAATACCAGTTTGCTCTCCTCTGGGAGCTTGGGCAGGTCTAGCGTAGCGAGGTAGTTTCTAATCTCAGTGGGGGATTTCCTATCTCTATTCGCATAGAGATTTTTGTAATATTTAACAAATTCATCATTGATTCCTTGCTCGCTTGTGATTACTTCATTTTGTGTCGTTTGGATCGCGGTAATTGGGGTTGATCGTATCTCTTGTTTGACCAAGTTGGCCAACATTTTCCCTGCTTTATTACCCTCGCAATATCTGCGCGCCCGGGCCGCGGCTGTCATGTATTGTATTTCCCGCACTGCCAGCTTGTCGAAGTCTCTAAGGAGTTTGTGTATTTTGCCCAGTGTGTCGCCGCCATGTGTGTGACTATAAGTCTTTTCCAATTCTTTCAGTTCCCTCTCCACCCACTCCATTTCTGTGCGTATGCCTTTCAGCAGACCAGTGGTTTTGGATATCAAGGCCCCTCTTGCCCAGACTTTAAAGGCTTCCCATACTGTTGATATTTGGCCTACTGACCCAATGTTATCTGTAAAGAAGTTAGCAATTTCATTGTGTAGGGTTTCGACAATATTTGGGTCCTTAAGTATATCTCTAGGCATTCTCCATCTCTGCGTCGGACTAGGGGCCTCCTTCAGAATAATCTCCAACATAACCGGGGAGTGGTCCGATAGCGTGCGAAGCAGGATATCGCAATTGTGCAGCGCAGGCGCAATGTCTGAGGACACGAACCAATAATCTATACGCGACTCACTGTCATGTACAGAGGAGTAGAATGTATATCGTTTGTTGGTTGGGTGCAGTACTCTGCAGGCATCAATTAGGGACAATTGCAAAAGGATTAGTTTCAAGGTTAGTGCCACTCTGGAAGGTGGCCTGCTCCCTTTGGAGGATCTGTCCAGGGCCTGGTCTAGAGCGACGTTAAAGTCTCCCCCCCATATAACATTAGTCGCGTCATGATTAGTGAGAATCTCAAGCATCTGTAGGTAGAAATCAGGGCCATCTAAGTTGGGGCCATAGGTGTTCACTAAGGGTATTTGTTTCCCCGCTAATTCCCCCCATACCAGTACATATCTACCCATTGGGTCTGCCAAGTGGCCCTTTGCAAGAAAGCCCAGCGAGTGATGTATGAGGGTACAAACACCTCTGGACTGCGAGGAGTAATTGGTATAGTATCGCATTTTGCCCCATTTAACCAGTAAGTTCTCATTAATCGATTTCTGTGCGTGTGTTTCTTGCAGCATCAGAATGTGTGGCCCATGCCTGGTGACTTAGCTGCCTACCTTCCTGGCCTTCATTGGATTGTTTAGGCCTTGGACATTCCATGACAGTCTTACCTTCAACCCATCACCCATTTTCCATGCAAACAAATTGTAGTATACTGTAGCGACCTTTATTATGTAAATTATTAACAGCTGAGTGGCGTCGGCGCCTGCGAGACCATATTTCAGTTAACCCACAACTTCCAATCGTTCTTGCTATTCCCCAAGACTTAAACTTGCCTGGGTGATTGCAATTATACAAAACATCCCCACTCTTCCTGACCCCCCCTCCACCCACATCATCTACCCCAACTTGACGATGGACCCTGACAACTTTTAGGAACATTCCCGAGGGTGCTTTGTTGCATCACGAGGCTACCCGACCGGCTCACGGCCCGCTTCTCATAACTTGGAGCCCTCATACAGGCCAAACAACTCCGAAACCCAGAAGGATACTTGCATGTGTCGGGTTACTCAGCTAGGTTTCAGTCTGCATCTGCAGGTGAATGTCTCCCGTTTTGGTCTGGTCCGCAACCTTTAGGCAGCAGCGGAATAGTGGCTTCCACATAGGCCTGGGCTGCAGCAGGAGTCTCGAAGAAGTGCGCTCTTCCTCCATATTGGATTTCATAAATTGGCTGGGAATATTAGTGCATATGGGAATTGCCTTACTCTTAAAAGTTTTTTAACTGGCTCATATGACCTGCGACTTGCCTGAACTCCGGTGGCAAAATCCGGGTAAATGTGTATACAGTTTTCTTCGTAGTGTAGTGTCCCATGTTCCCGTGCCAGTCGAAGGATCGTGTCTCTGTCCCTGTAATTGAGCATTTGTGCAATTATCGTGCGGGGTGGCGCCCCAGGTTTCGGCACCGGGGGCCAGTGTGTGGTGCGCACGTTCGATAAGGAAGTGATCGGAAAGGGAATTTGCTCCAAAAAGGGCTTTGAGGAGTGTTTCAACTCGTGTTTCCATTTAATCTTTGCCAAATGACTCCGGAACCCCAACTATGCGTACGCTGTTCCTTCTCGAGCGTGATTCCAAATCCTCGCATTTATTCTGCAGTCTATTCAGGTTCTCTCTGAGCTGGGCAATGTCTTGGTCATGTCGTGCAATCGTGCCTTCCGTTGTTCCAATTCTGTTCTCTGCCTCTGTTAGTCTCCGGTCCTGTTTATCAACTCTGGTTTTTAGTGTCCCTATGGTCGTTACAATGTCGTCCAGCTTCACATTCAGGGAGAGAAAACCATTTTGGACTATATTGGTCAGGTATTCAACCCTGTCTCCGCTCTCCGCACCCGTCTCAGGATTAGCTGTTTGTGGTGGATCAAGCTTGCTGCCTCCCGCCTGACTGCTAGTGTATGAATCCATTGGCCCTTTTTTCTTAGCACTCGCATCCTCTGCCATTTTGTCTTGTTTCCTCGTGTTCCCCATGTCCTTGTGTTCGTCTGGTATTTAGCCCCAGGCAGTTCTGGGGATTGGCGGCAGTCGCCCTGGGTCGTCTGGGCTATTGGGAGACCAGGGTATCCGAAGCCCGGGGGTGTCACCAGACCCCTGCGCCGGGGCAGCTGCCGTCACGCCAGGTGTAGTGCAGGCGACACCCGGCTCATAAGTGTACAGCTCGCCTAGCTTGCCAATGGATTGCGCTCTCCCACATATCCGGAATGCAGCGTATCAAGGCTTATCTGCTGTATTCAGCCACTTCCGTGGCAGCCAAGGGCGTCAGCCCACCAGTCACCCCACTGCCTGTCTTGATGGATAGTGGAAGCTTATGGTATGGGCGGCCATTCAAGTTTGCGCTGGATATCCCATACTTCACTGACCTGTGGTCTTGGGTGTTCAGGCAGCTCCCGGTAAAGCAAGGTCCACACGTGTAGCTTCGACACGCAGCCCCGTCTTAATGGCCCGGCTTCAGCCCGGTGTTGTATCTCGTGGAGTTTCACATACACTGGGCCCGCACATCCGTTGGTGTAGGCGCTGGTCAGGGATATCACCGCAGCCTCCCCCTGTCTCAGCAATGTGTCCGCCTCACAGGCCAACCAACTGCGCAAAGATCGTGGGGGTCCACGCACCCCCGTAATGTTGCCTCCCTCCCGCAGGTATTCAAGCTGCCCAGATGTCCCTCGACCTGCCGCGCCACTCCAGCAGGCAAGCGGGGGCCACAGGGAGCTGCAAGGGGTGCCTGCACAGGGGCCGGCCCGGCCAGAGATGCGTGCTGTATGGGCCGGATCTATTTCGTCTTCAGCCGCAGGCTCCCAGCAGTGCAGCGCGGGAAAGGCCGCTCCCAGGCGAGCGCAGTGTCAAACCGTTTCTCCGTATCTGGGTCTGGTGTAGGTATGAGAGGGAGAGGGGAGCTGACCGCCCAGGTCGGGTTGCTCCACCGCAGCTTCGGCGGTCGTTTTTCGCGGGCCTCGCTCTCTATGGTCTTTTGGCCAGAGCGTCAGCGGCTCACGACAGTAATCCTCTGGTGCCTGGAGTCGGCGCGCGCCACCGCTCCGCCCCGCTGAATCTGCCGAGCCGTATATCTCCGCAGCCAAGGCTTCGTTCACTCCAGGATTTTCTGTACAGCTGATGCTACCCTTATTATACGTTATGGTGTGTCAAGCTCCCCGTTGCGGGCTCCGAAACAGGATTTATTTAGCCAACGGATGATTCTCGGGCCGGAGCTTACTGATCAGGCAGCCATGTCTGTTTGTGCGCAACAGCGCCCCCCAGCTGAGGGTGGGCTTTGATGTGTGGCTGCTCTGGGCTGAGGGTCGCTTGCTGGAGCTTCATAGGGATGGATACAGTGGTGTGGAACAGGGGAGCTGACTCACTCCCTAGGCTGCGAATGGCCAGGCTATCTGGCCAGGGAGGCTGGGTGCAACAAAGGCCACTCCAAGCTGAGGGTGGGCTTTGATGTGTGGCTGCTCTGGGCTTAGGGTCCTGGAGCGGGACACTTGCTGGAGCTTCATAGGGACAGATACGGTGGTGTGGATCGGGGGAGCTGACTCACTCCCTAGGCTGCGAATGGCCAGGCTATCTGGCGAGGGAGGCTGGGTGCAACAAAGGCCACTCTAAGCTGAGGGTGGGCTTTGATGTGTGGCTGGTGTGAGCTTAGGGTCCTGGAGCAGGACACTTGCTGGAGCTTCATACGGATGGATACAATGGTGTGGAACAGGGGAGCTGACTCACTCTCTAGGCTGCAAATGGCCAGGCTATCTGGCCAGGGAGGCTGGGTGCAACGAAGGCCACTCTAAGCTGAGGGTGGGCTTTGATGTGTGGCTGCTGTGGGCTTAGGGTCCTGGAGCGGGACACTTGCTGGAGCTTCATAGGGACGAATACAGTGGTGTGGAACAGGGGAGCTGACTCACTCCCCAGGCTGTGAATGGCCAGACTATCTGGCCAGGGAGGCTGGGTGCAACGAAGGCCACTCTAAGCTGAGGGTGGGCTTTGATGTGTGGCTGCTGTGGGCTTAGGGTCCTGGAGCGGGACACTTGCTGGAGCTTCATAGGGACGGATACAGTGGTGTGGAATAGGGGAGCTGACTCACTCCCTAGGCTGCGAATGGCCAGGCTATTTGGCCAGGGAGTCTGGGTGCAACGAAGGCCACTCTAAACTGAGGGTGGGCTTTGATGTGTTTCTGGTGTGGGATTAGGGTCCTGGAGCAGGACACTTGCTGGAGCTTCATACGGATGGATACAGTGGTGTGGAACAGGGGAGCCGACTCACTCCCTAGGATGCGAATGGCCAGGCTATCTGGCCAGGGAGGCTGGGTGCAACGAAGGCCACTCTAAGCTGAGGATGGGCTTTGATGTGTGGCTGCTCTGGGCTGTGGGTCATGGAGCGGGACGCTTGCTGGAGCTTCATAGGGACGGATACAGTGGTGTGGAACAGGGGAGCTGACTCACTCCCTAGGCTGCGAATGGCCAGGCTATCTGGCCAGGGAGGCTGGGTGCAACGAAGGCCACTCTAAGCTGAGAGTGGGCTTTGATGTGTAGCTGCTCTAGTCTGAGGGTCCTGGAGCAGGACACTTGCTGGAGCTTCATACGGATGGATACAGTGGTGTGGAACAGGGGAGCTAACTCACTCCCTAGGATGCGAATGGCCAGGCTATCTGGCCAGGGAGGCTGGGTGCAACGAAGACCACTCTAAACTTAGGGTGGGCATTGATGTGTGGCTGCTCTGGGATGAGGGTCCTGGAGCGGGACGCTTGCTGGAGCTTCATAGGAACCGATACAGTGGTGTGGAACAGGGGAGCTGACTCACTCCCTAGGATGCAAATGGCCAGGCTATCTGGCCAGGGAGGCTGGGTGCAACGAAGGCCACTCTAAGCTGAGGGTGGGCTTTGATGTGTGGCTGCTCTGGGTTGAGGGTCCTGGAGCGGGATGCTTGCTGGATCTTCATAGGGACGATACAGTGGTGCGGAACAGTGGAGCTGACTCACTCCCTAGGCTGCGAATGGCCAGGCTGCCTGGCCAGGGAGGATGGGTGCAACAACGGTCACTCTAAGCTGAGGGTGGGCTTTGATGTGTGGCTGCTCTCGGCCGAGGGTCCTGGAGTGGGACGCTTGCTGGATCTTCATAGGGACGGATACATTGGTGCGGAACAGGGGAGCTGACTTGATATTCCCAGGTGCCGATGGACAGATTCTTAGGACGCTCCATTGTAAGTATGGGAGCATTCAGCACACATGGCTTTTCCCGGGCGGTGCGTGGAACACCCCCGTACTTGGCGCCCCTGGTGTGGGAGGCTGGGTCTCCCTTGGGGCTGATGTTGGACTCTTCTGGAAGTTATCTGCATAGTGCAGACTTGTACACCAAACACTGGGTAACTACATTTGTGCTCACTGCTGTGAAAATATTGGTTCTGAGCGACTGTTCACATACCCAAAAGCTACTCTTGACTTTGTATCTATAGTTCTATTTGTATGGGACCCTGTTATGCAATTAGTTAAGGGATGCATTGGTGTTAGCAGGTTTTCATTGATAATCGAATAACAAAGGATTGACATTGTCTCTACAATGTCTGGCAAGATTACTGGAGGCTGTTGGTTCTATGCTGCTAGTACTTGTTTTGTAGTGTCAATACGTGCACATCAGCAATGCAAATGTAACCTCAACACCATTTATGCGCTCCCACGTGTCTTCCATGTGATGCATGATGCATCTATCCAATATAGACTGGGGACGCCGGCGTCAATGTACTCATTTGAAATGCTAAGTCGTATGTGTAGCCTATATTTACGCATCTACACGGACGTCATTTGGGGTTTGCCAGGGGTCGCAGCTGCTTAAAGGCTTACATTTTATTGCATGCTGAATGGGAGAGCTTGAAAACTAAAGCGGGTGCTGCACCCCGGGAAAAGACTTGAGAACCATAAAGGGTGACTCTGCCATGTAAAAAACCTAAGAAACCTACCAGCAAGCTACACCTGTGAAAAATAAAAACAAGAAACGGAATGGATGGCTGTGCCCTGATGGAGAATCCCAAGAACCTCTGTGGGTGGCAGCACCCTGTGTGAAAACCTGAGATCCTTAGTGGGTGGCTGTGCCCTGCGAAGAATCCCAAGAACCTCTGCGGGTGGCTGCACCCTGTGTGAAAACCTGAGATCCTTAGTGGGTGGCTGTGCCCTGATGGAGACGATGAAACTTTGACTTGATCAGTAATCGAAAACATTACTGGTAGTGTAATCAATGCAATAGAAAGTGTAAGGCAGCAACTGGTCAGGGCCACTTGGACACAGTCACTACTGCAGCTCTCCGTTTCTAAACCGCATGCACCATGAAACAACCCCACTCCACGTTTCCGTGTTGGACATGTACTGGGTAACACCTCTTCATCATGATCAGGGGTGTTGCTAGGTCTGAAAAAGACCCGGGCTAAGCTGATGTCGGAACTGTCAGGACTGGGGGCTAGCTAGCCTTTTGGCTGTAGCTCCTGAAATTCTATCCGGGGCTCCAACTAAAAGCCCAGGGGCTACAGCAACGCCTCGGATCATCATCACCCGAGCTGGCGTGTTGTCTATGGTTAGATGTCATTCCATACATGCTCATTCATTTTCAGTACATGTCATTTGTGAACAAACAGTACTGCAAGCCTTCCCCTGCAGTTACATACAATAGCCCCAGCCACCCTAAAAACTCTCGTGATCCGCACACTTGTGGGAGCAAGTTAAGTGATTCTCCTTCCTGCAGTGCTGGCTGTGCCCACGCAGCTCACGCAGCTTTCAACAAGTCCCAGTGATGTAATGCCCATTGATGCATTAATTCGTGAGCTTGGCATACCTTGTGCGCAGGGAGAACTGTGGGCATGTTGGTGTTCCTCGTGCTGCTGCCTACGTCCTTGCACCAATTCCTGTTGCAAGCACTGCAACAATGCATCCTTGCACATTTAAAGAGCATCTCCTCCTTGTAAAGATTGCTGTGAGCCCTCCTCTGCTGAGACAGAAGGAGGAAAAGTGGCTACTTTTACTTACAAATGCGGGTGGGCAGAGGAAGTCAGCAGGTACTCAAGTGTTACCTTTAAATACAACTATCCGTGCATCACTATGCAGGGATGAAAGCAGATCCCTCACCAGCCTTACCGTACCAGCATCACCTGCATGGTCCAAGGCCCTGCCATGTTGGGCAGGTCAAGCTTATGCAAGTACACCAGAGGGAGATCCTCCCTCAGGAAAGCGCAGTGTCCTCCTCAAACGGTTGCAGTGCAGAACAAACATGAGGCCGCAACGGCAACTGACATGGGGTCACAAAATGCCCATTTTAGAGATCTGCTATGAATGTTGCATTATTCCGTGATGGCATTGCATTGCTCAGGTAGCTTGTCCCGCAGGTGCAAGGTAGATTCCACTGAGCTCTTCAGGTTGTGCAGTGGCATCTTGTGGCACACTTGAAGTTGCCATAGTTGATTCTTGGCATGGTAACCCTAGCTGAAATGGGAACTGACCTTCTGTGATACATCAGACACTTAATTGACAGGCTCACAAATGCAGATACAGCATGTGACTGCGAGGTAGGGAAGGTACATGGTCTTGCCAATTTGTAAAACAGGAACATTCAATCCATGGCCTGCTGCAACAAAGCCCCAGTGCAAACTACAGGACCGTAGCCACTGTGATTCCTCCTTTTCTTGCCTTTTCCCAGATGTCAACTACAATACGGCAGACCATCCAGTATGCCGTGACAACAATGTAGTTAGGACTCTGACCACTGATCCACATGTCCATGTTAAAGGGGACTTTTTACCACACTGGCTGCTGATGTACCCACCCCAGTATAGCCATACCCCTTGTCGTAAATTCCGGTACCGCAGAGTGAGAGAAAATAACTGCAGCCCAGAACTTCCCAGTGGTGATGGACCTTTCCGTAAGGCACCGGAATACAGCGTTTTCCATAAATGAGTACGGCCAGTGATCTTTTGCCAACATTATAGCCAAGGTAACATCAAGCAGACACTGTGTCATGGAACTTGATATTTCTGGTCAATGCTCAAATGCTTCCATAACACTGCCCTGACACAATGGGGTTTCACTGATATGCCCTGCTGGGTACAGGGTTGGGGCTTCATGTCTTACTCCTGGTGCCAAGCACTGATCAAGCTGAAGTATTTTCAGAGTTAACTTTGTGGACTGGTGGAGGTTGTCTTAAACACAATAGGAAGTGTTCCTACCAGTGGTTGAATTCGAAATCTATTTTATATTTTCTATAAATGAATTTAATTAATCACGTATCTTGTTCCAAGAACTTGAAATGATTAGGTGTTATTAGTCTTGATTTAATCAAGTATTTTAAATTAATTTGATCATGAGTCTCAATTCTCATCGTGCATAATTTTCACACAATTTTATAACATAATTCAAAAAGGGGGGCTTGCATACCGATAGTATTGCAAACAAGATAGATCTAAAAGGTAGTGCAAGTGACATATATACAATGTTTCAAAACACAGCACAGGCTGAGTGAAACTAAATATTAAAAAAAATCACAAAGTTAATTTAGCAAATAGTCCAGGTTCTGGAGGTTGTCTAGCAGCACACAGGCTGGGTTCATGTGGGCATTGTGGTGCTGACAGTGGTGATGCTGGTGGAGTTCGGGATGCCATTTAATGATGTGATGGGATTTCTGATAAGTGATGAGAGGCCCGTTACTCAAACATTTGCTTACAGGTGGGGGACAAGGTCCAATTAATTCTACCATCTCTGTATATGTGGTGCCATTTCCTTCTTCCTCAGTATTGCTGCTTTCCAACAGCAGGGCTTGTTCCAGTCTTGGTTATGATGGAGCCTGATCTTTGTCTTTATTACCATCCATGTCATCATCTGCTTTGCCAGAGGACCTTGTGCACCATTGAAGGGTTCTGTCTGCAAAACGAAGCTCTCTGGGCCTACAGCACCCAGGGCCCTGCCTGCAAGTCTGCAGCCATCTGGAACACTGTGATTGGTTCCCAGAGGGTCATAACGACTGACTGGAGGTTGTTTTTGCTTTTTCTTGGCCACATCCTGCATTGCCAGAGGGCTCTGCACACCATCAGAGCACTGTGACTGACTCCCAGAGGGTCATGTGACACACTGCCTTCCTTATTCAGTCTCTCCTGGGCATCCAGCCCGGTCCTCTGGAGCAGGGAGTCAAACGCAGCAAAGATTAACTCCATGTTTGAGCATGGTAGGGCTGGTAAGGCCCTAGGGCCAGAATTCCTGCTCAAGCCAGGAATTCGCCAAGCTCAGCCTTTACTTAACTTACATCCACGCATAGGGAGCCTTCCGCATATGATATGATATTGCATTTATAACGTGGCTATACACAAGTGTTTGAAGGCGCAACCAGGCAAGGGAGAGGAAACAGAGGGAGGACAAACAACAATGATCTTACTAGGCCTAGTGACATTGAGCTTGTGCAGGAGAGCGGGGAGGGGAGAAGTGCCAGGTGAGGGGGGCCCATTTTTTATGCTGAGCTTCTCTTACCTCACAGGACCAATGAACATTAATCTGTTTGGGCCCGTTTACTGTGTTTTGGCTACATGTAGCCCAATCTAGTCCAACTCACAACGTACACTTGCTATTTCTCAGCCAACCTCCAATCCTTTCCCTTTCTGCTCTACCACCTACCCTCTCTCTATGGGGTGCACCCTTTCTTCATTGTGTTCAATTGCCTATTTCTTCTACTCTTCATCATGCACCTTAACTTCAATCAATTCCTCCTTCTATTCTTCTCCTTCCCTTCTTTCAAAGCCTTCAGACTCATCTTGGTCTAACGTTTGCCTCACTCTCCAGCCTCCCCATGCCCCTCCTTCACGTCTGCACTCACAAACCTCAAACAAGATGCTCCTATTCTCCCAGGGTCTCCAAACCCATCTATCCCCCTCACCTACCGCAGAACACCTGCGCCATCCCTCCTATCACTCTTTCACTTGGCCTCTCGAATGCACAATCCCTCAGCAACAAGTTGTCCTACATCTCTGACCACTTTGACTCTTGCCACACTCAACCTTCGCTTACTATCATAGAAATGTGGATCTCCCCTCATGACTCTGCTACACTAGCAGCTCTCCACACTTACTCTGCTACCATCTTCCTCTCTCTCTGACCTGTTGGGAAGAGTGGCAGTGTGGAATTCCATATTAATTAGGCCCTCAACACCGCCCCCTCCACCCACGTCTGACATCACCTCTTCCTCTCTGAAATATGCCACTATTCAACTTCTCCCGTTTACTCCTCTCACTGTTCTTGCTCTCCATCACTTATTACAATCTTATACTCAACTCCTTCTTCCCAGATCTGATCCTCCCCGAGTGACTTCCTACCAACATCCGCATTGTCATGCTGCTGGGCTTTAACCTTTCAAGCCCTCTACAACCACCTGCCCTGAACTTAACCTGCTCGTATCGGACCACGCCTTATACTCTGTCCATGATCCGCCTACCAACTCTGGTAGGAACTGTCTTGACGTTGCATTTCTCTCTAATGTATTTATTTTATTTATTTCACATTTGTATGGCGTCTATACACAAGACAAGATGTAGGGTGGGTGGGTGGGAAACAAGGGAATAACAACAAAAAACGAAAACAAACAACAGTTATATTGGCCTTATGAAAATCCTACCGTACAATTGCTTGAGAAGGTGGTAAATGCAGGGGGTGAGGGAGAGGTGCAGAAGTGGGGTGCCCCAGGGAAGGGGGCAGGGAAGTGCTTGGAGTCCAAGAAGGTAAGTGCCAGGGGAAAAGGGGGAATGAGTGTGGTGGGCAGGATGGATCATGATGGGCTAATCTGGAAAAGGGAGCCTAAGGCCAAGTGCTGGCAAAGAATGCAGGGGGGGCAGTGAGTGTTGGTCTGGCCCCTGTATGACTCTGAAGGGATCAGTCCCCAGGCGTAGCAGCAGAGGGAAAGTTAGCACGGGTGGAGGTGAAGGAAGGACAAGGAGAAAAGGAAAGTCTTGAGAAGTTGCCAGAACATTAGAAGATCCGGCTGAAGTCAGAGGGGGGAGGGATGGCCATTCCAAAGGGAGGAGTCTGCCACAGAAAGGGATCTACCTCCCACTCTCTGCTTCGAGAAATGTTTGACCTGCAGAGGGTTGGAGCCAGAGGACTAAAGGACTCTGGTTGGGAGATATTTAGGGAGGGAAAGCTGGATGCAAAGAGGTCCCAGGTCGCAGACGGCCTTGTGGATGATGCAGAGGGTCTTGAATTTGATCCTTGCGGTCACCGGGAGCCAGTCGAGTGATTTTAGGGCAGGAGTGATGTGGTTGCTGGCCTGAGCCCAAGGATAAGTCATGCAGTGCTATTCTGGATTAGTTGGAGGAGGCGATGGGAGGAAAGAGGCAGATTGGGGAAGATGCTGTTGCAGAAGTCAAGCCTAGAGAGAACTAGGGCTCTGGAGGTGTTGGGGGAAGGTGAGGAAATGTAGAATTATCCTAAGAAGGTGGAGCTGAAAGTTGGACTTCTTGGCAAAGTCCATGATGGGTGGAGAGAAAGAGAGAGAGGAGTCAGAGATGATCCAAAGGTTTTATGCCTCACAGGTGGGTGAGGGGATGGGACCCAGGGAGTGTGGCCAGAGAGAGGGAGGAAGCAAGAGGGAGGTGCCCCAATGTGTAGGATCTTGGTCTTACTGGCATTAAGGCAGAGCACCATGCCATAATAGCAGTCAGTCAGTGAGGTATGAGGGAGGAGGAGGTAGAGGATGGCAGCTTGATGGAGAGCTGTGTGTCGTCAGCATAACATTGGAAATGAGGTGTGAAAGTGGAGATCGGGTAGGCCAGAGGGGCCAGGTATATGTTGAAGTACCATGGCAATAGAATGGAGCCCTGGGGGATGCCACATGTGAAGAGTGTAGTGGAGGAGAGAAAATGACCCATTTGCACTTGGGAGGGTCTGTTTGAATGAAAGGAGGTAAGCCACGCCGGTGCCCTGTCCAAGATGCTTAGGGTATCACAGAGACGGTTTATGAGGATGGCGTGGTTGACAGTGTCAAAGGCAGAAGAGAGATTGAGGCGGATCAGAAAACAGGGGGAGTTGGAGTCCAGGCGGCACTCTCCTTTGACCACTCTCTCTCTGATTACTCAATTGTTCACTTTAACACAATTGTCTCTCTCCACCTTATATTCATCCTCACCCCTTCTACAATGACCCAGGCAGGACCCCGAGGGCCATTCTCCTGTCTCTCTCATCTATTCATACCTCATCCATTGACCATGCCTTTTCTGACTTTTACTATGCACCTATGACTCCATTTGACCAACACTCTCCTGCTCACACATTCAGGCCTTCCCATCCCCAACCACAGCCTGGGTTCACCTCTGAAATTCAGTCCCTCAAAACAAACATGCACCATGACCTACAACACTGGTGAAAATTAAAGATCTATTGCTAGCTTAAAATAATTATATTGCTGCCCTCTCCTCTGCACTGGACTCTACCAAATCCTCCTACTTCACAAACGTGATCTACTCCATTCGCAATCACTGTCCAGGTTTTGCTCATACCTATCAGGCCAATATCTACAGCCTTCTCCCTTTCTGCTAATTACTTTACTCACTCCTTTTCATCTAAAATGTGTGACACTCTAACAGCCCCCCTCCTACCCTATTTCTGTCCACCATCTCTCCCCTACCTCTCCTACTCTTGATTACTTCTCCCCTACCTCTACTATTGAATTAGCACCCATCCTTTACAGTGTCAATCTATCATGTGCTCCTATTGACTCTTTTGCACCCCAAATGGTCAAAGAATTAGTCTCAGTTACTTGCCCATATCTTTCTCAGATCTTTAACCCTCCACTCTCTCTGCTGCAATCTTTTGTGCATCCTTCAAATCTGCAACTGTTTTACCCATATTGAACAAACCCTCTGCTGAACCAAATGTCCTATGAAAAAAATCACACCGTTACAATTTTTCCCCATTATTCAAAATTCCTTGAGCGGGTGGTCTTCACCCGAATTAATCAGTACCTTGGGGATAATGGCCTTTGAGATACAGTAAACCCTCCACCGAGACTGCACTCATGCATGTCTCAGACGTTCTCTCTGATGCACACCACTCCAAACTCCCTTCTATACTCATCCTTTTGGACCTCTCTGGCACTTTCAACACTTTTGACCCACTCCACTCTTCTCTCCTCCTTAATCTCCAGGAACTTGGGTTCGCATGGATATTCTTCTACCTGGAAGGTCGATCCTTTAAAATATCCTGGAACTCACAAATCTCTGACATCCTCCCTCCTCCCTCAAGGATCAGTCCTTTGACCTCTGCTCTTTACCCTATACTTCTGCCCTAGGGAGTCTGAGCTTGTCCTTTGGCTTTCAGTAACACCTTTTTTTATGACACTGAAATCTTTTTTTCCATTTCCTCCTTCACCAGTGCCATCTCGGAACGGATTAGGAACAGTCTCACTGCAATTCGTCACTGCATGGCTCTCTGCTGCTTCATGCTGAACTCTTCAAAAATGGGAGTCATCTTTCTCCTGGCATCCAATGCCATCCCTTCCCTCGTCTCTCCTATCTCGTTCCCATGTGACATTCTTGCCCCCTCGCCCAACGCTCGCAACCATTGATAGCCTCCACTGCCTCTGCTAATCGTATTAACCTCTTCAACATTATGAAAATGTGTCCTTTTCTTACTAACCACTCTACAAAAACTCTAATCTACATCCTTGTGCTAAGAAAACTGCATCTACAGCTCAAGCCTTTGCTTTCCTCTCTACTCCTTCCACCCTCTAGACAAAGGGCCTCATTACGGGTCCTGGTGTAACCCTGCCGGTGCTACTGGCGGGTTGCCGCCAGACCCATAAACAGGCGCCGCTATATTTGTTAATCCCCATTCTCATAGAGTCACGGAAGCCGGTGCTTCTGTGAAGGGTTGCCTACCCTGACCACTGCGCCTGGCAGGGTCAGACCTGTCAGGCACAGCGGCTACGGCAGGCAAACACGTAGTTTGCCTCTCCGGAAAGCAAGGGTGCCAGTGAGTTTACCGGCATCCTTGTTTTCGGACCGGCAACAATGTAATGAGCCCCAGAGTCTCTACCCGCACTATCTACAGTCTACCCAGATCCTCCCCCACTTCTACTTATTGACAACATGCGGTTGGCTCTCCATGTACAACCGCTCCCGTTTCCAGGTCCTTTTCCTTGTAAACAAAGCTATCACTGGTCTTGGACCTCAGTACCCGTCTGGCTGTAGCTCTGTTTACTCACCATTTCATTCCCACCAATCCCCCACTGCATTCAACCTCACTGTCCCATGCCCTCCCTTGGGACTCCACTTGCTTCTGCTCTTTCTCTCTACTCCTGCTCCACTAGAACTTGCTTCACAATCAAAGCCAGCCTATATGTGGGTCTCTTCAAACCTTGGCTTAAACTTCACTTGCTTGCTAAAGAGGAAGTTACCACTACCATCCTCTCTACCGGACCCCACCACTCTCTGACGTGATGCTTAATAATGTGATTTTGTGTATTTATATAGTACTCCTCTTTAGTTTAAAGCACTTGTCCCCTTAGGTTAATGTTACCTTTGTGAGTCACCTGTTTTCTTATACATATTTTAGTTTGTTTATTTTGTCCTCGGTATATGTCCCACTTTTTTTACACCCTCATAAACTGGCTCCCTACATGTTCTCATCTTTGTTCTACTGTACAGGCAACCTTCATGGAAATGCCTCTTCTATCTGTAAAGGTGGGTAAGTAAGTAAGTAATTTCTGTTCAAAATTGACACCTCTGTTCTTCAAATGAATACAAATAAAAATATGCTAAAAAATAAACTTCTGTCTTGCCCAGAAGAGGGGAGCGGTGGAGAGGGAGACCTGGGATTGTCAATCTCTATATGCTTGCTGTTCAGGCACTTTGCCGTTCTTCCTTGATCTATATTAGGTAAGGGCTGCACACCTTCCCTGTCTGCCTCTGAGATGCTGCAAGGAACTGAAAGTTCAACCTCTTATGTGGGTATCAGTGTTGGTTATGGTGGTGGTACAATACCTGTGCATTTCTAGTACTCGGGCATACATTCATGAGTGACTTGTACCGTGGGGCATTGAAGGTAAGTTGGATGATACTTTAAATTGTCCTTGTGTAATTCTGTCCTCTTCAACAAACAGAGCAAGGGCTGCTGCAGGAGTGAAAAGAACAAGAGCAGCACATCTCCTTCAACCTCTCGCTCATTTGAGTGCTCAATTATGTGACACCTAGTTACTCTCTAAACCACACCTGCTCTCTTCCAGCAAAAGGTGATCATGACTCTCCCACATCTGACCCTTTGTGATTCCAAACATCTTTTTCTCCACCTCTCAAGTGTCACTCAATGTCATGTGTCTCGTCAACATGTTTCAAGAGACAAACACTGCCTAGTGTGACTAAATCTCTGGTGTTCCTTCCAAGCAAAATCAGGAGAAGATGACTCTCACACAAGGGGATCCCCGGATCCTCTTACAGGTGTCACCCGATTCCATTTGTCTTCGTCACTTGCTTCAAGAGTCGGACACTGACGGGTGTGTCACCCGCCTCCCAGAATCTCTGCTGCTCCCACCCAGCTAAATCAGACGAGCGTGCCTCTCCCATAACCTACCTCATGGAATCTAGGCTCATCCCTCTCCTCCTCCCAGGGGTCTCCCGATGGCAGGTGTCTCCTCCACTCGCTTCAAGAGACAGACAATGACAGGTGTGTCATCGACTTCCCCAAATCTCTGGATATGGCATTTGTGTTTTTCACCCCCTCAAATTCGATGAAAATGTCACACAGTGCTGTGTAAACAAAACTAACCCCGAATGTCACTCTCTGAATAGGTCCCAGCCACTCACTACAGCGGCCTGTGTTTCTTCCTCCAACTACTCTAAGTGTCCCTAACTTTCCCTAAATGTCCTCAGGCTGCCTACAGCAACACACGCCTGCCTCTCTGAAAACGTCCTGAGACTGAATGGGAGCTGTAGCCACATGTCTCCCTTCAAACCTTGGAAACAAACGTCAAACATTTTCAAATGTTCTTTGAAGGCTCGTCCTTGATGAATCCCTACAATTTGGATCTACTCACTACGGCCCTACTGGGGGAGAACCAATGATGTGATCGTTTAATACTAATATGGGCTCTATGAACTTGGCAGAGTGTGACCATAAGAGATGCGATAAAGATAGTTATTGCATAAAGCCAGGGTCCATTATCGTATACAAGTACTGCTAGTGACTACAATGTTCATCTCATCACATCTAATGCAAGATCAACTGTATAACATAGCCATACAATTAGTGTGTGTTGATGGGCCCAAAAGAATCACTTGTACCTTAGCAGCCTTAAGAAGAGTTGATGGCAGGGGGTAGTAATATGAGAATGGCATCTGATCAAATTCTTATCAATAAGTTCGACCATAATATGGTAGACATGAAAATCACATTGTACAGCAAAGAGAGGGTTAAAAAACAAAAACAACAACTAGGCAATGGAAGGGGGGTAAGAAGGTAAAGGTATGGTGTATGGACGAGTCCCCCTGCTCAATAAATAGAAAAAAAGAACCTGGCCAATTACGACCAAATTCGGTCGACCTTACTGACAAAAGTATTTCCACACAGTGCCCAGAAGAACAGATAGGCTGTGGCAGTGAAAATGAGGTAAATGAAAGAGAGAAAAGGGAGAGCAAAGAGCTTTAACCTGGCAACTTGCTTCAGGCCCTGGTAGGCCAGGCCCAGCTCGCCATCTTCATTCAGATAGCCCCAGTCCTCAGTCTTTCTAGAGATAAAGAGAAGAGAAAAGCAAAACAAGGACAGGGAAGAAAGGGAAAGAGATCATTGGTAGCTGACCGCAGACGTCAGAGCAAGCAGCAGGTTTGCGTAGGGCCACAAGCATACAGATCTCAAAGGAAACAGAAAACAGGAGATAATGAAGGAAAACAGCAGCTTCACAAAATGGAAGAAAGCAAAGGTATGTATAGACAGAAGAGAAGCATCAGGACCTTGTGCCATATCAAGCATGTGCCTTGAAAAGGATTTTGGAGAACCGCTGTGTGAAAAAACAGATTATTGTTGCGCTGCCAATACCACAATATTCTCCTTTGTTCACAATGTTTATATTTAGCTGATTTATAGAGTGCGTGTATACCCTGGGGTTCCTTAGCAAACCACAGGTTTGCGATGAACACTTGTCAGTACACTGTTGGGCACATCATTAATATGTTAGGGGATGCCTTCCTTTATATTATAATCAGTGTGTTTCATAAATTCAGAAAAATATTTCATCCTTTATATGTGGACCATTAAACATGGTGGATAATAAGATTGTGTTGCCTGTCTGTAACCCTTAGGAAGAAGGACTATTTATCTGGCAATCTGGCGCTGCCCCATACATGTGACTGCAAGCTTTTCTCAGCCCCGAGGATGTTTATACTCCTGTTGATTCAGAACTACAATTGGACACATTTCTGTTCTGTCTGTTTCAATTACAACTAAAGCATATCTTACCCAGCTTAAACCCTAGATATCTATATACACAGCCATATCCTGGTGCATGTAAAGGCCATTAAAATCCCAGATTACCCACAAGTAGGATTCAGACCACTGAGCGAACAGAATCAGCACTCATAGCTACCTGGGACAACCTCGAAATCATTGTAGACACTAGCACCACCACGGCCCTCATACTCTTGCACATCTCAGCAGCTTTTGACATTGTCAACAGCAGATCGCTAATCAGAAGACTGGAAGAAGTTGGACCATTCTTCCCAACACTACAACAAATGGATTCTTTCTGTAGAAATAAAATCACCTAATTCCCATAATTCACTCCGAACCCTCAAGACTGAGTGATTCAATGATGGTGCCTATCACCCCTCCTTTTCAACAACTACTTGCCCCCACTTATGACTTTCTTAAGAAAACAGGGGCTCGCCTTCAAAATGATCCTGACCTTGGGGATGGAGAAGAGAGTGAGGATCACCTGGGTGTAGGGTCCCCGCAGATTGGGAGTCGGGTACTTACAGGTGAGAAATGGTATCCCCCATTCCCTATAGATGACCAACCTAATCCCTCCTCCGACTTTCGTGGGCTACTGCAAGACATTTTCCCTCATTTCCCAACATTTAACATTTGAAAGTACTGGGTCAAGGAAGAGGTGACCAAGAGTAATGAACAGTACACCTTCATTGTACCACTCTGGTAGTGGGACAAGGAAGATGCCTGCAGAGTATAATGAGAGTCAGGCATATTCCCTTAATCATGGTCAGGCAAACTTAATGAACGGTCCACATCTGCAACCTTTTAAGGTGTTGCAGGTGTATAAAGAGAGAGACAGAGAACACCAGAGAGAGAAACAGGGAGGCGTGTGTGGAGGAGACCAGCAGGAGACTCGTTTTCGAAGGAGGCAGCCGTGGTGGGTCCTGTGGGGGAGCAAGGATGCCAGCCAGCAGCCCAGAAAGCCTGTAAAGCCCAATGCGCGTTGGGCCATGGGTCTTGTACAGGAGAGAGAGCCTCTGTGTCAAGGAATTTTCAGCCGGAGCTGCGACAGTGCATGAGAAAGCAGGATGTCATCTGCGCCCACACAGAGGCAGCAGAGAATCCAGTGTGGGCAAGACAGGCCATGGTGTGTGAGCGGGGCCTGTCAGAGCTGGCCCGCCGACCTAAGAAGCGGGACAGAAGCAGCGGAACGCTGAGGAACAACACAGAGGACGGTGAGGGAGGGAGGAGGGAGAGAGGCACTCAACAGCCAGGGCATTCTAAGCGGGCTGCAAAATGTAATGAATTGCCGAACTGAAGGGAAACTTGAAATTAAGTATATTAGATGCATATTGAATGCCAAACTGAATGGAGACTCGACATTAAGCAGATCGAATGCATATTGAACACTGAACTAAAAGGAATCTTGAAATGAAGCACATTGAATATATATTGAATACTGAACCGAATGAAAACTTAAAATTAACATTCCCAGGCCTGGCCCGACAACCTCCCTCTCTACGTTGGATGGACAAATATGACTGAATTAAAAGACAGAAGAGTAGCCGGGGATACCTATCTGGGGAGGTCAGCCCCTGCTAGCAAAATCAGAGTCGAAACATCGAAGGCTTTGAACTAAGTGATTCCTTCTCCCCTCCCCCAGCAGGATCCTGAAGTATGATCTACCTCCAGGAGCTCTGAATCCGACGAGAGGCCTCGAGAGGCTCACCCCCACCGAACTCTGGCCTCCCCATGCAGGTACACCTTCTTCACTGACCTACTGTTATTGTTTATGTTTTCTGTTGTTTCTTTGATTTGTATTCTCAAGCGAGACTTTACCGATTGAAACACCCTCATTTCACATGCCATACTGTATAACTTGCTTGTTTAAAACCAATAAAAAAATGTTTGGAAAAAAAAAATTAAGCACATTGAATGCACATTGAATACAGAACTTAATTGGAAACCTGAAATGAAGTATATTGAATATCTGTTGAATACCGAACTGAATGAAACTTTGCAATTAAGCTTAATGAATATTGAATTGAGTTAAACTTTATCAGCAAAGTATATAACAGCCAAACAGAAGGAGCCCATATGAAGAAAAAAATGTGGAAAACAGTGCAAGTGTGAAAGAGTGCCACAGAAAGGTGGAACATGAGCAAGACCACCACAGTGAATTTTATGAGTAATTGCATTGCGGCTAGGCAAAGAGTGGCTAGGGGTGTGTGAAATGCTATGGCAGAGCCACAAGGCTAAGAATGAGAAGCTAGAGGAATGTAAATATTGCACATAAGGCCAAGAGGCCATTGAAAAGAAAAATAGGAATGTGACTCTGTACACAGGGACAAGTCTAGAAGAATCTGTGTGGGCTGAGGAGTCTAGGTATCCTGGTTGCCCGACCTGTGATGGGTGGACCGTTTGGTCTGACAACTGTGCCTAGACCAGTGAGCCCTGAACTTTGAAAAACAAAGACATTGTGAAATAAAACAGGGAAAAGTACGTGAGTAGGTGAAGCAATCCAGAAAAGAGGGTCAGGCTGACCTTGAGTTGTGTCAAACCTTTTAAAATACTGAAACAAGTGCAAGTGGCTCAACTAAAGCCTTGGGGAAGGGAACCCTGAGACTTGAGGAGTCTAAAGGTCAGAGCCTTAAGACCCTTTTCTTTTGAACTGTGTTGCGTTAACCTTGGGGATGGGAGCCCCGAAGATTGTGTGGAACTGTATTACCTTGAAGGTAAGAAGGGTAATTCTGAGACTTTTGTGGAACTTTCTTGAACTTGGGGAAGGGGAACTGAAAAGGAAGCTTAGAGCTGGAAGAAGCTCAGAACTTTTTGTTGATCACCCTTATTTGATTATTGACATCCCTACACACTGTTTAGCATTATCTGGTAGGGCAAGCATAGGTTTTGGACACAGACTTTTAAGTTGAACTCATTGACTCAGTCTTTCCTTAGTTTGATTCAGGTAGGGAAATCACACATTAACGTAGGTCAGGTTAGGTCTTCTTCCATCCTGACATTTAGGGTAATAAATAGCTTTTGGTAGAACTTTAAGTCTGCTGTCTGCGTCTTGCTTCATGATGCCTTCACACCGGACAAAATATAAATCATGACCATCTCTCCTATTAAAAAGCCAGTTGCCCAACCTCCATGTACTGTAATGGGTATGTATCCAAAAACCTAAAAAGATATCAAGAACCTTAGAATCCTTATGGACAACTGACAACTGAGAAATGTTTCCACCATTTACGCTCAATCAATCGAATAATGCAATCCCACACCTTTCATCACAGTGCCCATTAAGACGTAGATCTGGTTCTGTGATCTAGGCTAGGCTGACAGTGTGTACCTTGTCCATGCCAGGCTACCTCATGAAGAAACTTCAACGGATACAGAACACAGCAGCAAAGCTACTACTCCGAGTTGACTCCAGCAACAAGAAGACTCCACTGGCTTCCGGTTGAGAAAATAATCCAACTCAAAGCACTCTTTATCGCACACCAAGCTCTTCGGGCCATGGAGCAGAATTCATCAGAGCAACGATTGTTGAATACCGACCAAGAAGGAAGCAAAGTTTCAGCGATTACATGCTACTAGAGTCCACATGCCATAACAGAGAAACAATGAGGATTGGCCTTTTCCCTCATGGTGGACAAGCTGTGGAATATTAAACCAAAGGAAATCTGCACAATTGAGGACCATTCTATATTCAGGAAAATTACAAAGACCTGGCTGTTCAATGTCCAATCTACCATGAAGTCTCCTAGCAAAAGGAAACACACTTTGCTGATATTTCACAACAACCAACAACCTGCATATAGAACAAGATAGCTGCCCTCTTTGACCCTTCACTAATTTTAAAAAAGCGAGACAACACCAGTACCTGTTTAGGATATGCCATGCCAGCTTCCATGACACATCAATGCAAATCACCTGACAATGGAACTTTCTCTCCTGCCTCCCCAATGCACACCAATCTTCAGCTATTAATATGACTGATGTCAACCTATCCCTGTTCTGCCTCACACATGAGACAGGCCCAAGTGCCTTGACATTCACTACTCTCCTGACAGCCACCTGGAGACTCAAAGAATACCAGCAAAAAACTGCATGCACTCTCCTATGTCTCACTTCAGCTTAGCTACTCCCTCCTGCTAACCCCCTACATGTCTATGCTTAAACACACCACAGGCAAACCAACTAATGGCTCTCACACATGGCATTCAATTCCCTCTCACCATCACCTGATGGCAAATACCTTGATGCTCAAATAAACTTGCATGCAAAGCTCAGGCTACCTCTTGTCCATATGACTCAGCAATAACCTCAGCATTCTTGCCCTATCCTTCTCATTCTGCTTATCCAACCTCCCACACACCCTTTCAGTGCTACCTGACTGGAAACCAATACTACTGATAAACTATATACAGAAGAAACTGCATTGCCTCATACTGTGATTTGGAGGGGAGATATAACATAGGTTTCTCTGAAACATTTCAATACAGGGTCAGTCCTTTTATCCTCAACAGAGAGATTTCTGCTGTGATGACTCCTCTACAAAGACCTGAACAAAGTGTGTCTCTATCTACCCAACAAAGGGGGGACCGAGAAACATGCAGCTCCTCCTTGGTCTATTTCAAATCCAGTCACCATCAGGGAGGTGCAAGGCATCAATAGAGGTTTACCACGTAAGCAAACTAATTTCTGCCAGAACAATAACAAGACATTCCTGCTGATAAGTGCTATTGTTAACGATGCATATTTCTTTTATCTATAAGTAGCCGTCCAACCTTTTATCATAGGATATCTCAGTGGGTACCACTCCTACCCACGACAGTTCTGCATATCATTACAAGGTTTACATTAAGTTAAAGTTTCGGCCTCCCCTTTTAGGGAAGGGTTACCAATTCCTTGATAAAGGCAATACCTAGGGAGTGAGTGCTGGGACGTGTATCTGGAGGAACCATAGGTTCTTTATTGAAGTTGATGAAAGTCAGGTCTGTTTTGTGCAAAAAATTGAAAGTTAAACTTCTACTTATTAGTGTGTATACAATGGTGAGTAATTTTCTTAAACAATCTATTTATTCAGTTCAATTAAATAAATGTTATTTGGCTTCCACCTTTTATTTAAGTGTTTATTAGGAAAGGGACACATGCACATACTGTTCTCAGTGTCAGAGTACTGGAGGTACTTTGTAACAGTCCAGCATGGTTCTCACAATCACTCAGGTATTCATCATGGAGGTTAGGAATACCCATCTGTCATGCTCATGTACTCAATGACAATGTTTAATAAATGTACATCCTCAGCACACTCTCAAGTGGAGGGCTATGATAGCTAATGACTGGATGACCACTGATTGCAGTCGGAAAATAAAAGAGTAAAACTCCCATCGAACTGGTACAATTCTCTGCAATATTGCTGCTATTTTCTTAATGATTTATTGACTTCAGATGTGATGCACAGTAGCTCAAAATATAGTGCACTGAGTACTCTCTTGAAGAAATACATGGCTGATCCTAGTGCCTTTTCAAATTTACGTCCAATCTAAAACCTTCCATACATGCCTAAGTTGATTTAAAGGGAGGCCGGCAAACAATTTGATGGAGAGATATTACATCCTGGACCCTCACCAGACTAGTTTGGAATTATTACCTGAGACCAAGGCTGTCCTCACCTCCTCCCTCTGGGATCATTTGAGACTGCAGGCAGATCAGGTGAGAATCAGGCTGCTGGCTCTACTGGTGTTCTCCCGCATTTCATACTGTATGCCTCTGAAATTCCACTGTGCAGGCTCACAAGGGTGGGTTGTGGAGGTTTGTTGTTGATGTTTTTTCATTCTTTTTTATGGACTAACAACAGATAGTTGTGCTGCTGCCATTGAACTCCTTGGCTGACCAACTAACATACTACACAAGCTATCCGGTCTTATATTTAATATCAACTCAACCCCACTCCTTGAACTGATTAAATCTTTCCTTTAATTATGCATGGAGCACCACATCAATGTCTGATCTGAGTGAAGACTAGTCCTCCCACCCCAGTCTTTTTACTGGATTGACCTTTAGCCGTCCGTAACTGGATGCAAAAGAATAACCTGAAATTAAACCATCAAAGACCAAACTCATGTTTGGAGGCAGGCCGGCCGACACTGGGACGCTTTACTTTTGGCCTCAGAATTTGATGGTCTCCCCTCAGCTAATTCCTGGGGAGAAGAACTTGAACATCCCGATAGATGGGAATCTTCCCTCCGGTGGACACAGTAGATTGGAGGGGATTTATTACACCAAGATAAGAGTCTTCCCTTTCTTAAACTTTCCAAGCAGAGTCCTAGTAATCTTATCGCTTCTCAGGTCTAATCTTCACCATAATAATTCTGTGCATCATAAGACTTGCCGAAATACTTGATGATTAGGCTTCAGAGTCTCCAGAATGTGCAGGACTCCTTCTTCTTAGGCTGTAACCATTTGATGAGGTGACACCGGCACTCAGACAGATGCATTACCTGGAGGTAGTGTGTGTGTTAAGTTTAAGCCCCTCTGTTTTAAGACTGAACTTTACGTGGGTCAGGGCCAATGTTTCTTAGACACAAAATTAAGTATGATCTCTCACGCTGCTAAGAAATACTACCAAACCCTTCCTCGTTTTCACCAAAACGAGGCTGAAATGCACAGGTGACCGGTTATATTCAAGCTGAACTGCCACCCTATGGGACTCATTACCCTCCTCCTTTGAGGACCATCTTAGATTAGAAGGCCTTTGTAAGCCTTCCTCTACTACCTGTTTTAATCCCTCTTAAGCCATTTAAGCCACCATGTAGAAACCTTAGTTAACTAGCACTAGTAAGTAACTTTACTGTTGTTAAAGTGCTCTTTGAAATAACATCATGGAACATGGTCAATTTCTTTTGGACAATGAATCTGTCTGTTGCTCTCAAGGACCATAGGTAAAAGGTGAAAGGATGAGAAATAACTAATATTTCTTTCTCGCTGTAAGACAGATAACTCAGAATGAGTCGGAGAGCTAGGATGGGCTGGGGTATCGGTCGCCTTCAGGTGGAGTTCATTTCAAATACTATTGTGCGTGCTGTAAAAGTGAAATCGTATTAACTTGTGGCCCTTCCTCGCCTCCACAAATGCCAATTCTTTATTACCCTCATTTATCATGAAATATCAGCAGGAGGTCCTGTAACATCAACCATCTTTGAATGAACACCTGCTCTCCTTATAGTGCACTTGTTGCCCACTTCATAATCCCCTTCTTCTGCTTGATGTTTTGACTTGATTGCGCTTTCTGTTCACCATCAGAAATATCTTAATAAATAATTCATGGCTCATGATACAAACACATATTCTATTTCCTTAGTGAAGAAAGGGCAGAGAGAAGCTCTTAGTTCCAAATCCAGTATGGTTTCCAGTTTTGGCCTTATGTCTCTACCTTGGGGAGTGTGAATGCGAGGGCTTTACCCTCCGGGCTACACCAGCCTATTGGATGTGCATCAAAGTGAATTAGTGACCAAGGATCATCAATTTTCAAGGAGTGGTCAAGATAGGCCACCCCAACGACTACAGTCGGTCTGTAAGATACTTCCGACGTTGTGGCATATGACTCTATGGCTTGGTGAAGAAGGAAGTCTCAACTTTATTTCAGAGCTGCAAATGTCCCTTTTGATGTCTCAGGTCCTCCAGAAGGCATTCCACCATTTTGGTGACCAAAGGAAGAGTGTTTCCCACAAACCTGCATCTTCTCCCATTTGCCAGTGTGCAGCAGGTCCTTCGATGAGGAGCAGAGTTATTTTATAGGGGTGGAAGAGGTGGCGATGGTGGCAGGTATATACACGTAATACCACAGGAAGTCCTGTGGCTGATGCATGGGGCCTTATAGATTATGTTATATTCTAGGGAGTCAGTGAAGATCTTTAAGGAATACAGGGATTTTCTTATGCCTCCTAGTGTTTGTTATAATAAGAACTGCTCAATTTTGAAAGATGTGCAATTGTTCCATAAAACATTTTCCTCCTTCGGAAATGCTATTGCAATAATCTACACATATGGGGGCATAAAGGCACTGATGAGCTCTATCTTGCATTGGGGCAGGATCTTCTTTAACATGTGAAGTTTTACGTTTGCTTTATTTGTTAGCACGTAGAGATGCATTGAGACGGATAGGTCAGAGTCAAAGATAATGCAGAGATTTCAAGCTTGATTGCTTGGGGTGGACAGGTGGGGCCAGCAATGATGTTAATGTGAATACAAAGTTGTTGGTAATTGCAGTGCCAAAGAGTAGGATCTCAGTCATGTCGCCTTTCAGACCGGGGCTGATGGATGCCATCCAGTCCTGGATTCTTTTGATGCAAACAGTGATTGCCTTAGCCATGCTGGATCATTATTTGTACAATACCATAATAGAATTGGGATGGTCAGACCCAGTGAGACAGCGTAAGGCTGCAACTAAACATTAAACAGCCATGGGTAAACTGAAGAGCCTCGAGGCCCCACGTATGGTAACTAGCACACATTGGATTGAATTGACCCAATTTGACCTGGCACATTCTGTCCTGGGGAAAAGATTGGTGACGCCTCCGCTAAGGTAGGCACCAGCTGCGCCATAGGTGGTGGTTAGATTTTAAAAGGATGAGCGCAGTAGGCTGATTTGAATCCAAAGTCAGAGGTAGGTTCTCTCTCATACTTGCCACCATTGTGTCGTCTGTTTGGGTGGAATCCAAATTGACCGTCATTAAAAGGGCTGTCCTCCTCAAAGTACTTCCAGCAAATATGAAGCCCCACGCCCCTCAGAGAGCAGGGCTCTGCTACCTCCTTCCTCTTCCCCCTCCTCAATATTTTTTATTCTCCTTCTCAACAGTTTTCTCTAGAATTCTCACTCTCCCCTGCACATCCCAATCCCGGGCTAGGGTGCTCTGTCCTTTGTTTCTTTCCCTTTCTTTCATTCAACATTCCATACAGTCCTATGCTGAGCAGGATGGTTCAGTCTAGGTAAGTCTTTGCTGTTCCCAGTAAAACATAAACACTACACAACACAAACATGAAATAAAGCAATGTATTCCCACACCCTTGTGCCTATTATTTCCCTTTGGGGACAAGCATGAAGCCATGCTCAGCCGGGGCCATTTCGGCCCCTGGGCTGCAAATAAGTTGGCAATGGGGCATTAGTTAGAAAGAGCTGCTGGGTCTGCACTGGCCATCTTTATAGGATGTATAATGGTCACTTGATTAAATGATGGCTAAAATAAGCATTACAGAAGTCAGTGAGTAACGGGCTAAGGGCATGAAATGTTTCATTCTTGTAGCCAGGTAATGGTGTCTTTGTTCCTAAGAAGCCTTCACGTGAGTAGGTATTGAGGATGCCAGCGATGGCCCGGAGTGCGTGGAGGAGCAGAGGCAGGTCCTTGTGCTGTCTATACATGCATAATTGTATCCGTCGAATATTTCAGAATGAATGGAGATAGTAGGTGTAAGCAGAATATATTTTTTTGCCACTTAATGCAGAGGTTTTAGAAACTTGGCAAGATAATCACAATTGATGCAGGATATTGCACATGGAAGATTCCAATGGGCAATATCAATAACATCTGCTTAATGAGATTTGATAGCCCATCACCAGGGTGTGAGCAGTTTATTATCCCTGTGACCGAAATGCTAGGCAATTCTCCTCTGAACAAGAGTACCAACAGCAACCCCAGACACGTGTATCGGCCTAGTCAGGCCTCATAAGTGAGGTGGAGCTGTGCCTCTCTAAGCACAGTGAGCAAGGCGTCCACGTCTGGATTGCCCTGGTAACACAGGGTGAGAACCCAAGGTACCCAACATTTGCATAAAGAGGTCTGGGTAACCCTCACATTTGCAGCTTTACTTTGTTGGTGTTGTGTCGCCCATTTTGTGACTTCAAATAGACTGTTACTATCTCAAAGCAATGAGCTGGAGTTGTTGACTTTTGGCAGAAGTTGGTATTCCCTTACTTTCTTGGCCCAAGCTTCAAGAGGCTGAACGAAGAGAGAACGAAGAGATCGAATGCACTTCCAGAAAAGCTATATATGTTGACCCACAACATTGATTTCTTTGCTCGTCACAAGCATTCCAGCATATGGCTTTGGTGCATAAGGTTTTGTCAGTCCCTTTTCTCCAATTCCTGATTTTTGGCATCCTCACTAGACTGCACTGTGATAATAATAATAATAATAATAATAATAATAATTTAGCATTTATATAGCGCTACGAACCCTCAGGTATCTGAGCGCTGCTTATTATTACCCACGGTGTGTGCTGCTCATTTATCGACCTATGAAGGATGAAAGGCTGAGTTTGGCACTGCCTGGATTCCAACCTGCATCATCAGGCTCTGCACAGATGTCAAAGCCAGCGCTCTACTCGCTTTGCTATCGGACTGGCTGTAATCAGAAGCCTGATTCTTGCTAATCAGGCTTCTGGAGAAAACACTCCACTGAGACTGCTTTTCCCCACAGCTCCAAGTTTCTCACCACTGCTCGCCACTCTCACCTCTGCCTCATAATCATCCTGCGTGACCCGTCCACAGCTTGTGACACTGTCGAACATCTCTCCCTCCTAAAACGCCTTCCTCCCTTGGCTTCAAGGGAACTTCTCTTGATTGGGTGAAAACCTATCCGTCTCCTTGAACTACAACACGTCCACCCTCACATCACATCCTGTTGAAGTCCCTCAAGGATCCATCATTCCACTCTCTGACTTACGCTAAACACCTCCAAAGTCATCATCTCTTGGTAACACCCACATCTTTTTATCCTTTACCCTCTCCACCACATCCGGCACTGGTTGACTCTAGCCTCCTTGATCCTCATCATCTCCTCCAAGGCGAAAGCAATCCTACTCAATGCCTCCAATGCCAAGCCCATTCTCCCAACTCCTACCACCTCACTCCTTCTCTTTGCCAGCATCCTAAGACTTCATCAGTTCATCACAACTGAGGCTGCTGCGGCCAGGATTAAACATCTGAACATCCACTGCACACACACATCATTGCATACTCTACGTGTACCCAGAGATTCATCCTCGATTGTAAGGCTATCCTACTCAGGGACTGTCTGTGATCTGCTACCTTCATGCATCATGTTGGTTCTGAAGCACAACCTTGTATTCAATAAATACAATAAAGAGCAAACTGTCCATCTCCAAAGGCAGTCCCTTCATGCCCAGAAGATCTTTATGGACAAGATCAGAACTGCTGCTAAGGATGCCACATTAGTAATGTGCAGGGACATGAGATTTTAAAATATTAAGCGATACCTTGAAAGATCTAGTTGCTGGCTCAACTAATATGGATGCTTGTCTCTTTTTGCTTGCGCTTTAGATTGACGAAGAGTTCTATTCAGTAATGTAAACATGATGTCAACGGTGAAAACAGTGGAACTACAAAAAAGTCAAAACTGGAGGACAAGCCCTCTCGGTAGCAGATGCCACACAGTGGAACTTCTTGCATAGGAGGAGTTTCCAGTTAATCAATGGCCATTTATATCCCAAAAACATCTAAAGATATGGCTCTTCTGCCACGAGCAGGATGCCATGATATGCCAGTCTCTCAATTTCAAGAGATCCCTAGTCTTTACTTGTCAATTGAGTTGCACATCCATAAACTCGTTGTTGGGCTAGCTTTGTATCTGGAACACACACCTTCGCCACATCTCTATACATAGAAAATATCGTCATACAATTATAACCAAAACAGAATTGGCACTCGTGTACTAACCTCGGAAGGCTGAAAGGCAGAGTTGGCCTTGATGGTATTCTAAGCTGATAAATGCAGATCACGCGAGCGCTCAACCCAGCTATCTTACCCAATATATATATATATAGTATTCTCCCGAGCACCCACTTTTTACTTCGTACACTTCCTAAAATGGGTCAAAAGAGACTCGACTGGCAATTCCTCTAGTATGCTGAACAAGGCTGAACGCTACCAGCGAGCAGCCCCAAGGCTAGGATTTATAAAAATTCCACAGTAATATTAAGAGTTCCCGTTCAGTGAATCGAATGGCCCATTTGCATCTCTAACTCACTGTTTAGCATATTTATTTTAATTTAAATTCTGCAAATTTCATGCACATTTTAAGCGGTTCTTCAAGCTTTCATTAAATGCTCCATCCACTTCAATAAATGTCGAAATGAACTCTTTTTTTATGAGCTGATCAAATTTAGTGCTTTATTAAAAGGTATGCTGTTCTCCGAACCGCAACATCTCTGAGTGCCAGAAAAAAAAAACTGGAAACCTTTTCCTCATGTTACTGATAGCCACGGAAGTCCACACTGGGTTTGTAGGTGCAATCTTGCACCCAAGCAGGGCTGGTGATGCAGCAAGGCAATGCTAGGCATCTGCCTAGTGCGCCATGAGCAGATCGATACCAGGGGTGATAGGTTGGCCTCAAAACATCACAATTGGCCTCATTGTAAGAGAGGATGGGCTCCACAATGTCACTTTGCATGGGGCGCCATGTATCCGTTCACCAGCCCTGGGACAAGATAGCACTGTGCAAAGTGTCTCCTGAGTGTAGGCGCCTTGGAGAGCTTGCCAAGGTTGACCTTGGTCGGCGAGATAAAGGAACAGGGCAGTGGTGCAAGGTGATGAAAGCAGTGGGGACAGATGCCAAGAAGGTACCATTTATGGAGAAAAGACACCTAAAGTGCCAATCCCCCCATGGTGATCCCCATATGCCAGGGCCCGCTTATCCAGTATCCTTAAATCACGCTTCGAAAGGAGGCATCTAAGGGAACATTTTATAGGGGTGCATGACAGGTTTATCTTTCTTTACTTGAACACCTTCTCTTCACAACTGTAACAAAGTCCCCTCCTTAGTTTTGAGGGGCAGCCGTGCAGTGATCCTCGGGGATGGGGAGAGGGGCCAGTTACAGGGAGACTACATCTCCCATAATGCCACGGGACCTGAATATTAAATCACAACTCCTAACCCCCCCCCCCCCAAGGCATGCTCACTGTACATATAAATACCCTGGAAGATGGAACCGGTACCTTTAATAGATCAACTGAATATATTGGGGATCACTATACAGGGCCCCTCAGGATCAATGGAACAGAGAAGGAGGACCCTTTAAGGGAAACGAGGAGCGGTGGTCACGCACAGCCGGCAGCACTTGCATGGTCTTCTCCTCTTGCGCACCTACAGGACCTGCTCTTAAATCTGAAAAGGGAGGAACCAACCAAGCCACAACTGTACCTATACCAGCAAACTAAACAGGAAGTAGGAATTGGGAACTTCAAGATGGTGGACATAGTTCCTATGTCTGGGGTCCCGCTGTCACTGAAGGCCCACCCCGACCCACTTGAGTTCCCTTATGTCAAGGAGAGGATGAAAGGAGCGGCTATGGCACGATATAAGCGCAGGCTCCTAATCACTCAGTTTGGGAATTAGGAGGAATACAGCAGGAAGAAGGAGTTTGGAGAGAGCTGGAGGGAGCCGTGTGGAAGGAGCTGGAAGGTGCCTGGAGTAGGAGACAGTAGAGGAGGGGCTGGAAGGCAAGAAGCGTAATGCCTCTGGTGGAGTTTGGCAAGGATAAGGAGGTAAATGTTATAATAGATAAGGGAAAAGAGCAAGAAGGGCTGTTAAAAGAATCTAAGGGCGAGGCAGAGGGTTGTCAGGAGGTGGGATGGAGAGATATAAAGGATAAAACTGAAGGATTATTGTTGTTGGAGGTTGGCGAATTTAATGAGAACGTGGGAGAATTTAAGGAGAAGGCTGGCAGAGTAACAGAGAAGTTCTGAAAAATATTGGAAGAGGTTGGCAAGATGAAAGGGGAGGTTGGGGAAGAATTGGAGGAGGGGATTGGAGGCTTGTTGGATGGGGTAGGAGATTGTTTAGAGGAGGTGGTTAGACAAGGTATACAGGAGAGTTCTCTTAAAAAGATACAGTATAGACAAGGGGGAAGGTGACTCTCAGAGTATCCAAGAGGAGGAACAATGGTGGTTGAGAAAGAAGAGGGCCTGAAGAGAGAGACTTTGTGAGGAAACTGATAAGACAAATAGAAGACAGAGAGATTGAGGAAATAATCTGAGGAGTTAGCCAGAAGGTTAAAGAGGAGAGTGTTCAATGGGTGGGAGTACAAGACCTACCAGAGTTGGAAGAGGAGATCAAAGAACAAGAGGTTTTTGGTAGTTTTATCAGGTGAGTGCTGTGTTTTTAGAGGAGGAGAATGGTTATTCCGTACTAGAGGAAATAGCAAGAGGAGTTAAATATTGGAAGGCAGAAGAGGAGAAGATTAAGAAATTGAATGAGTTTGAGAGAGTGATCAAGGAGGTTAGAAGGTGAAGCAGAGCGAATGGAAATATATCAGAGGTAGACAGCGAGAGAGTCTCCCTCTGAGGAAAGACTGACAGAGCTGTATATCAAGAGAAACCTTAAGGGAAAGCCAAGTACCCAGACAATGTCAGGAGGTACAGGTGGGTCAAACCGGCCTTAGGCAGGCAGTAGAGGTAGGAGAAAGGGTGGCCAAAGAGCTTGGTAGGGAGGCCAGGATCCCCAGTAGCCTGTCAACACAGCCTGAGCCAGCCCCCTCTCTATGAACAACTACTTCAAGTCAATAACACGTTGGACTTTAACTAACTAGGGTTTGAGAATCCCTTTAGACCCACTTTGGGAAGTCCCAAGGAGAGACCATGCAGCTGAGAGCCCAACGACAGAGAGGCAGAGATTGTACTGGGAGGCTAAACCGTGGGGGCACGGGAGCAGGGATGCATTTTTGAGAGACATTCATGCATCCCATTTGCTGATTTGGCCCTAAACTGTGCACCAATCCTCAATAAACCTTTGTTGAAGTTTGGTTCTGGCTGTCGGTTAAAACTCAGTGTCTCTCCGGACACAATTTATAATCCTAATTCCCCCAGTGTTTTGCTTTGCAAGCCCTATGCCAGCAGTAGGACTCTGGCAAATGTTGCATTGCCTGAAGCAAAGTGCCAATCTGCCAGCTGCCATGTACAGCACAGGGGTGCCTTAGTTTCTTACAGGGGCATTCTGTTTGGACCGTAGGAAGCAGCCTTTTCTTGCCTTACTGTACAATTCATTTATATCAGAGTTTTGGACAGCATTACAAATGTTGACTTCCAGCCTGTTAGTAGCTCTTTTTTGGAAACCAAATTATTTAAAAAACTAGAATGTATGCTTACTGTGGAAGAAAAATGTGGCTTCTGTCTCTGCCATAGCTGAAGGAACCATGGTGGCAACCTGATGTATGCAGATAACACCGTCCTCATGGACCGAACTCCAATTGGTTTTAGTATGGAGTTGGTGCTTGAACAAGTTATTGGCAGCAGTAGGACTCTGGCAAATGTTGCATTGCCTGAAGCAAAGTGCCAATCTGCCAGCTGCCATGTACAGCACAGGGGTGCCTTAGTTTCTTACAGGGGCATTCTGTTTGGACCGTAGGAAGCAGCCTTTTCTTGCCTTACTGTACAATTCATGTATATCAGAGTTTTGGATAGCATTACAAATGTTGACTTCCAGCCTGTTAGTAGCTCTTTTTTGGAAACCAAATTATTTAAAAAACTAGAATGTATGCTTACTGTGGAAGAAAAGGGTGGCTTCTGTCTCTGCCATAGCTGAAGGAACCATGGTGGCAACTTGATGTATGCAGATAACACCGTCCTCATGGACCGAACTCCAATTGGTTTTAGTATGGAGTTGGTGCTTGAACAAGTTATTGGGAAGACAACTTGGGGGAATTTCAATATGAACAAAGGATTATTAGTTTCTGGATCCTGGTAAGTTATTATTTGTGATGTTGGCGTTGTATCAAGCTGTATGTAGTTGACCAATATATATGCACTTAGCCAGTAGAGTAACAGCTATATAGTCCACTATAGGTGGTAAAATATTCTAAACCCAATTGTGTGGCCCAATAGGTTTCCTGGAGAAGGGCCGAGGTTGTGACATCACTCTGACGTAATTGTGTAAACCGGCATGCAAGCCGAGGAAGAGCGAGATGTGCATGGATTTTCTCTGTTCCTGTGCTGATGCCTGTTGGTTTTGCCTGTAGTAAAACACGGTTTGAACTTGCCGTTGACTGAGTCCTCTGTGTTTCTTGGGAAGGAGGGAGTTGGGCTCTCAAAGTCAGCGGACTTCTAGTGTCCCTCTGGCATACCTGGGGGTCTGTCCCCAACAGCACTGCATAATAACATTTTAAACATATATGTAAAACTGTGTTCATATTTCTCCAAATTTTGCAGCAATAAAACTCAGAGTGACAGAAGCTGTGCTCTGCCAATTTCGTTTGCGAAGTTAAAGGCCAATGTTGTCATTATCAAAAATAGAATGTTTTTGAAATCCATTACAGGAAAAACTTTGCTTATATTTGAATTACAACGTGGATGCACTTGTCATTCTGTGTAACTTGCATATTTCTAACTTCTCATAAAGAATAACAATTCGAAAAGGTGACATAGCTTCAGTATTTTTATTATGCATCTGAATTATTATTTTAGCACATAGATTGTGGTCCAACCGGTGGTAAGCTCATCTTACTGCAGGCGGTAATTCATATTACCACATGTGGTAAAACATAAGGTAAACTACTTATGGTGAGTTGAGTTTTTCAGAAATGCTATGCGTGTGTTTGAGTACAACTATTTTGTGATATAAAATGATCAATGTATTTGAAACACAGTCAAAAGGGCATAAAGGGGTATTGTACAGAAGGTACCGTAAGCAGATAACTGTGTACTAAGTCCAGTAATTGCTTACCGTTAGTGAACCTGGTAAAATAATTATTAGGCAGTGTTCTGAAGTTAGCCTCACTACAAAAAAATACCCCAATAAGTTTACCACAATATATTACCAAGAATGAACAAAATATGACAAAATACCACGAGATACTAAAAAATAGCCTAAAAAGATCTCTAACAGGGCGGGCCTTTGGATGGCTCAGCGTGCAACGGAAGGAAGCACCCTTGAGTACACTGCGCCAGGGTAGGGGCGTCAAGTCGAGTCATGTATCTTGGGAGGATAGCTCAGGGGAAAAGTTCTCGTCTTGGAAGCAAGACGACACGGAGCAACACAGGTTCGATCCCCGAGTCCGTGCATAGAAACCTCTGGGTATTAAGTGCATTATAAATAAATAACCTTTCATGTGTTCAGTAGGAAGTAATCCACCTGTTATGGATCCACTACCGTCGAGGTAAGTTTAACTCAAATCACATTACAGTGTTTCCTTGGAATTATAAATGCCTTTGCTTTTGTGCCCACTAACCTCGTCCAATCAATCTTGCTAACACCTAACAGTGAGCCATTGGTGTTGTTTTACTGCCTGGTGCGCAGCTATCTACGGCTAGCTACGGTGTGTTACTCACCGGTGAGATGAGTGCGTGGAACCGGGGAGTATCCAAAACCCAGGAAGTTGCTTGAAGAGCTTTGGGTAGGGCCTCTACCCAAGCCTCCTCTCTGTGAGGGAATAAGACCTTCAAAATGATATGACCACTTGCTGTATTTAACCAGACAAGGGGACTGATCACCCAGAAGGGCGGGGAGAAAGCGCACCGCCACGAACCAGGCTGTAAAGGAAAAATAACAAGTGAGTAACACGAAGGTAACAGTTGTCCCCTGTAAGCCTTATTAACTAATGTAATACCTGGGCTTTTTCCCCCCGTGGGATAGAAGAGCAGCACAATTCGGGAATCACCTAGGAATATAACAAGACTTAGTATCTAACTGGCTTAAACTAAGACACAATTCAAGAGGTGGACAGGATCTTACCAGTGGAGAATGAATGGAGGATTTGAGTAGCTTAGAACACAACGACAGGGATAAAATAAGAAAAAGGAAATGTTAGTAGGAGGATGCTAATACCCGGGCGGCACGAGAGTCGCACTGGATTCAGGATGGTGCACAGCTGCGGAGCGTCCTTGAGTGCACGGATCAAACAGGGGCTTTCCAAATGTTCCGTTTGTGAAGCAAAAAGTCTTACCACTGATGAACGAAGGATGATGACAGCAACCAGTCGGGATGGTAGTTCCAGGGAAGGTAGGTGGAAGGCAGGTGAGGTTTGGCGCGATGTAGAACAGCCAGTCGGGATGGCTATTCCTGAGATAGGAAGTCGAAAGCAGGCAAGGTCTGGTACACTAGCGGACAATAACAAAGACAAACTTTTTCTAGCGGGGTCCGTGAAGCAAAACAGGTTCGGTACACGGGAAGGCAGTTCAATAAGGGTATTCCAAAATAGAGGGTCCAGTAAACAGTCCGAGTCGAATCCGTAAGAACAAGGAGGTTTTCAGCAATTGAAGAGGGAGCTTCTAAATGCCGGGAGTAGCTGTAAACAGAAGCGGCGCCCTGGCTGTCTCCATGGACTACATCAGTGAGAGAGGCGGGGCAAGCCAATGCGAGGCTCTACCGGCAAACTACCGTACGGAGCAAGGTTTGCTGGGGAATGTAGTTTTCGATTCGCTAACTTCCACGGCAGCTGCCATCGTGCACGAAATGGGGCAGCATAATGCCGAATTCTTTTGGGGAGTGCCACAAATCTCCTCTTCATTCTGGTAGTTGCACTAGGAAGTCGAAGTGCTAGAGGTGCAGGTGGCTGGGTTTTGCGCACAGAGGGGGGTGAACGACGACCCATAACACGGTGGCTCTGAGCGGGTGGTGACTTGCTACAATGCTAAATAGGTGCCTTCCATCTGCTCTTTTCCCTCCATTGTGTGGTATTCAATGTTAAATCCCTTCCATCTGGGATGTTCTCCTATCTCTCATATGCTTATGATTTGTTTGTGTGTATGTGTTATTCTTTACAGATACTCTTTTCCTTCAGATGTGTGCGATTGAGTCTCCCCAGCTCTCTTCTCGTGCATGTGACTGATCACTTTTTGCTTCCTCAAAAGTGTCTTTAGTGCGCATTTGATTTCTTTCTATGTGTGATAGATTCTTTCACACATGCGCTGTCCATTCCCTTGTGTGATGGCTCGCCATATAATCGCTTCCAGTGTGTGTGTGAGACTGCCATGCATTTATTTGATTTCATGTCCATATGCTGTCTTTTTCTCATTGGTATAGTTGCGTGTGTGTGTGGTTGGTTCTCTTGTTTTTTTTTTTTTTAATCAAAAACTTTATTTGGTTTTGAAAACATGCATATAACATTACAAGTATCCCATCATAACAAAGAAGGGGGAGGGGGGGGGAGGAGAGGGGCTAAATAGCTCCAGGGAAAGGGAAAAGGAAAAGAAAGCAAAGAAAACAAAGAATGGGGCTTTAATTCTCGGGGTCATCAATTCTGCGGTGAGGAGGCTCGTGAGGCAGTTTGTGCGTTCCAGGTTCGCTAGCCTGGCGTCGCCCGCCGATATGTCTCGTTACACTCGTTACACTCGTTACATCTCGTCTGGGACTCAGTCATCCTCTTCCCATCTCTGCCATATCTTGTCTGCTTTCTGCGGGCACCCCCTTGCAGCATACACCCTGCGTTCCATTATCACGCAAATGTCCACATCTGTGACCCACTGGTCATAACAGGGTGTTCTCTCGGATCCCCATAGCTGCGCAATGTTCCTTCTGAGGACTGCTGTTGCGGTCGACCAGAGCAATTTCTCGTAGCGGGTCAGATCACTTTCGTCGGAGATCCCTAACAGGAGTTGTTTTGGTCCCCTTTGCACTGGTTTGCCCATGGCTCTGGATAGCTTGTCACAGCATTTCCTCCAAAATTGCTGTATTTTGTCACATTCCCATATAATGTGGAAGAAGGTGCCCTCTTCCCGTTTACAGCGTAGGCAACGCGCGTCCGGGATTCTGCCCCAGCGGAAAAGTGCCACTCTGGGATAGTAGATGCGGTGTAGGATTTTAAGTTGCACCAGCCGGAGTCTCGATGAGATGGCCACTTCCCGGGGATACATCAGTGCTTCTGTCCAGTCCTCAGGTTGGAGCGAGCCCACGTCGCGCTCCCATCTGGCTTTCAGGCTGAGCAATTCAGGCGTAGCAAAGGATGTGATCACGTTGTACATGGTTGAGGTGACTTTGCGCTGTATACGGTCTTGGACAATGTTTCGTTCTATCGGGGTGCATTCCGGGATATCGCTGATGGTGTGACGGTGGACGTGCAGTGCGTGTTTCAGTTGGGTATAGTGGTATTCCTCAGAAGGAGGGAGGGCGAATTCAGAACATAGTGTTTCAAATGTGACCAGTGTCTCCTCCCTTATTACGTCTCCAATTTTGGTGATACCTCTACTGGCCCATGCGTGCCATTTGGGGAGTTTTAACATTTCGGGGAGAAATTTGTTGTGCCACAGAGGTTGGGCTAGAGTCAGTTTCGCGTCCCATCCTATGTGGCGATGCGCTTCCGACCAGATGCTTGTGATGCTAGTGTCCATATCTAGAGCTGGTCTGCGGCCCCGGCCGCGATACAGAAGTTCCAAGGGGGCAGCTCCACTCTGGGAGTTGATCCTTTTGATGTGCGGCAAATTCCTGTCCCCATGGAGCACGTCGTTCACCACCGCCATCTGGCTGGCCCAGTAATAAGTTTGCAGTCTGGGCAGCCCAATCCCCCCTTCCCAGATGGACCTTTGCAGGGTAGAGAGGGCAATCCGCGGATGACCCCCGCTCCACAACAGCTTTCTGAGGATGCGGTCTATCTTCAGGAATTCCTGGTGTGGGATGTGTAGTGGAGCGTTTTGCAAGATGTACAGAAACTTTGGGAGTGCAATCATCTTGAATAGGGCTGCTCTGCCCATCAGCGTTAGTGGCAGGGAAGACCAGTGGCGAGTGTCCTCCGCAAACCTTGTCACAACCGGGTGTAGGTTCAGCGATGTGTAGTCCATCAGGTTCTTCGTGATGATTACCCCCAGGTATTTAATCTGATCTGTCACGACCTGGTAAGGGCAATCCGCGGGGCTAGCAGCTGCCACGTTGCTGATGGGAAAAAGGGTGGATTTTGACCAGTTTACCCGCAAGCCACTGAAGTCTCCGTATTCCTTCAACATCTGTGTGACGCGGTGGCAGGAGTTGCACGGGTCTTTCAAATATATCAGCAGGTCATCCGCATAGAGAGATACTCTGTCTTCCCATGTCTCCGACCAGCGGAACCCTTCCCAGAGCAGCGTTTCACGTAGGAGGATAGCCAAGGGTTCTATGGCTATTGCGAAGATCATTGCTGACAGGGGGCAGCCCTGTCTTGTGCCTCTGCCCAGACTAAACGGATCAGATTGCCAACCGTTAACCTTAGTCCTGGCCACCGGCCCGCTGTACAGCAACTGCACCCAGCTCATGAAGTTTTCTCCAAACCCCATGCGTCTCATTATGTCCCAGATGGCCTCCCATCTCACTGAATCGAAGGCCTTCTCAAAGTCGATTGATAGTAAGGCCAGCGGCCCTTGAATGCTGTCAGTTTTTTCCAGTGCCGCATGCAGTCTGTGGAGGTTCATGCGCGTCGATCTCTGGGGCATGAACCCACACTGGTCCGGATGGATCAGCGCTGTTATCACCTGCTGTAAACGGTCCGCTAGCAGCTTAGCTAGAATTTTCGCTTCGCTGTTTATGAGTGAAATTGGCCGGTACGAATTGCAGCTGTCCGGGGGCTTGTCCGGTTTGGGCAATACTATTATCGTGGCTTCTCTCAGGTCTGGGGATAGGGTACCCCGTTCTTTTGCATGCTGGTACATTCTCAGGAGATGTGGGGCAATTACGTTGGTCCCCACCTTCCGCCATAGTTCGATCGGAAAGCCATTTGGGCCTGGGGATTTGCCAGATTGGAGGGCGGACATCGCACAAGCCACTTCCTCTTCCGTTATATCCCTGTCCAATAGTTCTTGTTGGGTCTCGTCCAAAGTGGGAAGGTTAATTTCATCTATTATTGACGTGTTCATGCAGGTTGTGGGCTCTTTGTAGAGATCAGCGTAGTAGTCAGCGAACCCTTGTGAAATGGCTTGATCCGATAATAGTGGCCCTGCACTCCCCCCCTGTAACTGATGCACGTGCCTGCTCCCCTGCTCCTTACGCTCCAGCCACGCTAGCAATTTGCCAGCTTTATCGCCTGTTTCATAAACACGTGCCCTCATTGCTGTGTGTGCTTGTTTGGCGTTGTCAAGTGCTGTGTTCTGGAGCAGCTTCTGTGCTCGGAGTAGGGCTCGGTTCGTCTCAGGCGTGTCCTGGGCAATGTGGGCTTCCTCTGCCAATTTAACTTGTTGTTCTGCCTCGTGTACTTTGAGGAGGTGTTTCTTCTTATGTGCGGAAGTCCATGAAATGAGTTCCCCCCTTAGAACTACTTTATATGCCTCCCACAGTAACCCTGGATCTGCTGCAGACTCCGTGTTTAGCTCAAAATACGTTTCGGTCGCCCCTTGGAGTTTTTCTACCAGGTCTGGGTTTCCCAAATAATAATTATTCAGGCGCCAACTTGGCGGGGGTGTCGGTCTAGAGGTCATAATTTTCAGCACCACTGGGGAGTGGTCAGAGATTCCCCTGGGTAATAGGTAAGCTTCTTGTGCTCTATGAAGGTCTGTTGAAGGAATGAAGAAATAATCCAGTCTGGAGAGCGAGGCATGCGCCCCAGAGTGGAAGGAATATTCCCTGGAGTCGGGGTGGAGCTCTCTCCACACGTCACACAAGCCTAGGGCGTTCGTGAACGTGGCGAGTTTGGCACGTGTCTCAGGGTTTCTATTGCGTAAGTGTGAGCGGTCTAGGGTTGGGTTCATGACTTCATTAAAGTCACCTCCAAGTATCGTGATGTCGGAGTTATCCTCCGTAATCATGGGGGAAATGTCGGTGAGTAGTGGTGTTAGCAAAGTTGGTGGTGCGTAGGCAGCGAGCAATGTGATGGAGTTTCCCCAGAGCGTGCCTGTCGTGTGTATGTACCTGCCTCCGGTGTCTTGAGTCACCGTATTCAGATGGAAGGGGAGGTTTTTATGTATCAGGATCAGGACACCTCGTGAACCCATTGTGAAGCCCGCATGGAGTGCAAGTCTGTAGTTAGTGCGTTTGAAAAAAGAGCATTCTGTGCCTGCGAGGTGTGTTTCTACCAGAAAAACTATATCTGGCGTGTGCCTTTTCAAGTATTGCCCTACCAGTCGGCGTTTGATTACATTGCCGAGTCCGTTGACGTTCCAGGTCATGAGGTTAAGTGACTTGGTCTTGCTGGTCCCAAAGCTATTGGAGGCCATGACTATTTGTAGACGAGAAGGTATATGCCACTGGTGGCGACGCCTGGCGCCGGGATTCCGTGTGTTTGTTTAGTGCTGCCCCTATCTTGAACTTTCGTATCTCCCCTGCTTGTCTGGCCCCATTCATAACTAAACATAACAAACCCATAACTACCCACCCTATACTCCTCCCAACTAGAAGCATCTGTCGCCCGAACATGAGAAACCAAGTTGTCAACTGGACAACTCACATGAAACAAACTACCTTAACGGTACAGGTGTCTACCTGTAACGCGGGTGTGGCTTGACTTTAAGTTTAAGAGAAACTCCAAGAAGGGACCTACCCAGGGGGGCTCTCCTTCTTGTGCCGTATGTTGGTGTTTTGTATGGTGGGGTGTCTCCCGTGGCTCAGTCGTATGCTGCGTTTGAACGCTCTTTCTCTTCGCTGCCGGCTTTGAGCGTTTTCAGTGTGCGTCCTGCTCTGCTTGTTGCTCCGGAGCTTCCTGCTCCCCTCGTTCCGGAGCTCTCCTCGGGGAGATTTGCCGTGACCCGGGTCGGACCCTGCCCCTCTGTCGTCGTGGTCTCGTGGACCAATCCCCTTCAATGTGTGCCTCGGCCCATTTCCAGGCTTCCTGTGGGTCTGTAAAATGCACTGTCGTCCCCTTATGGTGAATCTTTAGTTGGGCCGGAAAGAGAAGGCCGTATTTCACCTTCAACTGCGCCAACTGTCTTTTGAGAGGCTCGAAGGATTGCCTTGCGCGTTGCACCTCTCGGGTGTAGTCTGGGAAAAAGGCTATTCGCGACCCATTATGTGTAATCGACCCTTGGGAGCGGGACAATTGCAGGAGTGCATCTCTGTCACGATAGTTCAGCAGCCTGGCAATTATTGTTCGGGGCGGAGTGCCCGGTATCGGTCTGCCCGAGGGCATTCTGTGTGCCCTCTCTACCGAGAAAAACTTTGAGAAAGAGTAGGGTTCGAAAATGTCAGTGAGCCATTGTTCTAGAAACAGTTCCATGCACTGCCCCTCTTCCCCCTCGGGGAGGCCGAGGATGCGAACATTATTGCGACGAGACCTTCCCTCCCCCTCATCGACCTTGGCCTCTAGGGACTTCAGGCGGGCCAGTGCCTGGGACATCTGCCTGTTGATCCCAGTGACGTTATCTTCTACTGTTGAGATACGGTGCTCGGCCTCACTCGTTCTGGAAGTTAACTTTTGTAGGTCGTGCCGCAGGAAGGAGACATCTGCTGCTATACTATCCATCTTAATCTCCATGGAGGAGCGCGAGCTAGCAATAGCCGCCATAATGTCCCGCAGTGAGAGAGGTTCATCCTCTGGTTGAGGGAGCGCTCGTGTTGTTGACGCCGCGGGAGCCGGGGCCGTGGCTATCGCAAACTGATCCATACTGCTTTGGGTAGATGCTTTTCTCTGCCTGTCCTTCCCCATCGTGCCGTGCGTCGAAGACCGCGTCTCCCACTAGGCCCAACGGCGAAAACCTGGCGGGGCAGGGCGCCGGCGGTGTGCTTCACCTCGGTGATTCTTACCCCAGTTATGCTCTGTTCCGTGGCTCCGCAGGGAAGGGCCAGTGCCCCGGGGGTCCGGCGGAGAGTACTCGGTGTAGTCCCTTCCCCTTTGTTGGCTTGCGAGACCCCAGGCGCTCCCCGGGATAGATGGGGTGGTTGGGGTGGGAAAGTCCCACTTACTTGCTTGCTGCTCCAGAGGGCGCTTTCCGATGCAGGCACACTCCTCACGCGGGGTCCCCTACGTACGGCGTCACCGGGCACCGCAGGCCATCCTGGACCAGGGCCGCCAATTGTCCGCAGTGATTAGCCCTCCAAGTTACGTAAGCACCGGTTGCTGGGGTGCCTGTGTGCAGGAGACCAGCCAGAAGGTGCCTGTTCTAGCTTCTCGTGTGATCTAGCCCCGTGGGTCTTCCTCGCCGGTGCGTGCGGACAGCCCGACCTCCGTCAGTCGAGCGTCCTTCCCGCTCACAAGGCGCCACCGGGCCCCTTCGCTCTCGGGGACAGCTCCGACAGTCTCACAACTCTCCTTTTCCCAGCGACCGGGTGTCGGGACACAGCATGGCACACCGCTCCGGGCTAGGCAGCCGAGGGTTCCTCCCCCTTCAGGAGTTCGGTCTAACACAGGGATCGGGCCGCGGCGGCCATTTTGAAGTCAGCTATTCGCGCCCTGCGCGCCGAATCTTCTCTGCCGTTCTCCTTCGCCCAGAGCAGGGTTCTTAGGGTGAGAATGCACACGGCGCTTCTTCTGGCATTCATGCAGCTAATCCTGAAGTTGCAAATCGTATCGCCCCACCAAACAGGATAATTTCCTCAGGATGTTGTCGGCGGCAAGAGGAGCTCACGGAGCTCACGTCCTCTGCGCTTGCATGTTGGCCACGCCCCCCGGTTCTCTTGTTTTTGATCTGTTTCTTCACGTGGCCGTCGCAGTAGGAAGAGCTGTGCACGGGTACTGGCTGTTGCAGAGTAACCTCCCTGGGAGCATGGTAGCTCCCAGGACTTTGTCATGGGTCACGTGGCAGTAGCCACGTGACCAACATAATAAAAGGAACGGGCCGCTTCTGGCTCGTCAGTCCGACCATCCGAGGCTCCATTGTGTTTCTTGTCTTGCACCATGGCGGTGCCACACTATATGTGCTGGGCCCAAGGACGGGGCCCTAGCTGGAGGACGGTGCCCCTGCCGGGCAACACCATCCAGACGGTGCCCCGCCGGGCAACCCCTTTCCGGACGGTGCCCCTGCAGGGCAACGCTGTCCGGACGGTGCCCCTGCCGAGCAATGCCGTCCCTGTGGGTCCACCCTGCCCTGTGAGGCGGGTGAGGGTGGTGACCCCAGCCTGGGTACCCTCAGAGCCAGGACCGCTGTGCGCCGGGTGTCCCCGGACACGTGTGGAGCTCTGGTGTCCTGGAGCGGGTGGGATGAACCCCCACCCATGAGTCTGCGGTGTGAACTGTGCCCTAGTGCGTCCGGTCGGGTGCCCCCCCCGACCTGAGCATGGGGCTGCCCGGTGACCCGGAGCAGCCCCAACAATGGCGACGAGGAACGGGCCCCGCGTGCCCTGAAGCCATCGGGGTGTGGCGGGCCAATCTGGGCCCGCATTGGAGGTGTTGTGGTGGGCCCAACACCAACTGGGCCCGCAAGAAGAAGCAGAAATCGTGGGGCGGGCCCAACTCCAGCCGGGCCCGCGAGAAAACATGGTGGGTGAGCTGCCTACCCATCCCCTGAGGGAGACGGAGGACGTCCGCGGTGTCGGCCGCGTGGGTGGCTGTGCCCCTCCCCCATCCTGGACGCGGACTCTGCCGCATCAGGGGAGGGGAGAAACAGATGGGCGGCATTGGCCGCAAGAGGAAGAGGGTCTTCCCCCACCAGCAGGAGCGGGGATGCGATGTCCCCCGTGGGGGAGAGAGTGTCTGCGGCATCGGCCGCGAGGAGGAGGTGCTGCCCGTCGCCCACCCGCGACCCGCGGAGGGGAGGAGCGGCTAACAATGCTGCATGAGATTTGATGCAGGCCCAACCACAACTGGGCCTGCAAAGGAACTGCCGGCCCGGGTGAGGGAGAAACGCGTGCGGCCTCGGCTGCCACCAAGGAAACACTGGCGTCACTGCAACGAGATGCACGGCAGCCCCCCCACTGGCCGCAGCAAGGTAAGCCTGCCCCCCCTAACCGAAGGTGGGCCCGCCTCCATCGGGGCCCGCGGGCCGAGAAAAAAAAAGAAAAAAGAACATGATCAGGGAAACGGTGTCGGCCGCATGGGATGCTGCTACCCCACCCCCGGTGAAGAGCAGCGAGGGTCGCTGCGGCTGAATATGAGGGGAACTGCCTTTTTCCCCACTCACAACATCATGGCTGCCCCCCATCGGGCCCCCGACAAGGAGGCTGTTGACGCCCGAAAAGGACAACAAAGGAGGGGGCGTGGCCTGAACAACCCGGGCCCGCAGCGGTGAAAGGAAGGTGACCGAGCCCTGCAGTGGGCTCCACAAGACCAAAGGTGGTGGGGTGGCCCATCCAACCAGGGCCAGCAGAGGTCCGCGAGCCGGAAGGAAGTCCGTGGCAGCCCTGAAGTGCCCAGGGCATGCCACGGCGGAATAAAAAAAAATAATAATTAGATGATGCAGGCCCACACCCAACGGGGCTTGCGAAAGGGAACAATGGAGGCGCTGAAACCCCCACCCACCAGCAACTCCCGGAGGGGAGGAGCGGCGAGCATCGCCTCAAGAGAAGACATGAGGTGGGCCCACCACCAACTGGGCCCGCAGGGACATTGTAAGCTCGCTCTGAGGAGCGGGGCAGAGGAGAGGCCCGGCAGCAAACAAAGGGTAACCCGAGGAAAGGAGGGCAGAAAGCCCTGTGGTCCGGCGCAACAAGGAAGAAGACCAGGCTCATAGCATTGCACCGGTGTCATCTGGCCAGCAGTCCACAGAGCAAGCAGGAAGGAAAGGACTGGGGGCGCAGCAAGGGCTGGTGATGTGTGCTTTGTGATGGGCCTGCAGCTCGGGCACCCTACCACTGGTGTTTGCCTACCGCTTGCCCCCGTGAGGGAGAGGAGGCGTACTGAGGGGTGCTTCCCCCAAAGACTGTGGACTTGGCCGATGTGGCTCCTGGGCCTCCCCAGGTGCGGCTTTGCCGGCCCTCGTTTAACTTTTGGTGAGTGTCCAGGGTGAACATTGGTGAAGACCTCAGCTGGTCCCCCGCAGCTCCACCAGGGCAGAAGATGGGCATCACTGTCGACACCCCGTGAGGTCCGAGAGCCGGCCGACACTGCCTGGCTTGGAATGGCCTCAGCGGGCGGACAATGTTAGGTGGTGTACATCTGTACACATAGAATGCGTTATGTCTTGCCAGTGGCTCGCACTGGTGTTTTGGTGTGTCAGTTGAAGCACTCACCCAGGTTAATAAAGGGTGTACTAGTAGAGTGGTTGTAGGAGCAGTAGTGAGTAGTTAGCGCCATATGTTTTGTTTTGTTGTTTATTAAAAAATGGAGTGGTGTTGCAGAGTAACCTCCCTGGGAGCATGGTAGCTCCCAGGATGTTGTCATGGGTCACGTGGCAGTAGCACCGCCGTCCCTGTGGGTCCACCCTGCCCTGTGAGGCGGGTGAGGGTGGTGACCCCGGCCTGGGTACCCTCAGAGCCAGGGCCGCTGTGCGCCGGGTGTCCCCGGACACGTGTGGAGCTCTGGTGTCCCGGAGCGGGTGGTATGAACCCCCACCCATGAGTCTGCGGCGTGAACGCCGCCCTAGTCTGTCCGGTCGGGTGCCCCCCCCCGACCTGAGCATGGGGCTGCCCCGTTACCCGGAGCAGCCCCCAACACTGGCTAGTTTCTCCTCGTCGTCAGTTGTTGGTAGGGGCTTACATGTGCCACGCTCAGGTGAAATGACAGAGAGACGTGTTCAAGCTGTAACTACTTTATTCTAACTGCCTCCTCCATCCTTCTGCAGGCTGCTCCTCTTCCTCGTCACATGACGTGTCCTTAAATGGCGCATCTAACTTTCGGTTCCCTCACAACAGTATTCTGTGCAGTGCGGTACTCGGCACAGAGAAGCCAGTCCAGTGGCTTCAGACTGAGCTCCCCTGTGTAGTGGACACAGAGGTTAAGCTCACAGCCCTGAAAGCAAATGGCACAGTGGGAGCCCTGTACTAACATCCGGAAGAAGAAGGTGAGCGCAGACTGGGGGAAGATATGTGGATGGCCAAAGGAAGGTGTAGGTTGGGAGGAAATGCTAAGTAAACGGGAAAGGTATAGAAACATGGAGTATAGGTGCTCTCATGACAAGGAGGAGTCCAGGAAAATAGAGGAAGGACATGGTGAATGGGTGGACATGTGGAGGAGGTACACAACTAGCTGTAGTGGGAGGAGTGGGGACCTCTGGCGAGAGGATAGCAGGGTTCAGAGGAGCGGCCAATGGCACGCGGGTGGGTGTGGGTTATTTGGAGTTTGCAAAGGCATGGGTGAGTGGTCTCCCTGTGCCTATATGTTCAGCTTTTATCAGAGCATGCTCAAGGAAGATGAGAACATTGACATTTTGTTTCCAACAATCATTATAACAGTGAAACATATGCCTCTTACTATCTGGGCATCCTAAATGTCTTACTGTCTGCATTTGGGCAGATTGCACAGGCTGTTTCAGTTTCCATTCTCTCTGATGGGGTACCAGGCTTAGTTCCCTTGCATTGGCTGTGTGCAGGCGTTGCCCCAGGTGACTGACGTGATGTCAGGGCGCAGTGGGAGAAAATGATGGGGCCAGGATCACACATTTTAGTGGAGCTGGGATTAGAGGCGTAGCTGTCAGCATTTGATCATCTTTTCAGCTTTAGATGGTTAAATTGTGCCACGGTTTGGCTCTTTTGGCACCCGACCAAAGAACCCATAATAACCACGCTGGCAAATGTAAAATGCCCTTATAGAAATGTGTGCAGAAAAAGGGGCTCTAGCTGAGAGCCCTTTCTGAATTGAAGTATCAGAAAGCAAAATAATGTGAGCCAAACTAAAAGAAACACATGTAGCCTGAAGCCCAATTTTTCCAAAGTTTTCCCAGGGGTTCGAGCTCGCTCACAAATTTGGCCTAAGAAATGTACACCCCACCATCTTTCAAAGTCACCAGCAGCCACTGGTCCATCCCCATATGCCATTTCTCCCTAGCTGCACTCTAACCTCATACGCCATTTCCCCTAGCTGTGCTCTAACCTCATACGCCATTTCCCCTAGCTGTACTCTAACCTCATACGCCATTTCCCCCTAGCCGTACTCTAATCTCATATGCCATTTCCCCCTAGCAGTACTCTAATCTCATATGCCATTTCCCCCTAGCAGTACTCCAATGCAAGTTTCGGCTTATAGTTGCCATTGAAGCACTACCTTAAAGCTCAAACTAAAAATAAAATAACCCAGTTTATTGCATTTAAATGTTCATAAAATTGGAATGATTGGGATTTTTAAATGTAAGCTTGATATTCATTTATTATATTGTATGCAAGTGTCCCCGTACTCATCTAATGCATGCACGGGTTAACATGAAAACTTAAGACCTGAGGCCATACGTTTAGAAAAGTTTTTATTTTTGGACATGCACTCTAAAGTAGTAATATTGTATTCTTGACGGATCTTGCTGGCATAGTTTTGCCATGCCATGGCACAGTCATTATTTAAGCAGGATAGATGAGAGGAGCATTATCGTGCGACAATACCTCCCCCACCTCCTCTATGTATTGCCTTAGGTGAGGCAAAGGACAATGTGTTGTGGAAGAGACTATCCTAATGATAATGACGTTCCCTTGGGGCTTATAGTGCCACTTGCACCCTATCATAAATGCCCTGTATCTCCTTCGTGCAAACGGTGCACAGGAGAAATATAAGGGACAAAGAGGTCCCATTCAAATGAATGATGGGAAGCAATTCCAAGATGGCCGACGTGCAGAAGTCAAGCATGTCCATCTATTGGCATGAAGGGATGCGGCTCTTGAGTGCGGGCGGGAGTCAGGAGGGGACTGAGCAGAGCAGGGGAGCGCAACTTATGGCAGGTAGAGGTGGCTGAGTACCGTGAGTTATGGACTGCGTTCAGTGCATTCTTAGACATGGTCCATACCTGGGGACGGCCTTGCTACTGATGAACCTAATGGTGGTCAACTATTAACCTCGATAGATTGCAAGGTGTAGTTGGCCCAGAAGAAATTCAAACCTGTGACATGCTGGTTTCACATAGAATTGTTTAGTGAGCACTTTAAAAAAATCTACTTCACCAGTAATGTTTTGAAATAGTGTGGATGCTTCTCATAACAATCATCGGCTTTTTGTTTCTGTAATTCTACTTGTCTTTTATAAATGGAGTAGGAAAAAAAACTTTCCTCATATCTCCTTGAATCATGAGCGCCATCATGTGGACATCGCGGTTATCACACGTACTTTACCAGTCACTTTTCTGGATTGCATTTGGATGCATTTCACAGATGATAAGTGTTGCAAGGTCAATTCACGTTTAAACAGCTTTACATTTGGTTGCCTCGGTTCTATCATTTTGGTGGAATTAATTTTGGTAGTTTGGATTTTTATTCTTTTAGTTGGATGTCTTCCGTTACCCCTCCTCATGCCCCCAAATCACATTCCCTTCTTCTGCCCCTTCACGCCCTTCCGCTACACTCAATACACACACGCACACACACATGCACACATCTATCTCTCTATATTCACTGAAAAACGTTAAAGTTTAGTTAAGTTGACCAAATTTATCGCAACAAACCGTCTGAAATTTTGCACTATTGGAAATTCATGACTGGCTTAACTCGGCACACTCCCGTTGAGGTTCCCTATAATGTTATGTCCCCCATACTGCCATTTTTTATGTGATTGTGAATACCTTCCCTTATGTTATGTGTTTGTTTATAACGCGCCGATATCCCGCAGGCATCAGGGCCCCATATGTTCCTTATAATATATATGTGCTCTTGGGCTTTCCACGCTGAATTGCTGGGGTTTTGTTGCAATAAATCTGGTCAACTTTACTTTACTGTAACTAAAAAATGTTCAATGAATTTCAAGGGTTTTGTTATTTATTCCATGACACTCTCTTTTGGGCCCACTAGCTAGGGCGTTGGCCGTGCCCACTGTACCTTTTCTATTTACACGTTTGTTACATAGCACCACACACTCAAAGGCCTCAGGTCGCTCACAAGACAAAAACAACACAAAACATTATGAAGTAGTGGTCAACAGTAAAAAAAAAATCAATCCAAAACTCTAACTGGCCATGGCCAAAAGACTATACATGTCTTTTGAGCCTAGTAGCCAGGCTCTTCGGCCTTTGGCCATGCCCACTGTACATTTGAATAAACTAATGGGCTACGAGGCATGCAGAAATACTTTCGCTTTTTTTCTCCACTTTTTCCCCATAACCGCAGCTATAATAACTATGTACTACAAATAGCAGCGGTTATCTGAAGTCATCAGATAACCGCGGTTATCAGAAAAAATTACGAGGAAAGAAATGATTCCCTGCTCTCCCAGTCACTCACCAGGTGCCCTCTCCTCCTGCCCTGCTCCCATCACTCTCATAAACGTATGTTTCCCTCCCTAGCCCTGTCCCATGCCCCCAAACCTTCAATGTTCTGTGTGACACACTTATATACCTGCTCCCTTTTTCTTCTGTTGCTGCGGTTATCCTAACGAATAACCGCGGCTACAGGAAATCGTCCATGCTCTTAACTTCGTTCCTAGCCCCCTCCCACTTCCTAATTTCACATGGTATCCCCCCTACCTCTAGCCTGATGCCATTTCATCGCTTTCCTCCTCCAAATGGCAATGGCATTTTTCTACCTCTTAGTTTTCATGTAGGCGTGGGTATAACAGGGTTATAGATCTCATCGGAAAAAAAATATGGCACATTTCTGAACATCCTCTCTGCTGCAAAGCACCATGGGAGATATCTCTATAATTTTCAAATATTTTAAAAAGTGCTGGATGCAATAACCCCAAACCTCAGGAACTTGAGTCAACACTTTGTGCCCAAGTTGTTTCATACCTGATCCAATTCCCTCCAGCAATTTCCGCTGTGCTGTCTGGCAAAAATGTGCCCTTTTGTCTGTGGGAAAATTAGGCCGAAAGTGTGTTTTATTGTTATCTTAGTAACTTTTTTTTAACTGATCTTTCCCATAAATTTCCAGTCTAGGGAGATGGCCTGCTTACAATCTTGTCTGCAAAATGTCAACCAAATCCGTTGTACAAGTCAAAAGTTATTAGCAAATCATTTTTTCAGAGTTCTTATGGTAATCAACATGCACTTTAAATCTAGTGTGGCGACCGCTGCACAATTATATATATATATATATATATATATATATATATATATATATATATATAGCAGCATATTGGTGCAAAATGTACAGTGTGCACGGCCGAAGCCTATTGGTAATAAGGATTACCTGCATTAAACACCTTGAGAAACAAAGGGAAGACTGCCACCTACTACCATTAGGTTGTCCCATTAATAGGGTCAGGCAGGGTCAGGCATTTCACACGGACTACTCACACCTGACTCCACTTGACTCTTATGTAAAGAATAAAAGGTGTGGTTTTGCACAATCAGGAGAGCGAGCTGTGAATCCTGAAGGAAGCCGTGAAGCCAAGAAGCAGGGAGCTGAAAGGAGAGGTGCCTGAGATGGGCTGCAGTCTGGCTAGGGAGCCGTGTCTCCAGGGAGCCAGATGGAGCTCTCCTGTGTCCAGCTGGCGGCATCTGGAGTAGTGCTCGTTCCCTTGGATGTGTGAACATCCTAAAGGGTCTGAGGGCCAGGTGGTGAGACCCTGACCTCGATCCCATATGCCCTGAGAGGACTGCTCACCAGCGCAAGGCTACCCAGTGAGTTTCAAAGGGGAAAGTGATGAGAACTCTGGAGCATGGGGTTAGCTGGAGCGGGAAAGGAGAAAAGACAGAATTTGCAAGCATCGCGAAGCGGAAAACAAGAAAGATAGCAGAAAGTAAAAGGAAAGTAAGAGAGCGGCGCTGAGAGAGCGGAAAGGAATAAAAAAGGCTTGAAGATAAACGAGAAGGGTGCGAGTGACCCGAAAGCATGCTCGGACTGGTCTATACGGCAAGAGGCCCATGGTCGAACCAAAGAGGCAAAATGGCAAAATGCTGGTGTGTGCCCGTTTTTTGAGGGTCAAAGTGGGCCACTTTTTTGGCCAACGTGGGCCAATTTGATGAATTACTTCACTATGTGGCTAATACTTTTGACCAGTTTTGCTGAATAATTAATCTTTAAAATGTACAATTTGCATTACACTTTACAAAAGAACTCCTCCTTGGGTGCTATTCAAACAGTGTCACAAAAGGAATGAATAGCCATTTGCAACGGTGGGCCCCTTTTTCATTGGTGCCCAAGACAATTTTGTGGCCCTGCCAGAAAGTGAAGGAAAGGTTTAAGTGAGCAGAGGATCTCTGTCAATGCTGTGGCTTCCAGCTGCCTCATCTGGGCTTTCTACAACACCCTCATAAGAACTGAGGTAAGCCTGATGATTTGTGCTGAGCGCACGTGGCGCGGCACAATTTTCTTTAAAAATACTTCTAAATTCGTTTTTGTCACTGGGCACATCGAGGATTGGCTTTGGAGCAGCACTTTATGCATTTAGTGCTTTCTGTGACTTTGTCCTGTTTACTGTACCCCTGCCTCATTGTGCCTTAGCCTTCCAAAATGGATACACTTTTTCCCATACTGAACTGCAGCTTTCGGGTTGGCCCTGCTCCCCCTCTCATTGGTTGCCCTTGTCTTGTTAAGCCAATGAGAGCAACTGGGAGGCGGAAGCCGGCCATCCACCTAAGGCCACAACAAAGGCCCTGTCTCCTCATGTCTGCTGCATTTTCCGCCCAATGTGAGTGTTTCTGTGCCCCCCACCCCCATGCCCCCTGTGAGTGTTTCTGTGGCCCCCACCAACCGCCTTGTCCCTGTGAGTGTTTCTGTGACCCCACCCACCCCCATGCCCCGTGAGTGTTTCTGTGCCCCCACCCACCTCCATGCCCCGTCAGTGTTTCTGTGAAGCCCACCCACCTCCATGTCTCTGTGAGTGTTTGTGCCCCCCCACCTACCTCCTTGCCCCCCCTTCCCCCAGCACGACTTAACTTGTCCTGACCTAATATATTGTCGCTCTTGCCCTTCCCCTCCTCGTCACCTCTTTCCCCTTCTTACCTAACTACCCCTTCCCTCCTCCCCTCCTCTTCCCCCTCCTGTTAAATGCTGGCACTACCCCAATTGCCGTCAGGCATAGCAATTGTAGTCACCTTACTTTCACAGCCACCTGCCCTCTCACCCTCCACCCTCCCCCCTCCTCCTCCCTTTTATGTCCACTAGCACTTACCCTTATCATTTGTCCCTTGACCTTTGATAGCAGCCTGTTTGTCTCCCACCCCTTGCCTCTTGTCCTCTCCTCCCACTCCCCCCAGCACCTTTGTGTCCTAACATGATAGTTGCTTGTTTCGTACCTCTCCTTCTCCCTCTCTCCCTAACTCTCTCCATACCCTCCCCCTCCTCTGCCCCACATCAATTGTCATCAGGCATAGTAATGTTACTGCTTGTATTGATCTCCTCCCCCCCCCCCCCTTCCTCCTTAAATCTTCCTGCACTTGCATTATGTGAAACATCATCAGGCTGATTATGATAGTTATTTTTCATTCTGATTTGTTTCAAAGACATGTAAGAATGTATTTGTATTCTCCCTTGCTCCCTCCCTCCTTGAAGCTCTTTGAAACACATTGTGCATAGGCGCTATACAAATAAACAATCAATTCAATTCAATTAAATTAAATAGATGGCCACCGCTTGTGACTTAAGAAGTAGCAACCAGAACAGGGCTCAGTTGAACCTGCATCCTGATTGGTCACTTCCAAAAGGAAATTCCCCCAGCCAGCCGGGTTTGGGACAGGCTGGCCTCTCATGAAGGCCTGTACTCAAGGACTCAGTCACTCTCTGCCACACTTCCTCAAGATCGCAGGACCCGTGTCGACCGTATCCAACTAATGCCCCCATTCACTGGAACGTACGTCTCAGAAAACACCAAAGGTAAGCATCCAGGCCTTTGAACAACTGTAGTAAGTCAAAATGTTCCCCAGATATTAAGGGGCATTCCTACCGTTAACTTATTGTACAGCTCTTATCCTGTTACTCCCGCCAAGCCCACGCCTCCACTTGCTTTCCCACTCACGCGCCTACGCATCTCCTGTACAGCACCTGCCTTGTCCAGCAGTAACACCACCCAGCGACTGCTACCGAACACATCCTCAGCACTCAGGCGGGGGGGAGTACGCTCACGTGGTCACTGCACACCTTGAAAATAACTGCTTGCACTTAGCAACTCCAGTCAGACATGCAAACCTCTCCCAAGACCATCAGCCTCAACAACCCGAATTTGGCACACCTTGCACTCGCAGCGCCTGCATTTCCAACCTAGCTGAAATCGCCGCCATTTGTTTGCCAGCTGAAAGCCGACCAAGCTAACTTGGTGCCCCACGCTACAACTCTACTGGTATGCCACGACGCTGTTAACCACTCCTCCCATACAACGCTTGAAGCATACACCAGTGACTTCGTGGCCACACACCCTGCCACTACTTGCACTAGAAAAAGCAGGCTTCGCCAGAGGATGCATTGCGTGCCGTCTTTCCGCCACCCCCCAGTGCTACCCCCTGACTAAGGATATCAGAAATATCAGAGAGAACTGGGCCGCTACTCCCAGAGGCAACCTCGCCCGGCAGCCTACCCCATTGTGTATTCAAACAGACGCAAGGATTAGTGAACTAAATCGCTGCACTAACTCTAAGCCACCTGGTATAAAAGGATCCAAGAAGGTTTCTATTCCAAAATTAGGTCCCACCAAGATGCAATCAATGTCCAGCGTATAGACATTACAAATCTGGGTATACTCCATACCATTACTGATGCTGCTCTCCTTGAAGTCGCTGATATGGTGCCCATCTTTTTCCTCAGCCCACTTACCAATAATGACCTTGATATCATGGCTGGGTTAAAACCTATGTCTGTGCAGGGTATGTATGTCCAGTCATCATTGTTAAGGAATGCATTCACCACCTTGCCCCTTCAATCACCACTATAACCAACTCTTCGTTCTCCTCTGCCTTGGTTTCTCAATGCCTAAAGGAGGTGTGGATCACACCCATTCTTCTAAAGGCCACCCTTGACCTCGAGATTGTCGGAAATTATCATCCGATTACGACTGTCCTCTTCTTATTGAAGGTACTCAATAGGGCTGTTTATCTCCAGTTACAAAAACACTTTACGGACAACAATCTCCTGGGTGTTCACCAGTCTGGCTTTCGTGCAATGCACGGCACGGAGACTGTGATGTTGAATTCCCTTCTTCTGTTGCTAGTCCTCTCAGCAGCTTTTGATTTAGTTGACCATTCCTTGCTGCTGAAGAGGCTTCACAAACCTACTAACTGTTCTGAACACACAATCGCTTGGATAGCATCCTTCCTGAGTCCGAGATTAGCTAGAGTGACCAGCAGAGGCTTCCAAGCAAAACCAGACATTAGCATGTGGCGTAAATGTGCATCTGCAAACGAATGTTCGGGTTGTGGGGGTCCAGTAGGGTGGCATGAGAGGTAGTCGGCTGGGTTTTTGTCTTTGCCTGGCCTGTGGCAGATGGTAAATTTGTAGACCTGGAGACGGAGTCCCAATCTTTCTATTATTGGTGGCATCCGGGCTTGTGGGTTACCATAGATGGCAAGAAGGCCTGGTGGTCAGTAACAACTGTAAATGCTTTTCCAAATTGCAACAGGTGTAAATGTTTGCAAGCCCAGACGACCGCTAAGCTTTCCTTTTCTGCCTGTGAGTATTTCTGCTCGTTGGTGGTTAGACTGCGGCTTGCATATGACACAACTTTCTTGATGTGTGGGTTCCTGTGGTTGTAATTTGTGCCAGGTCCCACCGGGCTTGCATCTACAGTCACTTCTGTCTCTTTGGCAGAGTTGAAGTTGGCCATGTCGGTGGCTGAGGCAATGCGTGTACGGATTTCTGTAAATGCAGCCTTGCATTCAGGTGTCCAGACAAAGTCTTGGTTTTCTTTGGTTAACATTTGGAGCAGGGCGCTCACTGTCGCAGAAACTTTCTAGATAATGGGAGCAGTAGCTTGCCAGTCCTCGGAAAGACCTGAGGTCCGATACATTGATGGGGTGGAGTATCAGATTCTATTGGACAATCGAAACCCCCCTTAGCATTTCCGAGGGTCCTATTAAACAGTAGACCAAAATTGTCCGTCTTTACCTTTACTAAGATTTTCCAACATAGTCTGATGGAGTCTATGAAATGCATCCATCTTCAATGATTTGCCAAAGTCCTTATGTCCTTGTTTAAGTTTGGATTTGCCTGCCACATACTTGGAAATTTTCAGAGACTGCCTTTTCAAAGCAGCAAGTTCCCTACGTTTACGAATCCTAGATTGACAAGGTTAGCAATTAGAAACATTTTAAATATGGCCTTCTTTGTGTGCAGCCTCTTCAAGGAAATCTCACATCTGATCTGTGATATTTGAAAGATAAAGACTGTTCCATCTTCAATTTGGCTATTTGTGGGGGTTTTGTTGCTGCTCCTGGACACCTTTTCAAATGCTACAACTGTGCTTTTCTGGCGCCCTCTTACGTGGCTTAACCTCTTAACCTCTTACCCCACTATTTCTGACATCATAGCCACTGGTAAGGGCAGTCAGAAAGCTCTGACTATCACCAAAGAGTTAACCCCTTCAACGACCAACCTTAAAAAACCAAAAGGCAATTCGCCTCCACCGCTTTCCCCTGCTGATCCAACCATTGAGGCTATTTTACAGGAAATAAGAGCATAAAAACCTTTCATTGACACTACAAATCAGAAATTTCAGCAACTGCATAATAGGTGAAAGGGGTTTGAAAATAGAATGAATGATATGGGAAAAAGAGTTGGCTTTGTTGAGGATGTTTCCCCTAGGGCGGTGCTGCTGGAAAAAAACAATTAAAGTTCTCCGGAGACATAATGAATAGTGTGAGAACAGAAGCAGATGCAATCATCTGCGTGTCTCTGGCCTGCCGGAGGTGTGTAAAAGATCTGACCCTATTACGTTTCTTCAGAAGATGCTCCCAGCATGACTTTCCAATCCATTGGACACCTCACTTAACATCCAGCCCGCTCATCACATTGGCCCTGTAAGAAATCCCTCATCCTCTCACCACCCTCCTCATAAGCTTATATTCTATTTACTCGAATTCACACAGCTCCAGGTCTTAATGTCTAAGGTCAAGGAGAAAAATTCACTCCGCTGGCATGGAAGCAGAGTCCATATCTCGCAAGATGTGGCGAAGATTACTGCCCAACGTAGAAAGGAATGTCTGCCTTTTCGCCCTGCTTTGAAACAACTCAATGTGAGGTATGGGCTATATCATCCCTGCTCATTTAAAGTCACTCAAAATGGGCACACTGCTGTTTATGATGACTTGGCTGACTAAAAGCCTTTGTTCGCTCCGTAAAGTCTGATGGCATGGCCACGTCGCTCCCTTTCAACTCTTTTTCTTCAGGATCCTGAGTGACTATTATTTTCAGCGACCTATTTTTACGCATCATATGTGATGCTCTCTTTAATCTTGCCTTGTTTCTCTGGCGGGTCGGGCGCAGCATCGATGTCCTTCTCCTTCTGTGGGTTGTCTCTGTCTTTTTTGACGGACCTCTAGGGGTCACCTACTCCTATTGCTTTTTTGCTTTTTTCTTCCCTGCATCCCAATCTGATCCCATATGATGTTGTTTACGTTGGTGTGTCTTGCTGCTTGGATCTTTTTCTCAATGCATTTTATCTGTGGTCAGGCTTCCCTTTCCGCTCCCCCTATCCTCATGTGTCTTCCTTTTGTTCTCTGTCTCTGTACACATGCCGCCCTAGTCAAGCTTGCATGTTATCGATACAGTATTTATATTCACTGTGCATATTTTTCTGGTTTGTTGATACACCTTATTGCCTATTGGTCCATATTTTGCTCTCAATACCTTTTAATGTGTTGCAATGGTTTTTAAATGTGTAACCTGGAACATCAAGGGATGTAACAATCCAACTAAAAGACATAAAGTCATCTCCCACCTTAATAAACTCAAACCGTCGGTGGCTTGCATACAGGAAACTCATTTGTCACTTGCTGAAGCCATGAAACTGCCCTGCTGTGGGTAAGAAGGGTGGTGTCGCCATACTTATCAGCTTATAATTGTCTTTCAAGGTCCTGTGTCAGGATGTTGATGCTAATGGACGCTGGGCTTGTGTCAAGCTTCTGATTGGTTCTGACTTGGTTTCCATATTGAACATCTACGGTCCCATCGTTCCAGACCCTGGTTTTTGGGATTCAATTAAGCAAATCATTCTCAGCTCCAGTTTCAATAATCTTATTTTATGTGGAGATGTTAACCAGGTCTTGGATGCCTTCCTAGATAGGAAATCTAAGTGTATTTTTAAAAGTTCCAAGTCCCATAAAGCTTTTAATGGTTGTCTGAATGTAGCTGGCTTCATTGGCACATGGACTCTTTCCCATTCTACTCACCTGGAGTATTCGTTTTACTTACCTCGTCATGACACTGTTTCACGCCTTGATTAAATCTTTTCTTTGAAATCTCTCACTGGCACCATTATTGATTCTACTACCTCCAACATTATTGTCTCTGAATATGCCCCAGTTTGCACTACCTTTAACCTCAATGACATCAAAAAGCCGCTCTCTAGATAGAGATTGAACAACAGCCTCCTACAGGACCAACTTTCTACCCAGTCCTTTCAATCGTTCCAGCAACAATACTTTGCAGAAAACTTAGATGGTGACACCTCAGTGGTCAATAACTGGGATGCTTTCAAAGCTGCGCTACGGGGTCATATTATCGCTTGTTCTAGTAGGAAAAAAAGTTGCATAAAAACACCTTGATGATTTGCACCTTCAGCTCTCGGGCACTGAAAAACAATTCTATCGGTCCCCCTCTGACTCTAATCTCAGTCTGGTCCTTTCTTTGCACTTTCAAATTAATAAGGAACTCAAAGACCAAAATCTATCAGACATCTAACAAAGCTGGTAAATCGCTTGCCTCATCTCTCAGGACCAAAAAGGAAAAAACCTTCATCTCACACATTAAAGATAATTCTGGCATTAACATTACCAATCCCGATAATATTTTTAATTGCTTCAAGCTAATTTACTGTGATCTAAATACCCTTGCGACATCGGTCCCTTCTGCCAGTATTGACTCCTTTCTCAATGGTATAAGTGGACTTTCATATACATGGATTGACCTTACCCATTTAGAGGGGGAGATTACCCTTCAGGAAATCAACTGCGCTGTGAAGGAGCTGGGTAGAGGGAAGCCCCTGGTCCCGATGGACTCTCTATTGAATTTTTAAATCATTTCGCCTGCTCCCATACTCCTAGGCTCAAGACATTATACTCACACTTTGCATCTCAAAAATGCTCTTCTGGTTCCTTCTACGAGGCGTTACTCATTCTATTCCCCAAAGCTGATAAAGACCCCCCAAAATTTATAGACCTAGCTCCCTTATCAACTTTGAAAGCAAGATCTTTGCCAAGGTTCTTGCTCATAGAATCGAATCATCCCTTCCAGGTCTGGTTAAACCTGATCAATTTGGCTACATCAAGGGCAGGAACATCTCTGCAAACGTGAGACTACTGCTAGATGCGCTGCATATTGTCTCAGACAAACATGGTTATGCTCCTATAGCGATGGATTGTGAAAAAGCCTTTGATGGGGTCGACTGGTATTTCATGTTTCCGAGGGCATGGCTGTGGTGAAAATGTCATCTCCCTTATTAAACTTCTCTATTCTTGTCCCAAATCTTCTATTTGTGGAAACGGCCAATCCTCATCTTTCTTCCCTTTGCGAAGGGGAACAGGGCAGGGGTGTCCCTTGTCCCCTATTCTTTAGAACCCTTCTTAGGGCTCATTAGATTTGATAGTAACATCCCTTGGATTTCATGTGGGAAATCCAGCACTAAGATAGCAGCGTATGCGGATGATAGTCTTATCCTCAAAGAATCCCAACCTGCATCTTCCGCAGCTTTTGTATAGATTGCATCAGTTTTCCATAATTTCCGGTTACAAGCTCAATAAGGATAAGTCTAAGATATTACCTCTTAACTCCTTCTGTGTCAGACGTGATTTGGATTCTTATGGGTTTAAGTGGTGTCATGACTCAATCAAATACCTAGGCCTCCGCTTTGCTTCCTCTGTGCACGATACAGTTAAGCTCAATTCGGAACCATTAGTCAATAGACTTAAAGAACTAACATCAATGTGTCACCTCTCTACCTGTCCTGGTGGGGTCTTCTAGGTACCATTAAAAAGATGCTGTCCCCCATTATTTTGTATCATTTGCAACTGCTTCTGCTCCCTTTGCCTTCCATGCTTTCCAAGTCTGATAACTCGATTCTTCTCAATTTGTTATGGGGCTCTGAGAAGTGTATAAAAATTGCTATTAGCAAACTGAAATAGGGAGGGGTTAGGTTCCCGGATTTTAAATTGCATCATACAGCCCTTCTTCTCAAGCAGTCCTGTTGCTGGTTTGCCCCTCCTGATTCCCTTGTCCCTCCATCCTGGTGTTTGCTGGAGAAACAACTGACGTGTCCTTGTGATTTCTCTGAACTAATTTACATTTTTAGCCACTTCTCTGCGACAGTCTCGGATCCCATTAAGACTTCCATTTCTGCTCTCTGATTCTTTCTTTTCCCCCACCTCAAGAACTATCTCCGTACCTGTGGCACAACAAATATATCACTATCAATGGAAGAGCACTTTATCGCAAGTCCTGATTAGCTAAAGGAATCAGATTTATGTATCAGATCATCAATGGTAGCTCCCTTCTCTCATTCCAACAGTTCAGAAGTATGTTCCTCATTCCTATTTTGGATTTTAATTTTTACAACAATTTGATTAATGTGTGTTTAGACGGTCTTCAACGTTTTCTAATACAATTCTTATCCCTGATGCCTCTAAACATTTGCTCCTAACCATGGCGTCCGATACGAGAGCCACCAAATTTGACAATGTATTGATTAATATAGAGCATTCTACCACTAAATGGCCTGTTCAACTGAATTGGGAGACTGACTTTGGTCTTGTTTTAGATGATCATACCTGGTCTCAACTGTATACCAGTATCAGGGCCGTCTCCACCTCTGCCAACATCACACAAAACCTGGACTTCTTTATACAGAGAAATTTTATCTCCCCCCTGAAATTGTCTAAATCTATTATTAGTACAGATAGCAAGTGTTGGTTGTGTGGAGGTGGCCCCTGCTTCATATAAACATATGTTTTATGATTGTCCCTTTGTATTGAAGTTCTGGCAAGAAGTTTGGAGATTTCTTAAAATAATCTTTAAAGTTACTATCCCTTTATCGTTATTGAACATTTTCTGGCTAGCCTTGCCGCCAAAGACAACATTTCACAGGCTTCTGACATGCTTTATGATCTCTTCATTGCTCTAGCCCTAAAGCTTATCACAGCCAATTGGAAACACTTGCAAAATACCTTCATTAAGGGATGGTGGAATAACATATGCCATGTGCAGAGAGTTGAACATTGCATGGCCAACTACCTTGATGCTATACCCAGGTACAGTGACAAAAGGGCTTACTTCATTCGCTATCTGGACCACTTTAACATGTCCACTCATGGTTCTTGAGCTATTTTACAGCCCTTCTCATGTACACTGGCATTACTGTACCAACTATTCCTTTACAATTGTAAACTTGGATACTTTGTCTGTTAACTATTGTTTTAAGGAATTACATTTGTGAGTGTCCCCTTCCCCTGCCACCTTCCCTGTGTGTCTCATTGAAATCCCTGTTTGTTCCCCTGTCTGTCCCTTATTCAAGTATTCGCTTTTACATGCAGACAGTGTAACTCATAGTTTGCTGCTAGTTTGCAGCAAATTCCCTTGTTTTTGTTGTGGACAGCGGACTGTTCGGTATTACTGTCTCCATCCAGATTATGTTCAGTACGGTTTTTATTATCATCTGCTTTGTTATTATTATATCGTTCTCAATCTGTTATAATCTCAATAAAGATTATTAAACAAAAAAAGAAATATGTCTTATGCAGTAATGCAAGGTGATGAGGGGGGATGTTAAGGCAAGAAATCTTTTCCGGTTCAGGCAGCTCAGCAGTGGAATAACCTTCCAGCAGCAATGAGAGTATACCCTAATCACACAACTTTCAGGACAAATCTGAAGACCCACCTCTTCAAATAACTTCCCGTCTTCCTAACCATCCTTTCTGCACCCTGACTGCCTAGTATGAATCTGTCTCTCTGCACCCTGATGCCCGCAGGCTACCGGCGCATTACAAACACAAATACAAATACAAATACAAGGAAGGCAGGCCGTGATTGACCTTCCAGTCAGTGTCACAGATGTTTTCCATGACGCATGCAAAGCTTTAGCAACGTTTAATGGTGTCTGGTGGCAATATCTAGCACAAACATTCTATTGCATTAGTACCCAGCACCCAGATGCCACTGGAAAAACTGAACGTGGATTGGCTCAATTACGAGCCTTACCACAGTGTAATCCCATTTACGCATTAGCGTGCATCGCGCGCCGGGTGTGGAAGCCTCTCACTCACCTCCCCATTCATTATTACGGATCAACTTGGCCCAAAATGGCGCCCTGTTGATCCGTAGAAATAAAGCAGTACGTGCGTTCTAGTCTTTGTAGAATTAACGTGTACTGCAGCGGCCTCCTTTTCAAACAGCAAAACAAATGCTGCTTGAAAAGTATAACCACGCCATTAAAATCCCAGGGCTAAAAACTCCAGAATACTAATGGCATTAAGCCCCTCGCCGGCAGGCCATTACCACCTAATGGTAATGCCCCCGGGGCCTTGGTTATAACTATGGATCCCGGGGGCATCACCTTAGGTGGTAATGGCCCGCCAGCTCGGAGCTTATTGCCACAATAATACCAGGTTAATAATGTAGACTTCCATGAATGTAGAGTGAAATAATGCTAAGTCAGAGGACACAACATTACATGGAGCAATGGGAATATTTTAAGGTTGGCAGTAATGACGGTTTTCTGGTCGTGGTTGGAAGCAGCAGATACAGCTATGTGTGTTGAAGGGTTTGTCCTGTTGGCAGAGTGAGGACAGAAGGGTGCAATATTGCGTTACATGTTCTTGTAGTCATATTTATTTACTCTGAATTGTAACTCTTTTAATTATAATCGGTAGATACAAGTACACTTGACATTATTGGGCATTTTATTCCAAGGTTCAATGTAATAATATTGTAGGAATAATAACCCAGACTAAACATGCAGAGGTAATAAAAATAATGTCTTTCATTTAAGATGATGTATGAACTTATAATAAAAATAATATGTGAAATGAAAGGAAGCAATAGTGCTTGTCTGAGCTTATAAGCTTGCGATTCATGGCATCTGCCCATTGTAATGTTCTTCAGCCTGATACGGCATATCCATGATGTGAAGATATGTTCATATTGAAGTTTATCGCCTGTATTCCGAGGATAAAGAAGGGACGCCTATGGTTTTGACTGTCAATGCTGTCGAAATGTAGAACACTCCCTTGAATGCGCACACACCCTGTCTCTCTCCTTCATGGACCTCTGCCCGCATGGTTGGTATTGAAGTCTATTCCCTTGTTAGATTTAAATAGGTTTAATGTTTTGAACAGTGAATTGTTTTCACTTACATGGTTTTATTCCTAGTCTTTAACTTCTTGTGATCCGTGTGTTACTTTTTTAACAAACACGTCGTTCATGTTAGCAGAGTTCTTTCCTGTACATCAATGGTTAGGTTTAACATACAATTAAAACCCCTTGAACTATGCATTCCTAGAGCTATACATGAAGGTAGGATCATTGTTTAAACAAAACATTTTGGCCAATCAAAGTACATTTAATGTAAAGTGTAAATGTGTATTATTTTTGCAAATCTTCACTGAGAGCACGACGTGCATTGGCAGAGACAAACCTATGAGACAAAAAGAGCTTGAAGATAAATAAAGAATCAGTAGCCTGCACACATTGCCCTGAAGTCAAGGGCAGCGACTACTTGTATTGCAGACACGAATGTATCGCTGTGGGCTTAAATGATACGGACGAGTCTCAGCACGATGAAAGACGGAGTCACACCTGCTAGGATGGTGACCTGCGACATGCAGGTCAATGAAAAAAGGCTCGGCCCACTTCAGCTTCTGTCATGTATATCCTACACAGAACAATACAACACAACTTTCAACTTATTTGCCCTGGAACAACCGCACCCTTCTGTTTTACAGTGAAAGCACTGGCATATATTGTGGGCAAAGGCATCATGAAAATATTGTGGAAAATGCTCATGTGCACAGTTGATGACCCGGTATCTTTTGGATGTGCGTACCCTGTTGAACTGATTGTAAATTGAATTGCATTTTACCCAGTTCTTCAAAGAAAGTGCGCTGCCAGATATATCATTTTTAACCCATTACGGACTCTGGCATGAATTGTGATATAGGAACCCAATCAAGATTGTTTGTGCTTCCTTAACTCTTCACAGCTCTTTAACTCCATTGCCATGTCTGGTTGTTGCCTCTCCTCCTCCAACTCATCCCCCATAATCTAACATTTCCTGCACAACCAACTCCCCATTAACCACCTACACCCTCGGTACTACCTCCTACAACTCTTCCTGCACCCCAAACCTCTCCTGTACCTTCAATGCCTTGTGTACCTCCAATGCTTCTAACCATGCACAACCAACTCCCCCTTCACCACCTACACCCTCCTACACTACCTCCTACAACTCTTCATGCACCCCAAACCTCTCCTGCACCTTCAATGCCTTGTGCACCTCCAATGCCTCCGCTCCTCCTCTTGCTACTTCCCTACTACAAACTCTCACACCACACTGCTCCTTGCGTGCTTGCTTGTGGAAAGGACTTATAACTGTTAATTAATGTTACTTGCTTATCGATTGACTGGCTTGGCCAGGCTTCCCACACTCATATATATCAGTGTTGAGTTTCCCTGCTTATCTTTCACTGCAAACAGAGACTTTACATGGACAGTCCGCCATCTTGGATCTCACTGACTCGCTCATGTGCATTTGGAGGCAGGCTCTGAGCTCTGCACGTGCAATTGGTCGGCCCTGTGTCTGCTCCGTGGTCTATGGTTCACCAAGCGTAGGGTCGGAGAGCTTGTAATGACGAGACTGTGCGAGACATTATTGATGTCCTCTTAGCAGGACAGCAATGTGGGCCAAAAAAGACTTCTTTTGATTTACCTGGCCCGCAGATTTCTGCATACAATTCAGAGTCTTATACTTTTAGGAGGTAGTAGCAGTGCCATATGCCATCCCCTGCCCCTGGTGAGGTCTCTTTGCCAACCACCATGTAGTGGTTAGTGCGGTCCGGCCACCTGAGTCGCCCTCCCATAGACACACCTCAAGCATCAGGCAAGGGACGTTGTCTCAGTTCGTCAGGGCCCTCTTGCTATCTTCGTCACTCTTACACTTTAAAGGCTATATCCATGGAGCCTCCTTCCCTTGGTCCTCTTATTGCCTTCATTCGTGCACTTTCCTTTGCACAAGTAGCGTTAACGCCCTGAGCAAGCGCATTGGTCTATGCTCTGTCCTGAATCGAGAGGAAAGAGGTTTTTGGATAGAGCTTGCTTAGGTCTGTGCAGGCTTTGGGTTCAGGATTGGGCTAGGCATGCACCTGTTTCCTTACTAATTGAGCCCCCGAGGACACTTCTTGTCCCTAGGAACCGTGCGCACTGTATCCTTAGGTGCTCATTCAGAGACAGCAAGGGGACCAAGTATCAATACAGGATCGAGGAAGCATGCACAGCTCTCGGATACCGCTTTGATTTCGCTCACTGTTGATGAGTTCTGCACTTGTGCTTAAAAGCCACATTTATGCTCCTAGCGCACAGTGGTATCTTGTGCAGTGCATGGTTTGAGAGTGCCACTTTGACAAGTAACCAGAGATAGTTGCCTGTAGGATTCAGACAGCATGTAGTGCTAAGCCTTAGACTCATCAGTATCCTTTTTTTAAAAACATTTCAGGTCCTGTCACTTTTCTGTCCAAGACAATGTTTCAGTGAAGGGAGGCAGACATAGCTCTCAACTCACACGCTTTTGGTGGGTGTCACCCGCCTTGTAAAGAGCGGACTCACCCGCCAAGCCTCCTGCAGGCCCATTCATTTCAATGGGTCATTCACCCGCCAAAAACAAAATCAGGTGTTTTCACCCGCCATTGTGACACAAATGGTTGAGAGCTATGTAGTCAGAAATAGACACTGAAGACCAGATTCACAGAAGTGTATTATGATGACGCAATCCCATTGGAAAAACCTCTGTGAATCAGGGCCTGCTTCTCTACAGGCCCCAGCTCCCTTCAGTGATACAGAGATGAATACCTGGAGATCTCAGTGCCTACAGATGTAGAGCGGCAGGAACAGAATCTCTCTCTCTCTCCCCCACTCTCTCTCCCGCCCTTCCTGGTTCCCTCCCTACTTGTCTTCCTCTCTCCTTCCTACCACCTTCTCTCCAGGTCCCTCTGGTTAACTCTGCTTTCTCCATATTCATATCCAGAATATTGCAAAGGAAAGCATTAGCAGGTCAAAACCTGATCTCCCTATTCATAATTCCCTTATATAGTGCGTGGGTGCCTTCCCTGTTTTATGGCTTCCCATTTTCCTCTAATAGGTTCTACAAACTTGATGGGCCGACTCCTGGATAACGTACCTATCGTGTTGAACCAGAATCGTCTTGGATATGGTTTTACAAGATGGCGAGGACTAGTCAGAGGTTCTTTTCTAACCTCAATCAGCCTCTCAAATGTAGGCTCACGCAGTCTTTGGAAAACAGAACCCCCTTTTCCAGATGATGTCTTGAAGAAGACCATGTCTATGAGAGGAGTACTGGCATTGTGCACTTCTGCTGCTCAGTACACAGTGCTCCCATCAACCTGTCCATCCCGGCCCCATGGATTAGAGAGTCTATGTGTAAGGTCAATAGTCCTTTGTCCTTTACATTTTGGAAAATCCACTCTCAGACAACTGGGTCTGTGAGATTATCAGCAGGGACTCTTCCAGTGAGTTCTAGTTTTTCCTCTTTAGTTTGGTATCCATCTCCCTGGCCATGTAATCCAGGGGAAAGCAATGTCTTTTCGGAGGAGCTCCTGGATTTTGGCAGCAACCAAGTGGCTAGCCTAGTCCCATTCTAGGAAAAATTTCAAGAATGTGTCTTCCATTCTATCCATAACAGGAAACTGTCGGGAGGTTAAGCCCGATCCATGACCTAAAGGGGTGTCGAACAACCTGATATCTCATATTGAAGGCCCTTTATTTGTTCCCCCTAAGATCTGACCAGGGAATTCCATGCCCTCCATAGTGCCTAAGGACACTAACTTGCGCCTTGAAACACTTGTGTATAGGCGCATTATAAATGCCAAATCATATCATATCATATAATAACTCCATGTTCCCGTCACAGAAGCTTATCAGAAATTCCTGTGTTTGTTCATTCTGGGTGCATTCATTTGGTGCAGGGCTCTCCAATGTGGGTTTCAGTCTTCAACAAGGCCATTTCCAGAATGTAGACGACGTAGTTTTCATGCACAACTGGGAAACTGGCTGCATTCAACAGATGGGTTTAGGCGCGCTGGAGGTGTTCAGGTGCCCTCCTCCTCCCACCAGAGGACTGGGATTCATTTGCACCCAGCTCCAGGATCTAGCCTGGTGACATTATTTCTTTCAAGATTCCCAAGTTCTTGGGTTGAGCCTTCTCGTTTCCATGCCTCGCTGGAGGGAATTTGCATCTACAAGAGTTCGGACCATGCCTCAACTCCTTCTGCAGAATTTGTTGAAATGTGCCTTGTATTTCTTTCTTTTTCCTTCCAAGTGGCCTGTGTCCTTGAAGTCTTGATCATCTTGACCATCTGGTTTCCTGATAAGACAACTACATTTTTAGAACAGTGTCTTTCAGTAGAATATTGGCTTTATTCCAGCTGTGGGCAGCACCAATGAGTCTCTGTCCAGGAGGTCTTCATCTTCCAGCTCCCTTGATTGCGACCACGGATACCAGAGCACAAGTGCAACATTTTCCAATTCTCTCCTTCTCTTGCTTTGGTTCCACTTCTGTCAGGTGGAACCAGAAAGCGAATATTATCCCGCCCCCTTCTTCGTGGCAGCACATTCTCAGGTTTCTGGCTTGAATTATTAAGAATGGGTCTGGTCCTGGTGAATGGTGCCCTGATAGCATTGAACTGGCGGTTCTTAGTCCTCTACAGGTCCGCAGGGGACCCAGGTTTGACATCAGCTGCCTAAAACGCTTCAAGGTAGGCTTCTTCTGATCCTCTCATGCCATTTACTTTTCTTCTGTTGCTATGCTTGCAGCGGGGTCACACCCTCAATCGTTCAGGTAACAGACACACTGCATTAACCGATTGCGCCATTGAGATATTGCTGGGAAACAGGAATATTTATATCCAAGGCCCGCAATACCAATAAGAGCAAAGGCTTCCTTTGTTTTTCACATGCTTTCATTTACAGCCACTTTTGCAATTATTATACAAAGAAGCAGTGCTTGAAATGGAAATAATTGATAATTTACTGTGAGATCACAAAAACAGCGATGGGGGATGGGAGAGATGGTATTGGTATGGTATTGTTTATTTATAAAACGCTTATACACAAAACGAGTGCTTCAAAGCGCTCCAAGACAGGAGGTGAACATGGGATACAATCATTCATAAGGCCTTGTAGATTCCAAATGATATACAGTAATAATGGCATACTAGGCCTGACGACGTTTCTGCTAATTCAATGGCGGGCTTTGGCGGAGGAGTGAGGGTGGAGGCGGGTAGGGGGTTAGTTCTACTTTTATGTTTGTGGCCAGCCCTTTTTTTATTTTGAAAATCTGGACACTCTCGGTATATCTGTTGGGTTCCATTTGATATTAACGAGTTAAAAAATAACAAAAACATTTTTAACAAAACATTTTTTGCAAAAAAATACCGATTTGTTTCTGCTTGTTTTTAATTTGGGGTTTCTCCCACAAGCTCCGGGTTTCACTTTGTTTATAACCCTACTCCAAGCGCCTCCCCACCCGTTTTAACCTCATACCCCACCCCCATATATATATTTATATATATGTACTACAAACTTGGTATTTTTTTATATATTCAGTAATATCACTGGATACCATTGATTGCAGTGCCCAGAGAAAACTAGTTGTTAGACCATCTCCGACCTGCCAAATGGTTTTTCTGAAAATGAAAAGGAGTATCGTGGTGCAGCTGTGGCCGGGAGTGAGTGGGCAACAGAAACAGACTCCTTTGCCTTGGTTCGCTCTCTGCTGAGCTGGCATTGTAGAAGGTTAAGGGGAAATGCAGCAGAGTTCTGAATCCGCTGGGGGTGGGCTCGAAGGATAATCCCTGGTGCTAGCCGATCCTCGGCCGTGGTGGTGCCGGTTGGGCAAACCCCCCCAGGAAGGAGAATGGGGCCGTGGAATGCTAGTTTATGAAGCAGTCCAAAGCGTTCTAGTAACGATGATGAGAAAAGTTCATAACATGTTTCACGTTTCCCATTTTTACAGCAGAAAGAGCAAATATTTCCCCTGCCCGCCCGGATGCCTGTGCTTGTCTTGCATTTACAGATGGCAAAGGACCAGGAAAGAACTGCCCAGAGGGTGTTCCTGCTGTAATGAAGCGGCATTGAAATCTGCGCTCAGGAATTCGCAGCTCATGTTTCACATATCAATATGTTCTTTTGAATTTATATCTACAAATGCTTAATCTACTGTACAAGAGCAATCTGTTTAATGATCTAACCCAGCGGTGTGCTTTGTTTTGTTGCAAGAGATGGAGGAAAAAAACCCATAAGAGACTGCAGAATGGCCGCACATGCTGCGGGCTATGAAAAGCAATTACGATGCATGGTGCTACAGATTCACCGCGCGCGCTTTCTAAATATTGCAATACGTAGAAAACGATCTATTTGGAGTGTCGAATGGTTTAAGGTTTGATCTGCATGCTGTTGAAGTCTTTGGGCCGCATTACACCTACGGCGGTGCCAGACAAAACAGTGGTAATCATTACCACGGCATTACCACACCGCTGTACTACAACTTTGAGGCTAAGGTGGAGGTTTTTCCTCCAAATCCTCCACCTTTATTGCCAAAAAAACAGCAAAATTGGTCGAATTACAACAGACAGTAACTCTGCCAAAATCCCCATGGAGTCCTATGGACTCATTTCCAAAAAAGGAGCTCTCTATGCAAAATAAATACACTTGTTATTGAAAAGCAGTGGCAAGGAATATCCATTGTCTAATATTTGAAGACCCTGCTTTGATTTGGATGCATAAAAAGATACTCTATGGTCGAATTCAGATTGAATTCCAAAATGATGGCAAGTGTAATGGTGTGTGCACAAACTAGTTCTCATGAGAGTAGGTGACGTTAAAAAACAACTATGCATGTGCTCAAAAAGCAGTGCTGGCGTAACAACAGATTAAAGACTGCATTTAGAGGCCACTTCCTGAAGCACCAATGAATCAAAGAGTACATTTAGATACCACTTCCTACAGCCATGTGTCAAAGGAGAGAATTTGGTTCAAGCCCCTAAGGGAAGTGATAAGCATCCATAGCAATAATACACTGGCCATGTTATGATCTTCTTCCAAAGATGGAAATAATTGCAAGGTAAGTCCTCCAGCCCCATCCTCCACTGGGGAAAAGGCAGATTTGAATATTGTCCAAATGTAAGAAGTAAAAAGTTAAACAATCTTGGTATCTCTGAAACCGCAGACTTCACCTACCAGCCACTGTAACGTGAGTGCATTCCCATAGAGAAAACCCAATTTGACATCCAAGGCTTCATCCTGAAGGCAATGGACCTTGTATATTAGCCTTTTGGGAGCCAGATGCCAAACTATAGACTGCTCTAGTTCAATGGGTAGCAAAACCACCCAACATTGGGACCTCGCTCGGAAGGAGGTCAGAGTACAAGCACCTTCTTGGTCAACCCAGAGCCACTAGTATCATCATCTAAACAAAATCTCAGCCACCTGATGGAAGAATGAATGACAATAGGTCCACAGAATCCTGGAAGCCCTTTGCATTAGAAATGGGGCATTTGGGATACACAGGAAGTAGTCGGAGGTCAAAGGTCACCCATTATTTGGCACTCACGGGATCACGGACAGACGGAAAGACACGCAGCTTGGGATATAACAGAGATGTTGACAGTAGCTGAGAGATGGCTCTGTATGTTAATGCCTTTGGATGGAAATAGGAAGAGTGGTGGATGTTAGGTAGGGTAGAAGGTGATCTGGTAAGGTGCAGGAATGACAAAAGATGTCCAGGAGCGAGAAAGCCTTGTGAACAAAAACACTTGAGTGGCCGCCGGGTGACCTTGGGGTGCCATATAAAACTCCTACATAACTAAAGTGAGCACCGGGAGAAGAACGGAGCACCACAGCCCTCACACGGCAGTCAAGGAGAGAAAGAGCAAAATGAGGCAGGGATACTGAGAAAAGATTCACAGGCTCAACTGGTTTCAGCCTAGGTAGAGGATATTTGCTTCCAATGCTCTTATTTTCAGGAAATCACTTCATACAGAGAGGGTTTTTATCAGATAATGTATCACTGATAGAGCTAAAGAAGTGTCATTAAACACCTTCAGATCGTCATCCTATCTAGTGGAACGAGGGCTGGCAGCATTAGTAGGTTTCAGTGAGAGAAGCATTGCTAATGGTGGTTACCACCTCTAAAACCTTCCTACTTAACTGTGAAGACAGAATTTCCATTTTGGCGATTCTAGAGGCACTTTTAGGGTCCCTTTTAAGGTCCCTCCCCTCTTTGCTTTTTCCCCTCTTTGGATTTTGGATCACTGACTTATTTTTGATGGTACTACTGATACTACTGAAGTCCACCTGCCACTGCAACCTTTTTTTCTCATTGGTCCTTAGTTGCTCATTAGGCTTCCAGGCCCTGTGTGCTTCTCAGGCACCCCGTGTGTGTCCTAGGGTCATTAGAGCATTCTAAATTGGTTTTAGGGTGTAAACTGGTGATAGCTCTCACTTAGTTTTAGCTTCACCAGGGGAGCAAGCCATGGTAGCGCATTAGTAGGCATTAGTAGGCAAACATAACTTTTTGGCAGTCATTTGTGTACCAATATATATTTCTGAAGTCCTGTTCTCTGCCATTTTGTTTCTAGGACTTTCTTTGTTCAAGGGCACCTGGAGGTAGTCTTAAAATGGCTGTTCTGTACACAAGAGTTCTTTGTGTCCCCACACAAATGTGTGGGGACTTTTCATAAAAGTAAACGTGAAGCTCACCTTAACTCCTGGTTCACTCCCCAACTCAAAAAATGTGCATCCAAAAACGCAAACTTCAAGCTATCTGGAGGCATACCCCTTCTGCTGACAATAAAACTACACTTGCCAACTTTGCCAAAAGTTACAAGAAGGAAATAATTCAAACCAAAAAAGATTCATTTAATGATAGAATCAGTAAAGCCAATTCGAATTCCAAAGAGCTCTTCACTATTCTTCGAGAATTGGAAAATCCAATTGCCCCTTCAGACAATGTCCCCAAGGACAAATCCTGGTGCACCAGCATCCAAAATGCCCTAGCAAATAAAATCACAACCCTTCAATCTAAAATTGCTAAGAAAAAAGCCTCCTTGAGCCCTAGCGAAACTCATACCACCCTACGGAAAGAAATACCGAGCACATCCATCCAAACTAACTGTAAATCTTTCAGATGCACTAATATCTCCATATTGGAAACTGAAAAGGTCCTTCTATCCCTTAAACCATCGAACTGCCAAGGCGACAGCTGCCCTGCGCAAATCATCAAGGACGCAGCCAGAGATTTAGCACCCCTCATCTCGAAACTTATTAACGCCTCCTTCTATATGAGTACTGTACCTACCAACCTTAAAGAATCCTGGGTACTGCCCCTACTAAAAAGACAGACACTTGACCCAGCAATCCCCACTAATTATAGGCCCATTACTACGGTCCCATTTCTCCTTAAAATCATCGATAGAGTAGCCTACCTCCAAATCCAAAATTACTTGGAGACACACCAACTATTAGGCTCACGGCAATCTGGCTTCAGACCACTTTACGGTACTGAAACAGCCCTTATTGACCTCAAGACACAAATCGACGAGTTGAAGGATAAAGGTACTACAGCTATGCTCCTCCTCCTTGACCTATCAGCGGTTTTTTACCTGATGGATCATGCCGTATTATGCAACCACTTAGCGTCTGCCGCCCATTTTTCAAGTGAAGCTATAGCATGGGTACAATCCTTCCTAGCTAACCGTACGATGAGAGTGTTCTCACCCGTAGCGGCAGCGGACCCTATCCATATCACTTGTGGCATCCCACAAGGCTCATGTGTCTCCCCGACAATGTATAATATATTTACTAAGCCACTCTTCGACAAACTTGACAGATTAGGGGTAACCTACACTAATTATGCGGACGACACACAGATTCTCATACCATTATCTGGCAATTTTGTCGAAGACACAGCTCTAGTAAACAAAATGTACCTCCTCATTCAGGCATGGATGGCCTCCCACGGCCTCTGTCTAAATGACGAAAAAACTGAGATACTGAAATTGGGTTCCGACTCCAATCGAAAAAAACTGAGTCCAATTGTAGCAACTTCAACATAGATGGCAACATAATCAAGGTGGCATCTGAGGTAAAAACTCTAGGCTTTTACCTTGATTCCACTCTATACCTCAAAAAACAAGTTAACTCCTTGGCATCGTCTACAGCGTACACCTGTAAATTAATCAGGACCTGCAGACCGTACCTTTCCAAAACTAACTGCATCACACTAGCTAACGCATTAGTAATGTCCAAGCTGGACTATTGCAATGCCCTCTATGCAGGAGCCAATAAAACCATCATAAATAAAATGCAAATCCTTCAAAATAACGCTCTTAGAGCAGCTCTTGACATACCCCGCAGAGAACATATATCCAACATCAGGAAAGACCACCACTGGCTCAAAATTAGCGACAGAATCCTTCTCAAGACACTATCGCTCACCCACAAAGGGCTCAACAACTCAGCAGCCCCCTACATCTCGGCCAAACTGACCAGAAAATCGTCCAGACACCACACTAGGGCTACTAACCACCTCCTGCTTGAAACCCCTAGATTTAGACGATCCAAAGTGGGCAGAGCTAGCTTCCCGGTCAGAGCTGCCCAGGCGTGGAACCAGGGCTAACCTACCCTATACCAACTTACGATGTAAGGTAAAAAACTGGCTCTGGTCCAACGACAACGAATACGGCCATGATACTCCTGAAACCTAGTCCATGACTTTTCTGCGCTTACCCTTTTATCTTTTTGTATACTCCTTCAACACTGTAATATGTTAGCTTTTCATATCCAAAATGTATTGACATGTATGTACTGTATTGATATGCTTCTTATTCCCTGTATGCAACCCAAGCTTAAGTAACCTTGTACCTGCTGCGCCCGGCTACCCCTGGGTTTTTTGTGTGCATTATCAAATAATAAACATAAACATAAACATGGCAGCCTCCATTTATTTTCTGGTTTAGGCCAGTATTTGTCCCTATAACATCCTGTGGGGGAGGTCTGGGTTGAGTGGCTTCTACGGGCCAACCATACTGGGTGGCCACCTGGCCCCTTTGTCACTGGCTCCCTTTTGTGATTGGTAGGTTGTGTTTGGCCAGCTCCTACGAGGAGTGCTACGTAAGGAGAAACCCTATACCTCAACACTCTCTTGTGGTAGAATTTCAGGAGAAGCATGTTTACTCTACCAGAAGGCATATTTCCTGCCATTTTTGCAATTTTAGGCCCTCATTCTGTCATACTGGCTGAGTGCAGTGGTTTCTGATGCAGAGCATCCATGATGAGGCTCCTACAGCCTCCTTACATTCTCTATCAAATAATGCCTCAGAGAATTTTTGCACTTTTTTGTGGCCATTATGCCCAGTAGGGCCTTAAAACCACCATCTTGCCACTATTTTAAGCAAAATAACTATATTCAGCCTTACGGAAGACAGAAAATAAACCTCAGAGCTCTTGGAGAAACCTTTACTGGTTTTCCAATACACTAGAAAAAAGATTGAACTACCACCCGGGTTCTGACAAACACACGAGAATCCCAACAGTGACACGGGATACTGTAGGTGGAGACACTCCATCGCCAGTTTTTGTTACAGCACAATCCTGGTTAAATGCAGGAATTTTGGCAGTCAAAATGGCGCTCCCCTTCCCACCAGGGCCAAAAGGCCATCAGATCTCCCAGCTGCTGGCCCTGCCATGATGCACTCTTCCCTTAGGTGAGGTTTCCCAGGTTTTGCCCCTCTCCCTCTTTCAGACCCTGACCCGAGCCCCCAGGCCAGTAGCAGAGGCAGCTTTAGGGCACCAGCGGTAGGCTGGGGGTCACACTAGACATGCAATGGGCACGGGGGTGGGGGAGGAGTTTGGCCGTTCCTCCTGCATAGTAGTTTGCAAACACAGCGTAGCAATGCTTCTGCCAACAGTCTACTCACCAACATTTAGTCGTTGGCAGGCTGCCATACTGCTCTGTGTTTGCAAACAGTGTTGCTGCATGTGCCAAACTACCATTTGCCAGGTTCCTTTAAATCTATTTGTTATAGCCCTACTAGCCTGAAGGCTGTGCCGATCCCTATTCTGTGAAAAAGGATGTGTGATGACTACAGGGTATGCTTATGGAGTCATGCCGTGGGGCTACGCAGAGCCACGTTTCTCAATGTGTGGGTCTATTTCCCTCACACACCTTACAATCCAGCTGCCTGCCTCTGCGTCTTATTAATGTCAGAACTACATTTCCCGTCATGCTCCTTGCATTTCTTATCCTGCTCCCAGCAGCATCAATGGCACAGTCGGCTTTCCTACAAACCCCTGAACCACTGGCCACACAGGGGGTCTGATGATTATCCATGCATGGCTGCTTATTACATTTATCCAGAACATTCCACAATATATTGAGACTTAAGTAACCTATGCATGCCAGAAATCAGTGCCAGTGCGTCGCATTTAAAAAAATCAATTCTCTATTTGTCCTTGCATGCTAATGAGGTCAGCCATCTTGCCATGAATAATTATTTTGAACGTGGCCAGAATGTTTCTACTCCTTGTGGATGTGACCATGTGCATCTGCGGCACGCCGGTTGGTGGGAGGAGATGGACCCTGTGGGCGTGCATTTGTGCTGGGCCCCACTTTTTCTATGTCTATGTTTGCTGCGTAGAAAACATTCTGATACGTTGTCTAGTGAGTCTGGAGGAGAGGGGACTGGAAGCATCACTGAATTGGATTACAGTCAAAGAGTTCTTTTCGTCACTTAGATGTCCCTAATTGAAGAATATTGAGAACATCAGTAAGGCCTTTCAATTGCACCATGCCCTAACATCTCCTTTGAGTACCTACCACCTCAAATCCGATACTTCCTGTTCCACTAATAATAGCCACGTCCATGTGGTTGCTGCTGAAAGGTCTCAACCGGTGCAGAAGGGCAGGAGTTCAGGTTAGTACTCTTCAATTATTAAGTATGTCTTACTGTGAACATATGTGCCATGTTTAGGATTGGACAGGTAAGTACTTTTCATTTTTAAGTTTGTCTTCTCATTACCATATGTAGCATGTTTAGCATTATAGATCTAGGGCATCATTACGAGTCCGGCAGTAGCCGTGCTGGAAAAACCGGCAGGCTGCCGCCAGACCAGTAATACCATTCCACCTCGTGATTGCCGGAATCCCCGGGGCATTACAACCCCGGTGACCCAGTAATTCTGGAGGCGGAATTCTGTAAATCCCCATTCCCATGGAGTCCGATAGAAACACTGGTTCCGTCTATGACAGAGCCAGTGTTTCCATGTCTGCCTGCAGGTGGGTGGTGTTACTTCCGCTAGGTCAGACCTGGCGGGAGTGACACCTCCTGCCTGCAGGACTCGGAATCAGCCGGTCCGGAAACAACGGTGGTGGCGTATTTACCGCCACCGTTGTTTCCGGACCAGCTGACTCATAATGAGGCCCCAAGCCTTTTTAGTGCTTGACACATCAAACTATTGTCTGAATTCCCAAATCCATACCCAATTTGAAATTGGCTGTTGCATACTCTGTGACAGACTCAGAGGCATTCTTCCTTTTCTCACCTACCCCTAGAAGCTCATGGGCCTCATTAGGAGGCTGCGGTAGCGGTAGGCGGTATTATAGTGTAATACAGGCACGGCTACCACCGGTATTTATTTTTTTCCGGCGCCCAGGAATGGGCAATTACCAGGTCATTAGGCCTTGCCGGACCCGGTATTTGCAAATTTCTGGGCACTGAAAATTATTCATCCCCATTCCCATTTGAGCCCTACAGGGCTCAAATGGGAATGGGGGAATGGGGAAGCCGGATGCACCAGCACTGTTAAAACAGTGCCGGTGCATCCGACATGCTGGGCTCGTGGGTGCCTCTCTGCCCGCCAGGTCCGACCTGGCGGGCAGAAAGGCACCCGTGAGCACAACTCGTAGTTCCCGGACCGGCAACCTTATAATAAGGCCCAATGTCTTCAGAGCTCTGGTCCTCTCCCAGCCCAGCCTCTTTCTTTATCTCCTTCTTTCCTCCCTTCGACCCCTGCAGCTAATCCAAAAAAGGGCTGCAAGACGTATCCTTGGCCTCAAGCCCAGAGACCGTATCTCTCCAGCCCTAAAATCCCTTCACTGGCTCCCGGTGGTTGCAAGGATCAAATTCAAGACCTTCTGCATCATCCACAAGGCCTTCTGGGGCTTGGGACCACGCAATCTTCAACTTTTCCTCCCTAAATCCTCCCCTGCTAGAGCCCTACGCTCCTCTAACTCCAACTTTCTGACTGTCAAACGCTTCTCCAAGCAGAGAGTGGGAGGCAGGTCTTTACCCTCCCTTTGGAACAGACTCCCTGCTTCTTTAAGACTTGAGCCGGACCTCCTTGAGTTCTGGTAACCGCTCAAAACTCTGCTCTTCTCTATGTATTTACCCTCCCTGCTAATCACCCCACTGCTGCTTTGACCGGTGCCCTGATCCTTATAAATCCTACAGGAAACCAGGCCCTCCTCCCAGCCATTACCAGCACCCCCCGCATTGCACTGCCCTACGGGTCCCTGCTTGGTGGCTCCACATCCCACCCGTGAGAGTCGCCTGTAACAGCACTTAGCCTGAGGTCCTCCTCTTTGGCTCCGCTTAGCACTTCCCTCCTGGGCCCGTTTCAGCACCTATCCACTCCCCTGCTCCTCCTTCCACCCCCATGCCCTGCACTTCTCCTCAATGCACTTGCACGGCCGAATGCCACAAGGCCTAGTAGGACCACAACTGTATATTTATTGTTTTTGCCATTGTTATTATTTCTAAGGGTGTACCGAATAGCATATTTACTATTCAGCCGAATACCGAATCGTTTGTGAAGTATTCAGCCGAAGCCGAATATGAAACCAGAAAGTTGTTTTATTTAATAAATCATGTTGCAAACTTAGAAAGCACACTTAGAAACAAATGTGAAAGGACTTTTTTAGATATATTCCCATCATAAATTTATTTCTCCTAATTTTATCAAGATATTGTTATTGAACACATACAAGCTTGGCTAGAAAGAACAGATTAACAAGAAAGCAGTGATCAAGTGGATGGAACGATGCTGTGTATGCAAATCTAGTGATGCACAAAGTGTGCGGCTTCACGTATGAAGGCAGAAATGTTATTTCTCTTTCATGGCCCTTCTCTGCCTTCAAATAGAATTAAAAAAACAAAGATAATAAATGCCTTATGCTTTTCTATTAAACCTCACTTTTGCACTTTCAGGATTAAAACAAAAATAGCACAATCGCTTCATTCAATTTTTATTGTTGTAATCTCCACTGAATTAGTGTTTCTCTCAAATGTTAAATTACATTCAAATGAGACGACAAAGTATTCGGCAAGAGCCGAATACCAAGAAACTATTCGGCTAGGGCCGAATAACTTTTTATCAGCCGGAATTCGACCAAATACGTATTCGCCGAAGTTCGGTACACCCCTAATTATTTCCCCTGTTCCCTTCCCATTTAGCCTTATGGCGCTTTGAAATACAATTCTGTTGTGTAAATGCTCTATCAAATACAAAATAAAATACATGTTTCCTAGAGCCCACAGTCTGACAGTTGTCATTCTTGTTTGATGGGCTTAGGGCCTAACAGCCATAGAACACCTTTCGAATGCTGTAATGACCTTGAGCTTCAAAGCACAATGGCAGGAAAAGATGGCAATTTAAAACAACTGCGCCCAAGCTGTTCCTGGCCTTTTGACTGACTTAACGAAGCCATCTCATGATCAGAGCAAAATCAACAGAAAATATAAGATATATGAAATACATAAATATATAAATGTTAATAAGGCCTATGATGGAAGGGTTCTCACTATTTTATACTTTTTGATATATCAAAAAGACAGTGGGCCTCCTTACGGGTCCGGCGGTAACCCAGCGTTGCTACCGGCACGTTGCCGCTGGACTCGTAACACTTTTCCGGTGCCTAACATCCCAGTGTCACCCGGGGCATATAAGTCCCGGCGGATCGGGAAATCAGATGCCGGAAAATGTTAATCCCCATTGCCATGGACTCCCAGATGACTCCATGGGAATGGGGACATGGAAGCACCGGCACCGTTCCTAACCTCTATAAAGTTGAGGGCCCTGGAGGGTATATATTAAGCATAGTCATGGGAACAGGAAAAAAAGCAAGTGAGGTGATTCATCATAATCAATAAAGCATGCAGTCATCTACATCATAAACCGAGATGATGAAAAATAACATTGACTTTATGGGAAACGAGCTAGAGAGAAGTTAAAAGAAAACGAGGAATGCAAAAAACCAACACACTTCCCCGAAGCTGAATGTCCACGGTCGGGAAATGTCTAATACAGAGTCAACACTCAAAAAGGCTTTTGCACCCAAGTTTGCATGGGCACACCCAGGGTCAGATTGGCGGATAAAATTGTCTCGGGCACAAATGAAAAAGTGGCCCACTGGTGCAAAAGGCAATTCATTCCTTTTCTGACTATTTGTATCCAGGGGGGAGTTTTTTTGATGAAATGTAATGCAAATATTTCAATTGAAAGAATATTTATTCAGTAACAATGGGCAAAACTACTAGCCACATAGTGAAGTAACGCATCAAACTGGTGCACTTTGACCAAACAAATTGGCCCACACTGCATTTTGCATTTTTAGTTCGGGCATTGCCCAACTGCCCCACAGGCCAGCCCGAGCCTGAACATACCTTGCTTGAAGTGGCGCTGCTTATGCGAAGTGCCACATAATAGGGCTGGGCATTTCTACCCATGAAGCAGTCAACTCTAGTGGGAATTTCACAATTACCAAAAAAATAAGCAAAGACATCTTCAGGGAAATTGATTGTGTATACATTCAGCTGTAGCTACCATGAAACCCTAACAGAAGTCGACTTTGTGAAGTAGAATGTTCTGCTGTCTGAAGAGTTGACTGATTCTATGACAAATCAGTTCCCAAGCCACAATATGGTTTTTAAGTCCATAAAGCTCTGTTCTGCCATATCAGCGGCAGCAACAGATATTCAAGAAGCAAATATTCGCTCCATGCAGCTGATTTCAATAAGGGTTTAAGAAGTTGCATTTGGCTCTAACTACTCCCTCTCAAACTCTTTGCTCCGCAACTGAATAATGTTATATTCTGAGATTTAAATAATAACTAAAGGATGCTGTTTTTTAACATTAAAGTGATTCCATACCTCAGCTTCCTCCACCAGCGCAGGTTCAAGTTTTCACTGAAATGCAGATAGATCAACAGGAGGCTTACCTGTTAGTTTCGCAGACTCCGTGATAGGCCTCGATAGCATCCTCTGGGTCCACGTGCCTATCACTGTTTGGCCAGCTTGCAGTTGAGCCAATTCCGGATTCCTGGGCACAAAAAAAAACACAGAATGTCTATTTTAATCTAGGGTTTCACACATTGTATCTTTCAATGTACAGCCTTGTATTGCCGTAGACTGAGTGATATTAAAGCACGGCAGAAGGCAGGCAGCCATGAGTAATTTATGGGAATGTAGACCTCGTATCCCTTCCTACCAGGAATATTCCCCCTGCATTTTAATCAGATTATATATCATTTGGGAAAACAATTGCAAAAGAGTTAAGGTTAAACAAGCACAAACATAAAGCCTGCAAACATTAGAAATAATAATGTTAAGGTAACAACATAATAAACGCAATTTATGAATTAAAAAATATATTATATTACAATCAAATATCATGATAACCTTACCTCACCTCACGTTTTTGGTTTGCGAAAATTCGTTTTTGCTATAAAATGCTGTATAGTGAAAGTGATAAATTGTGTTGTGTGAATATTTCATTATGTTTAATAAAAGTGTTAAACAGTTTTTTTTAATGTGCATTTTATACTGTGTTTTAACATTTATGATAGGTGTACAGTTAACCTTGTCTGTATGCGTGTAATTATTAGTTTTAGGAAAATATTGTATGCTTTTACATTTGTAAGTGAGTTAAGGTTACCATGATATTTGATTTAAGGATTAGTTGCGACATGCAAGTCTACCTTCGGGGTTTTAGTACTTTGGGGCATCTTTTAACTTCATAGGTCAAGTACGCCTTCAGTTTGCATTATTCAGGGATGGACTTCTAAAGCATTACTTTTGAACATTTTGCTTATTTTCATTAATCCCAGGGACGTCATTTCGGGGTTACCAGGGGTTGCACCTGCGACCCCTGTGGTCTGACTTGCCACCCCTAAAAGAAACTTAAAAAAAGAAATGTTTCATTGATATTCCTGGGCTGTTTCCAGCACCATGTGGCTCTTTGTTTCTGGAACGTCTGGCTCTTTTGTTCAAGCCTCTTAAAAAAATAGTGGGTTCCACAAGTGTAACACTTTGAGCAGTGACCCAAAATAAGAAAGAATAGGAATAACAAATCATTTGTCTTTCTGGGATTCTATACAATAGTATTCTAGACTCATTAAAGGTTTATTTCAGGTACACGTCACTGAGTTAGTCTGTTCTTAAACACCTCAAATTCACAATGCAGACAAAAACATCCATAAAGCATTTAGAGTAGAATAAGCATCTGTTTCTCACTATGTATTTTGCTTTTCGCAAGTTGCAGTTATAGCATGTTTTTTTCTGCCGCTGTCTCTGTTACGATCATCACAAGACAGTCCATCTCGGTGTCCTCGGTCACTTGACAAAATCCTTGTGCCTAAAAGCTTGTGTATAGTGTAGACATGTTTGACCATAGTACATAAAGTGGCCTTTGATTTCATTGTGCCACAATTAATGCATTGTTGTAATGTATCTATCTTTCCCATCTCTCTGGCATGCTGTTCAGGATGTTTGTTTGCATGTATGAGGTAACGGGTGCCCAAAGTACGGGATGCCGTGTGAATGTGATGCTTTCCCTGTGCTACTCTAAATTCTTTAATACACAGTTAGGAACCCTCCCAAAGGTATGTATTTTGCCAACCTCTGAAGCCTGAAAAGTAGATCCACGCAGGCTAGACACGTGGCCAACTTTGCAACAGACCTGCAGACGAACTTGCCTACTATTGAATCTCAGTTACCAGTTTAATGGTATCCAATACAGAGTGTAGTTTGCTTTCTGACAGAACATTCAGACATATAATTTCAAATTTTACTATAGCCAGTAAATTAGCCATAGCTGGTAAGATAGCCCAGTGGGTTGAGCGCTCACTGCTGAGATTTGTTTGTGATCTGCAGGTTGCATTTCCAATCCCGGCAAGGCCCACTCAGCCTTTTATCCTTCTTAGGTTGATGAATGAGTACCTACACAGTTCAGGTGATATTTTATGTATATTTGTACTATATAAAGCGCATAAGTTCAATATAATAACACACCATTATTATTTGGCCTTGGATGTCTGCTTGCATTCACAGTAATTTGGTCATATGGGCCTATACACACCAATCAACGATACATATGGTGATCCATTCTTGTAGGAAATGAATATCACATTACAGTGATATCATAACCATCATTTTCATCATTTTCATAGTGTACTTAGGAAACAAGACAAAAGAAAGGGTTCCCCCGGGCTCGTCTCGTTCCGTGCAGCAGACCACCAGTCCCGACTCTTAAATTTAAGAGCATGCCGCAACAGCGATGCATCTGACTATATGAGAAGCTAAGACACTTGTTCAACAATTTTGAGGCTGTTTCAGTACAAAATAAATCTGCAATTGTAGCAGTGTGTAGCATTATTGTGTGTCGGCGAAGCAAGACTGGAACCCTTTGTTTTGTCTTGACATTACGTTGGTATACCTGGGCAAGGTACCCACAAACCCCAGTCCACTGCAGCCCTCCGTTCACCTATTGCATGGTGCAAGCGCTATGTTCTAATTTAGGTTTGCTTTGCCCATACCTTTTCAGAGTACTTAGGAACAAGGGCATGTGATACCACTTCCTATTAGGGGTTAAATGTCACGTTCCATCGCTTCTCATGATGTCACTTCTGGGTGGGTCTAAATTACATCACTTCCTGTCTTTTCACCAGAGGACAAGGGTTGTCTGATGCCATCTCTGCTACCCCAGCCATTTTGGTGAAATGACGTACCCGTTTAAACCCTGTTTTGATTGCACCTGATTATTAAAGTAATTTCAGTAAAAAGATTCAGTCTGAGACCCTTCTGTTTGTCAAGTCATCTATCTCACTCGTCACAGCGCACTGTAAGAGTGTGTGTTATTAGTATGCATATATTAAATGTTCATCTCACATACATGTAAAGTTATGCACCTTCATTCAGCCCACGCATGGTATTCCTCCTATATGTATGAAAGCTCACATTAAAGTGATCTGTAACTTTGCTGTGAGTTTTCAAAATGTACAAGAGGCGCATATGACTTATACAGTTTGTTTTTTAATGCAATTAACATCTCATGAAAACTGACATGAAGACAGCCTTGACTTTGGTTTGAGGTTTCAGGAGATGCAAATTGCGTAATCTATGAACTGTGAATCTCATGCACCTCTTTGTACAGCTCATATCAAAGATGTACATTCATTAGATCTCCTTAAAACCCACATTAAATGAAGCCCTGATTTTGATGTGCGTTTTCAGATGTAACGTGTGTAATGTATGAACCATGAAACTCATAAGCCACTTTGTATGATATGATATGATAGTTTATTTATATAGCACCTATACACAATGTGTTTCAAAGCGCTTCAAGGCAAGGGAGGGAACAAGGGAAAATACAATGCCATTCTTACAGGCCATGAACAGTAAGGATGTGAAATTAACTGTCGTACTCGGCCTGACGACATTTCAGATAGTGCAAGAGCTAAGACATAGATAAGGAAGGGAGTGGGACAGTGGGAAGGAAATGGAAACAGACAGGCAACTACCGTACTAGGCCTGATGACATTTCTGGTGTAACCGGAGAAAACAAAAGGCAAAGGAGAGGGGGGCAGAAAGGGAGGGGAGGAACGAAATAAGCGACTATCGTACTAGGCCTGACGACATTTCAGATAGTGCTGGAGGGTGGGGGGGGGGGAAAAAACAAGTAAGGGGAGGGGGGAGGAGACAGAAAAGTTTGCCATCATACTAGGTCCAGGGACAATTCTGATAGAGTAAGTGCATAGAAGAAAGTACGGGGAGTAGGGGAGGATATAGGAAAAAGGAGAAAGGGAGAGGATGAGAGAACAGAGAGTAAGCAGTCAAAAAGAGTGGAGAAGCAAGAGGGGAGAGCGAATACAATTGCAGAAGTCAGTAGTAACACATAATGTTGCAAGCCGGGATACAAGATGAAGATGGGAACAGCATGATTCAGGGCCACGATGAGAAAGGTGACGCACCGTGAATCAATGAAGTCCATAAAAGTCAAATCCAGCATTGGCCACAAGACGGTGATGGTGAAACCAGAATGTATCAGGACAGACTCCTACAGAAGTAGGCTGAAGGGGAGGCGGGGGAGCAGGGTAGAAGAATCAAGCAAATCAGGCAACACCTGTGTGCGACAAAGGGGGGCACAAGGGAACATCACCGGGACAAGAGGGGTGGGGATGGCCTGTGGAGAGGCTGAAGGGCTCCTTACGTAGGGAAAAAGAGTGACAACCAAGAAGGCACCAGGTGGGCGGGGCTTGCTAAGTGGGGAAAAAGAGCGGCAGCCAGAAAGGCACCAGGTAGGCGGGGCTTAGGCCAGGTGACCAAGGTCCCCATCTGCAAAGGAAAAGAGGCTGGAGGGCTCCTTAAGTAAGGGAAAAGAGCGGCAAACCAGGAAGGCACCAGGTGGGCGGGGCTTGTTAAGTGGGGAAAAAGAGAGGCAGCCAGGAAGGCACCAGGGGGTGGGGCTTATGCCAGGTGACCAAGGTCCACTTGCACCTGCTCCCCATCTGTACAGGAAAAGAGACTGGAGGGCTCCTTAAGTACAGTACAGTACAGTTCAGTTCATATGAAAAATAAATATTCACTGACATCGAAATCAGAGTGTGTGTTATGTACATATTCTACATGCTGTGATGATCCAGAGAATTTGTCCCCTCTTCCCAAGGGGGTGCCACCCCCTTTGGGACTAGGGAGGTGAGCCCCCTACACCTAACAACCATTTAGAGACAGGGAAAGCGGGAACCCACTGGGGGTACCCTTCACTTGAAGAAAGGACATCCCTGAACAGGGAGAAGTGTTATCCTCCATTGTCCCAGATAGCCAACGTTTTTTAATGGCTATATGAGAAATGCATCAGACAAATATAGAAGTGATCATGAAGTAGGAGCTGGTGTGATCTTCGACCCATTCATGTTGCCCTCATTGTGTGAAGTGGAGAACCAATAGCATGATCTGTCTCTTCACAGGGGGAGACATGAAGGACTTGTGAGAACGTCCAAAGGGAGAGCAAGCACACCCAGAACCCTTCGATGCAGTGCCTGGAAGCAGTCACACGCAGATGACATGGAACACAAAGGAGTGATACAGCCCACACAGCACTGCTTCCTGCGGTCAGGCCTGGAGCTGTAGTAGCTTAGTCTGGCCGATGAGAGAAGAGACGTGATCTTACAAATTATGGTCAACTGGCACTAGTAGGAGCCACTGCCCAAGCCCTGTCACAAACCGACTGAAAGCACTGGAGACAGTGCAGCAACATGGAAGAGAGCAGATTAACCAAAGCAGCATTGTCCCTTTTTCCGAGGAAGGCAGAATATATAGGTACACAGTACGTTCTGTGATGATTCTCCAGGTATCGTCACTTCTCCCCATGGGGGAGCCCTTTTCATGAGGCTAGGGAAGTGCAGCTGCTACCCAATAATCCACTTAGGGGTGGTTTAGTGCAGGAGGACCTCATGGTGAGGCACTCACCTTTCTGGGCATGAGAACGATCACCTTGAGTACAGCCCTTTGAACAGTGTCACACCCCAAAATGTCCTAACCTCCCCCTCTATTCCAAGCCATTTGCTTGAGAGTAGACCAATGTATTACGGTAGTACTTGGGATACAGAAAGTACTAGGACAAAGAACAGCACACATGAAATGTACTGACTGTGCTAGTACTGGTACGAGGAGGCCCAGAGGAAGCATGAAGATCAGTGTCAAACGAAACAAAGTACTTTGACAATCTGCCAGGGCAAGGCTGGCAGCAATGTATAAGAAGAGAAAATGCACAAAATAACTTGTGAAGCCCAGCTGGGAGAGGCAACACGTGTGGAAACCATACAGAGTGGGAGTTTCAAATCCTATCGGCAGACCGGAGGCATGGGAAGAAGGATGCCGGCGAGCCACTGAGAGAGTCCTTGTTGGGTCTGGCAAGAGCTGACCCAACACCCAGTCCAGTTGAGAGAGGCAGTGGTGTGATCTCAGGGAGGTGAGCCGGGTGTCGTGACAACTACGCAGAGACCGTAAGAAGCTGTGAGTCCCCATTCGGAATGTCCGGGACACAGCACAGTCGTTTGAAGCAGACGAGATTCCGACCCCAGTCTGATGAAGAACTGGAGATGTGCCAAGAGCCCAGAGAAAGTAACGGGAGGCACGGGCGAACCGGTAGAGACACATTATGGTAAGTGTCTGTTTAGCCCCTCGTTAAGTTGTAAGAAGACGAACATTGTGAATAAGTGGTGGGGTGGTCAGGGAGGGTCCCCATCATTACGAGGGATTAATGTTACGACCACCGTATTGATGATGGGGGATGGTAGCAAAATAGACACAATGTTGCAAATCCATATGTATCAAGTGCAGTTAATTATGGATGGAATATGTCATTTTTAGTGTTACAGTTGTTTAGAATGTATGCATAGTAGATCTTCACGCATGTAGAAAGATACAATATTAAAATTGCAAATGGAACCTGAGCACAATCCACATAATGGGGTGCTTTGCAAAAAACATGGTAGTTGGGACCATCGTGCAAAATGCATGTTTGACTTTTAAACTGACTGTCTCGGGTTTTCAGGCGGCAGAAAATATAGGAAATGAGCAATGTTAATCTCTGTGGTTAGCTGCTGCACATGAAGTTTAAGAAGGAGGGACATTCTTGACGGAAAGAAGAATTAGTCGTCTAGTAAGAAGGTTAGCTTACAAACAGGACAAGGTTTTATGATTTAACTGTCCTGCAAAGGAACTGATCTTATCTCGCTCAGTGTATTGAAGTCGCTAGAGGCTGTTGGTAATTTGTTTGGTGGTAATACAAATGAGGCCGGAGGCCAGGGTATCTGGCAGTTAATTGTTTTTACAGGTGATCAGAGGGGCTATATGTTCTGGAGTTGTTGTCGCATAAATGTTATTTTGGCCCTGCACACCATCTAACTGCTCCCTGGAGTTTAGAAAAATAAACTTGCTTTATGTACAACCGTGTACTCGCTTCTTAAATTGTGGGCCTGTGTGGGTTAAGGTGATTAAAGGCCCATCCACACATAGGGTCGCTGACCCACATAGTGAAGATTTGTGCATCCAAGGAAAGCTTCCTCATCTCAGTGGTAGCCCCAAGGCCACTGAAACCCAAAGTGAAGAGTTGCGCATCCGAGGAAAGCTTCCTCGTCTCAGTGGTAGCCCCAAGGCCACTTACCCTCAGACAGAAGATTTGAGTATCCAAGGAAAGTATCCTCACCGCAGTGGCAGGGATAAGTCCACTGACAATGAGAGATGGGTCTGGGACCCCAATACCAGTGAAGCAGACATGCGTGGCATAGACAGGTCCACTGAAACCCAGAGAAAGATTTTGGACTTTGCTAATACTGTGAGAGGATGGCAAAACAAACCGAGTTGAAAGATAGAGAAAAGAACCCTCAAACACCAGGAGACGGGAGTCATTCTCTTGGAGAAGAAACTGAAGCCTCTGAATATACTCAAGAGACACCAGGGGAAGGGAGCCATTCCCCTAGTTTTGTTATGAACTATATTGGAGGGTGCGGTCCAATCTCCTGGTCCTCAGAGAGTTGATTTGTACAAAGCTTTTGTTGGGAACCACAAGCCAGAGGAAGGGATTAATTCCCCCTGGCATCCTTTTTCAAAAGAACATTTTGCGGACATCACCCGAATACCAGGAGAAGGGAGTCATTCTTCTGGAGCTGGAGGAACTTTCTGTTGGGTTATTCTTTAGTTGTAGTGTAAGGGATAGAAGTAAGTTGAGACACACGATGGTGGAGTTCGATTTTGATGGACATTCTGATAGATCCTTTGGTATTAGTTTGAGGCAGGGAAACTCCTGTTAGAAGACCGCGATAGGGAGGGTTTCTTTTTACTATTAATAAACGTTCATAGCAACCATCATGCCCCTCTATTGTCAGCATCCTTCTTCGATACCCTTACCCTAAAAGATGTGATTTACATTGTGGCAAAGAGACAAGCAAGAGGATTCCAGATAGATGCAACGAGGATAAAGACCAACACCCTTCTTAGCCCTAATGGACCACCAATAAGAATAAGCTAGGAAATCAAATGTGTGTAGTGGGGTGCAATGATAAAAATGTGTTGCAGGATAATGGAGGACATTGGCTAATGGCTGGCTGGTTGGTGCTGGAGAGGTCTGCAAGCTTCTGGAGGAAGCGGGGTTCAGGGCTACAGAATAGTTTTGCAAAATGGGAAATGGAGCCACAGACTTACACAAGCTAGGCCTTGAAGTTTAGCCTTGATATGATATGATATGGTATTTGTAACGCGCCTATACACAGGTGTTTCAAGGCGCGAAAAGCCTTAACTGAATGAAACTACAGTGAGGATGTAGTAGTACTTCCTGAACACCTAACATCTCTTTTTGGTTATTTGGAGAGACTTAAAACTCTGGCAGCGTCAGACCCATTCAGCATGATAACGTCTGTGCCAGTAGGTTCCATGGCTTTCCAACATTTCTTAACGATGGCATGGGTACAGGGAACCAAGTCTAAATACCATCATTTGCCTTGCTTTAGTTTCATTTCTATGTTTCAGAGGGGCTGAGGAATGAAGGGCTGGGTTAAGCAAGGTTTGTTAAATGAGGAAAGCCAGATCTGAGCTGGTAAAAAGAACGACATCCGGAATGCTGTAAAGAAGGACATTCAAAGAGAGCCAAGCCCTTTCAGTTTCTAGAACCAAGAATGGACAAATACCAAAGGGATCAGAAAGGCGCAAACTGGTGTGGAGAATAGGATCATGGCTGTTTGAGGAATTGATAGCATTCCTTCAGTGCAGTAGACTTCCGAGGACTCTAAATGCTAAGGTGAAGCGGTCAATCCAGGGATATCAAGAGAAAGCGATCATAGGTGAAGCTTTGAGAGATCAGGGGATGCTAGACCTTCAATTCGTAGCAGTACACTTTGCTGTACAGCTGACGGGCCAGGGAGTGGGGTGGAGGCTACTACCAAATAATCAAGGTGGAGCTTCAAGAGTACTTTCTGAATGAAAAGAAGACGAGTTCTTATTAGAATTGTAGAGACTGTGCGTGGCTTTGATGGTGAAGAGCACTAAATACATATGAACCTGAATATCCATTGAGGTAACAGAGGGTACATCCCGACTCATTAAACGAACAGCTTTGGAGTGTGGGTAGGGGTCTAGGAGAATTAGCCCTGCACTCAAAGGCAAATGTTTTCTATTTAGACAAGGATGTGGGTGGTGAGAGTGTTTGCATGGGCTCTACTATCCTGTAAGTATTAACCTTCAAGTTGGAAGTTATGAATATAACTCATTATAACTCAATCAGCATTGAATGCCCCGAAGAGCAAGTATGGGAGTCTGCCATTAAGGGTGAAGTGTGAGAATGGGACAAAAGAGTCCCACCAATCCCCTCACGCCCCTGGCCTAGAGGATCGCGGCCCAGACACCCGCCACAAGAGGAGTTTGCCTATCTACCAGACGACCAAATACCTTGGTACAGGAACATACAGATGTGCCCACCAGCCTGCCCTGCCCAAGCCGACACCTGCGGCATGGATGAACTCGACTGAACCATTCAACAGTAAATAAACACATCGTTAGAGATGCCATGACGACCTAGCCAACGGTCAGAACACCCGTGCAAACATGCACACTGGACACTCCCACACCAATCCACACGAAGAACATATTCAGTGCTATGACGTAGGTGACGGACACACCCACTGACGCGCATCTTTATTATTTTTCACATAGGTTTTTCAAAATGCAGAAACGCAAGACGCACAACGAACTCATCTAAAATGCTTGCTGACGCTTCTCCTAACCCATGCATTGCAATGAGAAATATAACGAAGACATGATACTGGGGATAAAGCCATATGATACCGTAATTTAAAGTGCCGTGCATCAAACATCCCCACCTATGCACCAGGCCCAAGTAGGCCGCAAGCAAGAGCCTCCATGAACATTGAACGAGCAAGAGTACAATTGCTGACCCTGCAGAATGAGCCCGGCGAGAACGGACAGCCAAGGGAACAATGTTGCAAACCCGCATGCCACAAGCCGAAGCCAAGGTCACACCTGCAAACTAAGCCAGACACACAGTGGAAAATGCAACATTAAATGTGCAGAATTCTGCCTCAACCACGGTCTCTCCTCACGTGACCAAGCCGAACCTGACAGGGTGCCAGACCCAGGAGGAAGGAGGCGCCTGGGTCCCACGTTTTGAGACACAGGCAGCAACAATGAAGCGACTCAATGGACATCTGCGGCGGTGGGAGTAGTCTGCCCTCAAGCATATGAACAAATCCACGCATTGTCTGTACAAACACATAGTTACACATTGTTGCAAATGACAGGTGCACCGCGAGCTGGGAACAACGATGGTCCCAGACTGGGGGGCTCGCGAGCGGACTAATCAGAACATGGGGCACTTATCGCTGACGCCATTAACATTAGCCAATCATCAGGGGTCTTCATGTAACAATTTTCATGTATCTAATAGAAGGGACAACCCAAGTATACCACCTGACTGACCCTTAGTCACTAACAGCGTTCTCTATACGTATGCTATACTAACCCTACCACTCGAGGAACCAATCCAGAGTGACGATAGGTTTTTTGCTAACTTTCCCAGGTGACGCGAGTAGCGCGTCATACTAAGGTAAAAAGGGCCTGCGAGCCCCACGATTGGCGAGAGAGTGTCAGGCCGGACGCGTACGATCCTTGACCCATCCCTGCCATTGTTTAATAAACAGCAGAACCACCTTGCTTCTTGCGTGTGCCTCATACTCATTTTTGGGATACGCGGGAGGAGTTGGGGCCTCCCTGCCCGGGGGTCCGCGGACGGTCCAGCAGACCCCGGGAGAATTTCCCCCCGACAAGTTGGAGGCACTGCTGAGATCTGTTTAAGATCTACTTTTATTTTATTTTTCCGAGTGCTCTCGTTGCGAGGAGACCCGGCGGCACGGCCCCCTCTGCCGCTGCCCCCTTTTTGAGGACTACAGGACCATCGCGGAACTGCGAGAAGACCGGACAGCGCAATCCGGATATTGGCCTTCGGGAGCCGGTTGAGAAGTATCCCGCCGCGGATGGCGAGTGTCCAGACGTGGTCCAGACGAGGGGAGGTGGCGAGCCGCTTGGAGGGGTGCACGCAGTCGAGCGGCCCCGCATCAAGAGAACTTGGTGAGTATGCCACGCCCAACAAGCAATGTGAAATTGTGAGGGAGGGGGAGGGAACAGAATACGGGAGGTGGGAGGTGTTACACAGGTGCGCGGCGAAGGTTTGATAAATTAGTGTTGAGGATGAAGTGAATGGTAGCTGGACAAGTGCGAGAGCAGTCCGCTACGTTATGGAAGAGGAGGGGGCGGAGCACGAAAACATCACGTGCGGCCGCTCGTAGACACTGATTGGCCTAGGTCCCGACCACCTGTAAGGGTGTGTGTGTGTGCGGTTTCCTACGATTTGGTGATTATTGATCAATGAGTAGATGAGGATCCCTATTGATCGAGCAGAAAACTCGATAGATAGATGACGTTTCCCTGTAGGCGGTAGCTAGCTGATTGCCTAATACGGAAGATAATTGGCTGGTTAAGCCCTCCTGTCGAGGGGCGTATCATACGCGAGGCGACGAGTGTGCGCAGTTCGATTATATTGTTGATTACCTTGTTCCAGGCGTGACAAGAGGACAGCTGTGGGGTTAACGGGGGTAGATTGCAAGCATATTTTGAACTTTTAAAAACATGTAAAGAACTCACCAGTAGTTTTGGAAGAGATCGGGGACGTCACCAGTAGGGCTTTCATAGGATATCTCGAACCCAAGGCATTTTTTTCGGAGAGTGGGGGGAAGAGAATAATGGTAAGGGAGTGGAGACGGAGATAAACGGTAACGAGTAGATCGGGGAAAGGTGAAAAGGGGACGTGGCCGCGCACGGAGAACGCCGGCCACGACAAGTGAAGAAAGAGGAGGAGGGGTCAAACAAAGTGGGACGGCTGTATAAGAACGTCACACAGGGCACGCAGCCGCAGGGGGCTATGTGCGCCTCGGCCGTAGGGGGCCGTAAAGGTGTTCGGTAAAGGAAGAAAAGAAAGAAAAGAATATACAAATGCAAATGCTATATTTTACTATTTTTCCTTAGCGGACAATCGCAAGTCCCCAAAATTACGGGGCCAGGTAAAGATCTAAGATTGTGTAGCGTACACTGTTAGCAAGATAACCGCTACCAAATAGGGGTAGGATAACAAGTGAAGTGCTACTATGTCATACGGGACAGGATCGGGAGGGTGGGGGAGCACCCTCACTTCCCCGCTACCACATATATGTAAAACACTGTCACCCCATAGGGAGAAACTGATCAAATACAGCATAGAATGGACACAGGGGACGGACAACAAAATGACGACACCATGGCCGCCTAATGGCAGTTTCGATCCATATACCCAACATTCACTATTAACCCATCTGCATAACACATACAAGGGGAAGAAGTTGGCACACCACGTGGAGGTGTTTAACTTATGGAGGATGTTCCAAGGGTCCCGACCAGGGCCAAACGGAATGTTCATTATGGGGGAAACAACGGAAGAGAAGAAGATTAAGGAGGAAGGAGAGAATGGGGAAAAAGAGAGTGAAGGTACACAGAACACGGGGAACGGACAAGAGGGAGGAGAAAAGAGTACCAACCTAGACGAAAAGGAAATAAAAAAGGAACAGAGCGACGATATGCCCCTAGCGAAGGTAGTGAAAAAGGAGGGAGGGGGGTTATATCCTTTAACAGAACTACGAGAAATAGTACAATTAAGGGCGGCTGAGGGGTACTCAAACCCGGCATACAGCCCGCCACCATATACAGCTACAGGTGGCCACACGGGAGGGGAGCAGACTAGTACGACGGGATCAGCTCGTACGTAGATGCCCGCAGGGGAGGGGAGGACTGGCGAAGAACAGATCGCAGCAATAGGACATGATGAGTGGGTAGCTGCGCAAGTATTATTAAAATTACGAGGTTCATTAACAGGAGAAGAGAAGGAGGTAGTAAGGTAAATGGACGAGGATAATACCAGAAAGAGTGAAATGAAAGGGGAAGAGGGGAAAAGAAAGGAGGAAGAGCTGTTACGACAAAAGGAAGAGATTTTGGAGGAACGATTAGCAGAATTAAGGGATGAGCAGAATGCACTGATCAAGCAGCTTGAGAGAGAGGAAAGAGAGAGAGCACGGGAAAGGAAAGAAAGTAAGAATGAGTTGGAAAAAATGAGGGAACGAACTGAGGAGCAAAAGAGAGAAGCCGAAAGGGTAAAAGCAGTAGCAGAAAGGGTATCCAGAGCAGCACTGCGTGACAAGAAAAGAGAGGAAGAAGAGAAAGAAAAAGAAATGGAAATATGGAAGAGGAGGTTACTATCAGAAACGACAAAGAAATACGAAGAAGGGAGGATGATAGAGAGTATATTAGAGCGGGAAAGAGCGAGATGGGAAAGGAAGAGAGAAGAAGAAAGGATATTGGAAAAGATGAGTAGTGAAGTAATGGAGGAATTAATTAAGAAAAGGGAGGCAATTGGTAGAGAAATAGCGGAGAAAAAAGAAGGGGAAAGAGAAGATAGGAGAGGGGAGAGTGAAGTAAGGAGGTATGTACGCAGAGACACAGAAGTAGCAAAAACATCAGCACAAAGGGGAGCAATTGGTAAAGAAGAAACGGGAGGAACGGATCTAATAGACTTAAAAACAGTAACGATCAGGGGAAAAAAGACAGATTGGGGGTTGTCACTCCTGGATGACTTTTGTAGTGAGGAAGAAGATGGAATGGAGAAGGAAGGAAGAAATAGTGAAAGGAAAAGCCTAGATAAATTCTACATCACCTGGACAAATAGAGAATCACCATGGGCCTGCAGGAGAAAGGAAGAACTGGAGGGAAGTGAGGGGGAAGAGCAAGGAATGGCGGGAAGGCAGACACGTGCAGCTACACCCTCCCTCCCTCGCCCCTCCACACTCATGTCATCATCCCGTCCAACATGCTCCACCACCCCACACTCATCCCGTGCAACATGCCCACCTACACCCGCACCCGCCCCTCATGAACTGACACCCTATGCAGGCAGGCTTAGAGATCTCCCTGGACGCAGGCAGGGAGAACGAATACACACGCCCACATCAAATAAAGGAAATGATAAAAGATGGGGAAGAGATGGAGGAGAAACAGTTACGAGCAGGGGAAATATGGACACAATTGACGATGTAGACGACACGGAAGAAGAGGAGGCGTACACAGACTTGACTTTGGGGAACCCAGGGGCTCTAACAGGACACAACTTAATGCCACTTCTGGAGAGGGGAGGGGTTAGACCACAATACGTCCCTTGGAAGCATGCAGACAAGGAAAATATAAAGTGCAGGCTCCCATCATTAAGGGGAGGTGCGGGAAAATGGATATATGAAATGGAAAAACACACCGCAGGACAGAAACTGGCAGTGGGGGATGTAAAGGGCCTTCTAATATCAATATTGGGGGATGCAGCAGATGACATCTGGAAGAGAGCAGGCTTCCCCGGGGTCACAATAACAAACACATCACACGATGGGGCACCATTCGCAAACTGCAGACATGCATTATGGCAAGCGCTAAGGGTACAGTACCCAGACACATCAGACATAGGAGCAATTACATCACGCAAGATGCGTGAAAACGAAGATCCTGTTGATTATATCCAGGAAATTCAAGAGAAGTGGCTTATGGAAACTAGAGAAAAATGGGACAAAACACCAGCAATATTCTATCATATACTAATACAAGGGCTCCCAGAAGAAGTTCAGAAACAACTGAAGAAGGTAGTGGGGATGGAAGCAAAAGCATGGCCAGAAATACAACTGACGATAGTACATCATTGTAGGACATGGCAAGAAAAGATGAAACAAAAAGAAGAGGATAGAAAAGCGGAAGAGGCTAAATTGGTACAGAAAAAACTTACTAAATACACGATGGAAAGTGCACTAATAACTACACCTGCAACAATGACTCAAAACCCCACACAAGTAGTGGCTGCACAAGATCCCTCCCAAATACAATCATCACAGATTGTAGCACAACAGCTGCCACTACCCCAACCATACACGACGAACATGGGAGGAGGATACTCAACGCCAGGAGCGGGATATTATAATTATAACAGGGGAAGGGGAGGAATGATGAGGGGGAGGGGATACGGCTATAACACACAACAGCAAGGGGGAGGATTCAGAAATTTCTACCCCACTGGGCAACCAGTATACCAGGACAATTCAGGGAGCTTTCCATGGCAGAACAGGGAACCACTGGTATGTTGGATTTGTGGATTACTAGGGCACATGTCACGCACATGTAGAATGAGACCAGGCACACCATCATGGGGAGAACAGGGACAACAAGGGCCTACAAGGGAACAGCAGGGCATCCAACAACAGCAGGCACTGCAACCGGGAAATGTGCAGCAACAACTAGTAACACAACAACAGCCACAGACATATTCACTACCACAACAACAGGTAGCGATAACACAACAACATCAAGTGCAGCAAGTACAGCAACCTGCCCAAATTCAAGACCATAAAATAACCTCTACCAATACACAACTACAGCAAACACAACTGGGAAGGGTGACAGTCCTGGGACACAACCCTTACACAGGAAGTGGTCAATCATTATACCCACAATAGGACAGCCCACAGACGGCCTTGGTGTGTCCCATCCTGTCGGTAACACCTCATAGTGCGGAGGAACCACGCATAGAGGTAACGATAGGTGACAAAAAATGATCATTCCTTGTTGACACCGGGGCGACCCGGTCTTGCATAAGGGAAGGTAAATTTAAGATGTCAGGTGAGGCCATGAACACCCAAGGATTCTCTGGGGCTAGGGGGTTGGTTCCCTTTACTGATAGCATTCCCTTATCGATAAGGGATTATGACATGTCTGTCCCGCTTTTATATTCTAGGGACTCACCAGTAAACATACTTGGGAGAGACATAATGAGCAGGTTGAATATGACGATCTCCTTTACAGAGGACGGCATAATTTGCTCCACTCCTGGAATAAACATGCTCACTGCACGGCAAATTATGCAAGCATACTGTGGACAGACAGTGATCAGGGCTGAGCCAGTAGATGGCGAACTGTTCCAGTACGGAACAGACATGGCATTCGCATGGATGCCAGGAATAGAAGGAAAGATCTGGAGGAGGCCAACAGCCTATTTGTTTAGACCAGAAACACCAGCCAATGAACCAGAAGGAAAGGTGATTTCAGTGAGCATGGAGAGCATTATAGCAACTGCTGATTATATCGCAGTACATGCCCAAGACAGGGAAGGAAGAGCATGGAGGGCAGTGATGGCCCTAGCTGAGGGATGCAGGCTCACCCAGGTGTCAGATGAGGAGCTCTTTTCAGAAGAGAAGGAAGAAGGTGAAATGGTATTTATGATGAGTGTAGACATATGGCTAAGAGTGACATACAAACAAGTGGCACAGAAAATTGCAATGGCACTCGAAGCACCCACATCCACCCCAGTTCTCTTCTTTGAGGAGGATATGGCAAAGGTACCAACATCATTATGGACTACTAGCCCCTATGACGTGGGGTGCATAAAAAGTATAGGGGGAGTAAGAATAAAATTGAAAAAAGGTGCAATACTGCCTAGAGTGAAGCAATACCCACTATCAAAAGAGGCAGAGGAGGGCATATATGAAACAATAACGGCCCTTATAAATAATGGCATATTGGTACCATCAGAATCACCATGTAACACAGCCGTATATCCAGTGCGCAAAGCTAAAGGAGGGTCTTGGCGTTTCATCCAGGACCTCAGGCCCTTGAACAACATAGTGGAAGCAGAATACCCTATAGCAGCAAACCCGGCCACAATATTGTGTGGCATTCCAGCAGAAGCATCACGATTTATAGTGATTGACCTCAAAAATGCCTTTTTCTCAATACCCCTGCATCCAGACTCACAAGATCTAACAAGCTTCACGTACAGAAAGACAAAATGGAAACACACCAGATTGCCACAAGGGTACTGCGTGTCACCATCAATTTTCAACAGAGTAATACAGATGGATTTAGGAAACATTGAATTGGAAAGCACAGTGTTGCAGTATATGTTGACGATATAATAATTTGCAGCACAAGCGAAAATAAATGCAGAGAGGACTCATTGAAGATGCTGACAATATTGGCTGAAAAGGGTTACAAGGTAGACAAAGAAAAGTTACAGTACTGTCAGGAACAGGTACTATACATTGGTCAGCTCATATCCCAATACGGAAGAAAGATTGCACCACAAAGAGCACAGGCCATATCAAAAATGCTGTTGCCACAAACAGTGAGGGAACTGCAGAAGTTCCTGGGACTGTGCAACTACTGTAGAGCCTGGGTATTTGATTACAGCTCATACATAGGACCCCTACTTGAGGCCTTAAAAGAAGCTAACAAAGGGGAGAAAAAATTGGGGTGGACAATGGAAATGAAAGAGGCCTTTGAGGAACTGAAAGATGCAATATCAACTGCTCCAGTACTGGCCACCCCAGATTATGAACGACAATTCTTTATATTTTCACATTGCGACTCAGCAGTAATGAAAGCAGTGTTGGCTCAAAAAACAAGCATAGGTTACAAACCAGTAGCATTTTACAGCGGTCACTTGGATCCTGTAATGTTAGGACATTTCCCTTGCGAACAAGGTCTCGCCGCAGCTGCCTTCACGGGAGAGAAAGCATCATCAATTACAATGGGGTGCCCAACCACACTATTTGTGGAACATGCACTATTTGCAATATTGAACAAGCCTAAGTCCACACTAACCACGCAGAGGGCGTCAGGTTATGAGATCATCTTATCTAGACCAGAATTATCAATTGTTAGATGCAGCACAGTTAATCCTGCAGGTTTTATAGCAGAAGTCATTGAGGAAGGCGACTATGCACATGATTGTACGCAGACTACCGAAATGTACTCATGCACTAGAAAAGTTGAAGAGGACGCGCTAAATGGAGGAGAGCTCTTGATCATTGATGGGTCATCAACAATAGACCAAAGTGATGGGATAAGGAGAACTGGGGCAGCGGTGGTAAAAATGACAGAGGAATTGGTGTGTGTGGCGGTGAAATGCGTACAATTACCACAACATTAATCTGCTCAAGCAGCAGAATTGGTTGCACTGATCTTGGCGTTGAAGGAAAGCTTTGACAAAAGAGTGACTATATATTCTGACAGCGCATATGTCACGTCTACTGTCCACTCAGGATTGTCCAAATGGAGGAGAAGAGGGTTCAGGAGAGCTGACGGCACCCCAGTGCAACATGCTCTCTTGTTAGCTGAGTTAATTGAAGTAATAAATGATCCCCAAGAACTAGCTTTGGTCAAATGTCTCGCACACACTAACGGAGAAGATCATATCTCAAAAGGAAATGCAGCAACAGACGCACATGCAAAGTATGCCACATATTTTGGTGAGATATGGAACCCCCCAGAGTCAGAGAGAGGGAGAGGGAGGGGGATAGCTAAAGAGATGTTGATGAGAGAGGGGTACACCCATCTCCCAGCCACACAGATAATGGAGTTACAAGCGGCTGCACCAATGGCAGAAAAAGAAATATGGGTAAAAAGAGGATGTACAATGTCGCCAACTGACGCACTATGGCGCCAGGGTAACACTGGAAAGATGGTAATGCCATTGGCACTATTGAACACCGCCCTGAGCCAACTCCACCACCCAGCCCACACAGGTAAGGAAGTTATTGCAGCACGAATTAGAGAAGATTGGTTCTGTCCCGAGTTAAATTCCCATGTGACAAATTTTATCAGCAATTGTCTCACATGTCAACAGTTTACGGCCGGTCACACGCTGAGAGTGATAAAAGGTAGTATACCCCGGCCAGAGGGACCCTTCCTGCACATCCATATTGACTACGTTGATATGATCAACGTATGTCAAGGAAATAGGTATATGATTGTAGTAGTATGCCCATTCTCCAGGTGGATTGAGGCAGGACCCTGCTCACATCCAGATGCATTTAGAGCAGCTAAATTGAGGGAGGTTTTCCCCAGGTGGGGAGTGTGCGAGATACTGCGGTCGGATAACGGCCCGCATTTCGCTAATGAAATGTTCCAGCACATCACATCCTTACTGAACATCAAGCATAAATTTGCATGTGCATATCACCCGCAGGCCAACGGTATATGCGAACGCCTGAATGGCCTACTGAAGGAGGCAATTGCAAAGATACAGCAAACAACAAAGAAGAGTTGGTTGTATTGCCTTCCGCTAGCTCTATTTGAGCTGAGGAATAGACCAGGCTCCGACCACCACCTCACTCCTCATGAGGTGGTGACCGGACGTCAAATGCGCCTTCCTCTAACGCCAACATCAAGGGCATTCACAGACTATGAAAACACTGCAACTGTTCTTGGTGATGAAATGTACCAATATGTGTCTTCTTTGGTTACTAGTGTAGTGTTTGTGTCTCAACAGCTCGAGCGCATGCGGGGCGGGTCTAAGAGTTATCAACAAGAAGACGAGGACCAAGGATCGGAAAAGGAAAAACTGTGCAAAATTGCTAAAGGTGACCGCATGCTACTCCGCAATTTCAAGAAAATGGAACAGCCCACGCTTCACTGGTCCCCACCTTGTAGAGGAGGTATCTACGAGAGCAGTAAAGTTGCAGGATATGCGTGCTTGGAATCACCTACACGACGTAAAGATCTACAAACTCCAGACCCGCCCTAGCGTCACCGACAGGGCCATTGGAAGAACAGCGACAGCGTCACCCACTGAGGAAGAGACTTCTACCACAGCTGACGACTTAAGTGTCTCCATACCCTGCCACCCCCCAGATTCCCCAGAGACAACTACTGAAATAGAGACTGGTAATTCCCATACCGCCCACCCCATGGTCACACGATCAAAGAGTAAAGAGACTTCCGCCAGCTGAACCCCAAACCCTCTGCCCATCGACTTCCTACCCACTACAGTAACCACCCAATTGAAGGACATTGTCTTGCACATATACACATGTAAACACTTGAATGTTCTCTTTTTCTTTCTCGTACATGCAGGTACAGCGTATTATTGTATTGCTAAAAAAACAGATAACTAATAAAGTTCATTGCCCAGGAGTAGATGCTACCCTCAGACGATAACTACCCTGAAGCACTATCACACCAATTTGTCTATCACATAAAAAGGCCAAAGTACCTAAAAAGAAGGAGGGTACGTGTCTACTACACAGCATTTATCTTGGCCATAGAACAATCAATGCCCCATCTTCACCAACACTTGCCTGCCCTAAGAGAAAGATAGCTTAGATTGGCGTGGGAACAGCTCTTCGCCTGGGCACTGAACGACTACTTGATAGGGAGAGCTTGAAAACAACAACTAACACTAATAACAAGCCTATTGAGAATTTTCAGGTGGGCAACTTTAACGTCGCAAGAATAAGCTGCCAGACTGCAGCAAGGTAAGAGCAAAATGCCGGTGAGACTAGCTACTGTGATAAAGATGATAGGGATTTTGATGATCACTGGGTTTTTGGCTGCCTCTGTATGGCAGAAAAGTTATGCTATCAATATTTTGGCTGTACCCAAACCTAATGTACCCCCACCCACGGCTGCAACAGGTGTTACGTCAGGTGGTACTAGCAAACCTCCACATAAGGGAAGTAGAGTTAAACGTAGCACATACTCAGATAATAAAGGTATTGATAATTACATAACAGATTCAGCACACGTCTCGAACAACATGTGGTACCAACACATGACCCAAATAGGTAAGCAGACAACAGAAGACAGCTGCTACGTCTGCTCATTGATCCCATACGCCATGAGCGCTTCTCGAACATTCGTTGCCACGGAAATAGATGAAAAGACAGCACGATGTATAATATACCTGGCACTGTTCCAAACGAAAGGGAGATTTCAAGGGACGGTGGTGAGACTGGAGTGGAAAACGCGAGACACGTATCCATACGAAAACAACTTCCTCAAGACTCATTTGAGTTACCACAAAAGCAGTTTGCATGCTGAAGCATTCAGATACATGACAAGTGGTCCTGAAAAGGGAGAAACAAAGAAAGTAGCACTACAATACCTACCATGTGACTGGTACGCCACTGAAGTTCCTGGTACACAAGGATGTTGGGAAAGACCACTGGTAACAATAAAAGGGAAGGTGTACATGGACAACAAATGGGACATAGGAGTGATTGGCAGCAACATGGTAACAAGAGAAAATATTACAACTATTGATGAACACAATAACAGATGTTGGGCGATTTGGGGCAAGTACGTACCCATGATGACGTGGATGGAGAAGGATGAAGACCCAATAAGCATACTGCCGCTGTCTGCACCTAAGATATGCTACCAACATAGAGGAGAAGTGGACGTGGGATACAACACCAACTGTGCAAGCGTGACAGAGTTACCTGAGGGGGGAGCAGGAACAGCAGTATTAATGGACCATTACTGGGCCTGCGGAAACAAGGCATACCACACACTGCCCCCTCTGTGGAATGGTATATGCACAATGGTACACGTTAATGTACCATCACTAGTGGTGCCCCAGAAACATGTGAACATGGCGAACTTCCCTAAAATGGATGAAGGAAACAAGAGGAAGAAGAGATCTGTGAAACCTCAGAAGGGGTCAGAGAACGAAAACAACAACAACAACAATGTCCTGAATAGAAAGAAGAGACAAGGAGAACCTCTGACAGCAAATTACCTATGGGGAAGGTCGGAAACAGCACTCACTTCAATCCCACCAGAACACAGACTATTCAGCAGAGCAGCAATGTTCTTCTCGTCAATAATACATCCGGGACTACAAGCTTACGCAAACGCAAAATGGCTCCAGATAACTCGATGGGAGCTAATGATGACAATTAATTCTACAGTAAATGGATTCAACGCAATAAAAGAGGAACTGCGAGCAGTGAGGATGGTAGCACTACAGAACAGATATGTATTAGATCTCCTTACAGCAATGGAAGGAGGAGTTTGCGCAAAGATAGGACAATCATGCTGCACATTTATTCCTGCTAACGATGCTGACAATGGTACACTGACAGAAGCAGTATCACAACTGGCCCAGATGCACTCCAAAATGATGGAAGAAAGTAAAGGAGTGAAGAAGGATGACAGCTGGTTTTCAATGTTATGGTCATGGATGCCATCTTGGCTGTCGGACGGAAGATTATAGTTGGATGCATAATACTGGCTGGAGCTGCACTGATCATAATAAGATTTTGGAAGGCCCGGAAGGCACGCACTACAGACGAAATGATCGAAATGGTTGGTATGCACCCCTTGATGCCGACAGATGATGGCCAGCACACAGGCACAATAATAAAAGAAAGAGAAAAACTGCGCAAACAGATCATCACCAACCACCTGGACCCACCATCTGCGAAACTCGAAAACCCAAGAAACCCAAGGAGCTACATAGGGAAATGGGTATACTGCACACCTGGAGGAACCTGTGTATATATGCATTGGTCATTTGAAGACCATGTCAACCACTATGGACACTTGGGAGGAATAACTAAAATATGGAGAGTAAGAGGAGATAAGGAAAAAGATATGTTTGTGGTCGACAAGTCGACCAGAGGGGGGACTGAAGTGGGAGAATGGGACAAAAGAGTCCCACCAATCCCCTCACGCCCCTGGCCTAGAGGATCGCGGCCCAGACACCCGCCACGAGAGGTGTTTGCCTATCTACCAGAAGACCAAATACCTTGGTACAGGAACATACGGATGTGCCCACCAGCCTGCCCTGCCCAAGCCGACATCTGCGGCATGGATGAACTCGACTGAACCATTCAACAGTAAATAAACACATCGTTAGAGATGCCATGATGACCTAGCCAACGGTCAGAACACCCGTGCAAACATGCACACTGGACACTCCCACACCAATCCACACGAAGAACATATTCAGTGCTATGACGTAGGTGACGGACACACCCACGGACGCGCATCTTTATTATTTTTCACATAGGTTTTTCAAAATGCAGAAACGCAAGAAGCACAACGAACTCATCTAAAATGCTTGCTGACGCTTCTCCTAAACCATGCATTGCAATGAGAAATACGTATGCTATACTAACCCTACCACTCGAGGAACCAATCCAGAGTGACGATAGGTTTTTTGCTCACTTTCCCAGGTGACGAGAGTAGCGCGTCATACTAAGGTAAAAAGGGCCTGCGAGCCCCACGATTGGCGAGAGAGTGTCAGGACGGACGCGTACGATCCTTGACCCATCCCTGCCGTTGTTTAATAAACAGCAGAACCACCTTGCTTCTTGCGTGTGCCTCATACTCATTTTTGGGATACGCGGGAGGAGTTGGGGCCTCCCGGCCCGGCGGTCCACGGACGGTCCAGCAGACCCCGGGAGAATTTCCCCCCGACAAGGGGATATCCCTTAATATCTAGGTTATAAGAGAGCTGGGGAAGTGGGGTGTTGGGCTGTCTTTTGGGAAATGACCTCTCTAGTGCATGCCAATCACTAACCCGATTGTGCCATATTGTCTAGGGGAAATGGCCAGTGTTTGCAAGCAGAGAGGGAGGGGTCCATGGGAGAGACATAGCTGATTGGTGCTTTAGTACCTGAACATTGCAATCCTCATTAAGGGTAGAGCACCTGCCAGAAGGTGAATAAGAATGGTCATTTTAATTGTTTTAGGATAAGAGAGCTATGGTCAAATTGTTTGCTTCTAGTGAAGATGCATGCCAGAGTGTGCTGGATTATCTTTAGGAGGGTGAGGTGTGAGGTAGCAACCCAGCAATTGGGTTGGCATTGCCACCATCCTGCTGTAAAAGGTTGAGGATGGGGTAAGGGAGGAACAAACTGTTGCAACACTTTCTAATGGCAACAATAACTATCTTTTAACACCACCTGCATCAATTGCACCTATGTTAACACAATCTTTCCATCAGGACCAATTACTGAATCAACCCATTTTGACATCCTTTATGTTTAAGAATGGGGATTACAGCCCTCATTAGTTGTAATCACCTCTTATGAAGCCAAACACAGACTCTTAGCATTCAAATATTTAAACACCACATGACCTCATTGCTACAGTATTGTCATTACGTAACATGCCAAGATCATGATCATTGGAGACATAGGGCTTCATTATGAACTTGGAGGGGTTGGCCAAAAATGGTGGTAATGCAGTGGTAAAATGGAGGAAAAACCATCAGAAAAATGCAAGAGGTAATTCTGCCACCTTACTGCCAAGAAAACGGCAGTTTCGGTGGAATTACCATCAGCAGATTTAGCACCAGTGGTACCTCAGCTGAAATCCCCATGGAGCCCTAAGGACTCCATAAATGGTGACTAACACTGCCACACTGCCACTGGCGGTAATTCTGCAGGACCAAGTAGTGGTAATGGTAAATCCGTCTGGTGGTAGTGAAGTAGATTTACCGCTGAGATACCACGAAACTCATAATGAGGCCCATAGACCTACTAGCTAACTTCCTAACCAACTTTTATGGATAGGCACCCTAGAAACGTTTGCCTGAATCACTATAAAACTGGATTATTGCAGATTGGAGAAAACCAAATGTGACCAAACGTGGACACTATTGAAGCAGCATCGGGCCCTGTACCTTGTTTTCAAGCACACAAAAAATGGCCTTCCATGGAAATTGGGCCATGTTCAAAGTTCACCTTTATCCTCTACAGGTGCCTCCCTCTGGAACAGCCTGCCTGCCTCTCTCCGTCCTGAGCAGAACTCCTTAAGTTCCAGAAACTCCTCAAGGCCTTCCTCTTCTCTTCGTCCTTCTCTCTCCCTCTACTCTGCTAACCTCTGCTCTTTTTCTCCACCGTCCTTTCTCCTTCTCCTCCCTAACTCTGTTCAGTTTTTGCTGCCTGGTTGCCTGGTTCACCCCCAGAGCCTTACAGGTCCGAGGTCCATCTGCCAGTCTTTGCACTTGCCTCCGGGCCACTGCACTATGTTCAGCATTACTGCACTTTCTGCTTACGCTCCATGAGCAAGGTAACCTCTCTGCACTTAACCCAGGGCCCTGTTGGACGGGACACGTGTGTTGCCCTCCCCAGCCCCTCTTCTTCGCACCTCCGTCTGTTTGCATGCATTACCTAAATTAACTACGACTAGGAAGTTCGTCTGGCCTGCCCCCATCACCTTTTTTTGCCCCCCCCCCACCCTAGCAGGGTCGAAACTGTAACACTTTCATGCACTTGCACTAAAAGAAATGCTGTCAGGCCTAATATGCTAGTATTTGGTTCCATGTGTTAATATCCCTGCAGTGATATTAAGGGATGGAATCCTGCGGGGGAGTCCCCTACAACCCTAGCAATATTTTAAAAGGAGCGGGGGACACCCCCGCAACCACTCCTCCCAAAAACCCCGAAATGATCCCCTCCAAAAATATCACCTATGGCCGCTGCAGACGACCATATATACGGCGATATTTCTGGTGGGGATAATATATAGTGATACCGAGTGTTTCTATTTAGATCATTCGGAAAACTCAAGGCCTAAGAATAACTACTGTATTCCCTTGTTCCCTTCCCACCTTGAAGCACTTTGAAGCACTCCACCTGTGTATAAGCGCTTTATAAATAAACAATTACAGTTTACAATGAAATAAACAATTACAATCAACATCTCATACCAATGAATGTACTGGCCCAGGTTTTGTTTTAAGGAATAATATAACAGATGTTTGTCCTCAAGCATTTTGTGGGCATTATGAAGGCCCTTGTGCCTCTTCCTGACTGGATAACTGCAGCGGTACTGAGCAGGTATCTGGCAGAATTAGCTCAGAGGCAGCCATTTTGGACCAAACCGACTGGCAAGACTCGTGCCTGGCAAGAGAGTTTGAAATCACATCTCCTCATCCTGCGATTTCCTCATCTGAAATAGCGCGTGTGGACTTCAGCAAGTTGGTGACACACGGCGAGGCCTCCTCGGTTGAATGGGCCTAAGGTACAGGAAGAGCCTTATAGCATCTCCATATATCGACCCAGCTTTAACAATAAATCTAATTCTGTGCGTGAGGAGAGTTAACATCACTTTGTCTATGTGTAGAGGAGAACTGTCTCTGGAATCCATAAGGCTGATCAAGAAGTTCAATGCCAAATTATTTAAATGCTCAGGAAGAAGGGAATTAATATTAAAGGGAAAAACCACTTCATTCTTTATATTTTTGCCCAGTCCAAGAAAAAAGAGTTTTTTTCACAGCTGTTGGTGTTAGGATAGGAGCACCAATGGATGCTTCTGCAGTTATGGAATCCAAATGGCTTTCTTCTTCTTGAAAGTCACTTAAAACCTTTTTTCTCAAATAAAAAGGTAAAACTTTCAGGCTCCGGTGCCACTTACTCTGAGATGAGTATCCGGTTCTACAAGGCTGTTGACTTGATGGCTTGCTTCATCTACAGAGAGGAAAACACCCACAATGTACCGATTTGGGGTGGCTCACTCCTAACCAAAAGACTGTCTTCAGCCAAGTATGTCTCGCCTAAGAAACATTGCCTTATCTGGGGGAACAGAACTGCATGTACCATGGATTCTTAGGAATTTCCCGGGTCAGAGACATGGGGCATGAAGTAACAGGGTCTCGAGACAGGCCTGGGGAAAGCATGCTGATGAAGCAGCTGTGCAGTCATCGAAGCAGAATGGTCCTCTTCCCAATAGAACTTTCTAGAGCAGGTCCATTGGGCTCACATTCGCCGGTCAGTGGATGCCGTAGAAAAATGAGGTAAACGGCTTGCCGAGTTTCCCATCACACGCACAGACGCGTTCTCAGCAGGCCCCTAGCCACGGTGGGCTCCTATGCTGTGGGCTCATTGGGGGAATTTGGATGCATCGCTACCAGAACCGCAGGCAAGGCAAGGCAATAACGATGACTTTGCTGAAGCAAACTGTTTCTTTCCACTGACATCCTGTGCCACCGTATGAGGGGCCATGTATGGCCTAAGAAGTGTTCTTCAGGGTGAGCTGCTGGCGCAGAGGTTTGGGTGCCACGGGAATTTGCTGGGCGCGAAAGTAACGAAATGAAATGAAAGGCCTTTGTCTTTCTTTTCACTCCAGTGTGCAGAAGACAAGGATTGCTGAAGCCCCCGGGAAGGTACGCCAAGGGCAATCGCTGATCCCATGCGTCTAGGGAGTGGATCACCAGGAGAACGCAGAGTAAAGAACCCGACTCATGGATGCACACACGTTCATATCATGGATTCGCCTCAAACAGAATGAGGCTGTGAGCTTTGGAAGATTCCCTCACAATGTCCTGGAGTGGTGTGGGACCGTGTGACAAGAACGTAACCTTCCTCTGTGGAGGGATACTGAACCAGGGACTATTTTCTACCACATGTAGCAAAGAGCTACTTTTTTATTTCAAATGATATCAGCGCATCAATAGACTAGGTGGGTCCGAGTGATGGAGGCAGGTCCCACCAGAGCCCCAGAGAATTGTTCTTCTTTCGCTTTGGGGACCCTGGAAGAGCTTCTGCTTAAAAGGACAGCACCCCCCCCCACCCCGCCCCACTGTTATACATGTCAGGACAAACAAAACATGAATATTCCCACAGAATAAGTGGAGACCTTCTTTTTTAAGTAAGGACATCAGTTGAAAAATAGCAAGGGCCTTATTACATGTAGCATACTTCAGATGACCTTGACAAAGAACCTATGAGTAAGGAGAAAAACAGGCTTTCGGTGAGATAGGAAATCGGAGGACGTGTGTTTGACCAGGCTGCTCTTCACTGTGTGGATTCTGTAGAGGTAACCCAACTCCTATTTTACCCATAGACATATGCAACCAAAATAGACATATTTACCACGCTTCCTCCATGCTCCCTCTGATGGCCAGCATTCACAATCTGTGTCCTTAAGATAAGCACCTCCTCCTTCCTCACGTCCAACTCCTCATTGGCCAACTTCAATTGATTTAACAAAATGTTATAGCCATCTTGGCTGTGATTGGAGGAATTGCTCTGCGCGGCACGGTCAGCAATGGCCTTCCGCACTTCGTTCAGTTCATTCTTGAGTTTCTTGTTTTCAGATTCCAGTTCTTGCCTCTGTGGAAAAAGCAAACATTGTGTCGGGTGTGTGTCTTCCTGGGAGCTGGGGCATCACCGCTGTTGTGCATTGCACAGCAGCAAAACCAAAGTAAGCCACATAAATTACAACTGGAGAAGACAACACTGAATTTTGATTAGTAATTTGCTGACTTACGGAAGATGAGCCATGTTGACACATTCCATTAGATTCAACCCTGACAATATGCTTATGTATGCCTTTGTAATCATGTAAGACATACAACTCTCAAGATGCTTCCAAAATACATGCATACATTTGATGCCATACTTTGAAACATAGACCACACATACTCCAATAACTAAAAGGATGCTTCAGCGAGAGTTATTCGGACAACCTTCACATTTACATAAAAGATCACATCTAAAGCCTCCAAATAAAGCTCACTTAGATATGGCTAAATAGTTGTGTGGAGTAGATCATGAGGGAAAAGTCACCCTTTCAGAACTAGTAAAGGGAGCCTTTTCTTACCATGCTGTGACGCGTCATGTAATGGTATGTATCTGAACTTGAAGCACGCACACAAGAAATGCATGAATGCATTGGATGTATTACACACAAAGCTGGCTTGGAAGCAAAAGAGCACCCAGGGGTTACAGGTAGAGTGCGGGGGTGGCAGAGGTAGCCGGAATGGGCGGAGGGAGCAAGGGGAGCTCTCGGAAGGAGGATAAGGAGGATGTGAGTTGAGCGAGCGGTGCTTGGGGCCACAGTTTTCAGGTTCTTCCTGAAGAGCCGGATGGGTGGAGCCAATCTTATATGCATTGCTCCAGAAGCATGCTACTGCCACAACACTAATTACAGATTAATGGGACGCATAGACCAAGGAGGCAATTTAAACTGGCTGTATTTCAAAGTAACCAAGAAAAAGGGGTTAAACTCAGATAAATAACCGGAGGGCTTCTTCTCAAATTTGAACCATGGTACTTTCTGGAATCAACGTATGGGTCTCTCCACCCGGCAATCTATGGAGATTAAATTCACTATACAAGTATGTTAAGATCCCTCCACATTTCCTTTCAGCAGCCCTGTAGTGCTATTCCTCTTCTCCTTTTCTGGCTTCTCATGGTTTGGGTCTAGAGATCACAAGTTGATATTCCCCAGATGTGGGTGACCACTGGTGGAACAGTGAGGGTCACCAAGGGCAGTCTCACAGGTTGCTGCCTGGTTTTTGGAAGGCTACCTGGGGGTTTGGAGGTAGGAGCATTTGACTATCTCATGGGTTTCCCCCTTCTGGCGGTTCTCCTCGGACCTCTATAACAGTCTTGTTTCTTGGAATTCTTTCTGTCATCTCTCCTTTTCTTGACTACTTTCTCCTTCCTTGCTATGAACTTCTATCATCTCCTCGAGCCTCCTTCACATGCTCCTTTCTCCTCCAAACCTCACTCAGTGATCCACCAGATAGAGAGCATATCTGTGGCATCTTTTCTCTCTGTCTGCCTCTCCAGGTGTCACCTCTAGTCTTCTCCTTCTGCGGCCTCTAAGCAATCCTCCTTACTGCTTATTGTCCCCTTTTTGGGGTGCCTCCCTAATGTAAGATGATGTCCTCTTTCCCTCATCTGGTTTGCTCACTCATTCTTGGCCCTTGTCTTCCACAGCCTCCTTATCATGGAGTTCTCCACATCTATTTCCTTGCCAGTTTCTTGGGTTCCTCTCTTTCCAACCTCTCTTTGGCATCTGGGATTTTTCTCTCCCCAGCCTCCTTCAGATGTTTCACTTCCTCCTTCCCCTAAAACAATCCTCCAATAAACCGCCTCCTCCTCCTCCCTCCAAGTCACCTCCTCTGTTCCAGCCACCTCTAAAGTAATATCTGCCTTGGCTCCAGCACACTCCTCCTTGCGCCCACTCCACAAACTCCCACAGTAGTCCTGCTGCCTGGATGTTTTACTCTCTCAGATTGGACTTTGAGCTATGGGTTTCAGCTGTGTGCATGCAGGGCCTTGGGTTTGGTTGTGGGCTGGGTTTCCACCTGGGTGGTCTTGGTGTTTGTGTCTGTAGTCCTGCCCTTTACCTCCCAAGCCCTTTTAGCCGCAGTCATCCATGTTGGATTTTCAGACTCTGCGTGTGGTTGGAGAATTGCCTGGTGGTTTGCAGGTCCTGAGCATTCTTCTCTTGTCTTTCCTGGGCCTTTGTGTGCATGGATTTTGGTTTTGCAAGCATCAACGCCCAGGAAGAAGTTGGGCCAGGTGCTGGGCATGTGACTTGCACTAGGAAAGCACCCATGTGGGAATCTCTATCCTGTGGTGTCTGTTTCTCAGCATATGTTACTCCTATGTCTCCCTGTAGCTACACAGGCTGACTCAACCTCCTTAAAGGGACCATACAGGCATTTAGGCCCTGGTGACAGGTCCCTGCCAAACAGAGCAGAGGCTCCATTCCACAACACCACCCGGTCCTGCATCATATGGCGTGTGGCGGTACCTGGCCCTCTTGATCTTCCACCTCAAACCTTTTGAGCAAGGCAAGGTACTTTGTCAAAAAGCATAGAAGGAAAAGGCCAGTTTAACAGTTTTACACACTTGCACAACAAGGTGCACTAACACAAGACATAGGCCATGTCCTGTGGCTATGTGAAGCATCCAAGGGCTTGGAAGAGGAATATTTCACTGTTGTGAAGAGGCGTGAATGTCAGATATTGATATGTGAGCTGTTCCAAATTTTTAGTCAGTTGAGACACATAATGGACCTCATTGATAGGCCCCAGAAATGTCTGGGATTTACTGAATCTGTGTGCAGAAGGAATGTGGCCTAGCAGTTCATACAGTACTACTCTCTTTGGGATAAGGATCAAAATTGATTTGCATACTTTGGTCTATTGGTGTGATGACGAACTGAGACATGTTGGCTCCAGAGGATCCATTCCTCAATTATTAGCTTTCATCGGAAACTGGGGTCTGGACCTTGAAACGTGGCATAGCAAATGAACCTGGACGTGGACAAATGGAGAAGCACAGATCTGACAGCCCTAAGTCATCCAAGTGAAAGTAGAACTTGTCAAAACCGGGTGTAGAGCTTCCACAACCGAGACATATTTGTAAGTCAGGAAAAACACTTGAAATGCCACTGAGAACCAGAGAAGGCCTCTCAGACGAAGTGAGACTGTGCCCCTTCCTTCTGGGCATCCAGTAAGGTAGGCAGCTATATTTTGGACTTGCTTGAAGAGGCACAATGGTCATCGCAGAGGTTAGTGTTCAAGCCACTAATGTTGTCCAAGTTGGAGTTGATGAGGGACACCGTTGAAGAGCTTTCTGAGCAGGCATGCAGCTGCAAGTAAATCTTGTGTATACACACATTTATTTTATGTCTGGGTGCCTTTGTGTACGACAACAACTAAGAAGGGTTTTGCCAAACAGGGGAAGAGTAGCATTTCCTGTCACTCACTGCCTGAGTGTATGCTGTATATGAATTATACATGCATAGCGATGATAGAACATGCTCTGCACTCAGAAATGTCTAATTTGTACAAATATAGGATAATGCATGTGGAATTCTTCTTTGCAAGCTTTGGCAAGATTGTCGCTATATTGATATGACCCCACTCTTGTTCTTTGTAGCAAGCTATGTAGAGAGGGTGCTTTCCTTATGATTAGTCCATATGGTCCTTGTGGTGGTAAAGGCAGTCATGTGGCTTAGACTGCAAAACCACCAGATCCCTGTGTCCACCGCCCAGGTGTTATGTGGGGAAAACTCTGGGACAGAATATGGCTTCCACCACACAAGTTCAATGGATCCCAGCTCAGCAGCACAAACTAAATTCATGAATTGTTAGACATCGAAATGTTTCGCGCTTGCTCAACTTCCAAATCTTAGTCGAACTTCTTCATGAGTCTTCTCGTACGAGTAACAGAGGGGACTTTTATAGTGCAGATGTTTCAACTGCATCACATCTAGGTTCTTCCAGGCGGATGGAACACCACCATATTCTGTATACAGCACTCAATGCAGATAGGAGCTGGAGAACAGGCCAGTATTGAGCAATGTTCAGCAAGCGAGGAAGTGATGAGAACTGGTTCCGAAATCTGCAAGGTGCCCACTAGTTCACATGTCCTCCTTTTTGTGAGTCTTTTTATGGTCATGGTGCAGAAAATAAGTAAACATGAAAGAGGCTCAAATATTTGGTAAATTCTGTAAAAAAGGGGAATGCAGGTTTTGCCCCAGTCGTTAAAGTGAATTAGACATTGAAGAATAACAATGTCATTTCATTTTAATAAACACTACTACTTTATATGCCAATTGTACAATTGTGATACTCCAACGTTTTCGAATGCTTTGGGCAACTTTACGTTCTTTGCACACGACGCATTAGAGTCAGGGATTTCATTTATGTCAGAAATCCAACCTACCACAAGTGACACCCAAGATTGCTTTTCGGGAGGCTTCACTCTACCCAAAAGCAGCCGCTCTTCTGAGTTGTCCTGAATTGTGTATTTCCACAGCGCTGCATGAATGTACAGAAACATAGGCACTAAGTTATCAGGTTCAATGACTTTTATTGATGTTTGGGTGGAGATCTATAGAGTCTATCCGGAGGAAACTAGAGCACAAGAGGGACAAAGCTAAGTAAAAGCGTGCAAGGGCAAAGGAGGATGACAAACAAGTGGACGGTCATAGTGCATCCTACTCTCAACAGGACCTAATGTTCTGAGTACAGGTTGAGCTATGCTAATATGATCCACATTAAGGGCAGCATCAACCTGGAGTTTGTTTACGCAGCTAATGACAGGCAGGGGGCATGTCAAAGAGCGAAAGAGAGCTCAGTAATCTGCCTGGGCTTGATGTGTGATCATCTTCTGCTGGAGCAAGGAATAGTGTCCTGACCATAGCCGGCAGATATTGGCAGGCTTCTCCCACTCCTGGATATTCTGGGATAAGCTGCAGCCATTCTTCTGGGCCCCCTCTGCTAAAGGAGGTTTGGAATAACAGGAGTCTGTTACAGGATTGGAAGCTCCTGTGGTAGCGCCACTACAGACTCACACCTCTCACCTCCCCCTCCTCCATTCTTCGTTTGGCCTGCCTTTCTCTCTCCTCCCTCTGTCTGAATTGTCCTCGGTCTTCCTCCTTAACTTTCTGTCTCTTATGGGTTCTTCTTCCTATCCCCATTAGCTCTATCCCTACTATATATCAGACCTTTTCCTGAATCCTCTTAATCTCTCATCCTTCTCCCGTTTCTTTCTTGAGAGTTGTGTTTCCCTCAGTTCTTATCTCTATCCCACCTTTGTCTACCTTTCCCTAATTCCTTTTTCTTCCTCCTTCAGTTTCTCTATAGCACCCCTCGCCCCTCCTCTGCTCCACGTCCCTTCCCATCCTCCAACCGTCCATTGCTCTGCTCTTGCTCCACTTTTGTTGTCTCTTCTTCTCTCTCTGCACAACTCATCAACATGGAATGCAGTCCCAACTCTGTCAAAGTTGTGGTTCTCTGCCTCTTTTTATGGAGTGCAGCTAACACTAATAGTTCCCAGGCATTCGTGTTCCCATTCCTTTGTTGTCTCAGGCGCTTGTGATTGGCCCATGTTATTTGTTTCTTCTACTCATGCAACTCAGAGACTGGAGAGTATAAAACGTCCTGCTGCCATCTTGGAATCAGGCAACACTATCATGGTGGCCACTTGATCCCGCCATGAATTTCCAGAGCAGTTCTCTGTCTTCTCCCACCTCCCGGGAAGCTTCCTGCCTGGAATACAGACATATCCCCTGTTGGCCTGGTGAGTGTATGGTACAGCCTCATTCGGACTGACTGAGATTGCACATCCCACAAAGGCCTCGCAAGAAAGGAAGAAGCAGACACCAGGAGCTTGTATGCACATCTTCTTTATTCACCTATGTCCATACAACAAACTACTTCCTCTTTTCTCCCCATCATTTCTCTTCTCGTCCTGCTCTCCAAGTCCTGCCTCCACCCAATGAACTGCACTACCCACCTACCCTGATGCTACAACTTCCCCAATTTAAAAACTAACAGTGTTGCATTACATCATTTCTTCAATGAGCCTCTGTTGCCTTATTCGTGCCCTTTGAGGTTGTTCATATTGCACCTCCGAATGTCCTGCCCTATACACAGGGTCCTCATGCTCGGCCCAATCAGAGTCCTCACCATTACCCAGGAGAAGAACACAGGGTCTCGTAATCACGACTTCCGCTCATCTGTGTCTGGTCTGTCATCAACAGTTTTTTGAAGTGGGACGAGTTCCACGTCACCTGGCGCTGGTCTCCTTCTCCTTTGATCATGGAGCCTTTCTGGCCTGTGATGACCAAGGGGGTCCTCGTGGAAGGTGGCAGTGTGTTTGTTGGTTTGGGGCTGTTTCACAACCACAACATCTTCAAGCGTCAATGAGGAGTCCTTCGCCCTTCTCCTTGTGTCAGCATATTGTTTCATCTTCTCCTTGGCAGCCACATCCTTTGCCCTCATGACATCATCTACCACATACTTCTCTGATTCCCTGTTGTGCTGTGGCAGCCGAGTGTGAATGGTGCAGACGAACATTACCTCTGCAGGCATTTCCCTGTAGAGCTCTGGGGCATGCTCCGGTAATCACGCAGCAGCTGATTTAACACCTGTTCATACTGTTGTCCAGTCAAGTGAGATATCTGTAGTCCCCTCTTCAAGTTGGCCATAAAGTGCTCAACCGTCCCGTTAGCCTGGGGCCATAACAGAGTTATCTTTCTGTGGCTGGACCCCATATATTCAGCGAATGCTTTAAAGTCTTGGCTTGTAAATGGGGCCCGTTATCCGATTTCACCTGTCGGGGGATGCCATACGCTGTAAATATTCTGTCCAGTATTGGAATGACTTGGTGGGCTGCCATTGAAGTTACCATCTGTGCTTCGGGGAACCATGAATATTCGTCCAGGACTGCTAACACATATTTCCCCCCTTCAATGGGTCCAAAGAAAACAACAGCCACTTCCACCCACACCCCTTTTGGTAGTTCAGTAATTCTCAGAGGTTCGGGGTGCCTTGTGGGTGTGATCACACAACATGTGGGGCACTCTTTTAGTAAGTCTTCTACCATTGAGTCTAGTCATGGAAACCATGCCTTCTTCCTTAACATTCATTTAGTCAATACAATTCCCCGTTGTTATTCATGTGCCAACTCCACTACTTGTCTCCTCAACGGTGTGGGCACCACCATCTTGTTACCTTTGAGCAGCATTCCTTCATCTGACACGGCCAGTTCCTCTTTCACCTGCACCTGCTAACGTTTCCCTGCAGTTCCTCTTTCACCTGCACCTGCTAACGTTTCCCAGTTCCTCTTTCACCTGCACCTGCTAACGTTTCCCTTGCCTTGAGACGGCCTCTCTCCTTGGCTCTTCTCCACCTTCCCGACTGTAGTCCTACCAGGATGATTTGGATGGCCATGTCTCTTTCCGCTTCCGGTGTCAGCTTTATGGGATCCACCCTTTGCAGAATTGCTTGTCGCATCAGTTATATGATGTACCGATCAGCTACCGATGGCTTTGGCACTTCAGCTGACCTTGGATGATGGGATAGAATGCAGGCCGGATTGTCCTCCTTTCCTGGCCGGTGAATGAGGTTAAATGCGCAGTCTTGCACCCGCAGGCCCCACCAAACAATGCGAAGAGGCATTTTTACTGGCGGTTCCCATACAGAAACTAATGAAAATGTTCACAGGCCTAAACGATAGACAAACTTTCTTTTTCGGCCTACGAGTATGCTTGTTCTATCTTTGATAGGCTTTTGCTGGCATAAGAAACAATATGTCTCTGTTGGGAGTTGTCTGGTGCCTTCTGGCCCAAAATGATGCCCAGACCCACAGGGCCTGCATATACAGTCAGCTCAGTCTCTCTCTCTCTCTGCATCAAAATATTCCATGTTCTCAGTTTCCGCTATGCGTTCCTGGATGATTGTGAACGCCGCCTGGCACCGGGTCGACAACTGGAATAGTACTTGCTGCTTTGTGAGGGCCCTCAATGATTCACTGATGGTTGCAAAGTCCTTAATGTACCTCGTGCAATAACTTGCTAGCCCTAGAAAAGTTCGAAGCTCTGAGACATTTGTTGGAGGTGGCATCTCGTTATGGGCGGTAACCTTCTCAAGATCTGGGGTCATTCCTTTCTCAGAGAAAATGTGCCCAAAGAAGCAGAGAGTTCCTTTCTGGAATTCAAATTTGTCTCTATTCAAGGTGAGGTTGGCTGCTTCTAACACCATGCACACTCAGGAGAGTGTATTGTCATGTTTTTCCACACTACCTACATAAACCAAGATGTGTTACAAACGTGGCGATGTAGCGGCTCGCCGGGTTTAGTACCAGCTGGTGATAGCCCTTATTCAGGTCCAACTTAGAAAACACCTTAGTGCCGTTCAGAAGGTGTACCATGTCCGTAATTCGATGGGCCAGATGCCTTTCCTTCTCGATGGCCTGATTAGGCCGTCTCATGTCCACACACAGTCTGATGGTTCCATAGCCTTTCGGTGGCATGGGCACAGTGGGTGGGGTGACACCCACGGCGTGGGGCCCAAGGCTGGCTCAATGATATCTTGTTACAGCAGCTTGTGGAGTTCTTCCACTTGGGGTTGAATGTTAATCAGAATGCCCCTTTAGTGTTGTGCCACCGGTTGGATGTCCTCATCAATGGGAAGTTCGATCTGTCCATTTCTCATTTTGCCTATGCCCTTAACAAGTGTTGGGAACAGTTGGTCAATCTTGTCCACTGTGTCAATGTACTTGTTGACCATTAGCCTGTAGAGTACATGAATTAGGCTCATATCAATGGGGGTCTTGAAACTTAAGATGCACCCACATTCGGCCACTATGGAGATCACATATACAAGAATCTTCCTTTCCTGCATCTTGTACCCACATATTGCCTCAAACTGGACAAGGCACTTTAGCGGTGACTTGGATCCATACGGGTAGATGTCCACTTCAGATGGATGGGGTCGGGGTGTGTGAGGAAGGGTCTTATATGTGTGTTCACTGATGACATTCACTGTGGTGCCAGAATCAAATAGGAACTCTGTTTGACGTTCATTTAGGTGCATGAGCAGCATGGGGCTCTGCTCTGTGGCCTGTTTGTTGCCTAGAGCATATAGGTATGCTTTCCGCCTCTGCTTTCCATTCTGACAAGCATAGTTCCGTTTCCGATTGCGATTGCAAGCAGGTATCGTACATCGCGTCTCAAACGTCTCTCTGAGCGTGAGGGCGAGACACAGTATCTCCTGCGATCCCTCACTTGCCTGTCCTCTCTCAGGTCCTTTGTTTGTCTTCTCCTGAATCATGTTCTCGTTGTCCCCCTTCTCTGTGCTTTCTGTGTACCTGGGGCGCTATCTGGGAAGCCTCCAGAGCTGCTGTTGGCACCTTCTAACTTGGCCTGGTCACGTTTCCACTTTCACTGCCTCCTTTCCCTGAACCCCTGGTCATTAAGCACACCGATTTGAAGTGGTTCCCAACCGCCCCAACACGCCAAGCACCTCTGTCTCAGTGCTGGGCACGTGCCGTCATGGGATAATTCATATCCACATCTGTAGAAAAATGGTTCTCCTTGAGTCCTTTGCAACCCCATCAGCTTTTCAATCATTTCCGGGTGCACATGCAAACTCTTCGGGTTGCCCATGGCCTCCACCTGTGACTCCACCGCTAGTTCTGCTCTCCTAAAGTTCTGAAACTCGCAACCTGCAATTATTTGAGATCGCATTGAAATCAGAGTGGCTTAGTTTAATTCGTAGCCTCATCAGAAATGGGTCCATAGTTTCACCCTTTTGATGCTTAGTGGTGTGAAATACGTGTCTTTCATAATCCACATTGGTATGTGGTGTGAAATAGGTAGTAAGAGCAGTCTTCAAGCTCTGAATTGTGTCTTTCGAGTCAGTTGGTAATTCATCAATGATTCCCCTGGTGGCCGACAAACATTGTTGTCGGTTGTCTTCTATGGGCCCCGTAGCACCCACGTAAATGTCGAAATCCCGAATCCAACTGGCCCACTTGGGCCGCCTGTTGCTGGTGTGGTGTTTGAGCTAAAAAAAACATGGCGCTGGTGCGCAGTGCATTCTGGGGGAACTCAGAGCCATAATGGATATTTATCCATGCCTCAGTGGAAAGCTGCACTTGCTTTGCGAAACAACATGTTTTCAACGTTATTCGCTGATGGGTTTGGAATGCAGGCCTTCTCAGCCAAGGACACGGAGCTGGGAAAGCTAAGATCCGCAGGTGCCGGCTGGTACCTGATAACGAGGTTTGTTTTGGTTTGCTATGCTTGCGCCAAGGTTTTGAGATGAGTTATGGAATTGTTTTCCGGGGCGTTTAGGAGAGGGAAGCGCTTTTCTCCTTGAGGTTACTGTTGGTTGACCCAGCTGGCAACCAACGGTCACCCATCAATGCGCAAGCGCATTGCCAGAAGGTTCGAGAAGTTGCCACCCCTTGTTGAGGAGGGCATATATGCGGAAACCCTCAATGGTCAGACGGGATAAGCACAAAGACCTCAGTCGGAGGGGGGACGCCCTGGTCCGATATACCTGTGGGCTGTTTTGCTCTTATCGGGGTCTTTCAGACGCTTCTGGCGAGATGAGGTTTCGTCAAGTTATGCCCATGGTGATGTATTCTTGCTAATTTACTGTTTTTCCTATGATTTATCTGATCTATGCTTATATTGCAGATGAACACACCAATATTTCATCTGTGGATGCAGAGGCTCAGGAAGACGATTTGGAGGGTTTGGCCAAGTGGGCTCACCAGAAATGTGGGCACCTTGGAGAAAAGGCTACTATCAGGTGAGCACAAGCTCGAGGAATTAGTATTCCTTTAGAGGTAGTGAAAACAGTCATCTTGCAATGTCCGGTGTGCCAACACCAACAGCATAGGCCTATCCCTCAGATTGTTCACGGCACGTTGCGAAGAGGAAAGTTACCAGGTCAAATTTGGCAGATTGATTATATCGGTCCTCTGCCAATCAGCAAAGGTTGTCAGTATGCATGCACCATTGTGGATACCTACTCTGGATACATGATGGTTTTGCCATGCAAGCGTGCCACACAACTGAATACCATTAAGTTGCTAGATCAGATCACGTTGCATTACGGAGTGCCTTTGCAAATTCAAAGTGACAACGGGTCACACTTCAAAGGCAAATTAATTCAGGACTATTGCCAGGAGAAGAGTGGCTCTACCACGTGCCCTATCACCCGGAAGCGTCAGGGTTAATTGAAAGAATGAATGGGTTGTTGAAGGAACAGCTACGCAAATCTGGAGATGGCAGTTTGGCGTGATCGTGTGTTTGATGCGGTGCAAGTGTTGAATAATAGACCGGTGAACAATCATGAGACTCCATTGTTGCGAATAATGACTCCTGCTTTACAGATTCAACCTAACCTAGTTTTAGAGAGACTCTATTGTACTGGGAAATTACCCCAGGCTCTTTAGCTCCCTATCGGGCGACTCCCGAGTCAGCAGGGGTAGACTTGCATTCTCATGAAGAAATCAGATTAGACCCGAGAGGGATTGTTGTGATTGAAACAGGGATTGGGGTACAGATTCCTCCAGAGCATATGGGATGGATTGCCCCTAGATCTGGACTAGCATTGAAGGGAGTTCAAGTGCTGGGAGGGGTCATTGATGCTGATTACCAAGGCGAGATCAAAGTCATCTTGATGAATAGTTGGGACCAAGTGTTACCGATTCATAAGGATGATAGAGTGGCTCAGCTAATTATCATCCCTGTTAAATCGTCCATGATTAAAAATGGGGAGCCTCCCACAGTGTTAACTACCCGTGGGGATTGTGGTTTTGGCTCTTCAGACAGCATGATACCGGGTGCAAAGGTGTGGGTCAAAAAGCCAAGTCGTCCACCAGTGCCCGCAGATGTTATTGCATCAGGCAAAGACCAGGTAGTCTTAGTAATGGAACCTGGTAAAGACAGATGGCAGTATGTGCCCGCAGACAAATGTTACCTAAGGGAGTGATTTTCAACACTGATATCTCTTTTCTGGGTTTGCCTTGTAGATCCTGTGTCTGGCTGGTGTAATTGTGGAACTAAATGGACTCCATTTGGAAGAGTCAAACGGCATGATGCTCCGGATGAAAAATGTGATGTCTGTGCCAACGATCCATGGGAGACCGATGATGAGGAGCAATGATGTCCGAAAGCAGCTCGATACCGATGCCGAAAAGCCAGCCAGACCAACGACATGGATTCATGGAAGGCTACGAACACGTCAGGTGCAAGTGCAAACAACATCGATGCCAGCTATGCAAGAGGCGTCTTTAGGACAGCGAAAATATTCCCCGATGATTACCCAAACGGAGAATATGTGGACATACCTGGCACAACAGGTACTCAACATTACGCCCTTTTGCTTAACCGATGTGCCCAATGCTGAAGCTTTACTGACTACGTGTTTGGTTGCAGTGCCGACGCCAGTTCCGGTTCTAAAGCACATTTTTGGCGTCACACACAATGATTCATTAGTTCAAGATTCCGATATCAGACAATCCTTTTCCGTCTATGAGTACTGCAGGTTTTGCCAGGAAACGGATCGCAAATGGAGAAACTTGACACGTATTATAACCTACAATATAACTCAAGGCGATGTGTGCTACTTTATGACCTGCAATGCTAAAGAAATTGGCAAATGCCAACAGCTAAATTTAACCAAACAGAAAAATCAAACTGTGTTCGAGAAACGATTGTGTTCACGAGTTCGAAGCACATGTACCAGTGTGAATAATACTATGTCTTGCAATCATACCGTGATAGCTGCCAGTCATCTGAATCATGTGAAACTTCCAACAGGATGGCTCTTTTCATGTGGTAACATCACATACACTTATATTCCAGCTAACATTTCTGGAGGTCCATGTGCCTTAACTCGATTAGGACTAATGATGTTTCCTTTACACCCAGCAATATCTCAAAGCAAAAGATCAACTTTCGAATCTGTGGGTCTATCCCCCGATTGTGATTCACATGTGCATTTGCTATCAGAAGCTGAAGTTCTAGCATTAACCCTTTCATTAGTGGGAGTTTGGGGTTAAGCTGCTGGGGGGTACAAGTCTTTGATCAAATTAGCATGTTTAGTAGTAAAAGGACTCAATCATACTTCTCAAGCTTTAGAATAGTTACTCCTTGACAGCAAAGTTATTAGAAAAGCTACTTTGCAAAACAGAGCTGCTGTTGATTATTTATTGCTGAAGCATAATTTAGGTTGTAACACAGTTGAAGATATGTGTTGTTTCAATCTAAGTGACCATTCACGATCCATTGAAAGTCATATTCGAGGTTTGAGGGATCTCATTTCTCAAGTGTCCCAAGAGCATAATGGGAATTGGTGGGATTGGTTATTTTCATGGGTTCCTGATATTGGAGGTACACTGCGTTATGCTTTTGCTTGCATTTGTATTATATTAGCCATCATAATAGCTTGTTGTTGTTGTATTCAATGTATTCCCAACTTGGTTCTAATATTTCAGCGGTTTCAAAGACCGCCTCCTTTGCCACTGGGCTAAGGAAGGTATATATCCAAGGGTGGATTGTGGTGTTCGAGCTAAAAAAAACATGGCGCTGGTGCGCAGTGCATTCTGGGGGAACTCAGAGCCATAATGGATATTTATCCATGCCTCAGTGGAAAGCTGCACTTGCTTTGCGAAACAACATGTTTTCAACGTTATTCGCTGATGGGTTTGGAATGCAGGCCTTCCCAGCCAAGGATACGGCACTGGGAAAGCTGAGATCCGCAGGTGCCGGCTGGTACCTGATAACGAGGTTTGTTTTGGTTTGCTATGCTTGCGCCAAGGTTTTGAGATGAGTTATGGAATTGTTTTCCGGGGCGTTTAGGAGAGGGAAGCGCTTTGCTCCTTGAGGTTACTGTCGGTTGACCCAGCTGGCAACCAACGGTCACCCATCAATGCGCAAGCGCATTGCCAGAAGGTTCGAGAAGTTGCCACCCCTTGTTGAGGAGGGCATATATGCGGAAAATGGTCAGACGGGATAAGCACAAAGATCTCAGTCGGAGGGGGGACGCCCTGGTCCGATATACCTGTGGGCTGTTGTGCTCTCAGCCTGGCTGTTATCGGGGTCTTTCAGCCGCTTCTGGCGAGATGAGGTTTCGTCAAGTTACGCCCATGGTGATGTATTCTTGCTAATTTACTGTTTTTCCTATGATTTATCTGATCTATGCTTATATTGTATATATGCCTAACTATGAATAAATAGCCGTATAAGTGCTACTTACTCTCTAAGTGTGCGTGTGGTTGTAAGTCATTGCGTTGTCTACCTGCGTTCAAAGTATTGGCTCTGCGGCTGTACTGGTGATAAATTACTGTCCGTGCACTATTGGCGAGCAATACATGGTGTCAGTGACATCAAACACCCTGGGCAACTGTACTGCCATGGATTCCTGGACCCTCTGCTACACCTGAAACTGTGGCGTGACAGGGAAAGTGACTGGAATATCATGATCTGACATGGAAGGTGGGAGGGCGTTTTGACTGATGAGGTGGCACTGGGCTGAAAATCCAAACAATTGCAAGTAATTGGATGCAGTATTAATCAATTGAGCCCAGTGGTGGTGAACTGACAATGTAGCTGGGCCAATATGTGTCCAAAGGCCAGTGTAGCTGGCCAGCAACTGTTCCTATGGGGTCTCCCTTCCTCCACCAACTCACCTGCAGTCCCACCAGGCCGATCCTCCACCAGCTCACCTGCAGTGCCACCAGGCCTGTGTAGCTTTTTCAAAATGGTGGCCGCCAACGAGCACCTTCTGCCTTTCCCCGCGAGACTCGTTTTCTATCAATGGAGATTCACCGCTGTGGTACCAGGACATCCAGGCCACCTTCCGTGACTGGAAGGATCAAGTGCGCTTGCCGTGCATAGGCCGCACACATCACCGCCGCACCCCGGGTGCATAATGAATCAACCGCAGTGACCCGATCTGGGCCGCCGCAACCAGCCGTAACGCTCGAGCTTCCCGCTCATCACCAATGTACGGTACAGCCTCACAAGGACTGACCATGATCGCACTGCCCGCACAGCGTCTCAAGAAAGAAAGACGCAGACACCAGGAGCTTGCATGCACGTCTTTTTATTCCCTTATCTCCATACAACTAACTACTTCCTCTTTTCTTCCCGTCACTTCCCTTCCCGCCCCGCTCCCCAAGTCCCGCCCCCACCCAATGAACTACACTACCCACCTACCCTGATGCTACAGTGAGTTTGTGAGTGGTCCAATAATCTAACACATCAACGCTGAAACTGAATTTGTACAATCACCGCAGTTGACTTTTAGCTTGCTGCTCCTGCACGCGGACCACCATTCTGCCGCATTACCAGTGATGTACTTTTCCTACATAGGGTGACAGGGCTATTGTGATTTTCCTGGGTGCGCCGGGAAGGGGAGAGAGGCTATGGCAGGTCCTCATACAACAATTCCATACATGGGACATCACCAAAGTACACACATGCCAAGTGTTCATTCTTGGCATTGATGTAAAAGCCCGAGCCAGGAGCTGGCCAATAGTGGCAGCCTCACTGCACATATTTTCCTTCAGCATTTAAGGAGTCAACTCCTGGGGCTACCTGTAGATTGCCTCTCTTGGGCAGATGCAGGCGTGGGTTCCCAAAATCATTAAGTATGCAGTGGCTGTGCGGTGAGGGCTATGGTGAGTAAGCATTAAATGATTGCCGCTGTCGGAGTTAAAAAGCAGGTAGGCTGCACAAGGGTGACCCTTGGCATCTAGGCATCTTATTCTGGCTCTGCTTCCTGGGGTAAACTAGTGGCCTAATAGCATTTTTGCTCTTGGTTTTGTTAGCATACCTTGTAAACGTTCTTACAATAGATTAGAGACGGACACAAAGAATGTGTGTTTTTTTAAAGTTTCATTAAAACAATTATGGCGGTCCATAACAGCTTATATAATCGTTTCCTGTCGTTTATTTTTGGTTTAGCTCCTTTTAATTTCATTGGTTTCAGAGGTGCACTGTACCTTTGTTTCTTTAAGGAGAGCAGCCTGGGGACGTTTTATAATGAGTAAATATTACAGTTATTTTGGGTTTGATTCGCGCCACTATTCTTTGCCAACGTATCTGCAATTTTGAGGTGGTGATGTATGGTTCCCCCAAGGTGTTGCGATATATAATATCAAATTATCTACACGGTGCCGAGGTCATCAATTCGTCGACGTTTCAAGAAGCGTTTGCGGTTTAATTGGTGCCCAAGGAACTAACCAGCTCTCAGCAATTTCTGAAGTGAAGCCTCACCCTCTATAAGAAGCGCTGCCGTGAAAAATGGCTGCCAAGCTCAGCTGCAAACCCATGCGTGAAGCTCCCCCCCAACCCCCCCCCCCTGCTTGCCAGGGCGTCTCCACACCACTGCCATGTATTTATTTATTTTGCCTTTATTAATCAGGATGGCCCGTGCCCCACCCCCAAAAAACAAGGTTCCACTCAGAAACGAGTCCATTGCTTGCAGGGCGCAACAACGCCATGGCGCCATTTTATGAGGTCTTTGCAATTAAAGGAGTCACACTAATATTGCCCACTTGTCATCCAGGGGCTGTCTTCTGTCACTGCTGCCTCCAGTAGGGGGATCATATCCATTCTCTACAGCACAGTTCGTGCAGTGTATTTTCACAGTTCCCGCAGGACTTATTAGCTTCATGGGAAGCCTGGGCAGCAGGCAGGCACAGCAGGCCCAGCCTTCAAGGGCTCCTCGGTTAACAACCACTGCCGAGAGTGCATGTCTCTAGCCTAATTTACACAAGAAATCATTTGGTTTTTTTGAGCGCTAACTTTATACCAGAAATGTTTTGGGACCGTTTAATAGCTGGTGTCCATAATCCTTTAACAGTCGCTGTTGTCCAGGTGCTTGCCAGCTGCACTATTGTTGATTAATTCTTCTCTCTGCGTGCCTAAATGTTAAGTAGGTCTTTCTTTTTTCTTTCGTTCCTTAAAAAATCTAGAATTGTTTTTTGGTTCGTTGCTTGTAGAGTTAGAGTAACGTCATAGGGATTATAACAGTGTTTAGAATAATTGGAAATTTTATAGGAAAGGTTTTTCCTTTTTAAGTTTATTGCTATTTAATTTTTAAATATTGTCTTATAACGAATGGTTTTATATGTGACAACTAGTGGTATGTAGTGTGTTTGTTGGTGATAATTTGTTATATTTCCTTTTGTCTTTTTCTGGTATGTTGTTTTCTCAAATAGTTTTTTCATTCTTTTGTCTGTGCAAAGAAAGTATTTACCTGTGATTTGTTTTGTAAAAGGTGTTTCAACCAAGCACAATAAAAAAAAAAAATCATTGAAGTCTCGCCCAGACCAGCAGCCTTTCCAGTCACAAGAGAGAGTGGGAAGGGGTCTGTAGTTCTCACGCTTGATGCAAACTGCCTCCAATGAAAGAGAACACATGGGCATGTCTCAGTGTTGCTGAAGTTCTGTGCTCTATATTGCAGTTTGTGGGAGGAAAATAAACTGCAAATACTGTCTTATGCACCACAATAGAGATCTTGGGAGTCATTATGAGTTGGGCGGTAAGGGATACCGGGCACTGGTAAGGAGACCGGTGCCGGTAATCCCTTACCGTCCAATCCTGAGGTTCCTTAGCGGGAACCGTAAAGGAGGTTGGACTGACCACCCGTCCTCTATGGGTCCTGATAAGGGACCAGGGTGCTAATTATGGGCCTGCTATTAGCAGGCCCGTAATTACCGCCTTCCCCATTCCCATTGAGCCCTATGCGGGCTCAAATGGGAATGGGGAATGGCTGGTTGAATGGGGACTTACCGGGTCCTCCAGGGTCGGAATGACCCGGTAAGTCCCCATCCAACCAGACTGGACCCGGACGCGGTATTGGAGGCAGCCATGGCGCTAATAGCGCCATGGCTGCCTCCAATCTCGGAATGAGGCCCCTTGTCTTAGCAATGGTACGGAGAGTTCCATTGATCAGTCTTTGGTGAGCACAATTAGGGATAATCAACAGGTGTGTCCTGAGGGAACTGTTAAGTTTCTCGATTTTCTTTTGGCGCAATAAAAAAAATAAATGGCAGAATTGTTTTTAGCGTTTTTGCTGTTTATTTTCCTGCCACAAGAGAGCCGTGAAAGGAGGTGGGGGTAGTGGGACAGGCCTCCTGCCCCTCCTGCACCTACATTTTCAGCCCTGCTGTTTATATACCTAACGCAAACCCACCATCTATCGCTTTTCTATTAAAATAATGGTCGAAGAAGCAGCAAAATGAAATTCAGCCCAATGACTGGTCGGGCATCCCCTTCATAAGGGCCCAGCTGGCCTTGCCTATAGGAGCGTCTGCTGGTGTGGCGGCCTTTGGAAACGGCCGATTAGACCTGCATCTACTTGTCGTCACGTTGCACGCTCTTTGATGCTAACAGCGCCACATTAAGTCAAAGAACATAAAGAAAATATACATACAATGCATCCTTCATTCGGACAGGCCCTAACCGTGCTTGCTCTTTTGAAATATGTGATACATTAATAGGATCTGAGTCAACTGTTCACATTGTGTGTGCTCCATCCCACGGCACACATCGTTGCTGTAGCACACTACGCCCCTGTGCCAGTGACCGCGTGGTGCTAGGGGTGCTACGTGCTCCCTCCCTGCTCGCTGTATGCCGCATCATTGGCCCCCTTTCACACACATTCACCTTCACAGGCCTCCCGCCTTTCGCGCCCCTCGGATGAAGCCTTCACTGTTTGGAGCAGGGATGTCTCCCACTGTGTGTTCAAGGGGCTTGTCATTTCATGGTTGACACCCCCGTGACCACTGGCTTCTTTTATTTAATGTTCCCACAACCCCATACCTCCATCCTTCCTGTTCCCATGTGTCCCCTCACCTGTCCTGCCAGGATTCTCCCACTGTAGCCCCAACCACCCAGCTGATGGACCCACCTCATTGTTTTTCTATTTAAGGCTACGAACAGCCTGTCTGCTGCATTCTAGTCTATGAAAAGATGGCCCGATTTTCAACGCTACGGTGCAGCATCTATAAAGGCATTGCCATAGAGTGGCTTCCAATGTTTGAAATACTGTTTCCATTACTTTAAGCACCTTGCATTGGGTTTACTAGAATCCCCTGGCTTCCATAAGGATAGCCTGTCCATCCGTCAACCGCAACGCCATGGGCAGGTGTTACCTGTTGTGTACGTATTACACAAAAGGCGCATGCGCGGCTTGCAAGCCGGCGCATGCGCAGTTAATAATAAAGGCGGCGCCCGGCAGTTGGAGCCGGAGCGCCGGAACGAGCAGACGCCTCCGTGTCTGTTCTTGCGCGGCGTCTCTACGCGGCAGCCGCATACACCGGAGGGGCCCTCCCGACACCACGGGCCCTCCGACCATCACACTGGCGACGAGGACGAGCCACGGCCCACTCCCGTGCCCGGCCACGAAACGTCAGTTAAGTCCGCCCGCGTCTTATACTGACGACGCACCGGCGGCCATTTTGTTTTTCCTTTGATCCGCTCGCCGTCACGCGCGGCGACCGTGGTTGCGGCCCAACAGGGTGCTCGTGCGCCACTCGCCGACGGCGCCAGGAAAAAAAAAAAAACAAAAACAATCACGAACAATTTTTGGAACCCCCACAGTCTTGCTGGTGCAAGGCTGTGGTAATAAAGAAGAAAGAAGAAGATTTGGAACCCCCACAGTCCTGCTGGTGCCAAGCTGTAGCAGTCAAGTAGAAAGAAAGGGATTTGGAACCTCCACAGCCTTGCTGGTGCCAGGCTGTGGCAAGCAAGAAGAAAGAAGGGGATTTCGCTCCCACCACTACCACAAGGCCATATCTACCACCTGTGAGTACCTAGCAGGAAGAAATGGGTGACGGCGCAGACGATGAGGGCGCCGTAGCCCCAGTTCCCCGCAGAGCCCGCAGCTCCCTAGCCCCCATGCCGGAGTTCGATGCCACTGGGCCCCCTTCCAAGCTAGGACCGAAGTGGCTGCTGTGGGTCAAAAGACTGGACATGTTCTTCAGGGCAGCAGGGGTTGACGACGATGATGAAAAGATTGCGACCATGATCTATTCAGCAGGCGCAGAAGTCCACAAGATCTATGACTCCCTGACCATCCCCGTGGTCAATTACGACGCCGTCAAGCAGGCACTCAAAGACCACTTCTTACCCATGGCCAATGTGGACTTTGATAGGTTCGTCAACTGTGGCTATCTTCTAGTTAGGGAAGAGACATTGAAAGCCACTCTGCTTGCCAAGTAGGCAGAGCCAGCCAAGGTGCCTACAATCAAGCATGGGTGCCTGGCAACATCTGCCCCTGATGAGGAAAATGCCCTCAAACTGGTCTCGGGGGGGATAGCTCAGGGGCAACGTGCTCGCCTTGGAAGCAAGATGACACAGAGCAACATAGGTTTGGTCCACGCTTAGAAACCTGTGGGTATTAAGCACGTTATAAATAACCAACCATATCATTTCATTATAGGAGATAGCTCTGACGTCTGGATTGAAGACACTAAATGGCAGGTGTTCTTGTGGGAGAGGCTATGAGAGTCAAAGGCTTCCGGAGATTGGGGCACCAGGTATCAGTAAAAATGGCTAGGATTGAACAGCATACATAAGAGCAGGGAAGGGAGATCAGAACGAAGCTAAAAGAACAGGGGGAGCTGCAAGGCAGGGAACTCGATAAGGATAACTTCAAAAAGACATTTTTGAAGAAAGGAACATTCTCCCATTGCTGCTTAGCCCCTTAAGAACGTGTAGCCTTGTAGACTGCTGTTCGCGGTTGCCTGGAATTTGAGGACGTCCATTTTGGATTGGGTGCCAGTGTGGTTCAGTGCCTGCATTAGCAAGTGATGGCGCTATTGTGGATTGCGGTGCAAACAGCTATCCCAAGACCACCATAGCTGCATTGACGGAGGGTGTTCTTTAGTTGCCCTATTCTTCAGCCCCCATGGCATCACCCCACCCAAAAGAAAAGTCACTGTGCTCATGAGAGCCAACCCGGCACATGCTGGAGGGCTTCAAATCCTGGCCACTGCCCCCAAAGTGCAAGTATCACCCAACGGTAAGTGGAGACGGCCACCGCAGTGCACTGTGATAGAGTGGCATCCTGTTGAAGGATGCAGGTTTTGCATTTTTCCTGATCCACTGCCGAAACCCTTCTTTTGGCCCACACATATGCAGAATGCCACTATCCTCACTGACGCTGCCCGAAGCATACGCATGTGTTTAGAGTTAGCTGGACACACTTTGCGATGTATCGGAATTGGTTTCAGAAATTGTGCTGCAAGGAACATTTTGATAGTATATTTTGCGATGTATCGGAATTGGTTTTCAGAATTTGTGCTGCAGGGCACATTTTGATAGTATATTGCTAATGGCAGCAAGTCATGTTCTCAGTCATTCAGACATATAACCATCTGCCGGGGGTCGGTCCAGTGCCGCCAGCTGTGTGTAACTTAATACTGCATGTATTTCAACTGTAGCCTCTGTGCTTCCTTCATTCGGCCCTCCTATTATCCACGTCCATTTTGCACTGTTGTAACATGCGGACAGCCTCATATCTTGGCGTAGTGATGCGTGATACATCACTGCATATAGTGAATAAATAGGGCGGGCCGCCATGGGTGTAGCACTTGCTCTCAGACATGTTCCGTCAAACACAGTCTCTGCATGCTGCCATAGCGAGTGAATCTTCCACCTGCTTATATTTGGCGAAGAGGGGAGCAGCTCATACTCTAATTTAGGAAGAGCATGCAGCCACGTCCTCAATTCCTCGAGACACAGTAGAGAGTGGGTGGACACGCTCCAATCCAATAGAGCTAGACGTTGAGTCCTCCGTCTGGTGGTACGTGCTGAAGAATGGGTGCGCGCTTCAAACCGAGGCCCATCCTCATTCACTGGAGGATCACGCAGTTGAGCGGATGTGCTCCGGGCAGCTGGTTATTGCCTGATGATTGAGGCTCCGGTTTGAAGTGCTCATGCACACCACAATCCCTGTGATTGGCGCTGTAACTCTAGTGCCAGATATAGAAAAAAGAAAATAAATGAAGTCTCCAATGGGAGGCAGACTCTCCCGCTTCATATATTCTCATCGGGATAAGAGCCACAAGAGTGCAGTAAGCCATGGGCGATGAAGGGGATGGTGGAGACAGACCCAGGTCATGTCCCAGGCCTGCGGCTGGATTGGCAGCATTAGGTTAATGTGATGGTATGCCGGGTGCCCCATCGACCCTCCGGGTTGAAAGGTTGGAAATGTACTTCACTGATATGAGGGAGGATGATGATGCAGTTTCGGTTTCGATTGTCACAGACGGGCGGCTGTGCTTTCTCCGTGACAGCCGCAAGGGTGTGGAACGATCTACCTTGGGCACTTTGCACTACTGCTGACCATCTGGCTTTTCGCCGGTCCCTGAAAACCCTTCTTTTCTAGGGCTTATCCTGTTCAACTACACCCTGATCTCTACTGTTCTTAGCGCCAAGATGCCCTCGGGCGTATATGCGCTGTACAAATATACTTAACATAACATAACACAACGTAACATAACATAGCATGCAGTGATGCAATCTTCTCTGCTCTGTATGGCTGGTTCTGAAGTACAGACGATTTTCTAGACCACTCCCCGACAGATGGGTATTATGAAGCCGCAAAGAAAGCCCCAACACAACTTTTTCTGTCCCATGGCTATTGCTGATTATGACTATCAAAGGCAATCAGTAATGGGATGTACCTCGTGTCATGGCAGTGGGTACAATAGGTCACCTGATTGCGATTTGGCCAGTTTAGGTGTTGTAGAGCCCAGTGCAGGTGGATGATCCACGCCAATAAAGCCATTTCTAATGTTTATTTTATGTGGACACCATTGGTGAGGCAGAGATTTCAAGATGTGAGGACTCTGACTGGGTGCATGAGACTTGACAGGTTGTGGGCCAGAGAGAGCCATTTAGAAGGTGTCTGGCTCAACTCAGGGCACCTGAACATCTGTTCCTGTTTAGTTATGGCCTTCCTCTTAGAAATGCCTGACTTCTGGACGGTGTCTGGAGTGAATGCTTCTTCCAGTAATAAAGGGATAGCAGGTAGATCTTTTGCTTGCATGATTCCTTCTTTATCCTTGCTTCACCTCCACAACTAACTTCTCCAGGTCACTGCAGGTCAATGTTTTTTGGAAATAAAATGCTTTGGTAAAGGGCACATGGTCATCACACGATCTTGATCCAATCTACGTGCTACAATAATGTAGGTGGTAGGAAATAGAGTAGCAGGAAAAATGAAAGGAAGAGTAGACTGGACATGGAAACTGAGCTTTGTTGTCTATCAAATGACACTTTAGAATGATGGAGAGGTTTGAGTACTGGGCTGATGTAAGAGCAGATTTGAAATGGTTCCTTGCACACAGTACCCTGGGCCTCATTACAGGTCCGGCGGTAACCGGGCCAGTGATACCGGTGGGTTGCCGCCAGACCCATAATGATTTCTGGCACCTCGCTTCCCGATAACACTGGGGGATTACAACCCCAGTGGCCCAGAAAGTCTGGCGCCGGAAAATTGTAAGTCCCCATTCCCATAGAGTCCTATAGGACTCTATGGGAATGGGGACCATGGAAGCACCGGCACTGTTGTTAACGGTGCCGCTGCTTCCGTGACGGTCTGCCTACCATGGCTGCTGGGTCAGACCTGTCGGGCACAGCGGCTCCGGTAAGCAGACCCGTAGTTTGCCGGTCTGGAAACAACGGTGCCGGTAAGCTTACCGGCACCGTTGCTTCCAGGCCGGCAAACATGTATTGAGGCCGCCTTTCTTGTTTCTGATTGTACACAAGATTTTTTGGTTTGATACAATTATCACAACACAGTGGGGCTTTTTCAAACATAACGGGTGATAATGTGAATTAAATTCTTTTTGGGACACAATATCCAGGCATGTATGGATAACTGTTATCATGTATGCAATGTCCGTTTAAGTCATGGCTCAAGGGCATTATCAAAGCTCATTGCTCGATTTCGAAGTAAACCATAGCTCATGGGCACTACCACAGCCAATTGGTCAATTTCACAGCTTTTTGGGACGATTTAACCAGTCGTACTGCTAATTATATTGAACATGTATGTAATTTCATTGGTGATGTGGTCAATTTCAAAGAAAATATGAGATTTCACATCTCAGGTGGTGGACTGGTCGTGGGGGATATTAAGCTAAATCATGGGAACAATTTCACAGCTCCTGAGGCAATTTAATAGAATATAGAATCCATTTTTTGGGTAATGGGGATAATTTCACAGCTCATGGGCGCAATTTCATAGGCTTATGTGCACCATACAATGCGTTTGTTGAACTGCGTTGTCATGAGGGCAATGTCACAGTTTACTATGCCAGTTCTATTCCTCATGAAGCCAATATGATGGTTCTCAGCAGAGGCGTTGCTAGGGGGGGGGCTAAGGGGGCTATAGCCCCTGGTCTTTTGGCTGTAGCCCCGGATAGAATCTCAGGAGCTACAACCAAAAGGCTAGCTAGCCCCCCAGTCCTGACAGTTCCGACATCAGCCTAGCCCCGGGTCTTTTCCAGACCTGGCAACACCCCTAGTTCTCAGATATGTTTCAAGTTCATAGAAGTAGGATAATTTTCAAGTTCGTGCAACATCACAGCTCCTATGGGCCGCGTCATAGTCCGTAATCCAATATTACAGATTATGGGGGGGGGGGTCAATGCGCAGCTCTTCACTTGCAGAATTTGTGGGCAATTTCTCTGCTACTGAGCATATTTTAGTGTGGCTCATTTTTCCAGTCCTTTGGGTGAATGCGATTGCTTTTAATGCTTATTTGGAGTCATTTTCTTTATCACTGGATCTTTCTGAAAATGTTATGTTTTACTTAAATTAGAATCTTTACTGTATTACGTCAAAACCCATTTCAAAGCTTAAACAGGCTCCTGACACTTCTTGAAACATTTTATATGACTTAATTTGGAGGGAAAGATACAATTGTGTAACTTGTTACAAGTTCATTGAGTTATTCAGTCTGATATAAGAACTCCTTACCTTCAGATTATTGTAAGCGAGGTCTGAATCACGGTCGGGGTTATTGTCATTTGTCGTTTCGATCACCTGAACAGACAACAAAAAAAAGAGCACAGCTGAGGGTGTTTGAAAGCAGAATTTCACGTGAACAATTACTCATGGCAATAATGTAACTTCAGAAGAAGATTGAGGGCTGTTTGCAGAAGGGATATACAAACCATAGATATAGAGAGATGTGCTTGAACCTCCATGAAGCCAAGCTGATGAAGGAGATAACATGGACAAAGAAAATACAAAACACATTTTCACTCTACGTGGCTTATGTTAGATGAGATAGAATACACAGTCGTCCTGGTGTCATTCCACGGCATTGCCTCACACACCCTTGCTGACCTCATCACTCTATACTCTCCATAACTCACTCTTCATTCGTTGTATCCCAACAAAATAGCTGTTCACTGCCCCCCCCCACTCCCCTCCAGTGCATTCTCTCTCTTTCACTTCTTCACATTACAATGCCTACCATCCACTGGAATGCACGACCACCTGCCATCAAACAAATTTGATCAGCAGAACTGTTCAAAACCAGACTGAAGCTCCACATGTTCACAGGTGAAAGGACACGCCCCTCCGCCCCCACTCTTGATCCCCCTTCAACACTAGATCAACATTGATATTATTGGTGGTGATTACCCTCAATTGCATATATCATAATTCTGTGAGGAGGGGAGTAATGGTGGTAAGAAGTCAGTCATTTTTCTAGCCTGGTACTGTTTAGCATTTCTGAAGTTGTGGCCAATCTACCATCGGCGGTATTTACCACTTACAGTGAGTGGTGCAAGCATTATCACCAGTATTTACCACTTGCAGTGGTGCAAGCATTATCACCACTGCTGGTCTGAGGTCACTCTTGTTTCACATTGGTTGAAGGGTACCCATGGCGTTCTTCAAGAGTGGACTGCATGGGATTAGTGTGTTCAGGCCTTGAACAAGTTAGACAATACAGTCCTGGACTCATTTAAGTATTTTTAAAGTGTTACCCAACAGCCCCACTTATGATATTGCAATAGTAATAGGCCAATAGGGCCACTAATCTAAGTTATCGTATTTGCTAGTTTAATTGTATTTCAAGGATAATAGAAGCACAAGTTCGACTTGAGCTTTTAAATATCAGGCTCTGTGAAATTGAATCCCACAGGTATGGTATATTTATTTACTGAACATTTGGCCTACACCCAAGACCGGAAGCAAGAAGACAGATCCAAGGCCTGTATTGACATTATTGGGTCTGCAACCTTTGGATCGCCAGATGTTTTGGACTACAACTCCCATCACCTCGAACCAGCATAGTCAATAGCAAGGTATCATGGATATTGTAGTTAAAAAAATCTGGAGAGCCATAGGTTGCAGGCCCCTGCAGCTAATAGATAATTGGTTATTATCCATGCCTGCGTGTCTAACGGGCAGATGGACCGAACCCTGTGTTTAGTCGATCTCGAGGTAACTCTTAATATCATGCATGTAAAAGTGATGTCTCAGAACATACGTTCAATGACTTATGCTACGAAATTTGCAAGACTTCATCCTTCCAAGACATTGTTAAGGTCTGCCTTTCTCTTTTCAAACATCAAAGATCAGTATCAAACTTGGTAATACCCCTACATTTTGGGTATCTAGTTTTCGACTAAAAAACATAAAAGTTGTAAAGTTGCAATATTGTTGTTTGTTAAGAAAACCATGATTCAAGAATTAGCTATTGAAAGCTGAGGGCACCAAAACCCACAGGTTTCCAACTGCTCGTCTTTGAAAGGAGAGTGGAAAATGAGCAAAAGCAACAGGTATTGATTAGGTGGTAAATTGTATAGAAGCAGGATTTAACCTTTTGTTTGAACGCCGTCTACTTAACAGTTGTTCGTAGTGGAAGAATGTTTTCGTCCATCCTCTGCCGCAAGACTTTACTATGGCAATAACTGCTGAGTCAGCAGCCCATTACCGCCTAAGGTAATGCCCCGGGGACTGAAGTTAGCGGTAATGGCAGCCAGCGAGACGGTTATTGCCATTAGTATTCCGGGGACTGCAGGCTCGGGATACTAGTTTTCTGGAGTTTGCACTCCCGGAATACTAACGCACTGACGAAACCTTTTCAAGCAGCATTTCTTTTGCCGTTTGAAAAGGGGTCGCTGCAGTATGCGTTAGTTCTAGGAACACTACAACGTGCATACTGCTTCATTAGTACAGAGCAACAGGGTGTCATTTTGGGCCATCTTGCTCCGTACTAATGAATGGGAGGAAAATAAACATAAAAAATGGCCACCTTGGAAAAGGGAGAAGGGACTATGTGTGGTCCTTTCTCCCTTTCCATGGTCGCCTGAAAAAAAAATCAAAGAGCGTGTACCCGGCGCGCGATGCACGCTAGTGCGTCCAGGGGTTACACTGTGGTATGGCTTGGAAACGAGCCAATCCACATTAAGTGTATCCCGTGGGTTTTCGCTGCACGGTACTAATGCCTGGAAACACTAATCCCATGGAGTCCACTCTTGAAGAACGCCATGGGTAGCCTTCAACCAATGTGAAGCATGAGTGGCCTCAGAGCAGCAGTGGTGATGATTTTTGGTAAATACCACCGGTGGTAGAATGGCCACAATTTCAGAAGGGCTAAATACTACCAGGCTTGAAAAATGACTTTGAAGATTTACTGAGAAGTTTCCAATCAATTAAAATCACTGATAACATTACAGCTATTAGTAACGTCTTACCACCATTACTCCCCTCCTCACAGAATTATTATATATGCAATTGATGGTAATCACCACCAATAATATCAATGTTGATCTAGTGTTGAAGGGGGATCAAGAGTGGGGGCGGAGGGGTGTGTCCTTTCACCTCTTAACATGTAGAGCTGAAGCCTGGTTTTGAACAGTTCCACTGATGAAATGCGTTTTATGGCAGGTGGTCGTGCATTCCACGGCCGGTGGTGATTGTAATGTGAAGAAGTGAAAGAGAGAGAAGGCACCGGCTGGGGGCTGGGGGGAGGTCAGTGAACAGCTATTTTGTTGGGATATAACGAATTGGAAAGTCAGTGATGGAAAGTATAGAGCGATGAGGTCAGCAAGGTTGTGGGAGGCAAGGCCGTGGAATTACATCAGGACGAGTAGTAGAACCTTAAAGAGGTGGCAGTTTTGTGCGGCACGGTATCCTGCGTGATGGTGGTGTGATGAGGTGGGAGATGACCAGAGGGTCAAAGCTGTGGTGCTCTTCCACCTTGCATTACTGTCTGATACCAAAAACACATGAATCATCAACAGAGCGGTCAGTGAACACTAAGCAAGTCATCTTTTTATGCGCCCAACACTCGGCCAACTTTAGCGCACTCTCTGCACGGATGAAAATCTAGACTGCAATATGGCCATGTTCTTAAAGGCCCCTCTTTTCTACAGAGTTTGTAAATGTGAAATAAAATGTACCATTCTGTCCTTATGTAAGCACTTTGGCATGAGTATGTATTCATTATAAAATAAATACAAAATACAATGATTATTTGATAACAGGACATGGATTGACCAGCCAATTAATGATGCAGCTACAAGCCATCTGCCTTTGCCCCTCTTCTCTCCTGCTGATCTGCTTTCTCTCTCGGCATCGTGCACCTGCCCACCCTCTGTCCTTCGGGCCCAGGTTCCTGCTCACCCTGCAACCCTCCTGCACTGCCTCTGGGCCACCCCTTGCACTGGGGCCTGTATCTGTACCATTACAGTCCCCCACCCACTCTTCTTCTGCACTTATCAGATACACCCGGACTAACATAGCACTTTGCCATTTGCCGGCTGCACTACCACTGTTTAGCGGCTTTATTTATTTATTTTACCTATTATTATTTATTCTGTTCTCTCCTCTGTTCCGCACTTTCCACTTCTCCCCCCTTCCATGCACTTTCCCCCTTTTACCTTCCCCATGCACTTGCGCGTTCTCAATGTCACTGGCCCTAGTAAGATCGCTGTTTTTGTTTCTCCCCTGTTGCTCTCCCTTTGCCTGGTCGCGCTCTGAAACGCTTGTGTACAAGCGCGATACAAATAAAATATCATATCATATCAAAGTGTCAAAAGCAACCCCAGAGCGGGTGCTACGTTTCCTTTAGTCGAACGCTTTTTATTAAATGAGCGGAGGATGGAGCCTGACCTGGGATTTCTTGTTGTCCTGCTCTTCTTTCTTGTCCAGCTGTGCTTGCAGCTTCTTGCGTTCCAGCTCCAGCTCTCGCACCCTCTTCTGCAGCTTCAGGAAGAGAGTCATGTCCATAGCCGCTGTCTCTAGACCAGCCTCCTGCGGATACACACAAGCAAAGATTGGTTCCACCAGGCAAACCCATCTGCGGGTACCTCGCAGCAAATACTGGTTCCTACCTTTATCATCATCATCAGCAGCAGCATTATTATTTGTATTATTATTATTATTATTATTATTATTGAGCATGGACCTAGCTGCAAGAAGCAACAGAGCGCTTTACAGAGGTATACAACAGAACAGATATACAGTGGCGGGTAGGGTACAGAGGAGCACAGAGAAGGGGTACAGCTGTCCCTGGTGGCGGGGAGAAGAGGGGTGGGCGGTGTCTAGCGAGTCAGGTGGCATGAGGGCGACGTGATGGCCTAGCTTTTGAGGAGCTATAGTCATCATCCCAGCTATAGTCCTATGATAATTATCATCATTGACCATTATGGCCATGAAGTTACAAACAAACACAAACATGACAAGATAATTGACTATTGTATGTGATAATAACTACATACACATCAGTTAAAGAAGGCAGTTTTATGACTTTAGTTAATCTGAAACAGAGCAAAAAGATTTGGTTTGGCTGTTTGTAATAACGCGCTTACAACCTGTAGGTAGCGAAACACAAATTCTGACAGCCAACGGGTAGGTGAGGGGGGAAGAGGTGAAGAAAAGAAGTCAATGTCATGCTACGGAGCTATCAATTAAATGACGTTTGCCAGAGATGTTCTCTTAACCTAACAGCTCACAGGTTAGCCTCATTAAGCCTACTGGAATCATGGCAGATATGACATGCAACAAATACGATTCCTACTGGGAGCATAGTACATCTCTCCACACATATGGGAGCACTTTAGCTAAAATATTTTGCAAATTGTAAGCGTGCTTCATCTTAAAATATGTAGATATTACAAATTTGAGATTGAATCAGAGGAAACAAGAGATATGGTCTGCGGAGTGTGTATGCAGGGTTTCGGATAGAGCTTTTAATAGATTAGAGGATCAGGCTTAGAGTCTACTACTCTTTAAGGTTTCTCTTAATTAGGCATTATTATTGATCAATTGTATGGTTTTTGTTAATTATTAGTGCTTGACCATACTATAACAAATGCACGGGTTTAGCAGCACCACCCATTTAGTGACCAGCAGGGAAAATTAAAGCTTGCCTTGGTTCTCACAGAAAAAACAGATCATGATTTTAATCTGAGTGTGCCCCTTTCCAAGAAGGGAGGAGATTTTAAGAGAGAAGTGGTGTTAATTCTCAGCAAAAGAAGCTATTGAAAAAGGAACTATTTGATTGAGCTAATATTGTAAAACAGCCTCTTTTTTAAAATTGTACAATGATCATTACTAATCATTAGACTTGTCATATTAAGCAAAGGACATCATGAAAACCTAGAAATAACCATCTACATTTTTTCTGGTAGAATGTTCATTACAAGATAAACAGTCAGGCACACTCCTATTGTAGACTTTAACATGCCCCTATGAGAAAATGTAGGTTGCAAATAGCACCAATGAGAGTTCCTGGCTTCTTTTCAGTAACATAAGAATTATCACAGATATTTATAGTTGACAAATAGACCTATGTTAAATGGGTTGCATGCTTCAACCACTAGGTATATAATGCAAACTGAGATTGGTGCTCATTTCGATTTTCTCAACACTCACCCTAACATTAAAGTGTTTTTAACCATTAAACATACATACTCATTCAGACTACCTCATGTCTTTGATGTGAGCATAGAATGACTGGAATCACTGCCACTTGGTTGTGGTCCAGGGCTGTCATGCTCCTTGGTTTTGGGGATAATGCTTCCTTTCCCCATAACTGAGAACGTTGTAGAATTTTAGAAAAGGGTGGGACGTTCAAGCCTAGGACAATGGTTGTTTGCCTTAAATGTATAACCTCTCCTTTCGTTAAATGTCTATTGTCTGCAATAAAATGTATGGTTTAAAAATCCAAGAACCTAAGCAAGCTTTTAGTACAAAATAACTATGCACAAGTTAAATAATAATTCTAGGGTTGAAATGTAAAGCTATGAATTCAATGGATGTGTGATATGTATTCAGATGTTATGTCAGTACATATCTGCAGTTTTCTCAAAAATGATTGCCGACTTTGTGGAAGACTGCGGGTTGAAAACGACTACCCTTCTAAATCGAAACATGCCAGCCTTAATCTTACTTACTGCTAATTTAGAGCATGGGAATCTATCTGAGCCCTATTAAAAAGTCATATTGACATCCAACCTTACTTGATAACTGGACCTACGGAATCCATCTGCGCTTTGCAAACTGGGCAAATTGGAGTCTACACTTACTGTGCTAACTTGGCATGCAAACATCCGTACCATTCAATCGTTGTGCCTACAAACATTTTGAAAATGCGAAAATGCTGGATCTTTTCCTCTGCATTTCACCACAGGTATATGTGGGGGGTGGGTTAAGGTAATATGTATTGTCTCCCGTGCATATACGTGTTGTGAAAGGAAAACGAAATGTTGACATTTTCGTATTCAATTATTGTTTTCGCAGTGATCACATAGATCAAACACATCTACCTTTACTGTTCTAAATGGACATGCTGGACCTTCCTCTTAGTGTGATAGTAACCAGAAGGGTGCCTGTACAATAGCACAGAGGTGAGAACAAGAGGTGAACCACTATTTGAGGATGTGAGATAAGAGGGACAAAGTCCAGGTACAAAAAAAATAGATAAGAAACAGGTGACTTACAAAGGCAATATTATCCTGTAGGTGGGGCATAGGGAGGGGCAAGTGTTTCAAACTAAAGAGAAGTGCTGTCCAAATATACGAAATTACATTGTTAAATTATTCTTTATTTATTTGTATACATGAGGAACAATGCTCTTTTATTCACAAAAGAACGGACAATAGATACATCGATTTAATGGGAAGCGATGAGCTTCTTACAATGGTGTGAGTTTGAGGGACATTCAGACCAGGTTGTGGAGGGGAGTAAATGGAACACTCACTGGGCTCATACATAAGTGGTTATACATAGATTAATGACAACAAACATTGGACATTTTTAAGTTTAGGTAGGTGGTACGGCCAGCTGTGTTTGGGATGTGACCATGATGGGTGAAGTAAGGGACAGAGGCAGGTTGGAGGCGAAGGAAACATATTAGCTAGCAGGCAGATAAGAGGTAGGTTGAGAGGGTAACTCAGAGGTGAGGAGGTAGGCCTTTAGTTTGGTTTTGAACAAATCCACGTGGGCTGTTTCTCGGATGTCCGGTGGAAGTTTTCTATGCAAGTGAAGAAAGACGAGAGAAACAGTAGAAGTGAGAGGAATCACAGGGATGGCGAGGAGCCACAAGGGTAGTCGAGGAGGCAGAGCGGAGATTACGAGAATGCTTGTAGAGTTGGATAGAAGAGGATAGATGCAGTGGTGCCTTACCATGGGTAGATGTGTGAACCAGGAGAAGAAAATTCAATCTGGCCCTGTTTTGCATACAGCCTGGTGACTGTACGAGGAAGTTGGTGTGGTAGCGAAGTTAATGATCTTGTCAAGAGGACAGAAAGCAAAGTTGGGGAGACCAAAGAGGATACTGGCACAGTAGTCCAGTTTAGAGAAGACAAGAGTGGTTAAGAGATGCTTGGCGGCATTGAAAGGAAGGAGGTGCCTGCGATTCATAATGTATATGGGTGTTGAGGTGAGCTGCTGTTCCAGTTTTGAAGATGAAAGTAGAGAAGATGTGAGAAGGTTTATAGATGATGCCGAGGTTTGTAGCTGAAGGAGAGTGGGGGAGAGTGTATGGTGAGAACTGGATAGGCAGAGATATGAGATAGCTTTTGGCAGGGAAGAAGAGCACCTCTGTTTTGGTGGAGTTTAACATCAGAGAGTGAAAAGCCATCCAATATTTAATGGTAGAGAGACAGTTGAACATTTTGATAGAGAGATCAGAGGAGAGTTCAGGAAAAGAGATGAAGATTTGGGTGTCGTCCTCAAAGGTTTGGTATGAGAACCTAAAGGAGAAGATGCAAGACAGAGTCTTGTGGAACACCAACAGTTAGAGGAGTGAGTTGAGAGGTGGTATTGCTCCAGGAAACAGAGAAGTGGTGAGGCGCAAGATTGTATTCAATCCAGGCAAGGGCTTGATCATGAATCACAAGTGGAAAAAGAGTATTAAGGCAATCAGAGTGATTGATAGTGTGAAAGGCAGTAGACGGGTCAAGGAGAATTAGGATAGTGGATAGGTTGGAGGCAATGAAGTTGAACACGTTCATGAGAGCAGTTTCTGTGGAGTTACGTTACAGAACACAACCCTTTCGAGCACTTTAGAGTAGTGCAGAGGAGAGACACAGGGCGAAAGTTAGTAGGTAGATTAGGGCCAGCCCCTAGCTTTTGTAGGAGAGGGGTGGCCGTGGCTGTTTTGAAAACAGAGGGAGCGCAAGCAGAGTCGAAGGCCAGGTTAAAGAGTTCAGCGAGATGAGAGGCCACTAAAAGGGCAATAGGCTTGACTAGCTGAGAAGCAAGAGGGTCTGATGGGGCAGAAGAGGGGTCAGCCTTCATCAGTAGAGATAGCACTTCGTCAGTATTAGTGTGACTCAAGTGGGAGCTAGAGGCAGAGGATGATGGTAGAGTAGATGGACTGTAAAATATAGGAGGAGGGAGTGTGGAGAAGGTCAGGAGAGTCTATTATCTTGGAAATGTTTGCAGAAAAGTATTTAGCTAGATCATTAGCTCTAAGGGTGGAGGTGATAGTCATAGACTTAGGGGGAGTGAGGAGTGAGTTTAGGATGCCTTCTAGCTGGTGAGGATAGTTGGAGGGCGAGTCAATGAGGGTTAGGTAGAATTCCCTTTTCGCTCTATCAAGAGTGGACTTGAGAGCATTCAGGACACACAGGTAGAGTTGCAGGTCCTCATGCGAGTGAGTATGCCTACATCTGCAAAGCAGTCGAAGCATGTCTGTTCAGAGAGAGCGTATGAATGGGGTGACCCATGGCTGAGGAAGCTGAGACTCAGGGGTGAGAGTAAGCAGTGGGAAGTGAGAGTAGAATGAGTCATATAGTAGGGATTGGAAGCTGGAGATGGGAGTGTTGGTGCAAGAGGAATCTGGTGTGAAGGAGGAGAGTAAGAACTGTAGGCCAGAGAGAAAGGGAGAAATGGCAGAAGGATTATATTCCCTTTTAGTAATAGGTGAAGCAAGTGGTGAGGAAAGGGCAGAGGGTGGCAAGGAGGTGGTTGTAGAAACAATTCAGTGATCAGATATGGATGGTTTCACAGTATTATTAGTGGCTGAGAGAGAGGTGGAGAGATCCAAATCGTTGCCCCCTATGTGGGTAGATAGGTTATGGATGGAGTGGAGAGCGTGGTCACTAAGAAAAGACTGAAGTTCAGATTTCTGAGAAGTGGTTGGGTAGGGAAGGTTGAAGTCACCTAAGAGAATGAGGTGATGTTTAGTGGAAAGTGAATCAAGGGGTTTCCCAAGATCATCAAAGAATGGTCCAGTGGGGCCAGGAGGGCAATAGACGGAGATGATGTGAACCAAGTGAGCCAGAGCGATAGTAGAACTGGTGAAATTCAAATGAAGTTGGAGAGGACGTGGCATTGGAGATTTGGAGGCACTGAGGTGGGAAGAGAGTAGGTGTCTGACACTGCCACCTCTGCCATTCAGTCAAGGAGAGTGAACAAAGGATAGTTTGGAGTCGTGTAGGGCCGCCAGACTGGCAGTGTAAGAGGTAGAAATCCAGGTTTCATTGATAGCAAGAGGTTCTAGGGGAGGAGAGCTGGCATGAAAGTTGTCAGTGATAAGGTTTTGCGCATACAGACTGGCATTCCAGAGTGCAATGTTCAGTTGATGAGGTAAGGAAGAGTAGAGAAGTTGAGTCTCAGAGGAAGAGAGGCGTGATGGATAGGTGTTAGTGGAGGTATGGTTCTCTCGTTGGCTTTGTTTGTTGGAAGGAGGTGGAAGAGAGATGGAGTAGTGGGGGTTTCGGGTTGTGAGTTTAATAATAGGGATAGGAAAGGGTGACGCTTTAGCATGATGGGAAAACGTGTAGGCAGAGGTGAGTAGGAGGAGCAGCAGGAGGAACAGGAGTCAATGTGTTATAGGGGAGTAGCACGGAGTGGAGAGACAGCACAGTAATTAGTAAGCTTGTGCTATTCACAGGTGGTGCAACAGGGAGAAAAGCAAAGGCTCATAGGTGAAGAGGCAAATAGGCTGGCCAAGGGCTGGTCTTAACATGGCCCCGTAGGATGTTGTGGGGTGAGGTGGGGTGAGGTAGGGAAAATGGAGGAAGAGGACAGTGGAAAGGAAGTGATGTTCAATCCGAGCTTTGAAGAAATCCACAGTCCGGCTGGCTTTAATTGTGATGTGCAGTGGATTCCAGTGGATATGGATGAGTAGAATAAAATAGTGGAAGTTAGAGGAGGCACAGTGGGTGCCTGGGACGGTGAGGATGAGTGCAGAAGAGGAGCAGAAGGAACAAGATGTTGAGTAGACAGTGATACAGTCAGCGAAGTACTGAAGAGCAAGGCCATTGATAGCTTTGTAGACTAGGATAAGCAACGTGAAAAGGGAGCTCTTTTGCATGGAGAGCAAACCAGCATGGTGTCAGTGGGTAGAAATGAAGGAGGATCTGGGTAGGTTGTAGAGAGGTCGGGTAGCGAACTTGAGGGCTTTGTCTAGATTGAGGAAGGAGTAAGGAGTAAGGTCAAAGAGTAGAGTACAGTTTTTATGCACAATACTGGAGATTTTAGTTTTTACAGAGTGGTGAGTAAGAAATTGAGGTTAATACGAGCAGGAGTGGTGGTGGCAGTGATGAATTATTGCAGACGGAAGGTCACCATTAAAGAAAACCACAAGGTTGCAAACTTTGGGCAAGGGGCCAAGAAGGTTAGGCAGGAAGCAAATAGAAGAGGGGAAGGGATGGGATGGACGCGTTGCAAGCTTTGAGAAAGATGACTTCTGTTTTTGAAGAGTACAAAATGAGGCAACAGAAAGACGGCTGGTAATCCGTTACAAGATTTCTGGGGTGAAGGAAAGAAAGGAGAAAAAGATGTGAGCATCATCAGCAAAGAGGTAAAAGTGAAAGGAAGAGAGAAGTCTTCCTAGGGCAGAGCTATAGATGGTGAAGAGCAGAGGTCCATGGACTGTTCCTTAGGTGGGGGGCGGAGTTTAAGGTTTTTGAGTCCCAGATTTTAAAGGAGCGATCTCCCATGTATGAGGCAATCCAGGTGATAACAGATTTTCAAAACCCAAGGTCCTGGAGAGTGAGGACGTGAGAGGAGAAGTTGACAGCATCGAAAGTGACAGTGAGGACCAAGAGGATGAGTGTTGACGAGGGTTTAGGGTGGTGAGCATCAGCGAGACAGTTAGAGACATTCACTAGTGCAGTTTCGGTGCACTGTTTACTATGGAAGCCAGATCAAAGTGGATCTCCAAGGCCATTATCCTGAATGTACTCAGTGATCCGGATGATGACCACCCGCTCAAGGATCTTTAAAAAATGGGGAAGAAAAACTGGGCAAAAGTTCATTGATACATTTGGGTCAGCAGAGGGTTTCTTAAAAAGGGGTAGGACAGTTGCAGATTTGAAGGTGGCAGGTAGTCCATTAGAGGCAGAGGTGTGACCCAGGCAAGAACGCCTGTATTGGCGTGTTTTAGGGGATACCAATGCTGCACACATTTCATGTCTTACCTCCACTAGCTGTATGGCGTCCTCGGTGTCCCCAATCTCAGAGGTAGAAACGGAAGGGTAATTGGAGTCCGATTCCAAGCTGCTTTGATTGGATGGGTTCCTCCTGTGGCCTGGAGTCTGCTGTAAATTAAACATCAATAACAAGTTATACAGCATGTACAAAGCCTAATAAATGAACAGTTATTTATCTTTGTTAAAGCTTAGAAGATATGAAACAGTCTTCTTCCATGAGGTGATGTTGCAAAGCTGTGCTTTGTTGTGTTTTTTTTTTTTTGCAACCCTACAGCAACAAGCATGAATGAACCTCTTCCCTGATACCAAAAACATTCACTCACATTACAAAATAGTGTTTCTATTAAAATATATGACATTTATAAATGTGGTTATTACTAAGAAAAATGGAATGTGTCCACAACACAGATGATAGGAAACAAAAGGTGGGAACACATGAATGTTCAACTGCATTGTGATGAAATGTGGGTGTCCCTGCAAAAAAGCTGCAGGCCGGAGACCTTAAGGTGTGACCAACATCTATAAAACTGCGAACCAAACCCTGGGGGGTTTGCCGGCATTTAATTACCACGTTGTCCATCTTCCTTGTCACTGTCTTTATACCTGAGAGAGTGACAATGAATATATCCCGCCTTGAGGCAGGCATCCAAACTGTACTTTCCTGTTTATTAATGTTCCTGCTCCTTCAGGAAGGAGAGTATAAGGTGCACCGCGGTCCTTCAATCGTCCTAGTTTGCTTGGCTTTAGCCGGCAGGTGCCTGGGGTGCAGATAGTGCTGCCCACTGTTGCCTATCTATTGGCTGATTTCTTTATATCCTTTTTTTGTGCTGTGACAAGGTCTGCTGCCTACCCTGGCAAGTGGATGCTGGGATCGCCTAGGGAGCTGGGCGCCATCACAAGCTGCATGATCCTGGGCCCTGGGGTGATGTGGGCAGGATTCCCTGGCTTGCCCAACCCTGTCGCGCTCAGGGGCGCAGCAGCTCACACTAGGGCACCGTCATAGGGATGGTAGAAGAGATGCCACAAGCAACAATACAGAGATAGCAGAAATACAGGTTGTCACTTTAAGGGGGATATATACTGGGAAAATATGCCTGGTTGATCATAAGTCCCCTTGTACAAATATTCTTGTAAGCAAATCTCCATAGGATCATAGGAGAAGTGTTCAATGAGGCGAGGGTTATTGGCAGCAGCAAGGAATGCGCGGTGAGAGGTACACCCGTTTTCTATGGGCACACTGTGTATGGAATCCAACATGGTGGACAACTCTCTTGTAGGCTCGATCCACCATGCTGGTGTGGGCTCGCCATACTGTGTTTTCATTTAAACAGACATGTCTTTTTTCTCAATCCACCAAACAACTGCCAGGAATAATAATTGTATCCAGGTGCACACAATCAAGATACGCCCTACTCACTGTGTCGGAAGAGAGGCCCATATAAGCCAGGTGGTCATAAGGCCATGTGTTGGTGCTTAGAGAAGGTGAGTGTTTGGAGATGGTTGGTGCCAGGAGATGCTGAGAGAAGGCAGGAGGCTGGAGTTTGGAGAAGGAGTAAGGAGAATGTGGCAAGAGAAGCTAAGGGGAAGGTGGAGAAAAGATTTGAGCGGGGAGGCGAGAGGAAGAGTAAGAACTGGTGGAGAAGGTGTGAGGAGAAGAAGTAAGAAAGAGGTGGAGAGAAGAATGGATGATGTGGTGAAAGGAAGAACTGAGTAGATGAGGAGAAGAACTGAGGAGAATGTGCAGTAGCGAGCTCAAGTGAATAGGGTGGAGAGAAGAAATTAGTGGGAGAAGAGAGCAAAGTAGGATGGTAGTAGTAGCTCAGAAAGAGCTGAAGAGTAGAACTGTGGTGCAGACGAGTTGAGGAGCAGGTGGAGTAAAATGTTATGGAGGAGATGGAGGGTCACGAGCATCCCAAGCCTATGTGGTGTGTGAGGAGGAGGGGAGGAGGAACAAGTATGTGGTAAAGTGTCAAAGAGGCGCGACTGGAGTTAATAGGCATTGCGGTCACAGAGCGGTCTTTCTAAATCAATCTTTTTTTTCTTTTTTTTAAAAGGGTCTTTTGACCTAATACCTAAGATTTAGTTGCCCATTCTATCCACAGTTGAGCTCTCTTTCTCCCTATGTACGTTCCTTAGATAAACCATCGTTGAACTTTATGTCTTTAGATGTGTCCTTTATATCAGTGACTTTGTGGCAGATGATGTCAGAATGGGGATTCCCGATGGCCAGCGCAGAAACATACCCAAAACATGTAGTAACTGCCATGAGAGTAGTGCGAACGAACCGGCCCAGCTATGCTTCGGTCTAGCGTTATCTCCGAATCTGCTGGATTTGACCTGTATAGCAGTGATGAGCTGGGTCTTGATTTGTGGGTATCGGTAATGGACAGAGATATTCAGGGAATAGTTATGGTCCTGCTCTGCAACAATGGGTCTGAAATATTTGCAGAGGAGGACCATGTAGCCCAGTTTATCTGTGAGGTGCACCTACCTACACAACTACAGAAGAATACTGATTGCCGACCAATGAGAGAGTGAAAAAGGATGTGGGTTATCCATGTTATAGAAAACAAGGGTTTTTCTGATGCAGGGTAAGGGCTAAGCGACACCATGGAACACACTCCAAAAATGCTGCCCCATGCCCAAATTTGCTAACGCCCGGGCTCCGATCTTTCATTTAGGTCAGTCTTTGAGCAGGTGATCTCCACAGTAGGAGGCAAGGATAAAACCAATCCATGCTTTTGGTACATTCTGCTGCGACTGCCGCCCATGCCGGGCGCCGCAGCTTCTGGGGTTGTTTCTTTGCTTTCGAACACAAGAGGCACCGGCAGAGTTACCCGCAAGTGTTCCTGGGGTCTGGGTCACATCGTGCCTATGTCACGACGTGGCCTTCAAGGCTCGAGTCACGTGACCGCTTTCCTGGCCTGCAGCGTCTCGGTTCGCTGGCAACCACTGCTGCCGGTGACTCAGGTACTATTTAAGGCTGCCTGTCCCTCAATTCAGTGCTTCTTATCGTTCTCATGGTCAGGTCTGCACCTGTGCCTCTCCATGGTGTTTGGGATCTTTCTCCTTACTCTCTTATCAGCCAACCTTGTCCCAATTCGGCTTCCTATAATCTAGCAAACTCTTTCTTCCTGCCCTATTTGCTTCGTCCCTATTTGTTTCTTCCAGTCTCCCTTTCCTCCTGCTTGGGTCTCGTTCCTTTTTCTTTTCAGTGCCTTTCTTGTCTGTCAGTGTATGGCTCTTCTGTCAGACCATCGTCATCAACAGCACTTCCCAGTCCAGCGGGACCCCTGTGGTTCTGCTGCCTTTGCACAATGTTCATTCCGGGAAGCGGCTCAGCCGATGGTGTGGGGAAACCGGTCCCTGACCCTGCCCTGGTTAACATCAGCTTGGGACAGAAGCGGGCTGGGTCTCCTGCCTCATAGACCCCGGTTCATCCTGGATGACTTGCGACCCGGTGCCTCCAAGAAGAAACGGAAAGGATCATCACAGCCAGGACATTGTAAACAATGCCCCAGTGATCAAGCCCTTAACAGTTTTATAGAACGAAAACGACTCTTGTATAGAGTTGAAAATAAAAGGGGAAATGGAAAATCAGTTACTAATTACTAGTACCACCCCCATTTAGAAAGGCTGTTCTCGATCTGGCGAGATGTTTTAGTTGGCGAGACTCCAAGGGGTTACGAAAACCCAAGATCATATCATCAGTATTTTTGTTTTGGCCCAGCATATATACAAATAAATACTGTGGTCCTTGTGAAATGTACATTGAGGCCGTTACAAATGGGGAAAGAGTGCTATATAAATACCCAAATACAATACACTACAACACAAATGTACCAAAAGACCTCTCAGGGGACTGTGGAAGAATTCTGCTATAACCACTAGCAATTATGGCTGTACCCATCTCGAGGCTGGTGATGGACATCGTGGGAGAGCCAGAAATATCTATATCATAGTGGAAGTGGATTATTGCTACCCAATATGCAGAGGAATTTTACCATAAAACCAGCACTACTAAATAGATGATTAAACATTTGGTCTCTTATATCTCTAGGGTAGGGCTTCCTAATGAAATATTGTGGCATGTTTATGGCAATATTCCTGGCTTAATGTATTAATTTTCTCCTTGTACAGGCCCTTAAAACCTCCATATGTTGACCCCAAATAAATGGAGCAACTCTGTCCGACTAGGAAAGTCTCCTGGAACAACTGGTCAATACAAACGCCAGGCACTGGGGTGAGCTGTTTCCTTGGGTCTTGTTCCCAGTGAAGAAGACCACCCCCAGCGTCCACTCGATTTTCTCCCTTTCAGCTGGGATGTGGGGTATATGGAATAGTACCTTGGGATGTTCTGCAAATACTCAAAACAGGTTGAGGAGGCTGGGAAGACACCTGCCAGCACACACTCGGTATGTCCGTACCCCCAGGGATAGACTCCGATTGTTGATAGAAAGTCAAACCTAAAGGCTAGTCATGGAAACCAGAAGAGCCTCCATGATAGACAGACACGCTTGAGAAGGCTGCATGTTGGAGATCACATGTTGGTACGCCTTCCTACATCAGAAAACAAACGCCTGGTCAAGTGTCATGGACCATAAAGAATTGCAGAAGTAGCAGGATAGCAGGTGGAAAACTGTCCAGGTCTCCCACCTCATTAGACATACAGTTACCATTAGTATATGCCTAGAGTGAATTTAGTCCATCTGCTGCAGTTTATGCCAGTCCAGGAGATCCACATTCTATTCCATTGTTGGGCCACACTAGGCATTATGTCTCTCCTATGTATCTTTGAGCCTTGTACTTGGACGAATTGTGCTTGTACTGCCGTCTCTACGCTCAAGAAGTCACTTTAATTTATTTTTGTATGCTCCATTTGCAATGAGGGCACTTACCATCAGTTTACAGTGGGATATGGCGTTTTTTTTGCCATTTACCTTTGAATTACTTGACTTTGCAATCAGGTCACCCTTGTTTTGCTGCACCATGGCGGCACTGAGTACATGGCCTCTCTTTATCCGGGGAGGTTGTACCTGCATGCTAATCCCGCTTGCGTACTCATTGAACGGCACTTTGTCTCTTTTTTTTAACACGGGCCTGCCTTGAAACTCTCACGCACACGCAACACGTCATTACGTGTTCATTGGGGCCACGTGATGTGTCCCCTCCCACGTGATTCATGTCCAGAGTAGAGACGTATTTAGTGGGCTGCCGACATACGGACTATGCAGCTTGAACACTGCGTTCTGCAGCTGGGCTGTTTCCATTAACTTCAGCTGCCCACGCCACTCCTGATGCGATTTCTAAGTAAGTACGTGTGCATTTCAACTGCTGTTTTCGATGTGCACACACTTTGCCCTCAGCCGTATCCTTACGTTCGCACGTGTACATAGTTCTAGCTGCAGCTGAGTTGTACAAAGATTTTTGTCCCACTCAGCTCGCAGAACCATAGGTCCTCCTTGTTTATGCACCTAGGTCTGTTTCTTTCCTGCTTGATTTGCGCCAGCAGCCAGCTAATTTCTACTTTTTAATCAGTTTCATCTCCAGGCACACGGCATTTTAGCAGTGTGATTGTTAGCCCTGGCTCGTATGTGGTACTGCGACCCACCAGGCTGGCACACAGCTACATGTCATCACGCTTTAATTAGTTTGCAACAAGGCTTATTGCCTCTCGTGGCAGGAGTGCTCCTGCACTTTTTAACTTTGCATGGCTTTATTGGTGTGTTCTTAGCCCTACTTTGACGAATGTGTTCTAGGCTAACATCATTCTTTGCTTGACAGTACATCAGGCGTACTTCCGCTGACACGACTCTTTCCGCTGCATTATCATCCAGGAGGCTACCCCATCATATTTATTATTGGAGGGGGCCACCAAGAGCAGCGTTACGCTAATTACAGGTAACAATTGGCCGCTTTCATTAGGTTCTGTTGGCTAATGCAGTTATCCCTCTGGGTTTATGTGTGTTCCAATTGTTTTTCCACCCTTGACTAGTCACAGTTCCATTGGCGGTATGACCCCAGCATACGACCCTTCTTTTCCATCCTGCATGCTAATGGCTACTTATACAAGGTTTGTTTAACTTATCACATTACAGCATGCTTCTTCTCTTGTCATTCATTTGGTCATGGCATTTTTTCTGCTGTTTGAGGGCTTTTTTGGTGGTCTATGACTGTTTTATCTTGACCCTCCGTCCTACATGGTCCTCCCAATTTCTGTTATTATTTTTTACACTCTCGGGGTCGGTTGCCTCGCCTCTGGCTTTTCAAATAAAACTCTGCCACTGGGGTCGTTCTTATTTAGGTATACTTCCCCAGCACAAATGTTTAGTTTTATTGGTCTGTTACAGGTGGCACATGGTGGTTGTACACAATCTATTGTTGAGTTCAGTTTATGAGATGGGACACTGCTGCATATTTATGCAGTAATGCTCTTCTCTTGCAGCCTCTCGCCTTGTATCTCCTGATGAAGACGTTGTCCATTATACACTCTACGTCGAAACCGGTTGAGCTTACTCTTTAGGGATGTGATCTACATAACATTCTTTTTCTCAGATCCACCCTTGTGATAGATTGTTTTTAATGAGTTCTATTGCTGTATGTCAAATACATTTTAAACATTAAAATAATTAAACGGGATGTGATGAATGTTTGTCCCACTCCCAATTGGCAATCAATGTTAATCAATTTAGTCATTTTTAGCCATTGTTGGTTGGTTGAATGTCACTATGTATGATGTATGGTTTGGATGCTGCACTATGAATGTCTGTTGAGATGGATTAATTTTAGCCAAGTATTTTGTTCACCCATGTTTTCGTGTTATGTGATTAATTGATGTTCATCAAAGTAATATGTCATTAATTGACTTTTTCGAATTTTTTGTATCATGGTAAATAAAAACATTTTGATACTTTTGTAAGCAACACAGTTTTGCTCTCTGGACATTTCTTCAGTTTCTCGCAGGTCTCCCACATCAACTGCTTAAATGCTTGGAAGAATCAGGATGAACCTGAAGTGATTACAAATGCACTAGGTCATTGCACCCGCCGATAGAGAAACCTGCAATGTTACAGAAGACGGTACAAGCAGGCATGAAATCAGGTGGGGGAGTGGGGTGAATATCTAAACCACTTCCGGAGGGCCTGCAAGACATGGCTATTACCCCCAGCAGCCCGAGGAACCCTGCCCTCATGAGTTAGTCAACCACTTCAGGTAGGCCAGGTCAGCAATGACCTTTCATTTAATTACCAAAGAACGGGAAGAATAATCTAATAATCTTCAGCAGACCGCAGGAGAGAGTCCACGCCACATCTACGAAGCCAAGAAGCCATTCAGCGCACACCGGTATGTAACACACGCCATGCTTATGTAAGCTAGCCGATGGCAAGGCCACACATCTGCACACATCTGCATTCATGCACCATTCCCACTGACACATCGCACAACGCCTCTGCCATTAGAATGCAGCTATCCCCCACATGACAAAAATGTGGCCTAGCTTGACACATAATAGGCCTCATTATGAGTATGCTGGTCCGGAATTAACATGCCAGTAATTACGTTTACAGGCATGCTTCCGACCAGCATTCTCCAAGTTTGTGGCTGGGGATCCTGACTTGGCAGGGGGTAAGTCAGACACCCCACTGGCAGAAAACAGCTGGTATTATAATACCGGCAATTCCCCTCATAGAGTCCTGTGGGACTCCATGGAATGGGGAATTCCCACACTTCCCGCCACTTGCAACCTGATGGTAATCCCGGCAGACCAAGAGGCCGGATTTACCGGCGGGATACCACCAAACTTAAAATGAGGCTGAATGAGTCTATTACTCTTGCCTACACTCTTGGCAAGTTCAAAGCACCCATCCACTTGCAGTATGATATGGGTAGCTAGTGGGTACCTGGTCACCCCTACCCAACTTCTCATTGGCTAAAATGCACACACGCATTCTAAACTCCTCTGATCAATTTTCCCAAACCTTGAACTATATTCCCCCCGAGGGCGTTAACCTACAGTGCCATACCAATGGGATAAAGGCACTATAAAAATGACAAATTACATTACATTACCTTACTTCCAAAATATTTTCGGCGGAAAATCCTTGCAAAGCAATCAGTGTTTGACTTTAATGACTGCCTGAGGTGAGATGGATAGCAGTGCAAGAAGAGGTCTAGAAATGTTTGGAGCTGGTTATCATCGAACCTTCAATAGGTCATGATTGTGCCTAACGACCTCACCGAGCGTATACTAGAGCAAATCTTGAGGCAATTGTTATTTACAGTATGCCATAGGAAGACCACAAGCGACACCTCTACTTGGTGACCTAAGCCTACGGGAGGCGGGCCTAAGATAGTCCAGAGAAGTGCCATCTTTCTCTAATCCCTCTGAAATATTTGGGCTATAAAGTGATAAGAGGCACTGCATAGCCACTGGAAGCCATTGTTTAAGTCATGCCTAAAATCTCTGAACCAATGACAAGAATGACCTGCAGGCCTTCCTCGGACTGGTAGTCTACTACAGACGCTTCATCACAAACTTCTCAACCCTCGCAGGACCCCGGACAGACCCGTTTAAGGATTCCAAATTCAACAGGATGAGCTGGATCGAGAGTGTGGATGAGGCTTTCAGAGAGTTTAATCACTCCCTAGGTCATCAAGCCCAGCTCAGATTTCAAGGATCCTTCTATTCTGAAAATGAATGTCACTCGAGTGGGTCTGGGCACCATCTAATCCTAAGTGTCCCAAGGGATAGAACAGCTAATTAGCTTTAGAAAGCCTTTTTCACGGGAAAGAAATGATCCCCCCCAAAAAAAACTGGAACGTCTGGCCTTCAAGTGAGCCATAGAACCCCTCAAGTATTATATGACTGGCAGAAAATGTCAACTATCAGCACCTACTTATCTGGCTTTGAAAGACCAAATGCACCAGTCTCAGGGTGATGAGGGGGTTTCTATGCATCCTGCAACAGTCCATAGGTAGGAATGGCTGCTAAACAATGTCAATTACCTGGGCTGCTCCCCCTGATTCTCCTGTGATGGGGGTGATATAGGACTAAGACCCCCTACCTAAAGTGCCAAGTGGATGGTGGGGTCATCAAGGTGACTTGGTGCTGCCACCGGCTGCATTATGCTAGACCCGGGGTTGTGTTGCGAGGGTCCCCCAGCTACCCAAATCATACCACACACAGGGGGCAACAGCTAGCCACATTGCACCCCCAGAAGGACCACGGAAGTGGTGCCACTAATAGCAATATGGCAATGCCAGACATACAGGCGGCCCCATTACTGCGTGCATTCACCTAAATAATAGGCCTGGTAGACTAGAGCATAGTTCCAATACATAGTAAAGCAAGCACTGTCCCCCTGCATCATCGGAAAGCCTTGCAGGGATGAACTGGGAACCAACTGTAACCCTGGAAATACATGTCAATGCAACAAAGCCTAACCCATCTAGATTGGGGCGGAGAGTTTCTCCCACAAGACAATTTGGAAAAACGGGTCCAAATAGTGAATTGCAAACTTTAGAACTCATTTTACTTCAAAGCAATGGGTAGGAATAGCAGAGATGGAAAAAGGGGCGAGGTGCTAGCGAGAGGGTAAGTAGAGCAAACAAACAGGGCCCAAACACAGAGGAGGTCCTTAGTGCAGAGGCCCACCGGGAACCTCCAGAGTTTGCTGTAGGTCAGTCCACCCCTGATGGCTGAGCTTCTTGCAGGAGAAGCGTTACGCAAGGTGAGCTTTGCAGGCACCAGCAAGGGACGTGGCACGAGGAACATGAATGCCCATGCATGTGCGCGCCACATGTGCAATTCAGAATGACCGATATACTCCTCGTAGGCTCGGTCCTCAGACCTGCGGTGGCTTGTGGTCCTGCTGTTTCAATTAAACAGGCAAATCTCTTTGCCACAATCCACCAGTCACCTGCCAGGGACAATTGGGGTGACCAGTTGCACACAATAACGCTACATCGGACTGAGGGGGTGGGAGCAGATACCCATATACGCTGAGTGTCCAAAGGGCAGGTGGGGGTGTTTGGAGATGGAAAGTGCTCAGAGCGGTTGGCGGCAGGAGAGTGGAGAGGCTGAGGGAAAGCTGTGTTGGGTGAAGTGAAGGAGAAAGTAGAAAAGGAAGAGAACGAGAGAGAAGGAGGCTAAAGGGAGAGGTACGGGGGAGGAGGAGGATGCAGGGAGAGGAATGCAGAAGGTCAGAGAGAAACTGAGAAAGTAATGGAGCGGAGAGCTAAAGAGGGAATGGAGAGACCAACTGAGAAGGAGAGGAGAACTAAGAGTAAGGAGGAGAAAAGAAGAGTTAAGGAGGAGTTGGAGAGAGACATTGAGGCGAGAGCGGGAAACATGCTCCCCAGGGTTTCCGGGTGTGTGAGCAGGAGGGGAGGAGATACACTCATGTGGCAAAGCATTGAGGAGGCTTGACAGGATTTTACAGACAGTGGATTCTGCAGGTACTAAAGTAAGGGTAGGATCAGCTGGGGTTCAGAACTCTCCACTTGGGTCTGAGGTCCTGAGTGAGCTGGGTATCATGAGATAGCATGGTCTTTTCTCTGTAAGGCTAATGATTCTTAAATATCTACTGTGTTGCTTGAAACATCCTCATTCATAAGGACAGTGACGAGATAGAGTAGGACCTGGTGTAATGAAGATTACTTCTAAGTGATCAGGGCATTGCATTTTACTTGCCCTCCGGCATGGCACAAGAATTGATTCGCTGTTTTTTCAGCAGCTGGTGGGAATCCCTGCTGGGCTATTCTGTTACGCTCCACGCACCTCTTTAAGCTCAGACGCACTCAAGGGAGCTGGGTAACACTACAGCGGAATCTTTACATAAGTGTCTGTCCATTGCCTTTTCCTCCCGTGGAACCGGCATTGTGGTGAGAGTGAACAGTGGAATTGGAAAGGGGATAGAGGCAAAATGGTCCAGCCATGGGACGAGAAAGACATCGAAGGGAGTAAGTGTGGAGAGGGAGGCGTGGGAGGGAGGAACGGGGACAAAATGGGGGACTGGCTAGCAAGGAGTGAGCAGGGGCAACAGGGAGAAGGTGTGCCAATGTTGGAATCCTGCAAGGACACAGGAGCCAAGGCTACATTGGCAAATAGTTCCCAGAAGCCATGGATCCTTCTTCTTTAGCTTTTCGGGATTTCAATACTCTTTCCCAGTTGCTAATTCCACATAGTCTATTGAATTGTCTTTTACAGATATTCTTCCTTTGTTGAGTGATTTCCTTGTTTCAGAGTGGAACACACTACAGTGTTTCTTATATCTATCAGGTTCCTTTGCTATGTGGTTTTGCACTTGGTTCGTAGTAGGGTAGTGTAATTTATACGAATACTACTTTGTCTCTTGGAAGTCTGCCATGTAGAAAGCATTGTATATTAGTGTTATTTTTTGTTACTGTTAAAAGTGCAATCAGCAGTGGGTGTACAGATCATTTGGGGTGGTGATATGAACTATATTTTGGACCCCGCCGTGGACAGGACCGGCTCTGCCCGCAGACCCTTAGCGAGCGCAGCGCGCAGGCTCTTGTCACACTGCAAGTCACTTGACATCCTGGACAGTTGGAGAGCTCTTCATCCGCTAACGCGGGAATACACATATTATTCATCGGTGCACGACAGCTCTTCTAGAATTGACCTGATCCTATTGTCGGGCCAACTGATTGGCGGGGTTTCAGATATTCGTATACTTGCACGTACTCTGTCTGATCATTCACCGGTCCTACTGACTGTCAATATGGGTATTCTAGCTCCCACCATTAATACTTGCCGCTTTAAATCGGCCGCCCTGCAGGACATTGTCTTCAGGGCTGACATTCTGTCAGATATCCAGTCCTACTTTGAATTCAACTCACCACAGGACACCACCCGGGGGATCCTTTGGGACGCCTTCAAGGTTTTCATTAGGGGGGCAGCCATTTCTAGGGAGTCCGGGGTCCTCAAGTCCATAAGGGCCTCCCTGTCACGCTCCGAAGCCAAACTGCGAGATCTTGAGCGGGCCCACCCTGCCTCTGTTGACCCTGTCATCCTTTCCCAGATAAGTGAGGAACTCAAGTTTTTCAACGAGCAGGCCATCAGGGAGGTGCAGTACTTTAGCCAACCTCAGGCGGCGCGGAAATACGGTGAGGGGGACAGACCTGGCAAAACACCGGCCGCCTTGGCCAGGGGGGAGTGGGGCCTAGCCCAAATCACTTGCGTCAAAGATAACAACGGGTTGACCCAGTGGTCTGACCAGCACATTTTGGAGATCTTTACAGACTTTTACTCTGAACTGTACTCGCAACCCCCCGAACATGGCGAATCCCAGATGTGTGAGCTTCTCGCCCAGATCCCCACCACTATCGTCTCCCATGCTACAAGGGAACAGTTGGACTCCCCCTTTACCCTGAATGAAATAGTAGAGGCCATCTCCAGCCTCCCGAAGGGGAAAGCACCGGGCCCCGACGGGCTTACGGCTGAATTCTTTCAGGAGCATGTAGCCATACTGGGCCCTGAACTGCTCGAGGTTTGGAACGAATCCCTGCGCCTGGGCTCTCTTCCCCCATCTCTACGCGAGGCTGTCATCACGGTTCTCCTTAAGCCTGGCAAGCCGCCTGATGAATGTGGTTCATATCGCCCCCTCTCACTTATGAACCTGGATACGAAGATCTTCGCCAGGGTGATTGCCAATCGCTTTCTCCCGGTTATGCCTTACATGGTACATGAGGACCAATCCGGTTTTGTCCCTGGCAGATCCACATCACACAATATTCGACGGCTTCTCAACGTGATGGCCCGCATTGACCAGAATGTGAGTGCGGTGGCGGTTACCTTGGATGCCCAGAAGGCTTTTGACATGGTTTCCTGGAAATACATGTGGCTGGTCCTGGAGACCATGGGCATTGGTCCTGGGATGATCTCGTACATCAGATTATTATACACCTCCCCGGTTGCCAGAGTTCGCGTTAATTCTCAAACTTCTGCTCTGTTTCCTCTCTTTCGGGGCACCCGTCAGGGCTGCCCATTCTCCCCAATTCTGTTTGCTCTTGCCATTGAGCCTATGGCAGACTTCATCAGGGAACGGCACATGCGCAGAGGGATACGTCTTCAGGGCACCCCCGAAATTGTCTCCCTGTACGCTGACGACGTCCTGCTGTTCGTCAGGGACCCAGATTCCCACCTTGACCCTCTCCTCCGGGACATCACTCGCATCGGGACATTCTCAGGCTTCACTATAAATTACACCAAGTCCGAACTTTTCCCCCTCACGCACTCCACACATCAGCCGGCCACTGAGTTCCCGCTCCGGTGGTCTCCCAACGGGATCAAATATCTGGGGGTTCATATGTCCTTGACTAGGGAGGCTCTTTTGACTGACAACTATGTGGCAGTGGCGGCACTGGCCGAAGCCAAACTGGAGCGCTGGCGCTCTCTTCCCTTATCACTAGCCGGGCGGCTGTCACTGGTCAAGATGATACTGCTCCCTAAGTTTTTGTACACGTTTACTAATGTTCCCATCTGGCCTGGAAGGAGGTACTTCACTGATCTACACAAGCTGTGTGCTCAGTTCTTGTGGCACTCTGGCGCTGTGCGGAAAAAGTGGGGCGCTCTGACTCTTCCCTACGACAGGGGCGGGTTCACGGCCCCTGACTTGATGAGCTATTGGACCGCAGCGCAGGCACAATTTGCCACGTATTGGTACCCTGGTCCTCCTTCTCGCCCGCATGTCAAGCTTGAAACCCTTGCTGCCTCCGGTGCTAATATTATGTCCCTACTCTTACATCGGAGATATGAGCCTGACTCTCCCATAGACCCTGTCCAGGCCACCTTACTGGCCTGGAGGCGGATATTCGCTGCAGGCTCCGAAGCTCACCCTTACTACAAATGGCTCCCCGCATGGCAGGTCCCCGGATTGGAACCCACGAATGACACAGCCCTGGCACGGCACTTGCGGGATCTGGGTTATCTGGCCCTTACTGACTTCTACCCGGATGGGGTATTCATAACGCCACAGACGTGGAAGCCAGCCCACTCGGGCTCACCACTTGAGCTACTACAGTATTATCGACTCCGTGCAGCGTTCCGGGCGGCTTGGCCCATGTTCCCCAGCGAACCCCCAGACCACCCGCCAACTCCGGGGGGGCGCGTGGAGTGGTCTCATCATTGTACAAACTCCTGCTCACCGCTTCAGCACCACCGCCCTCCAAGGCGAGAGAGGACTGGGCCTCTGAACTGGGGGTTGTCATTTCAGAACAATTGTGGGGTAAAATGTGCTCCCACACCAGTAGGGTCTCCCTTAATTTTCGACATCGCACTATACAGTACAAATTGCTGAATAGGCTATACTTTACCCCACGCAGACTTTCCAAATTCGCCCACTCCGACACGCGACTTTGCCCCCGTTGCGGGGCGGAGGATGCAGGTCATCTCCACATGTTCTGGGATTGCCCTAACCTGGCCCCATTCTGGGACGAGATTATTAAGACCATGTCCGGTCTCTGCGATGCAGTGCTCGAGCCTGATCCGTTGGGGGTGTTGTTTGGTCTATGGGTTGATAAGGGCGCCAGAGGGGAGGCCAAACTGCTAAACGTATGTTGCGCAATTGCTAAAAAATGTATCCTTCAAAACTGGAACTGTTCGGCCCCTCCTACCTTCCAGAAATGGCTAAATCTAGTGACCTGGTCCCGTAACTGTGAGGAGGACTACATCACTACCCTTCCAGGCCGGTCCCGGGCCAAAAACATTTGGACTGCCTTCAACAGCTACCTTAACGGCCTCGACGCTGCCCCTTTGGCGGACAGCTCGCCCTAGGCCCCACTTCTGTATATTGTGCTCCCTAATACGTTACTCAGCCGATCTCTGTCTGACAATGTATATTGTTGTTTGTGAACATTCCTGTGCAATGTACCTTGTTATGCTTGAAGACTATACTCTCGACCTGTTGTGTGTGTATGTCAACTACCACTGCCAGCAAAAAATAAAAGTTTAAAAAAAAAAAAAAGTGCAATCAGCTAGAAGTAATTCTGTTCAGTGTACACTATAAACTGGCCTGTGCCAGGTTGTTTAGCATACAGTGTTAATAATAATGACAGCAACCACTTTTTATAGAGAGTACGCTAGAGGCTGAGTTGTCGGGTTGCTCCCTCGTGGCAACCCTGCTTGCAAGCCATGGTTCTTTCACAGTACCGTCAACTGTCTGGGGAGGATAGCTCAGCTGCAACGTGCTCGCGTTGGAAGCAAAACGACACAGAGCAACACAGGTTCGATCCCTGGGTCCGTGCTTAGAAACCTCTGGGTATTAAGCGCGTTATAAATAACCAATTACAATACACAATAGATTGTAATGTTTCTGCATCCCTACCTGGGGTTAAACAACAAAATGAATGCAAATCCTTTCTAATGAATATATTTGAATATATTCTTGTCCAACTGATGTATGAGGCGTCTTTTGAATTTGTGATCAGGAGGCCTGGGTTCCAATGCTGGATGTTTCGCATCACTAAATTTGTGTGAGGTGGGACAGAGGCCTTTTCTAGTTGGTGCCTCGGCCCATTTAACTGGCAAAATTGGGTTTGCATAAGTGACCATTATAAGAAATGCTACATAAAAACAAAACTGCCATCATGCTCTGTCTGGAGCCTTTTGTTGTGGTTGCCTCCATGCTAACCTGTAGACTGAATAATGAGGTGCAAGATTAGCAAATCAAACACTGGGGGGACTGAAAGTACCCCGACAAGTGTTCCATAATCTGAGCAGGCTAAAAGGCTGGGGTTTATGACATCCTGCGCCATTTGACCACTGGGGGAGGGCTTTAACAGGTCTTATTGGCCCAACATGTATGGGTTTGAAGCTGAGGGGCTGAGGGGTTAAAGCAAATATAAGGGGTTATAAACAACTGTTAGAGCCCCCCACCCCCATGCCTGTAATGCCATCATAATACACCGTCACATACGCCATCATAATATAGAAAAAACACCAAAAACGGTTGAAAAGACAAACGGTTGGAAGAGTTGCGTGGACCTTGGAATGGACATTGTCAAGATATCATGTCTGGAGATGCTTAGCATCGGCGCAGAAGCTTGGGAGAGAAGAAGCAGCGTTGATTGGTCAATAAGGCTTGCGTTCTGATCGCCCTGAGTGGTTGTCACTGATCTCCCTGCTGCTAATGAATCTTATCATGAAATTCTGCAAGTAATGCCATGATCCTGACGAAGCTCTGCTCGCACGTGCGCGAGACGCGCTACCCCTGGTTTGATACGCGCAGGCGCTACGCAGAGATAGGGATGATAGGAAGAGCCGTACAGGGGTGGGCTGGCCTGGCCTACAGGGATCTCTGGAGTTTTCCTGGCGGGCCTCTCTTGTGTCGATACCCTAGCTTTCTGGTCCTCTTACCCGCTCTCCCAAGTACCCTGCCTTCTCCCATCACTCCTCATCCCCGGCATTCCTGGGTTGCGTTTAACTACTTGTTTGCACACATTTTCCCCCCCGCAATCCTTACTTAGAGGAGTTGGGTCTGCCTGCGCAGTGTACAACGGGCTACTTTGAAAAACATTTCCAGTGACACCCATGGGCCCCAGTCCATCCCTGAAGCCATAAACGAATGTGTTTTGTACTTGAACTTTTCCCACTGTTCTGACGAAAAAGCAGGGTTTAATTGAAAATGATCAGGATTGAAGTTATGATTTTTGCAGTAGTGTTCGGACTGCCACCCCCGCTTTGGAATGTAGTTTTGTACTGATTTATTTTGATTGGACCCCGCCTCTCCCATCATAGTCCGTGGTCCATTTGTCAGGAATTAGTGGCCTAGCACTTGTAGACTCGCGTAAACCTTTAGGAACACGCTTCTACCGTGTCAACCTCGGGATTTCGTGATTTTCTGGATGGGCGTGGGGGATTATCTTGAGGGTGTGTTATGATTGCAACAGCTGCACAGAAATCTGTGCAGCCACCTTTCTGATGCAGCCCTTCTGCACTGCGTATTGTCAGTAACGAAGCGCCAAGAAGCAAACAAGTTATACGCCGAGGCGCTCTGCAAGTGCACCCAAACATGGGCTTCTTACTCGGGCGCTTACTGGTGCCCGCGGAGAGAAGAGTCTCGGTAGAGCTCAGAAAGGAGAGTGGAGGCGGGGTTCTGTTCTCGACACCCGGTACTAGCCATGATCGAATAATTCGTGTACCTCTGTTCTACTCAATATATCGCCTCACGTTACTGAGCAACATATTTCGAAGAAGCAATACTGCCCTCTTGTGGCCAGTAAAATCTGGTGGGCTGCACTTCTAGGTTTTGTCTTCCAGTCATGACAATATATTTCTCTTATAATAACCATAAGCACAAGTCGCAACGTCAATCAGAATGCCTGGAATGCGGTCAAGCATTTTAGTTATTGGACTCATTAAACAAATACATTCGGACTGTAAAATCGGACCTACAGCCAACACGGCCAACAATACTTTGCATTTGACCACAACCTGCTAACAGACGGCCCGACACTGAGAGGTTTAACTATCATTTAGGACAGGAGTCTGCAACCTTGGCCTGTCCAGGTGCGCTGGACTACAACTCCCATCAGCCCCTAGCAAGCAAAGTCAATAGTTTGAGATCATGAAGATCATAGTCCAAAACATGTCAAGGGCCACAGGACGGCCTGGGCAAACGTAGGGGGTAATAGCATGAATCAAATTGCAGCTAATCAATAACATTAGTTATTCTTCCTTACCCCTTTATGTGATCCTTTGGGGAGGGGTGGGGTGTCGGGGACTACGGCCTCTCATCACTAGGATGATGTTCACTAACTCGGGTTATTGACTGGATCCGCAGTCATTAATGCTATATTTAAAACCGTCCTTCGTTTGTTATGGAGGCTTCAGACCCATTCACAGACACTCTTTTTTTTTTAACACCCGATGCCCACTAAGGATTGCAACTAGATACTGTAGTGTCACTGTTGGCGAACTGCTCCAAAGGGACTGCTTTGCACGCATAATGCGTTCTTATTATTACAAACGCACTGCAGACCAAGGGCCCGATCCATGGAGTTTATTGCACGGTTCAAAGTGACTTTGCACTGCTGAAAAGTGACTTTGCACTGCCCACACAAACCCTGATTCATGCAACTGTGCAGGCGTCTTTTTGCAGTGCAATATACGTGCAAAGTCATTTTATACTGCACAAATGACTTTGCACGGACTTTGCAGTGAAAAAATAGACTTTGTACAGTTCCATTAATCAGGGATTCTGCCGGCAGTGCAAAGTGACTTTGAACCGTGCAAAAAATTCCACGAATCGGGCCCAAAATGGACATTCACTACATCCAACACAGATATAGTGAAAATGCCAATTTACTTAGCGATGTACAAACTAAGCCCACTCTGAAAATCTGGTGATGCATGCCAAGAACCTGCCAAACTGTAGAAGACCAGATAACCAATAAGGGGCAAATAAATTCAGCCGATCCCCAGATCACCAACATTTTCACTATCATCGAGATCATATGGTTTGAAAGTGCTTAAGAGATCCAGCTGACAGATTCAGTTTCCTGCTGATGAAATGTTGCTGTAAACAGTCGCTTGGAGCCTGGGGGCAGGCCCTTTCCTGCCTGCACAGACTCACAGCAAACACATGTGTAAACTTAATGGAACATGCCAGAACCTTTCCCAGTACTATGGTCTTTTCAAAGGTCCATGTCTGTTATGAATTTCCTATATTACATTACCACCCTGGGGGGGGGCAGCCAATCAGGTGGCTAGGAACCCGGGCTTGAGCCGCTGGTGAAAGTCTGCGTTCCATACCACCTGACAGCTGTTTCCCCTGCCGCCATCTCCCTCCGTCCCAGCGTACATTTTTTTATCCCCCTCAACTCTTATTTCGGCTGCGGCAGCACTTGCCGTAGCGGCACCTTCCCCTTTACTCCCGACGTCCGTTATGGAAAGGGAAGAGTAGCTCCGTACAGAGCACGCCTTCCCTTTCCATGGTGGTCATCTTGGAACAGTATACTGTAAATGAGTCCCGTCCCAGCCCATGGGACGGATACTAATGGCCTTATGTACCCGTTCCACGGGCATCCCTGGGGGTAATGGCCCAGGGTTTACGTTAACTGCTCTCGCTAGGCTCGGGCAGTTTGCTCTGGCCCTGGAATGTTACCCCCTGGTGATGCCTGTGGAACGGGTACATACAGCCATAATATAAACCTCAATAATACTTAATGTATCCTCCTCCACATACTGAAAAGCAGCTGTGGGCATGCCTGAGTTGTGATTGACTCTGCCAGCCTGGCTTACAATAGGCCACCATACATTTCCTAATTATATCCGCTTCACATGGATAAAAGGCTGAGTTGTTCTTCCCCAAAATTAAACCGGGGACCTGCAGGTTACCCATCATTCTCTGCAGTAGGTGCATTCATCTACTGAGATATCTTACCTTAGAGTTTAATATTCTGTTCTATCTCGATAACATTCATAGATGCAAAGAACGCAGTTTCTTCTTGCTACACCCCCTACACAGACTCAGCCACACCCCTCCCTTTACGCAAACATCTCTGTCTCTTCGTGCAGCCTTTGAAGTTGTGTGTATCTTTTTTCCCCCATGAGTCAACACAAATCCCTCAAACCTCTGCTGAATTTGCCTGACGATTGATGGCCCTGAAAGAAGATTCGGACAGGTTCAGGGTGGAAGAAAAATCAGTGGGGACCCACAAACCTACCCCATCCTCACTAGGAGATACTAGGTAGCCTGTGGATGACTTTTGAGAACATTCTCCCAGGCCTACAGATAACCGCCCTAGTCACATTGCCAGAAATTCTATGGAGGGGGAATCTGGATGTCTTCCCCGATAGCAATGTTCAAATTGTGACTCGGTCAGATGGTGACCATGTGCCAAGACCTGGTCCCTTCATTGGAACCATCAGCAACACGCTGCATTCTGGGAAACCCGCAGGGTGCCTTCTATACGGAGGAGGTGGCCAACCAGGAAGGTTCATGCACTGATTGCTCTGAGGATAAAGGCAATGCCACCATGGATATTGGACATCTGGTTCAGCTGACCAAAACAAACGTTACAGGATTGTGTTCAGGTAACACGAGAAGCCCTTAGGACCCTCTGCCTCCGAGCCCCAGGTGGTGGGACAGTGAATGTAAGTGGAGAATGAGAGGAAAGAATCAGGAGAGACATTGGACTCTCAGGAGGAAGTTGAAAGATGTGGCCAGGTGTGAGAGGGCAGCATCTCTTTTACTGGTCATTCCCAAATTACTGAAACTACGGGGACCCATCTTAGAACACGCAAGACTTCAAGAGTTCCTGGGCCAGTCTCAATTCCCACTATTACCGTTAAAACGCACGCTGCTTGGTGGCAAGACATTCTGACCGCTCGTCACAGCACATTTGCCACCTTTTGCGCTGTGCCTAGATCATGAAAAGCTAGACTAAGCATGCCTTCCTATAACAAAGAGAGAATGTATTTATTTATTTATTTATTGGATAGTTGTAAAGAGCCTATACAACAAATGGCGTTTCAAGGCGCCACTAGGCCTTGTGACATTTGGATCGTGCAAGTGCCATGGGGGGGTAGTGGCGGTCTGGGCTAAAGCCAAGTGCTAAGGTGGGAAGGGAAAAGGGTGAAGGGGCGAAGTGCAAGTGCTAAGGGGAGGCCAGCGGGCAAGTGCAGATAAGTGTAGGGAAGATGGGTTGGACTGGGTGGGGGGGGGACCTGGGGCTCTGTAGTACTCAGAGGGAACCAGGCAGCCCGTCAATGAGACAGAAGGTGTTGGGATGGGGAGGGTGAAGGAGGAGGAGAAAAAGAGGCCCCGGAGGAGCTTCCGGAACTTAAGGAGATCCGGTTCAAGTCTGATGGGGTAGGGGGACTATTCCAGAGGGAGGCTCCTGCGGAGAAGAGAGATCTACCCCCAACTCTTTGCTTAGCGAGGCATCTACCTCTTCCAATGATAAGGTGCTTTCTCTACGCGGCACCTCCTGTTGTTTGCAATTAAAGCCATAGAAAGGGCTGGGTGATCGCCGAGGGTTTGCTTTCCTTCAGCCAAGCAGGTTGTGAAGAAGGCTGTAACACTAATGCCCTGTCTCTCTGCCTTTCAGGATCTGAGGCAATGATCTAGAGTGGACCCTTACTTTACTGCGCTTTCATTGGTCTCACTAATGCCACTGACCATGCAAATAGATCCTTCTTATGCAGCAAATCTCAACACATGCTTGGAGCACTCCACAGGGTGCCCTGACTTTGATCATTGCCTTATATTGTTATGTGTGGGTGGGAGTCAGGATCGCAAGGGTGTATCTCAGCCCCTTTACTCTATACGTCACACGTTGCAGACGCGGGCTCCATTTTCAGTGAGAGCTATTCCTTTGCCCCCACAAGCTGGGTTGCAAAGATACTCATTACCTATCCTATGCTGATGACACAGAATTATTTAATCATGCCGCGATTGCATTACAGAGCGCATTGAGCAGATACATTGAAAGCTGCAAAATAAATTCCTTATTCATTATTTATGTGAATGAAAATACGCTGCTTCAAATATGCCCTAGAAAATTGTGAAATTGATATGGCAAAATATTATACCTATCTATTCCCTGGGCTTCCCAGGACCCTTACTTGGAAATCCTATAAAAATGCCAGGGTGGACTGATAAGGAATTTGGTGGGTTTGTGGTTTGCCCCCTTTATTAAAGTCCATCAGGGAAAGATTGACCACGCCTTAGGTTTTGGGGCGCGTGTGTGGTTTCCGTGTAACAGCTGGGAGCCAGATCATACTGAGGGCAGGCTCTGGAGCAGATCCAACTGGCGGCTGGGAGCCAGATGATACTCAGGGCAGGCTCTGGAGCAGATCCCACTGGCGGCTGGGAGCCAGTTGAGGGCAGGCTCTGGAGCAGATCCCACTGGCGGCTGGGAGCCAGATGATACTCAGGGCAGGCTCTGGAGCAGATCCCACTGGCAGCTGGGAGCCAGATGATACTCAGGGCAGGCTCTGGAGCAGATCCCATTGGCGGCTGGGAGCCAGATGATACTCAGGGCAGGCTCTGGAGCAGATCCCACTGGCGGCTGGGAGCCAGTTGAGGGCAGGCTCTGGAGCAGATCCCACTGGCGGCTGGGAGCCAGATGATACTCAGGGCAGGCTCTGGAGCAGATCCCACTGGCGGCTGGGAGCCAGATGATACTCAGGGCAGGCTCTGGAGCAGATTCCACTGGCGGCTGGGAACCAGATCGTGCTGAGGGCAGGCTCTGGAGCAGATCCCACTGGCGGCTGGGAGTCAGATCGTGCTGAGGGCAGGCTCTGGAGCAGATCCCACTGGCGGCTGGGAGCCAGATCGAGCTGAGGGCAGGCTCTGGAGCAGATCCCACTGGCGGCTGGGAGTCAGATCGTGCTGAGGGCAGGTTCTGGAGCAGATCCTACTGGCGGCTGGGAGCCAGATCATGCTGCGGGCAGGCTCTGGAGCAGATCCCACTGGCGGCTGGGAGCCAGATGATACTCAGGGCAGGCTCTGGAGCAGATCCCACTGGCGGCTGGGAGCCAGATGATACTCAGGGCAAGCTCTGAGTAGATCCCACTGGCGGCTGGGAGTCAGATCGTGCTGAGGGCAGGTTCTGGAGCAGATCCTACTGGCGGCTGGGAGCCAGATCATGCTGCGGGCAGGCTCTGGAGAAGATCCCACTGGCGGCTGGGAGCCAGATGATACTCAGGGCAGGCTCTGGAGCAGATTCCACTGGCGGCTGGGAACCAGATCGTGCTGAGGGCAGGCTCTGGAGCAGATTCCACTGGCGGCTGGGAGCCAGATCGAGCTGAGGGCAGGCTCTGGAGCAGATCCCACTGGCGGCTGGGAGTCAGATCGTGCTGAGGGCAGGTTCTGGAGCAGATCCTACTGGCGGCTGGGAGCCAGATCATGCTGCGGGCAGGCTCTGGAGCAGATCCCACTGGCGGCTGGGAGCCAGATGATACTCAGGGCAAGCTCTGAGTAGATCCCACTGGTGGCTTTCATCAGAACCAGATTGGCCTTCATTCCCTCTTTGTTACGTCCTTCGCATCACTGTCTCATTTCCTCTTCATGCTAAACTTCCTTGATCATACATCTTAGAATGACTGCAGTTGCCCATGCTTATCTTGGGGCCCTAGATGTATTCATTGTGGCACACACTGAAGACTCTGGAGGCGAGGTACATGCCAGGCTGTAGGCCAATCAGCAGTCGCTCCAGAGAACAGGACCTCTGCAGTCGCCATCAATCCTCCATGTTCTCTCTCCTTGATCTGAGTGGGGTTCATGGAGCAGCCCTGCACTGACATCACCTGTGTCCTATGAGCTCACATTCCTTATCACGCGCACCTCAGCTAGACTAACATGCATGAGATGCAGCATGGCCTTCCCTCTCATATCCCCAGAACACAATGAATGCCCGCCCCTGGCGCTTGGATAAAAAAGACGGACTGAGGTGGTGGTCAGGAAGGAAGGGCAGAGCAGGGATTTCCCAGTGAACATTCCTAGGGTGGGGGAAACCCAATGAGGCAATATCCGAACAGAGGAGGGCAGCACTACAGTTGGCCACCTCCACACAGGCACCCATGTGAGCCAGCTAATCATGCACCCCCCTGAGCATGTGGCAGTGCAATATCCAGAGTGGTGAGACACTGCAACCTTTCCATAAGATGACTCATCATTTTATAGCTGCCATTTGACTTGCCCTCTTCTGCTTGAAACATACACAGAAGGCTTTTGCATCTGAGATGCCGCATCATTATGCTAAACCGTCCTCAGTTGCACCTTTGCATCTACCATTTATCAGTTGCACCTTTGCGGCCAATATTTAGCTGCTGCACCTTTGCGCCCAATACTTATCTGGTGCACCTTTGTGCCTACTCTTTATCTGTTCCACCTTTCTGCATACAATCTTTCAGTTGTACCTTTGTGCCTAATATTTATTAGTTGCACCGTTGCACCCACTATTTATCTGTTGCACAATACTATTTTCAGTTGCAAACTTGAGACTACTATTTTTCAGTTGCACATTTGCAGCTATTTTTCAGGTGCAACTTTGTGCCTACTATTTATCCATTGCACCTTTGTACCTACTATTTTTCATTTGCACTTTTGTGCCCAATATTTATCAGTTCCACCTTTGCACCCAGTGTTTATCTGTTGCACAATTGTGCCTACTATTTTTCAGTTGCACCTTTGAACCTACTATTTTTCATTTGCAAACTTGAGCCTACTATTATTACGTTACATCCTGGAGCCTTCTATTTTTCATTTGCATATTTGCATCTATTTTTCAGGTGCACCTTTGTGCCTACTATTTTTTCAGATGCACTTTTGTGCCTACTATTTTTCAGTTGCCAACTTGAGCCTACTATTTTTACGTTGCATCTTTGAGCCTACTATTTTTCACTGGCACTTTTGCAGCTATTTTTCTGTGGCACCTTTGTACCTACTATTTTGCAGTTGCACATTTGCATCTAGTATTTTTCAGTTGTGCTTTTGTGCAAGAATAATCAGTGTGCCTTTGTTTCTGGAACAACTTGGCCCTTATTGCACGATAATAACAATGCTTTTGCTTTTTAGGCAGTGTGTTGCTCAGACGTAATGATCCTTTCCACTGTACCTTTAAACGTGATACCTTTAACTTGCTTACAATGCATTTATATATTATAACCAGCAATATAAAGTATTGATTCCTTTTTTGTTCTAGCGGGGTCTTAAGCCTTCTTTGTAAGAGTGTACAATTGTGTCCCGCTCTGTCCAATGGCCTCACATGTATTTATCCTCATTTTATTTAACACTTGATGCATGATGTGGCCATCTCGCCTTGTGGTACAGCACATCAGTGCCCTGTGAAGTCGCAGATTAGCTCACATTTTGGAGGGATCTTTCTTCCCTGGAGACAGAGCCATTTGTGTGCTGTGAGAGTATAGGAGTAAGAGACAGACACAAGGGTGGCACAATGATCGGCAAATACGTGTATTAATAACAGAAAAAAGGGGGTGGGAGGAAATCCTAACCAGCCCCACCTCTAAGAGGGGGTTCTCTGCCTCAACAAAACTAGCTAATGAGTCCATCTGCGTAAGAATGTCCGAAGTAAAACCTGACATCCTGTGTCCAGTTCCTAGCCTATCCCTCACAACCTAAACCCAACATAAGGTGAAAAGGGAAATGTCTCTTAACTGCCGACCTGCAGCCCGACCTTGTAGATCAAACACAAAAGCTCCAAAAAGGGGCAGAACAAAGCAAACGTTCCACAAGACTCAAGAGGTTGATTCCCCTTCCCCAGAGTCTTTCTAGAGTTCATCTAACAGTTTCTGTGTCTGTAGTCACCAGCCTTGTCTTTATTCTGTAGGCTTGTCTTTCCGGCCCTGTGACAAGGATAGTTAACCCAAAGCCCTTTTCCAAGCCGTTTGAGGGTCCCTGACTCTTTTCAGGACCCCATCCTTGGTCTATTCTCCAGCCAAGTAGGGTACTCGGTCTTCTAATTCACCCACAGCCTTTGTTTACTCTCCTGACAATGTCTCTGGGTGTCCCTTTTATGTGCAAGCTTTATGTACCTTGATATATTGTTTTGGTGTAATTGCCCCCCCCCCCCCGTATGGGTCCCAAATCCCCTTTGCTTGATTTGCTTCCCTCTTTCTTCAAGCCACAGACTTGCTTCACTATCCTGCCATGGTCTGTGAATCTCTCTTGTATCCGTAAGGTTTATATTCCTCTTGGTTGCAGGTCGAGGGACATTTCCCCAGTGTGGGTTCCAAGCTCCCTTTTCTTGTCCGTTCTCACAGTTCCTTAGATGTATAAGCCACTGCCTTGTTTTCCTCTCCTGCCTAGGTCTGTGAGTGCTGCTTGAATATGCAAAGTTTGTATTTCTCACTGTTCAGTATTTATTTTCCCACCGTGGGTCCCAGACCCCATTCATGTGATTGTTCTACCCCTTTGGCTGCTCATATGTCTTGCCTCAATCCTCCTTCCCACTCTGGCTCTCCTCAACCTTGGGGTCAACCACCATGGTTCCTGTAGGGTGTGACCATCCCACTCTGGTTGTTCACGGTTCTCCCTGCAGCTTTGGCGGCTTCTTGGGCTCTCCGGGGTCCTCACCAGTCTTCTGAGCGCTTCTTCTGCGGTTTGGCATCGGTCGCTGTGCGCTCCAGCGGCTCCGGCCACCGGTAAGCAGTTTCCCTTTTCTCCGGTCTGCTTTCCATGTTGGAAGCCCTCTGCACATGCAGTTCTCCGTTCAGCGCAGTCTGCTTCTCTCTCTGGCTGGCCTTCATTTACTTGGAACCTCTCGCGGTCCAATCGGGTCACTGCAAAGGCTAGAGCGTGTATCGTCATTCGTGTTAGTAATCCTCATTGCTCACAGCCTCTTCCTCATCCCAGTAGTTATTACCTGGAATGTATTACAACAATACATGGGGGTATCAGGCAATGTGGGGAAGGATGGGTTTTGAGGGAAGGTTGTGGGGGGGATAGGGATATCGTGTTCTCCCAAGTTGGTCACTACTCCCAATTGGGTTCTCCCTCCCCATGAGATGCTGAGTACCACCCCCAGGGGGACGCTCGGGTAGCAACCTCACCTCCCTGGCCTCATGAGAAGGGGCTCCCCCATCTAAAGCAGTGACGATACCTCAGGATTCGTCACAGTGCTCTCTTCAAAGTTCCACCTTTCTGTGCCATTGTGTTGGGATGATGATGTAAGGCGCTTTCTTCTAGTGATGCTACGTCCGTCGTGCTCCTTTGCTGGAATAATTCCCTGGGTAGATTCCTCTACAAAATGTTTACTGTGTCCTTTGAGATCGCAAGCTCCTTCCCAAGTCAATTATAAACTGGTTTACGGGACTGCATGGTTAAATATAGTTAAATATGCTTTATTTGCAATGTTTGATACATTCCTTTCAGCACACGAAGAAGCCCAATTCCTGCTGTGTGCCTAGGACTGGAATCCCAATTTCCAAAATGGCAAAACATACGAGGCACAAGTTCAATCATTAGTGATCATGAGCAGGTTGGACTGCACCAGAAATCCCACAAGAGAGATACAAGGCCTCTGTACTGGATGAAGGAAAGTACGGATATGGGATATGTCCTATGGATACATAAACACCTCTAGGTATGAATTCAGAAGAAGAAGCGCACATATGCCATTAGAGGTTTACATGATGTAAAATAGGCATTCAAAAAGCCAAGTTATGTCAGCAGGTGCTCAAGAGTAATATACAGAAGCTATTCACTGCAAGAGCCGCACGTGAGTCTGCCTTTTAGCACGCATCTAAGGGATGAGACCAGTATCTACGTCCAAATAGGCCACATTGGGAGAAACCTGGGAGATATTGTATTGTGCGAGAAAAGAAGAATCAGAAGACAAGGCTTTGTCTACGTTATTATGTGGAATGGATGGGCCTGGAGGACCTTACATGCAGCCAGTACGTAGTTATCAATGAAGTGAGAAACATCGACACTAAAGTAAGGTGTATAAGCATATTCTGCAACCTCTGACTCCTTCCAAAGGTCACTCCTTTCCCACATGGTTAGCAAAAGCAGAATGCTGCCACAGGTTTCTCCGTCATTACCTTTATAAGCGTCATCTCCTCCCTCAGGTTGTCGTATCTCTGCTCCAGCCGCGAGTACTCCTTTACCAGGTTCTGGTACCGGGACCGCTCCTCCTCCATATCCTTCTTCATCTGAATGTTTTCTGCTACTGTATTCTTGGTAAATTCATCTGAATCAATAAACAATATTAATTGGGTCAGGTTATCCGTATTTTCAAACTTATAATCAACACATTGCAATGAATGATTTCTCGATTGCCACCATAACGTTTCTAGCACCATGGCCACTTGGCTCCCAAAAAGACCTAGAAAGGCTCTAAATGAGCCAAAGGTAAGGTGCGGGTTTGAGTCAATACAGCCTATTTTACGATAGTTTTAAATGGCCTTTACTTAGACTTGTGGCCAAATGCACCAATTTTCTCCAATCAGAGAGCTTATCATTCTGCAAATAACTTGGCAATGGTGTCCTTTATTCCCTCTCCCTTACCTGTCTTGCCACCCTTGGCCATTGCCAATAAAGGCAACAGAAACATAACATTTTTCTAAATGATTACAAGACTCTGGTACTTCCAGATAACATGATATCGACTCCAGCATGAATGTCCTTTCTAATCTAGCTGCGGTAGCTAGGAATACGTGTTAGGTATATAAAGCATTGGACGGCCCAAACTTGCCTCAAAGCCCATTTTAGTAATGCAGCATAAAAGTGAAAAAGAGTGTTCAGTATTTGTTGGGAACCAAAGTATCTCACCTTCGTAGGCATTATCATGGCTAGAAGCACCGGAAAGAGTGCATTGAAGTGGGTTTTCAAATATAGATCTGACTCAGGGCGGAATGCCATATTCATTCAATAAAACATTTGCTCCATCCAGCAGCGCATACAAGCAGCTATAAAACCACCTTAAAAGTTTATCTGGACATCATGAGAATACTTAATTGAAAAGGTGAAAGTACCGCCACCGCATCCTGGATATGACGACTTGTTCTCTGGAGTTAAGGGTAGTTCTCCGTACCACTGCAAGTCCAATGTACCGTGTAGTTGCCAAAAGCTTTTAAAGTGTCTATCTTCCTTTAAGGTAGCGAGGCTTCAGGAAGCCCAGGGATTGATAGAATTTGAGATAGAAGACTGCCATGTGTTTCATTCCTCCCCTTGTTTTATTTGGGATGTACTTAAAAGGAGCCCTTATGACTGGGTTTTTTAAGGGAGGTTAAGGTGTGGAAGCTGCCGATCAATGTATCAACCACCGAGCAGGGCTGTTAGAGTGACATTGAGGGGGGAGGGCACGTTCAGTTCATCGAAGGAGCGTATGGGTGATTCATGTTTACGCTGCTCCAACGTCATTCATCCTGTTGTTCTTTTGGATGCAAATAAGCACATTTCTGGAAATTCTGACCGCACACTTTCTTATTCAAACTATACTGCTGATCTTCACCTCTGGGAAATGAATGTAATAAGTTAGGTGAGAAGTGGATCTCACTTCTGAAGCTTTTTTTACATTGTCCAATACTAGGATCACAGGAGATATCCCTCCACAATCTACCCATCACTCTAAATCCTCTCAATACCAGGATCGCAGGAGATATCCCTCCGCAATCTACCAATAACTCTAAATCCGCTCAATACCAGGATCGTAGGAGATATCCCTCCCCAAATCTACCCATCACTCTAAATCCTCTCAATACCAGGATCAAAGGCGATATCCCTCCACAATCTACCCATCACTCTAAATCCTCTCAATACCAGGATCATGGGAGATATCCCTCCCCAAATCTACCCATCACTCTAAATCCTCTCAATACCAGGATCATGGGAGATATCCCTCCACAATATACCCATCACTCTAAATCCACTCAATAGTAGGATCGCAGGAGAGATCCCTCCACAATCTACCCATCACTCTAAATCCTCTCAATACTAGGATTGCAGGAGATACCCCTCCACAATCTACCCATCTCTCTAAACCCTCTCAATATTAGGATAGCAGGAGAGATCCCTCCGCAATTTACTCATCACTTTAAATCCTCTCAATACTAGGATCGCAGGAGAGATCCCTCCACAATTTACCCATCACTTTAAATCCTCTCAATACTAGGATCGCAGGAGATATCCCTCCACAATTTACCCATCACTCTAAATCCTCTCAATACTAGGATTGCAGGAGATATCCCTCCACAATTTACCCATCAGTCTAAATCCTCTCAATACTAGGATCGCAGGAGATATCCCGCCACAATTTACCCATCACTCTAAACCCTCTCAATACTAGGATTGCAGGAGATATCCCTCCACAATCTACCCATCACTCTAAATCCACTCAATACCAAAATTGCAGGAGATATCCCTGACCAATCTACCCTACACTCTAAATCCTTTCAATATTAGGATAGCAGGAGAGATTCCTCCACACTTTCCCCATCACTCCAAATCCTCTCAATACTAGGATCGCAGGAGATATCCCTCCCCAATTTACCCAGCACTGCAACTCCTCTCAATACTGACAATAGTGAATGATGGGATATTGCACAGAATACCATAACAACCAAAGAGCTATCTAGACTAATACACAAAAGTAAGAAACCATTAAGAAGCATACACAGATATGTAAAAACTTGCTCAAGCATTGCAAGAACACTATTGGTTCAGCGATGCAGGGTGACATTTTGTGTAAAGACACAAAACAGGTTTAACACCAATGTCTGGCCCTGGCAGGCCAGTTTCTCCAGTGAAGTTAATTGCATCTCTGAGAGTGTGCTATGCACCAATGATATGCAAGGTAACCTGACGGGGCTGTGGTAATTGCTAGTACTCCCCATGCCTTGGTGCCGACTCGGAGAGTGGCCAGTCGAGCGTGATTGGCTCATTGAAGACTTATAAAGAGATAGGTCGGGGAATTGTCTAATGCTGCCCACAAAGACTTTCCAATCTGGTGGGATGACTTTCCTCTACCAGTGTTCAGGAAACCGAGCGGTGGTGGAGACATTGCGGTGTATTTGCAGGATAGCTTTTGGATTCCTTTGTATGGCAGGGGTACTTATGATGTCCCACCTTATTCTCTAATAAATGTCTTGTAAGATCCAATAGGCAATTTCTTTCTTAAGAACAATGGATATTAGCTGAGTGAAGGGGCTACTTTAAACTGCATATTCTTCCTTGTTATCACACTATATTTCCCAGGTAGTATGCATTAAGTGTACAATAACCCTGGCACCTTTTCAGTTTTGGCTAGTAGGCTAGTGCAGTGACATTCAAACTGTAGGGATGTCCGGGGGGCCAAAGGGGTAATGGGCTATTTGAAATGGGATTTAATTAAGATGACTGTTTTTAATATAAAAAAGGAATAAGGTGACTGCTTTTAATAGAAAACATAAGCAGTAGAAAATCTGCTTATATTTTAAAGAGCCTAGGCCCCCCCTGGACATCCTTTGGTCCCCTTGAGGGGAGCCAGCCCCTCGGTGGGGGGCCCAGAAACAATATTTTTACTCAACGTTGGAGGTGGGGGGGGGTCGATATGAACACGTTTAAATACTACTGGGCTAGTGCCTCCTGTAAACTGAAACAATTGTATTGGAGTAATGCTAGGAAGGGGACTGGATGTAAGGAGGGATACACAGCCTGCCAGTGTTGTTTTTTACCCACCTATTGACTGCCCATGCCTACAGAAGTTTCTATGACCATTTGCACCGACTACCTGCAGCTCCCTGCCCAAAACACACCTTCATTGGATCTCCTTGCGCTAGCTATATCATGCAGTCACATCAAACTGTGTGCTGTATAAGGCCCACCAGTGCTGCGTCTAGACCGGAAATCTGCAGCCTTTGACTTTACAGATGTTTTGGACTACATTTCCCATCAGTCCTAGGCAGCATAGTGAATGGTGAGGGATTGTGGGAGTTGTAATCCAAAACATCTGGAGATGCACAGATTGCAGAGCCCTGCTTTAACAGTCTGCTGAGTGTTAATGGCTTAAATGCTGCTGTAAATGAGCTTCTGAAATAATAAAAATGACTTGACGTGTTTCTTCAGCCACTTGATGTACGAACAATATATGTACCCTCACATCTGTTCCTTGCACTATCGCTTTGTTAAAAACAAGCATTGTCAAAGCATAACATTTTGGATTGAGTATTGGTATTATATAGCCATTTGCCAGGCACTGATATATGTCTGGGTACTCACACCATTTTCCACCTATTGCCAACATATGGCCTGGTAGTTCCATTATGGCAGTGTCTGGAAAATGCCTATGCAATGCCTACACAAAAGCGAAAACTACACAGTTTAATTTTTTTTGTAAAACTGTGAGTTGGTATTTGGGCATAACAATGTTTTTCCAGATTTTTATCCAAATATATGTTTCGCATTCGATGAACTCGTGCTACCTCTTCTTGAAAGTACCTTCTACAGAGCCAGTGTTTTTGTTGTTAAAACTGTCAGATGCTATCACGGTGAGGTTGACAGAAATATTGGTCTACTAATAATTAGGATTTTATTTTGTATTGGGGTATTGTCAAATATGTCTAATTGCACTCTATATGGGTATATTTCTATCATGGTTCTTTTCAGTTTTCCTTGCTATTTTGTACTATTTATATGTTATATTATGTCTATTTAATTCTAAACCATTCTTTGTGTATAAACTCAGGATTGGCTTAAATATTTTTTTTTTAAAAAAAACTTTATTTATATTTTACAAACAATAAAACCAGAAACGTTAATAGATACAAATATATACTAATTGTAAGAATAATAATACAACCGCATAGCAATTTCAAACCCCCAACCTCCCTCACTATTTACACAGTTCACAACATATAGTACACAAAATTTTGGTTCAGTACATCGCTAGAAAATGTCCCCAAATCTTCATGAACAATCCAGTTTTGCCCTGCTTCCTATATATAAGTTTCTCAAATGCCGCGAGATTGTGCATTTCATTCAACCACTCCTCTTTCAATAACGTTATATCAGATTTCCAATTCCTAAGAATGATTTTTTTCCCATCAAGGCACCCCTAAATATCCATTTTTTTGCCATTGAGTAAACTCCTCCAGAGATACATCATTCCCCAAAATCAGCGTTTCAAAATCCAAGCAAATGTGCTCATTCAAAACACTCTCCATGATAACACCTATATCTCTCCAGAATCCTCGAACTTTCCTGCAATTCCAGAACATATGCTCGAGAGTACCATTTTCAAAAACGCATGCCCAATATTTCGGACCATTCTTCAAACCACTCTTCCATCAACTTTCCGGTGTTCAGTGCACCCTATTTAGAATCTTTATTTGTCTTGTTCTTTCAGACAGACTCAGGGAACACAGACTGACATTCGCACAAATTTTCGTCTAAGTATCCACTGTTATTGTAACACTGAGCCTCCTACTCCACTCATCTCACAGCACATCATTACCTTTGTATTCACATACAATCCGTTTGTACACCCGGCTTGCGAGGCCACTCTCACCCACCAATGACTTCCTAGTAATAAAGTTCAAATCCACCTTTGCCTGAGAAACAAGCCCACCAATAGCAGTCTTTAATTTCTTATAATCTGAAATTCGAAAATTGTCAATCTTAAATTGATGCTGCAACTCTCTGGCACTCATCCATTCACCTTCTTTGATCACATCACCAATCCAATTGGAACCCCCAAGTACCAATCCGGCCAGAAAAATGATGATTTATTTTCCAATTTAACAGAGGGATTTAGCCATATCGAAGCATCCGGATTGTTGTATGCACCCACCCCTAAAAATCCAGCCAGTTTCGACCACAAACTCCTCAAACAGGCCATCAGCAGACTCTTCCTAGTCGTTGCTCCAGATACTGAAGTTAATAATGCCCTTGGCGACAATGGGCCATTGTGACTTGTCTCCGCCCTTACCCATTCATCTGGCGAGGGTGTCAAAAACCAACAATGAAATCACAAATATATGCAAGATGATAGGCCCTAAAATTAGGAATCCCTAGGCCCCCTTTCTCAAGGGGCAATTGTAATTTCCATAGTCGTAGCCTAGGGGGCTTCTTATCCCACACAAACCCTTGTACAAGCCTATCCAACTCCTTCCAATATCCATTCTCAATATTAAGTGGGAGCATACTCAATACGTAATTGTTCTTAGGGGCTGAAACCATTTTTAAGGCATTAACCTTCCCCCATAAAGAGAGATTCAACAGTCCCCACCTCTCTAGATCATTTTTAAGAGTCATACTAATCATGGTCATATTCTCCTTCACGAATCCATTGATACTTGGAGTAATCCAGATTCCAAGGTATAGCATCTTATCACGACACCACCTGAACCCTAAATCAGTAATATATTGTTTACAACAACATGAGTTCAAAGGTAGCACTTCAGATTTCGTCCAATTATTTCAAAAGCCAGATAAAATATGAAATTCCGTCAAGATCTCCATGGGAACAGGAAAAGACTTCTCCAGGTCCCGAAGAACCAATAGGACATCATCTGCAAACAGCCATAGTTTCTGTTGCAACCCCCAACACGACACTCCACATATATCCGGGTCTTTCCTAATTACCGCTGCCAGAGGTTCAATCGCAATAACAAACAGTAGCAGTGAAAGAGGGCACCCTTGTCTAGTCTCTCTCTCCAGTCTGAACGGACCGCTGACAATGAAGTCTTGGTACTCCTGATGATTTGACTTATCCTTGGCCTCAAGCCCAGGAACTGCATCTCTCCAGCCCTAAAAACTCTCCACTGGCTCCCAGTGGTTGGAAGGATCAAAGGTCCACAAGGCCTTCTGGAGACTGGGACCCTGCTACATCCAACTTTCTCTCCCTAAACACCTCCCTGCTAGAGTCCTTCGGTCCTCTAGCTCCAACTCTCTGCCGATCAGACGTTTTTATGAGCAGAGGGTGGGGGTTATATCTCTTTTGTTGGCAGGAGCCTCCCTCTGGAACGGCCTCCCTGTCCCTCTCTATCTTGAGCTGGATCTCCTTAAATTCCGGAAGCTTCTCAAGACCTTCCTTTTCTCCTCATCCTTCCTTCGCCCCCTCCCGTTCTAATCTTCACCTGACATTTGCAACTGGTTGCCTGTGTCCCCTAGGAGTCTTACTGTGGCCAAGCCCTCCTTCAACCAGTCTTCCCTTCACCCCTTACCAGCACTTGCCCTCAGGCACCCTTCCCTGACTAGCATACAGAGTCTGCTCCACCCCCATTCCTCGCATTAGTTGACCCCCACATCTGGTTTCCCTTGGCACTTGCCCTCCTAGGCAGCCCCTTGGCACTTGCCCGGACCCTGGGGCCCCCCTGCTGCACTTCCCCCTCTTTTCTCTATCCCATCCATTCCCCTTATCTGCCCGCTACCCCCTCACTTCTTGTTACTGCACTTGCACGATCCGTATGTCACAAGGCCTGGAACTACCGTTATTGTTGTTTCCTCCCCTGACCTCGCCCTCACCCCAGTCTTTTTGTCTTGTGGCACCTGGAACACTTTTGGCTGTATAGGCACCCTACACATGTTCAATAAATAAATTAAAATCAAATTATATGAGGCTGTTGCTGGTGACCATGGCCCACAGAATGAGTGCGGACCCACGGGGGGTCATTGAACCCAAGGACAGATGTTCCAACTGCTGGCAAGGAACAGCGTACAGCCATGAGCTTGTGGAGAGTTTTGGGCACCAGCACCGTGATATGTGCTTGGACCTGTGCACCTTTGGAGCACCGTTTCACTTGCAGTGATAATGCTTCTTGGGACTTGTAGTCACTTTCAGGGGCTGTGTATGAGTCTGGATAGTGTGCAGGCCCGAGTTGAAGGCAAGGAGTAAATTGGTCATGAATTTCAGGACCGGCTGTCAAAGGACAGCGTGAAGGACCGCTGGAGCTCCGGATTAAGAGACATGGAGTTTGTTGTAGCCATTGGTGAGCAGAGAGTTTTGTCCGGCTCCATGGCCCACTCAACAATGATGATGTCACAAAATCGACTTGAAGGTCTGGTGAGCATAGGACTTCTGGAATGCCTGATGTGAGGGATCCCATGCCGGCCCATGATGCATTTCCTCATGTTAGAGGAAGGGACGTCCGATGCATGTTGTAAGGGATCAAGAGTAAGAGTCGGGCACACTATCAGGTTTTGAGTTTGAAATCGTACTTTTATTGTCAAAATAACAAGAGGGGTTGGGGAAATCGGACCTGTCCCTAGGTCTATGAGGGGTTTCCCTACCTCAACAAAACTATCCTGTGCCCAAAACCCTAACCTGACCCTTACATGCTAAACTAAATACAAGGTGAAAATTGGGTTTTCTCTGAGCTATAAACTCATAGCTTATTCTTGAAGTTCCAAAGATAAAGTTCTAAGGTGCACAAAAAAAGGAATAATGTTCCACCAGGAAAGGTATCCTCCTTTCCTCTATGTTTCTTCTGATTTCTCACAATCCGTCCGGCACTTCCAGCAAAGTCCATAATAATGTTCCAATGTTTCCCAAGGAGGTAACTCTCTCCCTGAATGCTCCTTCTTATCCACTTTATTATCTCACAGTTTAAAAGGGCAGGGGGCTCAATTCCACCCTTGAATCCCTTCTGTCTTCATGATTTGATGGTGTACTTGTTACTCAGAATGAACAGGGGTTTCCTTCTCCTCCCTTAGTTTCCTTTCAATGTCACAGGTCTTTGAGGTATTTACTTTCTCTCTCTTTGCGGCTCTTGCTCCACTTCCAAAGGGTATGATTTCTCCTTGTGTCACTATCCCACAACTTCAGCTTTATTCACCTATCTTCTTACCCCTGATTTACTTTCCCGACAGGGTTTCACTGTTTTGTTTCTTCTCTTGTTTCTCATTTTCCTCCAAGCGGTTAGACTCTTCCCTTTCTGCGTTGACAGGTATAGTTTCTTGCTTTGATCTGTGTCCTCTCCCTGGTATACTCTCCTGCCAGGGTACTGTAGTTTATCCTCACAAAAAGGGGTATGGGTCTTCCCTTTGATTACCATTGTATACTTTCAAGGTGGGGTTCTTAACCCCTTTTATTTCCTCTCACTTCTCCTTCCACCCCTGGTGTACTCTCCTGCCAGCGTGACACAACTTTTTAATTTGGGTTTGAGTCCCAGACTCACTGTTTGCCTGGTTCACTATCCTCCCAGGGCTTCTTTGCTTTCTCTTCACTCTCTGTTGTATCGAAAAAACAATACCTTTTCAGTATTGGGTCACTGACCCTTTTGCCACAAGCTGTGCATCAATTGTACTGTCTTTATTTAAGTTTTCAACAAGGTTCAGTTCTGTATGACGTCTACTGCCTTCATTTAGGCTTTTCCCAATGGTTGTATCAGTTCTGTTGCCTTCATTAGGCTTTTCACAATCTTTGCATTTGTATCTCAATTCTATTGCCTTCTCTTAGGCTCTTTGCAATGTTCGTCTCAATTCTCTTGCCTTCACTTTAGCGTTTCGCAATGCTTGTACCTGTAGCAATGATATTGTCTTATTTTAAGCTTTTCGCAATGTTCATCTCTATATTAGTTATGTTGCCTTCTCTGTTTGGACTCTCTCACATTAAGGCTGGCACGCGGTATTCGCCCTGAAGTGCCCTGGTAACCCATGTCCTTTCCCTGGGCTTGCCAGTGTTTCTCGGTTTCTTCGGTGTTCGTTGCGCTTCTACGTCCACACCTGCTTACCGGCAATGCCTTCCGTGAGCTTCTTCTTTACCACTTGGTCTCCCACTGTTTTCTGACAGCTCCGGCTGTCTGTGACAGGGACATGGCAAGCTTCTCCCGACTGCTCTTCGCTGCATGCCGTGACTGTCAGCTTCTGAGCAGCGTTCCGCACTCCACTCACCTACGGTGTCCCAACCAGCATCAGAATGAGTCGAATGCAGTGGCAGACTCTGTCTCTCTCTCTCTAAATGGTTGCTCAGCTTTGTGCATTTGAAATGTCCTGGTCTTACTTAGTAGCTTCCAACGACTAGAATGTGGCGTTGGTTTGCCGTGTTTTGTCATCCTCATTACTCTATCCCTATTCCTTGTCTCAGTACTAGTAAAGGGGGGGAGGTGCATAATGTTGTTGGTCAGAAAGGCCCAGAGTTCAGCATTAACATTACAATAACCCATACAGGAGTGCGGTACAAGTCCTTGGGTGTTACTAGGATTTACCCCTGAAGGGTGATTCAAATCTAATATACTCTTAACTCCCTGGAGTTTTCCCCTACGTGGTCCTCCTGCAGATAGCCACCGCCATGGTGAATAGCAGGTAGGTTCTGCCTTTCACTGGCCAAGCAAAAGAAGCTTCCCTCCAGAGAACCAATAACGACATTGCTAGATTCGTCACAATGCATACATGCCCACATATGTGAACAGAGAGCAGAGAATTCCGGGAAGCGATGTCAAGGTGCGCTATGCATGAGGAGAAGAGGCATTCTTCATCTGATTAAATAACGATGTGAACACACTGCAACAGAGTGCCGAACAAACCACAGAGGAGGTACTGTTAAGGCTGGGTGTGATTCTTCACTGGAGTCTGTCCTTTTGCTTTGACTGAAAGTTCAAGTTGAGCATCCTGATGGAGATTACTGGCTTTGCAGGGAGATCGGTCAGTTGGATGAAAAGCCGATGGATGGGTTTGCAAGTGGCTGCAAAGTTAATTGAGCATTAATGTGCCGTGTGCTTCCTTTTTGCAGGTTATATTTGTGAGTGACTGGAAAGTTAATTGAGCATTGGACAAAATCGGATGCTGATTAGATCGCCGTGCGTCCGGATAGGTGGCACATGGGAAACAAAAGGGATTTACTGCTTTTGTTATCCATGATGCAGCAAGTTCCGGCATGGTAAGACAGTCTTACATTTCTCCTTTAGTGCAGCAGGTGGAGATGCTGTTTTAAAAGGGAGTTAAGGAATAGTATTTTGCTGTGTGATGTTAATAGTTTAAACAGATTCTACAATACACAGTTAATAAATAAGAATTTTATGATGCGATGATAAGTGATGTTGAAGTTAAAACATGTTGATCTTACTTTACATCCACATTCTTTTTATAGGGAGCAGGGTTTGAATTGCGATGCAGCCAAGGATGTTTAGAAATATGAGTTTCTACCATTGTAAATTAGTGTAGAGAAGAAGCTAAGCACCCCCACCTAAATCACCTCGCCCACAGGACCTATATGTTGGATGCCAGAGTGTGAGACACGTGCAGTACCAGTGAAGATACCGATACCTAGGGGAATCTGGGTAGCAAGGTTCCCATTCAGAAAACCATACCTGCTTACGAGACAATACAATTGCCGTGTGAATGAAATTCCAGAATAAACAGGACGATTGAATGACAAAGAAGAATGGTGACGTCATACAAAGCAGAGCTGACGTACATAGAAGAGATGCAGACAACTAGAGAATGCAGACATTCTATAAAAGCATCAAGAAGGTATCAAAGATATGTATCATTTTGGGATCAAGATGAAGAAGCTTATGCTACAAGATAGTTATCAAGCTGTTTTACACGTGTAAATAGGCAAAGAAACACAATCAGACGAAGTATTCTTGAGGCTAGCATGCACCAACATATACACATATATTGGAGTCAGTAAAGAATGGATGTTTCCACTACGTACGATAGCAGAGCTTAGCAATAGAAGAAAGGCCTCTTTTTTCAGTATGTCACAGTTAGAAAACAAGTGAATTACAGGCGAATCTCAGGAAGGCGAGGCTGGATGAGCCAAGAAGCCAAGGCCATATCAGAGTGGGGTGAGCTGACATTGGATACAAATCGTGTGAAAGAATGACGCTCCTGTTCAGGAAGCATGGAAAAAAAAAAGAAGACGTCAGAGGTCTATTAGAAAATAGTATTTTAATACACTAGAAACTCGATTTCGTGGTCTTCAGTCACGTGGGGAGAAGTTGGACGAGCATGATGGTCACACCTACGCATGAGGGCAGAGCGTGCCTTCACTCCCCTGAATTCTCCAGAGCAAGGAACACTCCCAAGGATAAGTTCAAAGTCCTAATTGACAGCAGACCACTGAGGTGATGATGGATGGATATGTTAATTGGTGGGAAGCTATGGTTAAGACGAGCTCACCAGCACCTGTGCGCTCAGCCTGCATACTGCTATACAAAGGTGGGGAAGGTACTGACGGAGGTTAGAAGCCAACCAATGATAGGGGCCTGCATGATTAAGGATCCTATAGGTGTTTAGCCAATGGGACATTGTATATTTAGTGACGTTCATAGTGACATCTTTAAGGGAAGAGCTTAGTTGCCCCACCTGATGTTAACAAACAAATCACATTATTCCACTGCCCTAGACGAGTATGGATTGTATACTTCGATGATCCTCTTAGACCCTATCACACTTGCCACTAGGTTTTTGTAGTTTGCCACCTAGGATGACGTTAGTAGTACGTGGGTTAACGTCACCTATGACGATTTATTTGTTATAAAAAGAAGCTTTTTTTCTAAATGCATTGAGATCGTGATGAGGGACGTCCGTTGATGTCCATTGTACTCCTTTTTTAGATAATTGATAGTAAATCAGTTATCCTTTGCCAACTACCTGAGTTTTTTAAATTATTGATGTTTGAATAATTTCTGCATCCACCATCCATCTCTAGGGTATTGCTACCTCATATTAAAGGGCTGGTGGCACCAGTTCATTAGACACATACAAATTAGAAATGGAAGAGTTTTGACCAATATCATTTTTACAATGTACATCCATATGTAGGTTGATAAGTAACAGTAAGTGAAACAAACAAATTGACACCTCGATCATAGTGGGTAATTATCAGCAGAGGTGTGATATGTTCCTGAAATGTTTTAAATAGGCAATTTTGAGTGTAAACATAAATGTAAAAGTATTGTTCACACTTGATGAAGGTCCATTGCAAACAGAAGGTAGTTTAGTGGATACATAAGTTATATTAATATGGTTTAGAGATGAAAAGCTTGATTTTACATACTTTAAGGGTGACAGTCATGTACTTAGTGTGATTTAGAAATGTAGACCAATATATTTGTTTCACATGTGTAATTGTTATTAATGTAATTTCTTTTAAGTGTCCTATATTCCATTTTAACATCTTATTGACAGACTGATCACCACTACAGATTGTGGGAATATTAGAAATGTCCACTTCTTGGCACATGTGCAAGGGGTGAGTGTGATGTTGTATATTGGGTTGAAATGAGCTGGGGTGTAAGTAAGCTGGTTGATTGGTGAACTGACTGGTGTTTGCTGGTTGAAATGCAACAGGCTGTTGATGTTAACAGATGAAAGTGCTGATTGTAACCCCCATGATGGCAATCAAACATGATGCTTACAGAAGACTCCTGACACTAATTATGTGGAAGCGCGACAAGATGAAACCTAGTCATGCTTCAAGTAATTGAGGTGCTAGTAAATTGGCGCTATTGGTGTAATCTAGTGTGTATAGTTAACTTCTGGCCCTAAAGGTGCGGACGCGTGGAAGGTTTATTTCTGGCACTAAAGGTGCTGAGGTGCTGAGGTGTGTTGCTGAAGCAATGAGTGCCATAAGTGCAGGTGGTCATGCACATCAAGAGTGCAATACAGTTAACACATTAAGAAAAAAAGTGCATAATATGAGAATTGTTTTTTTCCTAACTTACACACTTACATGGGAAATGTTTAATTCCCCCATTGTGTGTGTGTTTTGTACGGGCTACTTCTCCGTATGCATGCCTGTTTTATGTGATCTTTGTCTTGTAAGTGACTTTCCTATCATTTTGTTTCTTTTATCTGTTCTATATGGAGACGTAGTGTTGCCGGGTACAAGGTTGCATTGTGTGTGCAAGAAACGAAATTCCATCTCCACATGTCCAGGTGGCTGGTCCTTTGGTTTGTCAGTATGGTCTAGGTCAAGATGGCAGGCTCGAGCGTGCATTTTTGTGTTTGAGAGTGGCAGTTTCATGATTTGGAGGTGGAGGCTCCAGATAAAAGGAGAACAAGTATATGTTCAATGGGTGTGAAGGTTCATTGGTTTGCTCCATGTAGGGCAGGCCTGTACTTGAGCGTGGCAGGATCATGGTCCATGGTGTGGCAGGCTCGGATAGAAGATGACTGGTTATTTTATCGTTGGTTGAGTGTGTTGCTATGTGTCTCGGGTCTGCTGGTGCAAGATGAAGTTATAATTTGGATGCAAGGTCTGTGTCTATGCATGTGCAGGCCGTGTTAGTAGTCTGAGAGAATCCATACTTTCTCTTTTGTGTTTGTAGGAAAGGGAGGTGTGTAGTATGCAAAGCACATGTGTAGTAACTAATGGAATTTCCTGTGAGCCATGGAACCTGGGGAACCTGGATGTTCCAGGTTTGACCGTTAGACAGGACTTCAGGATGGGAGCTAGACCTGAGTAGAAGCTACAACGTGACTCGCCTGCTAACCACTTGTCTTAAAGTGTGACTGGATGTTCCAGATTTGACCGTTAGACAGGACTTCAGGATGGGAGCTAGACCTGAGTAGAAGCTACAACGCGGCTCGCCTGCTAACCACTTATCTTAATGTGTGACTGGATGTTCCAGATTTGACCGTTAGACAGGACTTCAGGATGGGAGCTAGACCTGAGTAGAAGCTACAACGCGGCTCGCCTGCTAACCACTTGTCTTAAAGTGTGACTTACCCGATGAAGCTTGATACTACAAGTTTCTTATAACAGACAACAGAACTTGATCTTGGAGTGATGTTTGCAGTAGCAAGCATAAGCGCAGAGTCCTGGTGAGGGTGCAGTGACATCATGGGCTTGATTACTGGAGTAGAGCCATTTCAAGATGCAATACCTACTCACTCGGCAGAACAACTGTCCTCCTTTGGTGTCTTGCGTGGGAAGATACCAGTCTCAATAGAATCTATAGAGACGATAAGCTCCAGGTAGCACATGATGTTCCCAATGGAAGGATGAATGTTCTCACTGATGCTTTGATCTGGGAACAGGTCTATTTTATGTATAAGCAGAGGAATTAGAAACAAATGAGAGAAAGAGAGGTAAGGACGAGGGTCGGAGAAATGTCCGGGGCAATGAGGACGCTGGGCATCATGTAGGGGTGGAGGAGGGAATGGAGACAGGATAGGAGGGGTAATGTTCTGCAGAAATGATGTCCATGGAAAATCCAGCCAACATATGCCACCATGGGCCCTGTCCAGTGAGTATCAGATAGACTGAGTGTTGATGACATCAATGACTCTTGCATGTGGAAAAATTCATTCTTTGGTTGATTTTCAGATTCGAATATGATAAAGATGCAGACAGGCTTCTTGTGCCTTCATATACTTTGAACATTTAGACTGTCTCGAATAATTGCTTGTTTAGGGCTGCTGGCTTCTTTTCATGTGGCTTCCTCGCCTTTCACCAGATTGCTTTAAGGAGTTCAGTCTCATCATGATATGATATGATAGGTTATTTATAACGCGCTTAATACCCAGAGGTTTCTAAGCGTGGAGCCGGGGATCGAACCTGTGTTGCTCCGTGTTGTCTTGCTTCCAAGGTGATCACGTTGCCACTGAGCTATCCTCCCGAGACATTAACTCAATGCTAGGAACGTGTTGAGGTATTAATTGTTGAAACAACTGAAAACATGTCAGAGGCAGTGGTTTCGTTAGAGGGTTATGCATGATGTGTCATTATGGAATAACCTATTGTCAATGATTTTCCAGACCTCACGTCATTCAACACCACTCCTTCCTCCCAGACCATAGTTCCATTCATCTTATAAAGAACAAGTCACACAAAAGCACTGATCTCGTACTTAGAGACCACCATAAGACTTGCCACATGAGAACATGTCCTCAACTACAGTTCCTAGCAGTCTAGACCTAAGCTCTGCTACCCTGCATTCCACGCCGTTGCATACACCACGTCCCTGGAGCCAGCGACAATGTGAATGCAATGGAATAAATCTTATTGATTACAGGTCTTCTATTATTTTTGATCCCACGGCTTTTGACGCTTCACATTGAGATATTGAAGCTTATGCGTAATGCATGAGAAATTAGAAACCTTGCAGAGGCCACTGTTTAATGTCTCATAGTAGCTGATGGATCATATGCACCAACTTCACTATCGATATTTGATTGTGGCCAAAAAGATAAATAGAAAAGTAATGGGGGCACTTCCAGGGATGTCATTTCACCAAAATGCCAGGGGTAGCAGAAGTGACATCACACGACATCACAGGAAGTGATGTAATTTAATCCTGCCCCCAAATGACAGTACAGGAAGTGATGGCACACAGCCATTCACTACTTGACAAAACAGGAAGTGGTATCACATAACATTGTTCCTCAGTACACTAAGAAATATATGGTTTCTATTTCACTGTAATATGATGTGCATTTCATACAAGAATGGATCACCACATGTATCGTTAATATCAGTGTGTATAGGCCCATGTAACCATATTACTGTGAATGTAAACAGACGTCCAACACAACAACCTGGACTATTGTACATCATTCGGGCTAAACTGTAAACAGACAAGAGCATCTCGAAGAGGCATAAACCCCAAAGTGCAGACATCCAGTGTTTGCCAAGTGTCTGGCCACAGACTGGAAACAGCAACTGACCAACAAAAGTCCAACCACAAAAAGGATGGTCCTGGAGGGTTGCCCGCAGCTGTGACAGTGATTATGAATGATTTGAAACCTTGCAGCCCTCACCTTTCTGTTTTGCTTTTGTGGTAAGTAACCCACAGTTTGTTTTGTTAGATGGGGGATAGAGGGGAAGGATGTCTTGCAAGTCACAGTAATTACATGTTTTTTTTATTTTAAAATGTAAATAGCAGCAGCATCTGCACGTCATCACCCCTAGAAAGCCTGCTGGTCCTACAGACCTAGGCTACTCCTCACTGATGATGCCCAAAAAGGCTGAAACATGTCTGGGGATGCTTCTGGTCTCGTGCAGAAGGGATGTGACCTAGTTGTTTGGGCTGGACTGGCGCTTTTGGGGTGGTACCAAGCCACATTTGCATATGGTATTTCCCCTCCTGTAGTGGCTTGGCAGACTGACATACGGTGGTCTGGAGGGTTGCCTAGAGCTGGGCCAGTGGTTATGAATGATTTGAAACCATCCAGTTATCACCTTATTGTTTTGCTTATTTGGTAAGTAACCCACATTTATTTTTGTTAGATGGGAGACAGAGGGGACGTGTTGGAGGATGTGTTGCAGGTCACAGTAACTGGAGGTTTTGTTTTTTAAAATGTAAGCAGCAGCTCCACGATATGACCCCTAGAAAAGCCTGCTGGTTCTAGAGACTTAGATTACTCCTCACTCATGACACCCAATGAGGCTTGAACATGTCTGTGGATGATTGTGGTCTCGTGCAGAAGGGATGTGACCAAGCAGTTCGGGCTGGACTGCCACTTTTGGGGTGGGACTTTCTGTAGTTGCTTGGCAGACTGACATATGATGGTCTGGAGGGTTGCCCAGAGCGGCGCCAGTGGTTATGAATGATTTGAAAACCTCCAGCCATCACCTTTTTGTTTTGCTTATTTGGTAAGTAAACCACATTGTGTTTTGTTAGATGGGAGATAGAGAAGAAGGTTGCGTTCCAAGTCACAGAAATTGCACTTTCTTTTTTAAAATGTAAACAGAAGGATCCCTGGAAAAGGCCCATTTTACTATTTTCTTTGGTCCTTTATATCTTGCTTAATGCCAGCCTCTTCCAGCGTCTAAGCACTGGAACATGAACTGAACCCGTGTTGCACTGTATCCTCTTATTCCCAAAGCAAGTGCGTTGTCCCTGAGTTATCCTTCCAAATTTATATATTTTATTTCTTTTTGCTTGAGGAAGCAACAGATGATTTACTTCAAAGGTGCAGGGCAACTTCATGTACATTAATTATCTCACCTTGCGTCGGTCTACAGTGTGCCTGTGATGCTGGTCTGGCAGATCTGGGCCAGGTCACACAGTGCCCAGGCAGGATTGGCAGCAGAAGCCACTGGGGGACACCCCTCTCAACCCAGGCCCAGTGGCTCACTGGACGTGCAAAGCAGACAATGAGAAACACTGAAGAGATTTGGGCTCATGCTGTGTTGTCACCGAGTACTGCAGGCTGCTCTTCCCCGTTCCCAGCTATCTAGACCTATCCCCTGTACCTTTCCTGTTGCTGAAGCAGTGGGTATGAGCTACACAGACAGCCCCACCTCTGAACCCAACCATTCAGACATTCTTCACTAAAGGACCGCCATCCTGTTAGTGATGGCGGCTTCATGGTTTTTGCTGCATCCCTATTATTTCTCCAGCTAACGAGATCTAGTTTCCATGTGAATAAAGGTGTGGCATATTTAGCTGCATTTACCACTGCCTTTTTCAAGTGCAACACTGGATATCGGCTCTAGGCACTGCCTCTTTGTCCAGTGGCCCACGGGTAGCAAGGGCAGGCCTAGGGGTAGCAGATGGGGTGGGGTGGGGGGCAGCAGTAGCAGCTGCTACCTCTGCAAACCCCAAATGACATCACGGGGCACATGATGGTGAGAGCACACAAGAGGGGCCTGCATATTATGGGATAGGGTATCAGCACATAAGGCAGGGTGCTGACAATAACTGACAGGATTGCATAAGCAGTTATTTATCATTTATATTGTACAGATTATTTAGGAATTTGAATCAAAAATATCTCAATCGCAGAGAACACAGAGATCAGATTTCGGGAACTTGATTTTACATATCTGCTTTCTTTGATTATTTGATACAATGTAATATATGAATGTCAAATATTAATTGTGTCAAGGTGTACGTGGCACTTCTTTGGCTTTTTATGTATATTATATTCTGGTGTTGCAATGGCAATTACACGCGGAAACCTCTGAAATACACGCTGAGCTATCCCCATAGCCTCGGCACATTCCGACGCCGGGGTGGAGTGGGAAGGCAACCCCAGGCGCTTTGTCTGGACCCTAATCCCTCCGACAGCAAATCTCCGCGCAGTGCGAGCCTCGGAGCCCAGCAGGGAAAGCTGCGGTTTGTAAAAGGATCGCCGAAGCATTAGCAGCAAACACTTTGTTGACAAAAGAGTAGGGACATTGAAAAAGCAGGCATCCAAGCGCACGTTTGCTAGCCATAAATCTTTAACTCACCTTCAGAGCGACAGAGGATTCTGCTGTTAAGCTCCTCTTTCTCATCTTTCAAAAGAGCGTTCTCCTTTTCCAGATCCGATACTCTCTAAAAAAGAAAAACAGAGGCGAATGATTAGCGCGCTCTCTCTGCCTCTTAATGTAGGCCAGGGCACTCTTCGTGCACCGGGATTGCGTTTCATGTGACTGCTCTTTAACTGAGGGGGTTTGTTATTCATCTTCACTGCCTTTGGGTTTACCTGGGAGCAAGGAATATAAAAAAGCTGAGAAACACTCACCTGTTCCGATTCAGACAACCGCCTCCTGCAGGACGCTGCCGCCTACCACACAACTAGGGTGACCAGACATCCTGGTTTTGCCGGGACTATCCGGGTATTTGCGCCTCCGCCTAGGATCCAGAGACTTTTTTCAATTTAAAAACCCTGTCCCGGGATTTGGGGATCGAGTGAATACCATCCACGTTTTTGGCCGGATATCATTATTTTTCCACCAATTTGCCAAAAACCGGGATGGTATCCACCCGATCACCAATTACGGGATGGTTTTTATAAACTTAAAATAGCATTGGGACCCTGGGTGCTGCAACATGACATGGAACAGGCCACCCACATAGAAGTTATTCTAGTTTCACCGCTGAAGCTGTAGTCCTATTTCTATGTCAGTGGGATGTGCCGGTTTTTAATTTTTGAAAATCTGGTCACCCTACATACAACACATGATACAAGTGCACACTACACTGGTCTGCCCAATAACTCTGAAATTACTTTGAAGGATGTGCCAAGGAAAGGGTTTCTCTGGGACATTGTGTTAGACTTCCTGGTGCAGAAGTGTGCTTAAAGCAAGGCATGTTTGAAGCTTGCTTTAGGGTCTGCTCGAGGGTTATATATCTACGAGATTGGGTTTCGGCTCTGAGTCTGGAACACTGTTTGACCTTTTCCAGGTTTAGGAGCTTGTGTTACCATCTCCTGGTCCTGGAGCATTTGGTCGTGTCCCTAGGTCTTTAAATCTGCATTTCCGTCTCAAACATTGAAACTTGTACTAGGGTTTCCAGATCTTGGAGCTTGTGCAATCATCACCATGTCTGGGATATTTTCACCGCCCTAAGCCTAGAACCCAGTGTTGGGCTTTGCAAATTTGTGTTATTTTCTCTAAGTCTGGGAGCTCAAGTTCATGGCCTAAAAACTTCCGTTAGGGTGTCCTGGTCTAGATCCTTGTGTTGGGGAACACAGCCCCTTGGTTGAGGTGCTTATGCAAGTGTTACTTAAGATCTCCTGGCCCAGAAGCTTGTGTCAGAGTTTGCTTGTCAAGATGGTATTGCTAGGATCTCTTTGTCTAGGAGCTTGTGCTAGGATCTACCAGTCTAGAATCTTGTGATAGGGTATCCTACTCTAGAAACCTTATCTAGGTTCTCCATACTACCTCCCGTCCTAGAAGCTTATGTCAGAGTTCTTAGTCGAGAAGTTTGTGGTAGTATAACTTGCTGCAGAAGCTTGTGTTAGAGCCTACTGCTCTAGAAGTGCATGTTATGGTCTCCTGGCCTAGAAGCTTGTACTAGGGTTTTCTGGTCTAAAAATGTTTGGCAGGATCTTTGTCGAGAAGACCTTGTTAGGATCTCCTACTCTGGAAGTGGTTGTTGGGATCTCCCATTTTAGAAGCTTATGTCAGGGTCTTTTATTTCAGAAGCCCATGGTAGGATGCCCTGCTGTGGAAGCTTGTGTTATAGCATCATGCTCTAGAAGCATTTGTATGGATTTACCAGCCTAGAAGCTTATGTCAGTCTCTTATCCAGAAGTATGTGGTAGGATGCTCTTCTGCAGAAATGTGTGTTACAGCCTGATGCTCTAGAAGCGTGTGCTACGATCTCCTGGTCTTGAAACATATGTCAGGCTCTTAGACCAGACGTACGTGGTCGGATGCCCTGCTGTCGAATCTTGTGTTAGAGCCTCATGCTCTAGAAGCGTTTGCTAGGATCTCCCAGTCTAGAAGCTGATGTCAGTTTCTCAGTCCCGAAGTATGTGGTAGAATGCCCTGCTGTGTATGCATGTTTTAGAGCCTGATGCTCTAGAGGCCTTCGCTAGTTTCTCCCCGTCTAGAAGTTTGTCAGTCTCTTAGTCATGAGGTCTGTGGTAAGATGCCTTGCTGCAGAAGCTTGTGTTAGAGCCTCATGTTGTAGAAGCATGTGTTAGGATTTCCCAGTCTAGAAGCTTATGTCTATCTCTTAGCCCAGATGTCTATGATAGGATGCCCAGCTGTGGAAGCTTGTGTTAGAGCCTCATGCTTTTGAAGCCTTTGTTAGGATTTCCCAGTCTAGAAGCTTAGGCCAGTCTCTTAGTCCAGAGGTATGTGGTAGGATGCCCTGCTGCAGAAGGTTGTGTTAGAGCCGCATGCTTTAGAAGCATGTGTTAGAATTTCCCAGTCTAGAACCTTCTGTCAATCTCTTAGCCCCGATATCTGTGGTAGGATGCACTGCTGTGGAATCCTGTATTAGAGCATCATGCTCTAGAAGCACTTGTTACAATCTCATGGTCTTGAAATGTATGTCAGTCTCTTGACCAGAAGTATGTGGTAGGCTGCTCTGCTGTGGAATCTTGTGTTAGAGCCTCATGCTCTAGAAACATTTGCTAGGATCTCCCAGTCTAGAAGCTGATGTCAGTTTCTTAGTCCAGAAGTATGTTGTAAGATGCCCTGCAGTGTAAGAATGTTTTAGAGCCTCATGCTCTAGAAGGCTTTGCTAGGATTTCCTAGCCTAGAAGCTTATGTCAGTCTCTTAGTTAAGAAGTCTGTGGTAGGTTTCCCTGCTACAGAATCTTGCGTTAGAGCCTCATACTCAAGAAGCCTTTGTTAGGATCTTCTAGTCTTGAAGCTTATGTCAGTCTCTTAGACCAGAAGTATGTGGTAGGATGCTGTGCTGCAGAAGCTTGTGTTACAGCCTCATGCTCTATAAGCGATTCTTAGGATCTCCTGGTCTTGAAGCCTATGCCAGTCTCTTAGACCAGAAGAATGTTGTAGGAGGCCCTGCTGTGGAATCTTGTGTTAGAGCATCATGCTCTAGAAGCACGTGTTAAGATCTCCCAGTCTATAAGCTTATGTCAAACTCTTAGTTTAGAAGTCTGTGGTAGGATTCCTTGTTGTGGAAACCTGTGTTAGAGCATCATGCTCTAGAAACATTTGTTTGGATTGCCCAGCCTAGAAGCTTATGTCAGTCTCTTAGTCCAGAAGTATGTGGTAGGATTCCCTGCTGTGTACGCATGTTTTAGAGCCTGATGCTCTAGAGGCCTTTGTTAGGTTCTGGTCTAGAATCTTATGTCAGTCTCTTAGTCGAGAAGACTGTGGTAAAATGCCTTTCTGTGGAAGCTTGTGTTAGAGCCTCATGCTCTAGAACTGTTTGTTAGGATTTCCCAGGCTAGAAGCGTATGTCAGTCTATTTTAATCCAGACTTAGGTTGTAGGCCCTGCTGTGGAAGCTTCTGTTAGAGCCTCATGCTATAGAAATGTTTGTTATGATTTCCTGGCCTAGAAGATTGTGTTCACGTTTTTTCTTGGTCTAAAAACCTTTCCTAGGATTTCTTTGTCTAGAAGACAGTGTTAGGATCTCCTAGCCTAGATGTTTTTGTTTCTAAGAATTCTTGGTGTGGAAGCTTATGTTCGGGTTTCCTAATCAAAAAGCTTATGCCAGGGTCCCTGGTCCAGAAGCTTGGAGTAGGATCTTATAATGTAGATGTTTGTGTTAGGATCACCTGCTGTGGATGCTTGTGTTAGGATGCCCTAGTCTACAAGTGTGTCAGGATATCATGGCCTAGAAGCTTATGTTCAGATCTGCTGCTATTGAAGGTTGTGTTTGGGTCTAGGTCTGGGTTCTTGTGTAATAGTTTCACAGTCTGGGTGTTTAAGTTTAGGGTATTGGTGTAATGGCGCTGTGTAATGAGCCCAGGGTAGTGATGAAACTGGGATTAAAGGAGCCCAAGCTAAAATGAAAACCAAACCGCAAATTCCTCTCCCAAGTGGAACAAAATGTTGCAGCCACTAGAAAAATATAGATTGTAAGTGTGAAATAAGGAACATCTCTTTTGTTTTGGTGCTGTGTCTGCTCCATATGTACCGCAATCATCCCTGCAACACTTCTACCACGGCAAGCGCATTCTGATAAAAAACGCACACACAAAAACATTTGTAGCCAATCACTGAGGAGCAACAGCAGTTTGGCAAGTCGCCTGTTTCTCACATACCAGGGAAAAAGCCTGATGAAAAACAGTGTTACTATAGGTCCCCTGTGTTTAGCAGCTCATTAGGACACAATAAATACCCCAATAACAGTAATATGAACATCAGAACACAGCACAGGGATATGATATTCTAAACATGTTTACATTCAACTTACATGTGTAATTAGTTAATTAGGCACATACTCCTCCTGCTATTGGCAGGCCTGCAGCCATATTTGTGCCGCACACTATTCAGGCGGCACTTTGTATAGTCTGCAGAATAGCACCCCAAGCTGTAAAATCAAGAGGTTCTAATAAAACAAGCATGTGCAAGGCCAAGAGGTCTGACTTTGTAAATGTAGAAAGCATGATTTGTCATGTGGGGCTTTACTATGATAAAATCCTACCCTGACTTCGTCCCCATTACAAATAGAAAACATACTGTTATTTCCAACGGGGGCTCGAGGGCCCTTTAAACAATTATTTAATAAATAAATGCACACAGTCCTGCAGGGGCCTGCCTCTGCAACAGGACCCTAATTATAACTGCAGGTGTATTTTTAAGATTTTGCACTGGACCCACTGAGATATTGAGATATACAAAATGCTGCTCATATTGGTACAAACACATTTTTAAAGAAACTATCCATAGACCTCCAGGTAAAACTGGAAAGTATATGTTCCCATTTATAACTGAGGATAGGTGGGTTCCCTTCCCATTCCGACTAGACATGAACAACCTCTACTTATATTAACAAACATTCTTTTTAAATGTCACCCAGCCCACGGAAATGGACACATGGAAATAAATAATATTTCTAGGGTTCCCCACTTTTATAATCATATTGTATGTCCTGCAGTTGCTGGAAGGTCCCCAATAGGTTGCCAGCATGTTTTGAGGGTGGAAAGGAACTCGACATATGATGGTATCAAATGGAATGGACAAAGCCAGCATCAGATTTAATGCACCGAAGGTTACACCAGGGTCCCTCTTTGATAGGCATCCATGAGTTCTGTATGAAAACTAAAGCACCCACTAGCGAAACCTAAATGCAGAATGACCCAAAACGCCTATTAAGGAGCATTTCTATCCATGCCTGACTTTGTAGAGAACTGCACCTGGCAAGCTGCGCAATGTAGGTGCGCACATGCAATGGGTAAGGACACACTGAAGTTCCAGCATGCAAAAAAAGAGATGACTGCATGAAGCTGCTTTAGCTGGCATCTTGACAATGAGTCTAGATCTGTGATGCCTCCCCACAGTGGAGAGGTTAGTTTTTCCTGTTGTGAATATGAATTCACACACTAATAATAGCTAGGTGTATATTACTCTCTGCCAAAAAAAGCACAATACGTGATGCATGTGTATGTATGGAATTAGCATCTGGGGTGGACTTGCGACCAATAAGATTGCTTGGAAGGTGGCCCGTGTCCGGTAGAATAATCCTGCATCTCGAGAAGCTATTGGACCCCATCCCGACTCCCTTCCTCTTTTTCTTCTTCTCCCACTTGTCTCTTTGACTGAGATGAGGAGTAAAATAAATGCCTAGCTGGCTTCCCTAACCGGGTGTCCTTCCCTTCCACACCCCGCTCCTCGTCTGATCAATTATGCAAAAGAAAGAGAATGGGGATTTTTGCAGAACTCCCTTTAGTTTTTTTTTACGTTGGTGATCTTTGTTGTTTTTTTTTCTTCCAATTGGTTTAAATTACCCAACAGAACCTCTTCATAAAGCCATTAGTACCCCAGATGTTTTGCTAATGGCGATACGTATCTGGGGGGTAGGCCATGTCAGCGGTTACCAGTCCCGCGGCTCTTGGTAGTGGCCCTAGCTTCGCCCGTACTGTGGTGCTCCGTTACCAGTGGACACTGCCCAGGCCCCAGGCCATTATTGCCAAAATAGAGATTGCATTTGGAAAACAAGATTGAAGTGGTGTGCTGAGTGTTACAGAATCGGACACTCTGAAAGGTCCAGAAAAGCCTTTTGCAAACCCGCTGAAGATAGCTTCACCCGTTTTTGTACCGCAATGCTAGGAAGCCCTTTCCTTGAGTTGACTCTCAGGCTAAACACATAGGGCCAGATAATGAGTTTGGTGGTAAACACGTGGGAAATCTTGTGGTATTGAGGAAGTCTAATTATGGGTTTTTGTTCCAATAGTCACAAAAAACACCATAATTTTAGTGAAGGTAATTATCTCCAGAAAAATGCAGTAATGGTGGTGGTACTTACCCGTGCCGTAATACCCAAAACATTACTACCGCAAGGCCCTCAACTCTGCACCGCTACCCCTATCTGACCTCACCTCTTCCTATTGCTCACACTGTTCTGGATCTCTATCGACACCCTGGGCCTCTCAACTCCTTTGTTACTGATCTGAACCGTCTCCTTGAAGTCACTTCCTACCAACATCCCTATTGACATGCTGGATGTCTTTAACCCTCCCAAACCCTCTGCAGCCACATACCTTGAACTTATCTCCCTCCTATCCGACCACTCCCTCAGTGACCATCCTAGCCACTCCGGTGGGATCTCTCTTGACCTTGTCTTTCTCTCTGATTCACTCTCCTCTTCTGACCTCTCCACTGTCCCTCTCCCTCTAATCACTCAATTGTTCACTTTAACATCTCTGTCACTCCACCTTCTACTCTTCCTCTCCCTCTTCAATGACCAAGAGAAAATTCAGGCAAGACACTCTTCCCTCCTTCCTTGATGATCTGAGTACCTCTGTCCTGTATCTCCACTATTCATTCCACTTCCACTGACCGTGTTTATATTGACTTTCACTATGTACTTATGACTATTTGACCAAACTATCCTGCTCGCACATTCACACCTTCCCCTTCCCCATCCTTAGCCATGGATCATGAAATTTAGACAGAAATTTAGACCCTTAAAAAGAACATGCGCTGTGACGGTCGATTCTGGAGCAAATTACAAACCCCTAGCCGACTCCTAGCCTAAATAAATTCCCTTGATGCTCTCACCTCTAAAGTGAACTCTGCCAAATCCCCCCAACGTTACAAAGCTAAGCTGCTCCATTCGCAAACACCCCCACAAACTTTCATCTACCCTCCAAGCTTTGTTTACACCTCCCAAGCCAAAATCCATTGCCGCCTGCAGATGTCTATGCTCACCACTTTTCCTCTAAAATCTCCCACCTCGGTCTTCATCCCCAACCCTCCTTCTGTTCACCACCTCTCCCCAACCTCTTCTACTCTCAACTATGTCCCCCTACATCTGCTATTGAATTAGCAACCATCCTTCTCAGTGGCAGCCTATATAGCGCTCCTATAAACCATTTTGCTCCCCAAATGGTCAGACTTAGTCTCAATCACTTCTCCTATCTCCTTCCCATCTGACCTTCTTGGTCCATTAAGCGAGGCCCACAACCTTGTATTTCTGTATGATAGCAAGCTCTGACTGCAACGGTGCATCACTATCAGTGCCTGCTGCAGATGTTAATCTCCTCAACGTTCAGAACACTCATGCTTTTCTTACTGAACACCGTACGAAAATTCTAATTTCCACTCACATGCTAAGAAAACTGGACTACAGCTCAAGCATGCTCCTTGGCCTTCCTCTCAACACCTTCCTCTAGACAAAGTCCTCAACTTTGCTACCCACACTTTCCATAACCTACCCAGAACCTCCCCCACTTCTACCTACTGATATTCTGGTTGGCTCTTGATGCACAACCATACTTAGGTTCCTTCTCCTAGTATACAAATCGATCAATGGCCTTTATCCACAGTACCTCTAATTGTATCTCAGTTTGCTCACCATGTCGTTCCCTCCGATCCTGCTCTGCACTGAACCTCACCGTCCCATTCCCTCCCTGTGCCTCCTCTCGCTTCCGCTCTTTCTCACTACTCACCCTGCTCCGCTAGAACTCAGTTCCCATAACAATCAAAGCCAGCCCAAACTGTGGATCTCTTCAAAGCTCGGTTTACACTCCACTTGCTAAAGAGGGTGCTCCCCCATCCTCCCTATCACCCATCACTGCCTCCAGTGACGCTTAATATTGTACTCCTCTTTAGTTTGAAGCACTTGCCTCCGTGGGTTAAAGTTACCTTTGCAAGTCACTTGTTTCCTTAAATATATTTTGTTCTGTTTTGTTTTGTCCCCGGTAGATGCACCACTTTTTTAGACCCTCATAAACTTGCTCACCACTTGCTCACATTTTTGTGCTATTGTAGCGGCACCCTTCATGGGAATCCCTCCGCCATCTGTAAATGTGTTATTCGGTACATTTTTGATCGAAATTGACATCTATGTTTTCCAAATCAATACAAATACGAATGACCCCAATTACATCTAATGGGTCCCCAAATGGAGAATAACGTCTACTCTAAATGACACCATTGTTACTTCATGCAGTAACAGTGATTTAGTTGGGTGGGTTGGCCCCAAACTCATTATGCTGCCCATACTGGGGGTTGCCATCCAGAGAGCTGCATACTTTCCTCTTTATTTTGTTAATTCCGGCTAGGCAGTTGTACATATTTCAGATCACACAGATTCTCATAGGATTCATTCCCTTACTCCAAGAGATTCCCACCCCACGTTGCATTCTTTTTCAAGGTTAGTGACGCCCAAGGTGAGCACGCGTCCTGTTCTATGCTTTCACTGGCACACACGCACGAGCTGCACACATCAGGTGATAATTAGTGTGTGGCAGGGCTGACAATCTTAGGTGCTGTTCGTACTAAGGTGCTGAAGGTTCCAGGAAGTCACCTTTACAAATATATGCAACGAGAAGGCAGCCAGCAGAGACTACACTCCCAGTTATGGGTCTCCTCCATGGTATCAACTGATGACCCGGAACTGGCTCATCCCTTTTATTATCTTAGGTCACATGGTCACCAACATGTGGCCTTCACACGAGCGCGGGGAGATACCATGCTCCCAGGAGGGGTGACACACCACTCCCACATCCCTCCGCCATCTTGCTCCACTAATGGGTCTGACGGAGCAGGTAGGTGGCTGGTAAAATGACATGGCAAATATGCATCGCATTCCCCTTAGCACAGGTCCACTTTGCACTCAGATCTGGGACATTTAACACTTGAAACGTAACAGGTTATTTTACCAAGCTCAATTTCATCCCTTGCGGTGGGAGAGGAGTGGGGGGTGGGGTGGGAGCTATTCACACTGATAACAGATATTTATTTTTATCCATCTCAATTCTGCACCGCGGAGGATGAAGGGCTGAGTGCACCTTCTGCGATTCGAACCTGATTGCAGGAGGTACATTTTTTGGATTGACTGTCAGTATTTTTGCACTTAAAAAAAAAAAAAATAGATGGGGGTGTTGGGCTCCGGTACATAATAAGGTGGGACGATGGAGAATGGGTGGTGTTAGCTCACCCCCACATTAAAAATAAATAAAAGTACAAGAAATGTTTGTTTTTTCTTCGGAATTCGAGAAAAAAACGTATTGTTTTGGGCCTCGGTTGTTTTTTTTTTTTTATCATTATTTCAACGTAGATCCGTAAAACACAGATCCCTGTAGTGGAGGCTTACGTCCACTGAACGGCAGACCGGTCTGTCATGATCAGTATAGCGAGTGTTAATGTTTGTAACTTAGTATACTTTGTTGTTTCAAGGACTGACCTTACTACGGAGAACAACTGTAAAGAATGTTTAATACATGTAGACTTCTAGATGGCCTATTGCCTTTGCAGACACTCATTCTCTGGTGTGCTCTTGCACACCTTGAAATTAAATCGTCTTACTTTTGCCTAAAATACATCTGTCCAGATGTATCATATATTGGTTGTGTTCGCTGTTATGGCTGTAAGGCCCCAGCTCCCCACAACATCCCGATGTACATACGAACACAGAGCCGGGGATATACACAACCATCCCTTATTCTCCTCTACAGCCTTGGTCCTGGGCTCTACTAGCCCCTCCTCTTCCTCCCTCCGCCGCCCTGTCCTTCCTTTCCTCTCTTAAGGTGGTCATCTGTTTAAGGAGGACTGTCGTTAATCGCTCTCCAACAATATTGTGTAGTTAACGTCTCATACAAATTGTGTACTTTGCAAATCAGCTTTGCCGAACAGAGAGAACCAATGTATCTCCTAAAAAGACAATCATGCACAGAACCTTTTATGCTGGTGGACAAATAAAGAGGACTTTACTGGAAGATATGACTCAGTTGTGTGATCCTGGGCAAATTATTTTACAGCGATATGCCTTATTTATCTTATATGTCAAACCTAGGCGCATATACAAGTTACCCAGCTATTAACGTGCAAATTCATAAAAGGTCAAATAGTCTTTAGTGTTACTCCATATCTAATAAGAATACCAAGTCAGTGTTGCCATGTAGAAAGTGCTTTCACAAACTATATAACCCCAAGGTATGTTTATTACGAAAGTATGTGTAAGAAGCGGTCAGGTGCAGGGAGCTTCTCCTGTATCTTAGGGCCTGTAATTATACTCCTTTCTCCATCAGAGTGACGTGCCAAATTCTAGGGACCGTTTCTATAATGCAGTAAGACAAGTGGTCTGTCATTGACTCACATAAGGCAAGGCGAGCCGTGGGCTGGCCATGCGGAAAGGTTTAATGCCTGGCATATCACATGGTTTAGTGGCACTTGTAACAAGGTGGCACACGTGAACCAGCAGTCTCATCGGATCTAGTTGATTTACTTTGTCATGATGGTTAGAAGTTTAACTGATCCTTATAAGCTCTCCTCGTCTCCATGGGGTTGCTCCCATCTCACTATGCCAGCTTGTCTCTCCCTTTCCTGGTCAGCGCCTCTGCCTTTCTTTTCTGCATTTTCCTCGGCTGGGACTTCAGTTTTTCCTTTCTGTGTCCGATCCGGGGACAGAGGTTTGGCCTTTTCCCTCTCCACCTTTGGCCATAGTCTCTGCTTTTACAGTTGCCCACTTTTCACAGGCTAGGAACATTGCCTGTTTACGGGCCAACGCCTCTGCTCCTCCTCCCGGGGTAATGCGTCATATTCACCCTTTTCTCCTCTGTGTGTAAGTTGTCCCCCCCAAACCTCTATCCCTCCTTTTTGGGGTTCTCCTCTTGTACCTTCCACCGTCTTCTGCCATTCTTCGGATTTTCTCTTTCTCAATCCTTTCCTCCACTCTCAAGGATTTTCTTTGTCTCCACCTTCCAGCACCTTGCATGAGGGGGCGCTGGTTGCTTGTTCTCTCTCCCGGGCTCTCCTGCTTTGGACTCACACTGGGGTTTAAAAGTGTTCTCACCCCCTGCTTCACCAACTTCTCTGGGATCATTTCCCACTTGCTGGTTGAGGTAGTCAGCTTTTTCATCCCGTGGATTTTCACATGAGTGGCTTTCAAGGCTGTCCAGTTTAAGCATCGAATGAAAAAGGATCGAATGCAAAAGGATCGACACAATAGGGCCGAAAACAAAAGGATCGATTTTTTTTTAATTATATATTATTTTTTGGTTTTCGTATAGGTAAAAAAAAAAAGGTTTTTACCAAAAAAACGGCGGGGGGAGGGGCCAAAAAAAAATGTTACCAAAAAAAAACATTTAGATCCTTTTGTTTTCAGTACTTTTGAGTCGATCCTTTGACCATTCAACCCTTTTTTTTCGATCCTTTAACCTATAACCGCTTTCAAGAGGGTCTCTGTCACCTCCAGGCCTTAGTGCCCGGCCTCAGGGGTGTGGCTAGGTCTGGAAAAGATCTGGGGCTAGGCTAATGGCGGGACTGTCGAGACTCTGAGCTAGGTAGCCTTTTGGTTGTAACCCCGAGCTTCTATCTGGGGCTACAACCAAAAAACCCAGGGCTATAGGCCCTTAGCCACCACCTAGCAACGCCTCTGCCCGAATTCCTACCTCTTTCCCACCTCACTGCTCCTGTTCTAGCACTCGTCAATGTCACTCCCTCCTCTCATTCCTCCACCTACTGTGGGCTTAGCCTCTTCAAATTGGGGTCTCACCCCTAGGTCCTGCCTTGCACCATGTGTGCTCCCGTCATTCCTGTAAAAATGTGGTGGAAACCCCTGGGGTAAAGCATAAATGACAGGCCGGGACATCCCACGCCTAATAACGCAACAGTCCCAAGAGTTTTACAAAGAACGCTTTTGTTCACGATCCATATAAAATGGGGACAGCTGGGGACATCAAGACAATCTCCGAGCTCCCAATTACTCTCAGGCTTGACCACGGGTTAAAAGGAAAAAACATGTCACAACTGACGTTTAATCATATTCTAGATTACAAAAACCGATGCAGTGGAGGGATAGTTTAAGGGAATCATCTAAGTATGTATTCTATATGGGTTAGGTTTCTCATAGGCCATGCTCTATCTGGTGGCTCCACCTGTGACTACCTACCAAATTGATACAGGTGAACACATGTCATCTCTATACTAGCTCCATCTCTATACTATTTCATTGGCTAGTGCAACAATTATAGGGTAACGTTATTGGAGGATAGGAATTGGTTAGCATTGACTTTCCCGGCCTTGACAACTTGGAAGGTTATCAGCACATGAGCAACAATAGTATCTAGGGGGAGCGGCACCAAGGTGCTACTTTTCCCAATTAGGATACCATCTCTGATTCTCTAGCACACGATCCAGGACTGGGCATGGTGTTGTATCTTTGCCCTCAGAGCTCGAGGGGAACAAAGGTGTCAGCCTGTCTGTCCCTGAAGCTAGTGAATAGCCTTTGATCTCTAACTGCAGGTCACGTGTGTGGAGGCCACATTTTGGATTATACTGCTCAGCATTTACTGGGATTTTAGCCCTTATTAATGTAGGTGTCTTTACCCTTCCTGATCGCTAGAGACTTGATCGAGCCATTGTTTTCCCAATATTAAGCCTTCATCAATGAGAATCTGACCTTTGAGCATTATTTGTTTATTTGCTTAATCTTAGAGAAATGTATATCATGCCTGGGAACTGTCATCTTCTGTTTTCTCGGGGGCCGATCCAAACCTTTCTTTCCACTGTAACCTTGGCAAGGGCTGTGCAATTATTGTCTGGGCTGTTCAGGTCTGACTTTTCTGCTAACTCAGCAAATCGGGTCCCCCTGCAGCTTCGAGGGTTCTTGATGTCTTCCATTCACTCAAACATGGTTGCAACGTCCATCTTATTTTAAATTGCCACTCATTCTTGTTGCGTTTCTGTGTTAAGCAAGCTTTTATATGTATTCTTATGTGTCTTGTGTTTCAGCCTATATATGGAGCATACGTTTTCTAGTGTCTATTGGATGAAAGCATATTCTCAATGTCTAAATGCAGTTTGACCTATTGTTCATGCATTTTCGTGGTGGGTGCGTATCTGCTTCGTGTCTTATGCGTCTACGTGTGTCAGTTCCAGCAGTGGCTTCATTTGCTTTCGTCATCTTGATTACAGCATGTTCATATCCGCAATAGCCTGCAAATTCAGCTCCACTTCGATCCCTCTGGGGTAGGGTTGCCTTAATGAGTAGCGCCTCTCGCATCAGCGGTATGCGGGCGCGGAGGAGGCAGATGCCATAAATGATGCGCACCTTTCATTTTTATGATATTGAGACTGGGAGGGGCCAATGTAATGAATGACACATTCATTTGCCTCTCAACATTCCTTTGTGATCTTACTCACAAGGCCTCGCTAGCCACGTGATGACCTGAAGTTCTTCCCAACTTCCTTTGAATATCTTTAAAGAATCACCTGCTTCCTTGCAGCCACATCCTCCTGATGTTCCACTAACTTGTTATGAGATTCCACTCCCCCCTTCTGGTGCTCCACTACCGAAAGCTCTGCGCCCATTGTAGAGGAGGTCCCAGATTTGACCCGCACCCCTGCCCCCCATTGCAAGTTGCCAGTAAGGTACTTGCTGTGGTACGTGACGTATGAGAAGCAAATGAACCAACAGAGAGCCGCACTGGGACTCTGCTCCTTGTACGTAAGGAGATCAATACCGGTTGAAGCAGCCATAACGCGACAACCCTGGGCAGCACGGTACCCTATCAGACAGCCATACCAGCCACTGATACGGAAGGAGAAATACCTGCACACGGTCCACGAGGAGACCCCTTAAGCCTTAATGGAAGGCCAATGAAAATAAACCAAGTGCCCGAGCAGTCCCGAGAATGAACAGACTTGGCTACTGAAAGCAGGAATGCCAGTACTAGTAACTGCAAGGATAATGATAATGGACGCAGGGGAAAGACACTGTTAAAACATAAGAGAATGGTGCCACAAGGCAAGATGGAAGCAACCGCCCTGTTGAATGTGTGTAAATAAGCTTGAAATGCAAGATGCTAAGAAATCGATACTGCTTGCAATGCTTAGTAGAAGAGTAGAGCGGCAAGCACCAACCATATATCTACCTCAATACTGCACAATGCACACGTGCAACTCCATTTTGGGAAAGCAGAAATGTACCCAGGCGGCCAAAGGCCTGCCAGGCCAAGTTTAGAAACCCAGCAAAGACCAGAGAAGGAGCGGAATCGAAACTCAACAAAAGGAGGCTTATGCCGGGGAGATCGAGGTCAACCAGAGAAGGCGAGGTGAGCATGAGCTCACGAGACTCCAACTACAGAGAATACCAGCCCGCCCGTGAAGGTCAAGATAAGAGAGGCCCATGCAGGTGGCCAAGCGCACACAGAATTAAATGCACAAAAGGTTGGAAACAGAAGCAGATTCCCGGTGAACCAACACGGGACCAGACAGGCGCGAAGATGTACCACCGCCTGATGTCATCCAGAACCAGAGGGTGCCATAACTTTTCCTGATAAGAGACTACAGATCCGAGGCCATACCCAGCCAACTAATTGACACACAGCCCTAAAACACTGATTGATGGAAGGGAGGAAGGGTGAATCTTGGGACACTAGGCACCTGGGTGTCTACTCTAAAGCTGCTAATTAAAATGGAGATTTATGTTTAGGGGTGTAACTCGCCCAATTACAAGGGACCATGTAATCTAGGGTCCTATAGACACTATAACCAATGAGACGTCGTACTTGTAGTGATGTCAGTCACGTGTGGTGTAGAGGGAAGGGCGTAGACCCCCACCCGATAAGAGTTATCCAATCCACTTGCGTTATTTCCATACACAGATATAGCACCTATACTTAAGTTACCTTTCCCAACCAAATGTATTGCATGATGATTTTTTGAAGAATTAGATGTCAATGATGATGGATTTTGCCCATAAAAGAGGCTGTTGGACTAATGTTCGAGGAAGCCGGGTTGAGGCAGGTGTTCGTGATGCTGCTGATTTCCATAAGCTGATGTATGTATCATTAAACGGACTTCCCTTTGCCAATTTACTGAGTCCTGATTATTGATCCTTGCCGGAGTATGTGAATCCTGCACTCTGTCCTCGCATGGTGCAGCTATCATGCATTACTAGTTTTCAAGGGTGAGTACGGACCAATGGGCCCGTCAGTAATTTCCTCTCCTCGTCAACACTTGGTAGCAGAGGATGGTTTCAGCCATCGATTATAGATTATCGATTGATATAGTATAAGACACCTTTAGACCGACGGCACGAAGTAACTCTGGGCCTTCGGTTACATCACAAGTCCTTTCGCTATTCCGGCTGAGTAGACTGAGAAGCTCCCCGTGGACAATGATAGTATAATCATTCCCAAAAAATCTGCAGTGGGTCTGAAGGAACCCGCCTTTCCAAGCATAACCCTTCTCATTCTCACGGGCAGCGGATCAGATGAAAACCATAAAAGCAGGAAGAGGAAGGGGCAGTGATCCTGAAGTTCCAGAGAGGAAAAGAAGCGATCGGTGAGTGAAAACAATGAAACTCATTACCTTGGCAAATGTCTTATAGGCCTTAGAGTAAGAAGGGGAAAGGTAACGGGGGGAGGTGTAGAACATTAATAGAGTTAAAAGTAGGAAAGACTGTAGAGATATAAAGGGTAAAAATCCAGGCACCTGAAGTAATTGGAGGAATACCGGAGGGGCACCCGAGAAAAAAACTGTAAGGAATACCGGGGGGCACCCGAGAAAAAAACTGTAAGGAATACCAGTGGGGCAGCTGAGAAAAAAACTGTAAGGCATACCGGGGGGGGGCACCTGAGAAAAAACTGTAAGGAATTCCAGGGGGGCACCCGAGAGAAAACTATAAAATTCGCCTTGTTCCTGCGCTTTAACGAGTGGTCAGAAGGAACTTGAACCCAGAGCCCACAGAGGGGGGACTTTAGGCTACGATGATGTTTAAAGACGTCATAAAGGGGTTAGTTCAAATCCCATGACGGGGTATCAGTTAGAAGGCAGGTATACGTATGACCAGCTGGTGTCCGTATAGTCTGTCAAGCGTCTGTCCTATATGTTCTGTGTATGCTGAATGTGGAATTATTGTGTTATTAATTGATGGCAATGTATTTTTGCTTTCCGCGATTCTGTAAATGAGAGGAAATCGCCACTGAATTGATGTGTTTTGAGTAAAACTGTTGGTAGAAAATTTTGTGGAAAAATTGGATTGGAGCTCGCGTATGTGGTGCTTGCTCAACTTTGTTGATGACAACATTAAGGATGGAAGAAGTTACCCCACTTATGCAAGCAGTTGCCAAAGCACGCAACAAAATTGAAGAAATATAGCCAGGATTGGGTTAAGGGCACCGCAAATAAAATGTTTATGCCGTGGTTCCAAAATGGGTCATTGTCAAAGGCTGTTTTACAACACATGACCACCTTCCTACATGCCACATATAGCGGGAAAAAGCTCAAAAAACGCCTTGCTGTTCTCGAGCTTTGGAAAATGTTTGAACAAGCAAAAGAAGAAGAACCCCCCCGCAGACGGGATATTAAATGTATGTACGGAGGGGGGGTGAGACGCCTACAGCCACCTGCCCCGCCGGATGAGGGGCAAAGAAAGGAAAGAGAAAAAGAAGTGGACATAAGAAATGAGAGGGCAAGAAAGAAGGATAGGTTGAGGCGAGAACAACTATATTGCGAAGAGCAAGGTATACCACTCAGTCGCACGCAATATGCAGCCTATGAAAAGTACAGGCAGAACATGCTTAGGTTAGAGGAAGAGAAGAGAGTGCACTAAAGAAAGGTAAAAATGCGAGAAGACGAGGAAAGTAGAATGGCAAAAGAAAGTAGAAATGAACGGATGAGGGAAGTAGATAAGGCTAGAGAGGAAGCAAAGAAGCGGAGAGAAATGGATGAGGAAGCAGAGTGTAAACGCAAGCAAAGGGCGCGAGATTTAAAATATTTGCAACGGGAAGTTAAAAAACCCAATCCTGTTGTAGACTGGGAAGACATAGAAGAATTCTTTCCTGCAAGCCATGCGGTACCAAGTACAAACGGGACAATTATTGATGATGACTTCAACACCAGAAGCATTGGGGAAGTGATTGATAAAAAATATGATGAGATGGTACTGGAACGAATCTCCCAAGAAGGAAGGGAAGATGACCGCTTAGAGAGCACTCAGTTATATGAAACTGAGGATGTCACCCGAAGTAGTGAGAATAGGGGACGTTCCCTAGATAGACTAGAAGATGGGGAGAATGAAGATGATGCAAGAAGTTGTGCAAACTGGGAGTATTCAGAGTCAGACTCCGATGGAGAAGCGGAGAAAGTGATGTATGACGAAGGGAGGCGGTGCGAAACCCTGCTCCCAGGGAGTCGAGAGGTACGGTGGTCAGACGCGGGTGAGTCCATAAGTAGGACACCGAAGTCCTTTGGACAGTCCAGCCGAGATGAAGACACGCGCCCCGGTCAGAGGGGGCGTCGGCACCTGTCTATACTGATAGATTAAGGGCATTGCCAGGTAGACGGCAAGGCGGGAACGCCACCCCGGCGAGAGACTGAGGAGGTGTAGAGAAGGGAAAGGAAGATTGTGCATTCCAATTCCCACTGTTAGAAAAGGGGGAGCAAGACCGCAATATATTCCATGGCCACACATGGACCGAGAGAATCTAAAAAATAAGCTTCCAATGTTGACATCGGGACCCTGGGAGTGGATACATGAGCTAGAAAAAATGACGGGGGGCATCACCCTAGCCATAGGGGACATCAAGGGTCTCCTAATTGCTATACTCGGAGAAAGAGCAGACAATGTGTGGAAAAGGGCAAGCTACCCTATGGTAACCATAACTAACACCTCTCATGACGGAGTGCCATTTAATAACTGTAGAGCAGCAATATGGAAAGCGCCGCGTACGCTATATCCAGACACGTTTGATATGGGAGCTATAATGACTCGAAAAATGAAGGAGTCAGAGGATCTGTTACTTTATATCCAGAACTTTCAAGACGCATGGGTGCTCGAAACGCATGAGTCTTGGACGAAATCGATCCCTGTATTCTACCATATATTGTGCCAAGGGTTAACAGAACCGGTGCAAAAACAGCTACAAAAATTTGTAGGAATAGAAGCTAAACCGTGGGCTGAGATCCAGTTGACAATTGCACATTACTGTAGGCTGTTGCAAGAAAAGAATCGAAAGAAAGAGGCAATGCGTAAGGGAGAAGAGGCGAAGCTAGTGCAAAGGAAGCTCTCAAAATATGCTCTCGAGGGAGCCATGCTAACAAGCCCAGCCGAATCAAGTGCACAGCGTGCAGCTAACCCAACCCACAGTAATCAGTGTAACGCGGGATATTACCCGAGAGGAAGGGGATTTGGAGGAAGAGGATGGCAGAGCAATCAGGGAGGCTTTAGAAGTAACCAAGGAGGTTTTCAAAATGTTCAAGGTGGTATCCAGGGTGCACCAATGGGCAGTCCAGCTATGCCAGATGGACAGATGGCCCGACCACCGCCAGTGTGTTGGCTATTTGGAGTAACAGGACATGTGGCGCGCATGTGCAGAAGCCAAGGCATGTGGCAGAACAACCAAGGGATGGGGACAGGCATGGTGAATCAACCTGCTACCCCACAACAGGGCAATGCACAAAACTATACCGTGCAGCAGCAGGCAGCTGGCTTGTAGCAAGGTGCACAGCAAATGGTCCAACCACTGAACATGGGGAATGTACCGCAGGGACAACCCCAGCAGACACTGCCACAAGTGGTTCAGGACACTAATTCAGGTGGAGGAAACCCACAGGTGTACAATGGTCCGTACCTATATATGAAATAGGACGGCTCACAGGGAACTCTGATGTGTTCTATCCTATCAGTGACACCAGACCCTACCAGGGAACCAAGGGTAAATGCCACCATAGGGGGGAAAGAATATTCCTTCTTAGTTAACACGGGTCCAACGTGCTCGTGCATATGAGAAGGCAAGTTCTCCTTATCCGGCGAGGCAATCGATACCCAGAGTTTTACTGGAGCTCATAGCAGAGTTCCCTTTACTGATGCACTCCCAGTTTCCGTGGGAGAGTGTGACATGAATGTACCTTTATTGTATTCTCGTCAGTCCCCAGTAAATATCCTGGGTCGGGACTTGATGACAAAGTTGAATATGGCCATCTCATTCACCGAGGATGGCATAGTGTGCTCCACCCCAGGAATGCATTATTCAAACATGTGCGAAATGATCAGAGCATACTCTGGACGTGCAGCTATGAGAGCTGTACCACTGGAGCCAGAAGTATTCGCATATGGCGTACGAGTGCTTATAGCGGGGTTGCCAGGCCTCGCAGACAAAACTATGAGAACTCCGGATGAGTTTCTATTCAGAACAAGAATACCCATGCACGAAGAGGAGGGACAAGTATTTCCCTTAATGATACACTCTGCCGCAGTGCGAGAAATAGAGGTATTGGTTGAGGGATGAGATGATAAGGGCAGACCTTGGTGTGCGATTGTCGCCATCGAAGAGGGGTATCGAGTGACTGACGTCACCGATGACGATCTGTTCGAAGAACACCATGACCTAGAAGAGACGCGGGTGGAAGTGAGTCTCATATTTTGGGTCAAAATGATCAGGCGGGAGGTTCCACAGAGGATGATGTTAGCATTAGTACGTCCAGAATACTTTGATAACGACATAGCCCTGGTGCCGGCCAAATTATGGACTACAGTGCCCTATGATGTAGGACTCCTAAAGGGGGCCGGCGAAGTAAAAATGAAATTGAAACCAGGAGCAATTCTGCCACGGGCATGACAGTATCCCATGTCCAGAGAAGCGGATGAAGGGATTGCAAAGACAATCTCTGCCATGATGGAGCAAGGCATCCTTGTGACGTCAGAATCACCTTGCAACACAGTGATTTATCCTGTGAAGAAATCAAAGGGACGGTCTTGGCGTTTAATCCAGGATTTACGAGCATTGAACAACATAGTCGAAGCCGAGTTCCGTCTAGTCCTGAATCCATCCACAATTTTGTGCCACATACCCACTGAGGCAAAATACATCACGGTGATCGATTTGAAAAATGCATTTTTCTCGATTCCATTGCACCGTGACTCACAAGACCTGATGTCATTTACTTTCAGACAAATGTGCCTGAAAAGTACGAGGCTGCCACAGGGGTATTGCGAGTCTTCATCCATTTTCAACAGAGTCCTGAAAATGGACCTAAGCAATATTGCGGTGGACAGTGTTGTTTTGTAGTATGTAGATGACATTCTAATCTGCAGCATCACTGAACATCAATGCCGACAGGACTCTGTCCAGCTTTTGACTATACTGGCTGAAAAAGGATACAAAGTAGACAAGCTGCAGTACTGCCAACAGGAGGTGTTGTACATAGGGCAACTAATCTCACATAAGGGGAAAAAGGTAAACCCAGAAAGGGCCGAGGCTATCATGCACACGGCCATGCCGCGCAAAATAAAGCAAATGCAAATCTTCTTAGGCTTGTGCAATTATGTCAGAGCATAGGTCTTTGACTACAGCTCATATACCAAGCCCTTGTTACAGGCCCTTAAAAAGGTCCAGGCAACAAGAGAGAATGGAATGAAGAAATGGAGAAGGGGTTTATAGAACTCAAGGGGGCAATTTGTAAGGCCCCAGTTCTCAGGATTCCTAATTATGCGGAGGAATTCTATCTGTTCTCTCATACCGATGGCAGTTTTATGACAGCAGTGCTCGCACAGCGAACCTCATTGGGATATAAACCCCTAGCATATTACAGCGGGAGTCTGGACCCGGTCATGAAGGGCCACTTCCCGTGCGAACAAAATTTAGCTGCCGCCGCGTTCGCCATTGAGAAGGCGTCATCCATTGTGATGGGGTGCTCCATGACATTATATGTTGAGCACTCACTATTCGCCATACTAGAGAAGCCAAAGGGCACGCTGACTTCGCAAAGAGCATCAGCCTACGAGGTGATTATCTCTAATCCATTGATCAGAATAGTGCTATGCAAAACGGTGAACCCTGCTATGTTTATAGCCGAGCCAGTCACAGAGGCAGAACCTGTGCATGACTGTGCAAATTATGAAGAATACTATGATGAGATCCCCAGGGTCAAGGAAAATGCCCTGCCAAGTGGAGAGATTGTCTTAATGGCGGGTCATCAAGAACTGACCAAGATGACGGGCAGAGGTATACAGGCGTGGCCGTAATCAAACACATGGCGAATGGAGAGTTCCGAGTACTTGTCAGTGCGTGAATGCCATCTCACTATTCGGCACAGGCTGCAGAACTAGTGGCATTGATACTCGCCATCGAGAACCATGCAGACCAGGAAGTAACAGTGTACAGCGACTCCGCCTATGTGACGTCAACAGTGCATGCAGGATTAGCGCGCTGGAAGAGGAGGGGCTACCTCCGAGCAGACGGCAAGCCAGTGCAACAAGCAGCCTTGTTGGACAGGCTGATAAAAGCACTACAGCTCCCAGTGGGCATAGCGGTCGTAAAAGGCACTGCTCATACCAAAGGGACAGATTTTGTGTCATGTGGAAATCATGAAGCGGACACGGAAGCCAAACGGATGGCATCCAAAACTGAAACAATCATGGATGTGGAGGTGGCACGTACCCATGAATGAATTATGGTAGCACGAGCCACTCCAGAAGCCTATAGCAATATGGGGTCGTCTCAATTGATGGAGCTCCAGGGGGAGGCACCTCAGGAGACAAATAATTTATGGAAGCGTCAAGGGTGTTCTTTAAACCCCTCTGACGGATTGTGGAGGCAAGACAGCACTGGTAAGCCAGTAATGCCTGTCACCCTTCTAAAAGTAGCGCTAGAACAGCTTCACTACCCCATTCATATGTCAAAAAAAAATCTTGCTGCAACGCTCGCGGAAGACTGGTTTATACCGAATTTAGCTGAGCATGTTGCATTCTTTATGGTAAACAGCATTATCTGCCAGCAATTCACTTCTGGGCACACATTAAAAGTAGTGAGAGGAGTCATCCCCAGACCAAATGGACCTTTCCAGCATCTACATATTGATTATGTCGATATGATTCAGGTGTGTAATGGGTACAGGTATCTACTTGTGGTGGTGTGTCCCTTTTCAGATGGGTAGAAGCAGGCCCCTGTACACACCCTGACGCTGCCTGTGCTGCTAAATTCATGGTCAGGGAGGTTTTCCCTAGATGGGGGGTGTGCGAGGTAATGAGATCTGATAATGGGGCATATTTTGTAAATGCAGTATTTGAGCAGGTTAGCTTGTTGCTTGGTATAAAGCAGAAATTCTCATCGGCGTATCACCCAGAGGGAAACAGCATATGTGAACGGATCAATGGCTTGCTTAAGGAAAGGATAGCCAAGTTGAAGCTCACATTAAGAAAGGGATAGATGCACTGCCTACCACTGGCATTGTATGCTCTTCGGAACCAGCCAGGCTCCGACCATCATCTAACGCCGCACAAAATAGTCACGGGGAGAAGGATGAGGACCCCTCTTACCCTCCGAGAGAGAGCTAGATGTGATTCCCAGTCAACTAGGGAGGTTCTGGGAGAGGAGATGATGGCCTATCTGGATTGTCTCACATCCAGTTCTACTCTCATTTCAGGCCAGCTGCAGCGACGGCAGAAAAGAGACGACACAGCACAAACCACAACAGACAGTGCTGATGCCGACGCAGCTCATAGCCTATGTGCGCCTCTTGTCTTCCCTGGAGATCGCGTCCTCGTGAAGAATTTCACAAGAAAAAGGTGGGACGAGCCGAGGTTTAATGGCCCGTTCATCGTAGAGGACTGCACCCCGTCAGCTGTCAAGCTCAAAGGCAGAAGAGCCTGGATCTTCATGAATGATATAAAACTCTTTATAGGAGAGAGCACTCCTACTACATCAACAGCCGAGGAATCCACAGACAATGGGGAAGGACCGCAGCACGTGCAAACAAGATCTATGGCAAGGAAGAAGGACACATGAGCAGACAAGTTACAAGAACGAAGAAAAAAAAATACAAAAGTGACACTTTCAAAACAAGACAGTTCTTCAAACCAAGTGAAAGGTGACAAAAGGACAATTAAATGAACATTCAATGTAGCCAACAAAAGAACTTTTGTGAAAATCTTGTTCATGCTGAACCTTTACGTTAGGCATAAAAAAGACAATAAGAAGCACGCAAACACCCTGTGCAGCCAAAGGTGCAGGGTAAAAGTAGAAAATCGCGTACTCATCTCAACAGAAGCGCTAATCTCATGAACATTGAAAGCCACACAAAGCATTTGAAGCCTCAGACTCTGATAAGAAGTAAAAGTAAGATCAAGGGCCTCATTACGACCCAGGCAGTAAGTTACCGCCTGGGCCGTGACTTTACCACCATGGCGTAAACTATGTTTACGCCATGGTGGTTGGCGGACTTACCGCCCTATTCCGACCTTGGCGGGGCGGTAAGTCCCCAATCACCATTTACCCTTCCCCATTCCCATTTTTGCCCCATAGGGCATAATGGGAGTGGGGAAGGCGTTAATTACGCCACCGTAAATTACAGTGGCGTAATTAACTCCATGGTCCCTTAGCGCCATGGATTTTAACACCTGCTAAAAGCAGGTGTTAAGTCCGCTATGGCGCTAAGGGACCTCGTACTCAGGCGGTAAGGGTCGGCGCTGTTTACGTCGCCGTAAAACCCTTACCGCCTGAGTCGTAATGAGGCCCCAAGACTTTGTTCATGGACATATGGTTCATCCCAGCAGAAGTCTCAAGTGGGATGTGCTCACATATTTTCAGCTGGTAGTACTGTCCTACCCTTCACTGTTGGCAGAGAAGCCAACATTACTAAATTCATTCAAGATCCTGCAAACAAGAAAATAATCCGACAATTACTGACTGTCATAACAGAAACTTTTATTACACTACCGAACACAGTGGAAAAGACACAGATGCTTCCACCACAAGTAATCATTGACGAGATCACATATACTTTCTCAACCAAGTGTGCTACAAGCTGAACCACGTGGTTGCAACTCACGCAGCAGGAAGATGCAAAACTTGTTTGCATCAAAAGAAGGGACTGTGATTAGGACCCAGAAACGAGGCAAATGTCCCTATCGCCTGAGGATACACGGCTGGCACACAACGTTTTATTTCGATTAGTCACAGACTATCCGGAAATGGTGGGGAGACCTGCAGATGCTGACGTCATCACCTTTCTTAGGAATCCGGCCAACGCCCCACACATGGGCGCACTCCTCCAAGGCATCATGCTCCAGGTGGAGCTGTCCAATTTCCAGCGAGAATTCCTGAGGAGATTTCAGTGAGACTAGCCGACGGGTGACAGATCGAAGAAAAAAAAAAATCAACTGATCACACTGAAAGAGAAGGCCTGTGACTTTAGAGCCAAAGAACCAGACAAATGTCATTTACACCTGAAGACAGTCGTTATGCTTTTCGTGTTTTCTTTCATCTCATTGAAAACTTTCCAGAACTAGTGGGCAGACCCAGCAACATTGATGTGCCTGCCTTTCTTAATGATCCAGCAAAGAATGCCCAACTGAACAGGCTCCTAAGAGCTATTGCATCACAACTCAGAAACAACTATGGACATCCACATCTAAGAAGAGCCTTAGAAGGGGGCGTTCCAAAATAACCCTTTTCATCATCCCCAACCGGGGACAAGTCAAGAAAACAAAAGACACAGCTCTTCATGCTTCCAACATAGGACAGATCGAAAAGAGGGGAAACAAGGATAACTACATCTGTTCTTATTTTTCTTGTTTTGTGTTTTCTATTTGTTCATCATTATCATGCAGGAGAATAAATGGGTGAGAGAGAGACTGTTCACCAACTCGACCTCGAAGGACCAAGTGAAAGGAACAGAGACATGAACTTCACTGCCGTGTTTACCTTTTTGAACCTTTTTCTTATTTTTTCCTACCTTCTCATATGTTCACTTTTATTTTTATTTTAAATTTTTCAAAATTTTATTTTGCGTGATTTCCTTTACCTTTCATGGAGTCACAGCAAACAAGGTCCTGTATGTCCCCAGGGCCAAGGCGAGTTGGAAGAGTGCCCTGGAAAATACGCTGGCCATACAAATACAGGATAATTATGATGTGTTGAAAACGATAGTCTAACCTTTTTCCATAGTCTAGCAAAAGAACTGTACTCCATACTCAGAGACTATCATCATCATCACTCGTAAAAGGAGGGACATAGAACTGCACTTGTAACTTTAGTGTTTATTGAGCTTTGAACGACGAAAACAGAATAAGAAGAAAAATAAACTATTGACTGTGGATGTATTTGAAATGGGGGCCCAAAAGCAGTAACTTAGTCGTGCCACCAGCGGAAGGGCGCCCCCGGTTTCCCGGAAGGAGATGCTGTAAACTGTCTTTTAAGGCCGTCATATGTATATGCATTGTGACTATTGTAATATTTTTATCGTTAACTATTAGAACTGCATTTTTTATTGGTGCACGAAGCGTCCCAATGTCTGTGCTTCCACCAGGTTATGAACACCTGGGGCCCACAAAAGCACCCAGACCTTATATTGTCATCCCTGTTCCAAGAAAAACTGATGATAAAGCAAACGATTTACAGTTGAATGTAATTAGCAGTAACACGCATACACTTGAAGTAATGAATGGTGAGAAAGACTAGAGACAAGGTCAGCACAGAATGAATGATAACATAGCACTGTCCACGGCACGCACCCATACACTGAGTGCACACGAACAAGGGCAAGTGTCAATGGCTACGAAACCGCAGGCCAAACCAACGGAAAGAGAGAAATCACCTGTGGAACAAGCAGCTCCAGAAAGCAGGGAGCAGCATGAGAAACCGAACCGAAGTGAAATAGCAAAATCACTCAATAGAACAGAGGAAGCAACGAAAGAACTCACTGAGAAAACACATGCGGTAGTTGAGTATGCATTTCCACTCATGCTTAGAGCAAAGAAGCTACATGAGGAGCTGAGCAAGACAACCACCACAACTGTGATAGCGAGCACGCCAGCTCCAACGCCAGAAGTAACTACCGAGCCTACGACACGGCCACGTGTTGGAAGGATGATAAATCACATGCGGTGGGAGGTGGTCTACAAAAGAATGCAGGAGGGAAGGAAAAGACCTGCAAAACCTCCACATATTACTGCAGGGCAGGAAATTCCCCTCCAAGGATAAAGCCCGAGAGTCTGCCTGAACGAAAGAGCAGTACAGACGCATTCATAGACATAGTGATAGCCAACCACATAAAAAGGCTAAGGAACAAGAGAAGTCCAAATGAAACCGATAACAAGTTAAACGATTACTTGGACAACACGGCCCATCTTGGAAACAACATATGGTACCAGCACATGAAGGAAGTTGGACGAAGGCAATAAGAAGGAGAATGTTTCGTCTGTGCACTCCTGCCGTACAGCATGGGCAAGTCCAAAACGTTTGCGGCTGTAGAAATGGATGTCCCCATAGCATACTGCATGTCACATGTGGCAATGTGTAACACCAGAGGACAATTCATGGGGAGAGACGCCTCGTTGATATGGGCCAACAAGGGACTACCGTGATGAAGACGGATATGTCCAGGACATCAAAACAAGAAACAGGACGCACACTAAGAATCATGTGATTAGATATGAAAACCCTGACATCAAGGGATCAGGAATAAGGTGGGAAATAAACTCAAGACTGAACGTCCAAGGGAAAATGTCAGAAGAAGCCCAAATATGGAAGAACCGAGGACAAATGCAGATCTAGGGATCAGTAGTCTCCCCAGACGGATGGGAAGAAGGAGTTGTAATCTGCCGAGCTTGGATGGTCCTTGGAGCCTGCAAAGAAGCAGTAGAGAACTCACAGAGACTATTCAGACCATTGTGACCAAAATTGGTAAAGCTGTTGACATGGGTCGAAGACAGAGGAGGACCCTTGCAGATAGTACCGCTGGAAAACCCGAAACTGTGCTTGAGGAAAATGGGGGAGAATCAAAACTGCGGGCGAATATACGAAGCCCCAGGGATGTCGCAAGGGACTGCAGTCCTGATGGACCACTATTGGGCATGTGGATCCAAGGCATAGATAAGGCTACCGAGGAACTGGGGAGGCATATGCACACTGGTGAACGTACACGTTCCAGCACAAGTGATTCCAAAAAATTAACTGAATTTGGACAGTTTCCCGAAAGCAGACGCTTACCTGAGGAAAAGGAGGTCTGTGGAACTAATGTCAAGGATGAAGAGAGAGAATTACTTCTCCGCCAAATCAGGGGACGCATTTTATGCCATTCCCTACGAACAGAGGCTGTTTAGCCTGACTTCATCTGTATTTACAACAGTACTCTTGCCGTATATCCAGGTTGGTGCAAACACCAAGTGGTTGCAGATAACGAGATGGGAATTACTGTAGACAATCAATACAACCATGAAAGGATTCAACGCGATCAAAGAAGAACTAAGAGCTGTCCGGCTGATGACTCTCCAGAACAGATATGTGCTTGACATGATCACAGCTATGAATGGAGGTGTTTGCGCAATAAATTGGAGAATCATGTCGCACATTTATACCATCACACGATGAAGAAAATGGCACCCTCACAGAGGCCATAGACATGTTAACAACCCTGAAAAACCAGATGACCGCTGAGACAGATGAAGTGGACGATGAAAGCTGGTTTGGGAACCTATTCTCATGGGTCCCACAATGGATGGCAGATATACTCAAGTTCCTGGGAGCTTTGCTAGCAATGGTGCTGCTAGGAGTCTGTGTTATCAAGATAATCATCACACAGTGCCAGAAAACAGCAAAGAAGGCCATTGGGATGAAAATTATGGTCGATGTCGAGCCAGGCCGGAAGCCCAGAGACCTGACAGATGAGGAGATAAAATACTTTGTGAAGGCCAGTGAATTTGCACCAGAAGGAACAAAATTCACTTATCCCAAGAAACGAAGAAGGTACGAAGGCAAATGGATTTACTGCAGTCCAAATGGACAATCCCAGTTGATGACCTGGAACAAAGATGAGCATGTGAGAACAACAAGAAGCTTGAAAGGGGTGATAAAGATATGGACACCAAAATTGCATACTTTCATGCCTTCTTGTGTAAACCCAAGGGACGATGAGCAAGAAGCTGACGAATCAAAGAAACTGAATATAAAGGAGGAAGTAGTAATGGTCGATGAACCGCCCAGCGTGGGGAGTGTAGAGGAGGTCCCAGATATGACCCGCGCCCCTGCCCCCCATTGTGAGTTGCCAGTAAGGTACTCGCCGTGGTACGTGACGTATGAGGAGCAAATGAACCAACAGAGAGCTGCACTGGGACTCTGCCCCTTGTACGTAAGGAGATCAATACCGGTTGAAGCAGCCATAACGCGACAACCCTGGGCAGCACGGTACCCTATCAGACAGCCATACCAGCCACTGATACGGAAGGAGAAATACCTGCACACGGTCCACGAGGAGACCCCCTAAAGCCTTAATGGGAGGCCAATGAAAATAAACCAAGGGCCCGAGCAGCCCCGAGAACAAACAGACTTGGCTACTGAAAGCACGAATGCCAGTACTAGTAACTGCAAGGATAATGATAATGGACGCAGGGGAGAGATACTGTTAAAACATAAGAGAATGGTGCCACAAGGCAAGATGGAAGTAACCGCCCTGTTGAATGTGTGTAAATAAGCTTGAAATGCAAGATGCTAAGAAATCGATACTGCTTGCAATGCTTAGTAGAAGAGTAGAGCAGCAAGCACCAACCATGTATCTACCTCAATACTGCACAATGTACACGTGCGACTCCATTTTATGAAAGCAGAAATGTACCCAGGCGGCCAAAGGCCTGACAGGCCGAGTTTAGAAACCCAGCATAGACCAGAGAAGGAGCGGAATCGAAACTCAACAAAGAGAGGCTTATGCCGGGGAGATCGAGGTCAACCAGAGAAGGGGAGGTGAGCATGAGCTCACGAGACTCCAACTACAAAGAATACCAGCCCGCCCGTGAAGGTCAAGATAAGAGAGGCCCATGCAGGTGTCCAAGCGCACACAGAATTAAATGCACAAAAGGTTGGAAACTGAAGCAGATTCACGGTGAACCAACACATGACCAAACAGGCGCGAAGATGTACCACCGCCTGATGTCATCCAGAACCAGAGGGTGCCATAACTTTTCCTGATAAGAGACTACAGATCGAGGCCATACCCAGCCAACTAATTGACACACAGCCCTAAAACACTGATTGATAGAAAGGAGGAAGGGTGAATCTTGGGACACTAGGCACCTGGGTGTCTACTCTAAAGATGCTAATTAAAATGGAGATTTATGTTTAGGGGTGTAACTTGCCCAATCACGAGGGACCATGTAATCTAGGGTCCTATAGACACTGTAACCAATGATACGTCGTACTTGTAGCGACGTCACTCATGTGTGGTGTAGAGGGAAGGGCGTAGACGCCCACCCGATAAGAGTTATCCAATCCACTTGCGTTATTTCCATATACAGATAGAGCACCTATACTTAAGTTACCTTTCCCAACTAATTGTATTGCATGATGATTTTTTGTAGAATTAGACGTCAATGATGACGGATTTTGCCCATAAAAGAGGCTGTTGGACTAATGCTCGAGGAAGTCGGGGTGAGGCAGGTGTTCGTGATGCTGCTGATTTCCATAAGCTGATGTATGTATCATTAAACAGACTTCCCTTTGCCAATTTACTGAGTGCTGATTATTGATCCTTGCCGGAGTATGTGAATCCTGCACTCTGTCTTCGCATGGTGCAGCTATCTTGTATTACTAGTTTTCGAGGGTGAGTACTGACCAATAGGCCCGTCAGTAATTTCCTCTCCTCATCAACATCGTCCTTACTTTTAACATTCATGCCACCTAACTAAGAGCATGTACTTAAATAGCCATGCATTGTCTTCCTATGAGGAGCTGCACCTGTGTGAGCAAAAGAGCGAGGTCTAGCAACTGGCTTCTCATAATTGGCTCATCTGCTCAGGATTTGGGTTTACATGTGAAACCAAATCTTTATAAAGATGTGGCACCATTTTCCTGCCTTCTCAGGTAAAAAATGCCTTCTGTGGAAAACCATTTTCCCGGGGTAAAGCTGTTGCTTTTGCGGGCAAGTGGACTTTATGTGTGTGAGCCTGAGGAGGAGGCTGGTACTGTATTGTCCCAGTCCACATCCTCTGGTGCCCAAAAATCTATTGTTTATATGTTGCGGATCCTTTACATTTGTGGTCTTGGGCTTGCTCCCAGCCTGAATCTCAGATAAAAGGAGTGTTTCTGCAACTGTTCATAAGATAATCATTGGAACCAAGACTTCCACAAAGAAAAGCAGCCCACTGACGACCCAAGGATGACCCCTGCAGCTGACCAGCATTGACTCCAGAGATTGGCCCGGTGAGGCGCTGGTCTTCTGACTGAAGACCCTTGTTAGTGCTTCGACACTTGGACCAGTGGGAACAAACAGTCTCAAACCCTGCTAGAGGAGCCATGACTTCTGAGCCTTCAGAGGCATCCCTGGACCAATGGGTGGACTGACACGCTCTATCCTGGGCTACCTCACTGCAGCCATCAATTATCAGGCAGAGCCTTGGAACTTTGCAGATCTTCAGCATTTGCTACAAATTGCCTGTTCCTGCATTTACAGCCATCTCACGTTAAAGGAAACTGTACTGAAGCCGCTTAGGTGTTCACCACTGCACGATCACCTGTCTCCGCCTTGACTGTCGGTGCCTGACCACAGTGGTCTTTGTTGGAATACTCCTTCTTCAATCCGGTGAGGTGTCCTTTGGGGGTCTGCACTGCAGATGTCTTCATCTTTATTCGTTTGGGGTCTTCCTCTAGAAGCTGACTGGAACCATTTGCTGTGCAATTCGACTGACTCCCGACACGGAAAGTGACCTCTCCACCCGCCATCCCTGGGCCTTCCTTACCCAAACCAAGTTTCTAATATTGTGTCCTCAACGGATTCTAGAAGACATGCAGTGGTATCTGGAGGAACCACAGTCATGGGGTAAGTTAACATACCTGTGTCTGTCCCCCGTGTGTTCCATAATGGAACATTGGGTGTAAAGTCCTGAGCCTAACTCTCTTTGACCTGACCAGTGGTGGTGGGACCCGGGTTAAGGATTCTTTCTTAGGCCTACCCTTGAGAACTTGAATGAGTTGAGTACTCATCTGACCATTCCTAAATCCTTATCCAACTTTCTAAAAGCACCACCACTGCCCACTGCATCCCCTTGAACCTGAAGAAGCTATACTTTGAAACTCCCCTTACCATGTTAGGGTTGGACTAATTTAAGATTGAGGGAAGTGTTCTTGTTTTGTTTCTGCCTATTTTTCCTTGCATTGGACTACTTACCTGTGTTACACTGGTAATGTATACATATGCAGTTCTATTCTCCTAATGGTGAGCATGCATACATGTTTATAAGGTTCTGTTTGGCAATACTTACCTATGATTTTTGATATGCTTAGTGTAACTAAAGGCCTAATTAATAACTGTATTTGTATATACTTACTGTCAAACCTGAATTATTGGTGTTGCTCTATGTGAACTCATTGTAACCCCAGACCACTCTCACACTTTCCCTGAGACTAAGCCTTGACTGCTCTGCTTCGCTACCTTGATTGGGTTTTGGCTAACCTCTGTGTGTGTTCCCCGTTTACCACAAATAGGGAGGCCTATTGAAATCCTCCTAAGAAGGCTGATTTTGGAAATCCATCTTTTCAAAAGAGATTTGTACACTGCAGAGTTGTTTGAAGCCAGAACACTCCATTTTCTTAAAGGGATAGTAACTGTATCAGAACCTTGTACTAATATATGGCTTCTGTTGGGGGATAGGGTATCCTTTGCAATCCTTGTCCTTCTTTCTAACACTTCCCTGTACAGGAGCTGAGCCTCTTAAAGAGTCAAGGGCATCAGGCCTCATGTGACTATCCCCTGTCATGTGACAGGGACTAAGAGAGGCTGTACAGGGGCTCATCCCCATTAAACCACATGACCCATCATCTACTAATTCGGGAGGTACCTCTCCAACATGGTCACCCCACTAGAAGCACCCAGGGCAAGGCAGGCGACGTCATTTCATCCGTGTCCCTCCCTTGAGGATCGTGGGATGGACAGGAAACCCATGGCAGATGGTTGGCATTAATTTCATTGGACATCTTGAGAGATCGTGAGCCAATCTCAATAAGCGCTGGTAGTAACAGACTACAAGTGGGTATAAGAAGTCCGTTCAAATTGATGATAGGTCAGTCACTAAATTCCAGGTTGAATCCTGCTGCGATGGTTGAGATATCATGCACATAGAGTCCATCATAAAACGTAGAGAGAAAAAGAAGGGAGTCGTTCAGGCTTGGATGGCAAAGAAGTGGATGCAACACACTTATTGATACCCCAAGTCACTGCATACGAAAAGGAGACTGGGGAAAGATTAATTTGCCCCTGCAATTTAGTGGCACTGGGTATAGAGCTCCATGCAAAGCCCTTCAAATATTTCACAACGCTGTGTATTAACGGAAAAGCCAACAAATGGAATGTGTTCAGGATTGCCTCATACAAAGACGGAGTGCAAGATGTCTTAAATATTGTCAGGTACATTTTTCATACAAATTGTGTACTTTTCAAATAAGCTTTGCTGAACAAAGGGAACACATTTATCTCCTAAAAAGACAAATATGCACAGGACATTTGACACTGTGTCACAGGGACACGGTCGAAGACATTGGAACATCACCAAGAGAATTAAGAATCTGAAAACATCAGCTACAAACATCAGCAACTCCATGTCGCGCTCTGAAACACTTGTGTACGATCGCGATATATATATAAAATATCATTTCATTTCACGTTGAAATGCCTCAGTGAGAAGGATCTAATATTTGTATTTTATAGTTGTATTTTATTTGTCTTTTAAAGCACCTTAAGCCAAAGTGCTGAACATGAAAAAAGAAACAGTATAATAAAGATGAATAAGCAGGTAGGTCCAGGAAATGATCACTCAGGAATGTTGAAGCAATGAGATTTTAAAGAACCACAAAAAAGAGAGTAGACAAAGATAGAAGGAAGAGAAAGTGGAAGAGCATTTCAATGAAGGGGAGCAAGAAGTTCAAAAGATCGAAAACGAGATGGAGCACAGGGACGACAAGGGGCCAATAGTGGTAACTGAGAAGAAGACCGAAGAGAGCAAGAGGGAATATAAAAAGATCTTAGTGCGGCAAGATAGCTGGGGGCAAGACCATGGAGAGACTTGAAAACAAAACAGAGAACATTTAATTTAATTTGAGAGTAGCCAGCCAAGTGTTGCAAGAGAGGAAGAACTAGCATCCCGATAAGTGAGAATTCACAGTAGACAAATAATTAAATACTGATCTAAGAGGAGCAAGACGAGAATTAGAGAGTCTAAATAGAGCAGTAGAACAGTAGAAAAGTCGAGAAAATATAAAAGAGGGGATTAAGAGTTTAGATGCTTGAAATGTGAGAAGTGGGGGAGCCTTACTGATGTTGTGAAGATGAAAATGACAAAAGCGAGAGGTTAGGGAAATGTGATAAGAAAAAGAGATCTTTGAGTCAAAGTACAGACCAAGATGATTACGAGCTGTAGATGAGATTGGGAGCTTAGAAGGAGGAAAAGATATGAAAGAAGGTGGCAGGAGGGCAGGAAGAGTGTTAGCAGGAAAGAGGAGTACTTCAGTCTTCCCAGCAATGAGAGTAAGAAAGTGGGAAGACATCAGGATTTAATAGCAACTAAACAAGCCAAGAGAGTGGGATGGATTTCAGAAGAAAAAGGAAGAGGAAGAAGGATAGAAACAGTTGAGTGTCATTGACGTAAACGTGGTGAGATAAACCAAAGGAGGAAATAATAGCTGCGAAATGCGATGTGTAGAAAGAGAAAAGAAAAGGGCCTAAAACAGACCCTTGATGTACCCCATAGGCAAGGGAGAGAGACATAGAGGACCTGCACGGGAGACAGAAAATGTGCGAGTAGATAGATAGGAGTGAAAAACCAAGACAGACAAAACATTGACCCCCCCTCATATTCTGGCACTAGAAGGTCCAGTGCGTGACGTCCCCACGCAGGGTGACAGTGAAGCGGCTTGCAAAGGGGCGTTATTCCATTCTAGGACCCCCAGCAAGTGACAGAGAGAGAGAGAGAGAGAGAGAGAAAGAGAGAGAGAAAGAGAGAGAGAGAGAGAAAGAGAAAGAGAGAGAGTGTGTGTGTGTGTGTGTGTGTGTGTGTGTGTGTGTAAAATTGGCATTTTTATAATTCTCTTTACGGAGACAAGTGACGCTGCATGTTCACTGCATTATGTAACTTTAGACCCTTGACAATGCTTAGTTTGTAAATCTCATGGAGTGGCTGCGCAAAGGGGGCACTGGCCGGAGGCCCCCGGGGTTGCACACGACCCTGGATAGAACGAGTGGGAACAGAGAACATCTATAACGTATATGTCGAATATGCACGCACAGAGAAAATACCGTACATGTCGAATACGCACGCACAGAAACTGTCAACACCTGCGCGGTCACAGCTGTAGAGGTAGCCCGTATAAGACATCGTTCTCTACATGCGTAATCAGTGGAAACATAACAGATGTCTCCGTTTTTCAAAATAGGAGACCTTTTTGCACATATGAAACTAAATGCTAGATGCTATTATTGAAATGTTGGGCATATACTGTCGAGGATATGGAAACCGAGGTCATGTGACCCTAGTCACCCTCCCCTTGTGTGTATTCTGCCTTCCAGCTGTAATGTATGTATCACGTTCCACCAGATAGAAGGGAGAGAAACTTCACATAGAGGCGCCCTCTGGAAGGGGGTTTTTGTTCCGGAAAGAAATGCAAACATGATCATTGGAGCAGTGTAACCTGTTACCGCGGGCACCCCGGGGGCCATCTGGGTAACTGCAGGGTGGGCTTGGGTTGCAGCTCATGGCAGAGGCCTTCTTCCCTTTCCCTGCTCAGAACTCAAGGGCCTAATCTCACCTGACCGCCGCTGGCAGACACGACACATGCGATTACACGAGAAGTAGAAAGTAGTAGAGAACCCAAGGTTTGCCATATGCCCAGCAGATGGGCACAGAGGCAGGCGCGCACGAAAGGAGACACAAGGAGCCGGCATCTTTGGTCGTAGGGAAGTTAAGTGGCAAATGTGCGACACACCATGCTACTTTACCAGTCTGGCAGATGGAAGCGTGCGCATGCAATGCCAGCAGAGGCCGTCCATACTCTTTATAGAGGCAGAGCAGAACACATTAGCTTGACGCACGTTTTCCATTTACAGGACTACGAATGTTACCTCATCAGCAGCTAGCGCTTTGACACCCACATTTCACAAGTCTAGCGCCCACACAAGTGGATAGAGTGCCTGTGCTATTTTTAAAGATCGGGTATTTGCCCCATTTGGCTAGTCGAGAAAGGGGAGGGCAGTGTCCGAGAAAGAGTGGGGGCAGGGTATGGCCCACCCTGCCCCCACTCTGACCTCCTCACCCTTAAGCACGAGGGCAGGTGGCTGAGAGGAAATGGCTAGCTTCTTGCGCATCCTCTGACAAACTGGCCTGCCGCCTGCTCCAAAGGCAATACTAGCTCTCTGTCCGCACCAAGAAGAGAGCCCACATCCAAGTCTGCGTCTCTGTGGCATCTAACAACTCGGCCAAACTCTTTAAAATCTGAAGGGAGCTGGCCAATCCTGCTGCAGTCTCTACCTCTCCTGTCCCCTCCCAGGCCCTCTGCACGGCCCTGACTTCTCATTTCATCTCTAAAATCCAGGGCATCCTGTCCATCCTCTGGTCCTCTCCTCCTCCTCCCTCTACAGTCACCTCTACCTCAGGCCCTGCTGTGGCCATCTCTCTTCGCTCTTTCTCTTCCCTCCTCTGTTCTCCCCTGATGAGTTTTCTAGACATTTCCGATCTATGAAAGTCTCATCAAAACAGGTTCTTCCCTGTTTTTCCAAAACCATCAAGGACCACGTTGACACCCTCACTCCTGCCCTAGTTGACTTCTGCAACCACTCCTTCGCCACTGGAGCCTTCCCTTCCCCCTTGAAGCATTCTATTGTGCACCCTCATCTCAAGAAAACCTCATCCGACCCCTCCTGCCCAGCTAATGATCGCCCAATCTCCATCACTCCTTTCCTGGGCAAACTCCTGGAAAAGCTGGCCATCACCCAGCTTAATCGTTACACTGAATCTGTTGGTTGTCTCCATGACCATATGTCTGGCTTCAGAGCAGCCAGAAGCACTGAAACTGCTCTCCTGAACACCCATGAAGTCCTGCTCTCTAACCTTGATTCTAATCTCCCCACTGTCCTCATCTTAATCGATCTCCCTTCTGTTTTTGACAAGGTCAACCATGCCATCCTGCTTAATCGTCTGCATCTTAACCTGGGTAATCACTGATCAGGTCATGGTCTGGCTGACCTCGTTCCTCTCTGATCAACCCTCCCAGGTCCAACTTGGGTCCTTCCTATCCTCTGTCTCACTCTCCAACTGTGGTGTTCCCCTGAGGTCTAACCTCTCTCCCTGGCTGTTCAACCAATACCTGGCACCTCTCGCATACCGCATTGTCGCTCTCTGCTCCAACTTTCAGCGCTATGTGAATGACACGCAGCTTGTTTTCAGGCTCCCCTCTCTCACCTCTTCTCCTTCTCTGCTCTCTGACTGTCTGTCTGCTATCCAGAAGTGGTGGACCACCAACAATCGCTGCCTTAATGCCAGTAAGCCGGAGATTCTTCTCATCGGCAAACCTGCACCCTCCTTTCCTGTCACTTTCTGGCCGGCCCCCCTTGGCCCTCTTCCTGCTCCCACCTGTGAGGCTTAGAACCTCTGGGTCAACTTTGAATCCACACTCTCCTTTTCTCCTCACATCTCAGATGTCTCTAAGAAGTCACACTACCAACTGCACCTCCTTAGAGGTATTCTTCCTTTCCTCTCCTTCCCCCAATCTCGCTGTCTCTAGAGCTCTGGTTTTCTCTAGGCTGGACTACTGGAACAGCCTCTGTCGAAATATGCCTGCTTCTACTCTCCACCCTCTGCAACTCATCCAGAACAGGACTGCAAGACGTGTCCTTGGCCTCAAGCCCAGGGATTGTATGTCTCCAACATTGAAATATCTGCATTGGCTCCCAGTGGCTGCAAGGATTAAGTCCAAGACCCTCTGCATTGTTCACAAGGCCTTCTGGGGCATTGGTCCTCGATCCCTCCAACTCACACTTCGTAAATACCTTCCTACTTGAGATCTTCGCTCCTCCACCTCCAACTCCTTCAGGGCCAGTTGCTTCTCCAAGCAACAAGTTGCTGGTAGATCTCTTTCTTTGGCTGGGGCCTCCCTCTGGTACAGCCTCTCTCAAACTTGAGGAGAACTATCTCCGGTTCTGGAAGCACCTCAAGACCTTCTCTTTGCTTCTGCCTTCTCTCTTCCTCTCCCCTGCTGATTTCCTGTCTGATACTGCACTGGTCACCTGGCTACCCTCTGATTTCGTGCCGAAGTCCTTGCCTGCCCAGTTGCACACCAACACTGCCTCCCAGCAACCTTTGCACTTGGGTCTGTATCTGTAACCCTACAGTCCCCCCACCTGCACTTTTGGATGCGTGCTGTCTGCACTTACCCTTGCACCTGCCACCTGCTGGCCTCACTTCTTGTTATTGTTTTGATCCCATGTACAGCACTGCCACCTCCCCTTCCCCCTGGCAGTCCCCCCCGCACTTGCGCAATTTCAATGTCACGTGGCCTAGTAGGATCGCTGTCTCTGTCCTCCCTATGTTCTACCTTCCTTGCCTCGTCGCACCTTGAAACATAGTTGCGTTATAAATGCCATATCATATCGTATCACTTAAGACCGGGTGTCCCCCGGTAACACCCTGAGGCAATGGGCCTCCAGGGTGCTGGTGTCCCATAGCACCCATGGGGGCCGGTTTGATGCCAGTAGCTGGCCCCCATGACCCTGTTTCCAGGCTTTCCCGTCCCCATTGTTAGCTCACCACTTCCTTGCGTTGATCCCTTGCAATCTGTTTCATTCGCTATGCGCAGATCCCTATGACTTGTATAACCCTCTGTTGCTTCCCAACCTAGGTCGGTACTCAATAAATTGAGTAATAATAATAGCTATGCGCTCCTCTTCCTTGCTCGTTCCCCTTTCCACCACTTCCCCTTGCCTGATTCTCATGCCTTCGCCGTCCATCGCTCCATTCCATGCTGCATGTGGGCTTCCCCAGAGCTCATATGGTCCATCCTGGCCGGTCCTTCACCTGGCTTTCTCTTCTCTTCAGAAGGGGGTGTGGGTGCCATGCCTGAAACCACAGGCATAGCCAGGATTGTCTAATAAGTGAGGTCTGAAGCTAATGTAGTTGGTCCCACTACAGTGACATTAACATCTGTAAATGCCCACACAGCGCTTCTGGGTGGGCATTTGTAGATTTTGGGTGGGCATTGCCCGCTCAGTCCCTACCCTGTCTAGGCCTCTGCTGAAACCCCAGGCTTCTTCCCCTGGTAGCCATATCATAACACAAAGATTTCTAGACCCAACAAAACTTGGTACACCACTGAACCTCCCGGTGCACGTGTGACACGTTCATTCATGAAACAGTTTTTTTTGTCGCTAAGGGAGGTTAGTCCTTGTCTGTCAACAAAATAATTTTCAAATAAATTGTCGACAACCTGGCATAATATGCTTTTACCTACGTTTCTTGCTCTCCGGTGTTTTTCCACATGAACTTTTCATTGGAAGGGCAAGAGGGGGAGCACTGTTGCCAGAGGAGCAGCGCAGGTGCCAGAGGAGTAGCACTGTTACCAGAGGGGCAGCACAGGTGCCAGAGGAGCAGCACTGTTGCCAGAGGGGTAGCACAGGTGCCAGAGGAGCAGCACTGTTGCCAGTGGGGCAACATGTTTGCCAGAGGGGCAGCACTGGTGTCCTTGAGGGAACCTTGGTGCCAGAGGTGGAACACTGGGGCTGGAGGGAGAGCACTCGTGTCATGAATAACAATCCCAGATTTAGATGTAGGCACACAAAGTGACAGACAGGCAGATATCAACCCAGAACACCCAAAGGCATCGCACTGAGGTTCCACCACGATATGCTTGAATAAATGGTGCTTTGTTAACAACACACCAATATTGACAATACAATTAGATATACATTATTTTTACTGAGCCAGAGAGACTCTGAATCGATATGGCGAGTCAGCATCCTGAAGCCTGCTTCTGTCTACCAGGGTTGTAGCATTCACTGCAGAGGTAGGCATGAACGGTAGGTCAGCATGGGCGCCATCTTAGATCATCGCAGAAACACAGCCATTGCAGTTATACATGAACTGTTTCATATCGATGACGGACAGGAACTGTTGGATGTTTTTTCGAGTACATGGATAGTGAGTGTTGTGTTGAAATGTTTCGAGTTTATGGCACTATGAACGTCCCCCAACAGACGGGTCTTGAGAGCTTCTAACGAGCAACCAATGAAAGATACCCTTAGAAGACGATGAGCCGCTAAGCAAGTTCATTCCCGACTGCTGCTTTATCTGGCGGGAAACAAAGATGCCTATTAGGTTTCCAAGCCTGTGGAAGGCGAGTGTAACTGTAAAAGGAAGAGCCACTACACATAGTGCAAGCTTTGTAAGAGTGAAGTTGCTCATATTTCATCTACTCGCTTCCTTTTAGCTCAACACCTGGTTTTGTGTCTGCAAATTGCGTGCTCAGCAAGATATTGAACCGCCTCCGGAAGGCCCTGAGAGACCTCCAATGAGAACTAACAAAGGGTAGGGGATTAGTTTCTACACTATCGACGACATGCGCGAGCAGCGAATAAATTGCAGAAACGGAGCGGCGCCGCTACCTAACGAAGCGTCTCCTGGGCCAAGAGGTGATCATGAAATGTATTTCTTCAAGCCTTGTCTTTATCTCGAATTCTTTCCCTGAAACACAGGAAACAACCCCCACAGAGAAATGTAAATATCACCGCTAGAGTAGAACATAAAAAGGTTTACCTTTAGTGGGGGCCTCAGTGCTACGCCCGGGACGCGCACAATATAATAGTTGAGCTACAGTGCTTAAATTGTAAGAAAATAATTGGCAGGGCCAAAATATTTTCTAGCATGCTTGTGACATTGTGGGCGGCCCATTCCCCACCATTGCAGCCACCACCCACAGCTGCTCCACACACATTTGGGGTTACAGTACAGCTTGCACCTGCTCAGCACAGCTCGCACCTGCTCTTTGGGGTTGATGGATGCTCAGGCTGTTCTTACTTCATAATCAGTCTGGGTCTGAGACAATAAGTGCTGGCGCTCAGAAATAAGTGCCAGGGCTCAGAAATAAGTGCCAGGGCTGTGCCCTGGCAATAACCCCCAGAAATTAAGCACTGGTTGAGCAACATGACAAAGTTCTATATCACTCGATCTTTGCCACTGTATTTGAAAGGTCATTAATTACTTTGGGGCCATCAGTGTCTGTAGTCTTTCAAAATCCTGGCATCCAAAGGTAGCGTTTGTATATTGTGATGTTAATGCCCACCTATGAGTATCTAATTGTGATGTCACTTTTCCCCTCACCCCTGCCCTTCCCCTACGGCCCCCCTATCTCCGACTCTGTCACTCTGGATAATGCACTCTAAAGCAATGGGATCATTGACATTAAATTGTGGTTTTACATTTCATCACATTTTACCGCAGTTGTTTATGGTGGGCGGGTCTCCCATACCCCTGTTCTACCACCCGTTACCCTCCTACCTCCATTCTCCCTCCTATACAAATAATATAGTAACATGTGGTTAAATGTCCCGCAGGGAAAGGGCTGTGGCGGGGATACCAAGCAATTATTCTATTCCACGGGGGTGCTACAAGAAACAAACATAAATAATTAAATAAAAGGTTAGCTACCCAAGGTTCCTTTTGCTTCTCATCTCTATACAAGACCGGAACACTGACGAGTCAACCCCCCCCCCCACCTCCGGCCCCCAGGTGACACAAGTGCAGACGATGCAAAGTTGGATGGCAGTGTTCTTGGCTAAGGGACATGTGACTTAGTGTGCCGCCATCTAATGTAATGGCTGAGAGGAAGCACATTGGCCTTCCGTTGGCCTGCGTTTGTCAACTCATGCCACCGGTGGTGTATTTTTTGATATGTGGTGGGATGGTAAACATTTATGCACGGTCAGAGATGGTTGCTACTAGGGCCGACAGTTCTATAACCCACACACCACAGGTAGAACGCTGTGTAGGTTGGACACACTGACAGGCAATACATTGGTTGGACTGAGCAGGAAAGAGCACTCATACGTATTATGGTAGGTATTGGCAGGGTCGGACTGGCTCGTTGGCTCGTGCACCAGTGAAACAATGTCCCACAGTCGGAAATGGCACTTCTTTCCTTTTGTGACATACTCCTTGAGTGGTACCCAAGGGTGAGTTTGTTGGTAGTGTGTTGCAAATTGTGCATTTTAAAGAACAATCGTTCATTAACACGGGTCAAAAATAATAGCTGTGCAGTGAGCGAACTCATCAATCTGACCCTCTTCGCCGAAAACGGTCCCACTTTCCCTGAACAAAAATGTCCACAATAGCCTGTTGGGCCCGCACTTGGGGCATTGCCCTATTGGCCAGTCCGAGCCTGGTTATTGGGTATTTGTGTAGCACACACCTGTCGCTGCTGCAGCCTCGAATCAGAGTTGACATGTGCAGAGGATTGTAGGACAGGTGCATGTGTGTGTGCCCTGAGATGTGCACCAATCGTGGTGCTGTCTTGCTGCACCAGATGCTGCATCAGTCCAGGAGGATGGATTTTGAAGGGGGTTCCTGTGTGCAAGTAATGAAGCGAATAATTAAATAAGTGCACCATTCCAAACACTAGCGGGTCTTGCTATGGCTGTTCCTGGTTATGACGTTGTTGTGGACCCCAACTGGCTTGCTGTAGCCGAGGTTCAGAGAGTGGATTTTGAGACTATGATGGCCTGAGCAGGATGGCTGATGGTAGGTGGGAGCTAAGCCTAGCGGTGGTTTCCTTTAATGGTGCTGCTGAAACTGCAACTGGGCATATATTGGGGTATAAATAGTTAGGTGGGGGATCCAGAGAGAGTGACACTCGGAAGGTTGCCGCGCGTCTCTCTTTTTCAGACCGTTGAAGTGCTGCACTTTAATGTAGAGTTTTGTGACATCAGATATGCGGCAGTTCAATATATTGTGTGAAGAGACCACAAAATACGTTCTTACCATGCCAATGATTGAAAACCCCCAAAAACATTATTTTCAGCGAGCATTTGGCTGGCCTACCTTCTGCAGGAGTCCCTTCTCTGTGGCGTATGTGTCCTCCAAGATCTTCCTTTCACTCTGCGCGTTTCCAAGATCCACGCGGAGGCGCTCAATCTCCGCCTGCAGGCTCACGATCTGGTTCTCTCCTTCTTGGTTCTGCCGTTGCCGCTCCAGCTGCTTCTGCAACTTCTCCAGCTCGAGGGTGTAGGACGCGGTGGCGGTGGACAGCTGCTCGTTCAGGTTCTTTTGCTCCTTGTTCTGCAATTAGGGTGACAACATAAAAAGGGTGAGCGGTACCAAGTCAATATCAACAGACACAAAGATCCAGGAAAAAGCAAATAGTTAATAAAAAGTATGAACACACAATACACATTAATGTAATTTATTAACACTTATAAGAACGGACAAGAGGCAGTTTATCCCTTTCCAACATAAATAGGAATCCTACATGTTTAATAAAAAGCAGTGGCAAAGCCAACAGTTTCCAGTAGCTTGTGTGGTGGTGGCCAAAAGTGTTTGCCAATAAGTGATTACGCTTGGCTACAATCAACGTTGACATAGTCATCTATGCTTGGCAAAGGTCTATGAAGATTGGTTATGGCTGGTAATGACCCGTAATGGTTGGCAGTTGTTGTTGATAGTTGGTAATAGTTTATAATAAGTGACAAGGGTTGGTGATAACCAGGAAGTGTAGACAATGGTTGGCAATTGTTGGCAACTTTCAGTCAATAATCAACAATAGTTGGCAATAGTGTAATGATTGGCAATGTTTGGGCATTGTTGGCAAGGCAATCCGAGGGAGCTACCAAGGGGCCACCAGTAGAGGGTTGCCAAATTGACTCTGGAACCTCGATCTTGGCTTCCAGCTGACAGCACTGGTCAGCTCCAGCTGATTGATAATGTGCCCCTCCATATTAGCTGCTTTCCTCAAACGCAGGTCACGCATCATCTCAACCTTGCTGGCTTTACACAGCCGCGTATCAATCCGTGCGGTCAGTTACTATACCCATTGGTCTTTTTATGGCCCGAGTCCCACGTGTCCGGCACAAACCCAACCCTGTAGAAATCTTAATTCGTTAACCCATGATCTGTTACTTCTGCAGGCAGAAAGCAGGGCACAGACACTTTGGTGCTTGACCTCGCGCTATTGCAGGTGTCTGAAACCAGTGGCTCTCCAGATGTTTTGGACTATGAGTCCCATAAGTATTCCTCATTGACTACCCTGGCAAGGGTTTATGGGATTTTTAGTCCTAAACATCTAGCGGGCCAATGGTTGCAGACCCCTGCTCTATGGAATTCTATGTGCATACAACTGTGTGCTGCCAAACAGGTGTTACATATGTGATGTCTTCAAAACGTATTTTTTGTTGAAGCCTTTCTTAATGTTCTTCCTCTCTCACCAGCTGCTACCTGTGTCACTTAATGCCCGTTTGTGTGGTCGAAAGGTTTTCCTGGGACCAAGCGACTCCCCATGACCATATATTGAGTTCACCACCTTTATCTGGGGAAATAACTAGATGACCAGGCTAGTGTTTCTCCTTGGTTAACCGGGTCTCTTCATCCCTGGAAGACATCTCGCAATGTCTTCTGTGCTTTCTTGGGCGTGTGGGCCTATTCAGCCCGTTCAGTGTCTGTGCCAGTTTGAACAATTCCAAAGAGGTTTTGTCACTCTTATCTCGGAAGTGTAGGCTTTATGCGTTCCCAAGCTCTTCTGATGATTTTATTGTTGATGCTCTGGGAAGTGTAGGCTTTATGTGTTCCCAAGCTCTTCTCTTCTGATGATTGTCTTGTTGATGCTTTGGGAAGTTTAGGCTTTATGCTTTCCCAAGCTCTTCTGATGATTGTCTTGTTGATGCTTTGGGAAGTTTAGCCTTTATGCTTTCCCAAGCTCTTCTGATGACTGTCTTGTTGATGCTCTGGGAAGTGTAGGCTTTATGCATTCCCAAGCTCTTCTCTTCTGATGACTGTCTTGTTGATGCTTTGGGAAGTTTAGGCTTTATGCTTTCCCAAGCTCTTCTGATGATTGTCTTGTTGATGCTTTGGGAAGTTTAGGCTTTATGCTTTCCCAAGCTCTTCTGATGACTGTCTTATTGATGCTCTGGGAATTGTAGGCTTTATGCTTTCCCAAGATCTTCTGATGACTGTCTTGTTGATGCTCTGGGAAGTGTAGGCTTTATGCTTTCCCAAGCTCTTCTGATGATTGTATTGTTGATGCTCTGGGAAGTGTAGGCTTTATGCTTTCCCAAGCTCTTCTCTTCTGATGATTGTCTTGTTGATGCTTTGGGAAGTTTAGGCTTTATGCTTCCCAAGATCTTCTGATGATTGTCTTGTTGATGCTCTGGGAAGTGTAGGCTTTATGCTTTCCCAAGCTCTTCTGATGACTGTCTTGTTGATGCTCTGGGAATTGTAGGCTTTATGCTTTCCCAAGATCTTCTGATGACTGTCTTGTTGATGCTCTGGGAAGTGTAGGCTTTATGCTTTCCCATGCTCTTCTGATGATTGTCTTGTTGATGCTCTGGGAAGTGTAGGCTTTATGCTTTCCCAAGCTCTTCGGATGACTGTCTTGTTGATGCTCTGGGAATTGTAGGCTTTATGCTTTCCCAAGATCTTCTGATGACTGTCTTGTTGATGCTCTGGGCTGGGAAGTGTAGGCTTTATGCTTTCCCATGCTCTTCTGATGATTGTCTTGTTGATGCTCTGGGAAGTGTAGGTTTTATGCTCTCCCAAGCTATTCTGATGATTGTCTTGTTGTTGCCTTCGCAGGGTTTAATACTCAAAGACTGACTTGAGAGCGCAGCCTCACCAGCAGATGAGTCAGCGGGAGTAGCTCACAGGGAAAGCTGGAGAGGCCACTTTTAAGGTCTACCTTACGTGGAGTCCCACCTATTGTCTTCTTCCTTTGCCTCTGTGATTTTAGAGTAACTGTCCTAGCCCTCCCTCTCGTTCCTCCTCCTCTTGCCACCAAAAATGTCCTGTCTTTCTGGGGAGCTGCGCTGCTCATTCTCCCACCTCCTCTTCTGAAGCACCGCCTGCTCTTGATTATACCCCATCCTTAACGTCTCTCAATATCTACATCTGGATGGAGCCGGCTTCACCACCCAATGTTCCCAACCCAAAACACCTTGTCCTATTTGCGTTATCTCCTCTAAGATATCGCATCCTCCTACTAATGGTACCACTTTCACCTCTTTTATATGACCTTTGAACACCTGATATTACCACCGCCACCGCCTATGTATCACATTCACCACCTGACGATATCATTTTCTCTGTATCATCTCTGGCCCCTGTTGTTATTACCTCTGCCTGCTATTTTATTTTATAAAACCACCTCCTCCTGATGACCACCCTCTCCCCCTATTGCTACCAACTACGACTGCACTCTTGGTTTTACCATCTCCTTTGGACTACCGTCTTCCCATCCTCAAGTTCCCATCTTCTCCTGCACCCTAAATTGTACCAAATCTTCTTTCAATCTCTCAGCTCCCACGACCTGCTCCTGCACTACAATGCTCCCAAATCCCCAGTCTTCTCCATCTCTTCGGCCTCAGCTTCATCCGACTCTCTCCAGTCTCCAGCCACCACTGTACTGGAGATTGTCCAATCCTGCAATCCCATACTGACTGACTGACCGGGCTATCTGGGTTGTATAGTAGGGCCCCTAGGCGGGGCTATTAGGGATTGGCTGCACCTGTGTTTGGTAACAGGGGCAGGGTTGGGATTGGCTGCTGCTGCTTGGTGCTCCTGAACTCACTTTTGGCCGAAAGGGTGAAACCAAGCCTTCCTTTGACCTTTCCGCCATATTGGATCTCAGTTCTACTTCTCTGCCCTTCTTTATTGGTGCCTGTGCAGGACTCAGTTCCCTTATTCCCTCAGCGTGTGATGGAAACTCTCCTGGCAAGCTACAGCCTACTGAATGTACAAGATTTGGAAGCATGAGGTAGAATTTCTAAATTGTGCACAGGGGGGGAACCAAGAACTGTTAACTTAGTCTTATGCTTGGACCCGCCTGCTGTTGGCAAAATTATGAACCTCCAAGTTCATACCAACGCTTTGAAACAGAATTGACTTACTGTATAAGCACCTAACAAGTGAACAATAAATAAACAAATAAAACCAAAGGACTCTAGAGCTCATGGAGCAGTCCACTAACCTACTCCACTGTATCAAGTGGAAGTCTCTGGTACTCCGGACATCTGAAATACATCTTTTGATACCACTGGTTTAAATAAAACAGTATTCCAACAAAAGCTTTAACCGGTGAACGAATGAAACATGCTCCAGATAAAGGAGGGGGCTTTGGCGGCCTAGACGGAGTGTCCGGTTCTCTCGTTTGGGGAAGGCACTCAATATGGCAATCCAGCCTAGTCTTAGTGTAATATTTGGGAGGTTCAAAGCTACCCAAGCTTTACTGCACTGGGTGGTTGTGGAGGGTCAAGGGAGCCTGGACTAGAACACTGCAACTGTCTCCTGCTCTGCGAAGTGGATCAAGGAAGGGTGACGAGGGGTACCTCCTCATACCGCCCCCAGGCCCAACATCCACTGTCGGGGTGGCATGCAACACCCAGATTCTCCTCTTGGCAGCCATTAGAGCCAGCCAGGGGACTTGATAACACTATAACAAAACCCCAGAGGTTGATCATAAGCAGCAGTATTGGGGGAGGTGGGGTGGCATACTGCTGTCTTCGATTTAGTGCCAAGGACGAGCATGTTTGTCCTTTTTGCATAGACTTGCATAATAGCCTGGCACTTACCGGGTTAAATGCACTACATCAGTATATAAGAAACATTTGTTGTTTCATATATCCTGCTAACTGATAAGTTAATCAACTAGAAATGTATCTCATCTCTTAGCCAGCATATTTCCGATGAGCCGTGGACGTACATGAGCCACAGACAGAGCAGAACCACTGCCATTACTGGGTAATGATGAGATAACGGCAGCCATGTTTTAGGAAGGTGGTAGAGATTCGATTGTCTGGCACACACACGAGGGCCCATAAAGCTGTGCGAGATTGATGTAGGTCTCTGTCCAGAGCACAGGTACACACGTCGATGCACCTCTTGTCATCAGTGAAGTCGTGCTTAGCCACCCGAGAACCTGAATAGGGATCATGATGGCATCAGGTGCCTGATCAGGTTGTGTGACATGAAATGGAAGGATCCACTAGCTTATGCCATGTCGATCTGCCCAGCAGAATTATGCAGGTCACGAATGGTGCTTCAAAGCCCTGCCCTCCAAGGTCAGAGGACGCTCCATTAGGAAGTTGATGGTAAATGTAACTGATTAAATGAACCGTACTCAACTATTCGGTGTAGAACCCTATAAAAACCCTGATGTTTCTGTTTTCAGGGGCCAGTTGATTTCTGCATGGCTGTCTGGAAATATGTCCCGCCTCTACCTCTGCTGACGTGGCTGCTTATTTGATCATATATTGATGAATGTGGGCTTCCTCAATTTGGCACACCCTGAAATATTAGAGTTTTTGATTTCTGTTTTAATTAGAAGGTAAACTTGCAGAACGACCACTGACAAAATGGGGCAGAGCGTACTTAAAGAATACATGGCTGAAGTAATATCACTGGTGCACCAGAAGTAGTCTGTATGGATTAATACAATGGTCACAGAGAGCACCCAGGTATTGTCCAGTGTCTGCACAAGACCACACCAGTAGGGGAACTGTTGATGTTACATGTCGTATATAACAGGGTTCTGCAACCTGTAGCTCTCAATTCTTCTGGACTCCAGCTCCCATCAGCCCATCCAGCGCAATAAACAGAGGTACCATGAGGGTCATAGTGCAAACATCCAGAGAGCCGCACCTTCAAGACAACTGCTTTACACATTCGGACAGGTGTCCAGGAGTATGCTAACATGTGGATCAAATACTCAGTGGGAGTACTAGTACTAGACTAACTGCCTCATCACGAGTTTGGCGGTAACCCTTAAATGTGGTGGTAACACTACTACTGCCGCATTTAAGGGTCCGCCAAATCACGGGCTTGGCAGATTTACCCCCAGCTCTGATCTGGGGGCAAATCCGCCACGATTTTGGCTATTTTCTGCGCTATTACCGCCGGTGGTAATACAACCGAACATTACCCATTGGGCCCAATGGGGAATGGGAAATTCCCAAATGAGCCCAATGGGGGATGGGGACTTACGGTTCCGCCAAACCCGTGATCCGGCACTAGTAGCACAGAGGGGTTTGGCGGTAGGGCCAATAGCCCCGGCGGTAATACCACCGGGGTTAGCACCCAACTTGTGATGAGGCCCGAAGGCAAGAGAGCTTATTAGCGTGGCACTTCAGAAGTGACCGTTTTCACGGTATACCAGGGATGCATCCCTTAAGGGTTTAATGCCAAAGTGACAAGTGCCTTCTGAGCACTTCTTGCCATATCATTTTGGGTAAAACAACTTAATTACTTGAATTAATTAATCTTTTATAATGTGCTTAATACCAGAGACCAGTCTCTAAGCGCAGGACTGGGATTCCAACCCGTGTGGCTCTGCTTTGTCTTGCTTCCAAGACAAACGCATTGCCCCTGAGCGATCCTCCCGGCCACATGACATGTGAAAACCTCTATGCATTAGCTTTTGGGTGAGGCAGGGGTTAAATGATAATCCAAAACTATATCAGCAGCACAGAGCTTGGACCTGAATGAACAACCACCTTGTTGCTATGAAAACATATGCCAGGCTCATCTGTGCAGTCACATATTACTCATTCCTGAGTAATTCTTGCAAGTGAAAGGCCACATCTTCTGCTATGACTTTAGTGAAGGTCCATGGGCCTAGCTGATGCCGAAGGGGCACCAGGGAGTAAGGCTTGCAAGGGAAAGGCCACATCTTCTGCTGTGACTTTAGTGAAGGTCCATGGGCATAGCTGATGCCGAAGGGGCACCAGGTAGTAAGGCTTGCAAGGGAAAGGCCTCATCTTCTGCTATGACTTTAGTGAAGGTTCATGGACATATCTGATGCCGAAGGGGCACCAGGGAGTAAGGCTTGCAAGGGAAAGGCCACATCTTCTGCTGTGACTTTAGTGAAGGTCCATGGGCATAGCTGATGCCGAAGGGGCACCAGGGAGTAAGGCTTGCAAGGGAAAGGCCACATCTTCTGCAATGACTTTAGTGAAGGTTCATGGACATACCTGATGCCGAAAGGGCACCAGGGAGTAAGGCTTGTAAGGGAAAGGCCACATCTTCTGCTATGACTTTAGTGAAGGTCCATGGGCCTAGCTGATGCCGAAGGGGCACCAGGGAGTAAGGCTTGCAAGGGAAAGGCCACATCTTCTGCAATGACTTTAGTGAAGGTTCATGGACATACCTGAAGCCGAAAGGGCACCAGGGAGTAAGGCTTGTAAGGGAAAGGCCACATCTTCTGCTATGACTTTAGTGAAGGTTCATGGGCATAGCTGATGCCGAAGGGGCACCAGGGAGTAAGGCTTGCAAGGGAAAGGCCACATCTTCTGCTATGACTTTAGTGAAGGTCCATGGGCATAGCTGATGCCGAAGGGGCACCAGGTAGTAAGGCTTGCAAGGGAAAGGCCTCATCTTCTGCTATGACTTTAGTGAAGGTCCATGGGCATAGCTGATGGCGAAGAGGCACCAGGGAGTAAGGCTTGAAAGGGAAAGGCCACATCTTCTGCTATGACTTTAATGAAGGTCCATGGGCATAGCTGATGCCGAAGGGGCACCAGGGAGTAAGGCTTGCAAGGGAGAGGCCACATCTTCTGCTATGACTTTAGTGAAGGTTCATGGGCATAGCTGATGCCGAAGGGGCACCAGGTAGTAAGGCTTGCAAGGGAAAGGCCACATCTTCTGCTATTACTTTAATGAAGGTTCATGGGCATAGCTGATGCCGAAGGGGCACCAGGGAGTAAGGCTTGAAAGGGAAAGGCCACATCTTCTGCTATAACTTTAATGAAGGTTCATGGGCATAGCTGATGCCGAAGGGCCACCAGGGAGTAAGGCTTGCAAGTGAAAGGCCACATCTTCTGCTATGACTTTAGTGAAGGTTCATGGGCATAGCTGATGCCGAAGGGGCACCAGGGAGTAAGGCTTGCAAGGGAAAGGACAAATCTTCTGCTATGTCTTTAGTGAAGGTCCATGGGCATAGCTGATGCCGAAAGGGCACCAGGTAGTAAGGCTTGCAAGGGAAAGGCCACATCTTCTGCTATGACTTTAATGAAGGTTCATGGGCATAGCTGATGCCGAAGGGGCACCAGGGAGTAAGGCCTGAAAGGGAAAGGCCACATCTTCTGCTATAACTTTAATGAAGGTTCATGGGCATAGCTAATGCCAAAGGGGAACCAGGGAGTAAGGCTTGCAAGCGAAAGGCCACATCTTCTGCTATGACTTTAGTGAAGGTTCGTGGGCATAGCTGATGCCGAAGGGGCACCAGGGAGTAAGGCTTGCAAGGGAAAAACCACATCTTCTGCTATTACCTTAGTGAAGGTCCATGGGCATAGCTGATGCCGAAGGGGAACCAGCTAGTAAGGATTGAAAGGGAAATGCCACATCTTCTGCTATGACTTTAATGAAGGTTCATGGGCATAGCTGATGCCGAAGGGGCACCAGGGAGTAAGGCTTGAAAGGGAAAGGCCACATCTTCTGCTATGACTTTAATGAAGGTTCATGGATATAGCTGATGCTGAAGGGGCACCAGGGAGTAAGGCTTGAAAGGGAAAGGCCACATCTTCTGCTATGACTTTAGTGAAGGTCCATGGGCATAGCTGATGCCGAAGGGGAACCAGCTAGTAAGGATTGAAAGGGAAATGCCACATCTTCTGCTATGACTTTAATGAAGGTTCATGGGCATAGCTGATGCCGAAGGGGCACCAGGGAGTAAGGCTTGAAAGGGAAAGGCCACATCTTCTGCTATGACTTTAATGAAGGTTCATGGATATAGCTGATGCTGAAGGGGCACCAGGGAGTAAGGCTTGAAAGGGAAAGGCCACATCTTCTGCTATGACTTTAGTGAAGGTTCGTGGGCATAGCTTATGATGCAGTAACAAGCAGAGGAATGAGTGCTGCCGCTCCCCTGGAGGAGAAGCAGGAGGGAACATTGCGATAAACGAGTCGTGAGAGGTTGTACTGTTTTAAAAAAAAATTGGGAGCACATGTGAGATAGATCAAGGTCCAGTAGGGCATGGCACAAGCCTGGATGTCCACAGTCGACCTTGGTATCCAGGGGAAGGATTGCGCTGCAAAATACAAAGTTCATGAAGATGCCTTTCAAAATGTAGAGGGGGGCTTAAAAGTTACTCAGGTCCTTTGAGGTGGACCAGGAGGATAGGGCCACTTCAAATACCTTATGTTCTTGTCTTTGGGGACCAGGCTTTTCAGCATAGAATTGGGAGTCGAGTTGTCCACCGCACTGAGCTCGGTTCAAGTTGAGAATTACCACTGATGGGTATAATTGATACAGTGCTGTTTGGCAGCGGCAATGGCTTGCTTGTCAAATGCACTGGGAACTGCAGGTGATGTTGGGTTGGCGGCGCTCCACGTCTTGTTGCCCTCTGCTATGGAGAAGTGATGACTGAACTTTGGCAATGAGCCAGCTCGACTGGCTCAACACGGCAGCAGAGTACTGCAGTGACAGCGGCTTGGAGCTTGAATGAGCTGATGACCAGGCAGTGGTGTGAAGTTGGGGACTGTAGAAGACTTGGCATTGTGCGAGACTCAAAATTGTGGAGGCCGTTGAACGTTGAGGTTGAGGAAGACTATGGTAGACTATGGTGTCCAAACCAGCTTTGAGGCAGATTGTTGATGCATGGAGAGACAGAAATGGTTTCTTTGGTTCCATGGTTGCTGGTAGGCCCATTCGGGGATGAGCCCTTCCATCAGCCCTTCCCAACTCAGTAGGATTGTAAAGTCAACTTGCATGGTTTAAGTGACCTACAGCTGCCTGGTTCACACAGCTCTTTTTCCCCAAATATGGCCTTGGGATGGAGCCATCTTTCTTCAAGACTTTGGAATAGACTCTACCCCAACAGAGTTTGAGGTGACTCCTTGTTATCTTGAAGTAAACAAATGAATCTACTAAGGGGAGTGTTCCCCCGTTATATTGACAAATGCTACAGCAGATTGGTCCAGAGCAATACTGTTGTGAGGGGTCCACTCTAGGCAGATATAGCAAGTGTCCTTTGCCTTCTGATGCCATACCCAGAGTGCTCTGTCTGCAGGAGGCGGGTAGGGGCAGAAAGTTTAAGGAACTCCTTTTACTGGGCTAAATGCCTCCTCTGGGCTACTCTTATTCCACCCCCGCCTCTGTCTGACTACCGCAAAAGGACTCCAGTGATCAGCATCCTGCTGTGAAAGGGCTGCTGACATGTACTGTCTCTGAATCACTGGTCCTAGGGGACCTCTCAGGTGGGTTCCTCTGCCCTGCAGGACATTTTCAGCCTTACTCAGGCAGATCAAATGGGCAGCTTCCAGGGCAGGTTCCCACATGGTTATGGTGCTACCTAGGCCGGATGGCTATTACACACCCATGAGTGATTCTCCTCACTAAGCTGACAGTGCTATGGCATCTACATTCTCTGTCTGTATGATTGTGTACCCTCAGCAGCAACTGTATCATAACTAGAATGGCTTAAGCTTACAGTTTCTGAGCCACTAGACAGATTGGGTACACAATTATTATGTTGTGAACCAGACGTGCAAATGATTAAAAAGCCACCTTTTACAGATGGAAATGTGTGTTCCAGCAGCTGTCAGGAAAGTACATATGACCTTTGACCCTGCAAATCCCACCACTGCAGGACAGTAGCTGGAGATGTGAGGAGAGGGTCACAGCACAGGCACATGAGTCCACTGTGGGGCGCACAGATCGGCAGAAACTACCCACACTGTTTTATTTCAACCAATCAAAACATTCCAGGCTATCGTGCCCGCACTGATGGCAAACAGACCATTTGCTACATTCCTGTGATGTGCCTTAAAGATGTATGAGGTGCTATTTTAATTATACACTACTCATGGCCGAATACCATTAGCCATTCATGCCTGAGTGAGCATTGGTTATCCAAACTCCTGCTGATGACACTTTTATATATGTACTCATTGAATCTTGGGTTGGCTTCTTAGCAGTATGATGCATTTTTCAGGATTTCAAGTAAGTGGTGCGGGTATGAAAGTCACAGTGAGCTGCGGTAACATACATATATTATGATAGACATGTACCCCAAAAGCAAAGAGGCAGCAGAAGATAGAGAGAGTGGGCAGGCGCAGAGAGAGAGAGAAGGAGACAGGAGGAGAGAGGGAGCAGAGGCACGAGGAGAGGGCTAGAGGCAGGAAAAGAGAGAGAGAATATGCAGGCGGAGAGAGAGAGAAGGAGACAGGAGGAGAGAGGGAGCAGAGGCACGAGGAGAGGGCTAGAGGCAGGAAAAGAGAGAGAGAATATATAGGGGGAGAGCGAGGGGAGGAGACAGGAGGAGCGAGGGAGCAGAAGCACGAGGAGAGGACTAGAGGCAGGAAAAGAGAGAGAATATGCAACGGAGAGAGAGAGAAGGAGACAGGAGGAGCGAGGGAGCAGAAGCACGAGGAGAGGACTAGAGGCAGGAAAAGAGAGAGAATATATAGGAGAGAGAGAGGGGAGGAAACAGGAGGAGAGAGGGAGCAGAAGGCACGAGGAGAGGGCTAGAGGCAGGAAAAGAGAATATGCAGGCGGAGAGAGAGAGAGAAGGAGACGGGGAGAGAGAGAGCAGAAGGAACGAGGAGAGGGCTAGGGGCAGGAGAAGATCGAGAGAATATGCAGGTGGAGAGAGAGAAGGAGACAGGGGGAGAGAGGGAGCAGAAGGCACGAGGAGAGGGCTAGGGGCAGGAGAAAAGAGAGAGAGTCGGCAGGCAGAGAGAGAGAGAGACAGGAGGAGAGAGGGAGCAGAAGGAAGGAGGAGAGGACTAGGGGCAGGAGAAGAGAGAGAGACTATGCAGGCAGAGCGAAAGAGAGAAGGAGGAGACAGCAGAGATGGCGCAGTAGGCACGAGGAGAGGGCTAGGGGCAGGAGAAGAGAGAGAGAGAGAGTGGGCAGGCGGAGGGAGACAGGAGGAGAGAGGGAGCAGAAGGCACGAGGAGATGGCTAGTGGCAGGAGAAGAGAGAGAGACAGAGAGAGACAGAGAGAGAGGGGAGGAAACAGGAGGAGAGAGGGAGCAGAAGGCACGAGGAGAGGGCTAGGGACAGGAGAAGAGAGAGAGAGAATATGCAGGCGGAGAGAGAGAGAGAAGGAGAGAGGGAGCAGAAGGCACGAGGAGAGGGCTAGGGGCAGGAGCAGAGAGAGAGAATATGCAGGCGGAGAGAGAGAGAGAAGGAGACAGGAGAGAGGGAACAGAAGGCACGAGGAGAGGGCTAGGGGCAGGAGCAGAGAGAGAGAATATATAGGGGGAGAAAGAGAGGAGGAGACAGGAGAGAGGTAGCAGAAGGGGTGTCCCGGGGTGAACGTGAAGCGTTTCCCCCCGGGGTTATTTTGACGCTGCACAAGCCAGCGAGGTGGCCTGCATGTAGAGCGCCTCTCCCTGGGGTATAAAAGGCTCATGGAAGGTTCGGGAATCAGGCGACGGTTGGGGGACTTGAGACTGAGAGTCCTGTCTCCTGCTCCCGAGCCTTCCCTGTTGGCTGGGCCTTCAGTGCTGGAGTGCAGCGTAGGTGAGAGGGCTAGATTGTTATTTATTTATTTTATTTATTTTATTTATATATTTATAACGCGCCGAAGCTCGCAAGCATCAGGGCGCGACAAGCACACGAGAGGACAGATCACAGGACAACATAAAAAAGAGAGGACGGGGGACTCAAGGGAGTCCATGCTGAATATGTAACGAATTACCGAAAAAGTAATTGTTGGGGAGGTTAGGCATAGTTAGCATTGGAATAGTACTTTTAAAAAATATACTTTCCTTATAGTCGGGGGTACCATAGATAAGGTACCCCCTCTTACCGCATCAGCCACCGGCTTCAGTTAGTGACCGAAGTCGGGGTTTAGTGTTCTTTCTGTCCCGGCATTTCAGAGGTTTTTGCTGCGGGGGGGTGGAGAAAGGTGCAGGGGAGCGTGGTTTGGTTAGGGGAGCAGTTCGGGTTTATGTGGCATTTTAGTGTAGGTGCCTCGCTGCCACGGGTCCTCTTGGTTTTGGCTGGTGTCAATTAGTTAGTACGGGTCGGGACCCGTGTGTTTGCGCGGCTTGCTGCGAGTAATCTATACGCGGTAGCCGCCACGGGACAGAGGAGGCAGTGCGCGTGTTTTAAAGGGACCGCACCAATTGTTCTGTTCCTTTCAGTGTGGTGTGGCCCCAGTGATATTGGGCTTCTGTTTTTTTGTGTGTTCATTTTCTTGGGGGCAAATAGGAGCCAAGGGATGGGACTTTAAGTGCAAGGGTAGTATCTAGGTTGGGGTAAAATAAAAAAATAAAAAAATAAAATATTTTTCAATAACTTCTTAGAAGCCTTATTAACTTTATTTAGGTAAATAGTAGTTCCACTAGGGCTACATTGTGGGTGCTGCTGCCAAATTTGTCAGCGCATTTATCGGGGTTAGCGCCCTCGGGTAGATTTTGGCTCGGGAGCATTAGGTTAGATAGGTGGTTAATAGGGGCACATCATTTTATTGCGCTGTCATACCATTTAGCGCACTATGGTGGGTCAGGGAGCCAGCAAGAAGACTGCGATAGATGCAAAGGCTTTGAGGGAGGTTCTTGAGATCATTAGTAGGGCATCTAAGGCCCAATTGCAAGGGGCAGTGTTGGAGGTCATTGGGGAGGGGGAAGTAGTTAGGGATAGGCCGCAGAGTAGGGCAGCGGCGGATGGGGCTCTTGTGGCAGTGGTGGCTTGCACCCCTGCGGCAGGTAGAGGAGAGGCCTGGGAATCCAGTGGCAGGAAGATGAGGAGGGAGATTGATAGGAGAGCAGCTAGGGGAGAAGTGTTCTTGGGTGGGGAAGGAGACAGGGATGGTTTGCATAATGAAAGGGAGGATGTGGGGGATGTCAGGAGTGTCCAAAAAGGGGTAGGACAAGGGGGCAGGGGTGGTGCGGATGACGTGGTACAAGGTGGGGCATCAGGCCAGAGGGGAAAAGGGGGCAAATACCTGCGTAAGAGTGCAGGTGGGAGAAGGAGAGAGAGGTCCCCATCAATTAGTGAGGTTAGGGAGGGGTGCGGAACGGCCCCCCCAACTAAAAGGAGGCCAGGAGGAGGGCGCTGCCCATCTCCCGCTTTTATTGAGGATGAGGATGGAGAGGGTTTAGGAACGGCCCCTCCTTGGTCGCCGCGAGGGCAGTCTAGAGGGCGCAGCACGGCCCCTAGCGACGAGGACCACAGGGTGGAGGAGAGTACACCTCGCCCGAGAGAAGAGGACCAGGAAGGGGTTTCTGCGGCGCCGCCGAGAAGACGACAAAGGAGTGGTGGGGCGGACGCCCCGGGCTCTCAAGAGGAGGAGCTACTCAACCTGAGCATGAGCTCGCATCAGCAACGATATTTCAGAAATGATGAAGTTGGGATTGAGGAATACGTAGGGCAGTGGGAGGATGAAGGTTCTAGGGCATTAGGGAAGAGGGGGAATGAGAGGGGGGTTTTAGGTTGAATTGGGAAAGACGGGAGCAAGAGGTTTGGGGGGCAAGAGGTCGGGGGAACAATTGGCTGGGCGAGACTGCTGACATGTTTTGTCCCCGCAGTAGGAGCCCAGTAAAAAGGAGATGAGGAGCATTGGAGTGGAGGTCAGACCGCAGACAGGCGATGGCAGGCCGTAAAGAGGTGAGCGGGAAAGGGACTGGTCAACTGCATGGCAGAGGGGGGATATGAGGACGGGGGCAGGAAATGAAGGGTTTGGTCTGCAAGGGGCAAGGAGAGAGGTTGGTGTACAGGCTATTGGAGCCATGGCGAGTGACAAGGGAAATTGCTCGGTGGAGGTACAAACGGACAAAGTGGTTGAGCCATTGGTGCTCGAGGTACAGGTTTCAAAAGAGAAAGAGGCTGAAGTGAAGGGAAAGGAGAAAAAGCTACCTTACATGGGCATCACGAAACCTCTGGGGGCACACTTGATGGCAGCAACTAAGGATCTAAGGATAAGATTCAGGCAGGGGAATTTGTGGACATGTTTAAACTGCTTCATAAGGAAGTGAGAGCAAAGGAGGGTTCTAAGGAAGAGGAGAGAGAGTTGGCCTCACGCCCAAGAGTACCGGTGACAATTGAAAACTGGACGTCGGCGTTTATTATATATGGATTTGATAAGGAAGGCGATAACAAGCTTCGGGGGCTTTGCGTGGGTATGTTATGATGAGGAATTCAGAGCAAGAATGGCTGGGGACAGTCAGGCTGTTTGGGGGAAGATAGACATGGATTTATGGCTGCAATGGATGGCGCCAACGAGGCCTGCCCCGACCTTGCACACAGCAAGTGGGCTGTCCGTGCCTGTCCGGCCCTTTCTTGGTCGCCCCGCCCAGGAGGGGGTTGGGGGAGGAGGCAGAGGACAGTCCTAAGCAGAGTGTTGGGCATTTAACAAGGACAGCTGCACAAGGAATTTCTGTAGGTTCAGACATGAATGTAGCAAATGTGCAGGGAAACACTCTCTCACTCGATGTTTCTAACAAGGAGACAGGGGGAGAGGGGCTGGAAGAGGGGTTGTGGGGAAAGGCTTTTACACCAGTTAAGTTGGATGTGCTGGTGAAGTGGTTGGAGTTTTATCCAGACAGGGAAGGGGCAAAGATTTTGAGTGAGGTTTTGGTCAGGGTTTCAGGCTTGGTTATCAGGGACCAAGGGTGCGCCGGTGGGCGAAAAATTTGAAGTCAGCCAAAGAAAATGTGGCGTGGTAAAACAGAAATTGGGCAAGGAAATAGCAGCTGGGAGGATAATAGGACCATTTGATGATCTGCTGGGAGACTTAGTTGTATCTCCATTGGGTGTTGTGCCTAGGAAAGCCCCGGGGGAATTCAGATTGATACACCATTTGTCATGGCCCGAGGGCATGTCGGTCAATGATTTCATTGCCCCGGAAGAATGTGGGGTTGTATATGCAAGTGTGGACCAGGGGATGGATTTGGTGAGGAAAGAGGGTTGCGGGGCCTTTATGGCCAAGTGTGACATTAAGGCGGCTTTCAGGTTGTTGCCGGTGCACCCGGAGGATTTTTGGCTGTTGGGTTTGCAATCTGAGGACAGGATATACATCGACAAAGCTTTGCCAATGGGGTGTGCAATTTCCTGCGCCCGGTTGAGCATTTCAGTTCCTTCTTACAGTGGGTTTTTTCATACAGTTCCGGTTGTCAAAGTGTGCTGCATTACCTAGATGATTTTCTGTTTATTAGCGGCGCAGAAGGAGAAAGAGTGCGCAGAGATGCTAAAGTTGTTCCAAGATTTGATGAGGGATTTGGGAGTGCCTCTAGCGGAAGACAAAACAGAAGGGCCTGCAGTGGTGTTGACATTTCTAGGGATTGAACTGAATTCAGTAGCAATGACCTGACGCTTGCCGCACGACAAGGTGAGCAAATTGGTAGGATTGCTGGTGGGGGCCAAGAAATTGATGCTAGTGGAAATGCAGAGTTTGGTGGGGCATTTGAATTTTGCATGCAAGGTGGTGGCCCCAGGGTGGACATTTTGCAGAAACATGGCGCGGTCTATGGCAGGAGCAAAGTACCCACATCATCGGATAAGAGTATCAGGTGCAGTGCGGGAAGATTGTAAAATCTGGCTGCATTTTTTGGAGAGCTTTAACGGAGTGGCCATGTGGTTGCAGGTAGATCCGGTGTCTTGGGAAGTTCAGATTTTTTCAGATGCAGCAGGCGCAGGAGGTTTTGGAGTGTTTTGGGGTGGAAAATGGTGCGCAGAGAAGTGGCCATCGCTTTGGTTGAGGGAGGGAAGGAGCATTAAATTCCTGGAATTTTTTCCTTTGTTGGTTGCATTGGAGTTGTGGGGGAAGGATTTGAAAAACAAGAAAGTGAATTTCAACATTGACAATGAATGTGTGGTTCATGTAGTGAATCGGCAGTCAGCTAAGGATCAGAGGGTGGCGAGGCTGATGAGAGAGTTTGTTCTGCGTTGCATGGAATGGAATGTGGTGTTCAAAGCAATGCATGTGCCAGGGAAGGATAATGGCATCACTGATGCATTATCTCATTTTCAATGGCAGAGATTCTGTGGATTGGCTTCAGAGGCGGATCAGGAGGGGCAGCGGTTTCCAGAGGAGCTGTGGAAAATAGGAGGCTGAGAGCGCTTGCATTGGTGGAGGGTTCTCTTGCTCCGGCATCTAGAGAGGCATACTGGAGAGCTTGGGAGGATTTTATAGGAGGGGGAGCTTGTAGTTGGTAAGGATGGGGGGATGCGGAAGAACGGAGAAGGGACAATGTCACTAATTTCCTCTTGAGGTGCATGGATAAGGGCTGGTCTAGGGCAACTATGACAGGGAAGCTGGCAGGGATTGCTTTCTATGGGAAGTGGTTTTGGGGTGTTCAGCCGAGCGGTGGAGAAATGGCAAACAGGATGTTGGAAGGATGGGCAAGGGAAAGTAAGAGGGAAAAAGATAAGAGGAGACCGGTATCAGCCAAATTGCTAACTAGGTTGTGTCAAGCGGTGGGGGGGATTTGTTGGTCGGCCTGGGAAGGAGAATTGTTCTCAACTTGTTTTACTTGGCTAATCTTTGGGGCCTTTAGGGTTTCTGAGCTGGTGGGGGGAAAAATGGGGTAGGTGGGGTGCAATGGGAGGATGTCCAGTTTACCGAGTTAGGATTGGACATCAAGATCAGGAGGTCTAAGACGGATCAAAAAGGAAAGGGCTCCTGGGTTTTGCTGGGTTGTGGGAGTAAGGAGTTATGCCCGGTTCAGACAGGTTTGTTGTGGAAGGAGCGTTGTGGGGGAGGACAGGTTTGGTTTTTCAGCATGAGAATGGGGAGCCAGTATCAGCGTCGCAAGTTTTGGGGGTACTTCAAAAGGTTTTGGTAGTAGTAGGGGAAAAGGCGGAGGAGTTTGGAACTCATTCATTTGGGATGGGAGAAGCATCTGAAGGTAGACAGCTGGGCTATTCGGAAGGCAGGGAGATACAAAGGGTATGTCAGGGACTTGGGCAAACGGGATGTTTGAAAGGACATTTCAGAAGTCAGCAGGTGTGTTGTATTTAGTAGGATGTTGTTGATTTGTAAGTGATTTTGTAATTTCTTTTTCAGATGCTGCTCGGAGGTCGGGGCAGATGTCACAAATCTGGATAGTGGGACATTTCATTGTTAAGTGGGCGGGGAAAGAAGCTGAGAAAAGGGTTTTTGGCGGGCAATTGGGTTGCAGCTATAAAGATGTTTTGGTAAGATGGTCAGGTTTAGTGGGGCTTCGTTGGGATCTGTCACTCCCTATGTTGGCTGGGTTGAGGGAACGCTATGGGTCTCCAGATGGGGTGATTATTCATGCAGGGGAAAATGACCTGGTGAGAGATACTGGTGTGGCTCTTCTTAGAAAAATGAAAAGGGATTTGTTATGTGTCTGAGAAATGTGACCTCAGGCATCTGTAGTTTGGACTAAGTTGTTGCCGCAGAGAGTTTGGAGGGGGGCCAGAAGTGAGGGAGCGAAAGAGCGGGCAAGGAAGGGAATAAACAGAGAGATGGTAAAATGTTGTGTCTCGGCAGCGGTACAGGTTTTGGATCACAAAGACATAGTTTATGAAGGCTTCATGATATTTAGAGAGGGTGGTGTCCATTTGTCAGCGATTGGTAATACGTATTATCTGTCGGAATTGATCTGGGTGGTGAGAGATATGTTAAAAAGTTGGGAGTAGGAAGGAGTGCGGGGGGTGGGGCAGAAAGAACACCTCAGAGGAGGTTTTTTCTGTTGCCGGGGGCATGGCCCCTTTTGATGTGGGGGGGAAGCACAATGGGGGAATGGCGTGGGAAAGTATGGGGGTGTTGCTGTTTGCACAAAGGGGCTACCCCGGGGGAACAGGTATTGAACCTGGAGGGGCATGGCCCCGGGGAGAAAACGGGACGCCTTGAGAAGTGGTAAGGAGACGGTAGGGACCAAGGGATGATTAGGGAGGAAGTGGATTTATTTAATTATTTAATTATTTAATTGTTGAGGAAATGAAAGTGTTAATTATTAATTGGTTTGTTTAAATTAGTTTGTTAGTTTGTAAGGCCAGGGAGCCAAGTAAGCAGTTATTTGTAAGCTTTGACCTGTCACATTAAAGCGACCTTTTCCACTCTGGGTTTTTTAACGAGCTATTTTTAATTTTTATTAAAAAATAGGTGGGTCCTGGGGACTTAAGGTAGAGAGAAGTGGGATTGTGTGGTGGTCTCCCCCTGTATTATTAAAAAAGTGGAGAAAAAAAAACAAAACATGATTTCTTTAAATCATATATTTTATAAAGCTATAATGTATTCCTAAACAAATTTGATAATGGCACTGGAGACCAAATTTGGTCCACTATACTGGTCGCTACATCGATTGTAATTACAGCTGCTGTTTTCAATATATGTAAAGAGGCCTCAAAGAAATTTGCAAATTGATGTTATCGTGCAGTACATTTTATACACATCAGTCATAATGAATGATTTGGGATTGAAATTAAATTTAGCGCGATGGTTCATTATTGTAATTTTTTACTTAGTTGTGCGTTTACATCTCGCCCAAAATCTTGTTTTTATATTATTATGTCTCTTTTATTTTCGTAAAATATGTTAAAGTTTGTAATAAACTAAGTACAAAATAAGATAAATAAAAATCATATATTGTATGTCCTCGTTTGATACTCCGGTAATAGGGAAGGGCCAATCAGGGGGCAAGTAAAGACTGGCACGTGGATTTCCAAGTATAGACAAGACATTCTGGTGGGTGTGGGTGGACTCAGGCAGATTTCTAGCTGCAGTGACGTCAACTGCAGATGTTTCCTCTCCAGAGGAGGCAAAAAGTGAATGGAGCCATTCAAGAGGGACAGGGGAAGGTTTATTTTCCGGCTGTCTAAGCACTGAGAAAAGATGCCAGGATTAACTAACTGCAGTCCCAAGAGCCTTGCAATACTAGCGTGTTTGAATGATAATCGCTAGTTTATATTGCTTTTCCCTAGTCGACAAGGCAAATGTATTCTCCTGCGGAGCTGGAATGCCATGTTTTCTGAAAGACATCAGTATAATGAGCAGCTCAGGGGTACACCACTGTTGAGGGGCTGAGTTCATGGACAGTCGGAATATTATTAGAGGGGCTCCGGTATCCGTAATAAATGACTGTTATTATTGCATGTTTCGATGTGAGGGTGTTTGTCTTCAGGATCAGTCAGTTGTAGACATACTTTGGGCGCGATTCATAGAATGTTTGCCGGTTTCAAAGTGAATTTGCACTGCTGAAAAGTGACTTTGCACTGCCGACACAAAGCCTGATTCATGGAACCGTGCAAAGTGGATTTTTGCAGTGCAAAGTCCGGGCAAAGTCATTTTGTACAGCAAATATGTCTATGCGCTGACTTTGCCCGGACTTTGCACTGCAAAAATCCACTTTGCACGGTTCCATGAATCAGGGTTTGTTTCGGCAGTGCAAAGGCACTTTTGAGCAGTGCAAATTCACTTTGAACCGGGCAAATATTCCATGAATCGGGGCCTTGTGGTATTAAAGGATTACACACGTCTGGTTTCAGCAGTCTTAAAGGTCAGGTCTTTTTTGTGAGGGGTAGCAAAGGAAGAATGGTTGGGCATAAGGTAGTGCTCCTTAAAAAGAAACAGCCCGATGGCCGGTCCCGAGCAGAATTTCTGTTAGAGCATTAGAACTATATACTATATGCCAAGTGGCCAGTCCAGAGACTGGCCTTTAAGATGCATGTGCCCAGTCCTGAAGTAATGAAATGCAAGGGCTTCAGCTTGGCTAAGTATCTCTGAAATAAGATGGTTCTTAAGGTTGTCAGTGACGGTGCTTAATGTATAGCCGTATTTCACACCCTGTGGCGATATCTCTTTGCTTTGATTGTAGGGGTCTGAAGAAAAGGACGAAGGAGGGAGATGTGTTGCGAGATGCCGCCATCTTTAGCTGAATACATTTGCGTGCCCCACGTTGTGCACAAATATTATGATGGATTTGCAGCATTTCTTTAGGAAGTGCAGCTGCACCACAGTTCATAACAAATTGGAGGGCCCCGGCACACAAAAAACAGGTATTTGTGATGAAAGCTATTGCAAGGCCTATGTCGGTGTTAGAAGTATATAGATTTTTTGAATGTGCCCAGGGGTGTTGCTAGGTCTGGAAAGGATCCGGGGCCTACGCTAATATCGGGACTGCCAGGACGCGAGGCTAGCTAGCCTTTCGGCTGTAGCTCCTGAGCATCTATCCGGGGCTACAACCAAAAGATCTGGGGCTATAGCCTCCTCAGCCCCCCCCCTAGCAACGCCTCTGAATGTGCTGATTTGGCATTATTAAGTGTGCCTTTGATTGATAGATAACTGCTTGTAGTCGTTCTGGGTAATTGATGGACTTGATGGGCTGGTAATTTGGAGCCAAGGAGATGCCCTGGAGGAAAGACAACCTTTTGGTTTGATCGGACGGCTTTGTTTTATCAAGAATGCAGCTATCCTCCACGATAACATTCAGTCTAGCTGCGCACATAATGTTCCACTACTCTAAGGCACATCGCACCACACCTCTACCATAATAATGCAGCTATCCTCCAGGGTAACATTCAGTCTAGCTGCGCACATAATATTGCACTACTCTAAGGCACATCGCACCACACCTCTACCATAAGAATGCAGCTATCCTCCACGGTAACATTCAGTCTAGCTGCGCACATATTGTTGCACTACTCTAAGGCACATCGCACCACACCTCTACCATAAGAATGCAGCTATCCTCCACGGTAACATTCAGTCTAGCTGCGCACATAATGTTGCACTACTCTAGGGCACATCGCACCACACCTCTACCATAGGAATGCAGCTATCTTCCACGGTAACATTCAGTCTAGCTGCGCACATAATGTTGCGCTACTCTAAGGCACATCGCACCACACCTCTACCATAAGAATGCAGCTATCCTCCACGGTAACATTCAGTCTAGCTGCACACATAATGTTGCACTACTCTAAGGCACATCGCACCACACCTCTGCCATAAGAATGCAGCTATCCTCCACGATAACACTCAGTCTAGCTGCACACATAAGGTTGCACTACTCTAAGGCACATTGCAAAACACCTCTGCCATAAGAATGCAGCTATCCTCCACGATAACACTCAGTCTAGCTGCACACATAAGGTTGCACTACTCTAAGGCACATTGCACAACACCTCTGCCATAAGAATGCAGCTATCCCCCACAACAGGATTGGGTCTAGCTGCACTCATAATGTCTCTCCTGCTCTCGCAAACTCTCCAGACTAGCTCTCAGCACCCATCCACATGCCTGCTCGACATGGGTGTCTAGCAGGGACTTGGCCACCCCTACCTACCTATTGGATAAATGCACACATGCATTCTATACCTCTCTGACGAATTTCCCACACCTGGACTTCGGTCTCTGGGGGGCGTTCAACCTACAGCGTGTTGAGACCGTACCAATGGTGAAAGGTGCTTTACAAATGTCTGATGGTGAATTGCATTCAGCATTATGTTCTCCTGGCCATTCTGAGTGAAACCGTTCGGTAAGGTCAAGCTTGTCATGAACCAAAGCCAGGCTGGTCATGGCCATAATATAGTAAGAACTTAACTGCATATGGGAAAAGATGTGGCCTGCGCTCCGTGTTAAATGAGTTGCACAAATAAATACTTTGATTTTGGATCGTTTTTCACCCATATTATATACAATGGCCTCGTGGGGTGTGCATTCACTTTATGGTTGTTCCTGGTTGCCAAAGAGTGGCCAGGAAGGCATGCATCGTGCTACATTACTACAAGTAACCCTATGGTGGTCTTAAATCTGGTGTGTGGGTGGTCGGGATGAGGCGAGGGACACAGTAAGTGGCCAAGTGAATACTTGGATTATGCGGATGGAACTCGGTATTGCACACAGTGATCGAATTCCACATGTGGCTCACAGACATGCTCACCTCGAAAGGATTGAGGCATCTAATGAGGCGTAGCCACTTGTCTAACAAGTGGGGCGTGAAGCTAATGTAGCGGGGTCTGCTGCAGTGACATCAGCATCTGTAAATTCCTACACAGTGTTGCTGAGGGGGTATTTACAGATTGTGGGTGGGCCGTGCCCGCTCAGGGCCTACCCTGTCTACGCCTCTGTGGGGGGAACCCCAAATAGGACTATGGTGCAGGGTTATTTACTTTGTACATGGCTGATCAGATATAGCGCCATACTAATGTACTCTGACAGATGAAATATGCAGTCGCATGGTAGGTTTACAGACCAAAGTGACTGCGTGCGCATTCGTGCGCCGCAAAGCCTAAGATCACGGTCTACGATTCGCTTAGGTAATGAAAGATGTGGCACGCCATTTTACAAGGCACCTTTCCGAGCAGGACTAATAGCACAGTTGGCTTCCCTTTTGATCATTTCAGAAAGTCAAATCACCATGGGCCTCATTACAACTCAGGCGGTAAGGGTTTTACGGCGGCGTAAACAGCGCCGACCCTTACCGCCTAAGTACGTGAGCAGGTGTTAAAATCCATGGCGCTAAGGGACCATGGAGTTAATTACGGTGGCGTAATTAACGCCTTCCCCACTCCCATTATGCCCTATGGGGCAAAATGGGAATGGGGAAGGGTAAATGGGAAAATGGGGATTTACCGCCCCGCCAAGGTTGGAATGGGGCGGTAAATCCGCCAACCACCATGGCGTAAACGTAGTTTACGCCATGGTGGTAAAGTCACGGCCCAGGCGGTAACTTACCGCCTGGGTCGTAATGAGGCCCCATATATTTATGCCCGGCCAGAAGTTGAGCTGCTGTTACTTTCTCTCCTGGCAGCAATAGTTACAGTCACAGTTCAAAGGAACAAAGGCCCAACGCTGCACTTAATCCAGTTTATACTGAAGAGGGCCCAGTCTTCCTGGACAGTGCCGGGGTTTCATCCTGTTCAATACATATAGAGGGTTTTATTGACCACTGGCTTCACATTAACGGCACAACAGCTGCCAGAAGCAAGATGGCTGGCTATTTAGCCATGTTGCCACCTCCACAATCGGTGCATTTGACAGAATCAAAATTTTTGAATGTTATGCAGACAACCCGGGTAAGGTTAGTCGGGTGAAGAGGGAGTAGGACAGTGAGAGAAGTGGTGAGCTTTGGTGTAAGTATCGGATCGGAGCGAGACCTTGTGTGCTGTTGATGCAGTTTATGTGTTGTTTGTTGTTGTTGCGGTGTAGTGAAGTGTGTGCGTGTTGCTGGACGAGAAATGGTTGTGTGGGTTTTCAGGTGAATTGGGTATGCAGAGATTTGAAGTTGGGTTAGTGGGTTGCCACACGATCAATAAAAACCTTCTCTACTGACACACACTGGTTGCGTTATACACATATTATGTTTCTATTAAGCAATTCATCCTCGATTCCGTCCACTTCGACTTGCAAAATGTAGCATCTTTGGAAGGGGGAAGGGGCTGTGTGGGCCCTGCAGGAACTCCACCCGGGGCAAGCACTAACACACAGGCAATCACCCCTAATTGCCGCCGAAGCCTTCCATGCAAATGGCAAACCTTACCATCTGAAAATATACACAACAGGAGAAATATCATGCTTCGCTCACATGGCAAGACGTGGTATGCCATGTTGTTGGGACTTGCATAGTAAAGACGGTTGCAATATACTTCACTTCCTGGCAGTGTGGGTCAGAAACAAAAAGAAAGTGGGAGGTGAGGTGGCCAGAGGACGGGAAGGCTGATGTTGCTAAGGTCGTGTCGTCCTTGGCTGCATGCAACACCACGACGCCCTGTTGGCCTCCATGTATCTCACCACATTGGCTAGATAGCCAGTGGCCAGGAAGTGCTTAATCTGGTGTCACCATTGTAGAGGGAATGGGCTTCCCGCTCTATTAGTAGGTGGGGCGAGGAGGGGACGCAGAAGTCCATCACATAAGACACACATATTTCATCTGCTGTTTCATATTTCATCTGCTGTAAGGGGGGCCCCTATAGGATGCTGGCTACTACTGTAGGTATTCGTTCTGGCATTCTCTGCAACTTTCCTCATTTTAACTCTGGCAACGCGCCAGATGGACCAAAGCATCTGACGTGAACTGGTCAATGCAGGCGCAGCTCGTCATCTGAGCGCATCTACAGTTCAATTGCTCCTCTGTGTCAGTGAGCCCAGCAGTCACGCCTTGCTTCTTTTCAACCCACAATTCGAGGCGGACAGATAGGAATAATCCTCCAGCTTCCCGGGCAGACAAGTCTGAAGCTGCAGGAATAGCAGGGATGGTAGTGAGGACCGTGCGAACCACAGCGGAGGAACAGAATAGCCACTTACTGGCTCAACATGGAGATGAAATCAAATGTTCATGCCAGGTGTGCCTGGGGCACTGGAATGTGGTTGAAATGTTCATGTCTGGTTTACCTGGGGCCCTGTAATGTGGTTGAAATGTTCATACCAGGTCTGCCTGGGGCACTGTAATGTGGTTGAAATGTTCATACCAGGTCTGCCTGGGGCACTGTAAAGTGGTTGAAATGTTCATGTCTGGTTTACCTGGGGCCCTGTAATGTGGTTGAAATGTTCATGTCAGGTCTGCCTGGGGCACTGTAATGTGGTTGAAATGTTCATGTAAGGTCTGCCTGGGGCACTGTAATGTGGTTGAAATGTTCATGTCTGGTTTACCTGGGGCCCTGTAATGTGGTTGAAATGTTCATGTCAGGTCTGCCTGGGGCCCTGTAATGTGGTTGAAATGTTCATGTCAGGTCTGCCTGGGGCACTGTAATGTGGTTGAAATGTTCATGCCAGGTCTGCCTGGGGCCCTGTAATGTGGTTGAAATGTTCATGCCAAGTTCTGCCTGGGGCACTGGAATGTGGTTGGCCGTAGAACACCAACATAAATAAAATATGAAATATGAAATTTAACTATGGTTGTTAACAATTTTTATCTATTACTATATCATAAATGTATTACTCAGTGTTTCTAAATGTTCATATATTTAGGTAAATGTATGCTTTATTGATTTGTATTATTGCATTTTGAATATTGTATCATGATTTTACTATATTGGATATAGAGTGCAAAAAGTGTATTCAACTAAATCACACTGAGAAATAAATAATAGAAAAGTAACTCGACCAACATATGTTTATAACTCTGGCCACCGGCTTTCATAGAGTTTGAGAGCTGTTGCCAACTACCCTCAATCTCTTTTCTTTTCACATAACTTGCACACTTTTTGTATCAGAAACCCAATAACACATTTACAGATGGCGGCCGCATTCCCACTAAGGGTTCCTGCAAAATAGCGTAAAGATCATCCCAAGTAGTGACTCAGGTTATGAGGGTGTAAAAACAAATGAGCACATATACCAGGCGTAAAACAAACAGAAACAAAATGTATACAAGAAAACAGGCGAATTACAAAGGTAACATCAATCTAAAGGGCCATGCGCTTCTAACTAAAGAGGAGTACTTAATATCCAAAATTACATGATTAATTATCACTGGAGGCAGTGGTGGGGTCAGATAGGGAGGATGGGAGAGAAGGATGGGGAGCTCCCTCATTAGCGTTAGTGACGTTTGAGCCGAGCTTTGAAGACATGCACAGTTGGGCTTGCTTTGATTTTTATGGACAGTGGCTTCCAGTGGAAAGGGGTGAGCAGGGAGAAAGATCAGAAGTGAGAGGATCATAAGGGGTGGTGAGGTTAAGTGCAGAGGAAGATTGAAGGGAGCAAGATAGTGAGTAAAATGAGATATAATCAGACAGGCACTGGGGAGCAAGAACATTGATAGCTTTGTTAACTAGGAGATGAAACTTGAAAAGAGAGAGGTTGTGCATGGAACGTCAACCAGCGTGTGATTGGTAGGTAGAAGTGGGGGGGTTGTAGAGAGTGCAGGTAGCAAAGTTAAGGACTTTGGCTAGAGTGAGGAACGAGTAGAGAGGTAGGACAAGGAGTAGACTTGAGCAGTAGTCCAGTTGGCTGAGCATGAGAGTGGAGATTGGTGTTTTTGTCAATTCGTTAGTATGAAAAGGATGACATTTCTGAATGTTGAGGAGGTTAATATACGAGCAGCCGAATATACGAGCAGCCGAGGCAGTGGTAGTGATGGATTGGTGCAGTTGCAGGTCATCATCAGAAAGGACCCCTAGATTGAAAGCCTTGGTTGAGGGAGAATAAAGGTCAGGTTGGAAGGCGATAGGAGTGTGAAGGGTAGGTATGGCATTGGAAGCTGGGAGAAAGATTATGTCCCATTTTTGAAGAGTTCAGCATAAGGCAGGGGAGACCCATCCAGTGACGAACTGCAGCGAGACAGTTGGTAATCTTTTCTGAGATGGCTGGGGTGAAGGAGGGAAAGGAGAAACATATTTGAGTGTCATCAGCAAACAGGTGATAGTGAAAACCAACGGATGAGATGAGCCTTCTTAGGGCAGAGGCATACAGGGCAAAGAGCAGATGTCCAGGGCCGATCCTTGGGGGACACGGACAGGGAGAGAGGATGAGTCAGAGGTTTGCAGTTTCCAAGAGATTTTAAAGTATGGAACTTACAGGTAGGAGGCAATCCAGGCAAAAACAGATTTGCAAAAACCAAAGGTCCTGGAGAGTGAGGAGGAGAGAGGAGAGGTCGACAGTGTCAAAAGAGGCAGAAAGGACCTTAAGGTTGATTACAGAAGAGAGCTTAGAGTGGTGAGCGTTGGAGTGTTTACTATGGAAACCAGATCGAAGTGGATTGCCAAGGTCATTATCCTCAAGACACCTAGTGATCCGTTTGTCTCAAGGACGTTTGAATAATGGGGATGGGGAGAAACTGGGCGACAGTTGGGCCAGCAGAGGAGTTCTTTAATAGGGGTATGATAGTTACAGAGTAGAAGGCGGTAGGGAAGAGTCCAGCGGAGCGAGAGAGGTTAGAGAGCTCAGAAAGAGTGACTAAACCTTTCCCACACTGCAGATGTGTCAGGACATCAAATGGTGCTACATCCTGGGGGAATGCAAAGGCAGCATCATTTACTTTAATTATTTATTAGATTTCATGGAACACAAACTGCACCCCCAAAAACCCTTAGTGCTTCAAGAAATATAATAACTATATATACGTAGAACAAAAGAAACACATTATGCAGTAAAGAGTTGCAACAAAAATATAACAAGGAAGGCATATTGGGGAAAATTAAAAGAACAGCAAAATGCCATTGTAAAAAAAGCATTGCTGATTTTTAAAATTAAGCGATGTACAAGCCATATATAGCTCAACCGAAAGAGCTCCGGTGGCTCCTGAAAAGAGTGTTGGGCTAGTATGAGCTTTCTTCAACTTGGAGACCAGCTGCCTGAAAACATGTCTTGGCCACAGCAAATTCAGTTCATTGGCTAAGTAGGTCAGGATTCCACGACAAACGCTGGATTAAAGCAACTTCTGCCATTTAGCAATGACCAATTGAAAGGTCTCAAAAGCAGGTGCTATATGCCTACACTAACCCATGTGTGCTGGTAAACCACCTACGAGTCATATTGGTAAATATCAGCCCGCCAAAGCATATTTACATGTATTGTTTCACAATACCACCAGAGATTTAATGAAATTAGGCATTGGACTAGGCAGGGTCTACGGGGGGCAAGGCCCACCTCTGATTTTCTAGGCATAACTTACTGTTCTTCAGGTCAAAAGCACAGTACATACAGGGACTCCTGTCATAGGTCCAGCCATAGGTTACGGGTGTATCAGCCATTTGTACTCACCAAAAATAGACAAATACTCCCAAATAAAGAACAATAGGGAGCACAAATCCTCCCAGCGAAAAATAGGAGCACAGGAGCATGTGCCCTACTTTTACCGACCCATGCGGCTCCATCGGTAGCGTTGCACCACTACGTGCATCACTAGTGCACGTAGTGCCAGAAGAAGAAGCTCAGAATGTATCATTTACTGTGCATGAAGGACATAACTAGGTGCAAAGAAAGGTGTATGTCAAATACATGTATTTTACAATTAAAACATATTTGTATTTGCTTATAAAATACTCCCAGTGGGAATGGGACTTAATTTTCACTCCCTAAAAATCATTTGACTTCCATCTTTACAAAATAGGCAGTACTATACTCCCATCTCATAGTCTTATCTGGAGCTCTGCCTAGGCCCATGTGCCTGCAGTACAGTAGAGGCCCATCCAGTCATGATTCACGGCTATACCGCTTTTAAGAGGGTGCAAGGTGTTACTTTGTGAATCGGGTGGAACGTATAATTTGCGAAACTTGCTGCCTGCTTTATTCGAGGATTCCGACGAAGCTGTCGACGTATGAAAATCCCTGGGATGTGATTGAGCATATCCAGTGATAAACTATGGGAAGGTGACACTCTTTGAGAATGGGAGAGAGAAATTACGTGCTACTAAGGTTTAATATTTATGCACCGGCCGCCATCTTGCCCTGAAATGGTGTTGTGTACTCTCAGGTCATCCTTAGGTATTTGGGGGTCATTGTGGTGCTGCTGAAGGAAGAGGCTCATCAGGAGGTCCTTGTCTCTCAATGCCTCAAAGTTTACTTTGAACATATGGGCGATAATATCAACCAATGGGGCTCTCCTCTGGGCACAGGGGCAACGTCCACCATGGCATCTCCAAATATTACACTTTGATAACCATTGAAGTGAACCAGCCCTGTAGCATGTCCGCCAGGCAGGTTTGTCAGATTTGAATGAGAGACATATGTTTTCTTTTTATGTGTATTTTTATTGATTTGAACAAGAAGGAATACAACAGATCTAATGACTGCATCCCATTTTATTTGCACTTGTTGATCGCATCCTATTAAAAGCAGAGAGGCTGAGTAAGATGGGGAGACAGGAAAGCCCCACGACAAAACATGGGAGAACCCTTTCGAGAATGGTTAAGTTGAGGACTCCACCCCACACATGAAACCCTGACGGTATGGGGCAACCCAATAATTCTCCAAACCATGCTACGATGAATGACACTACAAAATTATCGTCACAATATTCGGTGTGTGGCAACCTACATCCATAGCTTCCCAATGAAGTTTAAAGGTACTTTAATGATAACAACCTATTGCTAACCATACAGACATTGTGTTGTCTTCCAAAAGGCTTCTTGGCCATTCAACCACGTGGCACTTAGATGTGTTTTTTGTCTGGCACTTACACACTCTGTAAGGGCTGTAAAGTTATTTGGATCCATATTCCCACTTAGGTCAAACGCAACACCAATGTTGTTGCACAATCAGGATTGACTACCTGACCTGTGATCCGCACCAGGTTCTTCACCGCTACTCTGAACTAAAATGGCAGCGAGGGTGTCTCCATTTTAGCATGTATTCCTTATCAGTCTCCCATAAGTGGAAGAGATGGATAGATGAGTCACAACTCAATCATGGCTGACCTATCAAGAAGAGGAAAGAAGGGAGGAGAAGATCAATTCATCTAGACAGATTTCGCAGTCTTAGAAACAAGGATCTATGTGAAAATATTGAATCCGTTATAGCGAAGCTGAAAATGCTGATTTTCTTTTCATTTCTTTTACCCATTTCTCCGAGTTTATATGCGGGGGAGACCTCCCACAGCCCCTTCCCATTCTCCCTCACATTGGTTATCATCTTAACCCCCACATATATATGCAGTGAAATGGGGCTGTTAAGTATAGTTTTTCTTTGGATTCGAAGTGATGGTCTGCAAAATTTTGTAGCAATACAAAAAAACAAGGCCGCATAATCCAGTACTAGTACATACAGGATGGAAGCAATGAACAGAGAAAGTGGGCAGCTGTTTGCGCAAGGCAGCCAGGCCAGAGAATACCACTGTGAGCATGAAACACAAAATGTTAGGCCTCGTTAAAATAAACAGCCAGCTGAAGCAGATGAAAGGGAAAGGCCTTGCAAAGTTTCTTCTCAAATAGAGACACAATGCCTCATCTCATCACATACATAAACAGGTGTTAGAAACAGGAGGCCAGTGTAGAGGGCTGACATGGTGAGACCTCTGCATCTTTCCTGGTGGTTATACATTATAAATCTACCTGTTTTCCACACAACGGACGCAAGTGATCGTACAAGGTGAAGACATCCCAGGACAGGCAGCTTCAGTCCTGAATCTGCCTTCCCTCTTGTGCTAACCACAATGACAACATTGCATCTCTAAGGATCCCATGGTTGGAAAGTAAATTAACAACCATACGTGCCCAACAACCAATGGTTATGCTGCATTGGTTCAATGGAATAATCCTTTCACTTATTGGTTGGTCATTGCCATCAATGAAACCTAATTTTAAGCACGTCAACAATGCGTGCACTGGGTCTTGAGATTGTATCTCCATCTCATGCACATTAAACTGTCATTTCACTTCAGAAAAACATACAGTTAACGTTTTTAGGTTCTACTAGCAAAAAGTACCCGTTCTCCGAACGGGTTCTGTGGAGACATGAAAACACTCTCATCAATTGTTGAAAATCAATGATCCTGTAGGTCTCTGTACCGATTTGCTTATCGCTTGATGTGCTATGCTCTCTGAGTAAACTTTACTGAGAATGGCCGTGCGTGGCTGGCTGACATACCCCGGAGCAGACGTTAGGGAGAGGCGAGAGTTGGTGTGCTGCATCATACTGGGAAGAACTGTCTCTCTCCCCACCTGTTGCCACACTCTGGCATGGTGCAGTTATTGCGGTGTAAATATCCAGAAACTGTATTCTATTGTTGAGGGCCGTTCCTTCTACGACCACATTGATCTTTCGCCGATTTTTGGCAACCGTCTCATGTGTGAATGTGCTGGAAAATAAGGAACAACACTTCGCCAAGCCATAAACACACAAACAGATGTTTACATGTGTTGAAATCTGGGGAACGTGGTGGGGTGTCCAACAATCTTGTAGCCCGTAATGTCCGCAGGGTCCTAACAGGTAACTATGCAAACTTTGGTGCAGATTGGTGAAACTGTGTGGAATTGTATAAGTACCAATGCTTCGTCACTCCTGCCACAGACAAACCAACATTTTTCACTTTTATAAATATAGATCTACAATCAAACATGCTTTATCCAGTGGATACAGAATCTTAGTTTGCTGCTAGCCACACACACCAGTTACATACATATCCTAGCATATACAGATAACACTATATAGGGAATCTCAGCTTCCTGCATTAAGTGAACATGTAGATAAAACACTGCAGGGGGGCAAGTGCATCGGAAAAGAGGTAAGAGGTAATCTGTGACCATCCTAGGCTCCATGGTCTGGGTTCCACTAGAAGTGCATTTTTGGTTCTCAAAAACAGCAATATAGCTTTATTAATTATTGTATTATTTTTTTAAAGATGCAGGTTGAGATCCCACCTTACAGGCCTCTTGTTTACATAACATGACATTAACTCAGTATATAGATGCCCTTTAATCATCTGAAAATGCAGAACATGGAGATATTTTCATTTTTATATTGTAATTACTTCTCATTTATTTTGATATAGAATAACACTGGAATGACAGCTAATAAAAAACAAATATCTCTTACTAAGAAAAGCAAAATATGCATTAGCGAGAGCGCCTCTGTCTGGTGTGATCACTGGCCACCTGGCCACTTACCTGCTCATCTATCTTCCTTTGAAGCTGGACTACTTTGTTCTCCATGCCGATGTTGAGATTCTTCAGGTGCTGCGCTGAGCGAGCCTCGATCTTGAGCTGCTTCAGCGCTTGCCTGGCCTTCATGCGACGGAAGTAGCACTGGATGACAATGGCGGCACTACGGAAGAGAACGAAGCGCCTGCGTGCCATCCACCCACGTGCGTGCTTCTGAATGATGGCCGCCTTGTGCTGCAACAAGAGCTGGAAAAAAGATGGGAAGGAGGCATACATAAAAGAGCAAAAGAGCCTTTTATCTGTCAATATCCCAGGAAGGGCTATTCCCTGGGTATTGTGGGTAATCAGCAGATCTGTGTCAACTGAAGGTATGCAGCCTGCAGGAGTCATTGCTGAGAAATGCGTACAGGTAGCGGCAACATTATGAGCATCAAAGATGGTAGGTGCACTTCAGCATATGCCAATAGGCTACTATGGCATGTACATTTAGAAGATACGTGACCATGCAATACCTCATGATATGTCCTCCTGACATACATTCCACGAGTAAAGGCCTGGATCGTGATGGCTGCTTTGCGGATTCTCTGGTAAGCCCGATAAACCAGCATCATTCGATATTGTTTCTGGAAGATTATAGCAGCTCTTGTTTTCCGGAGGTAATCTGCCAGTCTGTGGACCAAAGGGAAAAGAATGCATGAGCAAGCAAGCTGAAATGCGTCTGCAATACCTTATGCAACAAACATCACCAAATGAACTGACATTACATGCCTTATCAGGCCATCACCAACCCGGGAAAAGGCCATGTAAGGAGCAGTAGCTGTCTCCTCTGGCTAGTATCCTCAGCGGAATGGTTATCCCAGTCCTTATCCCAGTACAGGTGCTGTGGGATATGTGAGTAAAACCAAGACAATGTAAAAGAGTAAAAGGTACAAAGAATCACTGGTCCAGATGACGGTTCTTATAAAATAGAGATACATGTATTATCAGGTTTGAACAAAAACTGGGAACGTGGAGTACACAAGCCTTCCTGGAAGAAAATATCCATGTTGCGTGTGAAATCCTGAGCCCAAAACATCAAGCACAGGATGTTATTAATTTGGGATTCAGCTTCGAGCAATGGAAACTGTAATGTTTTAGTTGAACTGCCTTTTGATTTCCAAGAATGAACCAGGCTACATGTGAAAGGTAGGCCTAGATGTAAAGTAGTTATTTTGCAGGGAATACCACACGCCATTTAATTAAGAGTTGTACTTGGATTTCTTCGTCTGCCTTTCAATGTGAATAGCATATGTAAAGATGATGGGCCTCGTTATGATTTGGGCCGTATTCCACCAGTAAATCCACCAGAATACCACCCAACTGAATTACTGTCACCGCCACTTGGTCCAGCGGAATTACTGCTGGATTACAAGTGGTGTTGGCGGTGTAATTCATCATTGTTTTTGATTCCATTGGACTCAATGGGACCTTTTTGGCAGAATTACTGTGGCAGATTGTACACCGCAGTAATTCTGCCAATCATTTCACTTTGGTTTAAGTAATTGTTTTATGTTCATACCACATTGTTGGGTGTTCCATGAGAAAGGCTGGAGAACCTCTTGTCTGAACGCATCAACTATTCCTTTAAATACATTTTGATTTTTGCAAACCTTACTGTCTGTCTTTTACCCTGAATTGTGGGGTGGGATTGTGTAAGTGAGAGCATTAGATTGACATGTCATATTCGCGTGACCCAATATTAAAACATATACAAATATTCAGCACCACTAAAGGGACTAAAAATGGCTTTTGCTTTGCATCAATAACCTTAAATTCACTCTGCGATGTTCATGGTGAGAGCCACATAATTCTTTAGACAATGCTATTCTAGTGCCAACAGGGGTGGTGCCAACTTGGTGCTCCAGGTACTTGGGCAGGCCCTCTTCACCAAAGGGGTCATAGCTATAATGCACTGCTTTTCATGGATAACTGATACTAGCCTTCTGTGAGTTCAAGCCACTTGGCTTCCAGATGGCGGATCAGAGTCACAACTTCCAATTGGCGGATCAGAGTCACAGCTCCAACAATGGAATAGAAGAGTCATATTATTTGAGGCAATGCCTCTTTACACTGATATATCCCTGAGAAGGACTCTTGGCCTATTAAGGGAGCGCTGTTCTCCAGAAACATTCAGGGATTGCGCCACACAATTACAATTATCGATATGTGATTAGTGATTCTGTGTAGTCTCCCAGGGAGCCAACACTATGGTTTGCAGAACATCACAAACTCGTAATGACACCTTCAAATTAGTGGGGGAGCTAGTTGACTTCCTGGATGGTGAAATGTGCTACTGCACATTTCCATGGTTGACATATTGCAATCAGGTATGTAGCATGTTGGTTGTTGGTAATGGTCCAGGTGGCTTGAAAAGTTGTTCAGGGATTTTCAGAAGGCCAGGTGCTTTTCCTCTATGCAACACCATCTTGGGATAGAGTCCTTGGTTGAAGGAAAAGGGACGAACGATCTTCTGACATAGTTACAATTGACACTTGATATGGTTGCTAATGTTGTGCTACTGGGGCACCCCATTCAGGTTGGCTGGTGGTGGATGAATGTTCTCATGGTGGCTTCCTGGTCCTGCTGTGAAGTATTTGATGAGCAATAAAAGGTTTTAAATGTAGTCCTCTGCTTGATCGCGAGCCAGTGCAACATACGCGGGGCGGAGGGGACGTGTTCATGTCTTTGAAGTCTCAGGAGGAGTCTGGTAGTTATATTTTAACTCTTTGTTCTGCTCACCATGTAGCCCGGGAAACCCTTGCTGAAGGCTGTTGGCCTGGTCTAGACTTGAGCGTATTAGAACACTCATGGTTCTGTACATGGAGGTGAGATAAGGAATGATGCACTAGATTATTCCGGGTAGGAATAATAAACGTTTTACAATTGCTTTAACCTTCAGTTCAAATCTCAAGGTGCTGCTTGTGAGGAGTCTGAGGCTTCTGGCCATTGCTTTTGCCTGTGGGCAGTGTGACGAGTTTCAATGGTCGGAGTTAGTAGATGAGGCTGGGGAGAACATGTTGGCCCCAGGAGGCATCATCCGCTTCATGGGGTAGAGCACAGAGGAGGAAAAGGAAAGGACCCCTAGGCACCCCAGCCCGTCTCTAACCTGTGGTGTCAGTCCATCTCTCCAACTCTTCTCCTTTGTCTCATCAACCCCCACCCATATTGCTGAAACCACATTTCAAACCTCTGGTTGCCCACAGCTCTAATCTACATCCAGGTCTGCCAGTCTTGCAGCACCTCTTAAAGAAAGATGTGGGACACACCTGAAGCTCACATAGAGAGCCCTCTACCTACTGGGCTTCTTATCAGCATCGTTCACAGGAAAGGCAACCTGCAATAACAAAACATGTGACAGAAACTGCAAGATCACACCACATCCAACCAACCAGAATTCAACAATGGTTATATTTTCCTGTGATGACCCATGGATTGGCAGGTGGGCATCTGACGGGGTGGAGCGAGCATCAGAGCCTCCAAACAACAACCACAGATGCGGAGACTTGTGGCAGAAAATACCGGATGAATGTGAAATCAAAGATGGTGAACAACACTCTTGCAGGATTTGTCTCCATGCCACACCGGGAGGCTCGAATCAACCCTGTGCAAACCTTTTCAGAATAAGGCAACCAATCCCCACACTCAGCCACTATAGCACTACAGCCGAGTGTGGTTCATAGTATGACGCCAACAGGGGCGGTTCCACGCTGCTATATAAGCAGTCTTCCATCAACACCGGGAGTAGCAGTTGGAAGGAGGAAAGCGGTGGAGTTTTGGAGTGGGGAGGCGAGGGAACAGGAAGGATAGGGTGGAGGAGTTGGAGAAGTGGACAGAGGAGGGAGTAAGGAGAGGAAAGAGGAAAGATCCAGAGAGGGGATTGGAAGAAGCAGGTGGGTAAAATAAAAATTGAGAGTGGAAAGACCTGGAGAGGGGACTAGGGGGAGGCAGTATTGAAAAAAAAGTGGAGAGTGAAAAAAGCCTGAGAGGTTAGTGGAAAGTGCAGAAGGTGGGCAGTGGGAAGACATACGAAGAAAGGAGAAGGCAGGCGAGTGAAGGCAATTCGTCCTGCACAATGTTTTTCCACTCATTCGCCAACAGTACTGTGCTATTGTTAAAAAAACGCCATGCTAAATGCTGGCGTCCACATGTTGTACAGCCTTCCGCTGCTCTTGAGCTAGCTTTTCGCTATAGACGATAACATTAAATAAAAATAAGTGAAGCAAAGGAGAAGTAGAGAGCGTGGAAGGGTGAAAGACCTGGACTTCTCAGGAGAGAAGACTAGAAGACAAGGTGGGAGGTGAAGCTGGCCCAGTCACTGTGGGCCATCGAGACTATAAGGAGGAGAGAGGAAATAAGAGGGAGAGTGGACCAGATCATGGGATTGAGCTGGGAGTTCAGAGAGTACCAGTGAAAGGTGTACCTAAGCACCTTGATCCGGCAGCGACTCTGATAGAGTCGGTTGCCAGCCACCAGGAGCATGAAGCCAGTCCAAGTAAGAACTGGCAAAGCCTGACCCTGGTGGCATCACTTGAAACAAATCCCGCCCCTCGAGTCTGGCAGGCGGAGTAAAAGATTCAGATAAAAATGACCCACGTGTTATGACCAAATAAAATAGCGTCGAGGGTAGCCCCCAGTTTAGGATTTGTTTAGGGGAGCGTACTCACTAGGATCTCTCTCATCCCTAAATTAGATGCCAGAGAGATGCTCTTCATCGATGAGCTTGTGAACAAGTAGCAGGGCTTGATTCTATTGGTCATGGTTTCATCATCCTCACAATACTCAGTGAATGAGATGTAGAACTGAAGCCTGTGATACACCAATGGATTACAACCCAGCAAATGGCGTACTGTGGCGCTAGACCACGGCGTACAAGAACTCACGACATGTACAATACTTCACTGAAGGCGTGCACACGAACAAGCACCTTACGGAGGCAAGCTCAATGGCTGAGGGTCATGCTGTCTGCTTGCTTACCTGTCCCCTCACCCGCTGCTTAAAAAATGGACAAAACTATACAGTTTGTCCATCTCTCTTCTTTTTATTGGAAGCTAGGAAGCCCCCCAGTGCCAAGACGTGGAACTCTCTTTGTAGAGGAAACATTAACATATGACAAACTGAATTTGACTGGCGAACAATTCTCATTTCCTCGGCAGAAATATATCCTATGCTCAGCTGGTGTCTCTCAGTAAAGGCTTCGCAAGTGTAGGATCAGTGCCATGTTTTAATATATGTATGAGAACATCTCCAAAGCTGACGGAAAATGGCTGACCCCAAAGCAAATGAGGCGGTGAGGTATAACGGTGAATGATGCTACAAAATCAACCGGAAGACACCAGCTACGAAGCAAGTGGTACACTGCGCATGCTCCCGCACAATCTCGCTCGACATGCGCTGTGTGGCTTCAGAGGAAGCCTTGAACGTGACACAAGAAAGCTTTACTTACACCTGTCTTGTAAGAATTTCAGTAGCACAAATGAAGTGTGCTGAAATAATACAGGCTTTGTCCGTCCAAAATCAACTTTTAAAGCGTCTTAACTTCTCTTCATACACACACAAGATATAATTTCTGCAAAACTGCCTGTACAAGTAGAATGACATTTTTTTCTGCATCGGTTTTAGCCCTTTTGCTGCCTTTAGGACTCATACATATTTATATATGTATATACAAGTAATGCATTGAAAACATGTTGCCGGTTTCTTCAAAAAATGTCCATATTTCAGACACAAGCCGGCGAGAGGGAGAGAAGTGCGAGACACGCTTACCTGCGAGCCAGGTGTCCTCGCGTGTACCTCTGGATGGTTACCGCAGCGGCTTTCATCCTCCTGTACTTCACCTTTTGTAGCCAGCCACGCACGGTCTTCTGTATCATGATGGTGGCTGCGCGGAACTTGTCAGCGCGGAGCTTCTCCAGGTATGCCACCTGCCCAGCACGGAAGAAGATCTTGGTTCGACCGAACTGGAATTTATCAGGATCCTGTTGACAGAGAAAGATCATGAGCATATTGAGGAATTTAAGAAAACTGCTCTCATTCAATATATATCACATCCTTCTGGATGGTTCGATGAAATTGTGAACTATAATAAGAAGTAAATTATACATATTAGTACAAATACGAGAAGTAAAACATAAACACATAAAAATAGTCCAAGAAAATCATCAGCAGTACAAAACCATTAGATGCACACACCTGCACTCCATCACCACCCACCGTCATTTCCTCAATCTGTTTGCAAACCGTTCAAACTCTCTGTGGATCTGGACCTCCAAGAAGTCTGCAAACTATCGCTCTCAAGATGTTTTGAACTTTGACTCCCGTAACCCCGCACCCTTGACTTTGTTGACTAGGGCTATTGGGAGCTTCCGTCCAAAACATCTGGATACCCAAGGTTTACAAACACATACCCTTGATTCTGAAACTCTAGCTAAGGAACCTGCTTCGTTCACGCAAGTGCATGCTATTTTGCAAACTGGCTACAGAAATGTTTCTATAATAGGTTTCCTGTCTGTTTGCGGAAGGCTGGTCTAGCTTCCTCACCCCTAGTGTGCTGGTTAGCTTTTGAAACTCTTTAGATGGCTTTGGCAAGGCCTGCTTGAACAGGGAAACATGGTGCACCAGATGCCATGAGTATCTCTGATCATTAGCATCAACTTGCATTCAGAACTCACCCTAACAAGGGTCTCCAGCAAATTCTTGCATAAGAGCTTCTTGTCCGCTTGATAGACGTCTTTCTTTTTCATGAGCACTCGATATCGGTTGAAGAAATCATGGTAGGTCCACCTACAAAAAAGAAGACACACATCGGTCAGTTAGCAAGTTTGGCCAAGACACCCAGGGCCAGATTCACAAAGATTTACCCATGAGAAAATGAGGGGATGCCCTTGAGCATCTCAGATGTGCACACGATGCGTCCTACCTGATCCACAATATCCTAAAACGGGAGCGACTCTGAGATGCTCATGTACAAATGCGATTCACAAAGACTTGCTCCGGGGATCACAGAGAGGCTCCAGAAACCTCCGGAGATGCTCCAGACTCACTTTGTGAATCAGGTGATGGGGCAGGTGCGAATCCCAGATTCTCACATGCATCTCCTGATTTTCTCATGTGCCATGCTTTGTGAATTAGGTGCATAGAGTACTTTGTGGTGGAAACATGACTCACACATGCAGAGTTTGAATGTGCTCAGAGCCAGAGCATTCCAGAGATGCACGAGCAGAGGCAAAAGGCAGGATAGTCGGAATGTCACAACTAATTATTTATTTACCATCAATGATTTTTTAGCAAATTAGTCCTCCTTGTATTTATTTAACACACACATTACTAACACACACATTCCTGACTGGAACATTAAAATCTGTATATGGTGTCGACTTGCAGTTATTTGAAAATCCCTTTGGCTCGATGGATCTGGATCAGTGAAGAGCAACTTGGCATGAAAATCTGGTACTGAGTTTACAAGATGGAACTAGATTTCTGTTTATGTTCTGAGCCTCTGAAACTAAATATCAGCTCTACTCGAGAAGAGCACTCTTTAGCAAGCCACTCCAAGATGGCTCCCCCATTTGACAAATGTAACATCTGAACCTGATCCAAAACATGGCCAACAGGAATCGTGGAGAAACAATATACAGCAGTTGCCATTGCAAATAGTATCTTTTGCGTATCTGCTATGGCGGCAGACATCTCCTCTCGTCGAGCATCGGCGCTGCTAGCTTACTTCTTGCAATAAGCTTGTTTAGTCTAACTAAGAAAGGAGCCAGAGTCCATGCACAAACCAGCAGATCTGCTCAGCCATCCAGCACAAATAAGCCAAGCAGAGCAGACACTATTTTATAAAAGGGAATACAAATATAAATTAATATTCTATAAATGAAAGCAGATCAGGTACGCTGTCTCGCGTCTAGGCACGTTATAAATGACTTATCATATCATGAGATACATTGTGATCACTCGAGCGTAGCTCAACATTTTTCAAGGACCATCAATAAAAGCTATACTATGAAACATTGTTTCATTACCTGCATATATAATTGATGAACAGAAGGATACAGTAGTTAGCTGCAGTGATTTACACATTACACCAGCCCGAGCAGTGGCAATAGCAGTTGAACTCAAAGGTAAAGGTGGTTTTCCTGTTTTTCGAGCCATGCAGGGTTCAGTTTGCAACAATGGGGCCAGAGGCAGGAGTAACAGAGTCTAGAATACAGCAAGGTTTGGGGTGGAAAGGGGCAGAAGGTGATGAGCTTGTTCAGGATAACAAACAATTGCTTAATGGGTAATAGGCCTAATCTCGATGGCAACAACTCTATCTCTTTATTTCCAACACTTTTTATGAACCACCTCTTAAGTGAAAAAGACGAAAAATAAACTGTGAATGTTCTTTGCTGAAACTGCAAAGCCCATCCTAGCAAAATGCCTTCAGTAATCCTCCGTGACAAATTTGTCAATTTGTTATGTACAGTCTAATTTGACCCCAAACGTTCAATTCAATACACAAAGTTTAACTGGGAATATCAATCTCATTTGTGTGTGTTGGCTACAAGACACTTACTATTTCATGCCAACCTCGAATGAACCCCCTAAAATGGAGCCCTGCTAGGTTCTCACCAACTTCACATTTGTCGAATCGTACCTCGTTTCATGCTAGAGCATTATAAAGGCCTGCGTGTTGCATAATTTGATTTATTCAATCTAATTTCCTTTGCAGGTGGTGCCATTCCACCACACATTGTTCCATAGACTAACTAATTCCTGCATATATTTATGGACAAAAGATTAGGAATACTAGCATGTAATAAATTATATGTTTTCTTATCTAGCGCTTCAAGCCAGATTCCTTCTGTTTGGTGGTTCTAATGATCTAACTTAATGGTGCTCAATTCCTTGACCTGAAAGGATGATGGGATGGGATGGCCTGCTGCGATTCCCACCTGCACTCTGCAGACTGGATGCATGTCTGCGGCAAGTGCTTATCATCTTGAGCTTTTCTCTTGGCATCTATTACTTGCAGAGTGGGAAATGGGAAAGAGGGAGCCAGACCCTGTGGGAAACATTGACCCTGAGGAAGAGCAGGTCTGGGGAAGAGAAACAGACAAGGGAAGCCGGTGGCCCAGGAAGAAACAAGAAAACCTGCTGAAGGCTAGATCTCAGATCCTGGCAGAGGTCAGACTGGCAGGGATACAAGTTGCCAAGATCCGCTGGCGACAGGAACCCCAATGAAAGCCAGAGCCGGAGAGAGAAACAGACAACTGATTGCATGCTGGGGGCTCCCAGGGGGAGAGAGGTTTATAGGTCAGAGACTGGCAGGAACAAGAAAGTCTGAGAAAACAAGAACCCAAGTGGAAGTCTCGGCCTCTTGTGAGCTCACATCCTCAGACACAGAAAGTCTGAGCCTATGGAGGGTAACACTTGACTGGTGGGTGAGAATAACATCAGTCTGAAAAGCTTTCACACAGGCCGGGGAGAGACGTCAAACACCAATCAGGTTTTCCTATACTGGGTCTCTGCTCTTGTTGTGAACAAAATTGCATCATGGACCCAAATGCTGGTAGCCAATCAGGTGTCCCAAATGCGGCAAGTAGGATTATTCAAAAGAACGCAGATATAGACTTTTCTAAGGTAAGCACACATGTGGACAGTGATTTGGACTGCAGGTGACAACTTTGGAAATTACTGGGAAAATAAACGTTTTGGGTTCTCCTGGTAATTGTGTGCCACCTTGTCGAAGCTGCACAAGAACTACCCAAAAATGAAAATCAGATGTAGGTCTGTAGTTTTGTGAAGATGCCTCAGATACCTTTCATTTTAAAAGCTTTAGGGATTCCAACTTAACCAGAACTACATATTCATCTGCCTTGATGCACGCTGCAGGAGCAGTACTCGTCGCCCCTGAGATGCCGAGATGTAGAGGTAAGCTCCAGGCATATTATCAGCTGCCTTAGAGCCCCTCTTTCACATCGCGATCCATTTATGCCCAAGCCATCTAAATTTGATTTTATGGCCAAGCACCCTGCCTGCATCACCCTGCCAAGCTGCCCACCTTATCTGCTTGCAGTTTCCACGAGTACACCGTCTGTGTGATAATTAAAACGAAAGCCGGCTGATCCGTGCCTTCTAAGATGGCCACCGCGCTTTGTGCTTCCTGCGCCTGGCCTTGTCCTCAGCGTATGCCTGACTGCATACCAGCTATTGCTGCAATCGGATTGGCCCTATCTTTCACCATATCCTGCCACCAATCACCGGCAGGCAAGAGCCGGCCAACGAGGTAAGGCCTAGAGAGAAGGCCATCTTCTGACTGAGCTGACCGAGCGTGACCAGGCGTGTCGGCGTGTTACGCTGGAAGCGGCTGATTCCTCGCATGCACTTTGTTCTGCCAACCTATTTCAAGGTAACATTAGCCCACGCGCCACGCACCTGATCTAAGTATCCTGTGTTGTATTGACTTGACCTTTCTATGATCAGATCTGTGATCACATAAATATATTGCCATAACCCATATTGCATGACCTATACTTGCCGCCCACGCTTTGTTGCACACCAGTTCACAAGCTCGTGTGACTGTGAGGTCCCTCCGGTGCCCATGTCTGCCAATAGATCGCAGTACCCTGTAAGCTACACTGCAACCAACCTAGCCCCAACTAAGTGAACACTGCCTATGACTGCTTGCCTCCCAATGTGTTACCTAGTATGTTAGCCTGATGAAAGTGTGTTTACTTTATATGCGCACCTCTCCTATCGTATAGCCCTAGGCTCCTACGCACATGCTCCATGCCTGATTGTTAGATTCACTTTTCCATGCCTGATTGTTAGTTTTATTCTGACATGCCAGATTGCTAGATTCACTTTGCTATGCCAGATTGTCAGATTTACTTTGCCATGCCAGATTGTTAGATTCACTCTGCCATTCCAGATTGTTAGATTTACTTTGCCATGCCTGATTGTTAGTTTTATTCTGCCATGCCAGATTGTTAGATTCACTCTGCCATTCCAGATTGTTAGATTTACTTTTCCATGCCAGATTGTTAGTTTTATTTTGCCATGCCAGATTGTTAGATTCACTCTGCCATGTCAGATTGTTAGTTTCACTTTGCCTGCATGCAAATAGACAGTAGCGTCATACTCCATTATTCCAATATGTGTGCTACATGTTCAGCTGCCAAACTATAGACCTGTGGTCCTATCTATGAACTCAGCCTTGATAGCAGCTTACATTCTATCTCTATCCACGGCCCGCCCCACAACTAGCTCCAAGTCGACGATATGTACCTGGCACCGCTCTACACGGTCCTTCTAAGGACACTCCTCTATACAATCACCTTACAAGAGCTCACTATGTTACATCTCCCTAAGCAGGGTGACATGATTACCAGACCTTGTACCTTAGCACAGAGGAACCTCAAATTACGTGTGAGACTCTCAAGATTGCATGACCCTTTAACCAAAAAAGCGTCAAGTATTGCTACTACCGGTCCTTGCAAAACTAGCCACCCACAGCACACTCTCCAACTGAATAGTAGACTCTTCCGAGAGCCCACTTCTGCCCTGATATGCAATGTCAAGGTACAGCCATCACTGCCCCAACTAGCACAGTCTGGGACAATGGGTGCACTTATAAACACCCACTCTATGGTTGCCCACGCAACAGATATTGCAGACCTTCGACAAAATGAAAATATAGATTTCCTAGCGATTACTGAATCCTGGCTCCACCCTGCAGCTGGGCTAGCAATTATGTTAGCCATCCCAGATGATTACACCCTTCTAAGACTAGATCGCACCACCTCTCGAGGTGGAGGTCTCGCCATAATAGCGAAAACTAACGTTACATTGAGACTCTCCTCACCTCATAACTCAAACTCATGTGAATCCTTAACCGCCAAGTTAACCATATCTAATACGCAGTCTGTATCTATCCACCTTCTATACCGACCCCTAGGCCCTCTAAGATCCTTTGAAGAAGACTTTACAAACATCCCGTCTAACAACCTTAAAAACTCCTCTCAGAGCATCATACTAGGAGATTTTAACCTTGGCTTCAGCGACTTCAGCCCTTTAGACTTCAATGCCACTCAAATTAACAACTCTTTAGAGGAATTAGGCTTCACCCAAAAGATCTCAGGTCCTACCCACACTAAAGATAGAACCCTTGACTGGATTGCCGAGCACAATTGCCCAATCACGGTCATGTCCATAATGCCTCAGCCCTGGTCGGACTACCATCTGATTATGTTCTCACTAGAGGGCCTACCTCCTGTGCATACCGACAGTATAGCCCCAGCTGTTACTACCAGGAACAAAAGAAACATTACTCCCGAAAACGTAATTCCCTTGATACTACCCACCCTCAACTCTATCCCAGACCATACAGATCCCTTCACTATAGTAGATATGTACAACAAAGTGATGCTATTATCCCTCAACGTTATAGCACCACTGAAAACGAGAAAGAACAAACCTCGCAAACATGTGAATACATGGTTCTCTCCACACCTAAAAGTAATTAGACAAGAGAAACGCTGATATGAAAAAATATGGAGACTAGATCCTTCAGAGACCAACAAGAATAACTTGAGTAAACAAGCATCCAGCTACAAAAAAGAATTATCCTTACCAAACAAACCTCCTACAACCTCCGAATTTCCCAAGCTAAGTCCAATACTAAAGAGATTTTCGCTATTCTGAAAGAGGTAGAGTCCCCTATCCAAACTCCAGACTCCTGCCTCAAGGACAAAAACTGGTGCTCTGGCATACAAAATGCCCTAGCCAATATAATTACAACCCTGCAAACCAAGATTAATAACAAAAAAAACCACTCTTCTTACCACCTCTAAACTTAGCAATTCCAATGCAACAGCGCCGCAATCTAGCCTGACTCTACCTCATGCAGCCGTTCCCCACTTTAACTTTCGCAAAGTATCCACCAAAGAGGTTGAAAAAGTCATCCTTACTCTCAAACCTTCGAACTGCCATGGTGACTTATGCCCAGCACAACTCATAAAAGATGCAGCTCGCAAACTATCCCCTTTTATCACCAGACTTATAAATGTCCTTCACTTCAGACACCATACCCAATTACTTAAAACAATCCTGGATCCTCCCACTCCTCAAAAAACAAAACTTAGACCCCTCCATCCCCATTAATTAGTGCCCCATCACCACAGTTCCGTTCCTACTTAAAATCCTTGATAAAATAGCATACTTACAAATCCAACACTACCTTGAACACAACCACCTCTTAGGGGTCCGACAGTCAGGTTTCAGACCCCAACAAATGTACTGAGATCGCTCTCGTAGACCTTAAGGCACAAATAGATGAGCTGAGAGATGAGGGTAAACAGCACTACTGCTACTCCTTGATCTCTCAGCTGCATTTGATCTGGTTGACCATGAGATCCTCTGCAATCACTTAGTGTCGGCAGCCTATTTCTCCAAAGAGGCTATTGACTGGATTCAGTCCTTTCTCAATAATAGAACAATGCGAGTCTTCTCCCTGCTAGCAGCTGCCGACCCAATGCCTATTACCTGCGGTGTGCCACAGGGCTCTTGTGTTTCTCTCACTTTGTACAACATCTTCACAAAGCCCCTTTTTGATGATCTTGATGGTCTGGGTATCACCTGCACAAATTATGCCGATGATACTCAGATCCTCATCCCGTTGACGGGGGATTATGACAAGGATTTGGCCTTTGTAAACAGAGTGTACCTCATCATCCAGGCATGGATGGCCTCACACGGTCTATGCCTGAATGATGACAAAACGTAACTCCTCATCCTAGGCACTACAGCTAATCTCAACAAACTTGGCCAGAACTACCCCTCGTTTGAAATTGACAATACCATTGTTGCCGTGGCTAAGGAGGTCAAAACCCTTGGCTTCTACCTAGATTCCACACTAACATTCAAAAAACAGGTAAACGCTATGACTTCCGCTACCTCCTATACTTGCAAACTCATCAGAGCAGCCAAACCTTTCCTTTTCTCTAACAACTGCATTATCCTAGCCAGAGCCTTGATCTTCCCCAAGTTGGACTATTGCAACGCCCTCTACATTGGTAGCAATAAATACATCATAAACAAGATTCTTAAGAAGTCTCCCGAAGAAAGCCCACATTTCCGATACTAGCAGATCTGTCAACTGGCTCTCCACGAAAGATAAAATCCTCCTTACATCTGTCTCTCTGACTCACAAATGTCTCCACCATTCTGCCCCTCAATACCTTATACCGAGATTCACTAGACAAGCATCTTGCCGCCCTTCCAGAAAGGCTAACTACAAACTCTTACTGGTGCCAAGATTCAAACCTACTACAACTGGGGGAAGTAGCTTCCCTGTCAAAGCAGCACAACAGTGGAACTCTCTACCGCCATTCCTAAGGGAAGACCTTCCTTACTTACACTTTAGATCTAATCGTATTCACTGGATTAAGGAACACGATAACTAATGCACTGGTACCTCACCGACCCTTTTGCTATAAATGTGTAAATTGTGTATATTACATTCTTTATGTAAATATGACCTATTGTATCTCAATGTTGTTGATGTGTCCAGCACTGTAACCACAGCTGAACTCCATCCACAGTGCCACATGAAACCTAAGCTATACAATCCTCTTGTCGCTCTTGCGCCCTGCTACCTCTGGGTTAGGTGCGCATTACAAATAATAAAACAAACAAACAAACAAACATTCACAAAAGCTGACTCTTTAACAAATGGGTCACGGGAGACAATGCAAATGGCAGGAATGCACAGTATGATTTCCATTAACATAATATGACATATATTCATGTAGATAAATGTTTATATATTTGTGAAAATTAGTAGGGTAATGTGAAACAGCTGTAGACTTGGCGGTACATAGACTGCTATTATTTCACAAAAAGTACCATTGCATCACCTTTGAGTCCATGTGAACTCATAAGGAGTGAATACCACAAATCTTGAATCCGTGGGAACCTGGTACATCATTTTGATATTTTAATAACGCTGGTGAACGGTGCTGCCAGGAGAAGCATAGGAGCTGCTCTTGATCCTCTAAATCACGGTTGTCCAACTCCAGGCATAGAGGGCCGGAAACATGCCGTCAGGATACTCCTCATTAATATTCATGAGATAAATTTGCATATAATGGTTCTAAATCCATGCACAGTGTTTCTCATGAATATTAATGAGGGATATCCTGAAAACCCATCAGGATTCCGGCCCTCAAGGCCTGGAGTGGGACAACCCTACTCTAAATCGTGCCGCTACTGTCTTTGACTGGGCACAGTCCCCTGGCCAGAGCAGGGTTATGGGATAAGCAGCAGGGTCACGAGTTAGGGCAATGGAGTAGGGGGGTCACAGGGTAGGGCAATGGAGTAGGGATATCATATGGAAGCAGCTGGTTCCCAGAGACTAAACATATAAACACATTCAAAAGCTGCGAGTCTCCGAGAAAACTGAAGACCCCCAGCAACTCCTTAAACGACGTCCATGAACACAGTCATGTTTCTGGCCCTCTGATGGAGGGTAACCAGATGTCCCGGTTTAGCCAGGACAGTCCTGGAATTAGGCCCTCTGTCCCCCTATCCGAAGGGTGTTTCTAATTTAAAAACATTAAACGATTGATGGTGGTCAACAATTACAAAGCAAGCAAACATCAGAATAATTTGCATTTTACATTCCGTTTCTCTGGCAACCCAGGCTGGGCTTGAACCCCCAACCTTTCAGTGTCCACCATAGGTATTACCAGCTTGAGCCACACAAACTGACTGGGAAACCAAACAGATTGGAAAGCATGTAATATTAATCAAAGCAAACGCTCCTTTGTTAATGAGATGTTTACATTCAAAATCAAATCCACACGGTTTATTTGCAGGATAGCAGTTCAGTCCTGGAAAAATGACGTGTACATAGGGGAAAAAGGGGGGCAGGAGGGTCTGTCATGGTAGTCTGTCTGTGACCGTCCTGTTTTTTTTATTTTTGAAAACCTGGTTATCCTACTCTGATGGTGCTCGACATCACCCACTCTGCATTCAGGCAGGCCGTGACTTGCACAGGATTGCCTGCTACTTTCCGGGAGCCAATGAAGACCTCTCTTGTTCAACCAAACGGGTTCCTATAGTAATATTTACAACAGTCTTCATGACCAGCGGAACCAAAATATGAGTGGACTGAAATCCTCGCTACAGATCACTACATCAGATTTCACAAAGATTGTCCTACACCTTTTTTTGAATGAAAAGGAGGTGGCTTTCAATGACCAACCTTGATGACTTGACAGAATAATGATACACAATGCGGTTGCGGGCATGTCCGTAACCCCTCCTGTACGATCCCTGCCCCGGTCTTTGGATGTTGTAAGTACGATCTTGGAGTGCCCGCTGTGAATGTTCAGAAGTAAAAGGTTCATATTGACCCTTTCTACCGTCTCTTTTTTTTCCAAGCAAGTAAACCCTGGCATAGCGCCCCTGGCTCCCTACCAGAGCTTGGAAGCAGAGCCATAAGTGAGAGCAGTAAATTTACTTTTTTATATAAATATATATAATTCAAGTGCAGGACTCCATTTGATTTAGGGCACAGAACACTGGTTCATGAAATTAGTTCAACATAAATTTTCAGGGCAGGCTCTACCAATGTCCTAAATCAAACCTGCCCGTACTTTAATTCAGGTTCCTGCATTGGGACCAGCAAGTGGGCCGCCGCGTGCGCAAGAGCAAGTTAGTTCTCGCCCCTGAAGCACTGAATGGCCGCTCTCATGAAGAATGGCTGTCAGCAGAGCTTCTCGATGACCACAAAGGTTGACTGAGCTACGGAACTGGCGGATGCTGTTTGCTGAAGGACGGTTGTACCTGCAGACGGCAAGTGCAAAGGATTCTGTGACATAGATGCGTTACTAAATAATTCTAATTAGGGGTTATTTTTGGCATTTTGCCCTCTTCGAGTGCCACTGTTCCAAGTCCTTTTTTTTAGTATTTATCCAAGATCCACTGAATTCTCTATCAAAGAAGCACTATAAATGCGACCTTTTGTGCGTAGCGAGACAACCGGACAGAGGCGTTGCTAGGGGGGGGCTGAGGAGGCTATAGCCCCAGATCTTTGGTTGTAGCCCCGGATAGAAGCTCAGGGGCTACAACCAAAAGGCTAGCAAGCCCTGAGTCCCGACAGTCCCGACATTAGCCTAGCCCCAGAACTTTTCCAGACGTTAGCAACACCCCTGCGGACAGCCCTGCTGCATAAGAATCACACAATTCTATTTTAAGTAAAGTGGTCTGTAAAACGATATGGTATGGTGCAGGGTCAGCACCAAGCATCTGGTGTGCCCTAACCAGTGATTGGTCTTCACCAGCAGCAGCGCCCTTCTAATCCTGACAATCGACCTGCTTAATCTGATTGGTGAAGGAGAGGTTTGCTTCAAGTCGTTTATCACGTTCCTTACCCAATCCGGTGGCATCACTATTCCTTGCTGGAAATCTGCCAATCATTTAAACATTGAAGTTTTAGCTGATGTTGTGAGTTCACCATTCACCAGGGTGGCATGCAGGTGATGATGAACCCTGGTAAAATTGAGGAGCATCCAACATCATTCCTCATCTGAGGTAGAACTGCCAGGCTATTATGTGAGTCTATGCAAAAAAGGACGCGCATACTCGTCCTTGGCACTTGAGGGGTTAACAGATGAGGGAGTGGAGTTGATTTGATTGGCTGGCTCCTTTTGGTGAGTAAAGAGTGCATACCTTGAAGGTCAGGCCCTATAATCCCAACCCAATTTTCAAGGGGGGTTCAGGTAAATCTCATGATCCACATCCTGAGCGATAAGAATCTAAACTGCAGTCTTTTGTCTATGTTTATCCCTTGGTCTATGTCTTCCCTAATATAAAACAATGTGGTATTCCGCCCCTTAAAAGTCTTGAATCCTGATGGTCAGTGATTTGAATCTGAATTCATAGCATGCTGACCAGGCGTAACACACTGCATCTAGGTGCGCACAAGGATAAAAGAGCGAGGAGCAGGATTTACCAAAATAAATGTGCATTAGTGGCTTTTCAAAAGGGTATAAGGTGAGGAATAAATTGAATTCTCAGTGAGAGAGGAACCCACAGACGAGGGGCAACCACTGAAAACCTGCAGTCGCCCCTAGATTTCCAGCAACATTTAGGGATGGTCCAAAGTAAGGACTATCCAGAGAGAAGGGATTGATTGGGATTCTAAGGAACAATCCGATATTTCCAAATACCTTGGAGCGAGGACATGCAGGAATTTAAAGATGAAGTCGAAGGTCTGAAAGGTGATTCAAGATCTGACTGGGAGTCAATACAGGGATCATCCAAAGACAGAGACGGGTTCTCTCTTGGTCAACCTTTAAGAAATGGTGGAAAGCCGTGCTTATACCAACTATAGCCACTGCAAAGGAGATTTAGGGGCGCCATTATATAAATGATTGGCATAATCTCACTTTGAGTTGAGCCCAGCTCCACAATGCGGTACAACCCTCGATTGCAAGGGAGGGTAGAGTCCCAGCTAAGTTTAAAAAAGATATTTTCACTACCCCCCATCATTTACGCACTCAGGTCTAATTCTGACTGCTGAAATCCACCAATATTTAAAACCGCGTCAGCATAGATCGTTGGGCGTCCAAACAAGATAGGTTTAGATATAAGTAGAAACTTGGGCCTCACAGTGGTCATCGCATCTCTCTGCGCACTCTGCCACCTCCCTTTAGCACTACTCTCGGTTCCTTCAACAATGGGTAAAGCTGTAAGGAGCCACACCCTGCTGCACGCAGGTGTTCCACACTTCCAAGAGGTCAGGTACTAATGTCGCCACGCAGTGTTCAGGCGACAGGTTGGGCACTTTGCTTTTCTTTGCGACATTGCAAGAGAGTGCTACAAGCGATTGGCCTCAGAGAGCTCAGCATCATAGCGAGGGGTCATGGGTTTCAAAAGGCACTTCCCAAGTTAGGGGGGGAGACTGCAATTTTTGATTTAGGTTTTGAGAAAAACCAGGCTTTAAAATATTGAATGCTGGTGCATGGCTTGTTGTAGGCAGACAGTGGGCCTCATTCCGAAGTTGGCGGTAACCCACCGGTGCCACCAGCGGTTTGCCACCAACCCTGTAACACGGAATCCAGTGCCTGACTTCCCGGTGCCACCGGGACATTCCCAACTGCCCGGGAAGTCAGGAGCCGGAATTTGTAAGCCCCCATTCCCATGGAGTCCCATTGGACCCATGGGACTCCATGGGAGTAGGGGAGACTCCATGGGAGTAGGGGAGACGGAAGCACCGGCACCGTTGCTAACGGTGCCGCTGCTTCTGTAACAAATCTGCTTACTGGGGCCTCTGCGCGCGCCAGGGTCAGACCTGTCGGGTGCAGGGGCCCCGGCAGGCAGACTCGTAGTTTGGCGGTCTGGAAACAAGGGTGCAGTGAGCTTACTTGCACCCTTGTTTCAGGACCGCCACACGTGTGTAATGAGGTCCAATGTTTTGTAATGTTCCAAAAGGTTTTAGGCACTGTGCAACCGCACATACCTCAACATGGAGAATGCAAGATGGATACTGTAATATGCTACCGTGCTTAGCACAAATGAGCCTATTGCTGGAGACTTCCACGGTGCAAGCTTGCTGCATGAATTGCAAAGTAACGGAGCAGGTCTACTGTTAGTGGCTTGTCAGAGAGATTAGGGAGGGAATAAAGCCAGCACAAAAAGAGCGCGATCCGCTGCGAAGACGCTCGCCTGGTAGAACTATGCGTCCAATATCGCCCAGGGCTCCAGCGGTAATGACGCGTAGCTCGGACCAATGGGGAACTAGAACCTGGGAATACTGCACCCGTCCGTGATTCTGCTGAGCAGTGGAATAATCAGCGTATTGCCAGAGTTCCGTAGGTCGCGCGCAGAGTGCTGCATGAGGTGTGTGCCCGTCAATCAGTGGACTTGCAGACAGGATGCGATCAGGACACACGTCACTTAGTAGCACTTTGTTCAAGATCAGTTGCTATATAAATGGCAGAAGTGAATCTTGTGGGGCGGGGAACCTGTGACGGCGAAAAATGACTTAATGACGCGTGAAAAATACAGATTTCAAAGGTCATAAATATTGAAAGGATTAGAACGATGCAAAATCCATTCTAGAGGTGTTAAACGAGGGTAAAAAGAACGTGTTTGTTGAAAGAGTTAAGGGATCGATGCAATGCCAATGTGGAGACAACATAGAACATGCGCACGATCCTGGACAGTAGGTGGCGCACGTGTTTAAACTTTGCTGGAAAGCGCCCCAAGCGAAAGCGAACAATCGAAGCCGTGCAATATAAGATGCACCTGAAGTAGGAGGAGCCTTACTCCGTGAATATTGGCAGGCGCTAGAAAGGCGTTCTGTGAAGTGTTGCGAAGTGCTGCGCCAACTGCGCGCGGGAATTAGGCTGCGCACCCCAAGCTATAGTTGCAAAAATACAATCCGAGGTTCATAATTAATTCACGATCCCCACCTAGCAAAAGTCTGCCCCAAAGCTTGTGGAATAAGAGCCTATACAGTCGCAGAATGTTTAGGGGAATGAGAATATCAACACGATACTCATGGGTGTTCCGCTGCAAATGACCTGTACATCTGTTCTATAAAAAGTGAGCCGCTTAGTGCCCTTAAGCCAGTGGCCAAGGCCAGCCTTAGGGCAGGGCCACCCGGGCAACCGCTCGGGGCGCCATTAGCCCCTCTACGCTAGGGCTCCCCGGAGGTGGCGTGGTGGGAGAAGGCGCAGCAGGCGCCCTACTGAAATGAAGTGTGCCTCGCTCGTGTGGTGGTGGCAAGCTTTCCTCCACCGGAACCCAACCATTGACCAGGGGCACGCGGGACAGGGGCACATTTCAGGCCTTACCAGTGGCATCTCTAGAAATTATTATTAGGGGGGCACACATAAACCAAGGGGCAGGGTGCTGGACAGTCAAATAAGATTCAAGTATTCTGGCTTCTGAGCAAGCGTTCTTTTGCAACCTTTGGGCTTGACTAACTCACAGGTAATGCTGGACTAAGGGGCCCCGAATACCTACGAACCTACAACCTGCCTGAGAAGCCGAGGTCCAGCTGCATGGAAAAAACCTTTGACAATATTTCAATTACAATAGTGCTGGTATGCGGGGCGGGAAGTCATTGGTAGTAGAGGGAGCAAAGTTTAGGTGTAGGCGTAGCTTGCAACCTCTGTATTTAGTCTTTATGAGCGGCGCTTTCCCTTCTAAGGCCCATGCCCTCATGTTGCCTGTGCATCACTAAACCCCATTGTTTCTGTTGGGGGCTGGGGCAAGGGTACTTGCAATAATCCGGCTATGCAGCAATGCATATCATCTTTTATTAACCCAGGCCCAGACTACCCTTACCTGCTTAGCTATCTTTTCATGCGCATATTGTGGCAATAAGACCCGAGGCGGCGGGCCAATACCGCCCCAGGTAATGCCCCCAGGGCCGTAGTTACAGCTCGAGCGTAGCGAGGGCCTTAACGAAACCCCGGGGGAATTACTGTGGGCGGTATTGGCCCGCCGCCGAGGGTCTTATTGCCATTAGCACCCCAGCCCGTTAGACCGGGGTGCTAATGTCATTTTTTTTTCTGCTTCGCTTGTTTCGAAACAGAAAAAACAAAAGAAATAAATGAAAACAAATGGCCACCGGGAAAGGGAAAACGTAGTCTGTTTTCCCTTTCCATGGCAACCATTGGGAGCGGACGCGCTGGGAACACAAGTGTTCCCAGCGTGTTCGCTCCCAAGACCTGAAGAAAAAAGAAGGTAAGTGGGGTTGGGAGGGCGTAAGGGACGGGGGAAAACCAAAAAAAAAAAAAGTACTGCTGTCTCCGGCGGGGGACGATGGAAGCCTTCAGCTGTGTGGAGGCTTGGAGCGGGGATGGCCCCGTGCCGAGTCTTCACACGACTGGAGGTTTCCATCGTCCCCCGCCGGAGATCGCAGGATAGAAGGTAAATCGGGTGGGGTGGGAGGTGTATGGAGGGAGGAAAAAAAAAATTCTTACCTGAGTCCCCGGCGGGGGACGAAGGAAGCCTCCAGCCATGGTGAGGCTCGGAGCAGGGATTGCCCCGTTTCGAGCCTCCTCCTTGGCTGAGGGGCTGCCACGCCCCTCGCCGGGAACAGAGTAGCTGGCACGCACGGCGTAAAAGGGAATACCGCGTGGTATGGCTCGCAAATGAGCCAATCACCAAGCAGTATTCCCATTGCGCCGCGCGTGCCGGGTGCTAATGATCGTTATAACATATCGGGGTTGCATGTGACATTAACAAATTAATAAATAATGAACACATTTTTAACAAAACATTTTTACTGAAAAACATTTTTTTCAAAATGTAATTTTTTTTTGGGCCCTCCCCCACACCCTCTGTTTCTCTTTGATTACAACCCCCTAACCCCCTTCCCACCCATTTTAACCCCTTACCACACCCCATATATATATATATATTTTTAGATCAGTATATGTTCGCTAAAACTGATTCGTAATTTTTCTTCTTCTCTATATTACCTATTGGTAATATCCCTGGATACCGCACAGCGGTAGTAGTGTTTCAGCGGGGCCTGGGTTCGAATGGAGTGCTCACATGACTACATGTCTATGGCACTTTTTTCAGCCCCTTTTTAGTCCTGGAAATACTCCAGCAATCTGGAGGCATGGCTCCGAGTATTAACCCACTGCTGCTTCTTCACACAATATATAATAAGATGCAGGAAGTAAGCACTTGGGGTTTGCCCGGTAAGGGATCAAATCTTTCGGCTCCTTCCTGTCTGCTCACTTCTTTCCTTATTCTTGTACAGTAAATACAATTGTAGTTTCAAACTATAAAACCTGGTTTATAAGTACCAGAATGCAATGTGATCATGAGAACTGGTTTACCATTTCACACCTGAAATGCACTAATTTGGGATGTCTTTAATCTTTCCACTGGGTTAGACGTGTGATAGTCACCACAACTTAGTCCTTGTCTGATGAAAGCACGCAGCTTGTTGTTATGCATGATGTGTATAAGAGCAAGAGACAGCGTAACGTTAACTAGAGTACATCACTCCTAGTTTAACCATGTAATAGTGTGCACACAGGAAGAGACTGCGTGCTTTAAACTAAGACAGACATCACTTACGTCTCAACGTCAAATTATATGCAGTCTGTTCAACAGATGAGATTTCACACATAGCATGCAGGTTGCACGTGGAAAAGGCAGCACCTGCTCCTTGGTGCTTTAGAAATTGGGACAGGAACCTCCCTTTGCCCCTGTTCAGATGTTTACAGTTTTCAGTTTCTGGCTGTCCACCCTCAATGAAACTGTGCACACTGTCAGTGTGGCTGGAAATGAAACACGATTGGCTTTAAAGTCATGCACAAGTACGGCAGTGGCAGTAATTCAGTGATTTTCAGCACACTCAGGGATCCATATCTGATGCTGAATTCTTTGAAGGTAGAGTACCGCATCCTAGGTACCAGGGTAGCTCAGCAGGTGGAGTGATTGTTGCTGCGATGTATCCTAGCTACTGGGTTAGCTCAGCAGGTGGAATGATTGCTGCTGCGATGCATCCTAGCTATCAGGGTAGCTCAGCAGGTTGAGCGATTGTTGCTGCGATATTTTATGTTTAAAGCTGGCTGTAAATCTTATGGCCTTTTGTCGCTCCTATTGAAAAAATAGATGCTATAAAAAGCACAGTTCAGCAAGGGTATGGGTTGGGCGGTCGCTTTCTCATATTCAGGGTGGGGTTTGGGGGGATTTCTGCTCCCATAGTGAATATCAAAAGTTGCCGCCCATGAATGACACCTGCCCTCGGATTTCTAAAAAGTGCTGTGAGCAGAATACAAGTTCTTTTCTTTCAATTGAGCAGTTTGATAAGCAAATAACTTCTTTAGAAGAATACCTTGCAAAAAAAACTCAAAGGAGCCGGCAAAAACATCACAGGGTATTGTTGGGGTAATCAGACAAAAACGAAACAGTTCATCAAAACCAGGTGAATTTAAGTTTAAGAAGCATGTTTCAATTTGGAATTGGCGTTCTTGTTTTTCTGAAATCGTAAGCTGGACAACCACCGTGGTGTCTGCTTCAGGCCAGAAGAAAGAAGAGCTCAGCAAACACAGAAACTGTAATCGCGCGAGTGACTGCTGCTCCAAGGAGCTTCTTTAAGACCCCTGACTAGTGTTCCCGTCTCAGGGGGAGTTGTGCAGCTAGGGCACACGTTAGGCGTGGCAAAGTAGCAATTAGGGGGGCTGTTGCTAGGTAGGCAAAAGGTGACGGGTGGAGCTGTGTGCCACTCAGTCAGTTCCCGGGTACGTCCAGTTCATATGTTGGAAAACGTCGCAGAAAGGGTTAAAACGTGGTTTCATCGCACGGTGAGCCTCTAGGTTAAACCCGGAAGGCATTCGTCACACACCACATCTTCCATCTGCAGGATAGACCGCGTCAGCACATTTCAAAGGTCTGTGAATTCTGTGATACAAACACGACATTCCGTAGAGTAATGGAGTCACGCGCGCCCCCTGATTAGCACTTGGAACGGAGTCAAGTGCTGAGCCTTTCAAAATGGCTTCATTCGATGCCTGAAGCTCGTGCGCAGCGACAATAAGGTACCTGATCATATTGCCCCATTCACGTGTGTAAAAACAGCAGCATAGGAAAGGCGCACACAGAAACCGCTGGTCTCCAAGCAGCGCCGATTCACACAGCACGTTTGCTGATGCTTGGAAAGATGTGCACGAAAGGACTGCACGGCGACATCTGCCAGTTCTAGATAGCAAGGATAGTACTTATGACAAGGCCCGCTACCAGCCCCTGCCAAAGGGAGGGGGGCGAGCTGGGAAAGCAGGATCCTCATCCCTTTGCTGGACGCCGGAGTGTTTGTAGGTAGAGCCCTTGCAACCCCACTGTCAGGGATTGGTTTGGAGTTCTGGGGCCACGCAGTGGCTCCTACGCTAGGGTGACAAGACGTCCTTTAGCCTTTAACGTTTAGCCCTTGGTCCCGGCATTGCGGGAGTTTTGTAGGTTTTAAAACCCTGTCCCGGATTGGAGGCTATGGTCCTGGTTTTTGCCGGAAACGATTGAGAAATCCCCAAATCTGGGCTGGTGCTGTTTTTCCTGTTTGTGTGAATGCTTTTCATGCCCCCATTTCTTCCGCCTTCCCCTCCCTGGCCGCTCTCCTCGAACGAGAAGAGTGTGTCTGTGAACAGCTCCCTGTAACAGGCCAGCGACATAGAAGTAGGACTACCGTTATAGCAGAGTCCTGTTTGTGTTTACTATAGTCCTATATACGTCTCTGTCTTTTGCCTGTCCCATTTTTCTTTTTTAAAATCTGGTCCCCCTTTCCTACGCCCCAGAGAGGAGTGGGTGAGCAGCAGGGTTGTTGCTGGGTTGTTGCTAGCTCTGGAAAAGACCAGGGGCTACGCAATTGTCCCGACTGCCGGGACTCTGGGCTAGCTAGCCTTTTGGTTGTAGCCCCTGAGCTTCTGTCCGGGGCTACAACCAAAAGACCCGGGGTTATAAACCCCTCAACCCCTCTAGCAACGCCTCTGGTGAGCGGACACAGGATCAAGACCAGCCAATGCCAGAACAACGGTAGTCCACCAACAGCGAGAGGGCCGAGTACACCGGTGCAAGACCAACAGAGGGAAACAGCTGGAAGGAGGAGAGCGACGCCACAGGAGGTGGCGTCGCTCTCACCGCCTTGGAGTGAAGGAGTGTACAGCATACCTGCCTGACCTCTAGCTTTAGCCCAGAGACTTTGGGTTTTTACACTCTTCTCTGGGTCTCCGGGAAAGAGTCTGGAGTGTCCTGGATTTCTGGGATCAGCGGCGGCCGCACTCAATAATCACATGTACACACAGTGCCTTCGTTACTGGGACTCTGCCCCGAACAGGCCTCTCGATTTATTCACCTGTGAAACGGGCCGTCACCTGACAGCGGTGATGGTCGGCCTCACAATAATTGCCTGCGAAGTGGAAAGTAACCCTTGCTTTATGACGTTTCACTGACTTCGTGGGCAGGAGAATAAACAGACATCTGAATGGGTCCGCTTTGGGTCTCGGCTATACATAAATGAGCAGCCTGTCCCCTCCTGCTCCCTCAATTATGGATACATGTTGCTTCTACTATAGCAGACCAATGGTTCTTAAGTTTATTTTTGGTGAAGACGTTGATTTTTCTTTTTTAAATGTGGGCGGCCGGGTGTGTGGAATCTTGGAGAAAAGGGTGGGGCATCCAATGACATCATCCTTAGGGTTTAAGGAGGAAACGTACTGCGGAGTGAGTGCGCCTGTGAGATGAAAAATGTTAGTAGTGCAAGCATTGCTGTAAGGGTGATGAGAAATCGAGGCTGGAGCTCTAACGAGAGGGTATGGCTTAAATGATGAGCATGGCCTGAAGTGTGCTGCACATGTTGGTGTAAGGTGTGGAACTCACATTTTTAAAATGGTAACACTCACCTGCACCAATCTGCACACATTAACTATTAACTAACAAAATAGCATGTCAGATGCTATTTTGAACCATCGAAAAGCAAACAAGTTAGTGCCCAAATCTATCTCTATTGTGATGCTGCACTCCCATCACTCGCAGGCTAGCCCCAGCATTTCTGTAAAAGTATATACAAACAAAGTAGTGGAATGAGCTGAAAGAATATTCATTAAAATTACCACTATTAGTGTGTCATTGTACCCAAAGCATGCAGTTTTATGCAACCTCTCCTTCCAATTATCCACCACTCGCACCCCGACAGCAAGGAAAACCATATTTTGTTATTCCCGTGCTGGGGATTCAAACCCGAGCCCTGCCTGATGACAAGCCAGTGTCACATCACACTGTGCTATTTTGTAGGTGGTGGATTTCTTTTGTCAAGCTCTGCCTGATGACAAGCCAGTGTCACATCACACTGTGCTATTTCGTAGGTGGTGGAGTTATTTTGTCAAGCTCTGCCTGATGACAAGGCAGTGTCACATCACACTGTGCTATTTTGTAGGTGGTGGATTTCTTTTGTCAAGCTCTGCCTGATGACAAGCCAGTGTCACATCACACTGTGCTATTTCGTAGGTGGTGGAGTTATTTTGTCAAGCTCTGCCTGATGACAAGCCAGTGTCACATCACACTGTGCTATTTTGTAGGTGGTGGATTTCTTTTGTCAAGCTCTGCCTGATGATAAGCCAGTGTCACATCACACTCTGCTATTTCGTAGTTGGTGGATTTAGTTTGTTTCATTCAATAGACTGCTTGACCCATAAAGAGCATAACCATAACCGACTTTATGTGTCAAGCAGTCTCTTGAATAAAACAAACGAAATCCACCACCTACGAAACAGCACACACTGTGAAATGCTTGGCTACCAGTAGCGCATTATAGATCTTACAGATCTCGCACGTACACCTCCCACGGCCCAGGCCGTGCAGCACTCTTCATTCCTAGCACTTCGTCCATGGCTCACACATGGGCTCGGATGCCCCAGCACTTACCCCTCGTCCCTCTTCCTTTCTGCACTTGCACGTTCTGAATACTCACAAGGCATAGTAGGTCCGTCTCCCTCCGTCTTACCCCTCTGCTCATAAATATTGTGTTGTAATGTATTCCCCTCCCTGTGGGCGCTTTGAAATAGTACATTCGTATTGTATAAGCGGCTAACAAGCAAACAATAAATACAATAAAAAAATAAATATATACTGTAGTAAATGTAGGAATACTTCTTGCACCACAGCCATTTATACTAACCAGAGATTATTAATCGCATTTGTGTTGTGGCAGCAGTCATTTGGGAATGGAAATGTAGAACCTGAAAACTAAGATCTCTCTTGTGTTCACCAAAATAATGACTACTGGGGCCTCAGGCGTGAGGTTTTGGGGGTTGGAGTGCCTATGTGCTCTGTCCTGGATTCCTTGTTGCTCAGAGGCTCATCTCTGGGAGCTGCGGGTTCTCTTTGAGGTCTTTGCTTGCTGTTCACTCTGGGAGTTGTTACTCTTCATGAGCAAATGATCCCACTCCTTCACAAATCCTGTTATTCAGCATAGCTGTCATGGACAGACACGTGAGCTACGCCTTTGCCCCACCAGGATGTCTTTCCAGCAAATTAAGACTAGCTTCCTTCTCAGGAGCTGTTTGACCCCTTTACCTGCAGGTTCCAGAGTGTTGGCCATCATGCTTTCAGATAATGCCTCAAGATGCATACTGGAGTCAAGTGTGAGATCCAATTTCAGACCAAGTACTGGGCACGGGAATAGAAAAAAAAGATTTCGTAGACTGCTTGACACAAAGCCTGTAACAGGCTCTATGTGTCAAGCCGTCAATTGAATGAAACAAAAGAAATCCAGCGCACACTGCTATTTCGTAGGTGGTGGATTTCCTATGTTTCGTTCAATAGACTGCTTGTTTGTTTGCTTATTTATTTGATAGAGCGCACCAAACCCATGGGTAGCTGGGCGCAAGCATTACAAGTATACTTAAAGCTTAGTTACAAGGTAGATGGATACCTACTTGACACCAAAAGCCAGTTACGGGCTGCGTCAAGCAGTCTATTGAATCTTTTATTTTTATTTCTTGGGCTGTGTATTCAAACTTCAGCCCTGCCGGTAACAAGCCAGTGTTACATCACACTGTGCTATTTTGTAGGTGCTGGATTTCCTTTGTTTCATTCAATAGACTGCTTGAGACATGTGGCAAGCAATCTATTGGAATTAAACAAAAGAACCCCAGCACCTACTAAATAGCACAGTGTGATGTGAAACTGGCTAGCCACCAGCCAATCTCGGTTTGGAATCCCCAGTACGGGAAATAAAAAAATCTGATTTTCTTGCGGTTGGGGGAGGAGAGGGAGCTGACGGTGCCCCGGCTCGATTGAAGCTTTGAGAGACTTCTGGGCCTCAGCCCCAGCTAGCGTTCACCCACTTGAATCCCTGAGGGAGTAGTAGTGGTAAAAGAGAACAGTTGTGGTAACAGTAGAAGTAGGAAGAGGAGAGTGGTAGTAGTTGTAAGAAAAAGAGTGGTAGTAGTAGGACGAGGATTGTGATAGTGTTAAGAAGATAATAGTGTTAATAAGCAGGTGGTAGTGGGTGGAAGAGAGTGGTAGTAGTGGTAAGAGGAGGTGTGGTAGTAGTAGTGGAGAAAAGAAGTGGTAGTAGAGGGGAGAAAAGAGCATTGGCAAATGGAGTAAGAAGTACAGGGAGGATGTAGGCATAGGAGTAAATGGCAGTGTAGTGAAAGAAGGAGAGTGAGAGGGGGAGAGGGAGGGAAGGAACATCTGGAGGCAGAGTGGAAGATCAGAGGGATGGAAGGTTGTCATGGAAGAGAAGGAAGAAGAGTAGATAGGTGAGGTAGGAGTGTGCATGATTGGATTGGAGAAGTCCAAGTGGACGAGTGCAAGACGCTGCTCCCGAACTCCCCGTAAAACCCTAAGCGGGGATAGAGTAGGGCAAGTTAGAAATCCCCTAGAGAGTCAGGGAGCCATTGCCTTAGGGATGCCATTGCAGCCTTAGCCCAATGAAAAGACAGTAGGGTTTACCGAGCCCCAGAACTGACCTGGGTTATGGACATCTGGGCTAGGGTGGGGGTAACACAAGGGTGATGAGATGGAGAGGGATAGCCCTAGCGTCCATCACACAAACCCCCTTGAATTTACTAGAGGTACCATGACTCCAATCACATCTACAGCTGTTGTAAAATCACATAATAAACACCCTTGAAGTGCATTAAAGTGTCAGCGTTGATCTCTTTGGTGACACCCCATAGCATACTGTATAGTCACAAACTTGTGCACTTTTCACAAACAAAACACAGTCCTCTAAACAATGCAAACATGGCCTTACATCAAAGCATCTACTGAACACTTCATAAGAGGACCAACCATTATTGTTTCTTTATTATATGGAATAATACACCCCTGTCCAGTTCCTTGTTAGGGATATTGCAAGTGAAGCGGATGCCTGGATAAAGGGCAAGGCTGCTCTCTGCGAATTGTTCTCTGATGGTATATTATTTTTATATTTCTTTGAGGGTTCCATAACTCCAGGTAACTTGCTATGAGGGAAAGCATGCTGGCCGGTACCAACCTGATGCGTACACCAAAAATGGATAACAATATCACACATTCAGTGCTTTGGTGTAAAGCGCTATATAAACAAATAAGTATTGTGACCGACAATACCTGTATAAAATCTGCTATTTGTTACATCACAACTGACCTGAAACAAGAAAATGACCTCACTATCGCTCTGTACTCAGTTATTCCGCTTTGTTGTGATGTCAATGGCTGCTGCTTGTGCTAGCACAGAGCAGAAGCCCAGCTTCCACTGCAGTCCTAAATTAAAGCCGTGACAAGATTGTCAAATTCCTTTCTTGTAAAATCGCACTCTGTGATACTTTACAGCCATTACCTGGTCATTAAATGTTTATGGTAGTACGTTTATTTTTGTACAAACATTTTTAAATGCATTGCATTAAATTGCTTATACTATTTTTCTGCAACAAACAAGAAGCTGCAAGTTAGTTGTTTTTATTCCAAACAGATTCTAAACTAATTACATGTAGCAGCTATTGGAAGATTTCCTTCAATAAGCAAGACACCAGGCATGATAGTGGTTTACAGTGCATGCCTATGTATTATAAGGAGTAACATATCACCTACTGTACAAAAACAAGATTTTGCAGGGCACTTTGCAGTTCTGTGACCTTATAAAGGAAGTCGGACATTGACCTCGTCCCTCTATTTGGTCGCAAAACATCTCTTTAACTTGCAATATCCTTATAACTTATTGCAGGGGTGCTTTATCCCTTGAGTCAATGGTACATGGGAAAAGGGATTCTTAGCCTGGACATCCCTCCACAGTTTACCCTAGACATTCTATTCTATCACTCTTTCTGCACCTGCTACTCCTATAGAAAGAGAACAACGCCAGAACAAAAACTCATCCTCAACAAGTACCTGTGGAGTTCTGAAGTTGACCTTGGCTTGCTGCCTGTTTTACTTAACCACTACATGGGGCCACTGGGGCATCTGCAGAAAGGCCATGGCGGGCCTCTATGTTAATTCATGAACGGAACATAATAATATCAGGGCGTGCTGTTGCAGGATAACGTTGAGGGCCTGAAGAGATCCCACTGAATATTTGGTTATTCCCCTTTATCTTACATTGAAAATCTGCGAAATCTCTGGTAATTATGCTAGGAAACTCAGTTTCCCTTTAAAACACATTCCCAAAAAGACAGCAAATACTCGGTTCCAACTTTGTGTTTTGCTTTCTTACTGGACTACAGTACTTGAATCAAGACACTGCAATGCACATGTAACACCTGAATTATGATCCTGCTGACCAGCCATAAAAGATCCCTCAGCTTGCCCTAAGTAACTGTCTCACTGAATCAATGCATTGTACAGTAGATGTCTGCCAGAGAGGGGTACGAATATATGCATGTATTTATTTAATTATTGGGTATTTATAATGTGCCTATACACAATGTCTTTCAAGGCGTATACTGGTACATTCCCTTAACTCTCCCTGGTTCAGTTATAAATACGCCAGGGAATTGTAGGAGAACCATTAAAACTTGTTTTTCGCTTTGTGCCAGATCTGGAGTGATCAACTTGTTAGCGTCATTCTCATCATTTAATACACTGGTCAACATTACTGAAGTATCTTGAATAAAATTTTCTCTCCACTCTTTAAGAAGGCTTATATGATATATGTGAGTTTTGATTTTTTGATCAGGTTGTGAGATTTGATAGTTGGCTGGCCCTGTTGGCTCTATGACCAATACCTTTTGACTCAGACAAATATCTTCTCACTGTTTTCTTGTCATAGTATTATTTTTGATGTTCTTGAGTGTTGGCCATATTAGACTGTACTATAGCTCGAACATCTACCATATGCTATTTCAATCGCTGAACTGTCTGAAACAAGGGTGAGTAGCTCTCTCTCTTGCCAGGTTTCCAGTAACATATCCAGTACATCTCTTGGGTCTCTCCTATACAGGAGCTGGAATGGGGAGACTCCAGTAGAAGATTGGGGTGTTTTCCTAAATGGCAAATAGGGCCCATGGTATCATAATGTCACAATTCTTCCTATCTGCTTCTACTAACCTTTTAAAGATATGTTGAAGGGTTTGATTGAATCTTTCCAGAAAACCATCAGTTTCAGGATGGTAAATGGAGGCACGTAAAGTTTTAATCTGAAGGATCTCATTAACCTCTGCCATCAGTTTACTCATGAACGTTTATACCTGATCTGTCAAAATCTCTTTTGGAAACCCAATTCTAAAGAAGAAGGGATGTAGGTGTTTTAAGATCTGTCGTGAAGTATTATTCCGTAAAGGAAAAGCCCCAGGGAAGCGGGTTGCATAATCTAGGGTCACCAGTATATATCGATTCCCTAATTTCGAGGTTTGAAGAGAGCCCACAATATCCGTCCCTATCCACGAAAAAGGTACATCTATAATTGGTAAGGGTTGTAAGGGAACCGGAGGAGGTATTTGAGTACTGATCTTATGGCATAAGGTGCAAGTACTGATAACATTCTTTAAATCAGCATACATTCCTGGCCAATAGAATTGATTCACAATGTGTGCATAGGTTTTTGCATTTTCCAGATGTCTTCCTGTTAAATGAGAGTGAGCAATCTCTAGAACAATATTCTTATGGATTTTAGGTACCATAGTCTGTGACCTAGGGATACCCTCTGGTCCAACATCTCCCCTATATAACAGTCTAGAGTTTAGAAAGAAATGTGGTCCACTTTTTCCCTACTTTCCTCTTTGATTATTACCTAAAGAAATGGCTCTGCTAACAAGGGATCATTTCTTTGAGCAAAAGCTAAATCTGGCATAACCTCAGCTTCTTCGTCGATAACAGGGAACATTCTTTTTAATGGATCAGGAGGAAGTTCTATTTCTGTTTCTCCAAATCCCCAAATTCCTCTATCAGTTTTATCACTGCTCTCAGTCTATTGAGGTTTTGGAAACAGAGCCTTTTCTAATATCCCTTGGGATATTCTTTCCCTTGCTTTAATTTGGTAAAATTTGTTTCCATTATTTTGCACCAGTACTTTAATATCTCCCCTATAATTGGGGTCAATTACTCCAGCCAATACAACCATGCCATGTTGCCAGGACAGGCCTGACTTAGAGGTGAGTCTGATATAAGTGCCAGGGGGAACTGGAACCAAGTCTGTGGATATCAATGCTCTGTCTCCAGGTTGAAGTAATTTGACTCTACTATATATATATATATCAAATCCTATGGACTGTTCAGTAGCAATAGTGGGATCGGAGGCTCTTTTGCTAGGTTTTTCAAATTTAAGGGTTCCCCAATTTGTATCCACTGAGTCCGATCCCAATCCTGACACCATATGTGAGAGGACATAAATGCAAGACGGAAACAACGGTACAGTTTTCTATACGTTTGCCATTTATTAAAATAAAAAGGGGGAGGGGTAAATGCTTATCTTTCTCTACTCTAACGAGGATGTCACTACCTAGCCAACTAAACTAAAGAAAGAAGACATAGTGTTTAAAAAGTCTCTGACCCTTACACTAATACATACATCAAAAACAAACGAGGAATGTTTGGTCATCTCTAGTTCCACAAAACAGTATGAAAGTTCAAATGTATAGATTTGAGCAAGTACTCCTTGTGACCAGGGTTCAATTCCCTTCACCTGGATCAATTCAGGAAAATCCTTGACAAAGTTCTTATTCGACCAAGTTTGATTTAGTAAGATACAAAATGTCTTTTCCTTCAACTGCGTCCTTCCACTGATGCAAATGTCCCTTACAAAAATTATTTTTCAAAAATTAAACACGTGTTATCCTTCGGAGTATGCTTCTTGATAAGGTAAAATGTTTCTTTTGTCAGGATAGCACTATAACTGCCTTTGGTGATGTAACAGTTTTTCAAATGATAACACAACTAATAACTTCTTTCCACAATGACTTTTTGCCACAACAATACTTCTTCAAAATGTCTTCTTCTTTCCTGGTATATTCGCCTGCTAGGAAGATAAACTCCTCCAACTACAAGTAATTTCAGTGACAATACCTATTCCAGAGTTCTCTCCACCAGTCTCCCTTGTGAGGAAGTCTGCACAAAGGGTAGCCTCTTTTTATATTCTATGGATTCTTGACAATGTGAATTAAAGGTTCCTCCAAATTAGTATCCCAAACAAGGAGGATTGTGCCCAGGTTGCCTCCTTATATCTTCTTTATCTCTTCTTGATAACAACATTTTGGCTGGTGGCCATGCGAGTTACAGGTTTCCCCAGATAAGTGTCCCTTAAAAAGGGAATTGCACCCTTGATGCCAATTCACTTTATATGTTCAGTATTCAAATCTATTGGCCATGGCCCAATGCCCTTTTCGGTGCGCCCTGGGGTCACTTTTTACATTAGGCCAATTCACTGGTCTTCTGTGGTGTCTCCGTTGTTTCTGTGACTTACCTCCTGTGTTCCGCTGCCTCTACTGCCAGCTCCTGCTTAAATATAGCAGTCTGGGTTTCTCTTTGTTGGAGCTCTGACAGCTCCGTGGGGTCTCCGGTCCACTTCTGCTCTGGAGCGGTTTGCGTTGTTTTGGGAGCTCGTCTCCCAAAGCGACTGGACTTCTTCACCCACTGGTTACAACGCTGCTTCCTGCTGTGCAAACTCTGTAATACCTTCTGCCTCTTCCATCCCCGTCGGCTCCAACTGTAATTCTTCGGTCTGCAATCTCGGGGGTTGGTATTGCTTCTGCCTCTGTTACTACTTCCACAAATTCCTTCAGGTGCAACTCCTTGTGGGATTTAAATGTCCCACTCGAGTGCCACACACTATAACAACTAGACCACTCATTATGTTTAATGGGATCTTTGATCTTCATTGCCTCTGAGTCCCTCTTCCTCGTCCCAGTAACACATGCATTATGGACCTTGAAGTCCATTTTGGATTGCATAATAATTTTATCAATTTGTTCAATTTTATAATAGACCATAAATGGTCTCGGGAGAATATCTCAGGGGCAACGCGCTCGCCTTGGAAGCAAGATGCAGCGGAGCAACACAGGTTCGATCCCCGGGTCTGCGTCTAGAAACCTCTGGGTATTAAGCGCATTATAAATAACCAATAATAATAATAATAATAATAATAATGCTTCAGGGGGAACAGGGGAATCATGAATGGAAGAGTTCACCAATTTCCCCCGGCATGAGTCTCCCCCCCATGTGATTCTCCCATATAATACCACCCCAGGTTCAGGGTCAGTAGCAGCTGCCTTCCCCATGCCAAATGAGAGGGGGCATATACCGGGGTCTCTGTGATGATATCACTAGATTCATTACACCACCCGTGATCATCGCCATAGCCCCCACTCCTTTGCAACCACCTGGTTGTTCTTTTTAGGCAGCACTGGGGGTAGAGGGGCATCCACTACCACTGCGGCACCATGGGAGCTTCAGGCAGCACCCCCCCAAGGGGTTGCAGCCATTGTCACTTCCGCACCTGCAGCACGATCATGGATCTGCACCCTCTTTTCTCAATGTCAGAAGGACACAGGGGGTGTTCCGCTCATCTTGAGGGAGCTTGTGGCTGGCGTGGCAGATCTCTATGCTTCACCCGGCTCCCTGATGTGGCAGCCGGGGACTTTTCCTTAACAACTCTACCTCTGCGGTTCAGCAGGCTTTGCCAATGCTTCGCCTCCCAGGCCTCCTGGCAAAGGCATGGCCCAGGAGAACTTCACTGCAGGGCCCACCTCGCCAGCCATGAGGTGGCCAACACAGGGCACGATTGGGTTGCCCGGTTTGTACCGCCCCACACACACTGCCTGGACCAGGCAGCACCATGAACGCTGCACGGGGCCTTTGAAAAGGTGCCAGAATGTTCTGGCCCCCGGGTGCTGACATCTACCACGGTCCCATGGGCGCCTGATCTGCCCTTGGCACGCAGCTCGGGCCCACGGTAGGTAAGTAGGGTTTCAGGCACATGTGGTACAGCTCAGGATTTTCTTCAGGAACTGTGGGGGCTGCATGACGCTGGTCCTCACCAGAGAGTTGTTTGTTTTCTCTACTCCCTCTCTTCTTCCTTCATTCTCTCTGTTGTTTTTTCTTTAACCGCCCTCCAACAGTTCTTCTTTTTCAAACTTTTAGAATATTTTCTCCCCTGCCCAGCCCATTCTTGGACAGGGGAGTTCTGTACATTTGTTTTTCTTTCTCTTCTAACATTTCATCCAGCCCCAGGCAAGACTGGATGGATCAGTTAAATAAAAACACACGCACAAACAATACACATATTAAATAAAAGATTTTATTTGCAAACCCTGGTTTCTGAGTCTTTTTTTCTAGGTATCCCTTAGGGGAAAAGCATGCAGCCCTATCTACCCTAGCCCTATGTGGAGCATGGGCTACACTTATGCAAAGAATCAACATTGCTTTAGGCAATTTAGGGCTCTGATTGGCTGAGAAATCCTGACAAATAAACCCAAGACACGACCTATGGTCCGAGGTTCCTGACTGTATGACTAGTCATTGTAAGAGACTTGGAAGCCTGCCCAAGTTCTACTCAGGATTCAACAGTGCCAAAATCCCATCCTATATGTGTGGTATTGAATGAACCTCACTAAAAAGGTTGCTGAGGCCTGTGGGTTATTTCTTTCTTTCTTTCTTTATTTAAATGTATAAATCGCACATCGGCCTGAGGCTTCGTCGCGCTGTTACAGGATATTCACTTAGAAAACAGCTTGAACAAATTTAACAGTACAACGTTAAGGTGGTTAACAGTAGTAATGCAATAGGAATGTTCCATGGTTACAGAGGAACAACATTCAGGTACAGTCTAGTTGAATAACTTGGTTTTTAGAGCCTTTCTGAATGCCATGAGAGAGTTTTCCTTTCTGAGTTTTGGTGGTAGGGCGTTCCAAGATTGTGGTGCTAGCACTTGGAAGCTGGTACCGCCAGCTTTGGCTCTGTTGAAGGCAGGGACTGAGAGTTGGTGTGCGTATTGGTCTCGTTTTGGTCTGTGTGTGGGCATCTGATGAATTTGTCCCACTAGATAAGAGGGGGCAGACTGAGACAGGCATCTGTGTGTCATGGTGAGAGCTTGAACAGTATGCGCTCTTTAATCGGGAGCCAATGGGCGTCTCGTCTAGCCTGAGAGATATGCTCCCTCCTTGGGATACTTAGAGCCGCTCCGAGAGCATTGTTTTGCGTGATTTGCAATTTGTTAAGGTTATTGGACGATGTACCTAAGAGAAGGACATTACAGTAATCCAAATTCGCGCCAGTGGTGGCTCTCGCAATGTTGAGGCAATTCTTTGGCGATAGATGAGGTTTTACTGCACTGATCAGTTTTGTCGTGAGTGCTGCTGAAGATGAAATGGCGCTGACTTGTCTTTCCATTGACAAGGTGGAGTCAAGGTATACACCTAGGGTTTTTACTGCGGCAGAGACTGTGGTTACAGTATTCTCAATGCTAAAGGATCTGTATTTGTTAAATTATTTCAGGGAGTCTTTAGGGCCTACCAATAAGATTTATTTTTTTCCCCTGTTGAGACACAGGCCATTAGCCGCCATCCAAGCCTGGATGAGTGCATATGTCTTCTGAAGAGTATTGAGATATTGCTCATAGTCACCAGTTAGTGGGAGCAGAACTTGTGTATCATCGGCATAGTTGGTAAACGCTATGCCGAAATCTTCTAAGTCATTAAACAAGGGTAGAGTGAAGAGGTTATAGAGAGTAGTGGATGTGCAGGACCCTTGTGGGACCCCACAACAAATGGGGGATGGAGTGGCTGATGCCTGGTCAGAGGAGACCCTCATGGCTCGACCCTCCAAGAAGGATGTTATCCAGGTAGTGGGTTCTTGGAAAAAGTGAGCGGCATCCATAAGGTGTGTTCGATTTTGTGTTCGACTAGGTCGAAGGCGGCTTAGAGGTTGTGGAGTAGGAGAAGCAAGGAATTGCCCTTGTCCATGGTTTCAAGGAGCAGATTCTTAAGGTCTAGCAGAGATGACTCTGTGCTGCGACGAGGACGAAAGCCAGATTGTCTTTTCCCGAGGATAGTGTGTGCTTCAAGGTAGGAATGGATCTGAAAATATGCTGCCTTGTCCAGAATTCTCAACAAGAATGGAATGGTGGTGATTGGTCTATAGTTATTGGGAGAGTCTGGATCAAGGGTCAGTTTCTTTAGCAGCAGCCAAACCCAGAAATCCTTGAGGAAAGGAGGGATGATACCAGTAGCAAAGGAGGCATTAATAAAAGCTGTGACAAAAGGAGCCAGTGCTATTGCACAGTCTTTAACTAAGCTGGCTGGGCAGATGACAATCTTGCAGAGCGATGGTTTGATATGCTCCATAATCAGAAGAACTTCTGGTGTGGTTACTTCCTTAAAGGCAAAGGGTTTTGGTTTTTTTGTGCCCTGTGAACCATTTGAGGCTGTGTCCGTGGCAGTGGGCTTTGGGTGGGGGTGTGTGGCCTTAGGCACGTTGTTGAATTGAGTCTGAAGTTTTTCCTGAAGTGTTTCGATTTTGTGTAACATGGCATGTTGAATGTTATTACACCATGTTAAATCTTTCACAATTGGCTGTGTTGCGGCAGGGGGAACAACTAGTTCATTAAAGATAGCAAATAACTCTTTGGACTGGGAATTAGCTTTCTCAATTCTAAGGTTGTATGCAGATGCTTTAGCTGTAGAGATAGCCTTTTTGTTTTGTTTGGCAACTGTCAGGTAGGTTTCACGTGAGGACACGGAGGGGCAAGATTGCCACTCGGTCAGTGCTGCCTTTTGGAGGCTCTTAAGTCCAGGAGTTCTTGGGTGAACCATGAGTTAGCATGTTTGATATGCTTGGCTCTTTTTTTCTCCAGTGGGGCCACAGGGTCTCCTGCTTCTTTGATAGTGGTGTTATAGAGCTCTACTAGTTCTATAGGGTTTTTGAGAGTGGATGTGTTAGAGCTGAGGCTTCAATGAGGGGGAGAATTCTGTCTTTGGTGAGTAGTTTATTTGACATGGCCATAGCAGCGGGCACAGATGGACTATGATTACCCCTATTTTTGGAAGGTATGAGGAAGTGCAATAGATGATGATCGGTCCAGGGGCGTGGAGTGTTGGAACTGATGTCAGCAGCACAATTGTGATCAGCTATCCAGTTCAATGTGCGACCTTTGATATGAGTTGGGTTGTTAACTAGTTGGATAAAGCCTAGCTGGAGGAAGGCTTTGGCGAAGGCTTTGCCTTTCTTATCTTTGGGATCTTTAAAGCCAAGATTTAGATCTCCTAAAAGGATGGCTCTTGTATTGGTTTTTGGATTGTCACCCAGGAGGATATTTTCTATAGTGTTCGTCCAGGTCTAGTGGATAGGTTGTGCGGAGAGATGAGGGAGTTATTGTATAGGATCGAGAAAAAATGAAGGTGATAGTCACTAGGCCAGTTGGGTAGGTTGAAGTCCCCCAGATGAACTATTAGAGACTCTGCGTGCAAGGAGATCAAAGTCAGAAAGAAAATAGTTTAGAGTACAGGGGTTTGGTAATAGATAAATACAATTTCAAGAGGGCTGGGAAGGAGAAGTTGAACAGCAATATTCTCTAACAATAAAAGTTAGAGGGGGGGAAGGACAGGGATGACATTTGGGAGTCACCAGGGGTCACAGTTGTGACCCCGAGGTCTCCCTTGATACCCCTGTAGTCTCCTTTGCTACCCCTAAAAAAAGAAGAAATAAAGCACTTTCTTTTAAATGTAAGCACCTGGGCTGTGGCCGGTGCCATGTGGCTCTTTGTTTCTGGAGTGACTGACCTTCTTGTTCAGTCCTCTTAAAAAAACTGGAGATTCCACAAGTGTAGCACTTTGAGCAGTGACCCTAAATAAGAAAGAATAGAAATAACAAATAATTTGTCTTTCTGGAATTCTATACAATAATGGCTAGGCTCATTAAAGGTTTATTTCAGGCACAATTCAGCGGGTGAGCCACTGATTTAGTCTGTTCTTAAACAACTCAACTCAGCCTTTCATTCTTCTGAGGTCTATAAATGAGTACCAACACAGGTTGGGTGACATTATAGGTATATTTGTTATGTATAAAGCACTTAAGCGTAAGTGCTATATAATAACACAGCATTATCATTTGGCCATAGACGTCTGTTTGCATTCACAGTAATTTAGTAATATGGTTCTATACACACTGATATTAGTGATACATATGGTGATCCATTCTTGTATCAAATGTATATCACAATATAGTGATGTTGTAACCATATTTTTCGTGGTGTACTTAGGAACAATGCTATGCGATGCCAGTTCCCATTTTATCAAGGGATGAAAGGTTGTGTTCCATTGTTTCCTGTGATCTCACTTTGGGATGGATCAAATGGCATCACTTCCTGTGATGTAATCAAAGGTCAAGGGGTGTGTGATGTCACTTCCACTACCCCTGACATTTTGGTGAAATGACGTCCCTGGGGAAGGAGCAGAGGGTGTTTGCCTTTTTGATGAGGATGCCAACGCATCCACCTCTCTTAGCGAAATTAGGGAAGTGTAAAAAAGTCGTGGAATGTGTGAGGAGGGCAGCAGCAGTGGCCTTGTCATTGGGTGATACATGTTTCTGTGAAACCTATTCATGGAAGATGAGAGGTGCTTGAGTGCACGAGGTCATTGAGGAAAGATGATTTGCTACAAATGTCCAGCGCATTCAAGAGTCCTGGAGAGCAGATAGTAGGAGGAATTGAGTGGTGAGGCGAGAGTTTTCCCAAAGTGGAGCGGAGAAGGGCGGATGGGATTTTAATGGTGTCAATGGCCTGAATGCCTTTTCTGAGTGGTAGAAATGATTGAGTCGGGTTTGGGAAGAAGTGTGTAAGTATTGAATGAATGTTTATGGAAAAACACCATCTTGTGTAAGGAGAATGAGGTAAAAAAAAGAACAAGGAGCAGGAGGGTGCACACAGTGAGTGCAGGTGAGGTGGCTGTAGTGGGTAGGGCTAGGCAGGATTAGCAAACACAGGGATTTGATCCCAGAGGTGCCCAAACAAACAGCTTGCTAAGAAAGCGGCAATAAACATTCTTAAATAAGCAAGTTCTAAGAAAGCTGCCAGATGTGTGCCTCTCTTGTCCACACTGAGGCTGCTCCACCTCTACCACTAAACCTAGCCACAGTTGCATCTCTCCTGCACTTGGACTGCCCCATCCTATAGGCACTTCACAGCACATGCACATGTATCCCCCCCTTATGCCCTGTCTTCTCTCCTGTTTCTTATAGCTCTCCAACATCCCCAGTATTTCCTCGCCTTGGGCTTGGATATGGGGAAACGCCGCACCTGAGCATATAAACTAATGTTGGTTTGTGATTAGGCGGCTGCATTGGTGTTCATGTTTCAAACTTGCGGGAACTTTGGCCTGATGCTCTGTCCACAGACTGAGGTGTTAAAATCCTGTTCCGCCATCTTGGAATTCCAGTTTCCCCCTGGGTGTGCCTGTGCCCATGCTTGGTGCTGCTGGAGCGGAGCTGCAGCTCCCCTCGATATTGCCACATGCAGCAGCACGCCCCTGTCTGTTCCAGTGTATGCTGGTGAGCATATATTTGCATGGTGTGTTCATTGCAGTAGTTGCATGTCTCTCTTTGGTGCATGTGCAAGTCGTTTAACCCCTCACAGTCTGACAATTTCTAGATGCGCTGTGATCATTGTACTTCATCTTTCTTCCGGACATCCAGAAAGAGGGACAGGTGTGTTTTGGTTGTGCATGTGGTTGTCCGCTGCCCCGTGGCAGGACTCAGCTCGGGATGCCTAGAAATCCTCCCCATACCATCCCCAGGGACATTAGTTCGGGGAGGTAGTGTCCTCCCTCCCACACTACACCGCACTACAAGTCCCCAAAATAAGGCAGGGAACTTCATCACACCACCAAACCTCTTTGCAAGTTATTTACCTGTTTGCTTGTGGTCAGAAAAATCCTTCAAAACAATCGATGACCTGATTTTAGTGTAATCATTGTGCCCAATTCGAATCTGGGGATTATCTCCCTACCGTTCAGCCACTGCAGCAGCTTTAAGAAGGTGGACATACCCGCATTGGGATCTGAACATTTCAGGCTGTTTTGCCTGTCGCCCAGGGCGATCCCATTCTCTTTTCCAATTGTACAAAAGTGGCATCTTCGTCTGGGATAAGAGGCCCCCACTCTCCAAAGGATTTATTGAGATTACGCTCAGCCTCCCAATCTGTTTTATTCTTTCCACTCTGCAACGCGGCATGGCCACAATGAGACGGATTTGGGATGTTTGACCCTACAACACCCAAATGCAGCCGAGCAAAAACACTTTCTCACGAAACAATACATTTGTATATGATTTACAAAATACCAAAGTCAATTGGAGTTAAAAGCTTAGCAGATGTGGCTCGTGCTGGTTGGTTTATATCTCAACTGGGAGCATGGTCATGGTATCAGGAGGATAGCTCAGGGGCAACGCCTTGGAAACAAGAAGACTCAGGTTCGATCCCCGGGTCTGCGCTTAGAAACCTCTGGGTATTAAGCGCGTTATAAATAACCAATTGCAATAACCAATTACAATATGCAGTTTGGGGTGCTGTCAGAGTGCAGGTCCTTTTTCTTATGTGTGGTTGTTCAGCCCCGAAGCCTCTATTAGAGACCGCTCACCGCAATGCGCAATCTTAAACACATCCACCACCGGAGTGCGGAAAGTAAGCGCCTCAAGCAGCCTTTTCCATTTGACAGCATAATGCTGGTTGCGAAACACAGTCGGGCTCCCGGGCTCAAACTAGGCTAATGCAGTGACATTTTTACGTAGAATGTTTATTGTGCCCAGGCACAGGACGCATAATCGATTTAATACAATGTACACGAAGGCACGTTTGCACTCCTCTGCGCGGTCAGACATGAAATTGGGATGTTCAATGATTTCGCTTTTCTTCGCCCCACATTGTCCGGAATACGTGTGGATGCCCGAAGGGATCCACCTCGTGGAAGATACATTTAGCCAGTGAGGATTCGAAAATCTGTTCTGAAAGGAATTGAGGCGAGGAAAGAAATGTAGGAAACATCAATAGCTAAGGAATGGTAGAAGGATCACTATGCGGATCCCGTCTAGGCGTCTCAGTTTTGGAATATGCAAGGGCATTGGTCAATGGGAGGACTGTGTGACGAGACACTTTGATGAAAGGAAACAGGCAAATTCCTATTTGACGAGGTTCGGTTGACTAGAAATTGACACGACGACCACAGACAGACCTGGATAAAGGGATTGTTAGTAAGAAGGTTTCAAAAGTGGAAAAAGAAAAGCGCAGACGCTTTTTAAAGAAAATGTAAAAGGAAGTATGTAAGAAAGCCATAGGGACCGAGGATGACGGTGGGTTAAAAAAAATGCACTTTATCAAGAAATTGAAGTTGTCAAAAGTGGGCTACTCTGGCACTCCGTCAAGAGGGCCACTTCTTAATTTTGGCGCAGAACTGGATGACTGTGGTCCTGCCCTAGTGTGGCTGTCACATTGTGTGCTAATGAAAGAATAGGATGGTCATGTTGGGATCAGGTGTGCCGTGATTCTCCAAAGAAGGGCACTAACTGGGTACAAGCGAGAAGAAGACATTGCCACTTTTTTTGGTCCGCATCTCGGTTAGCGATGAATATCGGCAAACGAAGGGCAACCAGGCTTTGACTTAATCATACCACCCCTGCCACCTACATCCAAGTTACTTTCTCCAAAACGTACAGACAAGTAGCGATGTCCATATTCAAAAGCCTTGCAGACACCAAGCGATGGGGGTGGAGGAGGGCAGGATAAGGGTGCTGAACATGGCGTCTTTCAGTGTCAAGAGATCTCTTGATTAAAATGAAGGATCATGCCATTCCCAAGAAGCTATGAGCACCTTTAATGCTGCGTATAGACCTGCAAGACCTGTGCCACACTCTCATGGGGGGCACACACTGCTACCAAGCTGATCGCCTCAAATGTTCCTCATGATATGATATCATATGATATGTTATTTATTACGCGCTTAATACCCAGCGGTTTCTAAGCACGGACCCGGGGATCGAACCTGCGGAGCTCCGTGTCGTCTTGCTTCCAAGGGGAGCACGTTGCTCCTGAGCTATCCTCCCGAGACATGAGTGCTCAATGACCTACTGACCCACGGACCACAATCCACAGCCACCGACCAGTGCCACCTCAGAGGTGGGACAAGGGACATTCTTTAAAAGCCTGTGTATACAAAACCAAGCAGTGGTGATTTCGATCCAATCAGCACTGCCAAGCAAGGTGCAGCATCGACCATCGTGGTGCTAATTACTCCTCAGAGGGGAACCCTAACTATAAACCCAGATTGCAGATATAGCACATAAGAATGGTGAGGGCAGAGTGGGAGCTGTCTAGGACGCTGCCCTCTCTTGAAGTGCTGATAGAAAGATATAAAATGATAGGTTATTTACAACCCGCTTAATACCCAGAGGTTTCTAAGCGCCTACCGGGGATCGAACCTGTTGTGCTTTGTGTCGTCTTGCTTCCAAGGCGAGCACGTTGCCGCTGAGCTATCCTCCTGAGAATATGGCACTATACCCAGTACCAAGGTTTTAACCTGAAATCATGAGAAGCTGGGTGGAGCTACTCGAAGGTTACTTTCAGATATTGCTGCAGCACGCACCTGAACCCGCTCAGTTATCTTGCAGACTCACACTTAGGCATATACTTCTAGCTATGAGCTAATTAAAAAGTAAAGACAGTCTCCACTTTCCATTACTCCATTAAAACGTACAAACAAGAGGATTAATTTCCCATAATTGCATCCTTAGTTGTAACAATTTCACATATAACTAACGTCTACCGTATTGCTCCCCAATTGATCCTAACAACCAACCATACTTTTCACCTCTTTATAAAGCCTCACACATTCACATGCCAGTTTCACTCTCAACATTGACCATCTCCCATAATGGCCGTGCCACCAAGCCTTCAGTTCCGCCAGCCTAGAGGAGGAGACTAGGTACCTCTGGTCTAGTCCTTAAAAACCTAGCACCTAAATATCTTCTCCTAATGTATGTATATTCTGGCAAGAGAGTATGTGGTTCTGTGCATCCTGATTGGCTGGATGACCACGCGCCAACACGTTGCTCTTTTCAGTGGCTCTTCCATGCATGACGCTCTGCCCCCTGGGAGGAGCAGATGTATTCGTGCTACTGGTGTCTGGGGACTACAGCTCATCAGGGTAAAACTCCCTCACACAAAGCATGAAGCAGTTTGCTCCCATAAGCTAGTATTTTTGTGCTATACTCTTTCCACAGTAGAACTGCTTTGTTATCCCGCACCTCATTATGCCGAACGCTTTATTAACCGGCTTCTGTCTCATTGCTATTAATGAGAGTATTCTAGGTGATACAATGCCAGATAATAATGTTTAACGGACTCATAGCATAGCATAGCATTCTTGATAGCCGAGTCCTGGTACATAGTGCAAAAGTCCAGCATGCTTTGTGTTCTGGAATATTGGCTCTGTTTCCTGGCTCTCCATTATGCAGTATTCATGCACTCTGTTATCCTGCACAATTTTCATTATCCAGCACCATTTATTCTCCCAGGGTGCCAGATAACAGCTTAAACTAAAACTCAGACCTGCAGGTGAGATTGCGACACTGCGTGCATGCATGAGGCCATGAGATGAAAACCCGCTGGGAGAATGCATCTTACGCATGTTTGTGCCGCTTGCTACATATATTTTTGAGTCCCGCTCTACGAAATCTTAGGTTTTAATACGTCATAGAATAATGCCGCCCGCCCATCCCCAGAAGACATTTTTGTTCGGAGTTTTGAGTAGATAGGAAGTCTCCCCACGGATGAGGCATTACTTAAGGGTGAATTCTAGTGACATCTGCTCCTATAAAAATAATTACAGTAACAAATACAACACAGTATAAGTTTGCTTTTTTCATCGAACCTTTCAAAGTGCTGGGCCAAACTTCCCAGAGACTAATTTCACAAAGTTTTTTCTCTCCCGAACTCTTCCCTCTTCCAAACTCAAAATTGCCACTAATGCCTACAGGCAACCACCGCCCAAAGTACAGCCTACCTTGCTGAAAAACGACCACGTCGAGCGGAAGAGACAGACCAAAGATAGGCTGAAACTAAACTAGCTCACAGGGAAAAGATCAGGAAACTAAACTAGCTCACAGGGAAAAGATCAGGAAACTAAACTAGCTCACAGGGAAAAGATCAGGAAACTAAACTAGCTCACAGGGAAAAGGTCAGGAAAGTGTCCTTCTCCTGCTGTGTACCACCATACCGGAACACCATCCCGGTGGCAATCAGGGCTCCTCAAACACCTCCAGTCCAGGAAAGAAACCCCTGCTCGTGAGGGAAATCCTAGGCGCAACTTGGGTAAACTGCCCTCTAGCGCCTTGAACTCTTGCACAGCACTCCGTTGCTCTTCGTGCTAGCTTGCGCCATATAAAACACAATAGAAATAAAGTGTTATCTGTGCCTCCCGCCCTGATGTTCTACTACCAAACCGTAGGGGGGTGGATGTTCTTCAGATCTGAGTGCTTCCAGGGGATTGAATCTCATATTTTTTATTTATTTAGTTAATCGTTTTTTTATAACGCGCCTAAGACAATGGGCCTCATTACACGGATGGCGGTAGGGATTTACTGGTACCTGTAAAATACCGGTACCGGTAAATCCCTACCGCCTTACTACGAGGTCCCTTTGCGGGTTGGGGGATTTAACGCCTGCTTTTAGCAGGCGTTAAAATCCAACCCGCTAAGGGACCTCGGAGCTAATTACGGCACCGCAAAATTGCGGTGCCGTAATTAGCGCCTTCCCCATTCCCATAGACCCTTATGGGGCAGAAATGGGAATGGGGAAGGGCAATGGCGGAAAGGGGATTTACCGCCCCTCCAACCTTGGAATGGGGCGGTAAATCCCCTTTCCGGCAAGGCGGTGCCGGTATTTTACCGGCATGAGCCATGGCGCTAATAGCGCCATGGCTCACCGCCTACCGGGTAATGAGGCCCAATACCTGAGTTCTGTTTCTAAGCGTGGATCCGGGATTGAACCCCTGTTGCTCTGTGTGGTCTTGCTTCAGTTCCAGGGCGTTGCCCCAGTGCTATCCACCGTTCAAAAGACATCACGATATAAGATATCAAATACTTGGATGTGTCTTCTAAAACTATGCAGTTCTGCATAAACCAGCCAGAGGTTTTCAGTTACTTTTCAGCACCAAGATGCTTACGGCAAACGTTACACTCTATGAATGACAAACTGCACTGAACGCACTTATGTCAGGGGTCTACAACCTGTGCCTCTCCAAATATTTTGCACTATGAATCCCATAATCCCTCACCATTAACTGTTCTGGCTAAGGCTGATGGAATATGTAGTCCAAAACATCAGGCAAGTCGACATTGGTTGTCCTATGGTATAATATAATAAAAGCCATATAATCATTTTAGAGGTTCCCCAGTTACATAACCCTCCATATCCCCACCATCAGGGTCAGAAACGGGGCTCATTCACAGCATTTACTAGATATGCATTTAGATATCCTAAAGTAACACACTAGTAGTTTGGGAAGTTCTGATATCAGTATGTCAGTGTCCAACTTTTATTGGGGACCAAAAGACCATGATATGACAATGTTAAAAGAAAATGATGTATGTGTATGGCGGGCAACCCCTGGGCAGGATGTCTGGCCTCCTGAAAATCATTGGAATACATTATAAAGTATAGGATTAGGAAATATATAGGAACCGGTGGATTACATGGTCACAGGAAACATGTTATTGACAGGTGGCGACCACGTCAAATGTATTATTTAACTGCATTGCCATGTGCGGGGTCAAGGGAGGAGAAATGGATGCGATCTACCTGGGTTTCGGTAACGCCTTTGACGGGCATCCATTGGATGGACGCTGGGGAGATAGACTGGCTAAGTCGCTCTTTCACTGACCTGGAGAAATGTTTGCAGGGAAATCGATTTAACTCTGCCAAAATGAGGATACAAAGTGGTATTCTTTATATAATGTGCATAACATCTTGGACTAGCGTCATAATACACAGCTGGAGGAGTGATTGGAGGAAAGCTGTTCTGGAACACCACAAATGAATATCGCTTTAGACGAAGGTTAGTCCATGCATCCCCGTGAAGTGTGTTTGTACATGTTGCAAAACAGACAGGAAGGCCACGAAGGCGGCACGTGAGCCATATATAAATCTAACCTGTTGAACTCTCACCTGACCTTCACACCATCTCAGTTGTGCAAACTGCTGAGTATCCATCCTTCTTTCAACCTCAAGCTACCGTGATTAAGTCACTTGAGTCCACCTACCAGTGAGACATAAGTAGATGGACTCTGGAGACCAGAGATGCCCTCCAGCACGGTGAAGAGCTACCTGAAGAGCAGGGATGCCCTCCTGCATGTGAAGAGCTAGTCTGGAGAGTAGGGAGGCCCTGCAGCATGGTGAAGAGCTACTCGGAGAGCAGCGAGGCCCTGCAGCATGGTGAAGAGCTACCTGGAGAGCAGAGGTGCACTCCAGCATGTTGAAGAGCTAGTCTGGAGAGCAGGGAGGCCCTGCATCATGGCGAAGAGCTACCTGGAGAGCAGGGGTGCTCTCCAGCATGTTGAAGAGCTACTCTGAGGAGCAGGGATACCCTTATGCATGCTGAAGAGCTACCTGGAGTGCAGGGATGCCCTCCAGCATAGTGAACAGCTACTCTGGAGACAAGAGATGCCCTCCAGCATAGTGAAGAGCTACTCTAGAAGGGGGAGGCCCTCCAGCTTGGCGAAGAGCTACTCTGGAGAGCAGGGGTGCCCTCCAGCATGGCGAAGATCTACTCTAGAAGCGGAGAAGCCCTCCAGCATGTTGAAGAGCTACTCTGGAGAGCAGGGGTGCCCTCCAGCATGGCGAAGATCTACTCTGGAGAGCAGAGGTTCTCTCTAGCATGGTTTAGAACTACCCTGAATACCAGAGATGCCCTCCAGCATGGCGAAAAGCTACTCTGGAAAGCAGGGATGCCCTCCAGCATGGTGAAGAGCTACTCTGGAGAGCATGGATGCCCTCCAGCACCGCAAAGAGCTGCTCTCTACTCTGGAGAGCAGGGATGCCTATCAGCATGGTGAAGAGCTACCCTGGAGAGGAGGGGTGCCTTCCAGCATGGTGAAGAGCTACTCTGGAGACCATAGATAACCTCCAACACAGTGAAGAGCTACTCTGGAGAGCAGAGGTGCCTTCCAGCATGGCAAAGAACTACCCTGAAGACCAGAGATGCCCACCAGACTAGGGAAGAGCTACTCTGCAGAGCAGGGATACCCTCCAGCATGGTGAAGAGCAACTCTGCAGAGGAGGGAGGCCCTCCAGCATGGTGAAGAGCTACTCTGGAGACCATATATACCCTGCAACACAGTGAAGAGCCACTCTGGAGAGCAGGGATGCCCTCCAGCATGGCGAAGAGCTACTCTGGAGACCAGAGATGCCCTCCAGCATGGCAAATAGCTAATCTAGAGAGCGGGGATGCCCTCCAGCATGGTGAAGAGCTACTCTGGAGACCAGAGATGCCCTCCAGCATTGCAAAGAACTACCCTGAAGAACAGAGATGCCCACCAGACTAGGGAAGAGCTACTCTGCAGAGCAGGGATACCCTCCAGCATGGTGAAGAACTGCTCTGGAGACAAGAGATGCCCTCCAGCATGGTGAAGAGCAACTCTGCAGAGCAGGGAGGCCCTCCAGCATGGTGAAGAGCTACTCTGGAGACCATATATACCCTGCAACACAGTGAAGAGCCACTCTGGAGAGCAGGGATGCCCTCCAGCATGGCGAAGAGCTACTCTGGAGACCAGAGATGCCCTCCAGCATGGCAAATAGCTAATCTAGAGAGCGGGGATGCCCTCCAGCATGGTGAAGAGCTACTCTGGAGACCAGAGATGCCCTCCAGCATGGCGAAGAACTACCCTGATGACCAGAGATGCCCACCAGACTAGAGAAGAGCTACTCTGCAGAGCAGGGATGCCCTCCATCATGGTGAAGAACTACTCTGGAGACAAGAGATGCCCTCCAGCATGGTGAAGAGTTTACTCTGCAGAGCAGGAAGGCCCTCCAGTATGGTGAAGAGCTACTTTGGAGACAAGAGATACCCTCCAGCATGGTGAAGAGCTACTCTGGAGAGCAGGGATGCCCTCCGAGCGGAGCAAAAAGCTACTCTGGGGAGCAGGGATGCCCTCCAGCGTGGTGAGGAGCTACTCTAGAAGCGGGGAAGCCCTCAAGCTTGGCGAAGAGCTACCTGGAGAGCAGGGGTGCCCTCCAGCATGTTGAAGAGCTACTCTGGAGAGCAGGGGTGCCCTCCAGCATGGCGGAGATCTACTCTGGAGAGCAGAAGTGCTCTCTAGCATGGTGTAGAACTACCCTAAATACGAGAGATGCCCTCCAGCATGGTGAAAAGCTACTCTGGAAAGCAGGGATGCCCCCCAGCATGGTGAAGAGCTACTCTGGAGAGCACAGATGCCCTCCAGCACTGCGAAGAGCTGCTGTCTACTCTGGAGAGCAGGGATGCCTTCCAACATGGTGAGGAGCTACCCTGGAGTGGAGGGGTGCTCTCCAGCATGGTGAAGAGCAACTCTGGAGACCATAGATACCCTGCAACACAGTGAAGACCTGCTCTGGAGAGCAGGGATGCCCTCTAGCATGGCACAGAACTACTCTGGAGACCAGAGATGCCCTCCAGCATGGCAAATAGTTACTCTAGAGAGCGGGGATGCCCTCCAGCATGGTGAAGAGCTACTCTGGAGACCAGAGATGCCCTCCAGCATTGCAAAGAACTACCCTGAAGAACAGAGATGCCCACCAGACTAGGGAAGAGCTACTCTGCAGAGCAGGGATACCCTCCAGCATGGTGAAGAACTGCTCTGGAGACAAGAGATGCCCTCCAACATGGTGAAGAGCAACTCTGCAGAGCAGGGAGGCCCTCCAGCATGGTGAAGAGCTACCCTGGAGACCATATATACCCTGCAACACAGTGAAGAGCCACTCTGGAGAGCAGGGATGCCCTCCAGCATGGCGAAGAGCTACTCTGGAGACCAGAGATGCCCTCCAGCAGGGCAAATAGCTAATCTAGAGAGCGGGGATGCCCTCCAGCATGGTGAAGAGCTACTCTGGAGACCAGAGATGCCCTCCAGCATGGCGAAGAACTACCCTGATGACCAGAGATGCCCACCAGACTAGAGAAGAGCTACTCTGCAGAGCAGGGATGCCCTCCAGCATGGTGAAGAACTACTCTGGAGACAAGAGATTCCCTCCAGCATGGTGAAGAGTTTACTCTGGAGAGCAGGGATGCCTTCCAGCATGGCGAAGAGCAACTCTGCAGAGCAGGGAGGCCCTCCAGCATGGTGAAGAGCTACTTTGGAGACAAGAGATACCCTCCAGCATGGTGATGAGCTACTCTGGAGAGCAGGGATGCCCTCCGAGCGGAGCAAAAAGCTACTCTGGGGAGCAGGAATGACCTCCAGCGTGGTGAGGAGCTACTCTGGAGAGTAGGGATGCCTTCCAGTATGGAGAAGAACTACTCTGGAGAGCAGAGATGCCCTCCAGCATGGTGAAGAGCCTGTCTGGAGAGCAGGAATGCCCTCTATCATTGTGAGGAGATACCTGGAGAGTAGGGGTGCCCTCCAGCATGGCGAAGATCTACTCTGTGGAGCAGGGATAACCTCCAGCATGGTATGGAACTACTCTGGAGAGCAGGGATGCCCAACAGCATGGTGACAAGCTACTCTGGAGACAAGAGCTACCCTGCAACACGGTGAAGAGCTTCTCTGGAGAGCAGGGATGCCCTCCAGCACAGTAAAGAGCTACTCTGAAGACCAGAGATGCCCTCCAGCATGGAAAATAGTTACTCTAGAGAGCGGGGATGCCCTCCAGCATGGTGAAGAGCTACTCTGGAGACCAGAGATGCCCTCCAGCATGGCGAAGAACTATCCTGAAGACCAGAGATGCCCACCAGAATAGAGAAAAGCTACTCTGCAGAGCAGGGATGCCCTCCAGCATGTTGAAGTACTACTCTGGAGACAAGAGATGCCCTCCAGTATGGTGAAGAGTTACTTTGGAGACCATAGATACCCTGCAAAACAGTGAAGAGCTACTCTGGAGAGCATAGGTTCCCTCCAGCATGGCAAATAGCTACTCTAGAGAGTGGTGATGCCCTCCGGCATGGTGAAGAGCTACTCTGGAGACCAGAGATGCCCTCCAGCATGGAGAAGAAGTACCCTGAAGACCAGATATGCCCACCAGACTAGAGGAGAGCTACTCTGCAGAGCAGGGATGCCCTCCAGCATGGTGAAGAACTACTCTGGAGACAAGAGATTCCCTCCAGCATGGTGAAGAGTTTACTCTGGAGAGCAGGGATGCCTTCCAGCATGACGAAGAGCAACTCTGCAGAGCAGGGAGGCCCTTCAGCATGGTGAAGAGCTACTTTGGAGACAAGAGATACCCTCCAGCATGGTGAAGAGCTACTCTGGAGAGCAGGGATGCCCTCCGAGCGGAGCAAAAAGCTACTCTGGGGAGCAGGAATGCCCTCCAGCGTGGTGAGGAGCTACTCTGGAGAGTAGGGCTGCCTTCCAGTATGGAGAAGAACTACTCTGGAGAGCAGAGATGCCCTCGAGCATGGTGAAGAGCCAGTCTGGAGAGCAGGAATGCCCTCCATCATTGTGAGGAGATACCTGGAGAGTAGGGGTGCCCTCCAGCATGGCGAAGATCTACTCTGTGGAGCAGGGATAACCTCCAGCATGGTATGGAACTACTCTGGAGAGCAGGGATGCCCAACAGCATGGTGACAAGCTACTCTGGAGACGAGAGCTACCCTGCAACACGGGGAAGAGCTTCTCTGGAGAGCAGGGATGCCCTCCAGCATGGCGAAGAGCTACTCTGGAGACCAGAGATGCCCTCCAGCATGGCGAAGAACTACCCTGAAGACCAGAGATGCCCACCAGCTTAGAGAAGAGCTACTCTGCAGAGCAAGGATGCCCTCCAGCATGATGAAGAGTTACTCTGGAGAGCAGGGATGCCTTCCAGCCTGGTGAAGAGCAACTCTGCAGAGCAGGGAGTCCCTCCGGCATGGTGAAGAGCTACTCTGGAGACCAGAGATGCCCTCCAGCATGGCGAAGAACTACCCTGAAGACCAGAGATGCCCACCAGCTTAGAGAAGAGCTACTCTGCAGAGCAAGGATGCCCTCCAGCATGATGAAGAGTTACTCTGGAGAGCAGGGATGCCTTCCAGCCTGGTGAAGAGCAACTCTGCAGAGCAGGGAGTCCCTCCGGCATGGTGAAGAGCTACTCTGGAGACAAGAGATACCCTCCAGCATGGTGAAGAGCTACTCTGCAGAGCAGGGATGCCCTCCGGCATGGTGAAGAGCTACTCTGGAGACAAGAGATACCCTCCAGCATGGCGAAGAGCAACTCTGCAGAGCAGGGAGGCCCTCCGGCATGGTGAAGAGCTACTCTGGAGACAAAAGATACCCTCCAGCATGGTGAAGAGCCACTCTGCAGAGCAGGGATGCCCTCCAGCATGGTGAAGAACTACTCTGGAGACAAGAGATGCCCTCCAGCATGGTGAAGAGTTTACTCTAGAGAGCAGGGATGCCTTCCAGCATGGCAAAGAGCAACTCTGCAGAGCAGGGAGGCCCTCCAGCATGGTGAAGAGCTACTTTGGAGACAAGAGATACCCTCCAGCATGGTGAAGAGCTACTCTGGAGAGCAGGGATGCCCTCCGAGCGGTGCAAAAGCTACTCTGGGGAGCAGGGATGCCCTCCAGCGTGGTGAGGAGCTACTCTGGAGAGGAGGGGTGCCTTCCAGCATGGTGAAGAGCAACTCTGCAGAGCAGGGAGGCCCTCCAGCATGGTGAAGAGCCACTCCGGAGAGCAGGGATGCCCTGCAGCATGGCGAAGAGCTACTCTGGAGACCAGAGATGCCCTCCAGCATGACAAATAGCTACTCTAGAGAGCGGGGATGCCCTCCAGCATGGTGAAGAGCTACTCTGGAGACCAGAGATGCCCTCCAGCATGGCGAAGAACTACCCTGATGACCAGAGATGCCCACCAGACCAGAGAAGAGCTACACTGGAGAGCAGGGATGCCCTACGAGCGGAGCAAAAAGCTACTCTGGGGAGCAGGGATGCCCTCCAGCGTGGCGAGGAGCTACTCTAGAAGCGGGGAAGCCCTCCAGCTTGGCGAAGAGCTACCTGGAGAGCAGGGATGCCCTCCAGCATGTTGAAGAGTACTCTGGAGAGCAGAGGTGCCCTCCAGCATGGCGAAGATCTACTCTGGAGTGCAGAGGTGCTCTCTAGCATGGTGTAGAACTACCCTAAATACGAGAGATGCCCTCCAGCATGGCAAAAAGCTACTCTGGAAAGCAGGGATGCCCCCCAGCATGGTGAAGAGCTACTCTGGAGAGCACAGATGCCTTCCAGCACTGCGAAGAGCTGCTGTCTACTCTGGAGAGCAGGGATGCCTTCCAACATGGTGAGGAGCTACCCTGGAGTGGAGGGGTGCTCTCCAGCATGGTGAAGAGCAACTCTGGAGACCATAGATACCCTGCAACACAGTGAAGAGCTGCTCTGGAGAGCAGGGATGCCCTCTAGCATGGCAAAGAACTACTCTGGAGACCAGAGATGCCCTCCAGCATGGCAAATAGTTACTCTAGAGAGCGGGGATGCCCTCCAGCATGGTGAAGAGCTACTCTGGAGACCAGAGATGCCCTCCAGCATGGCGAAGAACTATCCTGAAGACCAGAGATGCCCACCAGAATAGAGAAAAGCTACTCTGCAGAGAAGGGATGCCCTCCAGCATGTTGAAGAACTACTCTGGAGACAAGAGATGCCCTCCAGCATGGTGAAGAGTTACTTTGGAGACCATAGATACCCTGCAAAACAGTGAAGAGCTACTCTGGAGAGCAGGGATGCCCTCCAGCATGGCAAAGAGCTACTCTGGAGACCATAGATTCCCTCCAGCATGGCAAATAGCTACTCTAGAGAGTGGGGATACCCTCCAGCATGGTGAAGAGCTACTCTGGAGACCAGAGATGCCCTTCAGCATGGAGAAGAAGTACCCTGAAGACCAGATATGCCCACCAGACTAGAGGAGAGCTACTCTGCAGAGCAGGGATGCCCTCCAGCATGGTGAAGAACTACTCTGGAGACAAGAGATTCCCTCCAGCATGGTGAAGAGTTTACTCTGGAGAGCAGGGATGCCTTCCAGCATGGCGAAGAGCAACTCTGCAGAGCAGGGAGGCCCTCCAGCATGGTGAAGAGCTACTTTGGAGACAAGAGATACCCTCCAGCATGGTGATGAGCTACTCTGGAGAGCAGGGATGCCCTCCGAGCGGAGCAAAAAGCTACTCTGGGGAGCAGGAATGACCTCCAGCGTGGTGAGGAGCTACTCTGGAGAGTAGGGATGCCTTCCAGTATGGAGAAGAACTACTCTGGAGAGCAGAGATGCCCTCCAGCATGGTGAAGAGCCTGTCTGGAGAGCAGGAATGCCCTCTATCATTGTGAGGAGATACCTGGAGAGTAGGGGTGCCCTCCAGCATGGCGAAGATCTACTCTGTGGAGCAGGGATAACCTCCAGCATGGTATGGAACTACTCTGGAGAGCAGGGATGCCCAACAGCACGGTGACAAGCTACTCTGGAGACCAGAGCTACCCTGCAACACGGTGAAGAGCTTCTCTGGAGAAAAGGGATGCCCTCCAGCACAGTAAAGAGCTACTCTGAAGACCAGAGATGCCCTCCAGCATGGCAAATAGTTACTCTAGAGAGCGGGGATGCCCTCCAGCATGGTGAAGAGCTACTCTGGAGACCAGAGATGCCCTCCAGCATAGAGAAAAGCTACTCTGCAGAGCAGGGATGCCCTCCAGCATGTTGAAGTACTACTCTGGAGACAAGAGATGCCCTCCAGTATGGTGAAGAGTTACTTTGGAGACCATAGATACCCTGCAAAACAGTGAAGAGCTACTCTGGAGAGCATAGATTCCCTCCAGCATGGCAAATAGCTACTCTAGAGAGTGGGGATGCCCTCCGGCATGGTGAAGAGCTACTCTGGAGACCAGAGATGCCCTCCAGCATGGAGAAGAAGTACCCTGAAGACCAGATATGCCCACCAGACTAGAGGAGAGCTACTCTGCAGAGCAAGGATGCCCTCCAGCATGGTGAAGAACTACTCTGGAGACAAGAGATTCCCTCCAGCATGGTGAAGAGTTTACTCTGGAGAGCAGGGATGCCTTCCAGCATGACGAAGAGCAACTCTGCAGAGCAGGGAGGCCCTTCAGCATGGTGAAGAGCTACTTTGGAGACAAGAGATACCCTCCAGCATGGTGAAGAGCTACTCTGGAGAGCAGGGATGCCCTCCGAGCGGAGCAAAAAGCTACTCTGGGGAGCAGGAATGCCCTCCAGCGTGGTGAGGAGCTACTCTGGAGAGTAGGGCTGCCTTCCAGTATGGAGAAGAACTACTCTGGAGAGCAGAGATGCCCTCGAGCATGGTGAAGAGCCAGTCTGGAGAGCAGGAATGCCCTCCATCATTGTGAGGAGATACCTGGAGAGTAGGGGTGCCCTCCAGAATGGCGAAGATCTACTCTGTGGAGCAGGGATAACCTCCAGCATGGTATGGAACTACTCTGGAGAGCAGGGATGCCCAACAGCATGGTGACAAGCTACTCTGGAGACGAGAGCTACCCTGCAACACGGGGAAGAGCTTCCCTGGAGAGCAGGGATGCCCTCCAGCACAGTAAAGAGCTACACTGAAGACCAGAGATGCCCTCCAGCATGGCGAAGAGCTACTCTGGAGACCAGAGATGCCCTCCAGCATGGCGAAGAACTACCCTGAAGACCAGAGATGCCCACCAGCTTAGAGAAGAGCTACTCTGCAGAGCAAGGATGCCCTCCAGCATGATGAAGAGTTACTCTGGAGAGCAGGGATGCCTTCCAGCCTGGTGAAGAGCAACTCTGCAGAGCAGGGAGTCCCTCCGGCATGGTGAAGAGCTACTCTGGAGACAAGAGATACCCTCCAGCATGGTGAAGAGCTACTCTGCAGAGCAGGGATGCCCTCCGGCATGGTGAAGAGCTACTCTGGAGACAAGAGATACCCTCCAGCATGGCGAAGAGCAACTCTGCAGAGCAGGAAGGCCCTCCGGCATGGTGAAGAGCTACTCTGGAGACAAAAGATACCCTCCAGCATGGTGAAGAGCCACTCTGCAGAGCAGGGATGCCCTCCAGCATGGTGAAGAACTACTCTGGAGACAAGAGATGCCCTCCAGCATGGTGAAGAGTTTACTCTAGAGAGCAGGGATGCCTTCCAGCATGGCAAAGAGCAACTCTGCAGAGCAGGGAGGCCCTCCAGCATGGTGAAGAGCTACTTTGGAGACAAGAGATACCCTCCAGCATGGTGAAGAGCTACTCTGGAGAGCAGGGATGCCCTCCGAGCGGTGCAAAAGCTACTCTGGGGAGCAGGGATGCCCTCCATCGTGGTGAGGAGCTACTCTGGAGAGGAGGGGTGCCTTCCAGCATGGTGAAGAGCAACTCTGCAGAGCAGGGAGGCCCTCCAGCATGGTGAAGAGCCACTCCGGAGAGCAGGGATGCCCTGCAGCATGGCGAAGAGCTACTCTGGAGACCAGAGATGCCCTCCAGCATGACAAATAGCTACTCTAGAGAGCGGGGATGCCCTCCAGCATGGTGAAGAGCTACTCTGGAGACCAGAGATGCCCTCCAGCATGGCGAAGAACTACCCTGATGACCAGAGATGCCCACCAGACCAGAGAAGAGCTACACTGGAGAGCAGGGATGCCCTCCGAGCGGAGCAAAAAGCTACTCTGGGGAGCAGGGATGCCCTCCAGCGTGGCGAGGAGCTACTCTAGAAGCGGGGAAGCCCTCCAGCTTGGCGAAGAGCTACCTGGAGAGCAGGGGTGCCCTCCAGCATGTTGAAGAGTACTCTGGAGAGCAGAGGTGCCCTCCAGCATGGCGAAGATCTACTCTGGAGTGCAGAGGTGCTCTCTAGCATGGTGTAGAACTACCCTAAATACGAGAGATGCCCTCCAGCATGGCAAAAAGCTACTCTGGAAAGCAGGGATGCCCCCCAGCATGGTGAAGAGCTACTCTGGAGAGCACAGATGCCCTCCAGCACTGCGAAGAGCTGCTGTCTACTCTGGAGAGCAGGGATTCCTTCCAACATGGTGAGGAGCTACCCTGGAGTGGTGGGGTGCTCTCCAGCATGGTGAAGAGCTACTCTGGAGACCATAGATACCCTGCAACACAGTGAAGAGCTGCTCTGGAGAGCGGGGATGCCCTCCAGCATGGTGAAGAGCTACTCTGGAGACCAGAGATGCCCTCCACCATGGCGAAGAACTATCCTGAAGACCAGAGATGCCCACCAGAATAGAGAAAAGCTACTCTGCAGAGCAGGGATGCCCTCCAGCATGTTAAAGAACTACTCTGGAGACAAGAGATGCCCTCCAGCATGGTGAAGAGTTACTTTGGAGACCATCGATACCCTGCAAAACAGTGAAGAGCTACTCTGGAGAGCAGGGATGCCCTCCAGCATGGCAAAGAGCTACTCTGGAGACCAGAGATGCCCTCCAGCATAGAGAAGAAGTACCCTGAAGACCAGATATGCCCACCAGACTAGAGGAGAGCTACTCTGCAGAGCAGGGATGCCCTCCAGCATGGTGAAGAACTACTCTGGAGACAAGAGATTCCCTCCAGCATGGTGAAGAGTTTACTCTGGAGAGCAGGGATGCCTTCCAGCATGGCGAAGAGCATCTCTGCAGAGCAGGGAGGCCCTCCAGCATGATCAAGAGCTACTTTGGAGACAAGAGATTCCCTCCAGCATGGTGAAGAGTTTACTCTGGAGAGCAGGGATGCCTTCCAGCATGGTGAAGAGCTACTCTGGAGAGCAGGGATGCCCTCCGAGCGGAGCAAAAAGCTACTCTGGGAGCAGGAATGCCCTCCAGCGTGGTGAGGAGCTACTCTGGAGAGTAGGGATGCCTTCCAGTATGGAGAAGAACTACTCTGGAGAGCAGAGATGCCCTCCAGCATGGTGAAGAGCCAGTCTGGAGAGCAGGAATGCCCTCCATCATTGTGAGGAGATACTTGGAGAGTAGGGGTGCCCTCCAGCATGGCGAAGATCTACTCTGTGGAGCAGGGATAACCTCCAGCATGGTATGGAACTACTCTAGAGAGCGGGGATGCCCTCCAGCATGGTGAAGAGCTACTCTGGAGACCAGAGATGCCCTCCAGCATGGCGAAGAACTACCCTGATGACCAGAGATGCCCACCAGACTAGAGAAGAGCTACTCTGGAGAGCAGGGATGCCCTCCTAGTGGAGCAAAAAGCTACTCTGGGGAACAGGGATGCCCTCCAGCGTGGCGAGGAGCTACTCTTGAAGCGGGGAAGCCCTCCAGCTTGGCGAAGAGCTACCTGGAGAGCAGGGGTGCCCTCCAGCATGTTGAAGAGCTACTCTGGAGAGCAGGGGTGCCCTCCAGCATGGCGAAAAGCTACTCTGGAAAGCAGGGATGCCCCCAGCATGGTGAAGAGCTACTCTGGAGAGCACAGATGCCCTCCAGCACTGCGAAGAGCTGCAGTCTACTCTGGAGAGCAGGGATGCCTTCCAATATGGTGAGGAGCTACCCTGGAGTGGAGGGGTGCTCTCCAGCATGGTGAAGAGCTACTCTGGAGACCATAGGTACCCTGCAACACAGTGAAGAGCTGCTCGGGAGAGCAGGGATGCCCTCCAGCATGGCAAAGAACTACTCTGGAGACCAGAGATGCCCTCCAGCATGGCAAATAGTTACTCTAGAGAGCAGGGATGCCATCCAGCATGGTGAAGAGCTACTCTGGAGACCAGAGATGCCCTCCAGCATGGTGAAGAACTATCCTGAAGACCAGAGATGCCCACCAGAATAGAGAAAAGCTACTCTGCAGAGCAGGGATGCCCTCCAGCATGTTGAAGAACTACTCTGGAGACAAGAGATGCCCTCCAGCATGGTGAAGAGTTACTTTGGAGACCATAGATACCCTGCAAAACAGTGAAGAGCTACTTTGGAGAGCAGGGATGCCCTCCAGCATGGCAAAGAGCTACTCTGGAGACCATAGATTCCCTCCAGCATGGCAAATAGCTACTAGAGAGATTGGGGATGCCCTCCAGCATGGTGAAGAGCTACTCTGGAGACCAGAGATGCCCTCCAGCATGGAGAAGAAGTACCCTGAAGACCCATATGCCCACCAGACTAGAGGAGAGCTACTCTGCAGAGCAGGGATGCCCTCCAGCATGGTGAAGAACTACTCTGGAGACAAGAGATTCCCTCCAGCATGGTGAAGAGTTTACTCTGGAGAGCAGGGATGCCTTCCAGCATGGCGAAGAGCAACTCTGCAGAGCAGGGAGGCCCTCCAGCATGGTGAAGAGCTACTTTGGAGACAAGAGATTCCCTAGAGCATGGTGAAGAGTTTACTCTGGAGAGCAGGGATGCCTTCCAGCATGGCGAAGAGCTACTCTGGAGACCAGAGATGCCCGCTAGCATGGCGAAGAATTACCCTGAAGACCAGAGATGCCCACCAGCCTAGAGAAGAGCTACTCTGCAGAGCAGGGATGCCCTCCAGCATGATGAAGAGTTACTCTGGAGAGCAGGTATGCCTTCCAGCCTGGTGAAGAGCAACTCTGCAGAGCAGGGAGTCCCTCCGGCATGGTGAAGAGCTACTCTGCAGAGCAGGGATGCCCTCCGGCATGGTGAAGAGCTGCTCTGGAGACAAGAGATACCCTCCAGCATGGTGAAGAGCCACTCTGCAGAGCAGGGATGCCCTCCAGCATGGTGAAGAACTACTCTGGAGACAAGAGATGCCCTCCAGCATGGTGAAGAGTTTACTCTAGAGAGCAGGGTTGCCTTCCAGCATGGCAAAGAGCAACACTGCAGAGCAGGGAGGCCCTCCAGCATGGTGAGGAGCTACTTTGGAGACAAGAGATACCCTCCAGCATGGTGAAGAGCTACTCTGGAGAGCAGGGATGCCCTCCGAGCGGTGCAAAAAGCTACTCTGGGGAGCAGGGATGCCCTCCAGCGTGGTCAGGAGCTACTCTGGCGAGTAGGGATGCCTTCCAGTATGGAGAAGAACTACTCTGGAGAGCAGAGATGCCCTCCAGCATGGTGAAGAGCCAGTCTGGAGAGCAGGGATGCCCTCCATCATTGTGACGAGATACCTGGAGAGTAGGGGTGCCCTCCAGCATGGCGAAGATCTACTCTGTGGAGCAGGGGTAACCTCCAGCATGGTATAGAACTACTCTGGAGAGCAGGGATGCCCAACAGCACGGTGACAAACTATTCTGGAGACCAGAGCTACCCTGCAAGACGGTGAAGAGCTTCTCTGGAGAGCAGAGATGCCCTCTAGCACAGTAAAGAGCTACTCTGAAGACCAGAGATGCCCTCCAGCATGGCGAAGAGCTACTCTGGAGACCAGAGATGTCCTCCAGCATGGCAAATAGCTACTCTAGAGAGCGGGGATGCCTGACAGCATGGTGAAGAGCTACTCTGGAGACCAGAGATGCCCTCCAGCATGGTGAAGAACTATCCTGAAGACCAGAGATGCCCACCAGAATAGAGAAAAGCTACTCTGCAGAGCAGGGATGCTCTCCAGCATGTTGAAGAACTACTCTGGAGACAAGAGATGCCCTCCAGCATGGTGAAGAGTTACTTTGGAGACCATAGATACCCTGCAAAACAGTGAAGAGCTACTTTGGAGAGCAGGGATGCCCTCCAGCATGGCAAAGAGCTACTCTGGAGACCATAGATTCCCTCCAGCATGGCAAATAGCTACTAGAGAGATTGGGGATGCCCTCCAGCATGGTGAAGAGCTACTCTGGAGACCAGAGATGCCCTCCAGCATGGAGAAGAAGTACCCTGAAGACCCATATGCCCACCAGACTAGAGGAGAGCTACTCTGCAGAGCAGGGATGCCCTCCAGCATGGTGAAGAACTACTCTGGAGACAAGAGATTCCCTCCAGCATGGTGAAGAGTTTACTCTGGAGAGCAGGGATGCCTTCCAGCATGGCGAAGAGCAACTCTGCAGAGCAGGGAGGCCCTCCAGCATGGTGAAGAGCTACTTTGGAGACAAGAGATTCCCTACAGCATGGTGAAGAGTTTACTCTGGAGAGCAGGGATGCCTTCCAGCATGGCGAAGAGCTACTCTGGAGACCAGAGATGCCCGCTAGCATGGCGAAGAATTACCCTGAAGACCAGAGATGCCCACCAGCCTAGAGAAGAGCTACTCTGCAGAGCAGGGATGCCCTCCAGCATGATGAAGAGTTACTCTGGAGAGCAGGTATGCCTTCCAGCCTGGTGAAGAGCAACTCTGCAGAGCAGGGAGTCCCTCCGGCATGGTGAAGAGCTACTCTGCAGAGCAGGGATGCCCTCCGGCATGGTGAAGAGCTGCTCTGGAGACAAGAGATACCCTCCAGCATGGTGAAGAGCCACTCTGCAGAGCAGGGATGCCCTCCAGCATGGTGAAGAACTACTCTGGAGACAAGAGATGCCCTCCAGCATGGTGAAGAGTTTACTCTAGAGAGCAGGGTTGCCTTCCAGCATGGCAAAGAGCAACTCTGCAGAGCAGGGAGGCCCTCCAGCATGGTGAGGAGCTACTTTGGAGACAAGAGATACCCTCCAGCATGGTGAAGAGTTACTCTGGAGAGCAGGGATGCCCTCCGAGCGGTGCAAAAAGCTACTCTGGGGAGCAGGGATGCCCTCCAGCGTGGTCAGGAGCTACTCTGGCGAGTAGGGATGCCTTCCAGTATGGAGAAGAACTACTCTGGAGAGCAGAGATGCCCTCCAGCATGGTGAAGAGCCAGTCTGGAGAGCAGGGATGCCCTCCATCATTGTGACGAGATACCTGGAGAGTAGGGGTGCCCTCCAGCATGGCGAAGATCTACTCTGTGGAGCAGGGGTAACCTCCAGCATGGTATAGAACTACTCTGGAGAGCAGGGATGCCCAACAGCATGGTGACAAACTATTCTGGAGACCAGAGCTACCCTGCAAGACGGTGAAGAGCTTCTCTGGAGAGCAGAGATGCCCTCTAGCACAGTAAAGAGCTACTCTGAAGACCAGAGATGCCCTCTAGCATGGCGAAGAGCTACTCTGGAGACCAGAGATGTCCTCCAGCATGGCAAATAGCTACTCTAGAGAGCGGGGATGCCTGACAGCATGGTGAAGAGCTACTCTGGAGACCAGAGATGCCCACCAGCCTAGAGAAGAGCTACTCTGCAGAGCAGGGTTGTCCTCCAGCATGGTGAAGAGTTACTCTGGAGAGCAGGGAGGCCCTCCGGCATGGTGAAGATCTACTCTGGAGACAAGCGATACCCTCCAGCATGGTGAAGAGCTACTCTGCAGAGCAGGGATCCCCTCCAGCATGGTGAAGAACTACTCTGGAGACAGGAGATGCCCTCCAGCATGATGAAGAGTTACTCTGGAGAGCAGGGATCCCTTCCAGCATGGTGAAGAGCAACTCTACAGAGCAGGGAGGCCCTCCGGCATGGTGAAGAGCTACTCTGGAAACAAGAGATACCCTCCAGCATGGTGAAGAGCAACTCTGCAGAGCAGGGAGGCCCTCTGGCATGGTGAAGAGCCAGTCTGGTGAAGATGCCCTCCGAGCGGAGCAAAAAGCTACTCTGGGGAGCAGGAATGCCCTCCAGCATGGTGAAGAGCCAGTCTGGAGAGCAGAGATGCCCTCCATCATTGTGAGGAGATACCTGGAGATCAGGGGTGCCCTCCAGCATGGCGAAGAGCTACTCTGGGGAGCAGGGATAACCTCCAGCATGGTAAAGAACTACTCTGGAGAGCAGGGATGCCCAACAGCATGGTGACGAGCTACTATGGAGAACAGAGATGCCCTCCAACAAAGTGACAAGCTACTCTGGAGAGCCGGGATGCCCTTCAGCATGGTGAAGAGCTATTCTGGAGAGTAGGGGTGCACTCCAGCATGGTGAAGGGCTACTCTGGGGGGCAGGGGTAACCTCCAGCATGGCGAAGAGCTACTCTAGAGACCAGAGATAACCTCCAGCATGGCAAATAGGTACTCTGGAGAGCATGGATGCCCAATAGCATGGTGAAGAGCTACTCTGGAAAGCAGGGATGCCCTGCAGCTTGGCAAATAGCTACTCTGGAGAGCAGGCATGCCGGAAAGCATAGTGAAAAGCTACCCTGGAGAGAAGGGATGCCCTCCAGCATGGTGAAGACCAACTCTGAAGACCAGGGATGCCCTCCAGCATGGTGAAGAGCTACTCTGGAGAGCAGACATGCCCTCCAGCCAGGAGAAGAGCTAGTCTGCAGAGCAGGGATGCCCTCCAGCAGGGTAAAGCACTACTTTGGAGAAAAGAGATGACCTCCAGCCTAGTGAAGAGCTACACTGGCTAGCAGGGAGGCCCTCCAGCATGGAGAAGAGCTACTCCGGAGAGCAGTGATGCCCTCCATCATGGTGAAGAGCTACTCTAAAGAGCAGGGATACCATCCAGCATGGCAAAGAGCTACTCCGGAGAGCAGGGTTGCCCTCCAGTATGGCGAAGAGCTACTCTGGAGAGCAGGGATGCCCTGCAGCATGGTGAAGAGATACTATGGAGATCAGTGATGCCCTCAAGCACGGTGAAGAGCTACTCTGGAAAGCAGCGATTCTCTCCAGAATGTTGTAGAACTACTCCGAAGAGAACGGATTCCCTCCAGCATGGCGAAGAGCTACTTTGGAGACAAGAGATACCCTTCAGCATGGCAAAGAGCTACTCTGAAGAGCAGGGATGCCCTCCAGCATGGTGGAGAGCTACTCTAAAGAGCAGGGATGCCCTCCATCATGGTGAAGAACTACTTTGGAGACAAGAGATGCCCTCCAGCCTGGCGAAGAGCTACTCTGAAAAGCAAGGAGGCCCTTCTGAATGGAAGAGAGCTACCGGCCGTGCATGGGTGCCCTACGGCATGGAGAAGAGCTACTCTCTACTCTGGAGAGCAGGGATGCCCTCCAGCATGGTGAAGAGCAACCTGAGAGCAGAGATGCCTTCAAGCATGATGAAGATCTATTCTGAAGATCAGGGATGCCCTCTAGCATGGCAAGGAGCTACTCAGGAGACCATGATAGGGAGCTACCTAGAGAGCAAAGATGCTCTCCAGAATGGCAAAGTCTGACTCTGCAGACCACAGATGCCCTTCAGCATGGCGAAGAGCTATTCTGGAGAGCACAGATACTCTCCAGCATGGTGAAGAGCTACTCTGGAGAACAGAGATGCCCTCCAGCATGGCAAAGAGGTATTCTGGAGAGCAGGGATGCCCCCCAGCATGGTGAAGAGCTACTCTGGGGAGCAGAGATTCTCTCCAGTATGGCAAAGCCCTACTCTGAAGACCAGATATGCCCTTCAGCATGGCGAAGAGCTATTCTGGAGAGCACAGATACCCCCCAGCATGGTGAAGAGCTACTCTGCAGAACAGAGATGCCCTCCAGCATTGCAAAGAGCTTCTCTGGAGACCAGAGATGCCCTCCAGCATGGCGAAGAGGTACTCTGGAGAACAGAGATGCCCCCCAGCATGGTGAAGAGATACTCTGGAAAGCAGGGATGCCCTTCAGCATGGTATAGAGCTTCTCTGGAGAGGAAGGATGCCGTCCAGTATGCCAAAGAGCTACTCTGGAGATCAGGGTTGCCCTCCACCAAAGCAAAGAGCGACTTTGGAGAGTAGGGATGCCCTGCAACATGATAAAGAGCTACTCTGGAAAGGAGGGATTCCCTCCAGAATGGTGTAGATCTACTCTGGAAAGCAGGGATAACCTCCAGCATGGTGAAGAGCTACTCTGGAGACAAGAGACACCCTTTAGCATGGCAAAGAGCTACTCTGAAGAGCAGGGATGTCTCCAGCATGGAAAAGAGCTACTCTGGAGAGCAGGGTTGCCCTCCAGTATGGCGAAGAGCTACTCTGGAGAGCAGGGATGCCCTGCAGCATGGTGAAGAGATACTCTGGAGCCCAGTGATGCCCTCCAGCATGGTAAAGAGCTACTATGGAAAGAGCTACTCTCTACTCTGGAGAGCAGGGATGCCCTCCAGCATGGTGAAGAGTTACCTGAGAGCAGAGATGCCTTCAAGCATGGTGAAGATCGATTCTGAAGATCAGGGAGGCCCTACAGCATGGTGAAGAGCTACTCTGGAAAGCAGGCATTCTCTCCAGAATGGTGTAGAACTACTCTGAAGAGCAGGGATGCCCTCTAGCATGGCAAAGAGCTACTCTAAAGAGCAGCGATGCCCTCCATCATGGTGAAGAACTACTCTGGAGACAAGAGATGCCCTCCAGCATGGTGAAGAGCTACTCTGGAAAGCAGGGAGGCCCTTCTGAATGTAAGTGAGCTATCTGGAGAGCATGGATGCCCTCCAGCATGGTGAAGAGCTACCTGGAGATCATGGATGCCCTCCAGCATGGTGAAGAGCTACCTGGACAGCAGAGATGCCCTCCAGCATGGCGAGGAGCTGCTCAGGAGGCCAGTGATGTCCCCCCAGCATGGTGAGGAGCTACTCTGGAGAGCAGGGGCCCTCTCCAGCACAGTGAAGAGCTACTCTGGAAGCAGAGTGATCTCCAGCACAGTGAAGAGCTACCATGCAGAGAAGGGATGCCCTCCAGCCTGGAGAAGAGCTACCTTGGAGAGTGGAGATGCCGTCTAACATGGTGAAGAGCTACATGGAGAGCAGGGATTCCCCCAAGCATGGCTAGGCGCTACCTGGAGAGCAGGGATGCATTCCAGCATTGTGAAGAGCTACTCTAGTGAGCAGGGATGCCCACCAGTATGATTAAGAGATACCTGGGGGTGGTGTGTGGGGGAATCCCCACTGCTTCTCTGCCTCCTCAAAAGGGTCATGCTTCCTGCTAACATGGGGGATTATCACCTAAGCCCTAGAACACAAACACAGACCACCAGTCAAAAAGGGTCTCCTTATTTCAACCCTTCTCCCTAAATGTGTTAGAGAAATGCCCATCGGACATGGTTTCACAATTATAATCATAAGGAGATCACAGGGTGTTGAATAATTGACAGACGGAAAAGGTACACTTCTGCAAATGCACTGAGTGCCCAGAATTCCCCGGAAAACGCCACCCTCCATGACTGCTATCTCTCCTCAACTCAGGAGAAAAGAACTCACTGCCAACTTCCTCGCACAGCCAGTGGTCTGCTTACAGCCAACCACATAGCTGCAGACTTGCATCGTCAGGCAGACATACCTCTGACTTCAAAATGGTGGTCAGAGGTTTTAAACTCTTCCCCGCTGTTATGTCCACATTAATTACAACCAATCCCAAAGCAGAGAGAAACAAACTTAGTCCTTTGAAAAATCTAGGGATAGGATGGGCTACAGCTGGTGAAGCCTCTATGGACTTATAGAATAACCAGTCACAGACAGGGAGAAGGCAGAGTAAATCTTTGGGTCAAGCACTGGATAATCAGGGTAATCAAGAGCCCCATTAAATATGTATGAATTAAGGTGTCAGTGTCACACACCAAGTTTCCAGATTGGAGGTATAGAAAGGAGAGCAGAAGGTGCTACGTACCAGACACAAGCAAGGACAATAACGATAGAAAGAGAGAGAAAAATACAGGCCCACTATGGATAATAGCCTACACCTTAGTAGAGGTTAGATACTGAGGGAGATAGAAGGTCAGGGTCCCCATGGAAGCATAAACCAGACCCTAAGTCACGCAAAACCATGAGGGACAAGAAAGATCAGGGAGGTGCTGAGATTTGCTCCACCATTGAAGGCAGAACCTCAACCTATTGATGAAGAAGACCAAGAGACTGCCTGGGGCTGTGTCTCAAACTCATGATTAGCCCAATCCAGAGAACGAGAGGGACACAGAGAATAGTTAAATAATGAGTGTTTAAATCCAAACTGAATGGTTTTGATACTGCAGTTCCAGGAAAATTGGTGGGAAAAATATGGCGAAAATTCTGTGACAAGCACTTTTCCCAGTTCGGAAAACGTGTGGGGGTTACCTAATTTACCTCCAGCAAACAGCTGGAGGTAAATCAGGTCCCCGCTGGAAAACAACAGCTGGTATTTCTGGCACCGTTATTACCGCTGCCAGAAATACCAGCAATCCCCTCCATGGAGTCCTATGGGATGTCACGGAATGGGGAGTAACCGCCCTTTCCGCCACCAGTAATATTCCGGAAATTCTGGGATATCAGGCGGCTGAAATAGCAGTTTAGTTTGCTGGTATCCTGCCGAATTACCGGCAGATTGCTGGCAAACTTATAATGACACCTTACACTCTAACATAAGTGTCAACAACTTCATCAGGACGAACAAAGAAAAAAAACTTGGTAACCCAAGACAGCAAGTGCTTTAAGTCTCCTGATAAAGGCTTTCAATCTCTGAGCCATATTCTGTGTAATTGCACAGGTTGCCACAATATCTGAGGAGGTAAAGGGGAAAACCCATCCTCATTCTATTTTCCTGGACACACAGAAGTCAACACTGGATTTTTCAATTTTAAACCATCTTCATTCAGTTTAAATGAGCCTCTTAAAAGATGTCTGGGTGTGGTACGCCTCCAAGAGTGCAAGGAGCCTGTGCTATCAACAGAAAGGTCAAAAAAAGTAGCAGTATTAGCACTTGGTATTTGCTGCACCGTTTTGAAACCCATTTCCTTTGGCTGTCCACATCTCCAGCAATCATTTGACTTTCTGACGAGCATTAAAAACGTTGCCTTCATTTAAGAACCATCTCTAGTCAATGGCCCATAAAGGACCAAGATGTCTAGAGGCTTGCCTGGTTATTATTAAGCAATACAACCTAACCCGACAACTAAAGCCTACAGAAGAACCTTTGTCACACTGGCCATGTGCATCAAAGATAGAGCCCCACCCCCACTTGAACCATTAATTTAAATGAAAATAAACTTTCTTTGAACAAATATGTAACTGGAACATTTCTGCTGCAAGACCCTAATGGGATGCAACAGGGGCGTAGGAAGCTGTTAACATAATGCAGAGTGCAATCCTTACAGTACATCCCAGAGTATGTGTTCGGAAGCAGGGGCGATAGTCCCAGGTCCCTCAGCAAATCAAGATGAGGCGATTGTAAGAGGAGATACGGTGGGGACGTTCAGAGAATGGAGGGGGGGCTTACCTATAGAAGTTGGATTGTAGTGGAAAATATAGTGGATTTTGATTTTAGTATTACATGTATAATGAAACTCCATTTTAGAAGTTAGATGACATTCTGAAATTGAGGCCTAGTGCCATGGCTATGCTAGTGCACTTACATTCACTCTCAAGGGTTAGAAGGGTGTGCGTGCAGTCTTTGCTCGCCGCCCTGGTAGCTTTGCTGAAGATTATTTTTTTGAATACACATAGACACACAGTTCTCTATTGCGTCTTATCAGTAGTGCCTTCAACCCAGAAGGAATGTGCCCTGCAAGCACAAGACATGGCCAGACTGGGCCTTTGAAGAAGTTATTCCATGAGAAAGGGGGTGAGGCCTCTAGGCTTTTACCATCCATATCTATAGGTTATAGCAGCCCTAGAGCCCAAGTCCCGGAACAAACATTTGAGTACACCGACCAGCCCAAGACCCCTGGCCATAAAACTGTAAAGTGACCAATTGATCAAAATGATCAGAAAGTAGGGGCAGGCTGCCCACACCATTAGTACATGTGATTTGTGCTGCGAGGTGCCAGGGGCGAAGGTAACAAATGTAAGCCGTGGGTGGGAAGGTGTGTAGGCGCCAACGTGTCTGGGATTGGAGCGGGGTTCACTTAGTTCTTAGACAGTTATCACATCCTGAAAAGAATCTGACATGCTCCTGTCCTTGGTACCAGGTGCACTGTAGAAGCTAGGAAATAATTAATTGTATAACTAAAATTGTACCCGATGACAGAAGACGAAGATCCCTACGTGGGAGAAGATGGACAGAGGATGCTGGGACCAATCGCCTGGCATCCTGTAGTGAGCAGGCTATATGTGAATAAGGTCGCACCAACCAGCTACCTGGATGTGTAACCCATGTAATGTATCTCAGGTATGATGCTGTGTACCTTTAAATCCTATTGATCATGCTGTTTTTCTCAAAGAGCGCTCCGTGGCACCTGAGTTATTTTCTGGCGCATACTTTTGTGATATTAAACCTTGTTCGCCTTGCAAGAGGTGTGCTGGGTTACTTTACAAATTTGGTGACCCTGACGTGATCGCAGATGTTCCACACAGACTGAGGATTCCTGGCCTCACATCTAAAGGAGCCACACCCACATGCAGTGACCAGCCCCAACTGTGCAACCCCTAGTGGTGTACAGGAGTCATTTTGACAGAATTTCTGTCTGCTCTTTGGAGCGCAGCACGGCTCCTAGGATGGTGCAGGCCGTTAATGGGACCCCGTGACAGAGGAACTCAGTACACCTCTTGCGAGTGACCACAACGGGGTGTTCGCTGGGAGGGAATTGGGATTTGGGGAATAAGGGTGTGTGGGTTTGGGTGCAGTGAAGAAGAGGGTGTATGGTGGAATGGTGCGTGACTGAGTTGAGTAGTGTCTAAAGACCACGTGGTGGTTATATATTTTGTATTATTCTTATAAGTATATGAGAAGAGAAGTGGGATCTTTTTCGCAGTAGGGAAGAAGATGGTGCCATATTTTGAAATAAGATAAGAAAATACAGAAGTAGGGGCTCTGTATAATTAGAGGGTTCGAATTCCTGTGCTTAGTATATTTCAGGTGGGGGAATAAGGTGAAGTAGTGGTTATTTACTTAATTGTTTTAGCTTGTTGGTTTTGTGTTTTAACTTGTATTGTGCAGAGAACGGTCAACAGGAGGGCCTGCGGAAGAAGTAGTGTGGTGGTGGGTGTAGGAGAGTATGTGTATGTGTGTGAGTGCGTGGAGTGACTGATAGAGAAGGGAGTGTGAGTATGTGGCAACAGAGGAACGGGAGTGAAGGACTGGTAGAAACACATAAGACTAACTGTATTTTGTATATGGTGTCACAATTCTGTATATAAGGCTCTTAACATGGGGGAAGCTACACCGTTAGAGTACATGTGTAGTGCATTGCTTTTGTACAAGGATAATATTGAGAAATATTACAAGCAGTGGGTGGCGGAGACACAAGTAGGAATGTTCTACCCATGGCCAGAGCATGGTACACATAATAGAGGGATAATGAAACACATGAACACAATGATAAAAAGCTTCAGAGAAGGAAACAGATTTTAGAATTATGGAAAATGGTGGAGGACATAGAGGACAATGATTAGTGCAAATCCCAGTTTGACAGCAGCCGAACCTCGAGTGTAGTTAACACATTAGGCCCTGAGGGAACAAAGCCGCCTCCATCCCCAGTAGGTTGTTACCCAGCCCTTCCTGCTACAGGATATACCAATCCAGACTATTTATCCCCATCAGCCACAGCACCACCCGCATCTCTGCCACCGCCCCCATATGTCACGAGTACTAAATCTGCCCTACCAGTGGATAGGAACCCACAGAAGGAGCGAGCTGAGGCTTTAAAGGCAGCACACATAGAACGGGCATGGCTGAGGGCCCTTCAAATAAGGGAGAAAATCAGGGTGTGGGCTATACAAATGGAGGGCCAGAGATATTTTGTTTAGATAAGAAAGTACAGCAATTAAGGATGTGCATATTGAGAAGGAGAAGAGCGATTAGAGGGCAGTGTAGATTACTGGACAGTGAGGTCAGATGGAGATACAAACAGAGAGTTGCGGGAGGACGAGTGGAGCATGGTGGATGAATTGGAGGATGAAGAGGAGGCACCAGCAGTTACCCATGGGTAGAGAGCATGTGGGATCCGCAGTTGAGGATCAGATTTAGGCAGACAGCAGTGGCAAGGAAAAAGGCAAGTGATGGCAAGAAGGCAAAGAGGGGAGTGGGCACACAGTTGCCCTTACTGCATAAAGGCCATGCAAGGGCAGAGTATGTGCCTTGGACCCAGATGGATAAAAACAACCTAATTCAAGTGATCCCACCTCTTACCACAGGTGCTAGCAGGTGCTAGGAAATGGATATATGCTTCTGAAAAGCAAACAGCTGGGATCCCTTTAGCAGTAGGAGATATGAAAAGTTTACTTATACCAATTGTGGGAGATCAAGCATGGGATGTTTGGGTTAAGGCTGGATACCCAGGAACTAAAATAGACGATCATGTGCATGATGGAGCACACTTCAATGACATCAGGGCGCAAGTGTGGGCTACACTTTGGTGAGCATATTCTAATACACCAGACCTGAAACCTGAAACACCTGTGTATAGGCGCGTTACAAATGCCATATCATATATCATTTGCTGTTCATAATGCAGTATACAATGGGGGACAATGAAGACCCCGCTTAAAACATATTGAAGTGCAAGATGTGAAAGGCAGAGATGGGGAGCAGTAGGACCGATCCGTTTTTTATTTCGTTATTAAAAGGGGCTTGCCCAAGGAAGTATAAAAGGCTCTTGATATGTTTGTGGGTATAGAGTCTAAAAGGTGGGCCGAAATACAGACCATGTTTTATTCTTTTTATTTCTGATTGGTTTATCAAAAAACCTTTACAAAAGGAATACAGAAGAAGGACTGAAATAGTACATTAGTAGATGACACAAGTTATATGTGACATTATAAAAGTGAAGAGAAATTCACTTAATAAAAATATCATAATATATGTTGTGCAAATGGCAATAAATAAAAAAGTAAGAGAAAAAAGAAAAGAAACAGAATTAACTCCTATAAACAGTTAATTAAAATATTTTAACATGATTCTTTAAATATTGGGATTTGACATGATTTTACAAATACAGCGACCGCTATCACTTCAGCTGTTCATGTCGGATTCAGCATTCTTTTCCACAGTTCAATCAAGTCAAATCTGTTGATTGCAACCACAATTTTGTTAAAATAGGAGGTCCGTTCAAAGTGCAAGCCAGTACAATCCATAAACAGGTATTTAATATTCCCTATGGTATCAGTATCCTTGCAATGTCTACAGGCAGAGCCTGAAGAGTCGATAGCGCCCCTCCTAATTATGATCTCCTTAGTGTGGAATAAGTTCCAACGGAGGCGAAGATTCATAGAGCGATAGTGTCTGGTTGGAAAGATCAAGAGAGAAGGGGCAACCACGCCACTATGCTTGTGCTCGTGTGAAAGATGTTGCAATGAAGCAAAGCTGTGTAATGCATCAGTTGCTTCTATCCAATCTTGGTCATATAGTTGTGTAATGCACCAGTTGCTTCTATCCAATCTTGGTCATATAGTGCAATGTTAACCTTCCCCAGCGTAAGTTTCAAAACTCCCACATGTAGTCCCAAGTCAGAAAGTACTAAATTACAATGGGATTTCAATTTCGTCAAGAAACCAAGCAAGCGTGGCCCAGTATGACAATGACAGACATCGCAGGCTTCTGAACATAAGGAACCTTGGTCAGGTGAGAGAATTTTGTGGTGCAGGATTAACATCTGCCACCGAAAATATGCTTTGAGTGAAACAAGGAGTAGTTCGAATCTTATGGCCACTACTGGAACCGCATTGGGGACTCCAGAACCTGTCTCCACATTTTTCCTTCTAGGGTATCTAACCAAAGTTGAGGTTTATTAGGTCATCGTTCCATCCCGTAAGTCAACTTTGTAATTACCTTCCCACATAATATTTTAAGGTTGCTTTGATGGAATACGTTACATATTTTCTATCAACGAAGGACAATTGTTTGGTTACATTTTTTGCCTTCCAAATTACTGAGGCCTGTATGGCTTTGAAGCTAAGAGGAAACCCCAGACTATTATTTTACATCATTGCAAGCAAATCGAAGAAAGAGAGAAGGAAACAGCACACAGATTGCAGGCTGAGGAAGCAAAAGTAGTACAGAAGAAATAAGTAAAAATAGAAGTTGAAGGGGCCATAGTGGCAGTTACCCAAACAGGCACAGCCGAAAAGACAGCAGCGCAAATGGATGCTAGAATAGCACTGTTTTGGCCAGGCAGAGGACAGTGGAACGGTGGATCTCAGTCGCAGTACCCTGAGTGGTACCAATGAGGTCAGCAGTGTGGAAGAGGAGGGTTTCAAGGAGGAAGGGGGAGGCAGAGGTGGATTTGGAAGGATGGGGCAGAGAGGCGGGGCAGGATCAGTTCAGTGTTGGGGATGCAGAAAAATTGGTAATTTTGTGAGGGAGTGTAGAAGTAGGATGGGAGCGGGATACAATCCATACACTGTGGTGTCCTGGTACCACAACAGTATCACGTTCCTGCGCCCCTGATACCCACGTCAATACCATATGAAATACACACTCCTGCCACCATGAGCCCCTCAGACATAGTTGCCTGCCCCGCCCAGGGCCCCAACACAAGCTGCCCTGCCGAGCCAATCAATAGGCACCCCAATGCCCAAAGTTAATGCTGTTCTGAATGGGACAGTGACACATTATTGGAGAGTGAGTGTCCTGGGATGCAACTCTTTTTCATTCCCAGGTACAAATACATATCTTGACTAGGACAGCCGACAGAAAGCTCTTGCGTGCCCATAGGAAATAATCAATTCATCTTTATGGTTGACACGGGTGCCACTAAATCGTGCATTAGTGAAGGAAACTTCCTGGTTTCAGGTGAAACTCTTGACACGCAGGGCTTCTCTGGGCCTGTGGCAATGGTTCTTTTTACAAAAGATGTAGCAATCAAAATAGGAGGCAAAGTGGTGCGTGCACCTCTATTATATTTGGACACCTCACCAGTAAATTTGTTAGGACGTGACCTCCTAAGTAAATTAAACATGGCCATCTCCTTTACAGATCAGGGAACAATATGTGCTTCCCCAGGAATGTGTGCTATGAGAGCAATGGTGATAATACATGCCAGAGGAGGGGGTGGTGATTCTCGGCATTCCTGTTCATCCTGATATGTTTGTGTATGGGATTACAGTCTTAATTGATGCAGTGCCCCCAATCAGTAGAGCTTGTTGGCGGATACCATCTTATTTAATCTTTAGACCCGTTGTGGCCCCAGAGCGTGTGGCACGGACACTACTCTCACTGGACATGCATCAGAGAAAAGGATTGTTGTAGTTGGGACTGATTCAAACAGATGAGAGTGGTGCACTATATTATGTATTGAGCCAAAAGTGCCCCTAACAGAAGTAACAGATGCAGAATTGTTTGCAGATCGGGTTGATGATGGGGAGATAGTGTTGGCTATTTGCATACCCTGCCAGATAATGGTGGGACATCTTAAAGTACAATGTTCTCTGATGGCCCTTATAACAACGCCCTCTTTCACTGAAAACGATCTAGAACAAGTGCCTCAGAGGTTATTGACAACCAGTACCCATGATGTAGTGCTCTTACAGGGAGTGGCATCCATGTGAATTGCACTCAAACAAGATGCAGTGATGCCCTGGATGAAAAAACTACCCACTGTCCAAACAAGCAGAGGAGGGAATAAGAGACACTATTTCTGCACTCTTAAATCAAGGAATAATTGTGCCCTCCAGTTCTCCATGCAACATAGCTACATACCTGATAAACAAGACGAAGGGGTCAAGTTGGAGAATGATCCAGGATCTCCGCCCCTTGAATGACATTGTACAGGCAGAATCTCTAGTAGTTCCTAATCCTGCAACCATTTTGTGTAGCATTCCAAAACAAGCAATGTATTTTAGTGTTGTTGACTTGAAAAATGACTTATTTTTCATACCCTTGCACCAAGACTCAATACATCACTGCATTTTTGTATGGTGGGGAGTGGTACGAGCACACAAGATAGCGACAAGGGTACTCTGAATACCCTAGTATCTTTAACAGAATACTACATGTAGATTTATGAAACATACAGGTAGCCCGCACAATCATTCAATATGTAGACGATTTGCTAATATGGAGTCAGTAACAGTGAACAACAATGCAGGGGGGACTCTGTCACACCTTTGCAGCTGTTAGCATATAAAGGGTACAAGGTAGACAAAGCAAAGTTAAAATAGTGCCTCCAGGAAGTTCTTTACTTGGGACAATTAATATCTGTCCATGGAAATAAATAAATACCTGAACGTGCTGCATCGGAGCACAGTGATCCCCAACCAAAAACTGTTGAAGAAATGCAAACGTTTCTCCGGTTGTGAAATTATTGCAGGGTATGGATCCTAGATCATGCTGCATACACTAGGCCATTGTTGCTAAGCCTTAAAGAAGCACAGAAGACAGACAAAAACATAACATGGCCAGAGGACATGCTTACAAGATTTAACACATTGTAAGGGGTCATCTCTACTGGTCCAGTGTTAGCAACCCTTGACTACACTCAAGAGTTTTACTTCTTCTCCCATTCCAATGGTCAAAATGATGACGGCAATGTAGAGGAGCAGCTACATGCCTCTGCAGGAAATCCCGCCCCCCTACCTCCTATATGTCAGAAGCCTGAGATTGTGCCATGCTTGACACCAGTAGTTCTGACCATACCACGGCGAGTATTCAAAAGAAGATATCTTCTGAGAAAGCCCTCCCAAATATAATCCCGAAGAGACGACAATCTGAGGGAGGAATGCCCTGAAGGAATATGAAAAAGAGTGAAAGAGATGCCAGTGACGTCACAAGAGATGAGTGTGATGCCCGGAGGATACTGACTGAAGAGAATGCATGGATCTTACAGAAACTGAAGACGAAGTTAAGAATCGAGTAAACTTTCATGCACAAGAAAAAGATTGCACATGTGTGAAGCACTGCAGAAAATGCAAGCAGTTCAATAACTGTACAGATGCTGTAATGCAAGTAGACTAAGTGATCTTAGAAGCTGGCTACATGCAGTGAATAGACTGCAGACAAAGCCACCATTGTATAGAAGATGCACATCGGTGTCATGAATTTAGTAAGTCCAGACCCATGGAGAGGAAAGACCGAGAACTATATCGCAGCAAAAATAAGCTGAGATCGTGGAACTTATTGGCAAGGCTGTCTGGCCCGATGTCAAAACGGAGGCAGCCAAGGCCGTTTATCTATTCTCGAAGGCAGTGAACATGAGAAGGTGAATCATCCCTTGTTAAGGTGCAAAGAAAGAACACCAAGCGTGCCAAGTTTTATTCATTTAAGACATTTAAAGGCTTAGAAATTGACCAAATCGCGGTCTCCTGTCACGTGAGCCAAGGATGAAAATAGAGTTGGGCATAGAGTCCTAGAACTACGATAGTGTGTGCTCACACGCCCATATATTCCCAGAGACAAGAATACTCTGCAAGGCCAAGTTCAAAGACAATCTTCATGGCAGAAAGCATGGGTGATGAGAGATGATGGGCTAATTGGGGGAGTGTTACGCTCACCTGGTATCCACAGGGACGCCAACAGCCAGTTGGTCATTGGTGCCCTTCTCTATGACTCCCTGGTGTGGTTCTCGGTGTCGATGGGATTCCGCCTGGAACTGAAGACTTTATTAGGACTGGACGACCAAGGTAAGTTTTTCCCCACCTCCCTTGTGTTTTCAGCCCTCACCTGGCTGTCGGAATTGGTGAGCTCTCCGTTCTGCTCTCTGGGCAGGGGCGCGTTGTCTTTTGTGGGCGCGGGCGGTCCAGTTACTTCACTGACTGCGGCCCTTGTAGTGTCTTTCAGGTAGGTCTTAATGCGATTGATGGCGTTGTTATTCTTGCATGCCTTTTCTCTGTTCTAAAATGTCTCTTTTTATCTCTCTTAGGTGTGCGGAGTATCCGCTTGGAGAACTGGGTAGGCTGGTTTTCACCGGTAGATGATGCCGCACAATAGTGCTATGATGCGGTAAGGAGGCGCTTTGCGCAACGCAGCGATGTCTTGTGCTCACTGACCTGTGCTTTTCTCTTTTTCGTAGGTCGCGGTGTGCTCCCAGCGCAGATGGAGTTCCGGAACTATGCCGGTCAAAAATCAGCCAGCCAGGTAAGTCTCTAAGCGCTTTGTGGTTGTAATGTCTCTTTTACCTCCTTTAATAATGTCTTTCTCCCTTTTTTCAGGTGCTTCGATCCGGACGGCAAACTCTTCAAACGGAGCTGCCCAGGAGCTGCGAGCAGTGAAGGATGGAGATTGCAGGTAAGATTCTGCTGCTAACGATGTTCTTTGTTTTCTGCAGGTCCGGAATTCGTCAGGCTTGTGAGAAAACTGGACACGGTGAGCGTCACGTTGCTAGTAGCAAAGTAACGCGAAGCGTGTTGTCTTGTTCGGGTGTGGTTTAACTAGCCACTGCAAAGTAGTCCAGGTAAAGTAGTCCCTAGGCCACCACACCCAAAACACTAGACCGCATAGCTTGGTTCTAGGAATCAAGCTATGTGGATGCCTCCATGTTGGCTGAAAGCCCTAAAAAGTAGTTCCACAAGCAGATGTCTATCTTTGTTTATGAGCCTGGAGCCAAAGGTGCCAGGCCTGCCCCAAGAGGGCTTGAGAAGTGGATGCCAGACCTTATAAGCGATCCGAGTCCTGATTCTACCTGGCCAATGGGCTTGCCAGTGGGGATCAGGGCTGAGGGTTGTGACAGTGAGGAGGTAACGTCAAGTCCACCTGCTGGCACCTGGGTTTAAGCTTACATGCTGCTAAGTGAACCGAATGTTCCAGACATGGCACAAGCCTGGCAACCAATTGTAGAGGGCCGCATAACAAAGGGCGTTATAGTTTGAAAACCAATGATGTAACATGTATTTAATCATGTTGAAGATTACATGTTTTTAGGCATATTTCGTCCACCTGACAGTAGATATCCAATCACAATCCCACCCCTTATAGAAGTATACTTAGATGTTCTTCTTGAGCCTATCACAAAACCTTATAAGTTAGTATGACATCACCTATGATGATTTTTTAGTATATAAATGTGTTTTTATGTGAAATTCACTGAGAGCTCGAGCAAACGTCCATTGATGTCCCTATTTTAGATAATTGTTAATAAAACAGCAAACTTTGCCATCTTCCTGAGTTGGTTCGATTATTTGGTGTCAGAGTTATTCTGCATCCCCATCCATTGCCTGCACAATACCCAAAGTGCTCTACGCTCATGTGGTAGCGGTGCGGATGGTTAAAAGATCAGAACTAGTTTGCCCCCAGTCTTTCGGCCGATCGAGTATCCTCCGCCATTAGCCAGAAGGTCGCAGGGTGTCCTGTGGAGAGCGGCTGATAGAAATAAACTTGCTAGAAGAATCGTGACGGTGTCCAGGTCCCCCTTTGACAAAATCCCTGCCCGGTTTCCACGGGCGCTTTGCGGATGCTAGGCGAAGTGGTTGGATTGAAGTAGGAGTCGACACCGAAGGCCTTGAGTCGATTAACGAATGAATGCTGAGTAGACTATGGGGAACGGCAAATGAAGTGGCTGTCGCTGTGATAATGTAAGTAACGGGAAATATTGTGTGAAGGAAAGATAGCGCCTAGAGTCCTGGCTCAAGAGATCACAGAAGGAAACATTCCAGATCTCAACGGGGTAGAACAGAAATATATAACACGTGAAAAGGTTCATGTAATGTGACATCTCAAACCCTGTACAGGGTATAAGTAAAGGTGAGAGAGAAAAAGGTGATCACAGTGTTTATTAATGTGTAAAGTCGACTAGCCTGTATGTTGTTTGATGAGTAAAAATATCGGAGAGCGATAGAAGTTGTGAAGTCATTGAAAAAAGTTGAGGAGCAATAGTGACTACCATAGCAAAGAGATTGGTACCGATCCAAAGGTAAAGATAGCTCATTAAAAAATTAGAGGCTTGAGTGGCGATTGATGGTGCGCGCTCATATTGGTTGTTTTAAAAGGCATTGAAAAGTGGTGATTTAAGCAAAAGTATAAAGGTTATTTAATAAGTATGGTAAGTATTGACAGTCAATTGAGAGTTGTCATTATGGGATATACTCTCATCCGTACCTGTCATCTTGCCTCCCGGATATTGTCAACTGGATGATGACCAACCACCTCATCCTCAACCCTGGGAAAACTTAAATCCTAGTTTGCGGGAAAACTATAATCCTCCCCGAACCGATTCCATGGGCCAAACCACTAGGACAAGCACCGGTAATCTCCAACGTGGTAAAAAACCCAGGATGCACTTTAACTCAGACTTATCCCTCACCCAACACATAACTACTGTATCCAAAACCTGCCCCGCCTAAACTACGCAAACTGCCTCTACCTAGGCGCCCCGGTATCTCAACTAAGAAAACTCCAAAGAATCCAAAACATGCAGCACTCCATTGGCTCCTGATTGGTCGAAGCACTACATTAGCCATGGCATCACCCACCGCGCGGTCCACAACACCGGATCGGAATTCCTACGAGACAACGTTCTTCCCTACCAACCCTCAAGGAATCTCAGATCTCGTACAGCTTTTCGCCTAGTGGTCCCACCTCAAAACTCCTCCAGGCTGGGCAGTTCCTCCTTCTCCGTCCAAGGAACTCCCTGCCACTATACATCCGCGACACTGAAAACCACCTGAAATTCAGATAGGCACTAAAATCCTGGCTTTTCCCAATATCCCTCTGAATCCTCGCTCCACCGAAACTACATTGCTGAACCCAACATCCCCTTACACCAAATACAACATAGAGGCCGGAAGCTTTTGCAGCGGCTCACCGGACACACTATCACCCCAGGCACAACAACACTCATACTGGATAAATACACAAGTGAATAAACTCACCCGTGGTCACCGCCACCTCAGACTCTACCACCAGAGAAACCACAAATAATGAGACAAATACAACAGGGAAGCCAGCAGTTTTCACTGTGGCACACTGCAATAAACTCACCCACGGTGACTGCCTGTTCAGGCCCTCGCACTAGAGAGACCATGAATAATGAGACCACGCTGGCTGCAGCAGACAAAAATCACTCCACACGTATACCTTACACCACATCTGTGGACACAGGCAGCAGGCACGGCCAAACATTCATGCACCATAGAATGCAGCTATGGCTATGCGTTTCCGGTCTAGCAGCACATATAGCCATCAAACTGAAACACCTGGCATACCTCAACACCTCTGGCACTAGCATACAGCAACTGCCAATAAGAAATCAGGTATTGTTGGCCAAACATCGACTCTTTTTTCAACAATAGCACTCTATCGCAAACCTCCATCATTGCCCACCCACATGCCTGACCTTTGGGTTGCTTAGTCGAGCTTAGCCAGCCACCTAAGTCTTAGACCGGTGAAAAATGCACACACACATCACCTAATCTAAAATTCTTAGAACCTCTAACACAGTGACTACAGTCACTGAGGGCGTTCCAACCACGAAGCGCATTGCGGGCATATAAATGGGGAAAGAGCACTATATAAATAACCAAATAAAATACAATACAAAAAAAATTTACAATACCCCATGCAAAACACCGCCAATGCACATGCCGAAGCTCAAACAGTATAGTGCGGAATGGGTGAAAGGCACGGCTGATAAGATGTTCATGCGGTGGCCACAAGGGGGCTCATTGTCAAAAACGGTATTGGAACACATGACCACATACTTGCACGCTGCGTACACGGGGAAAGAAATTAGAAAAAAGGTTAGCGATTCTAGAGCTCTGGAAATTGTATCAGGAAGAGAGGGAAGATCTGCCACCTGAGGAGTGTATGCTTAGTCAGCGTAAGGAGGAAGGTGTTGAGCCCTAAGCTCCCCTTACCTCGCCGGAAGTAAAAGATGCTAGTACGGAAGAAATAGGGTTGTACCCTTTAAAGGAGTTGAAAGCGGCGACGGGGAATAGTAATCCGATATACGAACCCATAGCTTGCAATAGCGATGATAATCCAGAGGAGGGTAAGAGAAAAGAAGAGATATATAAGATCATACAAGAAAAAGAAGAAAAGAGTGAGCGGTCGAATCTGGCGACAGAAACAGACAGAGAGATTAAGAGATGGAAAGAAAAGCAAACGAGGTAGCGCTCGTGAAGAATGAGTGGATGAGAGGATGGATATTACTCAAAATAGATGGGAAAAGCATTGCGGAAGTTAGGCAAAGAGAAGATAAGGGCGAACAAGAAAGAAGAGACAAAGAACGAGAGAAGAGATTAAAAGAAGACATACAGAAAAGGAAGAGCAGGGAGAGAGGGAAACAGCTATATCAAGAGTAGCAACAGTAAAAAGAAGAAAAGGCAGAAGAACAGAGAAAGTACGACAATAGACAGAGAGCGATAGAACAAAGGGATAGAAGAGAAAGGAAGAGAGAAGAGGAGGAAACACAAAGACTAAGGGACAAAAGAATACACAGACAAAGGGAAGAAGAGGAAAGAAGGGAAGGAGTAAGGAGAGAAGAATGAAGGCATGTGAGAAAGCCAAGAGAACTAGATGAAGAAATGGAACAAAGGAGAAGACAGCAGAGTCTTGATACCAGTCTCATTCATAGGAACCAGTAGGGCCAAGCCCAGAAATATGATGGGACAGAATAGAAGAGATTCCTCTAATGAAGGAAGTAATGCCAACGGCATCCAGAGTAGTATTGGAAGAGCATTTAGTGCAGGAAGCATTGGTGAGAGGATCGATAAGGCCTATCAACAGTTGAGGCGAAATAGCGAGCATGAAACTCGAGACAACAATGCTTGAACCCTAATGCCTCAATCACAGAGAGGAGGGAATTCCGTTCAGTCACAAACGTAGAGCATTGTCTTTAAGCAGACTGAACTTAGACAAAGGTGAGGGGAATGATAGTTACACTAGTTGGGGACAAGACGTATCAGACAAGGAAAGAGAATTCAGTTTTGGGATAGAAGGGGGAGCGTGTGCGCCCCTAAAGGAAGCCTGCAAATGGACAAAGAAGTAGGATGGTTGGATTTGGAACAACCTTAGGATAGGACACAAGATCCCATAGCATATCCAGAGTGTCCCTGAGGATGATTGAAAAATGAAAAAGGAGAATCAGCGATATATGTGAGCAGGTTAAGGTTGTTACTGACAAGGAGAGGGACTGGGACGATCGTCCCTGTCATGGATGGACTAATGTTGTGAGCCGACCCTGGGTTAGGGTTCACGCAGTTTCCCTTATTGGAAAAAGGGGAAGCAAGACCACAGAATATTCCATGGCCACAGATGAACAAGGATAATTTAAGGTGTAAGCTCCAGAGTTTAACTTCAGGCACTAGGAAATGGATATATGAATTAGACAAAATGACAGGAGGAAACACGCTTGCCATAGGAGACATAAACGGTCTCCTGCCAGCTATTCCTGGGCAAAGGGCTGATGAAATATGGAGGACAGCAGGATATTCAAGTGTGACAGCACAAAACACAGCATATGATGGAGCACTGTTTAATATTTGTAGAGCAGACATGTGGAGGGCTCTCAGGGTACAGTAACCTGATACATCAGATATGGGTGCAATTATGACACGCAAGATGAAGCAAGATGAAGACCCTATTGCTTACATTCAGGATATTCCACAGAAATTGCAAACTTGAAACTCACGAACAGTGAGAAAAAATTGTGGAATTATTTTACCACATTTTACGTCAGGGGATGCCTGAGCCAGCACAGAGACAGATGAAGAAACAAGTGGGGATGGAGGCGAAATCATGGGCTGAGATACAGCTGACAATAGAACACCATTGTTGGTTGTTACAAGAGAAAAATAGGAAGAAATATGAGACTATGAAAACCGAGGAAGCCAAGTTAGTCCAGAAAAACTGTCTAAATTTGCCATAAAGGGGTGGTATTGACAAGTGGAGAAGGATTGGGAATGCAAGAAGCAATGGGTACATCGCAGGTGAAAAACCAGACCCTGATGGACCAAGGTGGATACGGGTTTGTGCCACGAGGCAGAGGTATGGCTATAGAGGTAGAGGAGGTGGATTCCAAAATAATCAAGGTGGGTTTCAGAATACAGAGAATGAGAATCAGAGTACCCAGGGAGGATTTAAACAAGGGTGACTTATCAGATGGGTGCCCTCAGTATGTTGGACTTGTGGGATGACAGTGCACATTGCACGCATATGTGAGAGCCAAGGGAATGTACAAAATTGCAAATTTTCAAGAGGGGGGACAGTTTATCCTCCACCATATAGTACACACACTAGGCAAGGGTTCACTCAAGATCACACAGTGTACCAGACACAAGCACCACGAGTGCAGCAGGTACAGCAGCAAGAGCGAGTGCAAATTAATCCACCACAAGGGCAGTCACAAGAAGCCCCTATGCAGACACAGCCATATGCAAACACAGGACAAGTGCTGACACCCAGAATAGGAGGTGTCACTGTGGTAGAGGGAAATCCTTTCACAGGGACGGGGATGAGCCTGTACCCACAATAGGACAGCTGACAGGGTGACTTGATGTATTCAGTACTATCTGTGACACCAGACCCCGAAGAGGAACCAAGGGTCGATGAGACAATAGAAGGCAAATCTTTTTCTTTTCTATTAGACACTGGAACTACTTGCTCATGTATATGAGAGGGAAAATATCCAATGTTGGAAATTGCCATGAATGTTCAAGGGTTCTCTGGAGCTACGAGTCGAGTTCCTTTTAATAATGAATGCCCAGTCTCTATAGGAGTGTGTGACATGTCTGTTCCTTTATTGTATTCGAGACAGACACCGGTTAACATTTTGGGAAGAGGTTTGCTGACAAAGCTTAACATGACGATTTCATTCACTGATCAAGGGATAGTGTTCTCCACTCCTAGAATACACTTTTTAAACATGGGTGAATTTATACTGGCGTTCACGGGAGAGTAGCTCTGCAAGGCATTCCAGTAGATCCAGAGATGTTTCTGTATGGGGTGAATATTCTACTGACATGCTACCTGGCTCAGTGAGAACAATTGTGAGGACACCTGCTGAGTTTTTGTTTAGAACACGAATACCTATGGATGAAGAGGGGGGACAGACTATCCTTATAGAATTAGAATCAGCCATAGTACGAAGGGAAATGGCAATGCTCGAAGGAGTGGACGATGAGGGTATACCATGGAGAACAGTAATAGCTCTTGAGGAAGGGAACAGATTGACTGACATAACTGATGACAACATGTTCATGCAAGACCAAACAGATAATGAAGTGGTGTTAGAATCACATACTGGTTAAGGATAGAAAAGAGGGAGGTCCCACAGCGAATGGTGATAATACAGCAGCGTACAACCTTTTTTCAGGAAGACTTGGAGAAGGTGCCAAGCATCCTTTGGAGCACAGGCCCTTATGACGTAGGTTTATTGAAAGGAATAGGGGAAGTTAAAATAAAGCTTAAGCCAGGAGCGATTTTACCTCGAGCAAGAGAATACTCTTTGTCTCGAGTAGCTGATGAGGGTATATTTCAGACTATCTCAGCACTGATGAAACAAGGAATTCTGGTGCCATCAGAATCGTTGTGTAACACTGCGGTGTATCTGATTAAGAAATCTAAAGGCGGGTTGTGGAGATTTAGGCAAGATATGATACCGATTAACCTGATTATAGCGGCAGAGTTTCGTTAAGTTCCTAATCCGGCACCGATACTATGGAGTATCCCAGTGGAAGCTTGATATTTTATGGTGAGCAATTTGGAAAAAAAACGTTTTTCTCGATCCCATTGCACAAAGATTCAAAAGATTTGACTTCATTTACGTTTCGCTAAACTCGACTGAAACAGACTCGTTTTCCCCTGTGAGTCCCCATTGATTTTTAACAGAGTTCTATAGATGGAAACAGGCAATATTGATCTTAAGAGTGCAGTGATAAAATATGTAGATGACATTTTAATTTGTAGCATCACGGAAGATGAGTGCAGACAAGATTATATTCAGTTAATGACTATTCTAGCAGGCAAGGGATATAAGGTAGACTGGGAGAAGTTACAATACTGCCAAGAAGAGCTGTTATACATAGGGGAGTTGATTTCACTTGAAGGAAAGAAAGTGACACCTGAAATAACTGACGCGAGTATGAAAACCTCAAAGCCAAATACAGTGAAACAGATGCAACCGTTTTTGGGGTTATGCAACTATGTTAGAGCCTGGGTGTTTGATTACAGTTCACACACAAGACCCCTTTTGCAAGATTTAAAGAAGGCCTAAGAGGATAAAGTAAAAATAAAATGGACTGAAGAAAAGGAGGAAGGTTTTGAGGAACTGAAAAAAGCAATTTGTACAGCCCCTGTTTTGGGAATTCCCAATTATGCTGAGGAATATTATTTGTTTTCGCACACAAATGGGACAGTCATGACAGCAGTGCTTACACAGATAACTACATTGGTGTACAAGCCTTTAGCATGTTACAGTGGGATTTTAGACCAGTTATAAGAGGACACTTTCCTTACGAACAGTCATTAGCAGCCACTGCGTTCGCAATTCAGACATCTACAAGTATTGTTATGGGCTGCTCTATGACCCTTTTTGTGGAGCATGCTCTATTTGCCATTTTAGAGAAACCCAAAGTTTGGAGCATCAGCTTATGAGGTAATGATTTCTAATCCGACGATAAAAATTGTAAGATGCAAAATAGTGAATCCTGCCACGTTTATAGCTGAGCCAATAGCAGAAGGCAATCATGTGCATGACTGTGCCAATTATGTTTAATTTTATGATGATATACCCTATGTGAAGGAAAATGCTTTGGCATGAGGGGAATTTCTCTTTATTGATGGTTCTTTGAAATTGATCAGACAAGTGGGGAAAGGCATTTAGGCGCAGCATTAGTGAGACATAAATTACATGGAGAATTTGAAGTTGTAGCAAGTACAAGGCTACCGTCTCACTTTTCAGCGCAAGCAGCAGAATTTTTAGCGCCAATTATCGCGCTGGAGAAACATGAGGCCAGGAAGTGACAGTGTACAGAGACTCCGCCTATGTGACGTCAATCGTACATGCAGGATTAGCACGTTGGAAAAGGAGGGCTACCTCCTTGCGGACGGCACTCCAGTGCAGCACGCATCCTTAATGGACAGGCTTATTAAGGCACTACAACTCCCAGTGGCAATAGCAATCGTTAAATGCACAGTGCACACTAAGCAAACAGATTTTATCTCTTGCAGGAATAAAGCCGCAGACGAAGAAGCCAAAAGAGTTGCATATTCCCCAGATATTTCGAGTTTTGATACTGAGATTATTAAAGAGAAAGTAGTTACAAACATGTTAGTGCAAGAAGGGTTTAATAAATTGTTGATAATCCAATTAATGGAGATTCAAGGGAGTGCACAGCAGGAAGAGCAGGAATTGTGGAAACGAAGGAGGTGTTCTTTATCCCCCACAGAAGCATTATGGTGACAAGATAGAACTGGAAAGCCGGTGATGCCAGTAGCATTATTGAAGGTCACGCTTCACTGCTGCATTACCCCGTAACTAGGGAGAGTCTTGCTGCTATGATTGTGAAAGACTGGTTCATTCTGAATTTGTTGGAGCATGTTGCACTATTTATGGTAAACTGCATTGTGTGTCAAATGTTTACTGCTGGGCATACACTGAGAATTATTAAAGGGTTAAAACCTCAACTGAATGTGGTCCATTTCAGCATTTATATATTGGCTATATATCGATATGCGGCAGGTGTGTAATGGATATAGGTATCTATTAATGGTGGTCTGTCCCTTCTATAGGTGGATCGAGGCAGGTCCGTGTACACACCATTATGCCACTTGCACAGTGACGTTTTTCAGTGTGCAAAGTCTTCCCAAGATAGGCTGTGTGTGAAGTGCTGAGATCTGACAAAGGGCCACATTTTGTTAATGAGTTATTAGAACAAATAGGGCTTCTATTGAATATAAAGCATACATCTTCTTCTGCTTATGACCCACAAGCGAATGGAATATGTGAGAGACTCAACGGCCTCCTTAAGGAAAGGACTGCCAAGATTAAATTGACTTTTAAGAAGGCATGGCTATACTGCCTACAATTAGATGCATATACCCTTAGAAATCAACCAGGATCAGACCATCACTCACCCCTCACAAACTAGTGACAGGGTGGTGGATGAGAACGCCCCTTATGCCTCTGTCTAGGAGTCAAAGTGATGCCCAGAGTGTCGCTAAATCATTAGGTGATTAATTGCATCACTATTTGACCTCTAGCATCTCTCTCATTTCAGATCAACTCAAGCGCCAGGGGGGTCGGTCTCCGAACACAGAACAAGACAATTCAACAACCAACCCAACTGAACTTTTATTGGCACCTAAGTTATATGTTGGAGACCTAATATTGGTCAAGAATTTTAATAGAAAGTGGCATGAGCCACGTTTTAATGGCCCCTTTTGCATAGAGAATGTAACCCCTTCAGCTGTAAAGATCCAAGGAAGATGAGCTAGGCTTCGCATAGGCGATGTAAAGGACTACAAAGGTGAGATCCTCCATCCCACCGTTGCTGATCCAGTCGCAAGTCAAGAAGAAGAATTTCAGCGTGTGCAGACTCGATCGATGATGAAAAAAAAGGATGATAAAGCAACGACCAGTGGATGAGACGGATTTAGCTTGGACTAAAATTTGGTTGACACTCCTTATAGATACTTTAGCAGGAGTGCAAATTCTTGCTGAGAATTTTAGTAGGCCAAAAAATGTATTTAAGAAACACATTGACGTATCAAAATATGCCTAAACGTCAGTTCTTGATCAGACATTGGAAACAAGATCAGTATCCAGATTCATTACATGTTGCATATCTGTTCTGAGCAGGTAAACATATGGTACTTACTGTCAGTGATGTGCATCGGCTTATACTTTCTGTTTTTGTATTTACACTTCAAGCTTTTCCTGCTCTTGTCAGAAGAGACGCTGATATTCACACTTTTTTGCAGGATATTAAAAATGGCCCTGTGATTAGAAGGCTCCTCATTTCAATAATCGAGCAGATATTTCAATTACAGGTATAAAGAAATGTGTTGATTGTATTAAAGATGAGACATTTAGAAGCTGGTACAGGTCTAGAGAATGAACAAGTGTAACAAGTAACAGGATGGTGCAAAAGGTGGATGTTAATGTTTTGGTGCATAATATATGCCTGCACGATTACACTCTTTCTATTCCTTCTTTTTCACAGTCTCTATCATACTAGTACTCCCACTGAGGCAGAGGCCTCTATGGTTCGGCCCTACTGTGAAAACTACTTTTGATTTGCTTACTTCAACTGAGGTTCCTTTGGTTCTCCCTACTGTAAGATCAGCTTTTGACATACTTCATGAGCATTACACAACCTTTTAATTTGGGAGACATAAGAGGAATGTAGAGGAAGATAATGAGGGGATAAACACCGATATAGATAATGCAGAACACTTTTTTTTATTTTTTTTAAATATCTTTATTGGATTTTCAACAAGTAGTGACAAACAAAGGATCATTGATTAGTCAATGCAATATGCATAATCCAAAAAACAACATAATATAACATTCCCAACTCTCCCGCCCCCCCCTCCCTCCGAGACGTCAGGTACATCCACCTTATTCTTCTGGACCTCGTGTCGGGCTGGGACTGTCCGAGGTGCTGTCTTGAGCCGCTGCGTGGAGCAATGGCACTGTTAACGCCACCCAACGGAGTAGTTCATCACTGGAGTCCAGCCTCTGTACCTGAATTGCTGTCTCCCAGGCTGCGGTCTCTACGGCTATCCATCTTTTGAGGTCACCCCACCAAAGGGCCTCGCTAAGGCCTCCGGCGCTTTTCCATCCCATGGCTATGCGTCTTTTCGCTGTGATGTATATCAAGTCTTTGAGTTTATTTAGGGGCTTATTCTTACTGTTTCGCTTATAACTTCCCAAAATACAGGCTGCTGGTTTGTGAATTTCCACTTCAATCTCCGCGTTTGCTACCCTCTCCTTCACCTGGGCCCAGAACCTCTGGACCGTCGGGCAGCCCCAGAACATGTGGGTCATTCCCACCCTTGGCTCATTGCATTTGGGGCATGTCTGGGTTGTGGCTCCTTTGAACCTCGATATGGTGGCAGGTGTAAGGTAGGCCCTGTTGGTAATGTACAGTTGGATGAGTTGGAGACGGGCATTTCTAGAGATTTTTTTATGGTAGTGAGTTATTCTCTCCCATGCTTTGTCCTCAAATTCAAGGCCCAATTCCCTCTCCCACCTCTCTTTGCATTTAAGTTCATTCTTGGTTGTGCCCTACAGTAGGGCTTCATATAGTCTGGAGGTTGCGTGGCCCCCCTCAGCAGTGTCCAGCATCGACTCAATGATATTGTTCTCCATGACTTGGTCGGTGGCCTCTAGCCATCTGTCCTTCATGGCCTGTGTCACTGCTCTGTGGAGCAGAAACTGGCCTGTGGGCAGGCCTGTGGACTCGCTGAGGTCAGTGAATGTCATGAGCTCCTGTTCGTAAGTGAGGTCTCCTAATACTGCCACCCCATAGGTTCCCATTCGGTGCATGTTTCCGTGTGTCCCCATGAGAGTTTAGCCATGACTGCTGCAATGGGGATATGCGGGGAATACGGGTCTGTCGCCCCCACTGATTTATAGGCCCACTTCCAGAGCTGGGATCCAAGTCTAACCAGGTATGGTTAATGTCTCAGAGCCCCCTTGTCAGCCCATAGTAAGTCTCGGAGTAACAGTCGAGGCAGAGCTGGTTGGAAAAGTCGGGTGTCTGAGGTGGTTTCATCTCCCATCCATTGCGTCACATGCCTTAGTTGGCTAGCCAAGTAGTAAAGTTCGAAATTAGGGACCTTCAATCCCCCCCTCTCATAGGGTCTATGGAGAATGTCCAGCGCCACCATGTGCCTACCTCCCTGCCAAAGGAATCCCCTACAGAGTTTGTTTATGTCCCTGAAAAAGGAGCGAGGGATGTTGAAGGGGACATTGTAAAAGCAATGCAGTAAACAGGGGAGTGCCACCATTTTGAGGAGACCCGCCAGCCCCGCAACTGATAGTGGGAGCTTACCCCAAAAATCCATGGACTTTTCAAGGGCATCTTTAGCCCTAACCGTGTTAAGAATGTGTTTGGTGCTAGGGTTACAGTGTATGGTAACACCCAAGTATCTAAAGGATGTCACTTGCCATTGAAGGTCTAGAGGGGGCAGGGATCTGTGCTCCTCTCTATACAATGCAGCAAGGGGATAGAGACAAGACTTGTCTTTGTTGATCTGAATGCCCGTGTGTTTATGGAACCCATCTAAAGTCTCTAAAATGTAGGGCAGGAGGTGCTCCGGGTTGTGCAGGTACAGCAGCATGTTGTCTGGGTACATAGAGATGAGGTGTGTCTCCCCGTCAAGTTCAATGCCTCCGTCTCCATACTCCTGCCGGAGATATGCAGCTACAGGCTCTGCGGCAATAATATATAGCATAGGGGACAGTGGGCAACCCTGCTGTGTGCCTCTGTAGAGGGGCCATTTCTCCAAGTATGTCTTATTGGTGCGCACTCTGGCAGTGGGATTGGTGTAGACCAATTGGGTCCACTTAAGGAAGGCGCGTCCGATCCCCATCCTAACCATGGTGGCATATAACCATTCCCATCTCACCGAATCGAAGGCTTTGGTGGCATCAAGTGACGCCACAGCATATTTCTGAGGCCCTCTCTCGGTGCTGTATATTATGTGGTGTAACCTGCGCAAGTTTTCGGTGATAGAGCGCCCTGGCACGTAGCAAGTTTGGTCCTGGTGAATCAACAGGGGGATCTCTCTATGTAATCTATTAGCAAGGAGTGCAGTCAGTATTTTGTTATCCACATTTAACATAGATAGTGGTCTATATGACCCACAGTCCATTCCATCTTTTCCAGGCTTCAGCAAAGGGATTATTATGGCTTCTCTCATGGAGTCAGGGAGGATACTGCGTTCGTAAGCCTCGTTGTATATCTGTGCTAGCAGTGGGGCAAGGGTCTCCTCATATGACTTATAGAATTCCCCGGGTAGGCCATCCATGCCTGGCGCTTTCCCAGATGGTAAGGATCTAATTGTTGCTTTCACCTCGTCGGGGGTGATTGGGTCGTCTAGGGCTTCAGCCATTTGTGAATCTATTTTGGGTAGCTCTGTGTTATCCAGGACATCCTCTATCTCGGTGTCAGTGGGGGGCAGGGTCTTGGAGTATAGGTCACGATAGAACTCGGAAAAGACCGAGTTAATCTCTGCCTGGGTGTGCGCTGTGGTGCCATCAGGTCTGAGTATGTGGCAAATGGGAGTCCTAGGGATTTCCCTCTTGTAAAGCCAAGCTAAGAGTTTATCTCCCAGCATGTGCGTTCTTTCAGTGTGCTTAGCATAACTTAGTTTTCCCAAGGTTTCCCAGTGCGGCAGGCAAGTTTGTCGCAGTTTGGTAATTTCCTGTAGATGTTCTGGAGTCGAATCTGTCCTACTCTCCAGCTCCCCCAACTCCCTATCCGCGCCCACCAGGGAATTAGTGATGGACCTCTGGTCGCCCCCCACCGCGGCCATCATCTCTCCCCTCATGACTACCTTATATGCCTCCCACGCGGTACCAACACATTCAACACTGTCCAGATTGTTTTGCCAGTATTCATCGGTACTGTCTTTTATGTGTTCGCTAAAGACTGCATCGAGCAGGGCTTCGGCCCTAAGTCTCCATGTGGGAATTGGGGGTCTGGGCGGGTATACCTCCCAGGTGGCCAACATGGGGGAATGGTCTGACAACACCCTTGGCAAATACTGTGCGTCGCTAAACGTGGCTTGCTGCCCCAGACTGACTAGAATATAGTCCAGCCTAGTGTGGACGTTGTGTGGCGGGGAGAAGAAGGAAAATTCTCTTCGCTCAGGCCCTGTTCCCTCCACAGATCACATAGTGACAGCTGGTTTATTAACTTAGACAATATTTTGGCTGGGGGGGATGGGCGGGAGTGTTTGGTATCAGACCTGTCTTTGAGGGGATCTACGGTGCAATTATGGTCTCCCCCCCAAATCATAGTGCAATTTACATAAGGGCTCAGTCGCGAAAACAGGGAGTGGAAGAAAGCGGTGGCATCATGATTAGGAGCATAAGTACTAACCAGGCATAGTTCCTTCCCTTCCATGGTACCTTGCACAAGTGCCATCCTGCCCTCGTCGTCCGTCTTGGTGCGCGCCACTCTGAATGGGATGTTCGGGTCAATCCAAATCAGGACCCCTCTTGCATAAGAGGAGTAGGAGGATCCGATCAGGGTCCCTTGCCATGTCTTGGCTAGCGCCTTCACTTTTTCCTTCAACAGGTGTGTCTCTTGAAGCATAGCAATTCCAACCTTGCATCGTCACAAATATGCATGTATCCGGCATTGTTTCACAAAGCTGTTCATGCCTCTGACGTTCCACGTCATTACTTCTATTTTTTCAGCCATAGGTGCCGTGGTGTCCGTTGCTCCTCCTCGACCTCGGTCGAGGTCCTGTTAATGATGTATCTGTGGTGAAGTTATCCTGAGGTCTCAGTGTTTTTTGTTCAAATTTCCCAATGTGGGTGCTAACTCTCCGTTTCTCCCTCCAATTTAATAAACTTCCCAAACATAGAACTGGTCCAACGAGGTGACCCTCGTTATGACTGTCCCGTTTCCGCTCCTTAGGACCAGGCATGGTCTTTGGGTGCCTTACGGGTGGGTAAACGTACCCTGAAAAAGAAACTCCTGGGGGTTGGGGGAGCTCTTGCTTCGGCTTTCCGCATAGTAGGATCATATCAGCCGTTTAATAGGCTAGGTCCTACTGCAGATACGCAGTTGTATTAAGAAAAGTTGTGCTTCGGTTTTTGGAAGGCGGTTCGATGCGGCTTCCGCCTTTTGTCTTCAATGTCGGGTAGTTGCTGTCCATCCATCCAGTCCTGTGCCTGTTCCGGGGTGTCAAACAGGAGGGCCCTGTTGTTGTGTATCACCTTTAGCCTTGAGGGGTATAGAAGCATGTATCGCAATCCTGCTGCTTTCAATATGGCTTTCGTATGTATGAACTGAGCTCTGCTCGTCTGTAGTTGGAAGGTGTAATCGAGCTAAAATCGCAATCTTGGCAGAATCCCTCTTGATCTTGCCACCTGAGCGTGAATACGCCAAAATGACCTCTCGGTTGCTGTAATTCAGTACTTTCGCTATCATAGGCCTAGGTGGACCGCCTGGTGGTGGTTTCTTAGCAAGTGACCTATGAGCCCTCTCTATGGAGAAGCCCTGCGACAGCTTTTCCGTGCCAATCTCCTGCAGCAGGAGGTTCTCCACATATTTGGTGGGATCCGGGCCTTCAATGCCCTCCGGCAGGCCGAGAAGCCGGATGTTGTTGCGGCAAGCCCTCCCTTCTGCCTCCTCCGCTCTGTCCTCCAAGTTCTTGACTCTCTGCTGGAGGCCATCTATGTCGTGTAGGAGTGGGGTTTTTGCTTCTGTATTTTCGTGTACCTGGGTCTCCAGCGCCTCAGTTCTGCCAGCCAAGGAGCAGACATCCTGACGTAGGAGGCCCAGATCTGTGGCCACGGCGTCGATTTTGTTCACCATTGTTGCTTGGAATGTCTTAATGGCCTCCAGTAGTTGGGTGTTGCTGGGTTCGGTCACCGCTACAGTGGGGCCGGTTTCCGTCTCAACAGATGCCATGTCTGAGGCCTCGGGGTTGGGGAGTCCGTTGGCTGTGAAAGCATCTATGGTGGTCTGGCGCTGCTTGGACCTAGCCCCCTTCGCCGTCGATTTGTCCGAGCGTGACTTTCCCCTGGTTCCGGCTATGTCTGTGGGCTTCGGGCGCTGAGGGCTGTTTCGGCGATGTGCGCTTTCCTTTGTGGCCTCGGGTGAGGCTTGCGGCCTTGAGGTGCAGAGGCCTGTGTCAAGCCTATCGTTCATGGTCCCTCGGGTGTCTCGGTGGCCCATGCAACGCCGCCGATGCCCTGTTCGGCAGCTGTGCCACCAAATCGCTCTTCCTCATCCTCTCACGAGCGGTTGTGCGGGTTTGTAGTTTCGCGGTCCGTTGGGCTGGTGCTGGCCCCCCCGGGCTCAGTGTGTGAGAGCCGCCTTCTTGGCTCCTTGCCGAGCGGTTATTCGCGGGCAGCAAAAACAAGTCTTTCGGGCTTACACCCTCGTGTGTGGAGGGTCCTGGAGCTTCACGCAGGCGTCCGCAGCAATCGTGGTGCTTCGCAGGGTCTGTCTAATGTTTCAGAGCCGTTGAAAACAGCTTATAAGTGGCACATCTAGCGGAGCTCGCCAACGTTGCGTCCTCTCTACATGGCGGTTAGCCACGCCCCCTAATGCAGAACACTTGCGTAATAACATGTGGTATCAGCACATGAGACAGGTGGGTGAGAGAACATCTAAGGAGTGTTGCTAAATCTGCGCTTTCATACCCTATGCCATGAATACAGTGCAAACATTTATCTCCAGAGAAGTTCCAGAACACAATGCCAGGTGCCTCGTTCATCTTGCAGCATGCATGACCAGAGGACAATTCCAGGGAAGTTGGCCCACTTTACGATGGAGATCGAAATGGTAATTTCCGTTCTAGGATGATTATATCAAGACTTCACAGATGGAAAAGGAACGTGGATGTGAGAGCAAGATGCTTGTGAACACTGGGGGTCCTTAAATCAGTAACACATGAATGGATGGGATGTAGAATAACTCTTACACCAAATAAGACCGACTCAGGAAGTTGGCAAAAAGTCTCCTCATACTGTTTTATTATCAATTGTCTAAAACATGGAGTTACAACAGACATCAACTGACATTCCTTTAAGTTCTCTCAAAGCTTTTAATAAAAAACAACATTTATATAGCAAAAATTCATCATACGTGACGTCATACTATGTGGCAAATAAGAGAAACCTACGGGGGTTGTGATACGCTCAAAGGGAACATCTAGATATACTTTCTATATAGGGCAGGGTGTGATCGGGTCTCTACAGTCAGGTGGACAACGTATGTCCACCCCTAGTGCAAGTCATCCTCATCAGTTATTAGGTACACAGTATACTATTGGCTCTCAAAATATACGGCCTTTCATTATATGGTCCTCTATAATTGGTTGGCACACTTGTACCCTTATGGAACATTTGGCTAACTACAGCACATAAACTGGCACCCCAGGTGCCAGTGGGTGGACTTTGACCATGTCTGTCCACCCAATTAGCCCAACATCTCTCATGCCTTCTGCCATTCAGATGGTCTTTGAACTTGGCCTTCCAAAGTATCCTTGCTTCTGAAAATAAAAGGGAGTACAGGAACACACTATCTCAAGTGCAGAGCAGCAGGCCTACCTTCTATCTCCATCCTTAGGTCACGTGACAGGAGGCCCTAATTTGGCCTGTTTTGCAGCATTTAATTCTCTTTAATTAACAAACTTGGCACACATAATGTTCTTTCCTTGTACCTTAAGATGAGATGATTCAGTGTCTCACGGTTACTGTTCTTCAAATAGATAACCAGTTCTTGGCTACTTCATCCTTTGACACCAGGCCAGACAGCTCTTCCAGGACTTTCCTTGCTTTTAGTTTCATGTTGCTGAAACACAGTATTTCCGATCCTTCCTTCTCCGTGGGTCCGAGCTTACTAAACATGTGACACCGATGTTCGGCTTCTATATAATGGTGACACAACGCCTGCAGTCTGTTCACTACGTATAGCTAGCCTTTTTGATTACTTAGTCTACTTGCATTGCTGCATCTGTACAGTTATTAAACATCTTGCATTTTCTGCAGTGCCCTTCACACAGTTGATCTTCATTACACATATGAACGTTTACTTGATTCTTTATTTCATCATCAGATTCCATAAAGTCTATACATCTTCTCCTTTAGCTATTCTTTTCAGTGCATCACGCTTGCTTCTTGTGACGTCACCAACTTCTCTTTCTTTCATCTTCATATCCCTTCGGCGATCACCTCCCTGAGATTGTCATCTCTAAGGGGATATAGGGTTTTCTCAATGTATACCCTTTCTCAAAGACTCTCCGTGGAATAAGCATAATCACTGGTGTCGTGCATGTCGCGACTCCTGGCTCCCAACAGATAGGAAGGATCGGGGTGGACTTCCTGCAGAGGCATTCAGCTGCTCCTCCACACTTGTGTACCCTGCAGAAAGACAGGAAGAGGTAGTCATGAAAGATATGAAGAGAATGATATGCCCTTATTTAACAGAGATAGCTGGATCACCTGGATGTTGGGAATAAACTCAAGTCTTAGTCTATGGACGAGTGAAGTCCGAGAAAGGATGGGAAGGAGGACTGATGTCTGGTTCAGCTCATCTGCTGAAGTTAGAATATGTGAAAGAGGTACAGAAGGTAAACGATAGGTGTTTGAAGTCATGGGCTAAGCATGCCAAACTACTGACATGGGTAGAAGATAAATCGGGTCCAATGGTTTTGATCACACTGGTGAATGCAACATGTGTTTCCGAAGAGAAGGAAGGAAGGATATGGATCGAAGATAACATAGGCTGCAAAACTACAGTCGATGTTTCCAGAATGGGAGCAGGGACAGCCATTCCAATGAATTGACATTGGCGTGTGGGCCTAGGGCTTACATGATGCTGCCCAAGGATTGTAGAGGAACATGTTCCTTGGTGCTCTTCCATGTTCCAGTATTAGTGATTACTCAGAGTGACCTAAACATCGGAGAATTTACGAAATTAGATGCCCATTTGAGACGAAGAAGATAGCTTGAATTTCTCAATTGGACCAGGTGATAGAATTACTTCTCAGCTAAGTCAATAGAAACATATGACTCCATTCCATAAGAACACAGGTTGTTCAGCAAGACTGCTTCAATATTTATGACTATTATCATGCCTGGGATCCAGACGATGGCCAATGCCAAATTGTTGCAATTTACCACATGGAAGTTCATGCAGACGATCAACACCACCATAAAGGGATTCAATACCATCAAGGAAGAGCTGAGGGCCATATGACTAATGACCCTGCAGAATAGATATGTCCTTGACATGATCACATCGATGGAAGGAGGAGTTTGTGCCAAAATCGGTCCATCATGTTTCACGTGCATACCTTCTCACGATGACGAGAATGGGACCTTGACAGGGTCCATAACGCTGATGACAAACCTGCATAACAAGATGGAAGACGAGACAGAGGACATTATACATGACAACTGGTTTGCTTCTACATTCTCATGGATTCCGCAGTGGATGGCAAACATCTTGAAGTTTCTTGGAGCAATACTGGTGATGGTGATGTTTGGATTCTGTGTGATCAGTATAATAATTGCTCAATGCAAGAAGACAGCAAAGACGGCAGTAGGAATGAAGATCATGATCAATGTCGAATCAGGGTTTGGACCCAAGAAATTGACTGATGAAAATGTCAGAAAATAAATATAGGCCAGCATCGTAGCACCTGAAGGAACAAAGTTCCTATATCCAAAGAATCATAAGAAATACATGGAAAGATGAGTCTATTGTAATCGGAATGGACAGTGCAACTATATGGCGTGTGGTGTAGATGAACATGTCAAATCAGCTGGCACCCTGAGGGGGCTGATGAAGATGTGGACTCCAAAGAAGTACTTCTTCAAGAGAAAATATCAAGATGTGGCGACAATTGAGGAAGTGGTCGAGGACTCAACAAGATGGGGGAAAGTGGATGAGCAGCTGCATACCTTTGCATGAAATCCCACCCCCTACCTCCTATATGTTGGAAGCCTGAGATTGTGCCATGCTTGACACCAGCCGTTGTGACCATACCACTGTGACTATTCAGTAGAAGATATCCTCTGAGAAAGCCCTACAAAATGAAATCCCGAAGAGACGACAATCTGAGGGAGGAACTCCCTGAAGGAATATGAAAAAGAGTGAAAGACGCCAGTGACGTCACAAGAGACGAGCGTGATGCCCTGATGATAGTGACTGAAGAGAATTCATGTATCTTACAGAAACTAATGACGAAGTTAAGAATTGAGTAAACCTTTGTGTGCAAGCTGTTCAATAACTGTTAAGATGCTGAAACGTGAGTAGACTAAGTGATCTTAGAAGCTGGCTATATGTAGTGAATAGACTGCGGGCAAAGCCACCATTGTATAGAAGCTGGAAATTAGTGTCATGAATTTAGTAAGCCTGGACCCATGGAGTAAAAAGGCTGAGGACAGTGTTGCAGCAAGAATAAGTTAAGATTGTGGAAATGAATGGCGAGGCTGTGTGAGCTGATCTCAAATCTGAGGCAGCCTAGGCCGGTTATCTATTCTCAAAGATGATGAACGTGAGAAGCTGAATCATCCCTTGTTAAGGTGCAAAGAAAGAACACCAACCATGGCAAGTTTTATTCATTTAAGACATTTAAATGCTGAAAAATGGAGCAAATCGTGGTCTCCTGTCACATGAGCCTGCTTGCACTCCCACATATTCCCAGAGACAAGAATAATCTGCAAGGTCAAGTTCAAAGACAATCTTCATGGCAGAAGGCATGTGTGATGAGAGATGATGGGCTAATTGGGTGGAGAGGTAAAGTCAAGTCCACTTCCTGGCACCTGGGTTTAAGCTTACGTGCTGTTAAGAGAACTGAATGTTCCAGACATGGCACAAACGTGCCTACCAATTGTAGAGGGCCATATAACAAAGGGACTTAAAGTTTGAAGACCAATGATATACTGTGTACTTAATAGAAGGTTACTTGTTTTAGAGGTAGGCTTAAGTTGTCCACCTGACAGTAGATTTCCAATCACAATCTGACTCCTTTTAGAAAGTACACTTAGATGTTCTACTTGAGCCTATCAAAACTTCTCATAGGGTTTTCTCATTTGCCACGTAGTCTGAAGTCACCTATGATGAATTTCTAGTATATAAATATGTTTTCATGCGACATTCACAGAGAGCTCGAGCAAACATCCGTTGATGTCCGTTGTAACTCGCTGTTTTAGATAATTGTTAATAAAACAGCAAACTTTGACATCTTCCTGAGTTGGTTTGATTATTTGGTGTCAGATTATTCTGCATCCCCATCCATTGCATGCAGGATACACAAAAGGCTCTACGCTCAGCAGTACTGACCCAAAAGGGCCATTGGCCTATTAAAGGGAGTTGCTAGACTCAGTAATGCACGGGCAGTTCCCTTGTGAGCAGGCACTTGCCCCTGTTGCTTTTGTGATTGAAAAAAGCTCCACAATCACCATGGGGTGTTCCGTAATATTGTATAAGGAGCATGCAGTATTTGCCATTGTTGAATGATCTAAATCCATTTTGACCACACATTGAGCATCCGCGTATGAGATTATTGTATTCAAACCAAACATCCACATAGTGGGGTGCAAGACAGTAAACCCTGCTACTTTCCTGACAGAACTGTGTACGGAGGAAGACATTGCTAGGCATGACTGTTTGACATTTGGGGGGGGGACAGACAAAAGCGAAAGACAGCCTACTCGGGGGAGGGGGAATGATTTTTTTTGATGAGTCAGCAACTATTGACCATGGGACAGGCATGAGGCATACTGGTGCGGTAGTTGTCCGCCTAAAGGATGGTGAGTATGAGGTGGTTGTTCAAAAAAGGCTGCCCATGCATTATTCAGCTCACGCAGCAGAGCTTTTAGTGCTTAATGAGACACTTCTAGCATCCCAGGTGTGCCGGGCGACTATTCTGACTCAGCCTACGTCACCACAATGGTGCACTCTGGACTTGCAGGGTGGAAAAGTAGAGGGCTCAGAAGGGCTGATGGGTCCCCAGTTTAACATGCAGCATTCATGGATAAGTTGATATATGCCCTTTCTGAGATGGCAGTGATTAGATGTGCCACCCTTACCAATGACACAGACAAAGTTTCACTCGGCAACGCCACCGCTGAACTGGTGGCCAAACAAGCCACGTATCTTCCAGTGCCTATCATTTCTGAGTATCCTGAAGCACTGATACAGGAGCAGTTGCCAGCGGTGTCTAGACAAGTGGTAGACTGTAAATTGGTCGAAAGACAAATGGTCGACGTAATTTGGTCGAAAATCAAATGGTCGAATTTCTTTTTAATTTATATATGTATTTTTTTGGTTTTCGTTTAGGGAAAAAAAGGGTTTTTTTAGAAAAAAGGAGATTGCGGGGGACCCCCCCCCCAAAAAAAGGGATGAAAATATGAACAAAAAAAATTCGACCATTCGGTTTTCGACCAAATTGGTTCGACCATTTGTCTAGTCGACCAATTTTTTTCGACCAAATGTCTGGTAAGTGTTGCCAGCCCCATACACTTCACTTCCAATAGCACAAATGATTGAATTACAAGGTCAGCTCCTCCGGAGGAGAAGGAAGTGTTGCAGAAAAGAGGGTTCATGCAATCCCCTACTGATTTATTATGGTGGCAGGAGAGCATGGGTAAAGTTGTCATGCCACACAAGCTGTGGCTGGTCGCCTTCGACCTGTTGCATCATCCCTCTCATTTGTCAAAGTAGCATATTACTATGGATATACAGGAGGCCAGGTTTGTTCCCAATCTCCAGCACGTTCTCACTAAAGTGGTCATGAAAAATATGAGGTGCATTACCCCACCCGACTGAGCCATTGAGGGAGCCCCCAAGGCTTTAATACCACAAGAGGTTCCACTTTTGGATGCTCAATGTGATGTCCATTTAGCACTATGCATGTTGAGAAGTACGTTCCAAGCTCGCAGCATACTCCTTGTGATGATGGACCGAGATGAACAACAGTGTGCCTGTAATGCCAGGAGCTCACAGTGCTTACAAAGACCATGCATGCAGCTAGAAGGATGGCAGAAGGATTTATAGGCCAAATAAAAGAAGTAATCCAGAGGGTAAACGAAGCATGCCAAGAGTACTGCGGGAAGCACGTGGCAAAGCTAACATGGATTGAAGCAAAGGAAAAGCCAGTGAAGGTGCAAAAACAAATAAAGATATCAGTTGTGCTTTTACAATGCAGAAGATGTCGCTGTGGGTACTAATGACAAGTGCAATGTGACAATAAACATTTCAGACCTCAAGAAAGGAACAGCAGCAGTGATGAATATGTACTGAGTCTGTGGCCAGCAGGTATTCCTACACCTCCCACCATCATGGAGAGGCATATGCTCACTGACCATGTTGCACTCGGCTCTTCTCATGGCTCTTGAGGCACATTTAAAAATGCGAGCAGGGAGATTGGTTACCCTAGACCACTGCCAGGGCCTACTGCCTCTGTGTCACCAGTACAGTCTCCTGTTTTCTGGATCTTGCCAGAGAAAAAGGAGAACATACTTTTAAGAAGGAACAATAGGTCCAACTAACTGTAAAAAAACTCAGCTGCATTGCTTAAAGAAATACCTGATCAATATATACTGTACAGTAAAGAAGATACATTTTTCACTTCTCTGTTACTGCCAGGAACAGTGGACAATGCTAAATGGCTAAAAATTGTCAGATGGGAGCTGATACAGCTGGCGAATGACACTGAGCAAGACTTCAACACGATCAAGGATGAACTGAGAGCCATCCGATGCAGAACCTGTATGTACTTGATCTGCTTACAGACATGGAAGGTGGCGTTTGTAAAAGAAATTGGAGAATCCTGCTACACTTACGTTCCCCAAAATGATGCTGTGAACGGGTCTCTCACACAGATGATAGAGACCGTGCGCACCCTCAGAGAACATATGCAGACAGAAACAGGGATGCATAAAAGTCACTGCTTCGATGATCTCTTCTCATGGGCACCATTGTGGGTGGGAGCAGTTGCAAAGAGACTAGTGCCAGTGGTGGCGTTCGTGCTGGTTATCTTTTGCACATGCCAATTGGGACTTTGATGCCGTGCTAAAGTGATTCCAAAAAGTGCAATGATGATAGTTTTAATTGGGGAAAGCAGTGCACCTCCCGGTACAAATGTTAGGCAGGTACAAACAGAAGACCCAAATAAACCCTGCATGGTGACGATAGAGCAAAGTATTCATTACCCTGGAGCAGTTACCACGGCCCACCAGATCCTGAAAATTATGTGGAACACTGGGTTGACTTAGAAGGAGATGGGGCTGTATATATCTTACATACACCTCGGAGCAATACACCCAAGTGGGAGAAAGTTTGCATTCAGTATAATAGGAACATTGAGGTATGAGGAGGCTGAGAAGATGGCAGGGGAATTCATTAATATAAAATTAATAAAAGGGGGAATGTTGGGAAGCAGTAGCAAAGTCCCAGGCCCCTCAGTGAGTCAGGACAAGGCAATTGTAGAAGGAGATACAGTGGGGAAGTTCAGAGAATGTAGAGGGAGGTGGCTTATCTATAGAAGCTGGATTGTAGTGGAGTTATTCTGGATTTTGATATTAGTATCACATGTGTAATGAAACTCCATTTTAGAAGTTAGATGCCATTTTGAAATTGTGGCCTAGTGCCAGGGCCACGCTAGTGCACTTACATTCAGTCCCGAGGGTTAGAGGGGTGTGGTGCAGTCTTAGCTCACTGCCCTCGTACCTTCAAAGATTATTTTCTTGAATACACACACACACAGTTCTTTATAATGTCTTATCATTAGTGCATGCAACGCAGAAGGAATGTGCCCTGCAAGGCCAAGAGAGGCCCGGATGGGTCTTGGAAGAGTTTTCCCATGAGAAAAGGGGGTGAGGGCATTAGGCCTTCACTATCCAGATCTATAAGTTATAGTGGCCCGAGACCCCCAAGACCCAGACATGAATATTTATGTACACTGACCAGCCCAGGACCCCTGGCCATAAAACTGTAAAGTGACCAATCGATCAACAAGATCAGAGAGCAGGGGCAGGCTGCCCCCACCATTAGTTCATGTGATTTGTACTGCGAGGTGTCAGAGGAGAAGGTAACAAATGTATGCGACGGATGGGAAAATGTGGAGGCACCAACGTGTCTGGGATTGGAGCCGGGTTCACGTAGTTCTGAGTAAGTTATCACGACCTCCAAAGCTCATGTCCATGGTACCAGGTGCATTGTAGAAGCTAGGAAATGATGACTTTCATAACTAAAATTGCCAATTAGATCCTTTAGTACCTGATGACGGAAGACGAAGATCCCCATGTGGGAGAAGATGGACAGAGGATACTGGTACCAATCGACTAGCAACCCGTAGGGAGCAGGCTACATCTGTATAGGGTCGCACCAACCAGCTACCTGGATTTGTAACCTATGTAATGTATGTTACGTATGACGATTAAAACCTATTGCTCATGCCGTTTTTGTTAGAACGCTCCGTGGCAGCAGAGTTCTTTGCTGGCGCGCATTTGTCTTATTTATCAGATTAAACCTTGCTCTCCTTGCAAGAGGTGTGCTGGGCCTTTTTCCTTAGTGGGTTGTATTTTCTCTGGTGTGAGAGTTTAGGGGTTACTCTGCACCTGTTTGTTGGTGTAGACTGGGGGCTGGACAAATGTATTATGTCAACAAGCAACCTGGCCTGATTTTGGCCCAAAATGTGCTTTCCTGTCAAAACGCAAATTGCCACCTTTCCACCAGGGACTGTCATGCCCCCAGAAGGCACTTTTTTTCCAAAAACAAACAGTATCAGATTTTATTCCTCATAAAATCATTAATTTGAAGAGAAAAAAAAAACAACTCTAGCAAAAATAAACTGATTTGATTTTAAAAAAGTAGTAACTTCAGTCACATAGTCCCCAATTTGCGGGTTGGTGACATTACATTCGTGATAATGCTGTGTAATGGCCTGGACTGCATACTGCTTACTGACATGTACCAGTTAAGCAGTACACTTTCGACATAAGTGGAAGCCATATGTTGGGAAAGGCGTTAGGTGTTACCATTTACGTTAATAGATATGAGCCATTTTTGACAGGGTGAAGAAGCTGTGCTAGGTTCAAGCGACTGAGGGCAAGGGAGGAGTGTGGCTTGGCGCAGGGTGAAATGGGAGTGAGTTCAGGGGCGCTCTCAAGCATCCAGTGCCCGCTGCCCAGTTCACACCCAGGCAGCTCCTGCCCCTCTGGCTTCCTTCTGCTGCGAGCTTGCAGGCGCGCTGAGCTACAGCTGACGCTACTCTGCGCCTTAAGCGGTGGCTATAAACTGGCAGACTGGCTAGGATGGTGAGATAACACAGCCAGACTGCTGTACGCTTGTAAAATTTAATGTGGGAAGATTTAAAAAGACATCATTGTTTCACAACTTGTAGCAGCTCGTCATCGCTCCCGGGATACACTTTACGAAGACCGACCCCGACCGCGAGGCGCTCCTAAAAAGATGACAAATCGCAGCGGAATAGAAGGAAATATTTAATACCAGGAGAACAACAACGGGTGATGGATGGCCCGTCGCTCTCCTCGCGAAGCCTCATTCATCTCAGTGTTTTATGTCCATAAGCATGAGCACACTTCCCAGCGACTGCCGGGGACTGAAACGCGTCTTCGCCCGGCCCGACACCGCCTCGCCTGCTAGGGCGCTGCACTCAATATTTCACGGAATAAAAACAACAGACGCGCGGAGGTGATGAACGCTCGCTCTACGCGCCCCATCCGCGGGTCCTCTTTACAGTCGCGCCCCAACTAACAGCATCACGGCTAACGGAGCGCAATGTTATGAGGAGACGGTATTGCGCCTCAGAGCTCTCGATCATCTAGAAGGGGTGGCCTACTGGCTAAATCGGACCTTGCACTGTTGCACAGCCAGGAAGTCTTGTAATCCCAGCGTCGGCACTTGATCATAAAGCGATGTGTGATCCTAAGCATATTACGCTATCTGCCTGTCAGTCGAGTTACACAAATGTCTGATGAAAAAAAAAACGCACCTTGATGCTTACGGGCTCACCTGCTCCAGCATGGGGTTCAGTCACAACGAATTTTGTGCTTGATGTAAATGAAGACAGGCATAAATGAACCCTACTCCTGCTGGTAACACACACATGAGAACTGTTTTGACAAATACATTAGGTGCATTTTGCTGCTGCAAGAAAAATCTGTGTAACATTAAAAAAAAAACCCGCAATTGGTGCTCTGACTTGAAGTACCTCGCTCTAGAAGAACGCACTCCATGTCAGAAAGACACATAACAGTTTACGTAAACACATCATCAACGGTTTTTTTATCACTCCAATATATTTTCCATAACATATCCCTGACATTTAAATACACGATTATCCATTTGATCCCTTTGTAAAATTATAAAACAACATTCAAGTTTTGGGGATACACCATTTCTAAGCATATTCCTTTCCCGTTCAGACTCCACCTTAACTCAGCCACACCCCCTGCGGGCGCCACGCCTGGGTAAGCCCCCCCCCCCCCCCCGCGCTGATATCGCGTTATCATTTCTAGGTAACGGAACTGTGCGAACGGTGCGCAAACCCGCCAGCAGTGCACGCTTTCAGGAATCACTCGTGAATCCTTTTGTGAACAGATGTGACTTACGTTCATATGTTATTGCGCCTCTAAAATGCTGTGCGTGTCCAGAAAGGGGCTTTTTAATTGCTACCATTTTGACCCTTCAATAAAACTGCCATTATTTTGAAATGCCACCTGTTCCCTCTTGCCCACCAAATGATGGAACTGCTGGAGGAACCACTGGTAGTATTGCATATTAGCTAGGGTGACCCTATTTTTCACAAAAAAAACCCCGGACATGCCATAGACATAAAAGTAGGACTAACATAAATAAAATAAAAATATATAGCCCTACTTCTAGGTCGCTGGCCTGTTGCGGGGCTGGGGGCGCGGAGGGGGTGTGCTCACATGCACACCCCTCTTATTGGAGGAAAGTGGCCGGGGAGGTGAAGGGAGAGGAAATGGGGGCATGAAATGCTTTTCACGCCCCCATTCGCGCATTAAAAGTTGCACCGGGACCCGATTTCGGGATTTCAAAATCGGGTCCCGTCACAAACAGGGACCTTGGGCACCCATCCTTGCAAACCCCAGACGGAGTTTGCAAAATGAAAAAACTCCCAGGACCCCGGGACAGGGCGTGATTTCCCCGGACTGTCCCGGGAAAACCCAGACGTATGGTCACCCTAATATTAGCACCCTGCCTTGGGAGCGGGGGGGGCGGAGGGGGGAGGAGCCTACCAATCAGGTGACTAGGAACGCAGGCCTGAAACGCTGGTGCAATACCACCTAACGGCCGGCTCCCCCTGCCGCCATATTCCCCCCACCCTCCGCCCCACTATACTTTTTTTCTCCCCCTCCTGCCCCCCAATTTACTGTATCTCTGCAGCAGCGGCACTCCCCGCACTGCCCCTCTTTCCTCTCCGCACCTGCATGCTGCCATGAAAGAGAAGAGGGACTTTGCATGCAGCCCCGCTTCCCATTCCATGGCAGCCATCTTAGAAAAGGATTTGACTTCATACAACGGGACACTGCGCGCTTCCCGTTGTATGAAGGAAAATCCTTTTTTTAGCACCCCAGGTTACCACTTTGGCAACCCAGGGTGCTAATAGCCTTAATCCCCCATTTAAAATGCTAGGTTTGGGGGAGGGGTAACGGCCCAGGGCCCTCGTTTTACACCCTCGCTTTGCTCGGGCCGATAACTTGGGCTGCTGAGCCGTTACCCGCGTATTAACATAATAGGAATACCAGAGGCAGTAATAACTGTCGTAATGTGAGGTAAAATATCTCAAAATGCATCAGCCATTTTGGTCACAGCCTGATTGGTGCAAGTACACACTTAAAAATGCCCCTGAATTATTTTCCATATCAAGGGAGCGCTTCCATTGAAAACACCTCTGCTACCCACCTTCTCACGAACCTTCCTATTCAATGCACAAAAGGGTGCTTTTAAGATGACTGCACGGTAGTGGAATGCACTGATATTTTACACGAAATACAGTTAAATGAAATTTGAAAAAGAATGCATGAAGGTTTCATAATGATCATACTATAGCGTTTGTATCTAGCGCTTAATGCCAAAACCCCACAGCTTCTAAGCACTGTACTAACAGGTGGTATTATTAACCCGTTTAAAATGGTACTTGCTTTTTTGACCTCGGAAGTATAAAGGGGTAAACAGATTAGTACATGGGATTCCCTTGAGGCAACTTCATTTTGAGGGTTTCCATTCAGAAGCTTGCAAGGGCTTCGGGTGATCCTGGTATGTGCATTTCTGTCAAGTCCTTTGAATTCTCTGGTTCAGAAGATCCATGGAGGGTGTCTGCCATTTTAAGAAAACTGATGGACCCAAACTAATGGATCTCTGTAGAAAACTTGGATAATTTAATGAAAGATCCAATTGCACACACCTAAACTGGAACACGAGACCAGACCATTCAAAGAACAAATCCAGCACATAGAAAAAGAAATTAGAAGAAAAGGGAATGGACTCAAATCACTTCAGTACAGCCGCAGATCCTAACCCAAAACCTAGCATTGAACGACCTATACTGTGACCCCATTGCACATACCAAGGACACCGGCTAAAATCAACCTGACAAAACTGATTGAGACACCATCTGTACAAGACTAGAGGATGAAGATATTATATCAAGAACCTGGGCAGATACGAGCTAGCAAAGAACAGAGGATATCACAGGAGCAACGTGTTGGTCTTGGAAGTAAGACCATGCAGAGCAACAGAGGTTCGAATCCCAAATCCGCGATTAGAAACCCAACTCATATCAATATTAAGCGCGCTATAAAAAACAATAAATAAATAAATAATGAATTGTAAGATACAGGCACAGCATTTCATAATGAACACAGCCTGCCTAGCGGGGTCGAAGCACGTATATCTGAGAACCCAGTAATCTCAGTGCCAAATGAGTACACTTATGGAAGGAATTTGAAATGAACACCCGAGAAGACAACAAAAGACTTTCCAAGTGGGTAGGACTCCATCACGGAAGGCTGGGCTAATCGAGGTGACAGAGAAGAGAGCGGCCTACCAACAGACTATGGAAAGGATGTGTGACAAAGGGACTGGTAAAAAGAGAAGTACGAAAACACTACAAACCAGATACAAATATACTTTAGATGTTCGAGCTTTCACAAACCAAAGATAGAGCTTCATAAAGACAATCTGAGGACCCACAAAACACGTTCTTACCAAATATTAATAATTGATTTGATTTGTTTATTTATATAGCGCACCTAACCCTCAGGTATCTGGGCGCGTTACATAACAATGATACAGAACACAATGATATCCATAAGAACGTTATGCACAAGCCAGCATTTTGGGAATTGGATACATCAAATTTACAGATACCAATGTAAGAATTAGATACAAAATATATACAAGTACTTTGGTTGAAAAATGAATGCAGAATAGAAGATGATGCATACATTTAAGGAGTCTCCTGGGAGGGAAGCCAGTTTTTTGCAGTTTTTCTGAATTGAGGGGAATGATGGTTCTGCTCTTAAGGCTACCGGTAGTGAGTTCCAAACATTTGATGCCCGAACAAGGAAGCTAATGCCTCCAGATTTCTGTAGCTTAAATCTAGGGACTTTAAGAGAGTGTAATTGGGTGGATCTGGTAGGTGAGCCGGATTGTTTTTTGGTAAATTTGTAGGTCAAGTGTTTGGGTGCTGAGTTGGAGAGGCATTTATGGTTAAGAGAAAGTTTTGAATGAGATTCTGTCCTTGACGGACAATCAATGGGAGCTGCGTCTCGCAGATGAGATGTGATGGGATCTTGGTATGTTAAGGGCAGAACTGAGCGCATTGTTTTGAAGTATTTGTATCTGTATTTTTTTTAGTTTCTCTTGCTTGTACCTAAGTATAATGCATTGCAGTAATCTAATTTAGATGGGATTAACGCTCTAGCTAGGGTAGTGCGGCTTGCTGTCGACAGGAAGGGTTTGCAAGCGTTTAATAGTTTGCAAGTATAAGCAGTGGCAGATGAAGTGGCCTTCACTTGTGTGGTCATTGTCAGGGATGAATCAAGGTAGAACCCAAGTGTCTTGACTTCTTCGGACACCAATATTTTAAAGCCATCTATGTTAAAAGATTTAAATTGATTATCTAGTGTATCTAGTTTATTCAGTCTTGATTGGGAGCCAATAAGGAGCAGTTCAGACATCATCATTGAGGCAGAGGCTGTGTGTTGCCATCCATGCCTGGATGATAAGATAGTTTTTATTTAACAGTTTAGTATCCGAGTCGCAGTCCCCAGTAATAGGGATGAGGATTTGGGTGTCATCTGCATAGTTAGTGTGGGTGACACCAAAATGGTCTGGGTCATCAAACAACGGCTTGGTGAATATGTCATACAGCGTCAGAGACACACAGGATCCCTGAGGTATTCCACAAGTGACCAGTGCTGGATCAGGCGATGCCACTGGAGCGAAGACTCTGATCGTTCTGTTATCCAGAAAGGATTTAATCCAGGAAATAACTTTATCTGAAAAATAGGCTGATGAGGTTAGGTGATTACACAAGACTTTGTGGTTAAGTAAGTGGAAGGCGGCCAATAGGTCCAACAAGAGGAGGAGCACTATGTTTCCTTTATCTTTTTGGTCGTCCATTTTTGATTTCAAGACAATTATGGCAGTTTCGGTACTGTGTCTAGGTCTAAAACCGGATTGACGTAGGCCCAGAAGATTGTTAGTTCCTAGTGTGCCTGTATCTGAAGATAGGCTGCCCTGTCTAGAATTTTCAACAGGAGCGGAGCTGTGGTGATGTGTCTGTAGTTCGTGGGGATATCCAGATCGAGGATAGGTTTTTTTAATAGTGGTCGGACCCAAGCATCTTTCAAATTAGAAGGGACAGTACTTGTTTCAAATGATGTATTTATGAAGGTGGTGATGAAAGGAGCGAGATCTCTTGCTGCTTCTTTGATAATGTTTGCAGGACAGATGTCGCCCTGACATCTCGAGGGTTGGATACTCGTTATTACATTTTCTACTTCATTAATGGAGAGTGGGGTGAATTTGAATAGGATGCATGCTTTAGCAGTACAAGGCTTGGACTCGTGTAAAAGTGCATCTGTGGAGATGCTAAGTTGTTTTCCCTCAATTTTAGCCTGCAGAAGTGATATTTTGTGAAGCAAGGCATCTTGTATATTAGTGCACCAAGCCTTGTCTTTGTCATGTTTCAGGCGGGTGTATAGGTGACTCAAGCTCTCTAAGGATAGTTAATAATTCTCTGGTGCTTGACTTAGCATTGATGATTCTATTATTATATGTGTCACTTTTGGTTTGGAGGACAGCTGACTTATAGCAACTGGAAGCTTTCAGGAATAATTTTTTGTTCTATGCTGGGTTTTTCCATAAAGTTTCGGCTTTTTGTTTCTGATTGCGTAGAGTTTTGAGACTAGACGTGAACCAGGAGTTGAGGTGTGTGTGAGGCTTGGCTTTATGCAATTTCAATGGCGCTATAGTGTCAATAGCTTTGATAAGTGTGTGGTTGTAGAGTTCTAGGTTGAGTAATTAATAATGAGGTGTAGAATTTTCTACTGTGATATTCTTGTTAGTCCTGGTGAGAGCCGGCATGACACAGCATTGGGTGGGCTGGCTTCAGATCTGGACTGTTAGGTAAAGGTAACGATGCGGTGGTCGGGCCATGCACAGGGTACATCGGAGAGTATGTTAGTATCACAGTTGAGGTCTGCGATCCAATCTAGAATTCTGCCTTTGTTATGGATAAACTTAGTGATACGATGAATGAATCCTAGTTCTTTAATTGATTTGGCTAGGGCAGTGGCAGTGTCATCAGTTGTGTCTTGGAGGCCTAGGTTAAAGTCGCCAAGCAATAGGATTTGTGATCCTGGTTTAGTATTAGTAAATAAGAGTTGTGACCTCTTTTCCTTGAAGGTTAATATTAGGCCAGGGGGTCTGTACACAAGGTGGATTTTTAAAGTACGTGTGGCTGAGAGTGGGAGCTTCATAGATAGGAGTTTGGCTGATGGGAACAGAGGATTGGGCAAAGCTCTTAAACCAAGATGGGTCTTGGCAATGACAGCAACTCCGTCACCTCTAGAGAATTCTCTATCTCGTATGATGATGGTGTAATTGTCTGGAATGGCTAGCGAGAGTGTGGGGCCTGCTGCAGCCTGTAACCATGTCTCAGTTATGACCAGAAAATCAAACTCATTAGAGGTGATAAGGTCAGCAATGTCTAATGCATGTGCCGTCAAAGACCATGCATTGATCAGTGCTCCATTGATGGGTTTTGTGATTTTATTAGGACTACTTGCAGGCATTGTAGTGTTGGCTAGGAGTGTAGAGTCCTTTTTGTCAATGATGGTGTATTGTTTAGGAGTCTTTTTCCTAATGGGCTTAGTGGACTTAATGTTGGTTATATATTTACAATTAGATGACAGTAAATAGGTCTGTTTACATCTAGATCCTAGTCTCAGGCTCCAGATATTCTTGGGCACAGGTTTGGTGGTGTGGATATGACTTTTGAAAAGTCTTTATGAACAGTTCCCAAAAATCAAGGTGACTATTGACTGTCTCAAAGGATAGGATCAGGCTTAACCATGTATGAACAACTCAAATGTACCAAAATGAAGCAACGGAAGACACAATGGGGCAGCATCATCATATGCTGCAGTAAATCACTTGTGATCCTATCCCATCATGATCAACAAAAACCTAACAAAAACTAGACAGCCCGAGATAAGGACCGGGTGGATTCCCCTGCTAGGGAGGAAACATCCCATTCCACTGCGGTAAGAGGCAAAACGTGGCACAAATTCCAGAAGCACAATTAACAGGTCATGAAATCTCAATCTCCCAACATATCCCAACATCCGATAACATTTTCAAATGTGTGGATAACACCAATGAGTCAAGAGGGAAGATCTCAAGCTCAGGAACGAGATCACCGACGATTGCAGAACAGGAGAAATGGGGCTTGTGGAAGCAAACAAAGGCAGCCCACATTCACTCCACACTATGGAGCAGGCCAGCATTGCAGAACCAATTGCAACAGAGCACAGTGGAATAAAGAGAAGTGGAAGTGCCATATTGAGAAGAAGAATGAGGCCAACACATTTTTCATTCACAGGGTTTTTTCCGGCACCTGTGAATTTGGTCTTTTATTCTTTTGCTGAATTAAGCCTCCATTTCTCTGGCATGTGGATCCATCTTGACCTACTGTACTCTTCCGGATTTCTGGACGGCAGGAGGCATCAGGGAGTTCGCTCCAGGATCAACCATCCTGACCAACCCTCTCTTCTGGCCGGACAGTGTTTTTTGTCATACAGCCTATTTACAATCAAAATGTCAAAAGGGATCCTAATAAAGGGCTGTGACTCAAAAACACTGTTGTAGTCAGTTTACGCGTAAAGCAGACCACTAATGAATTGGGGGGTATCAGAAATTACCTCTGAAAAAACGTTTAGTCAATGCCTTGAAATATCATGAGAATCCCCACCAGGACCGGTGACCGAGAAGTATTCCTCGCAACACAGTAAATCAAAGCTCTTGAGTTCCTCAGGTGCTCCATAGCTATCACATGTGCATATTCAAAAAGCCGCAACAAATACACCTTTAGGAACAGAAGCAGGGATACAAATCAGATGCAGCGTTGACACCTAGCGGAAAATCACTTTACACAAGTCTTCTTCAAGGCACAGGCAACGGCTAGCGTCGAGACCTATAAGCCCTAATGTTTGATGAGATAAATTATAATTTCCTCCACTACAAGCAGAATTTATTTTCTACTATATGCACTAGATGTGCACGAGACTTAGAGGAGGTTCTCCCTTATCCGACCCTCAATGCACAGCAACGGTATTGTGTAAAAAAACGAATCCGAAAAAAAAAGGCAGAAAACATAACATTTGACCGAATTTTTGCAGGATTTTCATACCTTTTAAAAAAAGTAGATGGTGGTCTGGGTAAGGGTATAAAAAAGAGTTGCTGGATGTGGGGATGGGTGTGGGGAGTCTCCCCCGCATGAAAAAATTAAAACAATTGGAAAAAATTGAGTCAACTGATATAAAAAGGAAACAGAAATACCATTAATTCCTGAAACACAACAATGTTCTGACTGTGCCAGAGCTCCTAGAGAAACGCAAGCAGAAGAAAGAGGTCATGCCCACACGCAACAGGAACACAACGGAATCACTGCTGCATTTTCTGATGATGTGTCCTGAGCATAAAAGACACCAAATCTCCAAAATAAGGAAACCTTCACCTGAATCAGGAATCCAAAAGCCCAAATAATTGGTAGTCTCTCTCCTCAGTGACTTTAACTGCGAGGTGACAGAGAGACTAAAACAATTTTGAGAGTCGCGTACAGCCAAGAGACAGACATTGAGTTGAAGAGATGCAGAAAAAAATTGACTTAGAATGTAATCAGCAGAAGTGAGTCCAGATCAGACAGTCGAAAGTAGGGAAGAGACGACAGTGAAATAGGGTTTAAATAGAGAAGACAGTGACACAGGCCTGCATACATCTGTTCAAGACAGTAACTGCAAAAAGAGCCCTACGCCATTTTCTTTCCGCTGATATGTCCTTTCAGCGTGCTTATCCTTCCTCTTTCAATACCTGCAGTTTGCAGAATCCCTCAAACATAACAGTGCTGTCAGCTAATGCCCTTTATCAGAACCTAGAACATTTTAATAACTAATACAACACGATATAGAAGTATTAAACTAACAAAACCGACTTTTCAAAAGTATTTTAAAACTCATTTTACCTTTAAGAAACATTAAAATCTGTCAATTTGTAAAGTAAATTCTAACCAACGTTGTTAAATCCAGCCTTTCAATATATATTACTAAATACCATTTATTAAAGATTATCCATACTATATATATGTATATATTTGTATATATGTTTATTTATTTAGTATGCTAACATACATTTGAATCTTATTCCAGATTACATTTATTAATTTATAGGCGTAAAATGTCTACAATTTGGTTGTAATTTTTGCATTTTTCTCACCAAAATAATGTCCCACTTTCCTAAAATAAAACCAATGAAGCAATTAACAAAACATTTGACTCAGTTTTGCCATGGGTGAATAATGACACTTTTAGCATAATCTTCATTCTAGAACACCAATTATGAATGAATTATGTTCTGCGGTCCTACTTTATAGGATCCTCACCAGTGCTGCTACAAGCATTTAGATCACACAAGCCTTGCCAGAGCCAATAGTTATTTTTTTTTAATAGGGAGTTACATGTGTTGACAAGTATTGCCATTATCTGCTCAGGTATTGTCATCATAGGTGCAGATACTGGCATCACACTATGGGCATTATATAGCCAAAGTTCTAACCGAGCTGTAAAGCAACAGAACATTGTATCTAGGAGGACACACCCCAGGAGTTAGAGATGGGGTGTAGGGGTACGCTAAGTTGCTGCGGTGGGGAAGTAGGTTTACAGGAATTGCCATGTCATCGTGGGTACTCACACCATGTGGTGGGTATGTTTTATCATATCACTAGGTATGCTTGGTTTTACCTTGGTAAACATACGATGGCCTTTTCCATAATGATATGATATATGTTAATCCTTCATAGTGCCCCTTAGCCACAGGATGCCTTGTATGTGACAGTACGCTGTATAAATACTTTGATTGACTTATTTATTCAATTCTTCTAACACGTCAAATGCCCATAGGCCTCAAGATTTTAAATATAAAATTATTTCTGAAACCTATAAAAGAAAGGTAAAAGCAAACAATAATAGTGCCCATACTTACGAGGTGACATACCTAGACACAGTTCTCCATCAAATATCCAGACACTCACATTATCATATGAACAGAAGCATTAATAATTTTTTTAATGTTATGGAATCATATTTCACACCCTCTGTGACCATTATTTCAACACATCCATTGATAGGAACTGCCATCTCCTTTCCCGAGTTCTCAAAGCTTCTTTCCAATAGCTGACCCTCAGGTTCCTCGGGAGACCCGTGCCTACTCGTCCTCCATAAAAAATCATTTCCTCCATCTGTGCAGGCACACTCGGCCAGCGCCGGCTCAAGGTGCGCTCGGAGTGTGTAGCTGCACAAGGGCGCACCCACCATAGAGGGCGCATCGCCTCCAGCTTAGTGTCATACAAACAGAGCCCACTTTTGAATGGCATTGTGATTCTTTAATCGACTCTACTTACATGACACTGAGCAGGCGGCAAGGCGCCTTTAAACACACTTTAAAAGAACAGCAGGGGCTCAGTTTTATTGTCCGGCTGATACTTGTTCTATATCAGCCGAACAACCGAACTGAGTCCCCTGATGATCTGTATTTGTGGTGGGCAGGACCGGGGTTGGGGAGCGCACAAATCTTGCACAGGGCGCTGTCAGACCTGGAGCCGGCACTGCTTTCGCCAGATCCATAATCAACCACTCTCTGACAACAGGTACCTTCGCACCGGAATATAAAACCTTGCACGTCAAACCCCTCCTAAAAAGCCTTCTCTTGACCCCCTTCTACTCTCCAACTACCGCTTCATAGCCAAATGACCAGACCACACGGGCTACCCCATCTCAGCCTCTTCACCGAGGACCATGGCCTCTGGACCCTGCCCAGTGGGGCTTCAGGCCCTTCCATGGAACTGAATCCTCCCTGTTCTCTATCTAGGACGACTTGAAAAGAACAGCAGACTCTGAGGGCTGCACCACTCTCATCCTCTTTGACCTCTCAGCAGCCTTCGAAATGATCAACCACTCCATCCTCACGAACAGACTCTTTGACCTCGGCATAAGGGGCTCTGCCCTTAGATGGATATCCTCTTTCTTCTCTGACTGCTCTCAAATCCTATCTCTCACTTTCACCACCACCCCCCACCCATTCCCACACCGAGTCCCTAGGGAGCCTGCCACTCCCCCCTCCTTTTCAACCTCTAACTTTCACCCCTAAACCACACTCATCCGTTCCCACAATCTCACCTGTTACAACTATGCAGACGACACCCAGATCATCCTGAAGATTCCCAACTCCCCCTCCTCGCCCCACCCAGACCTGGCATCCTGCCTCTCGGACATTGATCTCTGGATGATGCACAACTACCTGCACCTCAACCTTGGAAAAACCAAAATCCTAATCTGCGGCAAACCAGCACTCCTTCCCTCCTTCCCCAAACTATCCCTTGTCTGCAGTTATTAGGTCCTGCACCCACACCATCCCCCTCCATCAAAAACATGGGACGCACATTTAGCTCAGACCTGACCCTTTCCTGCCACATCAACACAGTCTTCAGATCATGCACTTTCCACCTCCGCATTCTGAAGCAGATTTTTCCCTATCTCCCCCCCCATAGAGTATCCACAATAATGGCCATCATCCTCTCGCACCTAGACCACTCTAACATCCTCTACCTAGGCGTGCCCACCTTCCAACTGAGAAATCTGCAACGGGCTCAAAACTCTGAAGCAAGGCTCCTCCTTGCACTCTCCCACAGCGACCACATCTCCCCTGTGCTCAGGACGCTCCACTAGCTGCCGATCAGTCGGCGGGATACTTTCAAGGCCATGTGCATTACACACCATGAAATCCACAAGAAAGGACTGGAATTTCTCAAAAACAAGCTCTCCGGCTACCACCCCACCAGAATTGGGCTCTGCACACCTCCTGGTAGTCCATCCTTTTAAGTTCTCTAGACTATGCGGCGCCTCCTTCTATGTCCTTGCACCCACATACTGAAACTCCCTTTCCCACACGCTCTACCTCAAAGAGGATCACCTAGTCTTCCTGAAAGCCCTCATAATCTGGCTATTCTCCCTGACCTCACGATTCCCTGCCTCCCCTGCATCCACTGACTTTCACACACCTGCTTCAGCCAGAAGCCCCCCCCCCGCACTCACCGCCACTTGGCCGGTCTCGCTAATTTATAATGGCTGAAATGCACACATGCATAATAGCACCTCACAAACGTTTCTCAAATTTCTGCACCCCGGCCCACCAAAACCACGCGGGGACCATAATTATGGTGAAAGGTGCTACAGCAAGTGACAAAAGGAATGAATGAATATGTCTATTGCAGGTACTCATGTATTATGGCAAGTATTGCTCATAAACATCGGCTAATGGTACCAGGCACTAACAAGATTGCTACATATCAAATGACCAGGCACTCGGATCATAACCAGTGGATTGGCATCAAGAAGACAGGAATTCAATCCAGGGAGAGACTGGGACCCCATGCTTCCATGCATTAGCACTGTGTGGGTGTTGACTGCAGAAGAGGAACACATATACCTGCCCCTCCTGTCCGCTTGCTCTTGCGCTCTCTGACATGGGGCTGAGGAGGACAGGGGGGCAGGATGAGAGCGTGGAAGCTGGAGTCAGGTCTCCAGCACCCTACTTGCCCTGCTTAGCGCCACAGTTAGCTTCAAATGTAGAGAGGGTACGAAGTGGCGGGTACCAAGGCAGCGATTGCAGAGGCTGGTGAGGTGCCATGCATTCCATCTGTCAAAGCAGGAATGCTACACCCCTGGCTCACTCCTCTGTGGGTGCAAGGCTAAATGAGTCAGTGTCCCTACTTTTGGAGATGCAACACACTATTTCCACATGTGGATGGACAGACAGATAAATAGGGCTCCCCATTCCATTGTGGTCTCGGGTTGAAATGATGTGAGCTAGTAGTTCGGGGTTGGCTGCCCCTTTTTATGGATGGGGGTAAGCCTCCTTGGCATATGGTCTTTCCAATTCTGTAATGGAACAGCAGACTGAAAAATAATTGAGTTCTGATGAATTCACAACCTTCCAGCCATCAATCTTCAGTCCAGTCCATCCCCAGTGCCCCTCTTAAGTAAAGAGCACACACGGCCAGTGGTGGCTTGTGCCACGACTTCGGTCAAAACTAAAAATTAAACCATGCTGCAGTTCAAAGAATTGGGAACATTTCATTTCAAAACAGATCCCTTTAGTTTGAGTTCGACACCAACTTCAAGAAGTTAGATGAATGCTTGATGCTATAGAAGCTGTTTGCCCTTTTAGATTAGATTATTTTTCCTGATAATGTGTCATAGCTGCCAGCCGTCACCCGTTTCGATGTGGATGACACGTGCTGCTTTACAGAAAAGGTGTGAGGCGAGCAATCTGGGATGCCGCATGTCACACCGCTTAGAGCACCAGGCATCTTCTGACACCTTCAATTATTAAAGGTTCTAGGCCCGACAGTCACTGAACTTTACCTGGCCTCCCAAGGCCAGCAGATAGGCCACATTAATTATGGAAGAGCCAAGCAGCCGAGGACTCGCTATCTCTCCGGCGGTGCTGCTGTCGCTCTAAGTAACCCCCGCACCCCCTCCTACCCCAAGAGAGAGAAAGCGCAGGGAACTGGGTCACCGGCAACACCAATGTGCAGCAGCCCACCCCGGAGCATTAAGAGAATGGAAGCCATGCAATGGAAAACACACACATCCCATGGGTGGCATGGACCACTCTCAATTCAAGAGTTATATTTCATTTCTTTAGTACGGGCTACATCAGGGGTCGCCTTGGCCAACAGCCCATAATATAATATCATGAGACGTTGTCTAATGGCTAAGATGACGTCTCTGGGTCCTAACCGGTCGTTTTGTGGTCATTTGATGTTACCGTCACTTATTGCTCGGCCGGATAGCACAGAAGCAAGACGACACGATTCCCCGGGTCCGCGCTTAGAAACCTCCGGGTATTAAGGTGCGTAATAAATGACCTATCATATCATATTATTGCTACCAGCAGCATGCCCTGTCTTTTTATTTTTTACAGGGAGTACCCCGTGTTATTATAGTGACCGTGCCTACCCAAGCATTTTATTACTTTTCCCCTACCCTCCTGTTTGAGGGGTAGGGAATAAGGCCGACTGGGGTTTTGCCAGCGACCCCGTTGTATTAAGTCATTCATGTGTTAAGGCCATTTGAGTACAATTTGCCTTACACTCTTCTCCCTTTTCAAAATAATGAGAGATTCCTCCCATCCCCCACTTTTATCCAGTCCTTTTATGACATTTGAAGAAGAGTGTAGAGCCCATACAGTATTCTAGATTTGCAGAATCTCTCTTGGGAGATGTGTCCTCGTTTCCAGGATTCCAGGAGACCTGAGGACTATTCCTTTGTTCCGCACTTGACTAGGCTTTGTGATATCCTGGTGCCCCCATTATTACTTACCAAAAATCAGAAGCAGTTAGGTGATTGGCTTCTACTAAGCGCCTCATAAATCTTAGTGCTTTTCCCAACAACCATTTTTTTTATTTAGACCACTGTGATGGATCGAAAGAATTCACCTCTTTCTTCTCCCAAGGGAGAGTGAGGGTGTTGAGTAGCAGGCTCACCTCCCTAATCTCACAAGAAAAGACTCCCACCTGCGGAAAAGTGACAGAATTGCGCAATGCATCACAGGATCCTGAGACTAAAGACGTAAGACAGTGGCAAAATCAAGGGAGCTGAGAAAGGACTAAAGGAGGAACTGTTAGAACCTAAGAGTGAAAGATTCGAATCAAAAACATATTCCTTCAAAAGGGATTGGAAGAGAGAGGTCAACACCCCACTTGGGGGAACTAAGGAGATAAATGCTGGAGGCTTTTGCGGATTGTCTATTAAAGACTGGTACTAGCATTACCGTAAGGAGAAGCAAGTCATTCTCCTGATCTAAGTTAGTTTCCTCTTAGTGGTAGGGTCAGTTAGGGTCTTTTTTTGACAGTAGGCTCATTTACTTTGAGCATTCATGACTGACAAACGAGCTCCATAGTTAGTAATATAGTCATAAGGAAAGTTAGGCCCTATATCTTTACTTTCATAAAAGAAAACACATCATGGGCTCTTAGAGCTCAAGATCTTCTTCTGGCTCGCCACACCACCTTTACGACACAATGCTTTGGGTTAGACAGCAGCCCCGATGTTACATCACGTGTGATGTAAGAGCCGCTCCCAAAACAACAAGCAGGCATGTTCCTTTTTTACTTTTCTTATTCGATTGTCCTTGACTTGACCTATCTTTGAGTGTTGTGAACCTAGGGATAGAAAGTCTTTTCTAATTCAAATATCTTTATACTAAGTCTAGGACACCAGGCCAGTATTTCTTTTGTTTCCATTGGTACGGCCCTATTGGAACAGTATATTCTAGCTAGTCACCGGCAGGGATTTAAAGAGGCCTAGGTCTGCAAACTACATCTCCTCAGATGTTTTGGTCTTTTTTTCAGAGAAAAATGCTCTCCATACCCAGATAAAAATAACCTCAGAAGCCTTATCTTCTAAATGTGCTGACTATTACAGTCACAACCTCCAGATCCATTTTAATACAAATTGAATGATGGCCCTCCAAAAATGTTTTTGTGTTTAAGTGATGAGATCCTAAGGCAATTACAAACGCAAAAATTGGAGTTCTGAACGAATTACTTTGGAGGGTTCTATTGTCTGGTTACTGGAAAAGAAATGGTGGCTTAGGTTTGACACGAGAGAGAGATTCTGTTGCCCACATCTGTTGAAATCCCTTTAAAACCACTTAACACAAGCTACAAAATTAATTCTCTAATTGTACTGCAGTGGCAGGTAATCCAGATATAAAATGTTTTAGGGTTGTGCAAGATCCATGCATTTCTTAGGTTGCAATGTCCAAGTCCTTACTATCTACAAAAGAGATTTATGAATAGCAAGCAGATTTGTTTCATAATACAATTGAGAGCGTGCACGACAAAGTACGACAATATGAACTACAACTGCCAACCCCACATGTGGGGCCATTATCTTATAACCATAACTCTGCAGTAATTTGATCTTTCTCACAAAGTCTGAAGGCACCTTTTTAAGACTTAAACTTGCAAAAGCAAGGCCTCTGGATCTCCTAGAGAACCAGGCCCAGCAAAATGCATAAATCCACCCGGTGGGTGATTTATAAAGACCTACCTCACATACTAAAGGCCTCCCTGAAGAACAGTCAAGTACCAATGGCTCTGAAGATCGCTCCTGTTAGACATTGTTGACAATGAATGAAATCTGGATCCTACTCTGGAGGGTTACCTTCACTCCATCTCTTGGTTAGCTTATTCCATTCACCAACTGGATTGAGCAGTAGCAGATTTGCTTCTGGGTGTTGCTGAGCCCCACTACCTCCTGCATAGCTTTTATGGAGCTTCTACTTAGGTTTTGTAATGGAAGCTGTGCTGGTCTGTGTATTGGTATTGGATGGCCCATCTGGCATAACCGATGGAGGTGCTTTCTGGGACCATGATTATGCCTGACTCGTCGGCGAACATCAACACCGCTGACCTCCAAGACGCTCCTGGATTGTCTGTAGCAGGTCTAGATTTTAGTCGATTCCTTCGTATGCAGTGGTCATCTTGAGAGGATTGCCCTCAGGTTGCGACTCTGCCCACATTTGTATCTCTCCCCCATCGTCTGTTCTGTGGAGCCCTTTGGAGATCAGTGCTTTCACTGCTTTTGTTTACCTTGTACACTGTTCCTGCTCAGCTGATTACTTCTTTCTGGTTTCATTTTTACTCCTATGCGGCTCACACTTGGATCCTTCTCGATCTGGGCGGTACAATAGTGGGTACATTCAGACAACCTTAAAGCATGTTTTACTGAAATTGATGAATGTATGCGGCATAACAGCTTGAAACTGAACTGCAGACAAGCAGAGATTCCAGCTGCACGGGGACCACTCAACTACTGAGCCCCCATGTTCTAGCTTTCCGTAAGGTCAATTGCCCACTCACTGATGAACTCCAAGTAGGCTGCTTTCATCAGCGCAGACTCAACACAATGGTACATCCCGAGAACACTCCTCATCTCAGAGATGAGGACGAGTGCTTGATGGCTCTCAATCAATCAAAGAATCAAATTCAAGACCCTTTCACTCATATATAAATGCTTGAACAATCAAGCACTTATGTACCTCTGCGACAAATTCTAATTTTCCTCAACAGACCGATTGACCAGATCAGCAGAATCCAACTGCCTCATTATATCAAGGTTTAAGCTCCAAAAGGCAGGCGGCAGAAGCTTCCCGGTGCCTTAGATTGGAACCATCCTACCACAAATTCCAAAAGAATGTAAAAACCTGGCTCATCTGCAATGAAGCCTAACAACTAACAGTGCCCTGCATATATGTGCTATCATGTAAATAATCGCCCTTTAACTGTAAAAAATGTTTATGCTTTGTGTAAATAATCTCACTGTAACTGTATAATGTAACTTGTTTATAATGTCTATGCAGGTCATTACGAGTGCGGCGGTAAGGGGTTGACGGCGCCGGTAAGGATGCCGGTGCTGTTAACCCCTTACCGCTGCATTACGAGATCCCTCAGCGGGTCCCACTAAGGCTGGCTGGTAAAACCAGCCGTCCTTAGCGGGAGCCGCTAAAGGGACCAGGGAGCTAATAACGGGCCCATTATTTACGGGCCCGTTATTAGCTCCCTCCCCATTCCCATTGAGCACTCTGGGGGCTCGAATGGGAATGGGGATGGGTATTTTGAATGGGGATTTACCGGGTCCTTCAAGGTCGCAATGACTCGGTAAATTCCCATTCAGGGAACCCGGACACGAGTTTGAAGGCATCCATGGCGCTATTAGCACCATGGCTACCTCCAAACTCGTAATGACCCCCATGTAACAGTAGGAAATGTGCCCAGATGCCTAAGGGCTTGGTGTGCTATATAAATAAATACAATACAATACATATAAATACATTGTTTCAGTTTCCCAGATCACGTGAAAATAAACCATTTTGTATCGTCACACTTGATTATTGCAGCACTCTCGACTTGGGTCTTGCTAAATCATCCCTTAACAAACTACAAACACTTCTGAATGCAGTAGCTCGCCAATTATTCAGACTTTAGTGATCTGACCAGTCTTGACAGCAATACGCTCTCTGGATTGGCTTCTGTACAGCATACAAAGTGCTAGGTCTGGTCCATAGAACCATTCACTATGCCCTCACATCTTTCATTGGAAAGACACAGGACCTCAGCTCCACTTCCCTTCAGGTATAACATTACAATATGTCCTTTTCCATAATGATATCAGATATGTTAATCCTTTATAGTGCCCCTTAGCCACAGGATGCCTTGTATGTGACAGTGCGCTGCATAAATACTCTTATTTATTTAATCAATTCTTCTAATGCGTCAAATACCCATAGGCCTCAAGGGTTTAGATATAAAAATAATTCTGAAACCTATTAAAGAAAAGTGTAAGCAAACAATAATAGTGCCCATATTTCAGTTAACCAATGCAGTGATCAGATTGATCAAATCCTCCAAGAGCTGGTTTGGTCCCATGGAAAAATGCATCAGCGAAAGAAGATCTGTTTAATGAACTGCTTTTTTTTTATGGGGATGTGGACCGCAATACAGGCTTATGCAATTGTTTACGAGGTGACGTACCTGGACGGGTAGCCCGCTGCACTGATGCGGATCGTCTCCAACACGCCACAGGCCCTCAGCTGTTGAACTGCTCTTTTGGGATCAAAACTGAAATGAGATTTAAAAACAACAGGCAAGGATTATATATTTTCAGTCACACTGGGTAAGCAGATTTACATTGTTAGCGGGAAGAGGTAAAAAACAACACGAACAAAGCATTCTGGGGGCTGGCGGTGTGCCTCGGTAGCCGCATTTTGTGGTAGGCATTTTCTCATTCCACTATGCATGACCACAGACTAAAATTGGGGAGACAACATAGGCTGTCTAAGAAGAAGGGTGACCGAAGCACTTCCTGCCCAAGCTCTCTTCTGAGGGAGTGATTTGGGAGACAACATTGAGGAAGGACAATTGATTATGAGGGAGCACAAGACATAAAACAATTGCAATGTGCTACGTCTCATGGTTTCATGGTATTTATCTTTTCAACATATCTGTCTGTATTTATTGTTACGTAGGCAAAGCAGGGAACAAGAAGGATGCCAAGACGACATTGCTTCTTTCACTGGGGGTATTGGAGCTTATACACACTGGCTGCAAACTAAAGGTAACTGGGATCCTCCCATAGTAACGGAAGGTTACAATGGAAGGAATAATGGTCAGGTTAGGTTCCCCCCACTGGGTGCAGATGCCAGGCCCTCAGCCCCTGCTGTTTTGGGCTCATGGGAATCCTGTAACCTAACTTGAACCCGCCCCACGTCATTTCCTGACGTTGCAGACTCCCAGGTTTCCCTAACCTTCTCCTTAAATCGGATCAGCGTTTGGACTTTTGGGATCCCATACCCATGGACTAACGTGCTTAACAAGCTTCGCGAGTGGGCATATCTCTGGTCAAGGCTGAGATTGAGAAGTAGTAAGAGGTCCCTTGTGGAGGGCAGGGCTACTGCACTCTGGACCTTTTCCCATTCCCTGCTCTAAACCTGCTGTACTCTCCTCCCGGACCCTTTCTCCTCTCACTGACTTGACCTGCCTATGCCAGACCTGACCCACCAGAACCTGCCTGTTCTTCTCACCCCCTCTTCTCTTGGCACCCACTGTACCACCACTAAATCCTTCAATACATTTTCTACTCCTTATGTTACTACTGCCTCCTTTTTCCACTCCTGCTCTTTCCACATCCTTTGCTAATATCACCTCCTTCCCTTCCACTCCGGATATTACCACCTCATTATTTTCTTCCTCGCCTGATGTTGCCATCTTCTTTAGTTCCACTCCTGAAGTTACTATCTCCTTCCTCTCTCTGTCAGCTCTCAACAAGTCCTCCTGTTCTCCTCTGACGCCATCTACTCTGTGTCCTTCTGGTAATACGCCGCCTTTCATTCTCTAGCCTTCACCAAATGCAATCTGTCCAGCTTACATCTGGCCAGCATGCTTATTCCGGCTGGCTGGATAAGGAGATCCATTTGTTATATCCAAAACAATCAAAATAAGCATTGGCAATGCCAATGGTTTTGTGCGGGCAGGGGTCAGGCATTTGCCAGGCGCTGTCGTAATGGTAATAACTGCCATCGATGGGAGCAGCTGAAAAATGCTGCTAGTACCTAGGCATTTAATACCAGTGCCTGGCAAATGCCTAATACTTGTACACAAGTCAAACCTGTTGGCTTTGCCAATGCGTGTTATTAACAGGACTTCAGTGAACGGTGCATATAGTGCTTATACACTGAGTGCCTGAAGGCAGACCCCGGTTAAGACCCTTGTAGCACCTTAACAGCTCCAATTAAGTCACTCAATTTCAGGGGACCTCTTTAAAAAAGACTGGCAGGCACTTTGATCTCAAGGCTTGATCATAAGGTTTGATAAACCTACCGCAAAGAGATCCTAGGAAGATGTGTTTTGGGTGTGGATGGGCAGGAAGTGGGTGGGAACGGCCACATGGATTAACATGGTCATGGGCAGTCAATGAGTGTGTAAATAACCAAACAACACCTTCATGCGTTGTATCCCTCCTCATACACCAGTTCTCCCTCACTGTACTCTAAGGCAAAGGTTCAGCTTATAGGTGGTGCTAATACCCCAAACTAAAAGGGCAACCAGTGCCAGTAAGGCATATGATGTGGCACAATGATGCTCTTCTGAACAATCTAGCAACACCATGTTTTCCCTAATAGAACCCAAGTTAGGCTTCTAGAAAAATGAGGTCCCTATTGGCATAAATAATTGCTTCTTGCCGATGGCGACCACTCTGTGTGAGGGTGAGGTGAGCAAATGGGTGTGTCACTGTGTAAAAAAGCCCCCTCTCTAACCTAGGGATCCAGCAGTGGGATGGTCGAAGCGCCTTGGGCTTCCTCAAGCTAGTGGATGTTCGAACCCAGCAAGGTATGTGAGGGACCCCCGGACCAACACAACGAAGGCAGGGGGCAGTAACAGGAGCATGCTCACACTCACAAACAACAATAATCACCATGGAAATGGAGTGAAGTCAAAGGCCCCGAGGACGCCCCTGCGCATGTCCGGCGACTCGGAGAGAGCTATTTCACCTCCCAGACATGGGATTCCCCGGATACAAAGTTGTGCCAATGAAATCAAACATACCAATGACTTTTGCATGAGAGACATGTCAAACACTCCTGCTGTCTTCACATGGGGGACAAAATTGCAATTCCCCACTGCCGGACACTTTCCATTGCTCACCAAAAGGTTCATATAGAATCTGCATTACCTCTTCGTCGTTGAAATATTTTTGTAATTTTTATTTTATAATGGTTGTCTGTGAAAAAAAGAAACGTAGAGAGTGCAGGCTGAACGGATAGCTCAGAGGCAACACGCTTGTCTAGGAAGCAAGACAACACAGAACAACACAGGTTTGATTCCTGGTCCCATGCTTTCATACTGGTCTCTGGTATTAAGAGTGTTATGAAAGATAAATTTGTTGATTACCCATGATGATAATGATGTGTTATTTATATAGCGCTTTACAGAGCACATATTTACACACAATATCACCCCCGTAATTGGTACTCATTTATCAACCTTGGAAGGATGAAAGGCTGAGTTGACCTCGCCAGGATTCAAAGCTGTGATCGCAGCAGCGAGCGCTCAAGCCGCTGAGCTATCTTACCGGCTTACATTCCTACTTCATCGGAGATGAGGTCATGTGGGTTCTAGGTTAGCCATTGGGCCCTCAAATTTGATTCCTTGGGCAGATACTGATTGCTATTTTCTTTTTTTCACAAAAAGTATTGTTTACAAAAATTACAAAGTTTCCTGTATGTGGTCCAAATTCACCCAGCCCAGTATTTCGCTTGGTAATATTACGTTTTAATGTGTTAGGTTTAAAGGGTATAAAACGGATTTCTTCAAGGTTCATATCAAAAATATATTTCAAATGGTTAAATAAAGCAGAACTCCTCCCGAAGAAGGGTCAGAGACATCCGAAATGTGTCTAGTTCTATGCCTCTGTGGTCTCGTGCTGGGGATCCTGGGCCTCTGTCACACCTTCGAAGAATCTTACATATACTGACAACATTTTGATTTATTAGTTCATGGGATCCTACACTTTACGGTGAGCACCATCAACTCCATCGTGAGGTTAGTCTGAGGCACAGGAGGTCATTGTGCAGGATCCAACTGGCGCACAGGGCAAAAGGGCAAGGCCAAACCAAAAACAGAACTTGCTAGTGGGCGCTAGTTCTTTTGGCCAAAGTGGGACACTTTTCTGACCCATGTGGGCCATATTGATAAGTTACTTCACCATGAGCCTAGTAGTTTTGACCAGTGTTACTAAATAAATATTTTTTTAATGCACAATTTGCATCACATTTGAACAAAAAACCTCCCCCTTGGGCACTACTCAAACAGTCTGTCATAAATGGAAGGAATTGCCATTGGCAACTGTGGGCTACTTTTTCATTGGTGCCCAAGACAGTCTTATGCCCCAGTCCAACACTGCCATAGGAGGCAATGTGTCTATGGCCGCGGGGTCTATTATGGCCGATTTTAGTGCTTCCATCACTGCGTGCAATTCCGTAAAGGCAGACATTAATTAATCACTTTTTTAATAATGCGCTATATTAGCAGAGACCAATCTCTAAGTGTGGGACCAGGAGTTGAACCTGTGTTGCTCTGCAATGTCTTGGTTCCAAGAGAAACACGTTGCCCCTGAGCTATCCTCCCGGGAATGAAAAATGACTTTGTGCTGTGGCTTTTTTAAGTCACTGATCTGTTATTCCTTTCCTCCTAATGCACTGCAGTAAACGGCAGACTGAATTACTAGTACTCTGCAGGCAGGTCCCCTTAAGCCATGGCCTGCAGCCACTGTATTCTGGAGCAATAGAAACTACATGTCTGCAGGAATTGGTAACATAACATATATCAGGAAACATTAATCACTTACATTTTAGATTCCTGCACTGAAATAAATACATATTTATGAGCGTTCATAAACACTGGATAGCTCTACTGTGTCAAAAGACACATTACTAAAAAAGGTCACAGCGGTACCCCTACATATTATCCCCACCAAAAATATCACTGTTTCACATATGGTCGTTTGTCTCGCCATAGGCGATATTTTTGGGGGGGATAATTTGTGGGAGTGGGTGTTGCGGGGGTGTCCCCCGCACATTTAAAAATAATGTGGGGGTTGCGGGGGATTCCCCTGCAGGGTCCATGGCTCAATATTGCCACAAAAATATGGGGAAAATATGGGGATATTTTTGTATCGCCATATTTTTGCGGGGATATTAACACATGGAACGTCACAGCTCTCTGGCCTTTATGTCTATTGTATTGTAGTAGCCATTTGCATAGCGCCTTTTTCCCATTTGTATGGCCTCAAAGCACTTTGTGGTAAGAAGGCCCTCGGGGGCCGAACTCCAGACATGGGAAAATTCTCAGAGAAGGCTTAGGATGCGTGTGTGCATTTGGCCAAGATTAGGATTTAGGAGGGCTGGCTAAGCTCCAATTTCTCTATGAGAAAACAGCGGTCTCCAGACACACCTCAAATTGTGACATTCAGATCAGGTAGTTGGCAGTGGGATGCAGTCTGTCCGTCCCACAACAGAACCTGCCACCCACAGGAACAGATATGGTCAATGGATCCTTCCAGAGTTTGCTGCTTTTCAAGGGGTGGCAGATGCTACTGACCCTAAGTGAATCAAAGGGCAAGGGGTTTGCTTCCAACAGATCTGGTCAGAGGATAATTAATTTCTCACCACCAGTGCAGGATCCCCTCCTGTCAAGTCTTCCCTGTCACAGTAGATGATGACGCAAACCTTGGCTTGGAAGGAACCAATAAGGGTTATTTGGGCATGGGTTGGAGTTCTGTAATGAACAGCAGATTCAGTGTTAGGTGGAGTCCACCAACTCATTGCCATGGTGAGCATCAGCCCTCTAACATTAGAGGTTGCAGTGTAGGGTGACGGCTTGTTTTAGTTATTGGAAATTGCCATGGGTCATTTCTGAATCTTGTATGGTTTACCCTGCGGGAAGCATCTGGACGTAGGATGGACTGGATGAGTGAGAGTCTGCGAATGTATACAGTCATAAGTTTGTAGGAAGGAGATGAGGCAATGAGGCTTTAGGCTGTGGTTAGCAAGACTGCTCTTGGGTGAGGTGCTGTGTTCAGAAGGGAGAACGCTAGTGGCATGAATGAAAGTTGTTAATATTGCTTTAATATTTCAGCAGCACAGATGCCACATACTTTAAAACTTAGAACTTGAAATCCTGTTTTTTGTTTGGTCTGCTAAAAATGTTGAGGTCATTTGGAGCCTTGGTAAAAAGGTGCATGTCGGGAATGTCACCAGCACATAGTGGCTTCATGCCGCCCCTTAGCTGCTGTGCGGCGCGACTGATCCTCTTAGACTAACTATCTAGGTGGACACTATTCAGCAGAGACAATAACACTACCAGGTGGCAGCCATGGAGAGATCCGACCAAGAGTACAACCAAACAGCCGTCGGAGCCTTGGAATTGCAGCCATGACTTAGACATCTTCTGATACCGGCAATTTGGAAAGAGCATTGCAATGAAAAAAGAAGCGTATCATTCATGTTCACATGGATCTCTGGGTCCAAGCCCAGATACCTTTGGGCGAGGCGTGCATTATAAATAAATAAATAAACCAAACCAAGCATCCCTTCACAGGTCTTCTCTTAGGGCACACGTGAGAAAGCGGCAGATTTTATCCTATTCTGCGCCTGTGGGACATTGAAACTCTGAAACGTTTTGGAGATATGAGAAGGAGAGATGAAAACTAGAAGAGAAAGAGAAGTGGCCGGCCGCCAAGACATTACAATGATTTAGTTCGATGTGTTCTCCTGGTCGATAGCAGTTCCTGAAGATCTACAAAGAACACGGAGTCCTCCTTCAGGGGGCGACCTCCCTAAATCATACAGCGCTGAAGAGTAGTAGTCAATATGTTTTTGAAGTGCCGGGTTTACTAGACGTACCAATCACATTAAATCAAGTGGGAAGGCCTCCTTTCAAGAACAAACCTCACAAAGCATGAGATGCTGACTGGCGATAAAATTCCTCGAAAGACGCCAAACTGGACGGGCGGTTCCAGTGACTATCAGAAACCTAGAAAACCAAATGCATGAAATGAGGCAGGAGGTATTAAAATGTCTTGGAATTCTCACTCCTAATGATCAGAGATTGGGTTTTAACCATTTCAACTAAATAACATCTTTTCTATCCCGGCAGTAAATATTGAAGTGGCCCATGCCGGTTGCCTCTATACTTAGAGGGTGCAATAAACATACAAAGTGATAATAATAATTTAGCATTTATATAGCGCTACGAACCCTCAGGTATCTGAGCACTACGTATTATTACCCACGGTGTGTGGTGCTCATTTATCAAGCTCAGAAGGATGAAAGGCTGAGTTTGGCCCTGCCAGGATTCGAACCTGCATCAGCAGACTCTGCACAAATGTCAAAGTGAGCGCTGTGCTATCGGACCAATAGAACTGATTGAAAATTCAGCTACATCCCACCTCTAGTGTTTGAGAGCAGAAAGTATCTCCGAAGGTTTGCGTACCGCATTGGAGCCATTATATCCCAAATGTTCCATAAGTTGAAAGGACCACAGGGTGGGGAAAGATAACTGAGAAATAAATACAACCGAATGTGTCACACCATTTGTCATCTAATAATTTACAAACGAATAGTCGTTTATATTAATCATTGCTTCAAAACATTGGCATGGTTGGTCGCAAAATGTCTGACGCCTATGGATAGGTTTTGGCCGGAAGTGGTTGTAGTGCCAGTGGGTGAGGGAGAGCACCTTCATAGAAGTCTTTTAGGAGGTAGGACAGCAGAGGACAAGGCCTATGCTGCTCCCTCAATCCTGTACTCTTTTTCCCCAAAGTAGGGATTCCATGCAGTGCAATGGTGACAATAGGTCAGAACAGCATCTTCCACCCACGTGTCAATGATGGATGGACAGGAGAGGGCGGGTCCTCAGGAGAGCACATGGTCTTGCTGATGGCTAGATGATCCGAATTGCAGTTTAATAAATTACCACGCCCCTAATGGAGGCACGTGATCAGGAAGCACATCTCTTTGATCCAGTCCCATGCTCCAATCAATGATCAGCCAACCCCGTAGATGATGCTAACAGCTCTCAGGTCCACCCTCTCCCCACTACATGAACAAAAGCTGCACAGCACTCGCAACAGCTCTCAGGTCCACCCTCTCCCCACTACATGAACAAAAGCTGCACAGCACTCGCAACAGCTCTCAGGTCCACCCTCTCCCCACTACATGAACAAAAGCTGCACAGCACTCGCAACAGCTCTCAGGTCCACCCTCTCCCCACTACATGAACAAAAGCTGCACAGCACTCGCAACAGCTCTCAGGTCCACCATCTCCCCATTCCAGGAATAAAAGCTGCACAGCACTCGCAACAGCTCTCAGGTCCACCCTCTCCCCACTACATGAACAAAAGCTGCACAGCACTCGCAACAGCTCTCAGGTCCACCCTCTCCCCACTACATGAACAAAAGCTGCACAGCACTCGCAACAGCTCTCAGGTCCACCCTCTCCCCACTACATGAACAAAAGCTGCACAGCACTCTCAACAGCTCTCAGGTCCACCCTCTCCCCACTACATGAACAAAAGCTGCACAGCACTCGCAACAGCTCTCAAGTCCACCCTCTCCCCACTACATGAACAAAAGCTGCACAGCACTCGCAACAGCTCTCAGGTCCACCATCTCCCCATTCCAGGAATAAAAGCTGCACAGCACTCGCAACAGCTCTCAGGTCCACCCTCTCCCCACTACATGAACAAAAGCTGCACAGCACTCGCAACAGCTCTCAGGTCTACCCTCTCCCCACTACAGGAACAAAAGCAATGACTCGCTGTGCAGTCCTCGGAACAGCTATCAGGTCTACCCTCTCCCCACTACAGGAACAAACGCTGTGCTGGACGCGCAAGAGCTATCACATCTGCCCTCTCCCTGCTACAGTAATAAAGGCTGTACAGGACTCGCAACAGCTATCAGATCTACCCTCTCCCAACTAGAGGAAAAAAGGCTGCACAGGAAATGCAACACATATCAGATCAACCCTCTCCCAACTACAGGAACAAAAGCTGTACAGGACAAGCAACAGCTATCATATGAACCCTCTCCCCACTACATGAACAAAGGCTGTACAGGACATGCAACAGCTATCACATCTGCCCTCTCCCCGCTACAGTAATAAAGGATGTACAGGACTCGCAACAGCTATCAGATCTACCCTCTCCCAACTAGAGGAACAACGGCTGCTCAGGAAATGCAACACCTATTAGATCAACCCTCTCCCAACTACAGGAACAAAAGCTGTACAGGACGAGCAACAGCTATCATATGAACCCTCTCCCCACTACAGGAACAAAGGCTGTACAGGACATGCAACAGCTATCCCATCTGCCCTCTCCCCGCTACAGTAATAAAGGCTGTACAGGACTCGCAACAGCTATCATGATCTACCCTCTCCCAACTAGAGGAAAAAAGGCTGCACAGGAAATGCAACACCTATCAGATCAACCCTCTCCCCAATACAGGAACAAAGGCTGTACAGGACATGCAACAGCTATCACATCTGCCCTCTCCCTGCTACAGTAATAAAGGCTGTACAGGACATGCAACAGCTATCAGATCTACCCTCTCCCAAGTAGAGGAACAACGGCTGCTCAGGAAATGCAACACCTATTAGATCAACCCTCTCCCCACTACAGGAACACAAGCTGTACAGGCCTCACAACAGCTACCACCTGTCGCCAAGGCAGTCATTGAACAGGTGCACCTACTTTAACTCGAAAGCCATTCTCTTCTTATCCTGTATAGACACAAACAATTGCATGCAAATTCTAGGCCTCCTTGCGAGCCGAAGGACTCAAAGGATGCTGGGGCCCACTTTATTTACCCATTGTGGACTCTAAAAAACAGTGTGAGGCATCCCCCACACCACACACGTAAACACTTTTGTGGTTCACAACTTTCCTCACATCCTTGTAAAAGCCAGGTTTAATACACACCCAGGGAGTACAGAAGCCCACCACATTGCAATTTTCTTTGGCTACATTAGAACAGTCCCACCCTTAAAGTCACAGTTTTTCTGCACAAAGCATTGGAAGTTGTCCCATTTAAATACCAATGGCTCAGACGATCAATGCACCTGTTGGAGGAAGCTGTTCAATGTCGGTGAATTATAAGCATACATTGCCATTCATTCTTGAAAGATATATAGCCTGATTTAATTGGTGTTTCCATAGCCGCAGAAAATGGAGGCACATGTCTTCATTTGTGCAGGAAGGGCACCTAAAATACGGGTCAAGGAAGATGCAATGCGTGTTACCCTTAGTGAGATGGTGTGCACTTTGGTGGTTATGTCCAGGAAAGGGGGCAGAGATCTTCAACAGGTACCACGAGTAGACCGCAGGATAGTGTACATCGTGTGGCTTTGTTACTCCTGTAAGCACCAGGCTGGTGTCTGAAGTAAGAGGTAAGTGCATGTATGATGTGTCCCATTAGATGACAAGTAAGCACTATATGCAGCAAGCACATGCTCCTGGCATCATGACATTCCATGCAGTACCCCTAGATTCTGACCAGCAGAATACTACAGACAGCTAGGTGGCGCTAACAAGCCGGGTTTGTGAAGGCAGCGGGTAAGTCTATTTTAACTTGTTCATGCAGGCATGGTATTCTACCCATAACTTCGGAGCCAAGGGGGAGGGCAACGGGGGTACGGACAGCAGAGGCCCCTCCTATTTATGAACATTGTCTGCCTGGCATGGCCACGTCTTCCCATGCTCTGGACTTTCACAGTGGGACGCGTAAGCGGGCTCTGTTGGACAGCTGCTACTATGGAGTCTCCGTTGTTTCCGGACCGGCAAACTTGTAATGAGGATCAATGTCTTGTAACACCATATTCACTGCAAGTAGCATATAAATGCCTCAGGGCTTTGTGCGCTGCTATAAATGAAAAAATAAATACATGGAAGAAGGAAAATAGAGCCCCATGCACCGTTCCGAGGGCCACACCACAAGGGAAGTAGAGTTAAAGACTGGCTATATCCCATGGGGAGGATCCGTGGGCCCAGACCAAGTGGCGCTATGTTCACCTGAGCAAAACAGTGCTGTGCTACACATACTGGTGTGGGTGGCGGGCGTCATGCTTGAACAGAGTGGCAGGTAAAATACCTGTAGTTCTGTTAAAGCATGCTGCGCTACTCCCAAACGCAAGGTGTTTAGTTGGCGGTTGGGCGCAATTTGTTTTCTTCAACGGGGTGAAATTCGCCAGGCCACCCCTTGCGCAGCATGTGCATGCTGTGCTGGGTGGTTCATGGCTTGGTTAATCCCCTCATGGTTGCACAACGTCAGGGGGCTGAAGTCAATTGTTCATTTACAGCAAACTCATCGTAGTGATCAAGGCCTTTGTTATGTAGTAGTTCATGATGCCCCCAAATTCGGGTTAAATACGAGAAACAACAGTGGTGGACAGGCCTATGAGGGGCCTCTAGAAATTTCAGGGTAGGCCTCCCCATTCTGGGCCTCTTTTGTGTGGTAACCTATTTTATTTCCAAATGTTCTCATAGGAAAAGGGTCGGGCCTGCTCAAAACGTGTAATATGGGCCCATTTTGAAAATGATTCCAAGGGCCTTTTTTATTTCCCAGTCCACCCTGGATGCAAAACTGAGGACTATGAATGCACAGTTTTCTTTTTTGGTCGAAACAAAACTCAAGTCTCCAATTTTGAGCCCAATATTCTTTCTTGTAGGTGGGGTCAATTGGGGCTCTCGAGGTGCCCACAGGACGTTGTAACTCGTCGATGGATTAGAATAGGTCAGAGAATTAGCGGAAGGTGGACTGCCTCACTGATGTACATGGTGTTTAACTACAACATTTAAAGTGGTTCCATTTCAAACCTAAATCTAGCTGATATATCGATTTATATTTTACCAAATGCCCTTTGTCCATACAGGTATGTTCCTCAAGCGTTGAAGCAAGTGCTCACACTTCCTTTTAATAGAGTGGGAGAATGAAAACTTTAAAAACTTCAGTGAACCTTGTGTAATTTTCTTCCTCCACCTAAACGTTGGAGATAATCATTGTAATCAGCCAGTATTGTAATATGTATCTGTCTTCAGTAGGACCTGTAATGAGACCCAAGGCTCTCAAGGCCCAAGGAATTCGTTGTGACTTCTTGATGCATACCTGGCTGGTATGAGCGATCTACAAGTGGGTGACCCACTTTATGCATAGTGGGTCACCCACTTGTAGATCACTCATACCAGCCTGGAGGTGAAGTCCTTCAGAATTCCTGGCCTCCGGATCTCTTACCCAGGGCTTTACCTGGGCTTTGACTAGTCGGGGCTGAGCCCCGGCAGTCTCCAAAAAGGGCTCCTGAGCAGGGGCCCACTCCCGACTAGCCCCAGCCATGCCGACACCTCCGTCAGGCAGCCTGTGGTGCCGAAGCACTGCAGTTACACAGGCTGCCTGCAGGTTTCTGCACTTCAGAAGTACTGACACCTGCAAGCAGCCTGTGTTACTATGCAGCGCTTTGGCTACACTGGCTGCTTGATGTCTCCGTAATCAGAAACAGGGGGGGGGCTGTGCAGTCCAGACCTCCTTCTGATTCTGAGTACAGAGAAACCAGCAGCAGGGTGACCTTTCGTTCAAGGGGACGTGGTTAAAGCGTTGCCTACCACCAGCTCCTTGGATGAAAGGACTGCCTGCTGTGTGTGAGTTGGGGCACACTGGTGTCACACCTTTGGAGCACCCAGCCCCTTCTTTTGTTTGAAAGATGGGGCTGGGCGCATCAAAGGTAATAATGCCAGTGTGAGCGCTCTAATTCTATTACCAGCACCCCCAACCATAGGGGACTCTCCTTAGAGGACATGGCGTAAGTACCCCTACTTAGGCCATGCCCCTTAAAGAGAGCCCCTCTCGATTTCTAATCCCACTTATTGCACTGGTCTTACCTGAATGACAGCTTCTCATCGTTCGGCTTGATGCAGCGGACATAATGCGGGGTTGTGGCATTCAGTGTCTCCATGAGAAGGTGCAAGGAGTTACGGAACTGGAAATGACAAAAACATGAATACATCTCTATAATTAAACTCGCCAAAATACATATGGACACAAAATAACAAGCAGTGGCTAGAAAAAGAATGACAGTATTTGTATATGTCTTTCTGCAGGTACCTAAATAAAATGGATCTTTTTTAAATTGTGTTTGTACGATTTTGTTATTCGCGGAGTTGACTTTAATGACATAGTTTTCACCTTACATCCATATCTTTGTAAGGGTAGCCCAACATACAGGGGTACCCCCTAATTATACAGGTACCCCTAATCATGCTCACACTGGAACAAATGCACCCCTCTAGGGAAGCAAGGCTAGAGTTTTATCTTGCAAGGATAACAAGTTTATTATTTACAGAATTGAGGATGGGGTGCAAAGATTTCTGCTCCCTGAACGGCATCTTCTGTCCCTCTTCATTCCAAGCTCCTCCAGACTGAAGCCAGGCAAGATCTTATATACTCTTAACGTACTGTAGTGGCATCTCTGGATATTGGCATGGCTCCATCCAAAATGGACCTTCTGCTCTCATAGGGGTGCTGCAGTCTTCCTTCCTTGATGGTCATATTTCATCTAGCACATACTACTTAACATACTGCTAGCCTATGCAAGAATACACTCTAGCTCCCTCCTCGTTTTTTTCATTTTGCTACATTATGAACATTTATATATAAAAACATTTTCCCGTCATGCTCTCCATATTTCATTCATTTGACTGACATTTTTTATCTGGTCTTACAATCTCCTCATAACTTTGTTTTCCATAATTCTGCATTGTGTGCATGAGCCTTAGCCTGCCATAGGCCCTTTGACAGACAGCAAACAGCTGCAGAATTACGTGCTGGCCTGCCAGAGCTAGTGAACACCACGCAATGCCTGCAGTCCATTTGTAGCACAGGTCACATTCCTTTTGGCAGAGAGCCTGCTTCCACCGTGCATTGAGAAAAACCGAACTAGAATGTAACATTTACATATATATTCAGCTAATAGTTATTTACACCTTATATTTAAACAACAACTGCCTTCTGTTGGTGCCCGCCCATGTCTGTGTGTGTCATTATGTTTGCATGAAAAAAGCTTTTCTCAGTGCACCTTCTCCCCCTTGGTCTCTCTGTAGTGCCTAGAAACAGTCAACAGAAGTCTTGCCTAATTCTAAAGTGCTTGGGAATGAAGGAAGGTGCTAGCTCCTTCCCAACATCTTCCTCCTGCCCATACTCTCTGCTATACCATTCCCTCTGCCACATTGTCTTTGTTCTGATATTTTAGGATTTTGTTAATGAATTACATTTTCATGGCGATCTGAAGAAGGAATTTGTTTACATTTTGCTGTGAAAACGGAGGCATCGCAATAGGAGAAGGTGGGGCATGAAGCAGATGACATTACCAACACAGTAACTATAAGCCACTATACACACACCCTGTGGGGACTGCTGCTTCCATGTTGTAGACCCAGAAAAGGCTTCACCAGGCTTCACATGGCTGTGCACATACGACTGTGCATGTGTGTCCCCAACCACATAGCTGGCCATGCCTATGCAGGAGATTCTCAAGGTTGCCAGCCTCATTTTCTGATCGGTTTTCAGGTCCTACATCGATTTGTCCTGGAGTAAAAAGATTGTGGTGGTACCATACATACAATCTCATGTTACTGACAATACTTTTGTTTGAGGACTGTCAATGCTCTGCTGACATGAGGGACTAGAACTTCTACAGATGGTATGTGGGCGTAGAGTTGCATGGCACTCAGGCAAATCAAGGAACGTGGGTGATCGGCGAACGCCCAACCTGAAAGCCATTGTGCAGTGAGGACACAAAACTACAACAAAGTTCATTGATTGGAGGCTCTAAGATTGGGAGTCGCGTTTACAAAGCATTTTTTAATGGGATTTTCACATTGAAAAAGGTCTTTGGTCTTCGCCCTTGGTCTGCGCTGGATGGAAATCTGAAGGCTGTGGTGATAGAGTGGACGCAAGGAGCAGACAAAAGCCTGTGAGTTGCCCATGCTTGTCTATCAACTTTCAATTTCTCAAATACAATTTTGAAACAAGGCACTCAAAGTAAGTGTGCATGCTGGGTTGGGAGGGGCCTGAGGACACTGCAGTGCAAAACCATCAGCAAAACCACCATCTATTTATTTTGGTGAAACGGAGGGGCGAGCCGCCAATCGCCATCCAGAAAGTGATGAAATCTAGCTTTTTTTAATCAACAAAGCAGTGAATTCCCCTTATTTTTCTCATACCAGAAATTCTATTTATTTTTTAATATTTTAATTTGGTCGGGAGGTTAAGTCACATGCTCAGTGAGGAACGCCTCAAAGCCAATTCAGACGTTTATTTCAATTTGGTGCTATGGGAAGAGGAGATGGTAACAGGATGAAGGGCGCTCTGTGCAGTGTGGGCGAGGTCATAGTGCGGGGGGATGGGTCATCGCTTCACTCTTGGTGACTGACGCCCCACGGTTGTTGGTGGCAGCAGGCCCCATTATAGCAATGGGCTGTATCCCTTCCCCTACACATGCTGAGTCCTCCCTGCTATCAGTCCGTACGCCAGAAGTAAAGCTGCCCCTCCAATCATAGCTCGCCATCAGCTCGGAGGGACTCCCCAAGGGTGACTGCAGCTCCGACCACATCTTCACTCTTGAGCCTACAGCGGGTCACTTTGACCAGCTCAACTACTTTGCTTTGGCCAAGAACTAGAGGAAGTCCCACTTTTAGTTCCACCTCCATCACTTCCTAGCATCCCCTGGAGCACCACGGTTGCACACTCTAGGGCTGTGTTGGTGATCTTGTGAAAGATATGACAAATGTGATATTTGTCTGTGCCAGAAAACAGAAGATATCATCTAAAATGCCAGGCAAGCGTGTTACATTGATATGGGTGGACTTCTTTTGGAGTTGCATTCTTAAGATTGCAGCCAAATCCTATGAAACATTGGAAGGTGAATTCACCTGATGTCCTACGGTTTTCTTGTGCTCCTTATTTGCCACTTTCATGGCTGGTTTTGCTGCCCGGATGTTGATTTTTGACTTTGGAGTAGGAGGAACGGGGTCCTTATCGTCATGGAACAGGTCCGCCACCAGCTGATACTAGAAGCAAAATGAACAACAACAAAATATGAGGCAATGTACAACCAGCACACACATTACTTCCCTATATATGTCAGCTGTATATCTGCAGAATCAGAAAGGAGAACACATATCCTAAACCATGTATTGCTGCCCTTCTAAAAAGCAAAACAATCCAAAGCATATATGATCAAGTGTTATCAGTCATCTGTGAACATTATGTAAAGCGCCATTGAGGTGGACGGGTCTGTCCACCTATTGGTAATCCACTGAAATGGGTATATCCTTTTTGTAGCCCTGACTCCGTGAGGGTGGGTCAGGATATGGCCCTTTGTAAATTCTCTTCTAACACCTACAGTCATGGTTTTTATGACTCCTCCTTGTACCTGCTCGTATCACGCTGTTTGAATGGTCTTACTGATGCGTGTTTTGAATGAGAGGCCACAGTACAGAGTAAAGCGGAGAGATTTTGCAGTGGATAAGAGTTGAGGTGTGAACCCGTCGTGCTTCATTTCCATCAGCCGTTCCTAGACCTGGACATGCTTGGTAGGGTTTCCAGGGAGAATGAGTTCAATCTTGGTTGGGTGGAGCTTCAGGTAGGTGCTTCACATCCAGGCTTAGGTGAGGGACAGGCAGTGTACGAGTCAGTGAATGTCCCCGATGTAATTGATCTTTAGCTAAAGCCGTGTGTTAACTGTGGGGAATTTTCCCACCAGCAGTGGCATTGCCACCAATTGCGGAATGCAGGCTGATGCGTTTTTCATCTCGGTCTTTGCTCTTGCTCAATGGCTACTTCCCTTTGTCACACCTATTTGAATTCTGTTATTGGGTCCTTTCACTGCTACTGCATGACGGCAGTCCCCACATTTACCATCCTTTCTGTGCTCTTCTCCAGTGTCCATTGGGCCTCTTACAAAGACTCTTATTGGATGACTCATGGTTCTTGAGCCACACCTTCTCAGGAATCTCCCATAAGCCAGCCAAAATACCAGGAGAAGACTGATCTGCTGCGCAATACATGTGATCTGATATCTCATCTCATAATTACTCACCGGCTGACAATAACGCAAGGAGCTATTTCCAAACTCTGTAATGTTTTCCCCATGCACTAAATAAATCTATCCAAACACACCTAACACCACATTTAGCTAATCACAACCATCAACGAACCTTGCCTTGCAGATTCCCACTGATGAAGCGACACCAGAAGGACTGGACTGTGCCCCTGTATTAGGGGGTAAGACTCTATTCCTCAATATCTCTTGGAGTTGGCAACCATATCAGATTCACAAGACACTTCTCGTCCTCGGCATACCCAACCTAGACCTTCCAACCCAGCACCTTTCAGTCGTCTTGTTGGGGAAAGTGGCCTGCCATTGGTAACCACCATACAAGAGGTTGATAGAGTTTTGAACCTGAATGCTGCCTTCTGAGCCTTTACTGCTTCCATAGACGGGACATTGGGCCTCATTACGAGTTTGGAGGTAGCCATGCCGTTTTTAGCAGCATGATCCGAATCCCGCAAAATGGGATTTACCGGGCCATTCCGACATTTGCGGGCCCGGTAAATCCCATTCGCGGGACCCGGACCCGGTACATCCCCATTCCCATTTGAGCACCCATAGAACTCAATGGGAATGGCGAGGATGCTAACAACGGACCCGTTAATGATGGGTCCGTTGTTAGCATCCTGTTGTGCTAGTGGGTGCCGCTCTGCACGCCTGGTCACGCTGCAGAACTCGTAATGTGGTGGCCCGGTATGAATGGTGCCGGTCCCTTACTGGCACCGTTCATACCGTGGCCGCCACACTCGTAATGAAGCCCATTGAGCTGCTAAAAAGACACACAATGGTGGCTGAAGAGAAACGGAGAAGAACGTAAATTTGAGAGTCTGGAGATAACAGCACTTTAGGAAAAGGCACTTCCTGTAAAGAGAAAGCAAACAAAGGAACCATCATATTTGTATTTTTGGGGTGGTCATAAAGGGCAACATTCACCAAACAGTTATCACAGCACTATAAAAGACATAATTTATGAGACACGATTTACAAAACATATCTGAACAAATTCAGAACTGGCAAGAAAAAGGGGAATCCGCTGAATAAAGAAGTGGCATCCAGGGCAGGGAAGAGAAACATTTTCGGTTGTTTCCTGTAACCGAGTAAATCTTGAATCTTCCTTAATGCAGAGGGGAAGCTTATTCCACCATTCAGAAGCCAGGAGGGTGAATGTTTAGACACCTAATCTGGCCCTCTCAATTTTCGGTATGAACAAGGTTTAGGAATTCAGCGATCTCCGTGATCTGTGAGGATAGTAAAGGTGTAATCATAAGGATATCATGTTCATATATTGATTTTGCACCAAACATCGGCTCTTAAACGTGATCCTCTGACAGGCAGCCAGAGCAAGACAGTCTAAAGAAGAGGACAGATGAACATACCAGCTGCCGAGTTCAGTATGTGTTGCATTCTAAGGAGATCATATTTTGAAAGTCAAAAATAAATGCTGTTGCCAACGAACAGGTGGGACAAAACAAAGGCAATGCCACAATTAAATTTAGGATTAAATAAAAACTAAACATCAGGTTCTTTAGTTTCCTAATGTGATAGAAGCGTGATTGAGCAACCGAGGAGCCCTGATGAGATGCGCACACATCTAAATCAAATAGAATGCCCAGATTTATTATCCGAGAGACCGGAAAAAGTGTTACCCCAAGAAGAATACTTCACATTGACTGTTAGGGTCTCCATTTTAGAGGGATGGATGTGTACATAGAGTCCATCCAGTCTATGACAGCCACCAAGCAAGTACTAAGGAAATAAGAAGAGAAATGTCTGTATCCAGATAGTTTATGAACAGCTGAGTATCGTATCATCGCATGACTCAAAGAATGTATCATGATATGATATGGCATTTATAACACGCCTATAAACAAGAGTTTCAAGGCTTCGAATGAACTTAACCAATGGGATCATGTAGTGATTGAAAAGTAGGAATGATAGAGCTGAACCCTAAGGAATGTGACAGGTTATAATTTTTCACTCGACCGAAAGTTCTTCAATTTAACGGATCTAAGTGTCAAAACAGGGCAGGACTATTTTGGCAATTGTAGGTGATAGAAGATAGTTAGGGGAGGTGGAGCATTCAGCTGAATTCAATATGATAGGCAAGTCTTCAGGCGTCAACAGGCTGTATGAGTTGAGAATAGTAGTTGGAATAGATCTGAAGTTTGATGGCCTAATTGCTGTATCCACTGTAGTGGTTGGGCCACAGCGGTGAAAGGACATGTTATTCATGAAGTAGTGACAAAGTGGATCTGCAAGATCCTGTGATACAGTAATTGATGTCAGGGCTGGTGAATAGTTCAATTAATCAATAATCTGAAAAATGTCATGAGACATTAGTCGTAAATCGCAAGTTCCACACTAGAAGAAATACATGTTTTTTTAAGGATTCTGAATGTTTGCTTTGTAGAAGCAGAGTTGTCTTAAGTAGCTCATTTTGGAAAGATGATCATGATAAGTGCACCGTTTATAATCGAGATTACGAGTAAGCGCCACGATTCATTGACTTTTTTTAGTGAAACACATGTTCTTCTGCGAAGTCCCCCCTGGTTTTCAGAGGGGGTAGCGTATCTAATAGCAGACAGGCAATATTAAGGCTGGTGTAAAAAGATCATTAGGAATGCCAAAGCCAGCGGAAAAAGCAGGGCAGGATTTTTTCATGACCTTGAGCGGTTCTTCCGTGAACAGCTATGCAAGCTTGACATGTGGCGAGACTTAATATGTTTTATAGTATGAACAGTGATAGGAAAATAATTCACAGTGATCACAGTTGGGGACGCTCGTCAAATCAGATATGCACATATGAGAGGAGGAGTAAAGAATATGTTCCAGATACGGACACGTGGACAGCTGATTGTGTGGGAGTTAATATTGACTATTCTGTACTATTTAAGATCAAGCATACCAAGGGGATTGACTTGAATTCAAACGAGTAATTAAAATCACAGAGTAATGACAAATGAGTATTAGAACCCATGATGGAGGCTATAGATATCGGTAAAACCAGGTGAACGATCTCGGAGAAATATATCTATATTGCTATGCTTGGCCGTAATAAACTGGGCCAGTGAAGACGCCTAGAACGGTAGAAAAGGGGCTACAACATTTGTACTGCTTGATCCATCCGAACACATGATAGCAACGCCCCTCCTATCTGATCGAATTGTGATGGGGAGTAAAATGGGTACTTTAAAAAGGAATTAAGGAATTTAAGACTGGGCTTTTACAATCTCTCAGCCGGGTTCTTTTAAAATAGGAACATCAATTTTATGATTTAAAATCCGGTCAGAAATCATGTGGCAGTATTTTTCTGCAGAACTGGTGTAAGTAAGGCAGCAATTCAGCAGCTGTGGAGATCGAGAAGGCTAGAGAGTATCTGCTTCTGTGCAGTGGCTGAGGGTAGATTTTCATGTCAGAACGATTAAGAGAAGGGCAACGAGTGACTTATCAGCCTTCTAAAATGCGAATCATACCAACATCTAAAAAAGACTCCAAGGTGAAGCGATCCAAAATCATAGAAGCGTCAGCATCTGTTCCTGTAGTTAATATAATGTCATCCCTGCGGGTAACGTGGTGTTGATGGGGGCAAACAGTTCCTCATTTTGGTGCAAGCAGTTTTTATGTGCAACTGGGAGGGTGCCACACAAGAAGAGTCAAAGAAATGGAGGAAGGACTAATATTGTGTCAAAGAAAGAGCTTCTGCAGAGAAGCAGCGAGAGTGATTGATATGGAGTAAGATCGTCAGATCGATAGTGAGTAGTAGAGTGTCAGTGCAAACACAATATTACACAGTGCTGGTCATTGGGCCGGCACTCGGCAGATCTCAGAATCCGGCCAGAGTCAGCTGCCCAAGTCCATGAACCACGCTGGAATACTTAAAAAACAAAAAAAGAAAAAAAAAGTGCCCGCAATGGCTGCTTTGCCTTTTACCGCGACTTTGGCACATTACACACCAGTGCCAAAGCCTGCGGTAAAAGGCAATGCTGCCGCCGTAGGCTTTTTTTTTTTTTTTAAAGTATTCCAGCATTGCTGGATGTGCACTACGAGCCCTCCCTCTAGACCATGCCCCTCGGGCACCGCCTGTTGGGGGTTTGTCCTGACCCCCAGCGATACCCATAGGCCCCCAGCGCGTACAGACCACACTCACACATCTGTACTGTTTGGGCTTCCCAGTCGCACTACTGCAGCTGGGAATGCCCCTTTTATTTACACTGCACGCGGAGGCGTGCAACGTCACGCAGCCACATGCGCGTCCCTTCAAGGGGCAGCGCCACACTCCTCCTTTTTCGAGAGGACAAACAAGAAACACTATAATAATACACACTGCAAATCAAACAACTCTGCTAACACAACACTTCAAAAACTAGAAATCGGGCATGGACATGCAGGTATAACTGCCTGCTAGCAGTGTGTCCAAAAATTGGGCCTGGATGCCACTCACCGCCCAAACCGGAGCTCGGGAAGTTCCACGGCCCAACACACAAAATGGCTGCCAGCCGCGTGGGTGATGCACGGCCTACAGCACGAAACGAAATGCCATCAAGATTCCGTTTCAGGGAAAAAAATTGAAGATTCCGTCACCACTGGGCCCAGGCATCATCCCCCACTCGTCGCCACTGTTGGGGGTTTGTCCTGACCCCCAGCGATACCCGTAAGTCCCCCAGCGCGTACAGACCACACTCACACGTCTGTACTGCTCAGGCATTCCGGTCGCACTACTGCAGCCGGGAACGCCCCTTTTATTTATACTGCACGTGGCGGCGTGTAACGTCACGCTGCCGCGTGCGCGTCCCTTCAAGGGGCAGCGCCACACCACCCCCCCCCAAACTCCTCCCCCATCCCGGACCTTGTGTTGTGGGATCCCCACCACATTTTTTCCATTTCCACCACTGATATTACATTTAAAATGTTTAACTCCAATTAACCACGATATTAAATTACAATAACAATGCAGTAAGATTATTACAATAAAATTAGCTAAACATTCAGCATTTCTATCGGGCCACAGGCAACATGAAACGTTAAGTGTGAAATAACGTGCAGCAACAGGCGCATCATGCAAATCACAGGAGGGGTAGAGCTCACATGACAGGTGGTGGAGTGATGTATACTCACCTTAAAAGGTACACTAAGGAACAGAAGAACACACAATTGAGTAGCACTGCAAACAAAATAATGAACTGGCAAGAAGATAAGATTCAAAGAACTTTAAAAGCTCGAAGGAAAATGAAAAACAGAAGCTGTTCGGCTGCACAGGAAGCAGGACAAGGACAATCATGATCCCTGATAGATTTAAGTTTTGGGCACTTGTTTCTTGCACTTTCGCACCAGGAGGGCCACGCTGGAATGCCAGGGTAGAATTCAATACTTGGGGTGCTTTGGCAGGAAGGGCTGGGGCGACGAGACTCCCTTGTACCTGGAAAGGTCTAGAGATGGCAAATATTTGCTGGGAAAGGAACACGAGCCACCGGTTGAATTTTGCAGCTAGGCAACTAGATTGTTTAACTTTCAGTCCAATCTTCAGAAACTATACAGCGCACCTTAACCCATGATGTGCTGGCCTGCACTTGAGCGTCGCTTTGATACTTCACTGAAATACATTAGCAATGTGTGCTCAAAGGGGCGATGCTGACATATAGAAAGAATCAGCACAGGCTATGAACACTGGCGGAACCAGGCTGCGGCATGGGGCTGCCGGCCCATGGTGATCTGTACAGTTACACACACGCTCGCCCTCTGGCTCATTCATTCACTCACTCGGCTTAAAGCTGGCAGTGATCAGAGTGAGCGGGAACGGTTGGGAGCTGTGTTCCACTACTCTTATTTTTTTGCGTTTACCATTCCTCTACTTTTTACAGCCATGTTCACCATTCTATATAGAGGATTTGTCCATTCATGTCCCTGTGCAAGTGTAAAGCTGTAATAGGAGCCTCAGTTACTAGTCACTTAGACTATTGCAACGCTCGTGCCGCAACACATTGTCACATGTTGCACTATGATTCCGCCTACTCTTTCCCCTGCAGAGAACACACAGTTCCACTACTTTTTTCGGTACACTTCTACCCCTGGCAACTGGTGTCAAAAACAACTCTTGTACGCATTTGCCTTCTTCGGTAAGAGAAGCTGGATGGGGAACGAGTTCCCGCCATTGCTTACATGCGTTTTCACATCAAAACCTGTGTCACTAGGAAAACCCAGGATGTGCAACCCGGAACCATACAAGTGACTAATTCAGGGTGCCGAGCGCTCTTTGATTTGGAAGTGACAGGTCAGAATAACAGATCATATGCCGACTCATAGTGCGCAGCGTCACTCTGTGGTAATGACGCCGGTGCAGGTCGTTGCAGATGGTAATAACGTGCTGCCCATGGCAATGACACTCGGTTCACACAAGCAGTTTCCTCATGCTTGGAGGGTCGCTGTCAACTAGTGAGGCTCACCCCCAATGATAATATCACTCTAATGTGCATACTGGGGGCTACACGGCATGCAAGCACATCCCAAGCAACAGTGCAAGAAGATATGAGAGGGAGAGCAGAGCAGGGCCTTCATGAAGAACACCATTAGCTGAGGAAAATCCCACTTCAGATCTCTTGGAGGGTCCCCCGAAACCGACACTAGCATCAGCCCTGTGGGCATCCTTCCAGCTTCTACCAATCTGATTCCGACCGCCCACAGCTAAGACCTCAGCAAGGTCCTCCGGATCAACAGGGTCCCCTCTCTACTCACCCTACTTGACCATGCTGCTTCTTTCAACACCGCTGACCATGAAGCCCTCCTTGACACGCGTCTGGGCTTCAAAGGAAGAGCCCTGTGGTGGTTTGGCTCCTAGCTCACGTACAGACAGCAAATGATCCTTATGGGCTCCAACCCATTCTGGCACTGCTCAGTAACCTGCAGAGTTTCACTGGGCGCCATCTTATCCCAGTCATTATCGGACTCTACGTGAAAAATCTCATCAACACTAACACAGATTACAAGCAGCTAAAGACCACTTGCATCAACCACACCCAGTGACTCAACTACCGTTTGTCCCTCATTTAAGCCTGGCTGTCAAGCGCTTAGCTGAAGTTCAACCTGACTAAAGGAAATGTATTCTTCTAGAAAACCCAACCAAGCATGTCCAAGTATAGAATTAGACTAGCTGATGGAAATGAAGCTCAGTGGATTCACGCTTCAACTCTCATCCGGTGCAAAGTTTCCTGGCTTTCCCGTCAGTTGTGACCTTACATTCAAAACACATGTTGCCAGGAAGGCCAAAACACAAGGATTTCCTCCCTGTCATGAGCTTCAAAACTGTTGTCCAAGCACTGGTCCTCTACAACTTGGGCGATGGCAATGCTCCACTTGCCGGAGTCCAAGATGACACTGTGGCCCCTCTAAAAGCCATCCAACAAGCTGCAACATACCTCATCAGAGTGTAGAGGAGGTCCCAGACATAGCCTGCACCCCTTCCCCTCATTTCGAGGTACCAGGAGCGTGCTCGCCAAGGTATGTGACATATGAGGAGCAAATGAACCAACAAAGAGCTGCACTGGGACTCTGCCCAGTATACATCAGAAGATCCATACTTGTTGAAGCGCCCATAACCAGGCAACCCTGGGCAGCACGGTACCCTATCAGACAGCCGTACCAGCCACTGATACGAAACGAAGAGTACCTACAGACGGTCCATGAAGAGACCCAAAGAGCCCTAATGGAAGGCCAGTGGAAATGACTCAAGGGCCTGAACAGACTCGTGAATGAAGAAAAGCAGCTATCGAAGATAGCACTCCAGTGTGAGTAACTACGAAAATAAATGTAATGGACACAGAGAAGAGACGATGTTAAAACGTGAGGAAACGTTGCTACGAGACAAGATGGGAGGAACCGACCTGTCAAACGTGTGTAAATAGGCTTGGAACGCAAGAGGCAAAAGAAACGATACTGCTTGCAATGCTTAGTAGAAGATTAGAGCGGCAAGCACCAACCACATATCTACCTCAATAAGGCACATTATACAAGTGGGACTCCATTTTGTAAAAGCAGAAATGTACCCAGGCTGCCAGAGGCCTGACAGGCCAGGTTTCGTAACCCAGCCAAAGACAAGGGAAGGAGCGGAATCGAAACTCAACAAAGAGCGGTTCATGCCTAGGAAATCGAGGTCAACCAGAGAAAGGGAGGAGAGCGTCAGCTCACAAGACTTAAACTTCAGAGTGTACCAGCCTGCCTCATGAAGGTCAAGATAAGGTGCGTCCATGCAGGTGGTGAGGCTGAAACAGAATTAAATGCACTAAAAGCTGGAAACTGAAGCAGATTAATGGTGAACTAACACGTGACCAGCCAGGCGCGAAGAATTACCACCGCCTAATGGCATCCAGGACCCGAGGATGCCATAACTTTTCCCGATAAGAGACTACAATTTCGAGGCCATCCTTAGCCAACTAATTGACACATCGTCCTAAAACACAGATTGATGGAAGGGAGGCAGGGTGAAACTTGGGATACCAGGCACATGGGTGTCCATTCTGCATGCTGCTAATTAAAATGGGGATTTATGTCTAGGGGTGTAACCTGCCCAATCACAATGGACCAAGTTATCTGGAGTCCTATAGATAGTAGAACCAATAAGACGTCGTACTTGTAGTGACGTCAATCACGTGTGAAGTAGAGGGAGGGGCGTAGACGCCCACCCGATAAGAGTTATCCAATCCGCATGCCCTATTATAATATACAGATATAACATCTATACTTAAGTTACCTTTCCTAACAAATTATATTGCATGATGATTTTTTATAGAATTAGATGTCAGTGATGACGAGTTTTGCCTATAACAATGACTGTTCGACTGAAGTTCGAGGAAGTCGGAGCAAGACAGGTGATCACAATGCTGCTAATTTCCATTTGTTTCTCTGTTTGATGTACTTGTCATTAAACAGACTTCCCTTTGCCAACTTACTGAGTCCTCATCATTGAGTCGTGTTGGAGTAAGTGAATCCTGCACCCCCAGTCCTCACATGGTGCAGCTATCTTGTCTTACAAGTTCTAGAGGGTTAGCGCTGACCTATGGGCCCGTCCGTGAATTCCTCTCCTCCTGAACAAGAGGACTAAGAAAAGTCACCCACTACAACTACATCCTAATGGAGCTGCAAAGGCTACCCCTTCAAGCGGTTCCATGTGTTAAAATCACAGCAAAAATGGCTGTTTACACAGAAAATCGCGGCAAAAAGGCTGGGATTTTGCCACCACAATCCATGTAAAGGATGCAGGGGACACCACCGCACCCCCCGCTCCCCTTAAATGGTATAATGGGGTAGACCTTTACCGGGTCAAACCACAGCATTTTTGCCACGATTTTTTATAAAGGCAACATTTTTGCCACGATTGTATTACTGCATACCCTTCAAGTGTACATCATGTTCAGGATAGCCTAGAACAGCTACAAAGCAGTAAAAACCCAAACTCCATTTTACCTGACAAAGAAACTGACCATCTCCAAAATCCTATGGACCAGCAGAAGCTGCTACATCAGTAGAGTGCAAAGCAACACTGCAAGAGAGAATACGAACTGGATGCAGGCCTTTTCCTACAAAGCAATATGTCTCTGGAAAGCAATATGTCTCTGGAACAGGTCACCACTGTAGGTAAGACTGGCACCAACCATCCGACACTTCATGGAGGACCAGAAGACCCTACTCTTCAAAGAACATCTTGCGATTCACTAAACGGTCCACACCAGCCTACCTCTCACCCTATGAGGATCGCTGGCACCTGACACTCCTACATATCCCAACTACCCCCGCACCATACCTGTAACCTCCTGAGTGCATTCCCTATATACACAGCCCATTTCCTCCCACCTAGTTCCCTCCTTTATACATACCATACATACAAACATACAGACTCCCTGTGTCAAAGAACTTCCTATTTTATGACTAGAGCATTTTCTGCCACTAGCGGTATATTTTCAGCACCACCCGGAGTTATAGCACTGAAGGAAATGATGAAACATTTAGGTTTAACCGTTAGTAGATATTTACCGCTGTTGGTATTCACTTTCAGAGGTAATGCCAAACAAGCAACAATAATACAGGACACCAATACTGGCAACTTTGTCCCTTGGCTGAGCGGTAATCTGAGCAGAGCACTAGATTTACACTGGAAGCATTTCTTATAGAGTGAGGGCTGCATGGTCTATGACTTGAGTCATATTCTTTTTGCTAACATGTATTAAACACATGCTCATTTTTTGCCCATGCCTGGCGGGCATTCATTCTTCCGCTTACGTGTATGCGCCATTTGCAAACTATAGCAAACGCCTAGAGATAGGGGTTTGTAACATTAAACAGTTTCATCTTATTATCTCATGTTTGCATTTTCTAAGCAATGACAGCTGGTCCTGCCCACCTTTCCTGTACAATGAATGAATGAATTAATGAATTAATGAAATGTTTGTGAGTCGCAACACCCCCAAAGGCCTCAGTGCGCACTGAAGAAGTGATCATAGGGAAACAAAAAAAGTCAACGAGGGGTTCCTCAGGCGGTACCAGCACACTGGACCCACCAACGTTACCTTGCTGGCCTTCAGGATGTTGATCTGTTCCTCATACACGGTGTCCCGGTTCTTCTCCAGGAACCCATCACACTGATATTCTACCTGCAGAGAAGCAAAAAGCGGGACAATTGCGAAAGTCAGCACCAGGCCAGCCAATGCGAACCCAAACCCTGATTAGCTTAGGATATTGGTTGCTCATTGGACGCAGTACAGCAGAAAACAGCCCATTCTCCATTATAAAATTGCTACTGTAGTTATGTGTGGGGGGTGGATCCCACAGTCTCCCACAATGCAGGCATGCAGCATCACCCACAATGCAGGCATGCGGCATCACCCACAATGCCTGCATGCCGCATAATAATTGTAAAGCTACACTGGAAACATCTAGGGCCATCTGTCAGACAAATGCCCCTTCCTCCTTAAGTGCTATGGCTGCATATAGGAAATCATTTCAAGCCCCGCCCACCCACACCTGCAACAGAAGAAGGTATGGCTGATGGTTGCAAAGGAGCATTTTCATTTTGAAAGCACAGCCAAAGTACAAGTTAGCTGCCTAAAATATATGACCTCCTCCAGGACAGTTTAAAACTGTTCGTGTGTGATATATTTAATTATCCGCTGTATTTTTACAGGCTCATGTTTAACACCCCAAAAAGAGGCTATTATAGGTAGAATCTAAAATGTTTCTCACATTATATATGAAACATGACTTTGTCAAACATTGAAACACAAACAGGTAACCTTTTCACACATTATCTTTTGTTACTAGTCTTTTAAGTCTTGAAAGTACATTTTCAAAATCCACAGGCCATTTGTACCTTGCACTGAATTGCATTCTGGTATTTGTAGTCTTCCATTCAAGGTGAGGGAATAATGCCATAATTGTACACTTTTTACCTAGCATATTTCTATAATAAGTTATAGATTTATGTAAGTACTTTACTAAAATGTGTGTACTTTTTAAGTTATCTTTATAAAACAGAGTATGGTTGAAAGCCAAACATTGGGGTGGGGAGTGGAAATTATGAGAGGGCAAGTGAGTCATAAATACTTGCCCAGGGTGTCGCAAGAGACAGTCCTGGACATTTGAGAGGTTATTTTCCCTGTTTCTGGCCCTTTGTTGATTTTTGGGAACAAGTCACGGATACGTGTGGGTGGACAGCATCCTTTCACTTTTTTCAGAGGGCAGAGGCAACCCACATTGGAGGTTTTTGAGGACGGCGTTAAAAAAATAGTTTGCTTGCTCAAGTGTTCGGCTAGTAGGATTTTACCCCAGTTTATCATATTTCGAGTGCAGAGGCTTACCCTCAAGACCACATACAAGTGTCAATAAAGCACACATCTAATACTTTGATTTTGTTTTCCATGGAATATATCATCATAAATTGTTGGATTTAAAGGTGGGCACCTTTTATACTTTTCCAGCATAGTTATTAAAAAATCCTCTCTCTTATTATTTTTCTGGGTTGAATGGTGTTTTTGAAAGCTAAATGCTCCTTTGTCTTGTTCACTTTCTTCTTAGGCAGTGGTGTTCACACTTTTTCACACCAAGCCCCCCTTAATTACAAATAGTGTTTCTACACAACCTAGGGATTGGGCTCACTATGGAACCCAAAGGATGTCTGGGGGGCATGTTTAAGGTGGCCAGGTGAGCAACTAATCGGGTTCCATGAAACGTGGTCTGAAACCGCTAATCTCAGCCTGCGTTCATTGGAACCCAGAGGCTGCCTCCCACGCAGGCCAACATCTTCCACCCTCAATTCCATATTTTTTTTCAAATTTAAATACCAGCCTCCTCCCCGCCGCAGCTACCCTGCTTCTCCGGCTGCCATGGTCATAGAAGAGGGGTTCCATACAGAGCCCCGCCTTCTATAACCATGGCAGCCATCTTTCAAAAGTATTTCCGCTGCATGAATGTTTTATTTTAGCAGCCCGGGTTGCCGCTTTGGTAACCGGGGTGCTAATAGCATTAACACCACGTTCCAAGGGCTGGAACGGGGGTAGGCGGGTGTAACGGGCCAGCAGCCCTATTTATAGGCCCAATGGTTCCTGCCCTTGGAATGGGGTGTTAACGCATTATTAAAACTAGTCATCTTAATACCTTTTTAAAGAGTCTGTGGCCCCCTCTGGACATTTGAAGACCACTGTTCTAAGGGAAAGGTCAATTGAACTAAAGTGTATTTCATTTTAAGATAACGTTCCCTTACTCTGCATATATTAATGGGTGGCAGTTTTTTTATTTTTGCTACCGGGGCCGTAATTCCCACACTAAGTGATGCTATGGACCTGTACCCATCTGCAGGTTGAAACAAGACGTTTTACAACACATTTTGCAGCAGAAATAGGAAAAAACCCATATAATACACAGGTATGCCTAAACCTATAACATCCCAGCAACAGTCACCTAACCTGATGAGTTGTTTTTGCAGCATTCTGCTGTAGGATCCCCTGGTTCCCCCTGCTCTGGCATGCCCACCACTTCTAATCAAGGGTCTGGCGGTCCATTAATGACCCTCCCTTCACATTTTGAAGTGAGCAGCACTTGCACATTTTGCAAGATACATGCTAACACGCCACCAAGCTTGAACCACTGCCACAACCAGTGATCTAGATGCCAGAAAAGAACATCATGTCAAGGTAAGAAAAGGCTAGACTGGCTGTCCCAAACGCCACTCTAGCCAAGTAATAATGCATACCATACTTGGTTTAAAACCAATTAGTACCCGACAGGAGTGTGTGGCAGTCTCCCTGCCAATGAGAAGGCTTAAAATGGGAGCATTACTGCACGGTAATCCCGCTGCTCAGGGCCTCAGGGCTGGAGGCTCCCATCTTTCCCCACCGGGGAACAAGGTAAGTGCTCCCCCAACCCCAATCCACAGATTTCCCTTCCCTCCCTCCTGCACCCACTTGCCTCCTTTTCGGATCACTTTTGGGAGTAGACACGCTGGGAACACTTCTGTCCCCGGCGCGTCTGCTCCCGATCTGCAACATGCCACCATAGAAAGGAAGAAGGAACTATGTGTAGTCCCTTCTCTCCTTACCATATCAGCCATTTTCTAGTTATACTTTTTCCATATGATTATAATGGGCTCCACGGAAAAGGCCTACGTGTAGTTCCTTCTCCCTTTCCATGGGGGCCATTTTTTTGTTGACTTTTTGTTTACTATTTTCAATGGCTGCCATATAAAGGGAGAACAGACTTCATTTTACCTTTGTTGGCGACCATGTTCTATTCTTTTTTTTTTTTATTGAGAAACACCAGAGCGTTTCGCATCGAAAGAAAATGATTTTAGTCATCCGGTCTTACAGGCTGGGTTACTAGCAGCAATAAGCCCCTAGCAGGACAGGCATTACCACTTCAGGTAATTGCCCAGGGCCTGCAACTATGGATCTCGGGCCATTACCTGAAGCGGTAATGCCCGCCATGCTCGGGGCTTATTGCTTAAGTATGTTCTGCATTATTACTTTGCTAGACTGGCATTTTGGGGCATCCAGTTTAGCCCCTTCTTACTATGGCGTGACATTTTTTCTGGGCATCCACGATCAACCAAGTATGGTATGTGTTATTATTTGGCTAAACTGGCATTTTGAGACAGCCAGTATAGCCATTTCTTACGGTGGCTTGACTTTTTTCTGGACATTCTGTCAGGGACACCAGTGTTTCTGTGTGTTCCTGCTGGGCTTGGCTGCCTGTAGAACTGCGGTCTGGAGCAGGACACAAACAGCTGTGTGGCCGTATGCTCCTGATCTGCATAATAGGGTGCATAGCAGGAGCACACTCTTTGTCCCGCTCTAGACCGTTGACTGCACTGTAGCCCAACAAAGGGCAGAGCCAGATGCAGAGCTGAAGCACACAGCTCCATGTCCCACCTTTGTCGGAATGTTGCAGGCAGGGCCCATAGAGTCATGTTATCATATGGGGGGCTGGAACAATTGTGTGTCAGTTTAGAATACATTTTCCAAGGTGGATTTTGGGGGGAAAGTAGCAGGAATTTGTGTGGTTCACCACCCCCTGCAATGCTGGATACTCCCCGGCTGCCTGTTACTGCTTGTTGCCTTGGGTTCAAAAGCCTCACCTTGTCGGCAAAATGTATCACGATGAAGGACACGTTGGACATCCGCGGCTTCTTGAAGTGATTGCTGCTCGAGTGCCTGTCGTACAGCTTCTGGGCCCAGTTCTGGTCCGTTCCTTTGGGGACCTGCGCAATTGAATCAAAATCAAAGATGGCGGATGCAGTTACACTGATAAATGAAGGAATGAAGATCATAACATACATTTGTTTTAGGATGTCAGCACAGGCACAACTTTTGCGGCCTTAGCGGAGTAAAAGCAAAACAATTCCACCTTTACTTGTCGGAGCAAGAGCTTTTTGGACTGGCTGTGCCCCATATACCAGCTATAAGATCACACTAGGCATTTTCCAGAGTCCCGCATCATAAAATCACTTCCAGAACCATTTTGTAAAAAGTGGTAATTGCACGTAGGGGACCGACAATATTAGCAAGGACGTGCCCTTGGGTAACCTGAATGCAATTGTAATCTTTGACAAAATGAAGTGCAAGTAAAGAGTAAAAAGACACAAAATCCCCTTTACTCTTTGCTTTCACTCTCCATTTTGTAAAAATGTTAAACGCTGCCTGCAAATTATGCTGTGCAGGCAGTATTTACAATGGAGACCTCGGGAATCCACCTGCTTTTAATAGGTGCTAAAATAGACGGACTCCAGGGAATCCAGTCTTTTTACACGTGCATCTAAATCTGCAGCATGCACCCTTTGAAGAAAGGGAGAGAAAACTACTCTGCCAACCACGGGCAGTAAAGCAGATTGGGGTGTAAAAATACAACCTTGCTTTCAGGATTTACATTTGCACTCGGAGGTTTAGAAGATGGGCAGCCAATGGCGGTTGCAGCACAGAGTAAACAATCAATGCTGTGTGAGCCATTGGAAATACTTACAATCTGATCAGGCCAGGTTCCTCCTTTGGTAGCTCATCAAACCTTATTATTCTGAGGTCCGGTCTTGCCTCAAGGGCTCACCTTAAAAGCAGCCTTTTTATGAATTGGTGCAAAAGGCTGAAAGAGAAACCCGTGGGGTCACACCGCACGCCCACTCCCTTACTGGGCCTTGTATTTGTGCTTTCATCATTATAAATACAAATCCCAGAGTGCACCGGTAATAAGCAGAAGTGGACACGCAGCTCTGAATTAGAATGGGCTATGTTGGCGTGTACGAGCGACTGCTTCCAGGCCAAATACGGACAAACACAAGGGCCTTGAGGCTTTAAATAAGTGCAAAGCAGGTGACTGCAGCCCAGCAAACTGACAGATTACCTGACAAGAGTTTATAAGGATCGCTTTAGGAGGCTCGGTAGGGTTGGGGCTAAACACCACGTGGGGAAAGGCATGGGGTGGGCCCTCGTTATTAGCATTTAACAGCAGAAGTGAGCGGGATTAGGGCCTGATTCACAGAAGCGTTTTATAATGGCGCAATCCCATAGGAAAATGCTGTGTGAATACGGCGCTTGATGTTTCTGGTAAGAGATAAAAACGATGTTTGTTGTGTGAGAAACGTGCGACGTTGGAACAATGGCACAAGAATAGCATTCGTATTCTATCAAATTTTGGAAACCGCATGCGTTTCCAACGCATAAAACACTTCACATCACCAGAAACATGCATGGATGGGGACAACTGGGGAAAGGGAGTAAAGTGTCTCGGGAGGATAGCTCAGGGGCAACGAGCTCGTCTTGGAAACAAGATGACATGGTGCAACAAAGGTTCGATCCCCAGGTCCGTGCATAGAAACCTCTGGGTATAAAGTGCATTATAAATACCCAATCATATCATATAAACTACATGGTTTTGTTCGTAACGTTGCTCTCCAGCTCAAGCAATCAGCAATCATTGTGACAGCCTCCATCCTCCATCCCAAGAAAACCAGAGAATTGCAAACTAGACATACATTATGGAAATGCCGGGCATGTAGAAATTGGCGCACAGTGGCCAAAAGGGTAGCACTAGCTGGGAATAAAACACCAACATTTTGTAACGCACATACACTTTATCTTTGATGTTGTTTGTGATGCGGTGTGATTGAGGGGAGTATATGGCAGAAGGTTTGGGGTCTCTATGACAGGTGCACGGTTTGGCAGGTCCGAGGGGTGTACACTTGATTTTTATATGAATACCCCCAGTATTGTTCTTTATGAATGATGTGTATGTTTGCAGATTTTTTTGCACATGTTTAAACATATGGTCATGTCTATTTTTGTTCCATTTTGTATTATTGTGCACATTAAAAAAAATAACGACTATGAAATAAATCATGTAACATGGGTTCAGATCAGTGAACATCAAATTCATTGGATTGGTGGGTAAGACCATACATAATATATGTTTTAATGTATATAATTGCTCTTAGTATGGTATTTATTGAGAGCAGACCTAGCTTTGAGAAGCCACAGAGCGCTTTACATAGGTATACAACAATACAGGTACATAACAGAGTGCTTTACAGAGGCAACAACAGAACAGATATACAGCGGGGTTAGGATACAGACAGCTACAGAGGAGGGGTACAGCTATACAGGGTGGCTCGGAGGAAGAGGCGGGCAGCATCTAGCGAGTCAGGTGGTGCGAGAGGCGATGTGACGGCCTAGGTGATGAGGAAGAGAGATTCCTTGAAGAGGTGGGTCTTGGGTTATTTTCTGAAAGCGTAAGGCTAATTGCCAGGGGATACTGATCCCAATAAAAGGAAACACCAAATAGAAAGACAAACAGCGAGCACTCTTGCATCCAAAAGTGATATCACAGTCAGCCATGAAAAAACAGAGCACATGTCATGAAGTGACATACAAGTGTTTCTAACAAATAAGCAGCCCCAGAGAAGGGAGGACTATGGGCAAATCGTTGGCACTGACTTGTATTTGACGTCTCTTCTGTTTACACTCAATCTATACCATTACCTATGGCTCACACTAGGTGGCGCTGAAGTGCCAGTTATCAACCAGAACTAACAAGCATTGGCAATGTGAACAGTTTGGGCTTTTGTGTAGGCATGGAAAAGGCACCTGCCAGGCACAGCCATAGTGGTATTAACTAACCATGATTGGTAGCGGGTGCAAAATTGTGTGAGTACCTGGGAATCTAATAGCAGTGCCTAGGAACAGCTTAAAACCTATGCACAAGCCAAAAATGTTGGTTTTGCCAATGCTTGTTTTAAATAGAAATTCAGTGCCTTTGCCAATGCTTGTTTTTAACAGGACTTCAGTAAAGGGCACTCAGAGTGCTTATAAATTGATTGGCTGATGGCAGGCCTGGTAGTACATGTTTCTTACACCAGTAGTGTGTTTACAGCTCCAATTAAGTCATTCACTCTCAGAAGACTGCTTTGAACAAACACCGGCAAGCACGTTCAATGCAAAGCCCAATGGTAAGGCTTGATTAAAGTGAGCTCAAAGAGTTCCCATGGGGGAGGTGTTCTGGGCGGGCAGAGGCAGGAATGGGTAGTAATGGCCATAGAAATAAGAATGGCAGTGGGCAAGCAATGGGTGGGCACATAACCAAACAACACCTACAGACTCGGTGTCCCCTCCTCACATATTTGTGCTCCAATGCAATAGTTTTGACTTATAAGTGTTGCAAGCGACACCTAATAGCCCAAACTAAAAATGGCAACACGTGTCCACAAAGCTAGAGTCAGATTCCGGGGATTTCTTCCCTGGGTCCTTCCAGCTCCAGCTTGTGTTCCACAAAGGACACCGTACTTGTTCTAAAGTCATGCATTTCTTGTAACCAACCAGAGCTGGCTCAGGTAGATGCTTTTGAAAATGAGGACCCGATTTGCATCGCAAGAATATTAAGAGTATCTCTACTGACAGTAGTTTGGCTAGCTGCCCAAAATCATTACAACAAGCCACCCCCCAAGTAAAGGCCTTCGGCCACATTGGTAGGAATTAGCATCAGTTGTGAGTTACACATAACAAGTTCCTTTATTGTGCAATCACTAACAGCTGCAATGTCTGGAAGGTGTAAAATAGTGCTTATGCATGGAATCTTTGAGGGTTTTGCTGCATCCACGCCAATTTGATTTGTCTGTGGTGCACAGAGTGTGTGAACCATTTTATCTGCCATGCACGTGCGCAATCTGAATGACACCTGGCCTAGTAAGATTGTTGTCTCCGTCTTCCCTCTGTCCCCCCTCCCTTGCCTAGTCGTGCCTTGAAACACTTGTGTAGAGGCGCGTTATAAATGCCATATCATATCGTATCATATCATGCAGGAACTCCACTCTGCGTGTCCACACTCCGTCCAGGTAATCCCGAAAGGCCTCTGTCCACTCTAATATCCGGAGGCAGAAGGAAGCAGGGCTTCCTGGGCAGTCTGTTGAGGCGCTGTGCTGCTTATTCTAATGCCCAGGATGTTTTAAAGAAAGAGACAACTACATGCTTGAATTTCTCTAAAGGTACTCTTAGTTCAGAGGCTAAATATGATGAACGCCAAGTTACTTGCAGACCAGAACAAGAGGAAACGTATTTCTTGTAGCATAAAAAAGGGTATCGGGTCATTGCATCGAAAAAAAAAGCATTGACAGCCATACCATCTAAAAAAAGCATCTAAAAAAATGCATCTAATGCATTTTGTTAGATGGTAAAGGGTTTAGTTTAATAAAAATGGGGTTTAAAGGTCAAAAAGGGGGGTTGGGAAGGACCACTCCATTAAAAAAATGTTTTTAAAAATTGCATTAGATGCTTTTTTTTAGGTGCTTTTTTTAGATGGTATGGCATTAGATGCTTTGGCTGTCGATGGAATGTCTATAAACCAAAAGAAGAGTAATATTTTGGGAACAATGCAGTGAAGCACCAAACAGCAGATACAAAAAGAAGAGCGACGTGTTTCGCTAGGATTGCAGGCTTTTTCAGGGCTGCAACATTTGCTGGAGGAAATCACGTGAATTAATCAAGAGATTGCGTTCCTTTGTGGGTGCACTCAGGAACAGAATCATAGCCGTGGTGAGATACCTGCAAACCTCAACAGAACCACTCGCAGAAGCTGCTTAACGCGATGGCCACATCCATGTGAAACCTATACGACAGCGCCTGTCACAAAAACAAAAATAGCAGCTGTCTGCATCACTTGCAGCAATGAAAAGATAGAGTTTATCAGCACCTTTTGGTATTCAGTTTAGTGTTACAGCCCCGTGGGGGGTAGGCAGTAATAGGTGGTATGTGGGACGGGCGGGGCAGGATAGCAGCGGGGCAGCCTCATCCCAGCTGGATATGAGGGACCCAGAAAGGTGACTAGATGGGAAGAGGCAGAAAGGGAAAATGAGGAAAGAATGGACGTGCCAAGGGAAAGGGAAGAGACAAATGAAGGGAATGGGACAAAAAATAGAGGATAGTATAGGATGAAAAAATAGAAGGACAGTAAATGTTAAAAGTATTTATACCGTGCACCGTCACCAACGGAGTTGGTCCCCAGGCGCTCTGGCGGATCTGTAAACGAGAAGGTGGGATGGGGTAGTAAGGTGAAGAGGGAGTAGGTTAGTGAGAGGAGTGGTGTTGTGTTGGCAGCTTCAACTCAGCATACAGCGGATGCTGAGCTTTGGTGCGAGTATCGGATCGATGTTAGTCCTTGTGTGCTGTTGGTGTTGTTGCGAAGAAACACGAGTGCGTCCCTACTGGTTGCTATATTTTACATGACTCACCTTCTCTATGGCACCCCGCTCGTGTCATCTCCAGGTGTAGCGGTGAGCGACACATCTATCAACATGCTCCACTTAAATCACTGTGAGCTGAACGCCCTCTTTGGAAAAAGATTCTGCTCCAGCTTTTGTGTGTTCGTAAATGCCCGCACTATAAAGGCCTCTCTCCTGCCACCCCCGGAAATGCAAGAGCAGACACTGCACGTGCCAGGGAGCCTTCCTCCCTGCTGTACCCAGTGCTGCCCGTTTCACTGTTGAAATATTGCCCGGAGTCACCTTCTGAAAAACAGCCTCTCCTTCTAGCGAAAATGCGTGAGGTACGAGGTCTCCCAGAACTAAAGCGAGACTTGTGGAATGGTTAGCAATCTCGCCTCTCCTAATCTCGAATATAAAACATCTAGGGCCCGATTCGTGGAATTATTTGCACGGTTCAAAGTGACTTTGCACTACCGAAACAGTGTTGTGTGGACAAAACGAGTGTCTGAAAATCGACATCAAGTAACTACAGAAGTGAATGATAAAAATTAGAAACAGACGCAACACAAAGTGTGTTGGAGAACCACGTTGTTTTGTGCCCGGTCATATTGTTTCATCTTCATTTCACAATATGTGCCGGAAAGGTGACCAAGCATGAAACCAATTAAATCCATGCTTCCCTTACCCGTAGCCCCATCCCCACTCGCCATTTTCCCCGCATCCTAGAAAAAAGTATTCCTTGTTCAGTATTATGGACTGCGGGGGCTGCAGGAATACCCCTGGATACATTAAATGACCCGTGGGGTAAAAAAAACGAAATCCCGAAAGCTTGATCCAAAATGCGATCAATGAACCTCGCAATTTTTTAATTCGAGCTTTTGGGGTTCGGTTTTATAACGTAGATCCGTTTTCTTGTTACAAAATCGGGGCTTTGTTCTGGGGAAGCCCATGTTTTGCCAGAAAGCCTTATTCTGTGTTGGCCTTTTAAAAGCATTTCTTTGTTGCATATGGGAGCAGTCTTCGTAGGATTTCTCACTCGGAGCCTCTAGTTCAGGGCCGAATAAGATGGTTGCTATGAAGGTCCTATGAAGAACTTTGCATTATTGATAGCTGTTTGTCCTCCAATCTCAGGCCTAACCACCGCTGTAGCGCACCCAGACAGCGCAGAAACCATAATCATGTCCATAACAGTGTCTGATAGGAGTTGGATCAACTCTTGAATGTTGAGTAGACTATTACTGCAGTCGTGTTCCTCTACCATTAATGTGTACATAGCTTGCAGGTCTTTTGGGAGAGCTTGTCCTCTATAAACGTGATAAATGCCCGACCTAAAGGCCAGATTGCAACACATGTACCCTCTTTCTTTTACATCTGCGTCCACTTTGCCGTCGGTGACTTCTCTTGGGGACAGCCAAGTCATTTTCAGTCATTACCACTGGGTATATTGAAACGCGGTAGCACTAACTTTTGCTTCTTCATTGTAATGGCCTTACTGATAGGTTTATGATGAGAATCTGAGCCACTCCCCACTATTGCATACTGTCGCAACAGGTCTGATTTCTAATCCTAGGTCTGGTTCTCCGGAAAGGATGTCTAGTGCTTCCCAGACTTCTTGTAGCACGGCCGCGTCTTCCCGCTCTGTGATCTATTTATTTTTTTATTTATTTGCATTTGTTAAGCGCACTTGCTGCCCATAAGGCATCGAGGCGCTGTTACAGAGGATACACAGATTTAAGATTACATACAGGTGCCAGAAGGCTCTTAGTTACAGTTTTGGCAGGCATATAAGCAAAGGAGAATACAGATTTAGATTACACACAGTCTTCAGATATTTGAACTCGGTTTGATGCAGGCTTGGAGTGGCATCTCTGGACCTTTTCAGCCTTCCGTGCCACCCTCTCTGTGGCTGCACTGTCCCCTTGAGCAGGTGTGATCTTTTGGCATCAGTCCTCTGCTAGTGTGATGAAGACCTAGTCACAGACCGAGGTTTCGCTCTGGTTTACATGCTGTTTTTTATATATTAATGTATTTATTTGTAATGCCCCGGCAGCCCACAGACTCTCTTTTATCTTTCAGGAGCATTTACCCATCGTGCATCCTCGGGTGTCACAGTATTGATTTTTTGACGGTACGATAACCTTCTTGCTAAATAACGGTATATCATGGTTATTGCGGTATAACTGTAGTCTTCAATAATAATGTTTTCTTAAGAAAGATCCCAAATTGTCATAAAGACGTTCACTACTACACAACGAGTTGGCCAGAGCCAGAATTGGGGCTTTTTAGCATAAGACAAACTTGTTGCTGTCTTCATCATCTGAATGCCACAGAGTAATGGAGACTGGTGATGGAAATATTGTCTCTCGCGCTCTCAAAATCACACAACTTTTAATTTACTTTCTGGACAAAGACACTTTTCACCAAAAGTTAAGTAATCACAGACATTACACACCCTCCTCTGTGGCGGCAGTAAATATCCACTGACTCATGAACCTTTCCTGCTTTTTAGTGAGTGCTAAGAGCTGTCAGTGTCCATAGGGAACCGGAGTAATGACGGTCACTATATTTGTTTTGATGGTAGCCACCCTTATTGGTCTTTGCAGTGCGCATGCGCACACAGTGGAGACAATTGTAGAATCACTGTGTGATGCAGTGTTGGGCCCAAGAACCCAAGGCACAGCTGGGCTCTCATTCCTAACACTGCTGCATCATGTAGGAAACCATGAGAGCTCTTCGGAAAGAGACCGCCTCACATACGATGTGTCAGTCATAGCTTGACTGTTCATCTGCAGCAGAGACTGTACTTACCCCTCTGCTTACTCAAGCGCACTTTGCAGTCAGTGCCATGCAACAAGTTTCTAATCGGGCAAGTGCAGCAAGGGTACAGGAGGGTGGGTTTTTCAATGTGGCAGCATTCGTCATGCCACACCTCTGCTGCCAGGAGTAGCATATCTCACAAATATGCTTACTGAATGAATGGCAGAAGCTGCGAAGTGAGAGCTCCAGAGGGACATGTGCCGACCCCATCACACGGCGAACCATCTGCCGTGGCCTCATGTCAATGATACTCGGAAACCTGCATCTCAAGTGTGTTATGACAACGTTCCGTCAAGTCTCATTATTCCTTGGTATGCGAGAGAATTCAAATGAATTAAACATCCAAACATCATGCAGCTGTGCCGCCCTAAAGCAGACATTTCCGTCCGTCGGATGAAATGGCGACAAAATACATATATATATATATATATATATTCTGTGAAAAAATCCTTAGTTAAAAAGACGTTAAAGTGCAAATGTAACACAACAAAACCCTTGCAATTTGGAAGACAATTCAGACAACGCCACCTTAACTACACGCCCCCTGTTGCACAATGAATTACCAAAATGATGACATCAGACATTACATCAACGATGACGTCACTAATGACATCACTGCTTACATCACTGATGGCATCAGACATAACATCATATATGACGACTGATAAAAGCACAGATTACATTAATTACATGTTCATCTTTTAGGACTATTTTCTTTCATAAAATATATATATATATGTATATATACATTTTTTCAAAGTACATCCAAGTCTGCTATAATTTCTTTAAATTGTATGTATGGTCCACAATTTGAGTACAACGAAAAATAGTATACTGTGTAAATATGAATTTCCTTTGGCATGTCATCTGTTAAGAAGGGAATACAAACTCATAATTAATTTAGAAAAGAAATAACCGAAATTAATATAAATCCAATTACATGCCTAAAAGTAAATCTTCAATTTCTAAGCTTCATTAATTTTGTATATTTGTAATTATGTAGTATTCATATTTTTTTTAGAATACCCATGCTTCGAATTCTTATAATATATCACAATATATAAGTTAATGTACTTTGTTTTACATTTGTTTTTTAACACTTCTCATTTACAAAACATTAATTGCGCATACTTTTTCTATAATAAGCACAATAGAAAATGTAATTCTGTACATTTAGCATTTGTATCTATTCCTATTATTAATATTACACTTCTTTATGCACATATTATCTTACAAATAGCTAAAACATATTTGTCACAATAAGGTACATTCTGAAATTGACTATTTTAATTGCTTTCTATTAACAAAATGAAAGCTATTGCTAAAATATAATATATATATATATTTATATTTTAAATGACATCCTTTAATACATACTAAAATTAATGTTCCACAAGTACCCATGTCATGTTCTTATTGTTAAGCATACTGAAATAACATATTGACATACATGAGGGATCTCATGTCTGATGTCATCAGTCATGTCATATATGATGTAATTACTGATGTCATCAGTCATGTCATTACTGATGTAATCTCTGATGTCATCATTGCCATCATAAACTATTTGCAGTCTCAATTGCCAAAATGTTACCATCTTATGCAAGCTAAAGCCTGGTATGCGACTATGGTCATAATATGTAAATTACAGCCTCACGTGCTTGGGTAATGCAACATGCGGCTTGGGTATGCGACATGTAGCCTTGTTTGCCCAAGCACAGCCTTAGGCCACTGGGCTCCGCCACCAATCCAACAGTGAATGTAGTTAGGCATGTTAAAAAAGGGGCAATGCTGTATGAGGTGAAGAAATAGGGCTGGTTAGAGGGATGTGATTTTGGGATGAGCACATTTTGGGTGTGGCAATGATGCCTTTTATGGGAGAATATTCATCTTTTTATAATTCAGATTAAACTGAATCACTTCTAGGTAATCTTCATTTCAGCAGCCAAGGAACAATAAGTCCTTCGAAGTAAAGCAATTTGCCCAGGATCACAGTTGTGCAGTAGCACCTGTAGCGTTCCAAGTGCCAGATAGAATCACCAATAAACGATCTCAGATGCAAATAACCGGACAGACTCAAAGAATAAGGCCAAAGAGTACTTTATTATCAGCTCAAAAAAAGTAGGGAAACCTGGTGCTCAAACAGATTGCAGCTCACTATCATCTACATTTCAATTCCCCTAAGGAGAGCCCTTTCGAACTTCTTAGAGCTTGTCTTTCAGCGGTGTGCCACTGGATGTCGGAAAATTGACTTAAGGTGAATGGGTAAAAAGAGCGAGATATAAGTGATTGGTCAGACACCCAACAGCTGGTCTTCCGACTACTGGGGTGTTTGCTCGGAGCCTTGCCCCAAAACCTCTACTGTAGTTAAAAGCCTTGGAATTAAGATCATGATGTCAGGCTCAAGAGAGGTGCAAATCTCAGCGGTCTGCCAGAGTGGCTTTGTGAAACTCAGGGTTTTGAAGAAGGTGCTCCTGTTTCTCCCCAATGAGGCTAGGAGTAAAAACTGTCACTGCCTCCATTATGGGTGAAATTGACTACTGTAATGACATCTACCTGGGCCAGCTAGAAGTATTGCTCCAATGACTTCAGACCCTTCAGAATGTGGCGGCTAGGTTGGCTCTTTGCGCCCTAAGACTATCCCATTCTCAGGACCTACTTCAGCGCCTTCATTGGCTGCCCGTCAGAACTCGGTGGAAGTTCAAGGTCCTATGCATGGTGCATCATGCTATCCACGCCATGGGTGCTAATTTCTTACAGCAAAGTTGTCTCTCTACCAACCAAAGAGAACTCTTTGCTCAGCAAACCAGTTTCTGTTGACTGTCCCCCGCTTCCAACGCTCTCTCGTGCAGGAGGTAGATCTTTTTCTGTACTGGCCCCAACTTTCTGGAATGCTCTCCCTTTGCTTATCAGGAGCTCGCAGGCCCTATCCATCTTCTGCAAGCAGTTAAAAACATGTTTGTTTTAATATGTGTTGCTCTGCTGTCCTCTCTGGTGGGATTTCCCCAGGGATTTCCCCAGCGTTTTGATGCCTTCGGGTCTTTGCAGCGCTTTATACATTTTCATACAATACAATACAATATATACAATTACACAAATGGTTTATACCTCGATGTACGTCAACTATGACCTTATCCTATGTGTTGAACAGTAAAAACCTATTAAAAGAAGCAATTTGTTAAGGGAACCTACGTATACTTCGTTTGGGTGTTAGTAACAAAATTGGCTGCCCTTTGTCTGGTAGGCATGCCTTGAACTACCTCTAACTACATATAATACAGATTAATAGCAGAATAGCAGTGGATTGGCTTCTGGCACAATGTATAGTAGCCTGCTACATAGGCCCTCATGATTGGTTGGCATTCTCCCAAACCATGGACATTCGGCTCGTTAGCAGCACAGAAACAAAACAAAACCCAGGTGAGGGTAATAACATGAGACCACTGTCCACTCGGCTAATTAGCCTACCATGTCCCATCAGTTAGACCCTAGGCTTCTTCCTTGTAGTTGACCTTGCTGACTGTTCTCTTCCTTGGGACTTTTAAGGGAGTGTAGGTACATCACTATCTTCAGTTGTAGCTTAATGAATAGGCCTTGTTTTCCAGTCCTGAATCACGTGTGAGGAGACGACAATTTTGTCAATTTTTACCTTTTATTTAGTGCTATTTAATTCAATTATACTGGGTGCTATTACTCCTCTTGGCCTCTGGCGACTTGGTTTCTCCGTCTGGCATATGCCTTCTGCATCTTTGATTGTTCAATACTTGGCACCTGCAAATGTATTCTCCTTTACTTATTCTAAGAGAAATATGTTGTGCGTATGTACCTTATCCTCTTTGACTCGCCTTGTGCCTTGCAGTTACCTCTTGATGTGGTATCCTTGATCCCATGCCAAACAGATATTCCTTGTTCTTCGCACAAAGCTGTTTTCCAGCACCTGTCAGCTCTGCAGCCATGGTCTTTCGCCTTGAGGTTTCTTACTCATTATTACTTAGTCGACGTCCATCTTTTCATCATGGCCGCTTTACCCGTTTTATACTTTCTAATACAGCAAGCTTGTATATTTTGTATCTATCTTGCGTTTCTGCGTACTTACATTTACTATTTCTATTCTCCCTTATCCTCCTACATGATTTTTCTTGCATTCACATACATGTTTACTTTGTTACTTCATTTACATCTTCATTCTTTAAGTATTTGCATATCTTTTCAGTGCATCCTCGTGCCTTCTCTTCATGACGTCACTTCACCCTGGTCTGGTTTCACACAGAGCGCTTGTATGTCCAATGGTGTATGAAGACATACTTGCACAACGTCAGTGTGAGAGTACATTCGATACGGTTGTCTGAGTGCATAATGTTTCTCATATCTTCGATGCAATATTGGGACGATACCTGGTGTCATGCACTGTGCTTGTTGTTCTTCCAGTATGACAGAGGTGAGGGGGTGGACACTAGAGATGATGATTATATCTGCCTCTCTACACAGTGTTTAGTTTTCAAAATTACAAGTGCTTATACATCATGCGAGCTGACACCCCAAGACACTTATGCATGAGTATGAGCTGCCTCCATTGGCATACGGCAACCTGAGGCAGCAAAAGGTTTCATTGCCAGATCAGCAGAAGGGCTTCTCATTTTCACTAATGTGTGGCTGTCCGGGTTGGGGCACATGCAGTATTCAAAAATAGTCACTAGGTGTGGGAGTGTGAGTCTGAATCTCTACCAGCCAAGTGTGGTGTGCCCCAGTGTTCATCTTTTTCCGCACTACTGTTTAATGTTTATATACGTCCATTGCTGAGTATTTTCCCTCAATTTGATTTGCAATGCTCTTCCGTGGCCGACGAAACACAAAACTATGCCCAGCTAAAACAACCAGTGGAAGCAAATGATTGAGTGTTATCTTGTGCAAAAAAAATAAAAACTGAATGCTGGAAAACAAACTTCAAATAAATCCTTCAAAAACTGAAGTTATTGTGTTCGGCTCAAAGAAGAAACTTGCCAACATCCTGCATTCTGTCCCCTGTCCAGCACTTTTAGAAGTTCCAACAAAGTTCTCACTCAAAGTAAAGAACCTTGACTGGATTTGGCAGTCAAATTTGAACTGCAATCTTCAGGTCAAACGGTTAAATTAGTCTACTTTCAAATCAAACTGTTGATGCCTCTGCTATCTCTCATTGCAGAGAGTGAACGTTGAGCGGTAGTTGGAGCATTAACTAACTCAAAGCTAGATTACGGTAATGCCCTGTATATGGGCATTCAAATAAGCCAAATACAGAGACTTCACCTTGCTCAGAATTCAGCTTGTAGGGTAATTTTCTCTTTGCCCAGGAAATCACCTGTTTCCCAGTTTTGAAGGAGCCTTCATTGGCTCTCGGTGCAGCAGAGGGCCCTATTTAAGATCCTCTGTCTGGTTTTTAAATGCCTTTGTGGCTTGACTCTCACCTATCTCGCTTCGAAGATTGCAGTCTACCATCTAAATCAGTCACTTTGATCTCTGGGACAACGTCTCTTGGTGGTGCCACTATCCAGGTCCGTTTCCTGGGGAGACAGATGTTTCTCCAATGTTGGCCCCCAGACCTGGAATACGTTGCAAACTGACCTATGAAAAATCGGCGCAATCAGTCTTATTAGAAAAAGGCTAAAAACGTACCTTTTTGAATAACACCCCTGATGTGTCTTAGCTCCCTGTTCGACTACTTTATCATCTGCGCCCAGATGCAGATCCTGCATGGTTCCATGTGATATGCGCTACATGAGTACAAAAATCTAATCAAATCAAATTCCCCTGCCTCTATTTAGCTCTTCCAAGAAACTAAAAAGGTTCTACAGTAGTATGTTCAGAATTACCATTGTGCTAGAACATCATGTCTGTGCTGTCGGTTTCCTTAATTATGAGCTTTTATCTGTAATGTGTTACACTTGATTTCAAATTGCACCAAGTTCTGAGTACTTTCGTAAATACCAATAACCATCCTCTTTGAATACAAATTATTGAAAGGGATGGAGATTGTATTGTATTATATTGTAGTCATTTATATAGCGCCATTTCCCCATTTGTATGGCCTCAATGTGTTTTGTCGTGGCAACTCCCTCGGTGACCGAAGTCCAGGTATAGGAAGTTTAGTTTAAGATGCGTGTGTGCATTTTGTCAGGGTTAGGATTTAGGAGAGCTGGCTAGGCTCCAGCAAGGAACCCAGAGGTCAGCAACGTGGGCGGGTGCTGTCAGAGGTTGCGATAGAGTGCTAGAGCAGGAGACTCCATGTGTGCCCACAAAGACTGAAATATTTTGCTGGTTGTCGCTGCATACTAATGGCAGAGGTGTTGACGCAAGTCAGGGGTATCAGTACGGATGGCTATGCGTGCTGCTAGACAGGATTTGTCATAGCTGTAGCTGCCTTCTAGAGTGCATGGATGGGAGCTGTGCATGCGGCATGTGTCCACGTACGTGGTGCGATTTATGCATACCTTAAACTCGGATGGAGTTCATTTATCGATGTCAGTTTGATATGTCCAAAATGATTGGCTGGTCTCGCAAATGGAGAACTCCCTAGATTTGAGAACTTGAACAGTGGGAGAGATGCCCAGGTCTGAGGCACAGCCGCTAATGGAAATCCACCCGGACCCGAGACACCAAAGCTGAGGGAGAAACGGCCAAGTCCGAGGTAAAGCAGTAAGTGGAAGCACTCCCAAAAATGAGATACAGCAGTAAATGGTGAGCAACCCAGACCTTAGACAATAGAGCAGTGGGAGAAATGCCCATGTTTCATACACAGCATTGGATGGAAAGAAGCCTAAAACATGAAGTACAGCAGTGAAAAGTGAACCACCCAGACCTGAGAACCCCAAGCAGTGGGAGAAATGCCCAAACCTGACACCCAGTAGTTCACGCACAAGCACCCACACTTTAGGATACCTAAGCTGTGGGTGAAAACGCCCAAATTTGAGAGCCAAAAGCACATGCAGATCCACCCAAACGTTTCTGAGAAAAAACATCATAGCATTCCAAACTGTACCTTTTTGACATCCATGACAACGCCAAGTGAAGTCAATAGCTCACACTTGCAGGTGTGGTGGTGGTGTTCTGCATTGGGCTCAGGGATATCCCAAAAATGTGCATTCTGGAGGAGGCAGGGCGCCCTTAATGAATGCACCCACCCACAAATAGCTCACGTGCATGAAGCATATTGGAGCTAGAATACACTGTCTACATTGGTGGCAGAAGAATCAGACCGATAAAGCCATACTCAACCCATCTGTTATTTGGATGGACAAATAAATATCTGCCATTCATCCAATTTAGAAAAGCCTTTTAGGATGAAGGCGATTTATTTCGTTGTTATATTTACAACTAAGAGGCCTGCACTAAAAACCCTGCAATGGCCCCCACCAGCACAAACACCACAAATTCAAATAAATATAAAACGTTATACTTGGCCCGACAACCTTCTAAAAGACATATCGAGCTGCAAGTCTCCCCAACAACCAGGAAACATACCAAGAACAGGACCTCAACACTCAGCAAGCTATGAGAACAAGGCCCGATCCCACGGAACACGGCCCCTTGGTGCAGGAAGGCTGGGAAATGCAGGTTCTAACACGCCTTTCATTCAGACAAGGACGTCAGCTGTGACCTCCTTCCGAGACCTACGTCCATTCACTGCCGCTTTGACTGCTCTCAAGCCACAAACCTGAGTTACATGGGGGCTCCAATGCAAACACTGTGGCAGCCATACAAACAGTGGTCCTAGGCAGCACTGCTGAGTGGTACCCCGCAGCTTGGGGGGGCAAGAAGGGCGCAGGGGTAGGGGCAGAACATATGCTGCAGACACATGGTCTGCCCCATGCCCCTCTCCTCTCACTCAGCTACAAAGAGACAGCGAGGGAGGGCAGGAGGGGGCCCCAGCAGGGTGTGCAAGCACATTAACATGTGCAGCACCTACAGGAAAGATCTAAGGGGCAGGGAATAACAGCTGGTGGCCTGCGATGGTCACCATGAGGCACTAACTGCCATCGGCGCCAGCCGGCCGGGGGCGGGGAGAGCCGCGCCCACACACATGCAGTGCCTAGGGCCATTCGGATGGAATATAAGGGGCTGCCTGGGCAGCAAACCGCACAAACCTGGGTGCTCCGTACGTATCTGCTTGCGCAGATAACTTTCTTTTCACAAGAACCCACCCACCCAAGAAAAGAAGAACAAAAGGGGAGAAGAAAAGAAATATAGGGCCACAAACAGGGCCCATGTTACAGGCCCACAAACGGGGCCCACGCCGTCGTGGGAAGAGGAAGGCGGCACGGGCCAGGGGACACAACCCTGGCCCTCGTGCCCAAAAGTGTACATTATGTGTGATATGGTTATTATCATTATGACTATTATGTTGTGTAATATTACGTAATGTACAATAAGAAACCACAGTCTTTTTATTGCCAACACTGACACAATGTGTCAGTAATCATTGGGGGAAACATAATATGGGAAACAGTCACCAAACATCTTGGCTCCACTCAGGAGTGTTGCTATGTCTGGAAAAGATCCAGGGCTACACTAATGCTGGGACTGTCGTGACTCGTGGCTAGCAATAGCCTTTTGGTTGTAGGGATGTAGCTCCTGAGCTTCTATCCGGGGCTACAACCTAAAGACCCAGGGCTATAGCCCTCTCAGTCCCCCTAGCAATGCCTCTAGCTCCACTGGTTATTGACACATTTAGACATGTTTGTCTTCTTCCTGGGCTCTGGATGTGGATTCCCACAGGCACATTGAGCCCTACCTAGTGCTGCCTGCTCGTTCCCCGGGAAACCCCAGGCAGGCAATGCGCGACCATGTATGGTTATGCCCATGTCACACACACTCTCATAGAAATAATCTTTATTTTCCAGACATCACCACTGGATATTAGAAAGGGCACCATGTATCCTTGTGTCACAGCTATACTGTACTCCCTCAAAACAACTGAAATGGCCACCAATCAGGGTGCTCCTCACGCCGGGACCCTAGGGGTTCATGGTGTGACGTGTGTATAAGAAGCCCTCAGCCACACAGCAGGATGTACGTCTTTGTTGCTTCGCAAGTATATGATAGGTTATGATATGATATGTTATTTATAAGGCACTTAATACCCAGAGGTTTCTAAGCACGGACCCGGGGATCTAACCTGTGGTGATGCTCCGTGTCTTCTTGCTTCCAAGGAGAGCGTGTTGCCCCTGAGCTGCCCTCCAGAGATAGCAGGAAACAATTGAAAACCGTGTGGGGATCACAATTAAAACTGCCCTCCGAGTTGAGGAATTGTCGTATATGTAAACTTTAGGTTCTATGTGAAATTACCTTTTTTTAAAGGTCTCAAGAGAAAAAGAACGTTTTACTTTGACCGATTTTCTTTTGACTGGAAAACCGCCATTGTAAAGGTCTTTTTCTCCTGAGACCTTTAAAATGCGGCTTTGCCTGTTTTTAAAAATATTCGGGTGGTTTCACCCCCCCCCCCAGCCCCCCATTCGTCTGCCCGCCCCACCCATCATCCCCCTACCTCGCCCCCGGTATTTCAGCCCCAGCCCCTCCTTCACCCCTACCCTCTCTGTGCAATTTTAGTCCCAGCCCCCGAGCACCTCCTCACCTCCCACCCCATAAACCAAAACACATACATATAACACACACATACACGCATCCGCACACACCCGTTCTCCTCGCCCCCTCCGCTTACTGCTCGGCAGAGTCTGTCATCCCCTGCGTGCACTTGTGTGCGGCAGGGGCATGACAGTGCGATTTACAAAGACCTCAACGTGCGATCACGGAGCGGCCTTTCCTAAAGCGACCTTTTAGTGAAAAGATCTTTATAAAAACATGTTTTCACAGGGGACGAAACTTTGCTGTCGACCAGAAACAGCCAAACACCTATTTACTGAATATTGGGATCGGTATATATGTGTATTCTTGAAAGGTTTGTATATGGCAATAATACGATAAAGTCCAGAGATTTCTGGAATTATCGCCTTAACTCCTGACTCCTTCACTTTACCGAATATGGCTGCAGATAGCAAAATACTTGAAGGTTTGATTCAAATGGTATTGAATGCATTCGTTTTAATGATCTATTAACAGATTGTTTGTATGTATGCTTGAATAGTGTTTTTATGATCCAAAATGAAATGTAAAGCTGAAAGTTGAATTTATTTAATTTTAATTTATTTTGTATTTTATGATGATTCTAAGATTTGCAAATTTTTTGAACTAAAAACAAATATAAATAAATAAATAAATAAACCATTGGAAACACAGGCTAAGCATGCAGGATTACTGACAGAAAATGCTGCAATGCTGCTGGAGGCCCACAGTGAAGGATTTCTGGTTTTACAGTTGCTCCATGCCGCTCAGCACTTCAGCATGCCCGGGCGGGATTGCTATGGCTCCGCATTACCCGGATCTGGGACCAGGCTGCTGATCCATGGTGACACTCGTGATAAGCGCCTTCGCTAAACTCACCTGCTTCTGGCTCTGGTGCAATGACCTACCTCTGGCACCACATTCCTATACGGGCACCGCCATTTCACCTCGAGATGCTGAGTGGTTTGCTTTCTTCTATTTCCTGGACCATGTCCTGTGCGCGAGCCCTTCACAATCCGCCTATTTCTGGAACCGCAGCCCTGCTATGCTTGCCTGTCTCTGCCATTCTGCCCAGGGTACCTGCCTGCTCGGCCTATATGCATGTGAATTCTGAGGCGCTGACTTGCTGCTGCTGGCTGGAGCCTGTGCTTCCTCCCTCTCAATGCAGGATCCTGATCCATTTGACTGTTCCTGGAAAATGGATCCTGGTAAACAGCTCTCCCTTTAACATCAGGGTTTCGGCCAGCATCCACACAGATGATTGTTAGGAAAGATGTCATAATTGTAGGTAATTTTCCATCCATGTAGCAACCCCCAAACTTTTTGCTGTTGTTTTACACCCTGATCTAGACTTTGCCCCAAGAAGCGCAGCCTTCCGCCGCACTCCTCTGGGCTTTCGCTCCATTCGTGCAGGGAAACTGACATGCCCTTAAGACAGTCAGTACCGGGAGCCTTCGTTTCCCTTAGTCCTTTCCTCATGTTGCAGCTTTTTGAGCAACATGAAACAAGAGTGCACCGTAACTTACATTACCGCGCTCTTGGGTCTCTAGTCATTCCAGGGGCCCTAGAAACTCTGGCTGGACTTATCATGAAATGTGCAAGTGTGTCACGGACGGCACTGGTGGCAGCTATTGTTTCTTTGTGTTTTGAACCCCTTTTTGCCATGTTAACCGCGCTTCCTGCGTTTGGCCCAAATGGGTGGCCTGGACTCCAACATGGGCATGCCACGAGGTTCTTTGTCCTGACCGCTGACCATCTTGCCCCTTCACCTTCCCCCAGGTCGAGCCTACCTGGGGCAGTCCTTATTTGGTCATGCACTTTCCAACGAAACACAACGCTTTCGCGGGCTTCTGCATGCCTTGTGTGTGCCTCCAGGATGTGGGCTGGGATATCTGTTCCCAATACACATCCTGGATGCCAGAGAGTCTAGAGTGTCCTGAATGCCTGGGACCACTGTGGTCCGTGACAGGTCCACGTATGGTGTGAGTGTTTGTGAGCGGATCTCCCATTGGGCCCTCTCTGTTTGGCGCGAAGGGAACTCTGGATAAGAGGAGGCTGAAAACCCCACTACCATGTCGATCTCCTGAGTTCTCACGAACAAAGGATAAGGAGCCAAGTATCCTGCAACTAAGAAGCTGAGTCGAGGAATCGCTGGTGACCCGCTGAAGGTTTGGCACCCTGCACTGCTGTCGTCCTGCGAGATCACTCGGCCTCTGATCGAACGAGAAGGTCTGCAAAGGCGCTTCGACCCTTTACAATAGTGGGAACAACAATTCTCGGCATCTTCAACAAATCCTGTACGTAAGCCTTCAGAAGCGTCCCTGGGCCATCCACTGGACTGACCAGCCTACACAGGAACCTTGCTCTGTCACTGCCATCTGGCTGCTGCTAAATTCCGAGTCCTCGGCACTCTCACACGATTCGTACACTGGGCGTTCCCAGGTCTGAAGTGAGACGTGTGCTTTGGGACCGGAATACACGCGGTTGCCGAGTTGCCCTGCTGTGGTAACAAACCTTAGCGTGTTCGCTGCATTTGGGACACCCTCGACCCTGACTCCTGCTGTCGCGGAATCTACATGGCATCGAGACATCCTGCTGATCGCATCTGAACCTGCCAGTACCGAAACGGAACCGGAGAAGCCTGGGTCTGCCTGTATCGGGGACCGGTGAGTAGTCAATACCCTAACCGGTCGCCCTCCCACAGGAGCCTGTGGCTTTCCATCGCTGTCATAAACAGCAACCCTTTTCCGCACTCGCGTCCTGCTTCTGCCCACAAGTGGAGGCCGTGCTTGAGTAGCGGGGAACTGTTCTTCATCGTTTTGTTCACCTCTCTGAACTGCCTGATTTCCCTGAAGAGACTCTCCTTTGCCCGTTGGCACCCGCGTGTGCAGTTACTTTTGAGTACAAGGCTCCACTCTTGGTAGGGCTCGGAATTCCTTCTAGTTAGGTGGCCTCCGATGTCGAACTGGGTCTAACAATTACTTACACTGCCTGTTTTCCTCCTCATCTAGGTGGTCTGCATATTTCGTGCTTCTAACTTGGTCTTGTATCTATATTGTATTGCTTGTGATGTGTTGGTTTATTGGAGTTTTACCGTGATTCTTTACTATGGTCGATGTTACAAAGGCCTTGTAATAAATGTGTCTATATTTTTAATATAACACCTGTCTGGAGTAATTTGTAAGCATCCTTGCTTTGTGTGCTCAATGCGGGCTTTCAGTCACCCTCACCCCTCTTGAGACCTAGTCTTGACCGCCGCCATCGCTAACCTGATTGGTCTGGCTTGTCCAGAAGTTACCCTGTTCCAAGAAACTAGGCTGGCCTTCTGAACCTCTGCCCCTCCAGGACAGAGTTCAGAAATCCATCTTAACAATAATCACAATTTCTGATTGTGGTCTTATCTCTGATATCGGGCCCAGACCGCTACCCACCCAGCTGCATACCCGCACTGCCTCATGGCAACCCTTGAACTTGGGTCTGTATCTGCAACCCTACAGTCCCCTTTCTGCACTATTAGACACCCGTTATCTGAATCTTATTCTTGCACTTGCCACCTGCTAGCTGTCCTACCTGTTGTTGTTTTCTTCACATGTTCAGTACTTTCCACTCTTCCCCTGCCATTTGCACTCCCCCCTTCCCTCCCCCATGCACTTGCGCATTCTCAATGTCACTGGGCCTAGTAAGATCGCTGTTTTTGTCCTCCCTTGTACCCCTCCCTTGCCTCGTCACGGTCTGAAACACTTGTGTATGGGCACAATATAAATAAAATATCATATCATAATATCATCGATTGGCATTAGTTCATATATGTGGCTTTGGACCATAACCTTACTAATGCAATTACTTGTGTCTACTCAGTGCACAATGTTTACTGGATCTGAATCTGGTATGACTGTGATTTTTTCACACCAACACGTTTGATAAGATTTGCCAATGATCTCGCTCCACAAATTCTCCTCAGAATGGAGCCTAAATTGATAACATAATTCAACTTTTGTCTGATAGCTTCAATGTTATGTTTTGGTGTGCACTGCACTAGGTTTCGTCCAATGAGAGAGCTCCCCCGTGTCTTTACATGCCGGCCCTCTCATGCTCGGGCCATTGCTTTCTCTTTGAACGTAGGATGAGCGAGCTCCCACTTTTTAACCAACCACGTCTGGACGCGGAAAGCAAGGAGGGAAGGCTTGCGCTAAAGCCACGACTCGCTCCTTCCGGGCAGGCTTGCAGTTCCCAGTAGGCTGTGTGCATCGGCTGCTGCAGAAGGGCAGCTACGCTGAGCCGGTGGGTGCTGGAGCCCCTGTCTATCTGGCTGCCGTGCTCGAGTACCTGACTGCTGAGATCCTCGAGCTGGCCGGCAACGCCGTCCGGGACAACAAGAAGACCTGCCTCACCCCCAGACACCTGAAACTCACCATCCGCAACGACGAGGAGCTCAACAAGCTGCTGGGCAAAGTCACCATTGCCCAGGGCAGTGTCCTGCCCAACATCTGGCAGCTGAGGAGCAGGTGTAAGTGGATCTAGGTCACCTGGCCTAAGCCCCGCCCAACTGGTGCCTTCTTGGTTACCGTTCCTTTTCACCACTTAGCAAGCCCTATCCACCTAGTGCCTTCCGGCTTGCCGCTCTTTTCCCTACTTAAGGAGCCTTCTTGCCTCTTTTCCTTTGCAGCTGGGGAACAGGTGTAAGTGGATCTAGGTCACCTGGCCTAAGCCCCGCCCACCTGGTGCCTTCCTGCTTGGGACTCTTTTCCCTGCTTAAGGAGCTCTCCAGCCTCTTTTCCTTTGCAGCTGGGGAGCAGGTGTAAGTGGATCTAGGTCACCTGGCCTACGCACCACCCACCTTCTTAGCCCTGCCTCTTCCTTCCTGCTCTTAACTCTTAGATCAAGGGTGTCTCTTGCCCAGGCGTCCAAAGTGAAGGGCAGTCAAAGAAAAGGGCAATTCCTGTTTGGACCTGTCCGGACCAGGAGGATCCAGGACCAGGAGGATCCAGGACCGAACCCCTGCTAAGACAGCAGGTAAGCATGCACCAACATGTGTTTACACCCTCTGTCCCCACAGACCATCCCTACCCTCTCTGGTCCCCCCGTGTTGTTCCCTTGTGCCCCCCTCCTTCCCGCACACAGGAGTCTGTCCTGCTACATCCTGGTTTCACCATCACCGTCTTGTGGCCAATGCTGGATTTTTCTTTTATGGACTTCATTGATTCACGGTGCGTTACCCTTTCTCAACTCTCATGCTGGTCTTCCTTTGCATCCTCTTGTACTCATGGTGACCCTGAATCATGCTGTTCCCATCTTCATCTTGTGTCCTGGCTTGCAAAATTATGTTACTACTGACTTCTGCAATTGTAGTCGCTCTCCCCTCTTGCTTCTCCACTCTTTTTGACTGCTTACTCTCTGTTCTCTCCTCCCCTTTTCCCTTTTCCAATCTCCTCCCCTCCTCCCCTTACTTTCTTCTATGCACTTTCTCTATCAGAATTGTCCCTGGACCTAGTATGATAGCAACCTCGCCTGTCGCTCCCCCATCCCCTTACTGTTTCCCTCCATCCCTCCAGCACTATCTGAAAGGTTGTCAGGCCTAGTACGATAGTCGCTTGTTTTGTTCCTCCCCTCCCTTTCTGCACCCCTCTCCCTCACCATTTGTTTTTCTCCGGCTCTACCAGAAATGTTGTCAGGCCTAGTACGGTAGTCGCCTGTCTGTTTCCATTTCCCTCCCACTCTCCCCCTGCCTTCCTTATCTATGTCTTAGCTCTCGCACGATCTGAAATGTCGTCAGGCCGAATACTATAGTTAATTTCACATCCTTAATGTTCATGGCCTCTAAGAATGTCATTGTATTGTCCCTTATTCCCTCCCTTACTTTGAAGCACTTTGAAACACATTGTGTATAGGCGCTACATAAATAAACTATCATATCTTACCATATCATATCATATCCTATCAAACCATATTCCTGAATTCTGTCTGAGGATGAATCACAACACTGGGCAACATCTCTTTTCCTGTTCACTGTGTCCCTGCGTCCTGTGTCTCAATACTATGGCTACCAATTTTGGTCCATTATTGCTAAAGGTTCATGCTGCAATGCATGCTATGGTATTAGCCCGGGCAGGTCCATCTGCTGTGTGTTAACAGGGGTGTTTCCAACTCACTGCTTTAATAACCATGATCCCCTGTGTGATGTAGTCCCCTGCCTAAACCTCAGCAGGGTGGGCCATGCCACCGCTGCTTGATGTGGGGCCTTTAGCAGAATAGGGGCGTCTCTTGAACTCCCCCAGAGTGTGAGATGGGGCCGGCAGGGGATTGTCACCTTAACAGACCAACCCCTTTAAGAGGGGACTGCATAATTGTGTGCATAAGCGCCACAGGGCCTGACCATCTGGACCTGTGGTAGTATTATCATTATTCAGATTTTGTCAGTCCCAAGTAAGCATATTGGCCTCAGAAATACTCACTGCATAAACCTAGAGTGATCTAATGAATACCAGCTCTGCTCACTGTTGTTGACATGTGCGTGTTAGATGCATGTGCGAAATATTTAAAAACCAAGATAGCGGAACAGCCTGATAGAGATTTATTTCAAGGTACCCAGCAAAGATACGTGGGGAAGGGGACAAAGCGGGATGCCTGTTGGCCTGGTTGATACGGCATAACCAGCCTAGATTTGTAATCACTCCTGTTCTTAAAGAGGACGGGGAAATGGTAGGGTCTCAGCAGGGAATTGATGATGTATTTTCAGGGATACATATTATGAGCAATTGTACAGGAGTGAGGGTACATACAGGGAAGGATTGAAGGGCCCTGTTGAGGAGTCGGATATCCTTTTGGCTATTAATTCTAAGCCTACAGGTAGGTCTCCGGGCAGAGATGGTTTCCCAGTAGAATGTTATCCTAAATATGATCATGCATATATGATCGTATGTTTGAAACAGGCATTCTCCCGGATTCGATGAGGGTGGCAATAATCACTGTTCTGTTAAAGAATGGGAAGGACCCCACGTTACGTGAGTGTTATCGTCCTGTATCCCTACTTAACGTAAACAGACAAATCATGGGAAAAGTGTTCAAAACCCTTCAAAATGGCTACTGTAGACGTCACTAAAAGTATGATGTCCCATTGGTTCTACTAACTATAGGACCCTAGATTACTTGGTCCACTGTGATTGGGTTGGCACCAACCCCACTCATACTTTTCCACTTTGCTTAGCAGCACGCAGAATGGTCGGCCAGGTGCAGGGTGCCCCATAGCTCCCCCGACCGTCCTCCAATTATTGTTACAATCATTCATCACTTTAGTGACCATGTGTCAATTATTTCACTGTGGTTGGCCTCGAGACTCATCTCCTGTCTGGAAAAGTTCTGATATCTTCGCCTTGCCTGCTGCCATGCGTAGGTGTGAAAGTCTCACTTCTTCTTGCTCGGATGGTCACGTGATTCAGACACCGTGAATTTGCCTCTTCTTCATGTAATTTGTATATTTGATTTTCTTTTTCACCCACCACCGGCCTCCAGTTTCTTATCTTGAGCTTTCTGAAGCAGGAAATTCTGTTCTTAGCTTCAATTAATTGTAACTTCTGTTCGTATATTCTACTGATATGACCTTGGCTTTTTTGGCACAATTTACCTCTGCTGAGTTTCGTTTCTGCCACTTATTCTTGATTTTGCTAAATATGAAGCTCTCCTCGTGTGGCCTTTAGTAACCTTTGGTTAATTCTGCTTCCTGTGCAAAGTGGAAGTATACTTATATAACATGCTTCATTTGAGGTAGACATATATAGGTGGTGCTTGCCGCACTATCTTTCTACTAAGCATAGCAAGCCACATGATTTTATTATCTTTCTTGCGGTTCAAAGCATATACACATGTGTAAACTGGTTGAATATCTTCGTTATGCTTACAGCTTAAGCTTCTTATATTTGACATCATCTTTTCACTTTAGGTTCACGATACCCCTTGTCCATGGAGTTTTTGTCTCTTTACGTCATTCTCTGGTCGTCATTTCTTCTATTTGTGAGTCAGTCCGGGTTCTCGTGATGTCACCATTCGTCTTCCATTAAGACCTTCTTGGCTTCCTCAGGGACTGTACTTATACGATCTTCATCTCGTTTCATGTGTTGATATGGTTTTCTCAATGGGTACCTTACTGCCCATGGTTTCCTTGGTATCGGTACTTCAATAGGTGCTGTTCTTCTGATGGGTAATGGACAAAGCCCCACTGCGGCTCTCTGCTGGTTTATTTGCTCATCATATGTCACATATTTCGGTGTGAACGTTCCTGGTACTTCAAAATGGACGGTTGGAGTGTGGGCTGTACTTGGGACAACCTCTACAAATTACACACACGCACACACATGCACACGCACGCACACACACACACCTGAACTAGTTATCCACTCGCCTACCTGCCCGCCAGTCCCAAAGAAAAAACAACTATGCTTCTCAGATGTCCCATATGGAATTAAACCCAATCTAGGAGCAGCTATAAAAACCGGGAGAGAAAAAGCATGAGCGTGGGCATTTGGAGTAGTGGAGCAGTAATTGGTGGAGTGGAGGAGATGGAGTTGATGAAGGAGTTGTAGGGGCAAGATCGGGGTGAAGGAGCAGGGAAGGTTGGTGGAGTTGAATATCAAGGGAAAAATATGAGAGGACAGAGGAGGTGAAGAAATGTAAAGTGTCACAGATGCCCTCAAGAAGACACCAACCCCCAGAGACTGTGCAAGAGTTATAATTGTTGAGCTAATAGCCATCCCTCTCTCTCTCATCTTCCTGCGGGGTTCCCCCCACCCTAGCCCAGACGTTCCTAGTCCCCAAGATGATGGTCACTAAAGATTGGTGACCCCTACTATCTACAGACTTACTGATAAGAGATGAGGACCTAAAGGCAATCTAACCTTCTCCCTCCAAGGTTCTTCTAAAGTGGCAACCTATCCTAACAATTCCCAGATTTCTTCAATAATAACAGTGATGGTTGTTTTGTGCCGATCAAAGATGCCCTGGACCTTTCTCCCACTCACTTACTCCCTTTACCTCCTTTCCCTGTTAATACTACTTTCCTAACTCCACAAACTATTGTACCCCAATGTCCCCTCTTCTCCCTCCCTCACACTCTCTCTCTCTCTCTCTCTCGATCTCATTCGCACCTTTGGGCCTTGTGTCTGTCTCTTGGATGTTCTGCACTCTCACTCTATCTCCTTCTGGCTCCTCTCCTGAAACCCCTCCTTGCTCCTTTACTCTCACCTCTTCTACTCTCACCCCTTACTCTATTACCCTTCTCCTCTCCCCTCACATCACCCCTCTCTTCTCACGCCTGTCTTCTTACCCTTTGCTACTAGTTCCACTCCATCTCTCATGGTCACTCTATGGATATGGTGCCCTGCTCACCCTTCCCAATTCAATCGCTCATTATTCTTGCCACCGCTCACTTCTCAACTACACCCTTCTCCTCGCACCCATCTCCTACACCCAACACCCACTCCCTCTCACTCTACCTAGTACCCTCCCGCCCCCACGCCTATCTCTCCATCATCTGTCATTATTACCCTCACTCCCACAAGCACTCTCTCAAGCAATGCTTCACTCTCACAAACTGGTCCCACTCTCTCTCACCACCAACACCTCACCTGCATTCTGCACCAATTCTGCCAGCACCTCTCAGCAATCTGCTCCACCGTACATCCTCCCTCTGGTCTCTCGGCCCACCTTCATGCCTTCTGACCTCACCCATACAGCCCGCCTTTCCACTAATTCCCCTGTTATACTGTTCACTTCCTGATTCGAATTCCTACCTCTCCCCTTTCCATTGGTTCCAGCACTAACGGGCTATGGGGCAATCTATGCCTGTCTTTCCCCAGGGGCTGGGTTACACGTGGAAAAAGCTTCAAAACCCCCATTAAGCCACACTTCCTTCCTCGGCATGGTTTCGGTAAAGGTCTGGAATGGCTGCTATGTGCGTTTCTCTCTGTACTGTGAGTCTTGACAAGTAGTTTCAGGTCGCTGCAGTGTGTTGTTTATTCGTGGACATGTCGTGTGCTGTCTGTGCATGGTATTTGGTCAAAGTACATTTGAGTTTTCGGATTTCATGTTTTTTTTTGTTCCAGTCCAGGTTTTCTTAGTTGCTCCTAGCTGCATTCTGGGAGTTGTGGTTCTACAGAAGAAAAAAAGAGAACACAGGCCAGAAACAGTAGTGGAAGATATAGGGTGGTAGAAGGTGATACCGTCAGCAAAATTCAAGGCAAACATGGCTTGCAGGGTTAGGGGCTGTGATTCTCCAACTCCCACTCCCCACCTCAGTAACAGGGGTGCCTCTGGAAAACACCCTGGTGGGCTCCATGTCCCAGGTTGGGAGGGTGTTCTTTTCTACCCCTGACAGGGTCAAGTCCCTGAATATTTCACAAGCGAACGAGAGGTGCAGGGGAGAGAGAGAAAAAGGGATAGAGAGATACAGAAAGAGATGGAGAAAAAAAGAGAGAGGAAGAGAGAGAGAGAGGTAAACTATCAGGAAGCAGGAAGGAAGAGAAGTTGTCTGGAGTAAGGAACGTCATTTGGATGGGGAGGAGAGGAAGCAAGCCAGAGAAAAGGCGGATGGGAAGTTACTCTGAGGCAATGTTCCCTCTAAGCTGTGCGCATGTGCGCTTGCCCAGCTTCCTTCTGGGTGCCGCTCAGAAGATTTTTAGCAGCGCACACAGACAATTCTCACCTATTCGAAAAGATTTAATAAGGCACATGCCACAGCAATTATCTGAATTGTCTTTCTCTTAAAATAAGCAACTAGTCTTGATATTCTACTAATTTGCATTACACTACTATGCACTTAAAATCCTTAAAAAAGCAAAATACAATCAAGAGGTTAAAAACGAATATGAAAAACTGGCTCCATGAACAGAAGAATCTAACCAGGATATGCCTGCACACATTAACCAAAAATGTTCCCGGCCCACCCATGATAACTTCTGCCTGAGAGTACATTAAGATACTACCAGACAACCTTGACTCTTCCTCTGTTGGCTGTGCTAAAGGTTAGCAGATGTGCACCTACATCCAATTGTTTTATGTTTGATGTAACATGAATAATGTTCACAATCCAGAATTTCTGTTACTCATTGTGCCTTACCAAAAGCATCACCCACACTATATAATCTAACTACCAGCTCAAATATCGGATACTGACTTAAGCAGGCTACTTGGATGTGCAACCAAATCCCGCACTTCCTCTTCTTTGTACATATGTCACGCAAGTGCTTTGTAAGTGACCGCATTATGAAACTAAAATATTAATGTGCCTCTAAATATTTTGAAAAGACAAATGTGATGCTCAGCGTTTCCTACTTTTGCCTTACTAACATTGCCCTATAAGTAGAGAGCAACATTGCAATATCATTTACTTAACCTACAAGGGTCAATGGGTATGGACTATGCCTGTGATTAATCGTCCATGGTATCAAGGCACCGGATATTCAGGCAGGAGAATGATTTTCACACAATCTGCATCGTTTTCTTTGGGCATAGACCTTCACACATTATATGGTAACTGGCTTCTATGCAAAAACTGTTTCAGTGAGCACTTGTGTAATCCTACACAATGATATAAGGGTGGGGTATGTTTCAAACAATCTTGTATGCACTCCAAAAGAGTTGTGCACATGCAGAGTCATGACATTCTTAAAATGCACATCATATGTTGAGGCATTTAAATATGCCTTGCTTGCAAAGCATTGTGAGTCTGCAGATATCCCAGTGAGTGTTTACTGCTTCAATCCCTCACTTTTTACAGTGCTCTATTTACTAATATTGGAGGCAAGCACAGGGACCTGGGAAGGGTATCGGTGGAAGTGAGTTATGAACAAAGCAGCACATTTTAAAGACCAAGTCAGACATTTCGGCAGTACACTGAAGGAATTGTGTTGCATGTTTGTAAAGGATAGGAAATTCTAGTACCCATCTAGACAACAGCACCTTCTTTTTCTTTCTATGCTCGTCCGCTGAGGATTTTTCAATATAATCACGTGTTAACTGATCACAAAGAATTACAGAAGAGGGATCCATAGTTAAAGAAGAAGGCACTAAATAATTTGTATCTCTGATGAATTAATTCAAATAACTTAAAAGGCATATATGTGTGATTTTCTTGAACATGGCTCCATAATAAACCTCAGTAAAGCTCTTGTTTAATTTTATCTGGGCTGTGGTGCGGAAGGGTGGGCAAAATTATACACTGTATTATGTTCCCTGTCATTTCGCCCTCTCTATGTCAGGGGTACAAGCAGTGCTCTAATCAGATTTTGCTCTCTACTTGGAGTAAAATAATTTTATGGGAGTAAAAAATTAATTAGCTTTGCCAATAGAGATACTTTCAGCTTATTAAAAGATTTCGCCATAAAATTCCTTTTGAGATTGGGCATTAATGCCACTGGTCACTAATTCAAAAAAATATCTCTGCAGCTTTGTGGGTTGAAGCAATGATAAGTTCATTGTTTCTCATTTTTGTTAGGCATATTTTCCTTTTTTTAATGAGTAAAAATGCATGGTACATATGTATCTTAGCTCTAAGGCTGGTGTTATCATTACCACAGGAGAACGTAATGTGGATAGTAAGCAGAGGCACAGGAATTTTGGATAATTATATTCTAAGGTGCGGTTATTCTGATGCCGTTATCATCCTTACACAAATTATTAGAAGCTTGTTCTCCTGGCCCTTGAATTACTTTATTAAAGTGGCCCTTGGACTCATTTCAGCATGTTTTTGACAAATTGCTTTTAATTACCATTAATCCATCGGCAAATGTATTCTGTTTCTTGGCAGCCACATCAATTAAGAGATATTTGAGGGCCAAAAATGCCGGGGACGTTGTTCGCAGTAGTAACAGGCTGACAAGCCAGCCTATTCAAGGAGTGGAACCCACCTTCCCCAATCCACCACCAAGAGCCAACCTACCTAACGGTCAATGAACAATAACGCACCAGCCTTGATAAAGACTCCTTGAGTCGAAACACGTATCGGCTGACCACGCGATTATCGCATCATGAATAAAATTCCCTTTTTTTTGAAAACTCAGAATACAAAGAAACATTTTTTAAGAATAAATATTGTTTGCACAAGATATCTGGGACCACAACTAAGTGATATCTGTGTTTTGTAATACAAATTAGTGATTTTCCAGTGGCATAAAACATACAGGGCTTCATTAAGACTTGGGGCAGTATCCCAGTGTAAATTCACCAGAATACTGCCCAAACGAATTACTGTTATTCCCCATTCATATTGAGTCCCTTGGACTCAATGTGGATTTTTGGCAGAAATACAGCAGTGGAAATTCCAACGATTTCTTGGTTGAGTTGGAGGATTTACCTCCAGGATTTTTCTGGAGGCAAATCTTCTACTCAATGCCCAAAATCGTAATTTGGCGGTGTGGAAAAGTTGGCGGTAATGGGGTTACCTCCGCCAGCTTTACCACTTACTGCCAAACTCATAATGAGGCTGACAGTTTTCTCTGCGCAGAAGTAAGTTTGCAAGGTACTGTGGCAGATATTGAAGTCTTGGACTGGTTGAGTTTTCTGTATAATCACATAAGACATATTTCATTTTAGCCAAAGTGTTTGAAAAAGTGTTGTAAGATTTTTAAAGAATTGCAGTGGCTGGGAAGAGGACATTTCTTTCCAAACTCTCTTCTGCGACGGTAGCGCACAAAGTGGTTTACCGCATTAGTCAGTTGCGCACATGGAAAATAATGTGCGCACAACAGCCAACCGGTTCCGCACATAGAGAAAAATAATTAGAGGGAACATTGCTCTGAGGTATAAGGACAGTGACGACCAGAGAGCAAGTCAACACCGACACACTTGTTGCCTGGGAGAAGCAGGAGGAGAAATGCTCACATGGCAGCTTGTTGAGGCGGTTAGATAACGGCCAGAACAAGGCCCTGGGACAGGTCCATAGGCATAAGTGAGGGTCCCCATGGCGACAAAGGATGTGAGGTAGTCCTGGGGGGTTGTAGACAGGAAAGTCTGCCAGAACTCTACCTGGCACCTAGAGAACCTCCTGACCTAGGTCACCTCTGGGAAACACGGAGGAGCCTCCTGAGAAAAGCCTCGAGTTTAAACAACAATATCTGGAACACTTGGTTGATGCGATACAAGGAGTGGCCTACTAGGAGAGGCCGCCGAGCCACCTACACAGGACTCACCAGGCCAGAACCTGTGAAGAAATGCTCACAAACAGAAGACTCTAGCTTGCCAATCTGATCTTAATTGTATTGCACAATGTCGTACATAATCCTAAATAATTTTCCTGAATTAAATTCATGTGTTCGTCCTCTGTATCGTCCACTTGACGTTGTGACATTTGCCATTCGCTCTCATAACTTCCAACGCTGCGGCTTGGAATCTTTCCAAAATGGAAAATGGCATATTATAGACTATTTCACAAGCTTTAACATCTGCATCTTCTTTGCACCTCCTCCCTGGGATTTTGATTTGGAACCTGTTGCTTGTTACGGCTTGCTTCCAGATGTTGGTAAAATAATAGGGACTTGTGTTCACAGTGGGCGGCTATTAGTCGCTGTCATCCCTAACCGACCAGCACTGTGCCGTGCGCTGCTCCGGTTGAGTGGAGGCAAGAGTGTCTCAGCACTCACGGCGAGCAGGGTTAATGCGCCGCACTTTATGAGCCATGTGCACAGCCAGCAAGTGGAATCTGAATGTTTAGCTAGACATACCAAGCACGCTCACTAGAAGCTGGAGATAGCCAGTCAGAATGGAGCCTGGGACCGAAACTCATTAATCACATTCGTTGCCATTGGATGTAAGCAAGTAAATAAACAGACCCTGCTGTTGCTGCCGAGCAGCGCATATGCCAACCAAAATGGCCTCCTTCAGACGAAGGGCCTTACACAGCAGCACCATGTCATCAAAAACACCTAAATGCGATCCGCCTGCCGGGATATCCAGTCAGACCTTCTACATTACACCTGTGGTCCTAAAGGAAGCAGCATTGTAAGTGCCAGGACAGGAGCGGCATGCCAGAGAGGTCAAACCATGTGTGTTGTAAAAACACTTACTGCATGCAGTAATCTGGGGTGGGCAGGTAGGCATACACTGCCAGTGAGGAGGTAAAGTCATGCTCGACATGGTGTGTGCCAAAAAATGCTCTAATCCAAAAAGTAAACTTCAAATGTTTATTGAAGCAGGCCTTTTCTCAGGATTGGGTCAGTGTTATACACTCTGGCCTCCACTCTGGCACACTCTTTTGGGTGTTGGGCTCCCTCCCTTTCACTCCCTGGTTCCTTCACTCTTTTGGGTGTTGGGCTCTCTCCCTTTCACTCCCTGGTTCCTTCCCTCCACCAGAGGGAATCTTCTTGGTGTTTAGGGATTGATCTCGGTCGCCCTGGATGTAGCATTTGAGGCTCACGCTCCCTCTTACAGGACTCTAGTTTCTCAGGAGAGTGTAGTGTACCCTAAGTCTCCCTCTATCTGGCTAGCTGCTTCAGGACTTCTCCTGCGTCCCGGAAGGTAGCCGCTACTATCATTCTCTTTCCTTCTGGACTCTTCTCGCCACCTGTGTATAGTGGTCCAATGTTCTTCATACTTTCCCGAAGCTTAGGCATCTGACTCGGTATCCCAGAATTCAGGATGGTACTGACATGCTCGCTCTCGTCCACTGGACTCTTCTCTACACCAGAGTGGGAGGAATTCAAGTTATCTTGCTTGGTTCAATGGTGCTTAGAGGTTTGTGTCACTGTCCCTTGTGTCAAGAGTGTTATATTTTCATGGGAGAACCAGGCTCCTGCATATTGCTCGAGCCCAATCAACCATGAAGAAAAAAATAAAAACAAGATGGCTTCGCCATAGTAAACTGAAAAGGAATTTAATTCCTTTTCTGTTCTGAAGGTGGGCGCTGAGGATGGGAGGGAGCACAGGGACAGGAGCACAACGCTTTGGTCCAGCAGGTGGTGGAGAGGGAGTTAGGGGTTGGGGCTGGGGGAAGGGGGTGGGATGTTTTAGGGGAGTGGGTAGACCCTGTTGCCTCCCCACAGTCAAGATTTTGGCACCCAGGGAAGGGCCTCGGGTGACTGTAGAAATGGTGGCGGTACACTTTGTGTTCTTGCTCACGTTTCCAGCCGCCTGATTGGCTGAACGCCCTTCCCTGGGTGTGAACGACCCTATAGGACCTACTTCCATCTCACAGAATGCAGAACCTTGCCAGAATACTCAGTTTCCCCAGCAGAGTACAGTGGCTCAAAGTTATATTGTTTATGGTTTCCGGAAATTGATGCTGTTGGGCACTCTATGCCATCATAAAGCGTTCCCCTCCGTAGCAGTTACCTTCTGCTCTATCCCAGTCCAAGTCCTCTTGCTTCCGGAGGTTCTAGGTGGGCCACTCTGTCTCGCTATGTCTGCTCCTCTTGGCAAGCATGCCCTTTCATGCAGCCAGGTCTCTTGCTCCAGTCAATGTTGGTTTCTCTGCCCGTTCTAGAGGTCTTGGCTCTTGCCACAAGCGCTTGTGTCTCAAACTCTAGCTGTTCCCTTGTTTCAAGCCTCATCTGTGCCTTGACTGCCTGGTTGTTTCTCTAAGGGATGCTTACCTTCATACAGATTGGCGCCGTGGAATCAGGGGTCAATGCAGGGCATCTCTTCGCTCAAGGGGTTCTACAGCCTTCCATATATCTGATTTTTGGCTGACTCCATTATAGATCTGCTATCCCTCTGACAATCAGTGGCCTGAGGTCCAGCTTGAACTGGCTCTGCTTCTACTTCCATTGGCATTCACTGCTTCAGCTTTCTTTCTCTTTCCCCACTGGCCACCTCATCCCTGATCCTTGGTAAGGTGCTTCAGATCCTGAACTCTGGCGGCGCCCCACACCTTTGTGGACCTCCACCCCCTCACATCCACATCCATTCACTCTCTTTTGACTGTGGTGCAGCTCAGCACCTGCAGTAGAGAGGAGGGAAATCCATCCCAGTCAGATGTCTGTATTCCTGTCGGGATGTTCTCGACCTTGATGTTATCTGGGAAGACTCGCCACACACAGCATGTCCTTTTATACGTACTGTGATGTTGTCCTCTATTCGGCTACGATGTCATGTGTGTGAACGACCCAGGGGGTAGAGTCCTACCACCCTCTCCCTAATGTGGAGCCCAGGGTTCGCATGGAGAGGATCTCTCTGTCCTTCCCACAGTACCAGGCATCTGGATCAAGGGACCATGATAAGAGGTACACTTTGTCCAAAAGCCTTTGTAAGGAAAGCCCAAGGTCAGTCAACCATGCCCACGTAAAGCCGCGAGACGGCATGTATGACATGGAAATGACTGCCATGGCCTTAAGTTCCACAGAAATGCACAATAGAAATCTGTTTCCCAGTAAACATAAGAAGACCAATCTGATCACATTATGGATGGAGGAAAGAATATGGGCTATTTTGAGGAAAAATGTGGGCTATTTTGAGGAAAAATGTGGGCTATTTTGAGGAGGAATCATGACGTATTTTCCTCATGTGATATTTTTGGAATACAGCTGCTTCTTCGTGTTTTCAGCCCCTCTGTGGCCTTCATGGGCGGTGCTGACCACCTCGCTCCTGAGCGTGGCGGGAATGACGATCCTGCACCCTCTTAGCAGAATGTTGTTGTCCTTCACGGCCAGTTCACTCTGCACCCTGGCTAGCCGCTCAATCTCCTGTTTGTTCACTCCTGGATGGGCTAACATGGCTCTGTGATGATCCTTCCATTTGCTGGTTGTTGTTAGGCTGATAGCCAGGGCTGTCGTTGGGTCAGCTGCCGACGCGGCGGCGACTCTTTCGAAGGATAACGCCGGTGGCAATGAGTGGGATGCCACATATTGTACATAGGCAACATCGCCCTTCCGGGCAAGCGGGGCTCCAACAGGATGTCGTGACAAGTAGTCGGCGGGATTGAGGTCACCTCCAGGTCGGTGTACAATGTCATAATCGTATTCTTGGAGGCGGATGCCCCACCGTTCGATCCTCGGTGGCATCTTGGTGTGCGGGTTGCCAAATAGGGATAGAAGCGCCTGGTGGTCGGTGATCAGAGTGAACCTTTTCCCGATGATAAAGTTGTGAAAATGTTCACACGCCCAGACCGCCGCCAAGCTCTCCTTCTCGGCTTGGGAATAGGCTAGCTCTGGCGTTGACAGCGCCCTGCTTGCATAGGCGACCACATGCCTGGGGTTGACGTCCGTGCCACTGGTTTGTGCTAAGATGGCTCCAAGGCCGACCGGGCTGGCATCCACCACCACCTCGGTGTGCCACGATGGGTTGAAGTATGCGAGGCGGTGGGCTTCCGTGAGGGCCTGCTTGATGTTTGTGAAGGCTTGTTGACATGCCGGGGTCCATTCGAAGGATGACTCCTTCTGCAGCAACTTTCTCAGAGGGTCTGTAAGGGAGGCGTAGTGGGGTATATACCTCGCACAGTAGCCCGCCATGCCGAGAAAGGAGCGGACGTCCGCGACCTGTAGGGGTTCGCTTAGGTTGGTGATCGTGTCGACCTTATCAGGATCAGGCATCATGCCTTCCCTGGAGAAGATATGTCCGAAGAATTTGAGCTTCGTTTTACTGAAACGGCATTTGGAGATATTGAGTGTGAGGCCTGCCTTTTGAAGGGCTTCACAGGTGTCGTGCAGCGCCGTGTCGTGGGCCTCCTTGGACGATCCAAAAATGAGTATATCGTCGCTGTAATTCAGAGCTCCCTTTATAGGTCTGATTATCTGACGTATCGCTTCCTGGAAGATCTCTTCGGCGGACGAAATTCCGAAGTTTAGTCTCCGGTACCTGAAAAGACCGTCGTGCGTTGCGAACGTCGTGATGGCTCTGGAGTCGGGATGGAGCTCCAGCTGATGGTATCCTTGGATCAGGTCTAGCTTGGAGAACATCTGGGCGCTGTTTAACTGCACAATCATGTCTTCAATACATGGTCCCGGGTGTCTCTCCCGTTGTATCGCTGTGTTGGCCACCCTCATGTCCACACACAACCGGATCTTTCCCCCTTCTTTGGGTACCACCACAAGGGGGGAAACCCATGGAGTCGGCCCCGTCGCCGGTTCTATGATGCCGTCGCATAGCAGTTGTTGGAGTGCCTCTGATACTGCCTCCTGAAGGTGGAACCCGACTCTTCTGGGGTGTTGCGGCACTGGACGCACCTGAGGGTCGATGTGCAGCTTGATGGGGGGGCCGTGAAGTTTCCCTAGTCCCGTGCACAGCTTGGGGAATCTTCTCGCGATGTCGTCCTGTGAGACGAGCGCCTGGGGCTGGTGGAATGCTATCGACCCTGTGGTGTTCCTCGGGTCCAGGTTGTTCGAGGTTGTGGTGATCATGTCACCAGCATTCACGTGAATCTCAATCAATCCCAGGCGCGAAGCTGTGTGGTAGCTGAGCAGGCATCTGCTCCTGGCGAGTGACCGGATGACGTGGATGGTTGTGTTCACTTGTCGCCCATTTAGGAGGAAGCATTGAGCAAACTGTCCCACTGTCTGTAACGGGGTGGCAGCCCCCCATTGAAAAATTCTCGATCGGGATGGGTCAAGCGGTGGCGGGTGTGGCATCCTGTCATAGTCCTGCTCACCCATAATGTTTACTGTAGCACCTGAGTCGATCATAAACTGAAATTGGCAATTCCCCATCTTGATCGGGATTTTCGGGGCCTCCCTGGCTTCTTTGTTGTCAAGTATGAGGTTGACGAACTCGTCCTGGTCATATTGGTCATACGGTGCGTAGTAGGCCGTCGCCTGATCATACTGGTAAAGTGTCTCAGGCCTGTAGTCCGCTGGAGGGTTATCATATTCATCTGTGAAGTACCTGGACTGTTCTGCCTGGTCGTACTGTGGTGTATGTCCTGATGATTGGTATTCATCGATTGCCCTGACGTAGCACCTCTGCCCCAGCCCTTGTTGGTACGGTCTTGGTTGATTGTACTGCTGAGGCGGTGGCCGGAAAGGCATCCTGGCGGCCACTTGGGGTCGCATCGGGGGAAATGGTACGCCCTCTCTGCAGAAGGAGTGAAAGTGTCCCTCTCTCCCACAATTTGTGCACCGTTGGGATAGGGCCGGGCATGACCCCGAGTGGGGGAAAGACATTCCACAGCGGTAGCACTGTCTTTGTTGGCGTGGGACAGGAGTCGCGGGGGTCGCTGGTGCTCTGTACGTCTGTGGTCCCCTGTCGCCTTGGCGGGGCGGTTGTATGGCAGCTATGAGCTCTCTTGTGTCTTGTTTAGGGTTGCCGGAGTGTCCCATGGATGAGGCTTGCGCATCCACCCTCTCATGAATGCGAGCAAGTTCACTCACTTCAGGTATGGTGAGTGGTTTTTTTAATAGCTGCTTCTTCAGTGCGGGGGAGAGGCATCCTTCGATCACCCTCAGTCTTATGGCTTCCTCTAGCGAGAACGCGTCGAACTGGCAATTTGCTCCTTTCACTCTTAGACGTGTTATGAACTCATCGACAGTCTCTTGTGGCAATTGGGTGCATTGGTTGAAGAAATATCTTTCGTAGTCCCGATTGACCTCAATGATCAGCAGTTTGTCTAAAGCAGCAATCAGGTTGGGGAAGGTGTTTTGTTCTGCTGCCGGAATCGTTTTTACTACGGTCTTGATCTCCCCCCCTACGAGGTTAAGGAAGATGTCTCTTATGTTGGGGAATCACCGTCACCGGATCCCCTGACGAAGTGATGAAAATCATCCATCCAGTCGGTCCACCTGGGGCCTTTGGTGGCTTGGGGTGTCATGGTGAATGGCGGGGGCAACCGCAACTGTATGGACTTCGCCGCCCGCGGCCGTTGAGGAGATCCCTGGTTGGAACCAGGGTTGGAGTGCGGGTTGCTCATGGTGCCTGAAAGGTGGGGCCTGCGGGTGCGTAGCCAGCACGTGGGGCGAGGGTACTAGGCCTCGAGTGTGTCCACGTGCACCCACACGCTCACTTGGGTGTCCGATGGTAGGGGTGAAGCAGTGGGGGCCTCCTTTCCAGTGAGGCGGCTTCCGTGGCGAAAACCTGAGGTCCAGGAGGGAGGGCGTGGGCGGGATCGCCGGCACGCGTGTCTTCGCTGGGGGCCTGCAGCCTTATGGGGCCTGCTGCACACTCCCCATGTTGTCGTCGCAGCAGGTTGGCGTCGGCCTGGGGTAGGCGTGGAGGAGGAGGCTCAGCGGGTCAGCTACCGCCTGAGCGAATCCGGCGGGTTGCCGTATTGCGCGCTGGAGGAGGAGGAGTAGGAGAAGGAGGCTTGCTGGGTCTCCCACAGCACGAGCGTGGATGCGGCGGACTGCCACTGGAGGAGGGCTCCGGTGTGCGGGAGAAATCCTCGTCGCCAAATGTTGCCTTGGGATCTAGGCCTAAATGAAGGACGCACACACGGAGGGATTGGAGGAACGTCTTTATTCCTTTCTCAACAACGTAGTAACTGGCGCTTCCCGCGCACATTCCCCAGAACCCCTTTCTCCTCCTGAGGCTCCGCCTCCCCAATGGCGGGGGCCCGGGAGTCTTAACTCCTTCAACCCCGGGTAACAAGCTTGTAATACAACTCATAGTAGGTTGGTGTGTAATAAGAGGCAGTATTGAAAATACTGCTTGTGCTTACTGTTGCCAACCTACCAATAATGACTCCCTAAACCACCTCAAAAATGCAGGTCCAGAATCACTAAAGCTGACAGACGCCAGTGAAATGATGGCACCGGACCATACACGCCTACGAGTTGTTTAATGTCTCCAATTCAGCAAATGGTATCACGCACAGTCGATGTCAAATTTCCTGACAAAACTGACCATTATGTTTGACAAGTGATGGCCTTTTAGGCGTATGCCCTGCTCAGACAAAGACAAGAGAGTTTTCAAAGCATCATGGGAATTTTGCCAGGAAACTGCCTACCTAGAAAAGGCAATCGTGCCATCCTCCCCGTCTCACTTTATAAAGGAATTGTGGCTTTAGCACACGAAGATCATCAAGAGTTTGCATCCATAAAGCAACTCAATCGACAGAGAGTGCAGGTTCCCAAGATGGACTTGCTAGTGGAAATGAGCTGACAAAGCGTCATATGCCGGCACGTCCCACCTTACACGTCCCCGGAACCTATGAATGTGACACCATTATCGGCAAACATATGGGAAGAACATAGCTGTCGACTTCTTTGGTCCCATTCACACAAGTGCTTCAAACATGGTTCCCCTGGACGAATACGCCGATATCCCAAAGTGATTCCATCAACAGTAACGATGACAGCCATTCCACAGCTAGAACTCTCTGAACATCCGCAACCCCTCGTGCAGTGAAAACCGACAAAAGACCACCTTTCAATGGACAAGAGTTAGATTCATCTCAATATATCTCAGCTTACATTATTACCAAGTGACTTCTCCAATTAATATGACCCAGGGATATCTTCATTCCCAGATGTAGTTTTTTTTATTTTATTTATTCTTTACTGTGGAAGCTTCAACTGCCAACTGTGAAGGGGGGTCTTGGGGTGCCGAATTTCAAGGCGTATCATTTGGCGTTTTTGACCCAGATGTAGGTTTGACCATCCCACAACCCAGACATCCCCAGAAGTTGATTAGACACGCAGCACGATGGACTGATGAGATGTTAAGCTATTTTAAGAGATTGTGCATAGCACTAAGAACCGATAGGTGTCCGATCACTGGTAAATATTAACTGCGAGCACCAAACCCAAAGGAGACACCAGCTAGTAATCAAAGAAGTGACGATTTTAGTAGTTTTTGACCCACTTTAGATCAGAAGGAGATGATATTTTGTTCGACATGAAGTAATAAGCAATTTATCATGGAATAATTAAAGACAGGATGTATATTTTATGGAAATTTGGTGAAATTTGATGATTTGTTATATATATTTGAAAGGATGATTATATTATCCAAACCAAATTTAAAAAAAGAATTAAAAAAAAATATATCAGATTCTGCCAAGACCTCAAACGTGAGCTCAGTGCAAGATTTGCCTGCCGGAACAAAGGAGCTTCTACACCCAGCAGAGGTCAGCTTAAATCTAGGAAAAGTCAAAAAGCATACATTAAAAACAGCAAAGAGGATGTATAGTCTCTCAAATGTTGAAGCTGTTGGATGAGTAAAGAGGAGCAGAGCCGTAAGTACATTCATGAGCCAAAGTAGCTACTTTGAACTTAATCCTAGCAGCCACAGGGAGGTAAGGAAGATGGCACATGGGAAGGGTGATGAGCTCGGAAGGGGGCATGTTGAAGTATCTCCAAGAACAAGGCAAGCGATGAAGAAGCTTGTATTGGCGAGTCAAGACCCTGTGCAGCTCTAAACCTCGCGCATCTCTAGACCCCGCACAGCTCTAGACCTCGCGCAGCTCTAGACCCTGCGCAGCTCTATACCCTGCACAGCGCTAGACCCTGTGCAGCTCTAGACACTGCGCAGCTCTAGACCCCACGCAGCTCAAGACCGTGCGCAGCTCTCCCCACTGGTGGGCGCAAGCCAATGGTCATCCTGAGGAATGAATGCCTGGACGTTCTGGATCCCTTGTGACAGAGAAGGGTTCCGGAGGTTGCCACAGAGTAGAGGGGAAGAAGACAGACGAAAGGATGGCCACTACACACTGATACTGCACAGTTATGACATTTCTAGCTGCATCGGAAGTTTCTGACTGTGTGATGTAGGGAAACCCAGATAAAGAGAAATGCAATAATCGCATCTGGCTCCTGCAGAAGGTCTGGCTATATAGTGCCTAGCTTGTCAGAGCTCCAAAAAGGGCGACTCTATCATAAAAGCAGCAAATGATAAGAAGTGTTGCATAAAACGTGTACAGATGGGGGACACAGTATGCCCGTAAGGTTTGTATCTGTGGAAGCGCGGGAAGGGGCGAAGAATCAAGCTGAGAAAGAGGAAGCAGCAGCGGCATCGGGTCTCTCAGGGGAAGCGGGGTGATAGCTCAGTTCCACGAGTGTGCTGGACCGAGAATGTGTGATTGCACGCAAACCTGCATTTGCAGAGAAGCATTCTGAAGATAATCACGAACCCCTGAGAGGACTCCGGAAAATGTGAAAAACAAGTGTGGGTCATCGGGGTAGGCGTGTTAGTCAATATCAAAATTGGAGAGTAAATCACAAAAGGGTGTCATATAAGGCTGGACAATAGCGGAGAAAGGGTGAGCCCTGGCGGGCACCATACTTCATAGATGAAAAATGCCATTCAAATATGGACAGTAGGAACAGTCTGATACGAAAGATGTAAAACAGTCTAAGGCAGGGTCTGAGCTCTCACCACAGAGCCTAGTCACCCAAGGGTGTCAAAGGCTACCGAAGCCTCCCGGCGAGGCAGTGAGATAACTCATGGGTTTCTAGGCTCCACAAAAACTGCTCCGTGCCATAGAAGACGGTGTGAGACCGCATGTTTTCTGTTAAGTCTGGGGGAGATGTCATGCTCTTCCCCTATGAGGCGACCATGGGCGGGGGGAGGGGGGCAGCGGGGCTCACCTACTAAAGAACTTGGCACCGCGAGACTCATTTCCTTAAGCCAATTTGGCTTAACTGTTTCACTTGCTGTTGTAACTCTTGTAACCAGCGCCTCGATGCCTCTGGGTTTAGTGCGCTTTATACTTATAAATAAATAAATAAATGCCACACGGCAGGGAAAGGAAGAGAGAGGCATCAGCCATCATGTGTCTACGCAGCCCGTGACATGCAAGATCGCTGACTCCCAGTCCAGTGTCCGTGTGAAGTGTCTGCAGGGCACAAAATGGACCAGTCCTCAACTTTAATGACAGACTGACTGCATTATGCTCGCGATCTCCCAGTCTCAGTTTGGAGTCGAGCAAGCTCCAGGTATGACTTAAAAAGATTACATTTTTCTTTTCCAATCATATTTTCCCAACGTGATCGCTGTGCTGCCAACAGATCTGTATTTGCCAATTAAGTACCAGGCTGTTGCAAATGATGGGAGGAAGGCGTGGCAATGAATGCATTGCTTTTCATCACAGTCTGCCTGGGTGCACCTGTCCTTCTTTGCAAAGTGATGCAGGAGTTGATTAGCTGGTTAGGGCTATAGATGAATTTATTAAGAGCCGTAAAATACAATTTCTCAAAATTCATTATGTATCTGTACTCGTTTTCTGCCTATATGGTTAGGGGTATGATCTAGGCGTTACGTGACTTATTTTGGATCCAAGACGCATGTCTTCAAATCCTGGCTTCCCCGTTAGAGGGCACTGTGTGATCCTGATCTCCTAAGGACCATTTATGTTGTGCAGCTCATTTCTGAATCTGGAATTTTTGCATCAGACACAGTATGATTTTAGGTGGATAACATTTTCAACCTGGGCACTGGTCCACTAGTCAAACAACTAAGGCAATTGGTCCATAGGCCAGCTGGCCTGCATATGGCAATATGGTTTTCCTGGCTGGGCCCTGTAGAGACACTCTGTACATCCTGGCACCACATTTAAAAAACCTTTATGGAAGGGCCTCAATTCCGCCAATGTTTTACACCCTGCTTGCGCATGGAGCACACTGATGCTTTCAGGTATCTGATAAACCTTAGATTAAATAATGCCCGTATCATGTTAAGATGTAGCTAGTAGCACACGTTACATGCATACATGTTACATGAGGAGTGTGTAATCCAATCAGCCTACTACACAGCATCGCACCATGACCTAAATTGAGGCAGTCGCATGGCGATCCGCCTGCTTAGGGAAGCCCTGCATGCCATGGGCCTCCTGGGGACTGACCTAGGCATGACATCAGATCGAGGGGACAACTGTCCCAGCAGGGATATGGGTGGCCTGCTACCTCTAAGCACAGCTGGGCTGGCCCAGTGCATCAAATGGAAATAAAGAATTGCACCAGCCTTTCTGGTGTGTCACTTGGGGCACAGGTGCCTTTCAGGCACACCCTATTGCTTGCAGGCAATGCCCAGTAAGATTAAATGATGTGCCAAGGAGCACACACTTTGGTAAGGCAGTGTACCTGAGATCCTTTCACACAAACTCCCAGTCTGCTATGCATTGTGCTAAGAAAGTTTGAATAGCTAAATAAAATGAGCCTTTCTTTTCGGCGTATCAAACTAGCAGATGTCATATCTGCAAACTAAGCTTTAGAAGGGGAGTTTTATGATTGTCCGCTTTCATTGCCCGATAAGAAAAGTGGACGGTAACTGGAGCTGTGTGCGAGGTTTCAGTGGGACACGTTCCATCGCAACTCCAATTACTTAACATTTACATTTCAATAGTAGGCGCTGCTAATAACGAAGAAAGATCTTAAAAAAGTAATGTCCCAATCTTTCCAAATCAAGCCCAGCTCCGTCAGAGGACACCAATGGGAACCGGTGAAGGCCACTTTGCGAAACAGTGCTCCGCGCCTAGCCTGAGTGCTGAGAGCACAGTAGCGACACATTTGTCTCTCCTCTAGTTCTGCAGGGCGGGCCCTGAATGAGACATTGTGGGCACCACATGTGGTGCAGAGTGGAGGAGGGAGGGGCGCTGCTTTGCCCAGCAAAGGGGTGCGATGAAGTGAAATAAAAAGCTTAATGGTCACCTCGGTAGTACTCCATTTCAGTGGTTGCGAAGTGCAGGTACTGAAATGCTCAAAAATAGCAAGTGCAGGTACTGAGAGCCGGGTAGCCCCGGCCCATTTAAAGCACTGGGTGGCCCTATATATACCGTGCTGGAACTAGCCTCCTCTTTGAATCAACGGAGAGTTAGGCTCTTAGCAAAAAGCAGAGTTTACAAAAAGCGTATTGTGTGTGCCTTTCTGAATAATATTGTGTACTCGCAGGTCAGGACTTCTATAAGTGGCCTACCTGGGTCTTGTAGACAGAAGGCTCCCGATTCCCTTGCTGAGAAGATGAGGATAGCCGCTTCTGCCTTAACTAGTGCGCTGCCGTGGGCTGCAGGGGTGCGACCAGCGTGGACCAGGAAAGCTTCCTGAGCAACTTCCTAGCCAATGGGGTCTCTGGTCTGCTGCAGTGTCCCGCTTGCATGACTGTGTGAAGTACCAGTGAGTTGGGTCTCTGCGCCTGCTTGTTTGCTTCGTGCTGCTACAGGGGAAAAGAGTCAACAGCCACAGAAGCTCCCGAAAATGAAGAGCGAACTTAGCAAATGTTATTCCTGGATGCAATCGTGAACTTATTTATTTATTTATTTATTTATTTAAAATATACCATCAGCCACATGGCTTTGTATATACAACATACAAAACATACACCTGCACATGACATTACAAATTACACCGGTTTTCCAACCTTTTGCACAGTTGGTGTGACATTATTGCATTGATTATCCTGAAGAATTCGGTCTGTTTCAATTAATCACAATAAAACCTTAGACTCAATAAACAGGACTGACACACTTAAAATAATAAAACATCTCGATTCACTGCTTCGTTAAAAAAATGTAATAATCAGGATACACTGTTAATAATTTCCACACACTTCCAATAAAATAGAACTAAATACAATATCGGATTAGCATCGAAGCCATTTAAAAACGTAACCAATATTAGTGTTGGATCTTCCAAATTGACATTGTTGTTATATGCTTTCAAGTAGCTAGATCTCAAACCCCCCAAACCTTCTCACCCTAATAATACATGCTAGTTCATCTGAGCCACAGAGCCTACAATGTCGATCATTACGTGCTATACCCAGCTGGGCACCTTGGGTCATTAGAGCCGAACTGATGTTGAATTTCAGCCTTAAATATTGCTTTACAATCGCACTTTTGGGATACGCCGTTATGTAGGATGGTTAAAATTTGCGCCGAGAAATATACCCACAAAAATCGGAGCTGTGATTTCCAGATAAAAATGGTGAATTTACAATGGACTGGCGCCTGGATGGAACAAGAGTGGACAGAGCAAGCGCAGGGGTCTACCTCTTGAGGCATCTCCGATCAGTAACTCAATGCAGCTTAGGGGGGGCCACTACCTGGGTAATTAGGGCCCACCCTGGGACACCCACAAACTTTAGGAACCAAAAGGAATGCAACACATAAAACACGCAGACAGCAACAGGCTTTGTCTTTTTCGCATTATGGAACTTTGGCGAAAGCATGCAAAGCAAATATGGCGACAGGATGAACAGCCAATCAACGCCCTGCTCCTCTGATGCATTAAGGACTTACACAGGGCCCCGACCAACTAACAACCCCACCCGGATTCATTTCCAGGTCTGTACCATGAACCACGAGTTTCAACATGCAATAATCTGTGGCCTTAATTCGGATAAAGGCGGGAATCCGAGTATGCAGACAGTAAGGCCTATCTGCAGACCCTGTGAGGCTGCTTTGAGCCAACATCCGGGGCCTGGCTACTAGCAGGCAAGGCCTTGTGACAGGTCCTGGTGTGACCGGGCCACAAGGAAGAAACTCACCCTACAGCCTGCACTCAAGTCCAGAGCAACCACCACAGAGCCCTCTTGCCAATGTGGAGCGAATCTGTATGGAATCGTGCTTTGAAGAGAACCAAAGTTATTTATAGGCATTACCAATACTAACACTGTGCAGTAAAATAACAGCATGCGTTAACATTACAGGCAATAATAACTAGGAGAAATGTGGAGACTCATCGGAGGCCACAACCGGTCTATTAAAGGCACATCTGGTCCGGCCTATCGAAACGTGGTCCGAGAGATTCCAAGCGCTGGAAGAACTCGCAGGATGAGCTTCGATATCTGTCTGCCAAGCTTTTCCACATTGGCATTCCTTGATGGCCCTGTTGGAGTGTAGGTGAGACTGAGAAATAAAAACTCACAAAAGAAGAAGCGGGCGCAAAAATGCATCAACCTGATGTGCTGTCCATCAGCCACCCATGCACGCTCCGGTGTATAGTGCCTGTTTCTTGTCTCTGGGCACTAGATCCTGTTAGAAGTCTCCTTTTTAAGAGATGTTGCTTCTATTATGCCTTTCATTCGCTTCTATTTACAACCTTGTTAATTACGATCTACATTCAGGGACGTCTTTTGGGAGTCAACTGCGATCCCTGAGGATTCCCTTGCTACCCCTGTGGTCTCCCTTGCTACCCCTAAAAAATAAATAAAATTTACATTGAAGCACCTGGGCAGTGGCCAGTGCCATGTGGTCCTTTGTTTCTGGAGTGGCTGGAATTTATGTTGAAATTTCTTTAAAAAAAACAGGGGGTCCCACAAGTGTAGCACTTTGAGCAGTGACCCTAAATAAGAAAGAATAGGAATAACTAATAATTTGTCTTTCTGGAATTCTATACAAGAATTGCTGACGCATTAAAGTGGTGAAAGGTCAGGTTCAAATGACATTACGTACTGTGATAGGGCCCTGAGGTACACCATAATGAAGGGGACTGCTTACCGACCAAGGAAACAGAAAAGGTTCAATCCGATAGATAACGATACAATTGTAGAACATATGGAGAGAAACCCAGTGAGAAAAGAAAGCGAAGAAGAGTGAGGTGGTCGACTGTGTCAAAGGCATCAGAAGGATCCAGAAGAATGACAATAGAAGAAAGCTTTGAGTGGCGTGCAGCGAGAAGGGAGTAGGTGACATAAGCAAGCTGTTGTAGGATGAAAACCTGATTGATGTGGCAGAAGGGAATGCTGATCACGGGGTTACCTGATATGTTAGAGGACTTTATACAACAAAGGCAGAAAGGAAATAGTCCGGAAGAGAAGGGTAAGAGAAGCCATCTTAAGGACTGGGAGAATAACGGGATGTTTAAGTCAGAGGGGAAGGTTGAAGTAGAGAGTGACGAATAAACAAGAGAAGGTTCTATGTGACCTTTGCTAATATTGAAGGACACATTCAAAAATGATCGATCTTTTCAGCCGATTTGGTGATATTATTTAGAAATATCACTGTATCGGGGGAGGGGTTTCGCCCCTCCCCCGACCCCCCCTGACAAACTGCACCTGTCCTCATACTTTAAATGGGGGTTTCACCCCAAAACCCAAGTTGCTCCCCTACCATAAACATTTCTACCAGACCCTTCCTCGCCTCACAGACAAACACAATCACAAACAGAAAACCACACTTACATGCCCACCCGCCCCGTCCCTTTCACGCAACACACAATCCTCTTTGACCCTCATTCAGACACATATACCTACCTTCTCCCGCACCCATCCTCATTGCAAACATTCCCCCTCAATAGACACACACACACTTACCTGAGGCGCCTGCAACTAGCATCTTCTGCTAGGCCTGGCTGTACCTGTCAGCCCCTGTGTGCCCTCATGTGCAGCGATGGGCGTGGCAGGCTGCATTAGAAAGAACGCTCTGAGCTGTGGGATGTTTCAACCCACTAGTCCAGGCCCTCCAACATTACTGTGCATTGCTTGCAGCAGAAACATCAGAATGGCCGCCGGAAAGCATGCTGCTCGCTAAATAAATCACCAGAAAGTGCGCAGTAAAAATCTGAAAAATAGGCCGCCATCCACTTTTGCCTATGTCAGTGGGAACACAGGAGACCACTGCCAAAACCCATCGTTTGGCTGCCCACAGAGCAAAATCGTTGCAAAAGAAACGCAGAGCTGTTTTAAAAATCTGTTTAACCTGGCTGTCAAAATTTGCCAAAATCATGGCTCAAAAACCACCCAAAAAGATCCAACCTCCTTGTTGGGTGGTGAACATCATTCTACTTCAAGAATCCACATAAATACAATGTCCACAGAAGTATATGTTATCTGAACAAAGTCCACTTTTGAGGATGGTTGAGCTGGAAGAAATCTGTCAAAAATGGGTGTAGTACCATTACTCACCTCTGTCAGAAGCCGGCGATTTAAAACTTATGATGTTTAAAGTTGTACATTGAACTCAAACTATGCCAAAGAAAGACTTGCTATCAGAAGCCTAAGAGGTGGATACAATTCAAAACTATATTCTAAAAAGGCTTGAAGTAAGAAATTGGTTGATGTATTTGTTAAAAATGTAAGTTATATTTTAAGACAAGTCAATTTCAGACATTGGGCCTCATTACACGGACGGCGGTGGACCAAGGTGCTATTAGCTATTAGCTATTAGCACCTTGGTCCATGCTGGTAAAATACTGGCACCGCCTCGGAGGAAAGGGGAATTACCGCCCCATTCCAAGGTTGGCGGGGCGGTAATTCCCCCTTCCCCCATTGCCCTTCCCCATTCCCATTCCCATTTTTGCCCCATAGGGCATAATGGGAATGGGGAAGGTGCTAATTACGGCACCACAAATTGCGGTACCGTAATTAGCTCCCTGGTTCCTTTGCGGGTTGGTTTTTAACGCCTGCAAAAAGCAGGCGTTAAATTCTCCAACCCGCAAAGGGACCTCGTAGTAAGGCGGTAAGGTTTTACCGGTACCAGTAAAATACTGGTACCGGTAAACCCTTACCGCCGTCCGTGTAATGAGGCCCATTGTGTTTAAAAATTAAAGTTTCCCACACTGGGCTTCAAACACATTCCACACCTCCTCCCTAAACAAAGGAACCTGTCCTCCTGTGCTCTACCAAGAAGCTGGCATGCTGGTGAGAAAAGGAACTAGGAGGGGCACCCTGGCCTGTTGCTCTGAGTGCAGACAAAGGGCTCCCTTGAGCTGAATGGAGATGCTAATTTGGGGCGTCAATAGAAACTGCCCTGGCAGGAAGGAGGCCATGTGACTCTCTGACTCAGCCCAGCTGTGGAGGCGGGCCAGACTGAAATTGTGGATTTGGCAGTGGATCAAATATATGTTTAAGGAAAATACTTCTAAAATATTGTACCGAACTGACAAAAATATATAACGTAGAGATTATTAAAATGAAAAATTCGCTCACAGTTTAAAACTAATCTGGAATCTATGCGATGTTCTGAGACTGAACCACAAATGTTTTTAATATTGTAGCTAGTGTGGTTGTGCTAGGAACATGAACAATTACAGAAGTATGACCAGATGGTATGCGCATGTATATGTAAAAAATTGTACAGATCCGAAAATGTGTAACCAACCAAAAGCGGTAAAAATCTGTCATTTGTGAACCAAAGCTCGTAGGAACATGGAACTTGAAAAGAGATATGCCTTAATTAATCTGTGATGTGTATATGTAATCTTAACAAGTAGTGCATATGGAAAATATGTTTTTTGGGAAAAATAGATTTTCTAAGTAAAAGCAAAGGGGAGGTTCTTCCCTAGGTTGTAAATGGCAGCATCATTCTGACACCTGATGACACACTGTTCCTTTCTCAAATCAGTGGACAGGGAATTCTCTGACCTATCAGATCCTTAGAGGGTTCAGCATAGACAATCAGCCTCCCCACCCACTTTGGAAAATTGATAAATAGGGACTGTTGAAGACCCACAGACAGACACACTTTACACTCATCAACTGATTTCTTGGCGACACACCCTGCAAGAAGATCCAGGCTCCAGACATAGATCCAGAAACCAGACTCTAGAACTTTGAAGCAGAAGGGCCCAATCCAAAAAGCTGAACTCTTCTCAGCTGGCCTTCAGAATCTTTTGCAACCTGATTCTAACCCCTAAACTTCCAAGTGGCACCACAAAATCCAACAGCCTGGCTGGTCTGTTTTGCTGTTCTAGCTAAGAACCTTGTGCTAGAACCAAGATCTAGACCCATAGAGCAGAGCTGAACCCAGAACCCGTCAGATCCAGTCCAAGAGGCAGTGCAGACCAGAGTGCCATGCTGAGAGCAGAACCCAGTTCCTGAGATCTGTCCGGTGGTGAGAGAATCCCAGCCAAACCCTTGACCAGATCTTTGACGGGCCCATTCCATTCCAAAGCCATAGGAGTGAGTATTTAGTCTAGAACTGTCCATAGTCATCTCTTAGTTTAAAGTAATCCTATTCAATCCATTTCAACCTATCCAGAACTGCATTATAGAATCTTGTGTCCATCCTGAATTCTTCTCATTATATAGTCTGTGATAATTGTAGCGATAATCATCTGTGCGCTGATATTTTCTGAAGAAAGTCAAGTGTCCTGACGTCATTTTGAAGCTAACATCCTCAGATTTCAAAAGAACCTAAAACGACATTCCAATTCCTTATAGTTTATCCATAATCGCGTTTCCCACACGCAGATAAATTGCAGTGGATTTTCAATTTGGCTCAATTTAATTTTATGTAAAACAGCTATTTCTTGCTTTCAACTTCTGTATTTCGTTTTCCATCTGCTAATCATTCTATCATCATTGCTAGTGTTGACCTGAACCAATCCAAAGCAACTCTCACTAGTTCTGAATCCATTTAGTGAATTAAAGTCATTTGTAGCATTTTTCCATACATTACTAAATCACATTCAAAAGCAATTGACCTGTTTTAAAGCATTCCTGTTCTCTCTAAGCTTGCTGGGGGAAGTGGGATTGAAACTGCAATTGTTGATTGTTATTCCTAATACCTCTGTGCCCTCATTCCATCTCTTCATATTGTATAGTGGGGGGAGTGAGTAGTCACAGGAGAAAGCGTGATCATATTGTCTTTTGATTGAAGTCATATCAAGTTTTATTTCTGTGTTGCATTTCTTCCTATCATTGCATTTTCTTGAAACCACACAAAGTTATTCTCTGCTACACTATTCTTCCTATTCCTACTCCTAATTGATTAAAGAGATTGTTGATAATGTAATATTACCCATTGACGATCATTGTTCATATTCATAAGTGTGATATTCAGATATTATTCATATTCATAAAAGTGTAATCTATATATTGTTCAATTCTTCAAATAAATCTTTTAATTTGCAAAACAAACCTATTTCTTGGTTCAGTGAGACCGGGGGAATTCAAAGAGAGGGCGTTATATATGGGTACAATATCCAGAATTAAACAAACTTTTGACATAAAAATATATAAATAAGGGTTTACATTGGGCATCCCATACTAGGCATTGACTTAGTTGGAGTGTTGGATTGAAATCACTTACAGAGCGGTCTCAGAGAGGTCTTTCTAAAGCGATTTTGTATCCCTACAGTCGAGAGTAAATTAAGATCTGGAAGAGAGTGAGATTATTTACGGTGCCTCTCAGCACGGTGCAGTGAAGACCCCAAGTGAAGAGGATCCGGGGTAAACCAGGGTTGTGAAGGTTCTGTGTCAATGTCCGTGATATTATCTTACGCAGAACTCCACACAAGGTTCCCTGGATCGCTGAGAGCTTCCTGATCCAGGTCAAGTTACAAGGCTGAAGGTTGGTGGATACGGCACCGGGGCTCTTCCTGACAGAGATGGAGGATGTTCTCCCTACCATGTCAAGGTGTGTGTTTAAGTACTCCTCTCCCATTGTTCTTATGCCTCCGTAGGGTGGTACGTTTAGCTGTTTCTGAGGTTAGAGGGGCTCAGCTTTGAAAGACTGTGGCAATTATCACTGGGCCAACACATGAGTGGATCAATAGTTAAAATGTGATTATCACTGACCAAGATGAAAGTTCAACGTCATGATGTACTGGGCCCTGGAAGGTGAAAATGAACCACAGAGTATTATCCCCCACAAACCAGGCCCTTGACCGTGTTTTTTTTTTTCGTCGACATCACGCCCTTTCAAACTGAGAGATGTTTTCGAAATCTAGGTTGCCCTTTGCATTTTGGGACTTTTGTTGACTTATAAGCCAAACTGCAAGTCCCAGAATGCAAGGAAAGGACTTGATAAGTATCTCCCCAATGGAATGAGGCAATGGGGGAATGTGTGTAAACACATGATGTTAAAGAAAAGAATAATATAATAGCATAGGCGAAGGAGTGGGCAGGAAATACAGAAGGGGAGAAGCGGGCAGGCCACTCCGGCACAGCTCAGCCCGGGTGATGCTATGGTTTGGGGGAAGGTTTTCCTGTGCTTTGCAGCTGCCTCTGGTCTCCACCCCTTTCACCTCAACACCAAGTGCCCAGTGTAGCAAGTGGTCATTGGCCGCAACACTGACCGGCCTTGTGAAAGGTGTTAATGTAATGCATGGGCCTATATGTATGGTTATTCCAAACATCTGCTGGTTTGTGAGGAATGGGATGATTCGGAAGAGCAACGTGTGCGTTGTGTGTCTCTATAGGGGTTGTGTTTGGGACTGGACTAAATGTGTAATGTTGTTAGTTACTGGCGGCAGCATTTGCTTTGCTCGACGCTCTGTGTAGAGGTGGCCATGCTTGAACAGCCTGACCAGGCAGCATAAAGAGAGCATGCATTTAACTAAAATGCTGAAAGAAAGGTCAACTTCTATGAGAGTTCCTTATTAGGGTGTCTGGAGCAACAAGCACTTCTGCTGATTCACTGTGAAGTGCTGTAACAGAGGCATCACCCAATCAGGTGCTGAGTTTATAGGATGAAGGGCTGAGTCAGACAGCCAGGGTCTTCTACTCGTGCTGGATGCCCCCTATTTCCGAGCAGGCACGGTGCACATAAACGATCATTCCTGCTAATATGATGTAGGATGAGTGATGAAAGGAACAGGGGACCCCACAGGGAATTCATATATGTGAAATGATGAGGGAATTCAGTAGTCCTTTCCCGCATTTTGGCCTATCGTCCTCCTCTACCGTCGCTTTTTCAATTCATTAGCTGTTATTGTCTGTTTAGTGCATTTACCAAACTCGAATTCAAGTACAGCAAGAATACAGAGTCGGAACTTGCGGCAAATCTTCCAGGTTCCAAGCAGTTTGGAGGTCTCGTCATCCGACCAACCAACCAATCAGGAAGCTTGGATCGCAGGCTATACCTCATGGTATTGCCAGCATTCTGAGCCTCCTGTGAAATAGGAGGCTGACATCTTCCCTCCTTGTGATAAGCCTTTGCTCACCCTGCACCCAGTCATCACTTCTCCCACCCCTGAATCATCCCGACCCATGCACCATTTACCTGCGCCTCGCCTACTCCAGATATTCCCGCCGTCCTGTCCTTTCCCCTCCACGCCAATGGCAGCCATGGAAAGGAAGAAGAGACTACATGTAGTTCCGAGTTCCTTTTCTTGGGCATTGCAGCCATCTTGTTTGGTAGGCTTTTTTTAAAGTTGAGAAATGGTAACCACGCCTGTGTTCAACTTTAGAAAAGCTAGTTGCACCCCAGTTAGCATGATAGCTATAAACCTCTCCATGGGCGGGCATTACCGGTCAGGCAATGCCTGCTGGAATAGGGTTATGTTTGTTAATTATGGAATCTAATAGGACTGCAACTGGCGTTTGGGGGAATTCCACTGGCAATAATTCCTCCATTCTTTGGTCCAGGAGGTTTTTCCTCCACTTTGCCGCCAAACATGGAACAAGGCTGTGTAGTAAGAATGGCAGGAATTCTATTGCCACCACTATTTAACTGCAATGCCCTATTGTTACTGATGCCACTGTCTCTATGCCTCCCCCCACCTGTCTCTAGAAGCTATCATCGTTGACCATTTTCGTTCCACTCTGCTCTTTGCCTGCCATTGAACCTCTTCACCATTTCTCTGGAAATTCTCAACATTCCTGCCACTCTGTCTGTCAATGCTCCTGGGTTAGACTAGTCCCTTTTGCCCTCCCACGGTGCTCGATTCCCCCACCCAGATCCCTGTCACTTTCCTTGCTAACATCACTTCCTTTCTGTCCTTGAAAAAAAAATCAAACATGATAAAAGCGGGTGTGGTCATATTTCGCCCACTGAGAACCAGTATATGTGCTTGGCTTGCTCACTCATAGCTCTGAACACATGATGTCAGCTACAAACTGGTCAAAATCCTCACATTCGGATATTCAGTCCTGCTTGCACATTCCTCCACACCTTATCAAGCCATTGCTACACAGTGACTGTCCCTTTTACTGGAAACCAAACTTGCATAAGCCAAATACCTGCTGCGAATGTTTCGACATAAATAGAAACTTGGGAACCAAAGGGACTTCTGCGGGCTATGGACACCCTGGCTCCTGAAATTACTGAGCCACTTCGACTCCGACCTTCATTTGCATCAGGTGACCATAGTGATGGCTTTGGCTAGGGTGATATATAATAAATGCCAAGGTGGATGGGTTTAGGAGTAGCTGCGGGGTTCAGGGACCTGCTGGTGGGGAGAATCAATTTAACACTTCACCCGAGGCGACAAACTTCTCGGTCCGTAGCCATGAGTAGTGGAGTGGTTTATAGAGAACATTTGAAGCAAAATCATTGGAAGAGTCGGTAGTGCACACACACCTGCATAATGTGTGTTTCGGTATTCGGTTGACACCACATTAGAGAAACCAGACTTTGATGCAGGTAAGATGCAGTGGGGAGAGTCCTCTACAACACAGTCCTTTGTTAAATATTTTTACATAAAATGAGATGCTTAGGAAGATGCAGTGAGTTGCCCAAAATACTTGGCTGAGGTTCAGGGAAGGGGACAGGGTGCATGAAAGGTTGGCCCAAATGAACGCGCTGGCGGAGTAGCACGTACACCCCAGTGCCTTTACCTTGCATTCCTCGTCCAGTAGATCCAGGATGCCGAGCTTTGCTTCAATGAGGTCAATGCAGGGCTGGTTATCGTAGAAATCGATGAGCGTCCAGGGGATCTGTTCCTTCATGTACTCCTCTTGCTCCAGCTTGAAGACATGCTGCGTTCACAAAACACAATCAGGATGTTATCGACATGCTACATTTACTGTTAATTAAACTTCCCCGGGCCCGCAGCCTCGGTCGTGCTCACTAGCTGAATACTGATTCTGATTCAAGTTTTAATTCCACCAGATAATTTTGTCAAGTGCGCGTCCATGACAGCTTCAGCGAGAGGACATATTGACCTGTGCACAAATCAGCGGTCATACTTTCTTCTGGAGCGCTGGGAAACTTGGTGCTAATTGATAAAGCACACCAGCTTGCCAGGGCACATACACACATTCTAATTATGAATTGATAGTGTTACCTGGTACATTTCTGATTCTGAACTCTCTTTTTGGTTTCTTTGAGATGCATCGGATATGAATGGACTGGCCTTATGAAAAGACTGGCCTAACACCTAACAGCCATGAAAGCAGATGTCGCAGTGCTCAGCCAAACAGTGGAATGCCGCAGGCCTCAGAGAGATGGGCATCCATAGCCCTCCCTCTTTGAGAATGTACACAGTTCTGAAGCTGCTGGCTGAAGTCCCACGGTTGATAAGAGCCTGCCTTGCAAAGACAATCTGAAGTTATGAAATATGTTTTCTCTCTCTCTGTTCTTTCGCATTGTACAGAAGTATGAGCCAGGCCTGGGGCAGAGTCGAATGCTGCCCTCCAGAGCCTGGTGTGTGTGTGCTAGCATTACAGCGCTTTTACACCCAATTTCGGCTTTGTGTATTATTTGTGTTCGAGTGCCGAGTTACTGGAATACCTGAGATGGTGTGAGGGAGCTGGGTGAGAACTAGTATCATGGGGAGCAGGACAAACATGTAACATATGGTGCCGAAACCCGTGAGCTCCTCTTCATCAAGTGCACGTGCATGACTGGAGATTACAGCAATACAACGGGTAAGTGAAAAATATGTTTTGCTGTACCTGTTGCACGTTTGAATTGTGGAATTTCGAGTCTTCAGGGACCCTAGGACTAATACGGAGATAGTAATAGCGCCTCAGAATGCTGTAGTGTTACAGCACAGGGCCGCATGTGCAGCTACAGGACTGAAATGAGGTCAGAGTATTTTAGGCACCTGTGGTACAGTCAGATCACCTGTCTTGGAGAGGAGGTGTAGGGTCGATGCTGTCAAGGGCACAGAGTGGGAGTGGAGTGTGAGGTCTGAAGATTGAGTAAAAGTGGAATAAAAAGATTACAGAATACAGATTACAGAATACAGAATACAGTTTCAGTGGCAATATGGCAGATGCCGGTCCACGGACAAGGCAAGAGGTGGGGGGAGATTTGTGATATAAGTCGGGGGCAAGGGCTGTGCTGGAGAGGCTGAAGAGCATGGTGGACAATTGGGATGTGGTCCCCCAGTCGGTACAAAGGAATAAGGGGGTGGGGGTTGCCCAGGAACAGCAGTCTCAAAGGGTACTGCAGGGGAGGGACAAGGGAGATAGTGCTGAATCGCAAGCAAAGCACGGAGATGTCACAAAGGGGATGAAGGTAGAGAGGGAGCATAGACCCTCAGATTTTGCAGTAATGATACACACATTTTCATGAGGGGCACAATATGGCGGCAGCTGCCAGACGGGATAAGGAGGGTGGTGGAAGGGAATGTGGATGTCGAGGAAATGGTAAGATCCGCCCAGGGGTGGGCATACATTCTGAATGCAGCTGATGACGCACCGTTGAGAATGAAAAAAGCAGTGTCAGTGAAGAAGTGGGAGGAGGGAGGCCACACAGAGGGGCAGGAATGTGAGGTGCCAGCACTAGTGCCTGTGGGGGTTAGGGTGGATGACGCAGAATGCTGTGGAGGTGGCTCTATGTATTTCATAGAAAGGGGAGGAAGAGGGAGAGGGGGAAGACATTGGCTGGCTGGGTACCGGAGGAGGCAACTGTGTACAACAGAGGGAGGAAGGACATTTTTTGGAAAAAAGCGATGCAATGACTGATTTGGCAAATGGGGTACTGACAGAAGGGGGGAGGCATGTCCAGACAAAGGGGCAATAAATGAACTGGAGTTCATAAGGACGGGTGACTGTGCAGTGTGCACCTTAGACGAGGAATTGAACAAGATGCCAGTGGAAGGTGTAGTGTCAAGTGAATACATGTCAAATCACAACAGGACACTTTCGTGGCATGTGCACCAGAGAAGGACATTGACAGAACCACATATGAAGTTGGTGGTCAGTGTCAGTGCTCAGTGTCAGCCTGAGTTAATAGTGTTTGGCGGGAAAGAGCACAGTATGGTGAATTACAATCAGTGGTGTTGGCTCTAGGAAGAAAGTAGATGACTACATCTGAGCGAGAGTGGCCTGTGGCACCCAACAATGACCCACAGCCACAGCTAATGGCATCCATAGAAGATAAGGAGTATCATTACGATGGAGGGCCCACCCCTTGAAGTGGTGGAGATTATCCTACAGAAGAGCAAGAAGGAGAGTCAAAGGAAATGTGAGCGCCTCCTGGCCATTTGGAAAGGGGAGGATGAACCAATGATGCAGCATGTCAATGCAGAGAAAGGGCAAGACAGTGCATTTCAATGCCGAACAGAGATGGCCTGGTGGCCCACGGCAGAAGATGGCTGGCAGGAGCACATGGACATTTGTGTGGCTCATTGGAAGAAAAAACAGAAAGACAAGCCAAAGAAGGAGCCGTTCAAACCGATGGATGTGAAAGGCACACAGTGGGAAGACTGGCTGTCATTTGTTCTCCATGGACTGCTACTTGGGAAAAATATGACAAGCACTGAGAAGTTGCTGCTGACACTGACTGCGGGTGCACATAGGGACTGGGAGGTACTGGAGGGTTACTATATACTGGAAAGTAAGGAAGAGATTGATTTTGACTTGGACAGTGCAAACAAACATGGCAGACACGGGAATGGGGTGTTGCTGAATCTGAGAGTGACAGGGATACACAGATCTAGAAAGGGGGGACATGTAGTAATGCCTGTTGTTGGTGTTTTAGGTGCACCCTAGATTATGGCTGATGCTAATAGGTGGGGATGTTTATGCAATAGAGTACAGGGAATGAATGGCTTTAAATGAGGAAAGACGTAAATAAGCTGCCTTAGTTTGATAATGTTTTTTTATTTTCTTGCTCCTTTATTGAGTAAGAATAGTTTTATTGCAATGTGCTTATGTAGAAGTAGTGCAAGGGTTTGGATAGCAATTCATAGATAAAATGAGAAGAGGAAAAAAAGTGGGAACATGTTACTTGGTACATTTCTGATTCTGCACTCTCTTTTTGGTTTCTTTGAGATGAATGGGATACGAATGGACTGGCCTTATGAAAGGACTGGCCTGACACAGGGTCAGACTGGGACAAAAAATAGGCCTGGACACCCAAAAAAAGTGGCCCACTCCTGTTATATTTTGTGTAAACGCTTGAGAAAGTGATAACATTCCTTTTGTCTCTGTCCCTGAAGACATGTGTCATCGACCGACAATATATCACCCCACACAGCACTTTGTATTCTTGGACTTGTAGTTCTGTTGTACCTTAAAATATGTGCCAGCAAAGCCCAGCATATAAAATACATTTGGCCAATAGACAGGACGGTCCGAAGGTGTCACACAAAACATGGAAGGTGTGATGGGATTACGGATGCGGGAAACCTCCACATAAATACGAGATCCATTGACTGCATCACAAGTCCATCCACGACTGAGCCACAATTCCTGACTAGAGCATGAACACTCTGCTAAGTAAGCCTTGGCCCCCCACAACCTCCTGGCCTCATACCATCTGAGATAAGCACAGAAGGTGTAGGTCTGTACACTATCATGCCCCCAGTCTCTGGGACAATGTACCCCTGCTTCTTCACCTTCAACCAGGCCTTTAATAACTTCAGCTCTGAAATTCTGATTAGAACTATAGAGACAGTGCATGATTCATTAACTTTTTTGCACAGTTCAAAGTGACTCTGCACTGCAAAAATACACTTTGCACTGTTGCATGAATCAAGGTGTTTGTTGGCAGTGCAAAGTCACTTTGCACCAGTGAAAAGTCACTTTGTACAGTGCAAAAAATTCTATGAATCAGGCCCTTAATGTTAATCACTTTGCAGGGTTCCCTAGACTTCCCACTGAGCACCATTCTCTTCTGTCTGCCAATCCTCTTCTCTCACCTTTAATTGCAACTATAGTGCTCTGAAGGGACCGTAAAATGGCCTTCAGCGCTACATAAAAATACAAATAAACAAACCGATGGGCAGAATGCAAACTGCGTGAAAGAAAAACCATCTTTTTTAAGAGTTACGAAACCAAATACCATGACAGCACATCCCTTCTAGTTCTAATGCAATCTATTCATTTTAATAGCAGCTGAAAATGTTGCGCATATGCGATAGATCCAATATTTACTGAAAGCATCAAAACGGGTCTCTAAAGAGATATCCCCAACACGAAACACAACACAATTGCACTAAAGTAGTAGTTAAACACATCCTATACGCCTCGTTGAGCTCCATTATTTTATCCAATGCATCACTGCTTGCTGTAAGCCGGGCAACTGCGCACGGCCTGTGAAATTGTTTGCCATTGCCAATGCCAGGGTTTGTGCTGCTTGTGCACTACCCATTCCAAAAACTGCTCTTGGATGGATGGAAAGGGAGACACTTAAAAACCGCAGCAGCATCCGCTCCCTGGCGGTAAACCTGTGCCTGTTCCAGCCAGCACACACTTTCATTGTAAATAGCAAAGTCTTCTTTCATGAGGATGTCCGCGCCGCAGCTTGAGCAGTGTCATTTTTGTACAGGACAGTCCCTGGCAATCGATGGCCACGGCCTCATGGGTGGGGGTAATGATTTACCATTGGTTATTGAGAGTGAACTGTCACCATTCACCAAGAGAAATTGTAAAGGATCAAACACAGCAGGGTGTGAGAAATGTTATTGATGTGATCAGTTACTGGCCTTCCCCACATGGTCGTTGGTGAAAGGCCACTGCAGAGTGATAGGCTCGCTATGCTAGCTAAGATCTTAGACTCACTCAGTGGCCCGCAAAGAGCACGCTGAGCCAATGGAGGCCAATGGATGCCGCGCGTTCATGGCGCCCTTTCTCCTGCGAGAACTGCAGCTCACTTCAGATTTGCAGCCTTTAATTGCAAGGAGCTCGGTTAGCCACATGTCACCGGAGCTGGATCACTTATGGCAAAACTTGTTCCCATCTTAAAAAAAAAATGAACACCCCACAACTTCAACTTCTCAAATTAGTTAAAGTGGTTTGAGGGTGGAAACGTGTGGGTACGAAGTGCTGTGTTTTAATAACACAGGCCTTAAGATGCATGGACTGTTTAAAAAATTCACCTTTTCGAGCAAAATAAAATGTGTTTCCACACCCGTCCTCACTCACTTAGTTGCCGCTGGTCAGGGGCGGGTGCGGTAATGACTGCAGTGCTGCTGCTGCCGGCTGTGGCCCAAGTGAAAATGCCGGCCAGGACCAGGACCATCCAATCACCCCCTGCCCCCACTGACTTGAGACTGAGAGAAACGTCTCTCTCCTTGTTCCAGGTCACGCAGAGTCCTCAACGTAATTGGATCACTGCAGTCTCGGCCGCCTTGTCATTTACAATACATCAATCCGCTGTGCAGCCAGATCAGAGAAAAGTAACTTACGTTACTTAAAGTAATGTAAATTACAAAAATCGATATTAGACGCAATAAGACGTAATAAAACCGGCCGTGGGGTGACGGATCAAAAAACCGGCCACCAGGCCTTCAAAGTCATTCGGCCACGATAGCCCCAGTACAACCCTGGCCTAACATCTAACAGCCATGAAAGCAGATGTCTCAGAGCACAGCCAACCAAGTTTGGAATGCTGCAGGCCTCAGAGAGATGGGCATCCATAGTCCTCCCTCTTTGAGAATGTACACAGTTCTGAAGCTGCTGGCTGAAGTCCCATGGTTGATAAGAGCCGCCTTGTAAAGACTATCTGAAGTTACGAAATATGTTTTCTCTCTCTCTGTTCTTTCGCATTGTACATAAGTATGAGCCAGGCCTGCTAGCATTACAACGCTTTTACACCCAACTTCGGCTTTGTGTATAATTTGTGTTTGAGTGCTGAGTGCCTGGAATGCCTGAGACGGTGTGAGGGAGCTGGATGAGCACTAATATCGTGGGGAGCAGGACAAAAGTGTAAAAGATAGGTCATTTATAACATGCTTAATACCCAGAGGTTTCTAAGCGTGGATCCGGGGGATCGAACCTGTGTTGCTCCATGTCGTCTTGCTTCCAAGGCGAGTACGTTGCCCCTAAGCTATCCTCCCGAGACTCAAGTAGTATTGCCCAAGATATCATATTTTTCAAATGTTATTGGTGATGTGTAGCACACTCATTATGGACAAGCGGCTTAATAGTGCTGGGAAGGTGGGAGGGTGGAATGGGTTGTGAGTAAAAAGGAGGGGCACATCATCATAAATGATTTTTCAATAGTATTGATCACATTGCTGGTATTATTTCATATTTATTTTTATTGTTTATTTATAACTACTTAATACCCAGAGGTTTCTAAGCACTGGACACTGGGATCGAACCTGTGTTGCTCTGCATAGTCTTGCTTCCAAGAGGAGTGCGTTATCCCTGAGCTATCCTCCCGGTTACAAGAAGTGCTGCAAGGTATTTGGTGTTGTAGACCAAATAGTGATGTGAGCAAAAGATCCTATCGGGAAAAGGAAAGGACCTCATGTCTTAGTCCGAGTTGGATTCTTCCCTAATATTTTGTAGTCCTTAGTTGTTGCATATTTCGATATACAAATGTCTGTGTGAGTAGATTTGTTTTAAGTTCCCTCTTGAATTTCATGCAGGGTTTTAAGGGTGTCTGGGTTAGTCAGGGCCCAGCCCTGGGAGCGTCCAAAAATGTCTCTCAAACTGGACCCTGCCAGGGCTCCCTGGCTTGATTTCCCTGCTCGATAAAAGTCAATAAAAAAGATGACAAGTGACAAGGCTGCTCTGCTGGACCAGCCTGGAGTTTTAATTTAATCTGTGGTGGTACACTTTCGCGCACATCTGAGACAGTATGGTAAAGGCGTATCGCTTGCCATTTATGCAGCAAACGTAGCAAGTTATTGCACACTGTTCTGTGATTGGACACTGGCTGGGGAGCATAGCACCCCCTTCTTTATGGTTTCTGATCCAGGTTTGGAATGGCCTGTATTGATTGGTCTGTTGCGTTTAGGGGGTAGCTCGGGGCTTTTGCGGTATGTGAATATCATTGTTCGACAATGTCTACGTGCTTTACACATGACAATAGGCCTCATTACGAGGCTGGCGGTAGCAGTGCCTATAGTACAGGCACGGCTGCCGCCGGTATTCATTTTTTTCCGGCGCCCAGAAAGGGGCAATTACCGGGTCATTATGAAAATATGGCTCAATGGGAATGGGGAGGGTGGTAGCACCGGTACCGTTAATAACGGTACCGGTGCTACTTTCATGTCCTGCTCACGGGTGCCAGTACGGCCACCAGGTCAGAACTGGTGGCTGCAAAGGCACCCGCAAGCAGAACTCATAGTTAGCCGGTACGGTTACAACAGTACCGGCAAGCTTACCGGTACCGTTGTGACTGTACCGCCAAACTCGTAATGAGGCCCAATGTGTTATTATCGCTTGTTCAGGTAATGTGGGTAAACACGGATTGTTCTTGTGTAATAGGCCTTTTTCTGCATAAGCGGGCATGCCGTCTACCTGAAGGGGAGTGAGGTTGAATTACTTACTTTGGCGATGAGGAGATTTAGAATTTAAAGGCACCCATATAAGAGTGTGGTGTAGCTCGGTAAGGTGTGCGCTGGAAGAGCGACTCTCTGATATTGCAGGTCTCAATTAGCATTAGGCCAAGGGTGCTAATTTTACATAAAGGACAGACTACCCCCTCCATTTGGTAAACTCAGTGCTGAATTAATTTAGGTTGGCAGTGTGATGTACTTTTTATCAGTTTGACAAACATTAGTGTTTTCGGTTAGTGTTTAGAAGAAGGGGAAAGACTGGCACAGACGGGTGTTCTGTTATTCTTTGCGCTTTACCGGGTTTGCGGGGGCTTTTGGCACTGTTTGCCTGTTGCGTGAAGAGCATAGTAAGTTTTCCTCTGGCAAAACACCAGGTTCACATACAGCAGTTGGGTAGGCATTGGGGTTACGAGGAGCGATTCACGAGGCTTTCTGCTGGCGATAAGGCTATATATGCATGAACAATGTGACACTGAATTATAACATTGGGAGACAATCCAGCTGCATAGTTAGAGCATGGGGTTACAGTGGCAAAGTCGCAGCGTCAAGTCCACGCAGAGGCTGGGAAATACGCACGTGCCTACAGAACACTCATTTCGGAGAGGGTTGCTGTTCAAAACCAACATCGGCCAGTATAGGGGTTCTAGATCCGTTGACATGTTGTAATGTAACTGTCCCTTGCGGCAGAATGTCGCGAGCTCCCCAAGGTTCACAGGGGCTCCGGAAAGTGGATGCACATTATGTGGGTCTGGCATCGGGTGACCATTTCTGAGGAGGACATTGGGGGCAGTTAGCTTATTTATTATCTTTATTTTATTTTTATTGATTAATTAAGTTGAAATAAATCAACTTTACAATCATTTATCATAAAACAATTTTTAAAAAAGACTCACAGAAAATAAGAGCATTTCTCCTTAAAATATGTACATAAATCATAAAATCATAAATTTAACATTTACTGACATCAGTTCTGTTGCCACAATTAATTTGATTTTTTATCATAGGCCATTAGTTCTTTCAAATTTCTCAGAAAGGTTAAAACATCTATTCTTAAGGGGGTTGAACAGCCACACATAATCATCAACCACAACATTTCAGGGGTTATTTCTCTGTAATCTATCAGCTATTTAATATCTAGAATTGTTCAAACGAGGAGGGTGCCGGTTAGCGCTGCACACATTTTCTCATGGGTAGCCCGTGCTCTCTCGAGGGAAGGGATGGTTGTGCTGACTACATCTTCAATTTTAGGGATTTTTGCCAGTTTTCTCCCTTAACTTGCCTGGCCTTTGTACTATCAATGGCTGAGACACAAGTAGGAGTAAAACCAGTATCTGTCTTTCCTTTTCAGCAGTTACTTTTAGCTTGTTTTGTGCCATCGGTTAAGGCTGAGATAGGGAGGAGGTGCTTGGCACTAATGGTGAGAGTTTTCCTAGCACGGCCCAATGGACATTGCGTAATAGGACTACTCCTGCTATCTACGGTTACCCCGGTTTTGTGATATTTTGATCAGGATGGGTTTTATAGCTAATTCAGGTTAATGGAGAGGTTAGTCGGGATGTGCAGGTCAGCGCATGTGCAGGAGGTGACCGCGTTTTCCCTGGCACCATGACAGGAGTGCAGGCTGCCAGTTGTGGCCACTACACAGATTTCATTTTGTGGTACGCTATTTCCAAATTCCACCTTCCCTTCTTTGGTCATATTTGGTGCTGATTAGTGCTCATATTTGATGGGTTCCTGCAGTATTTGAGTTAATCCTGGCTGAGGAAATGAGGGGTGATGTGTACGCAACCCATTCAGCTATTGTTTAGTGTCAACGGCATGGGTTTCATTTGGCCCTCGGGTGGTAGTATAAGAGTGACTGGTGAGAGCGGGACTTAAGGCGCAGATCCAGTTTCGTGAGTGTCGGCGGTCGAGTGGTATCCTGGCCCTTCCCACCCAGTGGTTGCGAGAAATGCTCTTTTACTTGGGGTTACTGGGAAATATTGGCAGTCGGTAAATGACCACATCATTTGCCAGTCTCATTGATCTGGAGGAGTGGCACCTCTCTGAGGAATCGGGATATTATCCTGCGGCGTAGGCGGCGTAGGGGGTTTCGCGTCATATGGCCTTGGCGAGTATGCAAATGGTGTAAGGTTTTCTTCCTTGTTTGATTGCAGACTGTTGTTTGGCTTCAGTCTGTAATTACCATCCACGTATGGGAATGGTTAAGGAGTTTCTTTCTTGCTTCTGACACCAGACTGTATGGGTTAGTAGTTATTACTTTGTGATTTTGGCAGTGGATTGCACTGTGTTTTGCAATGTTGGGACAGTGGGGTTCGGGGGCGTGATCATGGATCATCGCGGTCAGCCATCTAGATGGAGCTTAATTAGGCGAAAAGATGTGGGCTGACGGAAAAGAAGGGGTGGCACTTCTGCATTCCGGGGGAATGCTCCTGTTTCCTTGGGTGAGGGGTTTCCTGGATAGTTGGAGCCTGGTGTCATTAAGAGGCATTGCAGGAGGATCTGTCACCTGCTAGTAGGTGGTGGCGAGGTCTGGGCTGCTTTTGGTCGGCCATCCAGGCAGCAAAGCGTATCTTGTTTTTAAGTATTAAATCTCGATTTGACTGCTGCTCAATTATTGGTCGAGCACCCACTGGGCCGAGCATGTTGAGTGGGAGATCTTTGGAGGAAGCGGCCCTACAATGGTAGGGGAGTACGAGGAGCAAGCATTGACAGGGCATGTAATCTAGCGCGGGGGGGAGGGCTGTCGGAAAGTAGCCCAATCAGTCCTGTGGCGCTGTTGTCGGGGACCTACACAATCGATTATGAAACAATTCCGGACCATAGCCAAATGAAGAACTAGATGAACTATGAATTTGCTGCCCCGGTTGTGGGTTGAGGGGTCCACCTTTGTCGAACTGGCCAAGCAGGCAGGGACGGTGGCCTATTGGGTTGAATTTTAGCCCAGGCTTTGGCATTGGACTGTCCGGCTGGACATTGACATTTGCATTCTGCAGTTAACCATGGAACAGCTCAGACAGCCAGTAGGCCAAACCGTCAGCTGGCGGGTCAGCAGGGCTGCCAGGGTCAAGGTCATGGCAACCGATTATGGTTGATGTAAGATGGGTGTGGTCCCCATCATAATTTCGGAGAAATTCTGAATAACGTGCGGCCTGTTTAACTCCAAAAAGAATGTGGTACAATTTTGTATAATACAATGTGTATTTTCTGACGGCATGGTCATTACGAGTGCACCCCTATGAAGGGGGTGGAGCATACGTGCTATTTCTGTAGTAAGAAAGATACATGGTTGAGAAACGGGTGGAGGTCACTTTGGTTTCTGTGTACACGATAAACGGTTGATAGACTTCAATACTTCCTCTGCTTTGTCTTTTTTGAGAGAGTTACTGTTAAGGGCTCTTTTTTTTGTTTTGTTTATGGGTAATCGTACACCCGGACCACGACCGCTAACACATACATGTTCAAAGTCCTCTGTGCAAATTTGATTGTTTTTTGGGGGGGTCCTTAGGACAATTATTGGAATCTGGGTGGTCTCGGGTTCACGTGTCAGTACCGCCCTACACAGAAGCAACTGTTAATGCCTCCCGCCACGTATGTGCATGAAAGACTCCATTAACATGAACACCTCTGGTTTCTGCCTCGCAAGCATTGCACTGACCCCAGTTTACTGGCAGGAAGTAAAGGGTGATCTGCAGCCCTCTACACCTACATCAAAATGAACTGCCTAAAGTTAACATACTCGTTGTGGGGACCGGCACCCAAACTGCAAGGTCACATGTTGAAATGCAGGCAGGGAAGATTTCTGACTTGCTTCCCTCAAGACCATAGAGATACATAATTTTAAAGGGCGAGGATGCGACAGGGAGAGAGTGCTTTATCTTCAACATACTGGAGAGTCTCATGTGTAGCTCTTTATGATTGGTTAAAAACCCAGGGATCGAACCAGTGTTGCTCTGCGTCGTCTTGCTTCCAAGGTGAGAGCATTGCCCCTGACCTATCCTCCCAAGACTTACGGTGAGTGCTACAAAGAGGAGTGAGGGAGTTTGAATATTTCTACAGCCTTTTCTAAATTTGTCTCTGGGTGCGTCTGCACATTAACAGCATATTTTCCTTAAAAGCGGTAACTACACAGGGGGGACCACAATCCAGAGGCATAGACATGGTGGGGGCCTATCGGGCAAGGCCCACTCAAAATCTGTAAATACCCACTCAGCAGAGCATTGCTGGCATTTATAAATGTCACTGTGCAGGCTAAGCAGCAGGGATCACTCACACTTCAGTTCATTTGCGCATGTCAAAAGCCAGGAAGCGCTCCCTCCTGGTTCCTGTCTGAGGTGGATCGCGGAAGGGCTCGCCTATGGAGGGCTGCGGAGGTGATGGCCTGCTGAATTCGGAGGAAAACTGGTAATGAAAAGAAAATGGTGTGTGTATGTGTGTACAAGGATTGCATTCATGAATGTAGATGTCCATGCATGTGAAGGGGTGTGTGAGTGCATGCGTATGAATGGTTGTGTGCGTGTGTGAATGAGAACTCCGTGTTCATGTTCTGGGTTTACTCTTGTGAATGAAAGCGAAACTGTACGAGTGTGTGACTGGTGGGTGAATGTGTATGAACACGTGTGCATGAATGTGTGTATGCAAAGTCATTTCCAGGGGTGGGCGAAGCAAGTTGGTGCCTGGGGCTCGAAGTGGGGAGGTGGGCACTACAGAGGCAGGTGTGAATCAGCCCCCCACAGTAGGCAACGACTGATATTGGCCCTCAATGCTAATCTCACTGGGCATATGTCCCCATGCACCCCTCTTCCTAAGCATATCCTCTCACAAATACCACATGAGATACGTATATTATCTTGGGAGGATAGCTGAGGGGAAACGTGCTTGCCTTGGAAGCAAGAGGACACGGAGCAACACAGGTTCAATCCCCGGGTCCACGCTTAGAAACCTCTGGCTATTAAGTGCGTTTTAAATATCCTATCATATCATCTTTGCATATGTGTGGTTGGAGACTATACACCTTGAAGCCCTTTATTATTTAGCTATTATTATTTAAATCACTGGTAGAAATAGGGACCCAAACTCGAATCTCCTGGCTGCAAAGCGGTCACTTAACTTTGCGCCGCAGCTCCTTTTTAGGTAGCGAACGACTGTTGCTCTCTCTAACTGGCATCACACAGTGGGCAACTGGAAGATGCCCGCTGTGGCCTGCAGCGTCCCCTTAGAGCCCTTCTCACATGCAATCAGCACTTTTGGACATACTAAATGCCTTCCATTTTGCAGTGCGCAGCCAGCCTTGGACAAGATGGGACCATTAGTCCCCACACACAGGGGATAGGGGGGAGCTGGGCCCAGGGCACTATATTGAGTAGAAACTGCCCTGTCTGTGTTTCTGGGTATCCGAGGTTGGGGTCCAGGGAGGCATTGGATCAAGAACATTTTTTGACAGGGGCATGACATGTTTTATGGGCATTTTTGGTCAAAGCAAAACCAAATTGAGTGTTATTACGCAAAGGAGGGGGTGGGGAAGGTACTACACCGGGGCTACTGGGGATTTCTAAAATAACGAAAATACACCTTAGTGAAAAACAGAAGCAAAACAACGTGTAAACCTTTTATGCCAATTGGTTTAAACCTGATTTAACAACATTTACCCCAAAACAACCTTATAGTATTTACTGACAGGTTCATATACAAACAGAAACGACACCAGCTTGGTTCTATATAATTCATCCGAGAAAGAGGACCCTTGACCTTTCACTGTGCGTAGCGCCCAGCACGCCCTGGATGTGCGCGACACCCCAGTAGTGGCAATGCCTCCAGGAAACTGACGAGAAGGTGGCAAGTTGCTCTTACCGAATTGAACTGCTGTTGAAGTTTCTCATTGGCATAGTTGATACAAAATTGTTCAAAGCTGTTGATTTCAAAGGTCTCGAACCTGCAGAGTGAAGAGAAGTTGGTGTTAATGCATTCCAGGGACACTGCAATGTGGTTATTTGTCTTGTGGCATCACAGAAGGCGGACGTCTACACTAGTTCAAGGTCAAGCACACACAATCATAGCCCCCGTTACAAGCCAACTTGGTGCCCAGGGTGCAACATCAGAATACACCTCCCCACCCCCTGACTGGCTCACGTCACTCCCAAACTACACCTCTGTCATGCGACAAAACCCCTCCTCAATAGCAATAAATAATTGCTATATAGATGAAGATAGTTTCATTACATTGTAATTTAAGTACTTCACAGAAGAATTCTAATGTGAAAACACAGCTGTTGCTGCCCAAGTACATGGTTTTTCTGTCACCTGCTCTTAGGGAAGGCCTTGCCTGAATGCAGTTTCAAACTGTCCGTAATGGCACACTGAGGTGTGATCAGCCTACCGAGGTCTGAGGGCTCACTGGCCACTGGCCCTGTGTTGCAGATGTTCTGTTCGTACCACCTTCTTTGTATTTTGCAAGGGGCAATACTAGACTAACCATATGGATTCTTTTCTGATAGAAGGTTATCATTCCAAGATGGACAGTCTGGTACACTCTTACTGTACTCTTTCTAAATACCTCTCTGAGCGTGGGAAAGGGGACAAATAGCACCAATGGGGATTCCTGTATGCTTTGCATTAAATCACAGATCATTTCAGGACTATAACAGTGATCAGCAATCCCTACATTTGATAAACCAGTCTGTGATAAAAGGATTGTATATGTGAATCTCTAAATGCATAACTGATGCATGGCTTGGTGCTCACATCACGGTTCACAATACTCACCCTAACATTAAAATTGTTGTAATCATGAAACATACAAGCTCATTTAGACAGCTTACATTTTTGGATGTGAGTATTAAATGGCTGCAACATCTGCCACTCAAATGGTGTACAAAGGCTCTTTTGCTTCTTGTTTCTGAAGAATTTTAGATGAGGAAGGGCTGGGTCTCACTGTGGGCATGCCCAACCACAATAAAGAAACATCTTTAGGGAATGATATCTAAAGACAGGACAGGATATCACACAAGAGAGACCCAATAAACAATGCGCAGAAAGGCTACACAGAAAGGATTGTACCTCTTTCAAACTTTCGCCTGACCAGTAATAAGCTGATGAAGCATTTTTTTTAAAACGGCTTCTAATGCATGATAAATGGTCCACAGTTCCTCAGCCACTACCTCCTCACTATTACGCAGGCCTCAGAGGTTATTTCAGAAAATAAAGAGCAGGCCCTGCTTTATCTAACAGAGCTGGCATTAGTATCACTTATTAGATCATGGTGTGGCAGTGTAGAAAGGGCGTTTGGCCGAGTGGATGTAATTTGAAGCAACTTCTTTGATTGCTTTATGAGCTTAAGTGTGGGCACAGTATGGAATGCTCATCAGAGTCAAATACACAAAACATCCCAGTGTGCTCTTGTTTGGACATTGGACACATCAGACAACAACAGGCATATGTTCTATTACATAAGGGAGCACCACATACACCATTAACCAACAGGGTGGCAACTTGTGTAGCGCACAAATCATTGCTGCAAACATATGACAGCATTGATTTGCCACTGTCTATGGTATGCACAGTGACACAATAAACCCTGCTTTCCTAATCAAGGTGCCAAGTGACATTGAGTTGCCATCTGGAGTGAGCGCTAGGGAGTGGCTTGTTTAGAAAATTAAAAGAGTGTTGATGCTGAGCGGATGCATTTAGTCCATGTCCCAAAGCAGCCACTAGAATACCTAAGCAAGAAAATGACAGTTATCCTTCCCAGGGATGGGCCGTATGTTACTAAAAAGTAATATAAAAAAAAGGTTTTTTGTGTCAAATATCAAATAAAGAGACATGAAAATAAAGAAAATAGTTTTTGAATGTTCCTGTGTGGCATTTTAATTCTCTTTGAAGAATGCATATGTTTTGTCAGCTAACTTATACTTGTGCTGGCCTGGCGAATAAAAAATGCCCATGTTCAGTTCTTAACACTTAAATGTTGAGCGCACACTGTGTAAAAACAAAGGCTCGTTAAATGAGCATCACATATACATTTCCCCACTTGAAAGGCTGTCAGCACAAAGAATGAGGGGCACGGGGTGTGTGACTCCAGAGCATCTCACACGCTCTGTTTGGAATACGCATTCCTTTGTTTGCATATTCCAATGCATCACAGTCGGCAGAGAGCAGCCAGCCACACATCACACTGGAGTCCACACCGGCAGTGCAGGCTGCTTCATCTGTTGTCCGACAAGGTCGGAAACACCTTTCTGGGTGGGCCCCTTACTGCGCCCCCCTCCTGAGCTCTTTAGCTCTTCGCCCCAGACCGTCGCCCTCTCAGCCCGGGCCAAGAAATGGGGCTGGGTTCACAGAGGCCCTACCCCTGAGTACGGCATGCCTGGGCACAAATCTAGGCTTGCTTGAGGTCAGTTGCTATGTGTTTACTAATCATGCACAGTATTGTATCATGGTGTCAGCGCTTGAGCTAAGAGTTCTTCCATTAGTTCTAGTACAGTGAAAGCTGCCTTTTTTAAGGTTTCATTTCTAAATTGTTCTCCACAGGATCATTGATTCACTGGAATGGCTCAGTGGGTGTGGTGAGAGGCTCTGCGGAGATTCTACTTTGATGTGGCCTATTTTCCGAGTTAGAGTCTCAACCAGAGTCTTTAGCTCACCATCCTTTCACAGAAGAGAAATATCCCAAACATATCAGTCTTTGTCCTGTTCAAGGGCAGTCCAGCACCGAAATGCCTGGCAATTCTCTTCTGAACAAGAGTACCAACGGAAACCCCAGACACGTGTTTCGTCCTGGTTGGACCTCGTCAGTGAGGTGGAGCTGTGCCTCTCTAAGAACAGTGAGCAAGGGTTCAACGTTTGGATTACCCTCATAACTTAGGGTGAAAACCCAAAGCTACTTAATATGCAAAAACAAGGGGGGGTTGGGAGTTTCTCTACTACCGGCCTATATCCCGGGTTAGAGTCTCAACTAACCTAAAGGCTCTGGTTGAGTCTCTAACTCACCATCCTTTCACAGAAGAGAAATGTCCCTGCATATCAGTCTTTGTCCTGCCCAAGGGCAGTCCAGCACCGAAATGCCACGCAATTCTCTTCTGAACAAGAGAAGCGACAGCAACATGAGTTTCCTGCATCTGTAATGGCCCTGCAATGTCTTTTCTTTTGTTATGCGTATGTGTTAAAATGCCACCTGCCACCAATGTTACAAAAACAGTTGATTGGTGGTTGGGGTTTTGTGGTCGGGAATGAGACTTATGGTAGGGTGCGCACAACATTTGTGGGGAAAGTAACAGGACTTTTTTCGTGGCTCACCCCCCAACTCTTGAAATGTTGTATACGCCCCTGCTTGTATGCTCTGTATGGGCTAGCAGGGCAGGAGGCAGAGGATCGAGGTACGTGGGGTCAGCAGAAGGATTCTGCAAGCTTGCACTTCTGGGCCCATGCCGTGGCGTTTCAGCAGAGGCTACCACGCAGGCTGGGAGGTGTGGCATGGGTAGCACACTACCGCAGGCAGCGGCCATCAATGTGGTGATCTAAAGCACGAGCTAGAGGGGTGGGAACAGTCCAGGTTGAATGTGGAGGAGCGGCAGTGCCTTTCAGTGCAGCGTGTGTGGGAACTATATATCCTGAGCACCTGTGTTCTACGGGAATAATCACGCGACCATGCAAAATACGCCATTTATCGTCACTTGATACAGCCAACTGCGTTGTTATGTCTTCAAATAAAAAGTTCATATAAAAAAATTATATGTAAAGCGCTTTGGTTAAAAGAGCTATATAAATAACTAGTTATTCAAATTAACGGAATTGCAAGCACGCGTCTGCCCTGCCCCTGGGAACGCCCTTCCGCAATGTGTGCTGTATTTCCAATACTGATCCTTTGATCTGGACCCGTATGATTTGCAAAGAATGCGGACCTGTTTCTGCGCGCAGGGTTCTCATTGGACAGTTTGCATGAGCAACTGCAGACTGCCATAAAGAAGTTCGCACACATCAGACAGCATCACTCACGCAACGATGGGAAGAGGCTCATCTGCTGCACTGCCACGTGCGCTTCCAAACCTTTTTTATAAGTTGATGAGTGTCTCATTACGCGCTTGCTGTATTCCAATTCCATAGTTTTGGCTTTTAGGCTGTGCTAAAGCTCCGCCTAATGACCAGAAGTGCCATACATTAGTGTATGTAGGCCTGGCTGTTGGGCTGCTGCTGCTGAAGTCAAAATGTCTGCAATGAGACCAGTAACAATGATAATTGACTGCATTCTAAGCATTGTTATTGGTTTAGAGGAGGTCAATAATACATTCTATGTGGTAGCTCCTATTATTACAGTGCTTAGAAGTGAGAGAAATCTGTCGCGCAGTGCTATATATGAAAACATGGTATTGACATTATTGTGAAAAGATTGCATACAATGGCTCAAGTAGGCATATAGTTGCCGCTAGTATAGCCATTCATCATGTATGGACCATGTTGGTCTGCAGGCCTTGCATATAACTCATCATGTATTCTTTGTGGAAAGTTAAATACATCAAAGAAACGTGACATACAAAATAGCTAAAGAATAAAACTACCAGCCAATACCTTTCATACATATTAGGCCACCGAGAAACATATTGCTCTTTTAAACATACCCGCCCCATTACAATAATGTATGCCTGCTCACACAAACAAGTGATACGGGTCCAGCATGCCTGCTCACGCAAACAAGTGACGTAATAACGTGATTACGTCACTTGTTTGGTCCAGCAAGCCTACTCACACAAACAAGTGACATAATAACGTGATACGGGTCTAGCATGCCTGCTCACACAAACAAGTGATGTAATAACGTAATGCGGGTCTAGCATGCCTGCTCACACAAACAAGTGACGTAATAACGTAATACGGGTCTAGCATGCCTGCTCACACAAACAAGTGATGTAATAACGTAATACGGGTCTAGCATGCCTGCTCACACAAACAAGTGACGTAATAACGTAATACGGGTCTAGCATGCCTGCTCACACAAACACGTGTCATAATTACGTGAAACGGGTCTAGCATGCCTTCTTACACAAACAAGTGACGTAACAACGTCATACGGGTCTAGCAAGCCTGCTCACACAAACAAGTAACGGAATAACGTGATACGGTTCTAGCATGCCTGATCACACAAAAAAATGACGTAATAATGTGATACGGGTCTAGTATGCCTGCTCACACAAACAAGTGATGTAATAACGTGATATGGGTCTAGCATTAGCATGCCTGCTCACACAAACAAGTGACATAATAACGTGAAACAAGTGACGTAATAACGTGATACGGGTCTAGCATGCCTTCTTACACAAACCAGTGACGTAATAACGTGATACGGGTCTAGCAAACCTGCTCACACAAACAAGTGACGTAATAACGTGATACGGGTCTAGCATGCCTGCTCACACAAACAAGTGACGTAATAACGTGATACGGGTCTAGCATGCCTGCTCACACAAACAAGTGACATAATAACGTGATAAGGGTCTAGCATGCCTGCTCACACACACAAGTGACGTAATAACGTGATACGGGTCGGGCATGCCTGCTCACACAAACAAGTGAAGTAATAATGTGATACGGGTCGGGCATGCCTGCTCACACAAACAAGTGAAGTAATAACGTCATACGGGTCTAGCATGCCTGCTCACACAAACAAGTAACGGAATAACGTGATACGGGTCTAGCATGCCTGCTCACACAAACAAGTGACATAACGTGATACAGGTCTAGCATGCCTGATCACACAAACAAGTGATACGGGTCTAGCATGCCTTCTTACACAAACAAGTGACGTAATAACGTGATACGGGTCTAGCAAGCCTGCTCACACAAACAAGTAACGGAATAACGTGATACGGGTCTAGCATGCCTGCTCACACAAACAAGTGACGTAATAACGTGATACAGGTCTAGCATGCCTGATCACACAAACAAATGACGTAATAACGTGATACGGGTCTAGCATGCCTGCTCACACAAACAAGTGATGTAATAACGTGATACGGGTCTAGCATTAGAATGCCTGCTCACACAAACAAGTGACATAATAACGTGAAACAAGTGACGTAATAACATGATGCAGATCTATCTGATTCCATCGAGAATTTGTCATTGTGGAATAATTCGTCGAGTTTTGTATTTTTTTATAGGACATTTTTTACAGTAAATGTATGGCGGGAAGACCTCCCGCAGCCTCCCAAGCCGCTCTCTATATTTAATATTACCCCAACCCACCCCCCACATACATTTGCACCAAAATGCGATGGAAAATCTTCGATGAATTCTCCCATGATAGAAAATCCAGCGATGGAATCTTCCTATCCCGTTTCTCTAAGTGTTTTGTAATATGTTCACAATCACTCGTATTTACTCGCGTGCGGCTATAACATTAATTGAATCCAATGAAAGGGTCCCCTCACCCTAGTGCGTCACAACTATTTTGGCAGAAATTCTTAAAATGCACAGTCCACATATTTGACCATAGAGTTTCACCCCTTATTAGAAGGACCTTTTAAGAGATAACAAACGGCACCATTTGCCTTCTGACCCTTCGGGCCTCCGGTATGGGTTAGAAGCCAGGCCCTAGATTTCTGTCTAAGCGACTTCATCAGCGCGCGCCTGAGAGGAGCCTGAGACCAAAGGCTACATGAAACCTCTGCCGAAGCCACTCTGCCCCCTTGGGGTGATGTTCTACCCAGGGCTGAAACCATGGAACGAACTACATTCCACCTAAAATATAAAGAAAAACCTCTAAAATGAATAACAGTTCATTAAAGACTGGTTTCTGGAGCAAGCTTTCCCCAGCTGGTGGAGCATGAGGGCCTGATGAGTTCCTTTGCTTCGCAGCTGCACCAACACATTACTTCATATCGCTCCCAAAAATTAGTAAGTCACTCGTATTTCGCAGGCGAGAATGCACATTTTTGTTGTGTTTCATTTTTAAACCCAAATCATCTTTCCCTTTGTGCATTTGAGACAAAACCATCAACACATGTCTCTCCACAGACCACGGACGAAATCATGGCCCTCGACATTCCGTACATGTGCTGCAATGCAAGCAAACACAACAGCCATTCAAACCAAATCTCACTTCTACATCGAGTCCAACTAAGACGCAACAATGACAGCAATTCCCTCATTCAAGAGGTTACACACTGGGTACATCCACTCCCACCACTGATAATTCACAGCTCTGACGTAAAATACATCAACCTCCTCCCCCACTTCTAGGTAACATCACTGCCTGACACACATATAATGTCCCTGCCAACAACAACCCACACATGCTCCTCAAATCCCTCAAAGCCACTTCCTATGACACTGACATTCACCAAACTCCTCCCCCCGCTTCTGGGTAACATCCCTGCCTGAAACACATTCCATGGTCTTCCAAGCAACTACCCTCACATGATCCTCAAACCCATCAAAATACAGCAACGTCCTCCCATGTTTCTGGTAATACCCCTGCCTAACACACATACAATGTCCATCCCAACAAAAACCAACACATGCTCCTCAAATCCCTCAATGCCATCTCCTATGACACTGACATTCACCAAACTCCTCCTCCGCTTCTGGGTAACATCCCTGCCTGAAACACTTTCCATGGCCTTCCCAACAACAACCTACACATGATCCTGAAATCCCTCAAAGCCATCTCCCATGACACCGACATTCACCAAATTCCTCCCCCCGCTTCTGGGTAACATCCCTGCCTGAAACACATTCCATGGCCTTCCCAACAACAACCTACACATGATCCTCAAATCCCTCAAAGCCACTTCCCATGACACTGACATTCACCAAACTTCTCCCCCGCTTCTGCGTAACATTCCTGCCTGAAACACATTCCATGACCTTCCCAACAACAACCTACACATAATCTTCATATCCCTCAAAGCCACTTCCTATGACACCGACATTCATCAACCTCCTCCACCCACCACTTCTTGGTAACATCACTGCTTGAAGCACATTCCATGTCCTTACCAGCAACAACCTACACATGATCCTCAAATCCCTCAAAGCCACCTCCCATGACACCGACATTCACCAAACTCCTCCCCCCACTTCTGGGTAACATTCCTGCCTGAAACACATCCCATGGCCTTCCCAGCAACAACCTACACATTATCCTCAAATCCCTGAAAGCCACCTCCTATGACACTGACATTCACCAACCTCCTCCGCCCGTGCTTCTTGGTAACATCCCTGCTTGAAATACATTCCATGGCCTTACCCGCAACAACCTACACATGATCCTCAAATCCCTCAAAGCCACCTCTCATGACACCAACATTCACCAAACTCCTCCCCCCGCTTCTGGGTAACATCCCTGCCTGAAACACATTCCATGGCCTTCCCAGCAACAACCTACACATGATCCTCAAATCCCTCAAAGCAATCTCCCATGACAACGACATTCACCAACCTCCTCCTCCCGCTTCTGGGTAACATCCCTGCCTGAAACACATTCCATGGCCTTCCCAGCAGCAACCTATACATTATCCCCAAACCCCTCAAAGCCACCTCGCATGACACCGACATTCACCAAACTCCTCCCCCCGCTTCTGGGTAACATCCCTGCCTGAAACACATTCCATAGCCTTCCCAGCAGCAACCTACACATGATCCTCAAATCCCTCAAAGCCACCTCCCATGACAAAAACATTCACCAAACTCCTCCCCCCGCTTCTGGGTAACATCCCTGTCTGGAACACATTCCATGGCCTTCCCAACAAAAACCAACACATGCTCCTCAAATCCCTCAATGCCATCTCCTATGACACTGACATTCACCAAACTCCTCCTCCGCTTCTGGGTAACATCCCTGCCTGAAACACTTTCCATGGCCTTCCCAACAACAGCCTACACATGATTCTCAAATCCCTCAAAGCCACTTCCCATGACACTGACATTCACCAAACTCCTCCCCCGCTTCTGCGTAACATTCCTGCCTGAAACACATTCCATGACCTTCCCAACAACAACCTACACATAATCCTCATATCCCTCAAAGCCACCTTCTATGACACCGACATTCACCAACCTCCTCCGCCCACCACTTCTTGGTAACATCCCTGCTTGAAACACATTCCATGGCCTTACCAGCAACAACCTACACATGATCCTCAAATTCCTCAAAGCCACCTCCCATGACACCGACATTCACCAAACTCCTCCACCCACTTCTGGGTAACATCCCTGCTTGAAACACATTCCATGGCCTTCCCAGAAACAACCTACACATTATCCTCAAATCCCTGAAAGCCACCTCCTATGACACTGACATTCACCAACCTCCTCCGCCCGTGCTTCTTGGTAACATCCCTGCTTGAAATACATTCCACGGCCTTACCCGCAACAACCTACACATGATCCTCAAATCCCGAAAAGCCACCTCTCATGACACCAACATTCACCAAACTCCTCCCCCCGCTTCTGGGTAACATCCCTGCCTGAAACACATTCCATGGCCTTCCCAGCAACAACCTACACATGATCCTCAAATCCCTCAAAGCAATCTCCCATGACAACGACATTCACCAACCTCCTCCTCCCGCTTCTGGGTAACATCCCTGCCTGGAACACATTCCATGGCCTTCCCAGCAACAACCTACACATCATCCTCAAATCCCTGAAAGCCACCTCCTATGACACTGACATTCACCAACCTCCTCCGCCCGTGCTTCTTAGTAACATCCCTGCTTGAAATACATTGCATGGCCTTACCCGCAACAACCTACACATGATCCTCAAATCCCTCAAAGCCACCTCCCATGACACCAACATTCACCAAACTCCTCCCCCCGCTTCTGGGTAACATCCCTGCCTGAAACACATTCCCTGGCCTTCCCAGCAACAACCTACACATGATGCTCAAATCCCTCAAAGCAATCTCCCATGGCAATGACATTCACCAAACTCCTTCCCCCGCTTCTGAGTAACATCCCTGCCTGAAACACATTCCATGGCCTTCCCAGCAGCAACCTATACATTATCCTCAAACCCCTCAAAGCCACCTCACATGACACCGACATTCACCAAACTCCTCCCCCCGCTTCTGGGTAACATCTCTGCCTGAAACACATTCCATGGCCTTCCCAGCGGCAACCTACACATGATCCTTAAATCCCTCAAAGCCACCTCCCATGACAACAACATTCACCAAACGCCCCACCCCCCGCTTCTGGGTAACATCCCTGCCTGGAACACATTCCATGGCCTTCCCAGCAACAACCTACACATTATCCTCAAATCCCTCAAAGCCACCTCTTATGACACTGACATTCAACAACCTCCTCCGCCCGTGCTTCTTGGTAACATCCCTGCTCGAAATACATTCCCTGGCCTTCCCAGCAACAACCTACACATGATCCTCAAAGCCACCTCGCATGACACCGACATTCACCAAACTCCTCCCCCCGCTTCTGGGTAACATCCCTGTCTGAAACACATTCCATAGCCTTCCCAGCAACAACCTACACATGATCCTCAAATCCCTCAAAGCCACCTCGCATGACACCGACATTCACCAAACTCCTCCCCCCGCTTCTGGGTAACATCCCTGTCTGAAACACATTCCATAGCCTTCCCAGCAGCAACCTACACATGATCCTCAAATCCCTCAAAGCCACTTCGCATGACACTGACATTCACCAAACTCCTCCCCTCGCTTCTGGGTAACATCCCTGCCTGGAACACATTCCATGGCCTTCCCAGCAACACCCTACACATCATCCTCAAATCCCTGAAAGCCACTCACCAACCTCCTCCGCCCGTGCGTCTTAGTAACATCCCTGCCTGAAATACATTGCATGGCCTTACCCGCAACAACCTACACATGATCCTCAAATCCCTCAAAGCCACCTCCCATGACACCAACATTCACCAAACTCATCCCCCCGCTTCTAGGTAACATCCCTGCCTGAAACACATTCCCTGGCCTTCCAGCACCAACCCACACATGATGCTCAAATCCCTCAAAGCAATCTCCCATGACAATGACATTCACCAAACTCCTTCCCCCGCTTCTGAGTAACATCCCTGCCTGAAACACATTCCATGGCCTTCCCAGCAGCAACCTATACATTATCCTCAAACCCCTCAAAGCCACCTCGCATGACACCGACATTCACCAAACTCCTCCCCCCGCTTCTGGGTAACATCCCTGCCTGAAACACATTCCATGGCCTTCCCAGCAGCAACCTACACATGATCCTTAAATCCCTCAAAGCCACCTCCCATGACAACAACATTCACCAAACGCCTCCCCCCCGCTTCTGGGTAACATCCCTGCCTGGAACACATTCCATGGCCTTCCCAGCAAGAACCTACACATTATCCTCAAATCCCTCAAAGCCACCTCTTATGACACTGACATTCACCAACCTCCTCCGCCCGTGCTTCTTGGTAACATCCCTGCTTGAAATACATTCCATGGCCTTCCCAGCAACAACCTACACATGATCCTCAAATCCCTCAAAGCCACCTCTCATGACACCAACATCCACCAAACTCCTCCCCCCGCTTCTGGGTAACATCCCTGCCTGAAACACATTCCATGGCCTTCCCAGCAACAACCTACACATGATCCTCAAATCCCTCAAAGCAATCTCCCATGACAACGACATTCACCAACCTCCTCCTCCCGCTTCTGGGTAACATCCCTGCCTGAAACACATTCCATGGCCTTCCCAGCAGCAACCTATACATTATCCCCAAACCCTTCAAAGCCACCTCGCATGACACCGACATTCACCAAACTCCTCCCCCCGCTTCTGGGTAACATCCCTGCCTGAAACACATTCCATAGCCTTCCCAGCAGCAACCTACACATGATCCTCAAATCCCTCAAAGCCACCTCCCATGACAACAACATTCACCAAACTCCTCCCCCCGCTTCTGGGTAACATCCCTGCCTGAAACACATTCCATGGCCTTCCCAGCAGCAACCTACACATGATCCTTAAATCCCTCAAAGCCACCTCCCATGACAACGACATTCACCAAACTCCTCCCCCCGCTTCTGGGTAACATCCCTGCCTGAAACACATTCCATGGCCTTCCCAGCAGCAACCTATACATTATCCTCAAATCCCTCAAAGCCACCTCCCATGACAACAACATTCACCAAACTCCCCCCCCCCCCGCTTCTGGGTAACATTCCTACCTGGAACACATTCCATGGCCTTCCCAGCAACGACCTACACATTATCCTCAAATCCCTGAAAGCCACCTCCTATGACACTGACATTCAACAACCTCCTCCCCCTGCTTTTGAGCAACTTCCGTGCCTGACACAAATACACAGTCTTTACCAACAACATCCCACACTGATCCTCAACCTCCTCCCAAGCTTCTGGGTAACATCGCTGCCTGACACACATACAATGTCCTTCCCAACAATGATCCACACATGAATCAAAATACACCAACCTCCTCCCCCGCTTCTGGGTAACATCCCTGCCTGACACACATACAATGTCCTTCCCAACAACAACCCACACATGATCCACACATGCATAAAAATATACCAACCACCCTCCTCCCCCACTGCTGGGTAACATCCCTGCATGACACATATTCCCTGGCCTTCCCAACAACAACCCACAGATGATCCTCAATCCCTCAAAATATAACACGCACCCTCATCACCCACTTCAAGGTACTATCCCGGTCTGACACACATACAATGTCCTTCCAACCAGCAACCCACACATGATCCTTAATCCCTCAAAGCCACCTCCTATGACACCGACATTCCACCATCACCAATGATTTCATTCTTAAAACTTGCTTTCTCGCCACTCTCCTGAACATCACACCTTACATTGAACCTCTCAATGCCGGTCGGTTCTATCCACACAGGATAGCATCATAGAACAGCAAGGGGGCGATCCACACAGCACACGGTGGCCTGCACTGACTCAGCTCGTATCTGAACACCGTCAAACGGGAATGTCTACAATATACCTCATAATGTACCCCAGGAAGACAGACTTCACTCTTATAACTGCAGGTTAACTCCAAACCCAACCTCCACTCAAATGCAAAGACTCTGGGAATGTAACCATAGAGCACCCGCTTGCTCAAAGTGCCCATGTTATAGGAAATCCCAGACTGCCCGGTACCAAGAGAACCCCCATTCAGAGGGTTCAGCTGCACAGTACAAGCCACCTCCCCCCCCCACACTGATGGCCCAACGTCCTACCCACTGGTCACGCCAACTCTTCCATGCCCCATACCATCAGATGCCGAGTCAATGCAAATCTGACCACATCACACCTTCACATGCAAAACCCTATACTGGAACTTGGCCTACATGCCAGGTTGCTGTGCCTCACCCACAAAGCCAAATACACACGGGAACTGCACTCTGCGACGGAAGACTCCTATTTGGTAGATGATTGCGCCCACCTATAGCCTCAACACACAAACTAGCGGCCTCCAACCCAGCATTTCAAATTGTGCACTGGGCACAGATCCATTAATTGAGACGCATGAATGAGGGACAATGTCAAACACCTCCTTGAAATGGATTCAGCAGCCCGGATTTTCAAGATAAAGAGATACAATGTGTGAATGCCCCAAAGTCAGAAAGTCAAGTTGAGACATTTCTAATGGCCGTAAAATGCCTGAGGGACATTTTATCTTCAAATGTAAGCGTTACAAACTTGTTTTACCCCATCGCAGCTACAATATGCACATGCGACGATGGAATATTCGATGGAACCCTGAAATTTTGATTGATTGATATTTTATTTCTATTGCGCTCCTACACAAGAGTTTTAGAGCGCGGCAAGGCAAGGGAGGGGAACAGGGGAGAACCAAACAGCGATTTTACAAGGCCCAGTGACATTGAGAACGCGCAAGTGCATGGGAGAGGGGGAGGGGAAAAGTGCATGGAAGGAGGGAGAAGTGGAAAGTGCGAAGCAGATTAGAAACAGATAAATAACAATAAATAAATAATAAAGGCAACAAACAGTGGTAATGCAGCCAGCAATGTGCAAGTGATAGGTTTAAGGCAGCAGACAAGGTAGGTCTGATAAGTGCAGGAAGAAAAAGGGGGGGCTGTATGGGTAAAGATACAGACCCCAGTGCAAGGGGTGGCCCGGAGGTAGTGCGGGAGGGTGGCAGGATGAGCAGGTACCTGGGCCCGAAGGACAGAGGGTGGCCAGGTACACAGTGCCAAGAGAGAACAGATCAGCAGGGGAGAGGAGGAGCGAAGGCAGAAGAAAAGAGGAAGGTCTTGAGGTGCTTCCGGAACCGGAGATGGTTCTCCTCAAGTTTTAGAGTGGCAGGGAGGCTGTTCCAGAGGGAGGCCCCAGCCGAAGACAGAGATCTACCCCCAGCTCATTTCTTTGAAAAACGACTGACCCTGAGGGACCTGGTGGTAGAGGAGCGAAGAGTTTGTGAGGGGAGGTATTTGCGGAGGGAGCTGAAGGTATTTTGGACCCAGGCCCCAGAAAGCCTTGTGGACAATGCAGAGGGTTTTGAATTTAATCCTTGCATCCACTGGGAGCCAGTGGAGAGATTTCAGAGCTGGAGAGATACGATCCCAAGGCTTGAGGCCAAGGACAAGTCTTGCAGTCCTGTTCTGGATTAGTTGCAGAGGGCGGAGAGTAGAGGCAGGTAGATTTAGAAAGAGGCTGTTACAATAGTCCAAGCTAGAGAGAACCAGAGCTTGGGATACCATGAGCTTCTGGGGGAAGGAGAGGAAAGGCAGAGTACCTCTGAGGAGGAGCAGTCGGAAATTTGACTTTTAGAGACCTCAGAGATGTGGGCAGAGAAGGAAAGGGTGGAGTCAAAGATGACCCCGAGGTTCTTAGCCTCGCAGGTGGGGGTAGGAGGAGGGGCAAGGGATGCCGGCCAGAGAGTGAGGGGAAAGGATGGTGAAGGTGTGCCGATGAGGAGGATCTCCGTCTTGCTGGCGTTCAGACAAAGATCAATGACGGCACACCAATCTTGAATGGCAGTTAGGCAATCAGAGATGGGAGAGGAGGTGACAGAGGGCAGCCTGAAAATGAGTTGAGTGTCGTCAGCGTAGCACTGGACATTTGAGCAGAAAGTGGCAATGCAGTGGGCAAGAGTTGCCAGGTATTGGTTGAAAAGCCAGGGCGAGAGGTTAGGCCCCTGGTGAACACCAGAGGTAGAGAGGAATATAGATGAAAGGAAGGACCCAAGTTGGACCTGGGAGGGTCGATCTGAGAGGAAAGAGGTCAGCCAGAGGCTGATCAGTGATACCCAGGTTTTCACGGAGACGGTTGAGCAGGATGGTATGGTTGACCGTGTCAAAGGCAGAAGAGAGATCTTTCAATAACAATCAGGGGTGTTGCTAGGTCTGGAAAATTCCAGGGCTACACTAATGTCAGGACTGTCGGGACTCGGGGCTAGGTAGCCTTTTGCTTCTAGCCCCTGAGCTTCTATCCAGGGCTACAACCAAAAGACCAGGGGCTATAGCCCCCTCAGCCCCAACTAGCAACACCTCGGATAATGATATCCATGGCATGTTCGCCACATTCAAGAGACAGCCATTTCTAGAAATGTTTACAGCAGAAATGTGTTGGCTCTTTTTTAAATGTCACAAATGTTACAAATCCATGTACTAATTTGCATTAGCAACCTGGATGTACTGCTGGACCAATCAGAATTGCGAGAAGGAGGATGCTAATTTAGTGGTACAAGACCGCATTCTCTTGTCTCCACTAGCCTCAGCGCGCACTCTCCTGCCGCTACCACTACCGCCCGCTAGACAGCTGTGCATTTTACCTTGCTACAGCCTTCACCATCTCCCGTGCCTCTGGCCCCCATCTTCCACCTCCTCCCTGCTTTCATCTTGAACAGTGAAAAGAGGCGCTTGCGAGCGCTTGTTCTTCTTCTTGCTGATAGATTTTTATCCATCAGCAGTGATTTTTGGATAGCGAGGCTTGAGCCTCATTACTCCATCTTCTCGGGCTGAGTATGTAGTAGTGGGTTTGTATTCTTCTTGGTCTGTGTGTTCTTGTCACAGGAGGGCTGGTTTCACAGGGTCTTCGCAGTGATGGGCCGCGTGTAGCAGTCAAAGGGGTTTGCAGTGAAAAGTGGCTTCACGCAGAGCCTCCTTCATACACTTCCCCCTTGAAGAATGTCTTCAGTCTGGATTATATGTCCTTAGTTGTGATGCTGCCCACTGTGCATGACATTGCATTTATAAAACCAGAAGTCAAAGAGGGTGGTACTAAAGGTTACAACATTCCCTGACTTTTCAGTGAAATCTGCAATCATTCCCTTGATTTGACGCGAAGCACCGTGCCATCATGGCAGGGAAGGGCACTCCCCTATCAGGGATTCGACCCTGGGCTCTGCTGGTAAGACTCCAGTGCCACATCATACTGCTCTATCTCGCAGGTGCTGGCCTACTTTTGTTTATTTGTATAGACTGTTGTGTCATAACGCCGCTTGCGAAGCTGCCACACCGCTCTGCACCTCAGTAATTTGTGCGTGTCTTCTCTCAATTAAGCATGGATTGCTGCAGACACAGTGGCTGTACAGGTAATGCGAGGGGGGAATGTGTGGCTGTAATCCCGGACATGTCCCCTGAGAGGTGCGAATGGTGGGTGATTGGAAGGGTGAGGCTGCTTACAGCTGCATGCTGTGGGGAACAATGCAAACTAATGGTGGGTATTTAAATGCAGGTTCTTTGTGTTTTCATCAGTCTTGAATGTACTGCGGTGTGGGAAATTAGGGACCCAATTATGGGGTTTGAATTGGGGAGGTAAGAATGGGGTCGGTGGGGGGAGGGCCTAAGAAGCGGGCAGGAAAGGCAGAACATAGTTCCACTATTTTTTTTACACTTCAACCCCCATGTAAAACACATTTCCACCCATCATGTCACATCATGGGTGCTAATGCTGATTTAACCATGGCGGACGGATCAACCCTGTTGGTAAAGGCACTGCCATCCTTGGGCCCTTAACTTGGGCAGCGGGCTGTTACCAAGAGGGTCGGTCTTCTTGCCAAGGTCACATGAACGTCAACATCGATTATTTATGAAGGGTTATAGACAGCACTACCCCTCTACAAAGGAATCAGGTCACTGTCTCGTAAAGGTCTGGAAGACAGCCAGGAATAGCACTAAATGCAGTGGGAAGGACATAGCTTGTGTGCTTTGTTTGGTTGGGCTATTAGGTGGTTCTTGTGCCACCGAAAAAGCCGAAATGATTGCATTAAAGTACAGCTAGGGAGAAATGGCATAAAAAGAGGGATTCAAAGTTTTTAGTTGTTGTTGGTTATTTATTCACCGACTGACTTCCCATAGCCATGCTAAACTCTATGGCCATTGCCATCCAGTTACTGCCCCTCCCCACCCAATACACTGGTTCCATGTGTTAAAATCGCAGCAAAAATGGGCTTTTACACAAAAAATCATGGCAAAAAGGCTGTGGGTTTGCCGCCGCAACCCATGTAAAGGATGCAGGGGACACCCCCGCAACACCCAGAACCATTACACCATTTAATGGGAGCGGGTGGACACCCTCGCAACCCCTGTTCAACTTAAATGATATAATGGGGTACACCTTTACAGGGTCAAGGTACACCTTTACAGGGTCAAACCACAGCCTTTTGCCACGATTTTTTGTAAAGGCGAAATTTTTGCCGCAATTTTATTACTACATACCAATACACCTCCTCATGGGAACTCTTTCAGCTCCCTTCAATCAAGCCTTACCATCAAACTTTACACTAAAAGTGCCTGCCAGTGTTTTTTCAAAGCAGTCTTCTATGAGTTAATGACTTAATTGGAGCTGTAAACCAGCTACCTGTGTAATAAAAATGTCTTAACCATGTCTGCCGTTAGCCATTTGACTTATAAGCACTATGGGCCTAATTCACAGAGCGTTTTCCAATGTCATTTCCCCATTATAAAACGCTTCTGTGAATTAGGCCCTATGGGTGTCCTTCTCTGAAATCACGTTAAAACCAGCATTGGCAAAGCCAACAGTTTTGCTTGTTTACACATCTTAGGCAGTTTCCAGGCACTGCTATTATACGTCCAGGTACTCACACCATTTTGCACCTGCTACCATCGATGGGCAGTTAATAAGACTACGGCAGTGGCTGGCAAGTGCTTTCCCATGCCTACACAAAACCCCAAACTGTTGGCAATGCTTGTTTATTCCATTGAGATGACGGCCGATCCCAAGAGTGCGTACCTTATTAGCATATAACAAAAATCCCCAAAAATGTGTCCTAAATTCAATAAGAGAAACAAGGAGTTTTTTGTAAAATAAAAATCTCCCCTTTATTGAAATCTGCATTGATTATTTTCAGCATTTAAAGAGGAATATAGTTGAATAACAGAGAACTGGCTTCACATGCAATCTGGTGTCCCCGTAAACGTTTTGCTTTGTTAGAACTTTATTTTTGACTCCCAAAATAACGTTCGCTTCGGCATTTCTGCCTGGATCCTAACATGTTCAAGAGAAGTGTCTCATTGCATGAGCTCGCGTTCCGCCATTGCAGGGGTCTGCAGCCGGTGGCTCTCCAGATGTTTTGGACTACAACTCCCATGATCCTTCACTATTGACTATTGTGGCTACGGTTGATGAGAGTTGTAGTCCAAAACATCTGGAGAGCCCAAGGTTGCAGGCCCCTGCGCCATTAAATCGTGAGATGAAAAGTCCTTAAGAATTCATACAGTATAATGCCAGTTATGTGTGATTTACACAGGGGACAGGGCGAGCTGAGTCTGAAGATGGCGGATGTCATGTGCTTCTGGTGCTTGTACCCAATGGGGATGTTTGGTCTGCGAGGAATCGGTGTTAGGGAGGCCTATGGAGCTGATACCACACTCCTCATGTGTAATAGTGGTGGAACAATGACAGCACTGGGGCAGGCAGGACTGACAGGAGTGCCCCCCTGACATGGGCTTTGCACCATGGATGGTTAGAACCAGCATGTTAAGTGTAAGATCCGGAAACACCCCAAAAGTCTGTACAAAATGGTTGTATGGACCATTTGGCCGAATTCGGCCAGTACTAAAAAATCGAAGCCCAAAATACTGCACATGAGGAGCGGGGGGGTGTCCCCCGCTACCCATGTTCAGTATTATGGGCTTCAGGGGTTCATGGGTTGTGGGGGGTGTAAGCGGGGAACCAAAAAAAAGAAAAAAAAAGCGATCGAAAAAGAAAAAAGAACCCTGCGGCGTCAGCTCTGACCAGCATTAGAGGGATGAACCTGATTTTGCAGGGGTATAGGCGAAGCGGCGGTCGGCAAAAAGGTAAGGGGGGGGGTTGTTTGTCTACGGCTGCTTACGGGACATGGATTTGGGTTGTTTTACAGAAGAAAAACTGATTTACGGCGAAACGTAGTTTCAGACCGTGTCCCTAGCCACCTGATTGGCTGGCTCCCCCAAGCAGGATGCTAATCTGCCTTCATGACTGTTGGTGACACCTAAAACACACCACATGCTACAAGACTTCCAATCGGCTTGAACGCAACAGTACAAACAAGCTTATTCCAAACACTCGCCATGCAGATTCAACACACCTGTCCTCTACTCTTTCCAACACTCAGCCATTCTCTTCCTCTAAATCACTTTTTCTTTCACAGGTGGCCCATGGAAACCATGCTGAGGACCCAGCGAACCAACGTTCCACTAGGCCCAGGTACTCGGATACTACGACGGGGATGAGTTGGTGCAGTATAAAAGCTTTGTAGCATAACATATCAAAATCGGCAAAGATAAAAATGGTACCAGATGAAATAATGATTGTGTTACTTGGGTATATAGTTAACTGGCTTTCTTTAAAAATGAAGATGCTATTATTGTGTCTTGTGTGCACCATTTTGTCTTTGGATTACTAAAAAAAAATTGAAATTAAAAAATAAAGATGTCGCACCTTTTTCCAGTTAAATGAGTTCGAAAAAAAATCGTGGCTGAGGGTGGGCCTGTGCCAGAATCGAGCTAACAGTGCCGCTGAGGAATTGATAAATGCAATGACTTGTTGCCAATCTCTGGTGGGGACGGGGAAAATAGATGGCTTCAATTTGCGCAAAACACACATTTATTTGTCTTTTTCCTGCGTCCGGAAAAGGCTGAGGGCAGCAGAGGGGAGAGCGCCCCCCGCCCCCCAGCCTCCCTTGGAGCTGCGACGCCGCAGCGTTCTGCTCCCTGGCTGTCGCTCACACAGCACGTTAATTAATCATAGTCCACGTCCATAACACAAAAAGAGCTGCCACAGGGGGCATCTTTCACACTCGCTCATTTTCTCAATGTTCTCCATGGTGCAAACCTTTGTCTCTTTTCGAAATACTCCACTCCATCTTCCCCCAATGCACAAAAACCGGGTATCTCTTAGGTCATGACACTCAGAGATAGCACAAGGTGCCTTTTCATTTGTTCTCACAGTTCCCCGCTCTCTAGCCAATCAGCACGCTTGAAATGGAGGCTCTAATCGCCTGTAAAGGCTGCATTACGAGCTTCCCTGTGGGATGTGCACACATAGTTAGGGTGACCAGACATCCCTGTTTTCCCCAGACAGTAAGGGGAAATCACCCTCTGTCTGGTAATTAAAATTGTAATTATTTTTCCCAACTTGAAGGATTGGCTCGAACCCCCAACCTTTAAGGTACAAGTCACAACATTTACTGACTGTGCCACAGAGATTGGCTTGGAAATAGTTGTACAGCAAGCCATGTAATATCAATGAGAGAAAACACTTGTTTTGAATTAACATGCCAAGATTCACAGACAAAACTGCACAAATGAGATCATATACACTTTATAGAAAGGAGAAGTGCTGGAAATATGATTAGGTTGTGGGGGGCATGTTGGGGGATGGGCGGTAGTTGGTGGGCTGTGATGGGGTAGTCCCTCTTTTATGTTATTGATCGTCCCGGTTTTTCGTTTTGGAAATCTGGTCACCCTACACATACTGAGCCCTGGTCAAGAAGCTATGGACGAATTGTGTGACATAAAATTGCCAGTGAGAGTTTATGGTACGCTAGGTGACCTTCACCCTCGTTAGAGCCCCTAACCTTCAGCACAGGGCCACTAACTTGGACAGCAGTCGCCTACCACACAATAGAACACTCTGGTGCGGGCTCTAACGCTTCATAATTATAGAGCATGAGAGGAACGAAGGGCTTGCAATCTGCTGGGCCATACATTCTTCAATGAGTCATGCAAGCCATATGGATTTTCTTTTTCAAGTGAGCACTATGTATGTGATGCAATTAATTAATGCAATCAATTTGAATATCACTGGGGTGAAGCAGTTGTGTTTAATCAGTTTTCATTCTATAAAAAATGCTGAATTTCTCAATTTAAAGAAACTATCCAGGAAGCAGCTTCTGGCTGCTTCATTCCCTCAGAGCAATCGCAGGATGAGACACAATAACACACAATTTACTTTCATTAATCCTCACCCCATCTGAGCTCAGTCATTACCTTTGTTTAATGGAGGGTGCATTTGTACTAAATAATCTGAAAGAAATTGGGAAATTACCTAGTAACCTGAAAATGTATCAAATAAAGAGAAAGAAAACATTTGGGAACTTTGCTTCTAGACTCCTCATTCAAAAGCAACGCAAAAGCAGATGCTGGACCCAAATAAGAATGAGTAGTGAGAATAGAAATGCCAGACAACACTCTCTAAACTTGCTCCCTTCATTATCATAATGCAGATGACATTCAATGAAACCAATTGTGTAAACATTTCTCAGATGCAATAACAGAAGAAAGCAATGACATGAGAAGCATGAGTACAACTAATCAAAGTTGAGAGACCCATTTTACAAAGTTGCTATTTTCTACCTACACGGTTGCGGTTAAACTTTTGTGCAATTATAGACATTGCGTTTTTTTTTCTCCAGCAAAATATTCACTACTGCATAGAAGTTGGGGGTAGTGTTTGACCAGGAATTGACATTGACATCTGTACAGATGTGGATTACATTTAAATAAATATTATCTACTTCTTTAAACATGGACACATCTTTCCCAACTATTTTAAATATTAATTTTAAATAACGTTATAATCATGAAAAGTTGGGTATCTTAATTACATATCCCATGTTATTCTGTTTGTATAAACGATGGTTCTTTTCTTTAAGAATGTCCCTTCCCTCTTATTGGTCCAGATTCTCAAAACATTTTTTGGCGCAAATGAGGACATGTGCTGGCGCATACTCACGCATTCACCTCACTTGCACCAAAAAAGAGCAGCCCAATTCACGTAGGGCATATGAATGGGCGCATCTTAGATGCGCTAGTTCAGGTGCCTTTTTTTCCCCACTTTGCACATTTGTGCAAATAAAGGGGTGTTTCTGGGCATATAGAAGTGCATCCCAAACTCACAGTGCCTTTAAATGGCCAGAAATTAGGGTTATTTCCCTGTGCCTTTTGACACAGGCACAGGGGGAGGCGCAAATCATGGCTGGGTAATTTTTGATCCTGCCATAATTTTTATTTTACGTTTGATAGCCACGGTTTAAATCATGGCTGTGTCACTTGCATTTTCATCCCCCAAACAGAGTTGCAAATGCTCCCCCCCTTGAGTATTTCACTGAGATATGCCCTTTTATGGCCAGTCTCAGTGAAATGCACTCCCAGCAACCGTGTGGTTCCCAGGAGCCTGTTGTACATTAGTGTCAGGAGCATGAATGTATGCAAGGGGGCTTGACAGCGCATCTTCGCGCCACTGTCCAACCCCCTCCTGAAATGCTCAGGTCACCTTTCAGAATAAGGTGAGCTGTGCATTTCTAACAATAGTGTTAAGGGGCAGATGAATAGCTACTACCCCTCCCCCGTTGATGGACAGATGAACATGTCACTCATAGCTCTTGCCCATCCCTGAGTCCAATATTGTAACAGTGAGGAAGACTATTCATTGAGGCAGCCATATCGCCCATATTCTAAGCAGGCGCAGCAAATAATAAATATGATGTGAGTTAAAGATGGTGAAGAATGACCCGACAGACGAAAGATATTTTACATATGCACTCACCGTGAAGAAACACAGACACTAGGTCAAAAGATGCATTTAGGCATAAAGAATATTACGTTTACAGACCATTTACATAGGAAGAACATAACATAAGCAATGCAGAAGCTGAATACAACATGAATGGCACAGGGGTATAGCTCACTAACATAGAAATGCAACAGTAATGAGCAGCCATGTTGTCTAAAATGGAAGCAGCAGTTAGCCTCTGTAAATACATAAAATCCTTAAAGACGCTCAGAGAGCACAACATGTTGAATTAATTATAGATCAGTGCAGAGGTCAGACAGTGAAATGAAGGCCTCATCCAAGGTTGCTAAGAAATTAGGAAGGTGTTTTGCAGGGTTTTGCCCAGAACAAGCCAGGTGCACAGACTGGCATTGAAATATAGTGTACAATAGAATCAAAATGGTAGGAAATATGGCCTCAGCAGTCTCGTAGGAGTTGTCTTCATAAGGACACTTGGCATGAAGCAAGGGAGCAGATAATGAAGGATAGGAGAACCAATCAGAGTGCAGGAGAATGATTCCTCTAGTCAAAGTCGACCTTGAAGTACAGTATTTTGTGTTTGCTCTGTTGGTCAGCACATGATGAGGTCCTTAAGGGGAGGGATTTTTCAAGGGGTGATGCCAGAAAAGGGTGGTGCGGGTTAAATTCTAAGAAATGTGTTTACCCAGTCAGGGGAGGGCAATGCATTTTAGCCACAATGAGCTAACAAATCAGCGTGCTTTACAAGCCTAAAATGTTATTAATGTATTCTATTTTAATTATGTGGTCGAATTCTATAAATCTTGCTGTCAGCAGAGGCAGAGTTGAGAACTCTTTCAATCAGCGTCAAGCAAGGCTGTTCTTAAATTGTTGCTCCCAGCTGTTGGGGGTTAAATAAATCCTTTATTTCCTGCAAAATGCCCATTCCTCTGTGTAACTGTTTTTTATTTATTTTGAGAGCATGTCTGCAACTGGGGCCCTTTTTAGCTGTAGCGTAAAATCTTTGAGAATCTGCCCCATTGTCTTTTCAACCACAGAATTTGCTACATACTCCAGTTGGTTTTAGAAAACGTTTGCCAGTAGGGTTACGAATGAAAATTTGAAATCTCAACAACATCACAAAAGTGACATGTCTAGTCACAGATCTCCGAAATTCATTAATTGTCTGCTTGTGTTCTGTTTCAGCTGCTTAAAGAATAAAAACACAAACAAAACTATTTTAGATTCTCTTTTTTAATGCAACAGATGGCATTAGCACCCAGCACGGAGGAACCAGCCAATCAGGTGGAAAGAAATGCAGGCTGAAACCTACAATCTCAACCCGCATTCCAAGTCACAAGATGGCTGGTCCTACAGCCACTGTCTATCCCCCACCCTTCCTCCCCTTATTATTATTATTTTTTACCATTTACAACCCCCCTCCCCAACTTACTGTTTTATTGCGGTGGTGCTGGCCACCGCCGCAGCTTCCCAGTTTCTCTGGCCGCTATGGAAAGGGAAGAGTGGCTTGGTATGTAAACCCACCTTCCCTTTCCATGGCGGCCATTTTAGCACAGTATTTTTGTTCATTGAACGGGATGGGGGTTTAGCACCCTGGGTTACCGCTTTGGTGAACCGGGGTGAAAGTGTCATTAAGCCCCCATCCCAAGGGCTGGAATGGGGGTAATGGGCCGGAGCCCTCACCCTTTGAATAGGGACTTAATGCCACATTAGGTTGTGAGGAAACACAGTTTCACCATTGCTTTCATGTGGATCTAGGAAGCTGGGAAGTCAGGTAATAGCAGCAATACAGCAAAGCCCTTCGCTGCATAACTAAGGGAGGCAACTACAGTTAGGCGAGATGATACCATACCCGCTTACTGGAACCTATATGGAAAAGGTCCAAGTGGAGTTATGGAGCATCTTGTTATGGAGTTATCTTGACAAGGAAGTGCCATACGAACGACATGGGCAGTGCTATAGTAAGACCCAGTAACCAAATATATTATAATCAATCTATGTTATCTTGGTCTTGAATGGGAGCTACGCATTGGTCTACTAGCTGGTAACTGGCTCAGTAGCTAATCTTAAATGATAGCATTTTTCATTGGAAGGCATTAACTATTACAGAGGTTTCTTTTTTCATTCAAGATTAATTCGAGATATTGTAGTTTACACACACACTGAGGTGAATATTCTTCACACATTGGTACTTAGGTGCAAACAGGTCCTCTAAGTGCAATTGTAGTCATGTATGTGTGAACAGCATGCACATTTGCCTTTCTGCCTTAATTTTGTATTTCACAGTGCAAATTGCGTAGGTGCTGTATGCCCTTCAGGCATGGCAAGTAGCATTTACAATGGATTCCTATGGATCCGCCTGCTTTTTGCTGGTTAGAAAAAGCAGACAGATTCCAAAAATCCACAGCATTTTTGCCAGCACGAGAATATCATGCTGGCGTAAATTGCTTGTGCATTTATATGGTGGAGCGTATGGGGTTGCGGGAATGGTAATTCTGTTCTGTGCCCCTCTCTGCCATACCAATGAATTTTACTCTATTCAACCAGGAACGTGACCCCGCCACTATGGCTGAGCACATTTCAGGAACACGTGCATCGAAAACAGATTTGCGCTATGTCGGAACAGCACAGTCGAAGCGTGTGTGTAGCTGACATTTGTGAGACAGAATTCACCCAGAGGGCACCAGGAGGGCATCATGTGCTTTCCCTCCATGTAGCGAGCCAGGCCACCAGATGAACTTCGACAGGAAGATATAAGAGAGATCCCAAGCAGGGCCATGGGCACAGAAATAGTACAGCTGGAGCGGAGGCTGCCGCAAAGAAGACCAGCCATATCTAGCAATGGTCCCTAGTTAAGATTCAGCCATACACCTAGCAATGGTCCGTAGTTAAGATTCAGCCATATCTAGCAATGGTCCCTACTTAGGATTCAGCCATACACCTAGCAATGGTCCCTAGTTACGATTCAGCCATATCGAGCAATGGTCCCTAGTTAAGATTCAGCCATATCTAGCAATGGTCCCTAGTTATGATTCAGCCATACACCTAGCAATGGTCCCTAGTTAAGATTCAGCCATATCTAGCAATGGTCCCTAGTTAAGATCCAGCCATACGCCTCCAAAAAGGGCTCCCAGATGACTCTGAGCGTTTCCAAGTTCCCTCTGCTTTGTAGACAGCTCTGCCTGTCAGCGAGAGGGTCAACAATTAGTTAATCCAGTTGTCAATGTTTGGGCTGGCAGGGACCTCCAAGCTCACGGATCTTTCTTAACAGTAGCGTCTCCTGCTAGAAATTCAGGACAGTGAAATAAGCATGTCATATTTCACAGACATGACCTAGCAGCAGGAGTACATGGCTCGCGTGGTCCCCAGTAGTGTGGAGAGAAAGGGAGGTTGACACAGTGAAAGTGGGTAGGAGGTTTATTCTTTTGCCCATGTAGTCTATGGTTACCACATGCCTTCCTTATCCACCCCCTAAGTAGACAAAGGGTCTCATTAGTGTGCCGGTCCGGTGCAAATGCAGCTAACAATGCGGGTAATTCCGACTCTGGCATTTTTACCGGACTGGCACACTTCAAGTTTGCCGATCTCCCAGCAGGCCTGACCTGCCAGGAGTTCAGGTCCGTACCGGCAAACAAATGACTGACTCACCGGCACAGTTACTAATGCTGCCAGTGATTCAGTAAATTCTATCCCATGGAGTCATGGCAATGGGAATTTTCCGCTGCACTGCCCCCCCCTCTGTAATATCCCGGTAATACCAGGATATCGGGTGCCAGACATGGTAAGGCAGGGTTGCCGGTCTCCCGCTGGAATTACCGGCAGGATACCGGCAATCATGTAATGAGCCCCTTCAAAGTGTGTAAATGCGATGCCGAGGGTCCCACACCCAGCACACACATGGTTAATTTCTCCTCAGGGTTCTGAATGACATAGACCATGCGAGCATATCTCTTATTGTTTATTAGATAGCGCCAATATTAGGTGTAAGAATAAAATCATTCTACCTGTAAACTGAGCAGAGAAGAGGTCCATTTCATTTCAAAAGTGGCCCATGGCACATTGCCATCCTTAGACTCTCGCCTTCAGATTACAGCTACATAGCAAAGCATGATGGGTATGCAAATTAACTGAACAACCTGAATTAGAATTGTCATTAGAAGTTACCCATACATCCCCTTTGTTGATAGTTATCCATCAACAGTTCTACAAAGGATGATTTATGCCCCCGCACCCACCCCAGAGGAATGATGCATCATGAAACTGAGTGATTGTTTCACGAAGTCTGCCCATGCATTACTGTAGCAGCACGCTTCACCTGGCAGGCGAGAAGCCTCTGTGATGCTCACAATTAATTGCCTAGCTTGTATATGCAGTATCTCTCTACAGTTGTGGTGGGGGGCATGGAGATTATAAAACTGGAGATAATAACTCTCTTTTACGGTGGCGTGGAGTGTATTTCAAAAACTGGAACTAATACCCCACTTTTATACAGTGTAGTGTTTCTTTAAAGTAGTGTTTTCCTTTAAATCAAACTTAACTGTTGTGTATTATTTCTGTCAATGAGTTTGCGCACCTTCTGAATAATGTTATTGGTTGTAAGTGATTTAAACCCGGCACTTCACCTAAGTCAATGCTTAGTGTGTGATGCACAGCTGAAACCCTTAATTAATTATTTGTGTCTATAAGTTCTTTTATTTCTGAACGATGCACCACTTATATCACGCCCCTCTCTTTGAATCCCCCCCCTACGCTGCCCTCTGGTCACACTGAACCAGGAATCAGGCTGGTTTGCAAAGTAAAAATATTTATTTATGGGTTGCACAATATATATCACTCTATTTTAATGGGTATACAATGATCACCAATGGGGTGATGTCACACTACACAATCTCTTTAATCACAAGGAACAATGATGGGAAAAATTATGCAGCACAGAAATAATACTTTTGGGTAGGTTCAAGCAAATGGTAATGTGATTACTATTTCCCCCTGCACACCACTCAATCCCCCAATATGCAAGATAAATAGATAGAAGGAGAGAGAACAAGTTTCAGGAATACAGAATTTAAGCAAATGTATCAATCCCAATTTCCCCCAGCAAACACAGAGAGAAACAGAAATTATTGCAAACTTGTCAAAAATGGTTTTAAAGTTGGCTTTGCATGAATGGGTAAAAACACTGAATCTGGATTTAATTCACTGAAATTATTGAAATACTAATGGGAGCCACTTTGTATGGTTCCAGACAAACACTAGCAATGAGTAGAGAGTAAGAAGCAAGTAGAAAACTTAATTATGAGGTCGGGTGCAATGAGAAGCTATTTCACACGTTATAGATTTGAGCCAAATGAAAAATTTGTGGCAAACTTTTTGGTGCGCGGTAAGCATGTTTGCAGAAAGCTTAGGATGTTAGCTTTAAGTTGACACTTAAATTTCGTTTCTATCATAAAGTATGTAGCAGTTATGAACGATTTTGTGGAGGTCGTTTTTTCAGATAGAGGCAAAATGGTCAAACAGGAATGCGTTTTTAAATTTACAAACAAGGTTTCTTTGCACTAGAGATAAACTATGAAGATACAAACTACACGACAGCACAGCCACCAAATCAGGAAGTCACTGATCAGGTTTTTGCCCGCCAAGACGCTTGCCTTTCTTTAGAAAAATATATCAGCGCAAAGATGATTTTAACAATATTATTACAGAAGGACTATAGGTTAAGGGAGAGAGTTCAGGCAAACCAAAAAGGATTTCTAACAATTCACTTCTGGATATGAGATAGATTTGACCTGGATAGGGATGACTTTAGATCATACATAGGCTAGTGACAATCCTGTACTATGGATACTCACTACCAATGTTTTGAATGGACCTGTCAGGGATCTGGTCAGAGATACTATCTGGGACAGGCTGCTGGGCACACCGGACTGGACGGGTCAGCGATCAGCAAGGCCCTCTGGACACCGCACGCACGACTGGACTGGATCTGCAATGGCTCTCTGGTCTGCACAGCACGGCACGGCACAGGGTTTAATCTGCCCTTCTGGTTATGAAAATGATTCTTTGGCAGGCAAGCAGTTACAGCACAGCCTGGCTGCTCCTTTTTGGTTTTCCCTTTAAGTGGAGGGATGGGTTCTGGAAGTTAGGCCCAGCTGAAAGTGGTTCAGCTATGCTCCGGACCTTTCTGCTTTCAAAGTGTTTGGAGTCTGGAACAAGGAGTATGGCTGGTTCTCCTGCAGAGTGCTTTGCTGAAATCGGGATGGTGGGTGGATCAGTGTGTACTCCTAGGTCCTAAGCTGTCTCTATTTATGTGTTTGAAAAAGGGGTGAGTATGCTGAATTATCCTAGGTGCACCCCCTAGGTAGTCTATTGGCTAAAGTCTGCTCTCTCTCTTGATTGGAGAAGAAAACAGAGTGTTATCATGATGAGGTGGTTTATGAGGCAGGGAAAACCTCCCCTTTGTTTTTGTACATGAAATCTACTTTTCATATAATACATATTTACAATTTTACAAACTTGATAACAATATCATATCCATATCCCATACTTTATGGAGCAAATATGCTTCCAAACCCCATCTCTGTAGGATCTTGGGTCTGGATCTGACAGATTTTTGCACTTTTTGTCCGAGACACAATATCTGTTTTGTCCAAACCTGGTACACATGTGCGCATTGCATAGGGGCATACGTGTGTGAAGTTTCATACTTCTGACATAATTGCATTTGGTATAAAACCACAATTTCTACAGTTATGTCCGAGAACATAGCACACAGTTCTGGCTCCTCATAAGATGTAAAGCAAAAATTTTGATTCAGAAGTCCGGAGTTTATATATTTTTAACAATTGTCCACAGTAAATTATCAGTATTATGAGAAATGTGCTTGTTGGTCCATTGTGAATCAACAAAACGGTCTATCCCCACCTCCTTGGCTCTCTTGCAGCTCCAGCAGTAATCTCTGCCTACTTCCTTCTGGCAGAGAACACTGTTGACACTTTAATCTTTATATCCTTTCAACCCAGGAAGGCCCATTGTTTCTTCCCAGAGCAGCTCCAGTGCCCCTCCCCTCTTAATCAACACCTGAATGTGAGTTCCTGGCCTTTTAGTGGGAAGCAGAAGGGAGGTGTCATTCCCAGTGGGGGAAGTTTCTTTGTAGTTTTGGCAGAATCAGGCTTACTTTAAAAGTACATTTGTTATATTTTTCTTTGTTGAAAATAAAAGTACAATTTTAAAACAAACCTCTAGAACACTGATTCTAGGTTCTAAACCATGAAGTTTAAATAGTTACAACCTAGTTTACTCTTGATAACAAGTCACTTAGATTTGAGACATTAGATCTTAATGGTACAACTTTTACAGTTTTAAAGCAGGCTTTTGAGACAGTCACAGGCGGCCGCTGGTACTGCGCACATATTTTGACAGCTTTCCCAGGCAGGCAAACTGGCTGTGGATGTTTTTGTGACCAATTCAACATTCCTGGATATTGCAAATTCACGATAATTCCTTGTATTCCATAGCATGGGACACCCCGCAAGAAGATTGGATGTTTGCGGGTGTTTGGGACCAGCATTCTGTATTTTTTAGCAACCAAGAAAAGATTTGAAAGCAGATTTCGTATTTCTTTCAGCAAGCACTGCTTTTCATCTGTGTTCCATTTTTACATGTTGGACAGCCCAGTGATAGGTTTCAGCAGTGAGGTCTCCGTTGCACCACTGACAACAGGCAAAGTGAATTTGGCAGCCATCTTTTTGTGCTTGGTAGAGCACAATTTCCTTACGTTTTGACGCACATGGGATTTTCGCGACCATGTTGCCGATTCGGGTGCCACCAGCACACAGTGATGCCGCAGGGCAGAGCCTAGTGGGTCAATACATCCCACATGGTTAGCAACTCCACAGAGAACGTTAATTCTAAAACGGATGCCAGGTACGACATGCAGCCCTATAGCATATTTTGCTTGTAGGGATAATGTAAGTAAGCGAGTGCGCCTATATAGCACTCAGTGCTGAAGAAAGAGTCTCTTGGCACTAGAGGGCTAACGTGCTCAAGCCTCTCAGCAGGGGTCATGCGGTTGGTCAAAGAGTTGAGCCTTTCATAGTGGCTTGAACCTTCAGTGCCTGAGGTCCTGCTGCATGCGGGGTTGGGGTGGGGGGATTGGTGCACATCCAGTGTGCGCATACAGAAACCCTCCTGTCCACACTCTGGCAGGCTGTGCCCTAGCTATTCATATAGGAGGGAATTGGGCAGGCGAGGAATAAGAGCTTTTCTTCAGTTTTACCACCAATCCCATATCTAACCATCCATTTCATCGCGTGATGCCAGTATTCATGGGTAAAGTGCTTAGCGCATATGATTTTAACAACTAAGACTTTGACAACTGTGATTGTGGTGATAGTGATTTACCCCTTAACTGCTGGGCTATTATGCATGTCTATTCAACTAGGACGAGCATACTCGTCCTCAGCACTTGATTTGAGAACCAAACAGCCAGAGGAAATAAATCAGAGAGCAACATTTCGTATTTTGACATGTCACTCATGACGTCTGTCCGGAGATCTCACGCCATGCATGATGTCACTCACAGTAGCCAAGTACCAAGGCAAGGATGCTCACAGCATAGGGCCATCACGGGCCGGTGCAGTTTCTGGTGATAATCGATGCCCACTTTTCATATTTATAAAGGTAGATAAAAGGTACTAGTCTGAGCTAGCATGTTTACATATAGCCAAACAAATTAAAAGATGGATAACGGAAAAAAAGACCCAAGTTGTAAAAGACAAGTCGAGCATTCCCAGGCAGATCTTCACCTCACATTCAAATATACTACACAATCATCAATGCAACAAAATAAAATCGCTTCTTTTAACAAACAACAAATGCCATAAACTTCCCACAGGATCTGATGAAAGTAGTGTAGACCTTAATCTCACCAAATGTTCTCCATCCTGCACCCAACAAAACCAAGAGCCTCTGTGGTACCCCCAGCTCCACCACAGAAATAAAAAAGCAGAACACTAACATTAATCGCCTAGACTAACCAGGGATCTGAACCCCCCCCACACCAAAACCCAGAGGACAAAGCAGTAAATAATCATCACTCATTCTCAGAAGCACACACCAGTACTCCCATTTCTAAAGAAGAACAGACCGAGGAAGGACTTCAATAGAATCTACCAATCTGTCATTCCACACTTCACTGACACATGGCCATCGTTTGAGCTCCTCCATGGAAGTATTTCAAGTCCAAGCTTTTTTTAAAAAAAACTTTTATTTTATCTTACACAGACATAACTTTGCAAATTGACATTACATTGTTATCATCGTCACCGTTACTTGCTTCGCATCAAGCTGGTTCACTTTACATACATTATTACATTGTGTCTGAGTTTCCTTCCCTTGTACATTTACTCTTCCATCGCATCAATATTGTTCATTTTGCCAGTATCACACTAAGATTAAGTAGCTTACGCCAAGCAGGGTTCATTCCACTCACTACACCCAGCATGCATATACCTGGCTCCCACACCATGGGCTGATCTGACATTTCGTCTAGTACGCCACACACGTCCACCCAGTATTTAGACAGCCGCATGCACGACCACAGCATGTGGAGCATGCCGGCCTCCTCACTTCCGCATCTGGGACATTTCCCGTCAGCTGTGGGATGTATGGTGCTTAGCCTAGCCGGGGTGTAGTAGGCCTTATGCAACACCTTATTGTGTATCAGCCGATACCGTGAGCTATACAGGATGTTCATTGTCAGTGTACATATTTTTGTCCACTGCTGGTCATGGATGGTATGGCCCAGATCATTTTCCCATTTCCCTCTAGCGTCTAGGGGTAATGCTTCCTGGGTAGATAATGCAATTTTATATATTGTAGAAATGGATGTCTTGGTTAAATTAGCAGTGAATATGTATCCCAGACCCAAATGCACCCTTGGTTCAGCAGGGAATGTTACCCACACATCTGCAATGGCAGAGTGCAATCGTAAATATTGTAACTTCTGAAAAGGTTTGCCCCATATGGTCTTTTTTGATCTCGCCCCAGGTGACAAATTGTTTATTGTCTCTCCAATGTGCAGTGAGCATCTTGTCCTGTGTGTGGGGGAGGTAGTGGGCTTCCCACAGGGGCATGTTTGGGTGATATTAGATCTCATGTCCAGGGCGCCCTGCAATTCTGGTCCAGGCTGTGCATGTTACTAGTGCAGGGTTGATGGTGTTGTTTCTGATTTTGGCTTCAGCCGCTCTATGTGTAAGCTTCAATGGGCCCAGTGAATGCGTTTCGATCGCCGAGTGAGGTGCCCGGGGGTTTCCTTCTATCCAGTATGTAGCGTAGTGTGCCCGTTGCAGCAAGTTAATATAATTCAAAATCGGGAGCAGAGAGTCCACCCTGTGGGTATGTTTGGGTGAGTATTTGCCAGCTCACTCTGGGCTGTCCGTTCCAGACGAGCGCTGTACATGCTCCCTGGATTTTGGTAAAGAATGAGCTGTCTGGCCATACAGGGACAGTGCTAAATAATTAAAAGAATTTGGTAAGATGATCATTTTGATCAGAGCGAGTCTACCCATAAGTGAGATTGGCAGGGCCACCAACATTCAAGTTTGGCACATAGCGCGTCTGAAATTGCTACATAGTTTAAAGTGCGTACGATTTGTGTTGTGCGTGCAACGCCTATGTATTGCACCCGTGTGGGGGCCCATAAAAGTCTGTGTAGCTCATTGGGTTTGTGGGTGGCCTCAATTAGGGGGAAAATCTCGGATTTAATCGAGTTCAATTTCAGCACAGAAAATTGTCTAAATTCCTTGACTGTGTGCAGTACTCTGCCGAGATTAATTTCAGGGTTTTTTAAATACACCATTATGTCATTAGCATATAAGGTGATGATCTCTGACCTGCCCGCCAGTGAAATTCCTATCTTACTGTGTTGAGCCCTTAGTGAATCTGCTAGTGGCTCAATAACCAATGCAAATAATAGGGGGGATAACGGGCAGCCTTGTCTGTTACCCCCAGCTAGCTCAAGGATCGCTGTCAGGGTCCCGTTGACACAGACTCTGGCGTATGGTTGCGTGTAGAGTATCCGCACCCAGTTCCCAAAATTCATCCCGAATCCGTAGTTGGTGAGTACCCTGAATAGGAAAGGCCAATAGACTGTGCCAAAGGCCTTTTGCATGTCTAGTGCCAATGCCACTCCATGAGTGTCCTTAGGGATCGCTGCGAGTATGTTATAGCAGCGGCAGATATTCGTTGCCGTGAACCTGCCCAGTATAAAGCCTACCTGGTCTTCATAGACCATATGCAGCATTCATGGGTTCAATTGCGTAGCCAATATCTTCGCGAATATTTTCTCATCTGTATTTATTAATGATAGGGGTCTATAAGATCTGCATTTTTCAGGTCGCTTCCCGGGCTTTAACAGCAAGGCTATGATCGCTTCACATGTTGTTTCAGTTAGTGTACCCGTTTTTAAGGCTTCGGTCCAGACAGCATATTGTCGGGGCACCATGATCTCAGCAAATTCTTTGTAGAACTCGGCTCCCAGTCCGTCAGATCCAGGTGCCTTCCGGTTTGGCAAGGATTTGACAGCTTCTGCTATCTCGGCCTGGGTCTGGGGACTTCCCTCGTCTCGTTCGATAATAGTGTGGTGGGTATCCCTGCAAGGTATCCGTCTATTTCCTCCTCCGTGGCCACACTCTGGGGAGAGTATAGGTCGGAGAAAAAATCATAAAAGACCTTCCCCTTTTCTGCCTGATCGGTAACCACTGCCTCATCTGGTCTCGTTATGCAGGGAATGTTATTGTTTCCGCGTTCCCCTCTCACCATCTTAGCTAGAAGCTTACCTGGGCGCTCTAACTCTCCATACCGCCTAGCAGCAGCCGGCCTGTCAAAGTAGCGAATTTCCCATTCTGCTGCGTCTTGGTACTCTTCTAGTTGAGTTTTGATATCTAGTTTAGTCTGGGCTGTTGGGTTAATGGCATATTGCTCCTGTAGTTGTGCTATGTACTTCTCTCGCCTCCCGAGCTCCCTACGGATGTCTTTAAGCACCCCAAACTCGGTCGACATGATGACGCCCCTTATGTATGTCTTAAAGGCCTGCCATAGAATCACCTGACTCTCTTCTGAGCCGTCATTGTTTTCGAAATATTCGTCGATGTGTTGGGTCAGGTTAGTCTTATATACATGATCAGATAGAGCGGCCACTTTAAATCTACATGGGGATCTTTGTGGGGAGACCTTGGGAGTTTGCATGGTTAACACTACAGGTGAATGGTCTGACAGTGTACTGGGTAATATCGTCGCCTCAGACACCCAAACCAGGACTCTTTGTGATACCAACCAGATATCGATCCTAGAGTGCATGTTATGCACCAATGAGTAAAAAGTGTATGCTTGCTTTTCACCATGCAACGATCTCCAGACATTGCGTAGGTCCAGATCAGTTGTATGCGTATGTATTGTACGTGCTGCTCGGGTAAGTGTTCTGGGGCTGTTAGACGTGCAGTCTATCTGGGTGTCGAGTATTGTATTAAAATACCCACCAATAATTATGTGAGCTGTAGGATATCTTGCACATTTCTGGAAGATCTTGGTATAGTAGTCAGGATAGTCAATGTTTGGGCCATAGAAATTGTTGAGGAGTACCTCAATCTCAGATAGTTTCCCGTGGACAAACACGTATCGCCCTTCCGGGTCAAACTACGTTGCAAAGTGTGTAAATGGTAACGTTTTATGTATTAAAGGTAGTACCCCCCGGGCTCTGCTCGAGTAAGTTGTGTAGAAACGGTGACTGCCCCATCCTGAAGCTATCTTTTCTGCCTGGTTTCCCAGTAAATGTGTCTCCTGAAGAAATGCAATCTGGGTGCCAGATCTGTTAATATATGCCAGTATTTTTCACCGGCATCCCCAGTCCCCTTACATTCCAACTTATTAATTTAAATCCTTTTGGGTCTTTCTCAGCCATACTCAGCACATTTTCTGGTTGGATCGATAGTAATAAAGTGTCCCTTACTGTTCCAGTTTGTCCTTTCTATGTATGTCTGTGCGTTTTTAACTTTAATTCCCCATGTCTTCTTGCTTTCCCCCACACCTCCTCATAGTTCCCCAAACTTCAACTATGCATTTCCTCCCACCCCTTACACCTGTGTCTCTTCTAATCCACTTAACAAAACTGTGCACCCGCATTGGGTGGGCGCTTCCGTGGCAGCGAGGTCTAGGAATATGACATGGCTGCCAGTAAGGATATCAAACTTGAATGTTTCCTGTACACATGATAGATCAGAGACGTCCAGTAGTATTGCAGTTAGTTGCACAGGTTGTGGGTATCTGCTACTGATGCCTTGTGTCCAATGTTCCTTAATGCAGGGCTGAATCAATTGTTTCGGCCGTCTTGTCCGGGTGATGGTGAGGTGTTACTGTTATCTCCCGCGGCTCTGGGTGTCCGCTTGGATGGCATTGGGATGTTGGATTCGACAAAGGTCGCTGCTTCCTCAGGGAAGGTGAAGAAATATATTTTGTTATGCTGTAGTCGGAGTCTGGCGGGGTACAGCATTGCGTAGGGTATCCCGCATTCGTGGAGCATCTTCCTAATGCCCGTAAATGACTGTCTTTCTTGTTGGACCGCTACCATGTAGTCTGGGAAGATCCTAATTACGCTGTAGCCCAGCTTCAGTTCTTGGTTATCCCTCACTGCTCGTAGCACCAGGTCCCTGTCCCTATAGTTCATTAGCCTGCCTATGATAGGTCTGGGCTAAGCGCCTGGCTTGGGGCGAGGTGCCAGGGATCTATGCGCTCTTTCGATAACAAACATTGAAGACCAGCCAAGGTCCCCTAGCAAGTCTCTGAGCAATTCTTCCACCGCTATTTCCATAGGGCCTTTCAGCGCATCTTCGGGCACCCCCACTATGCGCAAATTGTTGCAATGGGACCCAGCTTTCAAATCTTGACATTTGATAGCTTTCAAATCTTGACATTTCAGCTTCACTGTTCCCAAGTCTTTGGCCATTTCTTTCACAGTGCTAAGTAGTGTCTCGAGCGTGTCTTCTGTGGTGCTGATCCTGTTTCCGGCCTCTGTTATGCGATTAGTGGCTTTCTCAAGTTGATTTTTGATTGTGCTCACGTTTGCATTGATTCTATCCAGTCTATCGTTCAGAGCTGTAAAGCCTTGCTGTATAGAAGCAAAGACCACCTGGGGGTCCACGGTAGCCGATGTGGCAAGAGGTGTGGACTGCATGGTTTGTCCAGAGCCAGAATTACTCATGTTGCCTGCTTTGGATACCTGCGTTGTGTCTTTCTCAATGGCGCCTTTCCCTTTTTTGGGCGCTGCTCCTTTGGGCATTGTATACCTTCCTTGCCGCAATTCTATTCAATGGAGTTGAGGCGTTGTGCTTATTTTCTATTAGTGTCCTTGTAGCTTTACATGGATATCGGATTTGCCCCCGCTTTGATGGATGTGGAGAGCTGTGGCTTTGTCTTGGGGTTGCGGGTCTGTTATTGTAATGTGGTCCGGTGACTTCAATTCGCCATCAGAACCAGTTGTTGAGCATCTGTGGCCTGCCCCGGAAATGTAGTTACCACCTCCCTCATTGGTGACGGACGTGTCCTACAAGGGCCATGTGTCTCTTGGACACAGGTCTTTTGGGAGAGCGGGCCGCGACACAGTTGGTGTGAAGTCCCTCCTCCTCGGCGTTATGTTGCTTTGACTCCATCTCCTGTGCCAAGGTGTGCCTGGTTCTTGGTGCTGGCTCCTGTTGTGTCTAGGTCTCGGGCCTTTATGGGTCTGAACGCTTTGCTCACTCCCTGCTCTCGATGACTTGTCCCAGTGGAGACCAGGGTGATTTTCATGCCATTTACAGTCAGTGCATGTTGTGCCCCGAGCCTCCTTCGGTTGTTCTTTCACAATATTGGGTCATTCATGCAATGTGGTACCAGGCGCTCTAGAGCAATTTATGGGTTTTTATCCACTATTGGTGCTGTGTTCCATGTAGTGTGTAGCCAGCACATGTATTATGGGCCACTAAGTGTGGTGGGCTGTTTTAACTGGCAGTGTAACCTTTCGGTTCCCGCCCTCAGGGCCCACGGGTGGTGTGCAGCTGAGTTTATCACACTTTGGCAGTGGGTGCCAGGGGTCACCTCTACGTGTGCTGCAGGCTGCAGTTCATTGTCGCATAATGTCTCTGCCACTTTGTGTTAGCCGCCTCGTCCCCCCTCAAGTCTCCGGGGTGTATGCAGGGCTGCAGTCTTGCTGTCTGGGCGTAATAGTGTGTCCCGCTAGGGGACTGCTGCAGTTACTACAGGGTGGTCCGCGAGGGTTTGTTAGTTTGCTGGGAGAATGTTGGCCCTCCAGTCAATTGGGCAGCTCTATTTCACTTCGTAAGTGGCCTATGCTCCTTAGCCCTTGGGTCTGATCACTGTAGTGGCCCTCAAACGGTTGCTGGTGTGCCCTCTGTTCGTATGGGGAGGAGGAGAGCCGCCTTTTCTCCTCAGGCCATCCATGTGTCTGCTCTTGTCGTTCCCTGCCTGGCGTGCCACATTATGTTTAGCCCCAAAGTTCTTTCCACTGGCCGACCCTTTGGATCTCTGCGGGCATGGCAGAGTTGTATGCGGTTGGGGATCTACGGTGTAGGCTCGGGTCAGGGGGAGGGTCTGGGCTGGCCTCACCTGCGATAGAGGGGTCCGGTGCAATGCTCTGTGTCGCGATTGCTGGAGCCTCTCCCCATATGTCCGTGCATGTGCAGGCGCTCAACGGACATTTACCGGAGTGCCCACATGCTCTTCATCACGGGATATGTCGCCGGCTCTATGTTGCTCCGTATCACGCCCACTTCATTCTTCGTCTGCAGACTGGGGTGGAGGCGGGTGGGCTGTTGTTACCTCAACTGTAATGCAATACTAATTGCAGCCACCGCTCTCGAACCCACGTGGCAATCTGGCCTTCTCAGGAGGCTGTTCGGGGCTGTGTGAAACACACAACGTTAAACAGGAAATACTGCACCAATTTACTCGGTTTTTGGCATGCAGCTGGATGACATCTTCAAACATCAATTCAGTTAATCTGGTAGGAAACCGGGCGATAATATGCAAGTTTTTGACCCCGGACCTCGGCTTGCCTGCAGAGCTCACACACAATGCTCCATTCAGCAGTGTGCACAACACTGCCCCCTTCAAGTCCAATCTTGACTGGCCTGTGGCAGACACACATTACGATGGGCTGTTAGAGAGAACAAGGGGAATCTGGGGCCCGGGGAGAATCCATCAGCCAGATAATGATAACCCTGAGAGGTTGCATATGGGTTATTCCTCATATATTCTCATTGAGCTGCTAAGGACAATAGGGAATGCTTCAGCAAGTGCCCTTAAATGGTTTACCTCCTTTCTATCAGGGCGACAACAACAAGTGAAGTTGGGTCTATTGCTCGCTGTGCCATAGGGAACCAAGCTGCACCTCACTGAGGAGGACCAACAAGACCGAAACATGTCTGGGGTTGCTTGTGTTTCCATGCAGAGGGGACCTGGGCTAGCAGTTCAGGTTGGGCTGCTACCATCGGGTGGCAGTACCTGACTGATTTGCATATTGCTGGATCCCTTTTGCAATGGCACAAATGGGCTAAAAACGGTGGTGTGGAAGGTTGACCAGAGCAAGGCCAGTGTTTTAGATTCATTCCAAACCTTCCACCCATCACTATTGTAGTTATAGTATGTCTCACTATGTGGGAGAGGGTATGCCCAGATGTGGGTCACTTGCTCGCTGTGCAATAGGGAACCAAGCTGCACCTCACTGAGGAGGCCCAACAAGGCCGAAACATGTCTGGGGTTGCTTGTGTTACCATGCAGAGGGGACATGGCCTAGCAGTTCGGGCTGGGCTGCTCCCATTGGTGGCAGTAACTGACTGATTTGCATATGGCTGGACCCCGTTTGCAATGGCACAGACGGGCTAAAAAACAGTGGCGTGGAAGGTTGCTCAGAGCAATGTCAGTGGTTCAGATTCATTCAAATCCTTCCACCCATCACTTTTGTGGTTATAGTCACATGCAGATGACACTCAGGTGTTCCTCAGGTTAAATGATGTAGAGAAATCTCTCATATGGGTGGATGTCCACTAACTGGCTCCAACCCAACCCCAACAAGACTGAGGTGATTCTGTTCCGCCTAAAGCATCTGATAGGTGAAGTAGATGTCCACCACCACCTTCTTTTTTGGGATCAGAGCTGAAGTATGCCTCCAGGGTAAAGAATCTGGGTGCATATGGCAGAGCGACTTGGGTTGCGAAGGTCAGGTCACAGGCCAAAGTGCAGGCCGTTTTTACAACCTGCGGCTACTTCGGCAGGCCCTTCCTTATATTCCACAAACAGACCATGCTACAATGGTAGGAGCCCTAGTAAACTCCACATTGGATTATTGCAATGGCATACTGACTAGGGCCCCTGCCAAACAAATTTACTGACTACAATAAGCAGAAAACGCTGCTGTCAGACTAGTGTTTGGGGTACAGAAAGCTACACCAATATCAGGTCTTCACTGATCAATCAATTGGCTGGCAGTGGAGGACCGGATTAAGTTTAAAATTGGATGCATTCTTTTTAAATGCTTGAATAACATAGCTCCTATGCATTTGTCCGAGAAGCTAAATTGTTATCAACCAATACGGTCTGTAAGATCAAAGGACAAGCACCTGCTGACCATACCCCAAACACAATGTTAGTGCAGAGGAGACTGTAGATTTTTAGTATTTGGACCAAAATTATGGAATAGCTTTCCATTGGAGATAAGAAAATTGGAATCTCTCTCATTTCGAAAAACAATTAAAATGTATCTATTGAAATAGGCTCAAGAATACATTAATATGGGGGAGAGCAATTCTGATGACCTAATGATTCACAACAGAGCTATTTTTGCTGTATCAACAACTGTGCCTGGATACGATTTGGTTCGGTTAGCGGCGCTATACAAATAACTCAATCAATAGTCCACCAGGCCAGGGTATTCCCCTCAAAAAACGAACACAAAAGCACTGAGGCAGAAAAAGAACACATTTTTAAGGCCAAAGTTGTGTGAGATCTTTGCACCTTTTAAAAAAAAGAAAATAGATGGGGGGGTTGGCTAAGTGCATAATAAAAAGGTAGGGTATGTGGTGGAGGGGTGGGGGGTTTCCACCTGAATTTATAAAAAGAAAAAAAAAATACATATTTTCTTTTCTGAAAATTGCCCCAAAAAAAGTGTTGTTTTCGTCCTCAGTGTTTTATATTTGCTATTTTAACGTAAAACTTCCACAGGACCATACAAAAGTAGTCAAGCAAAACCCCCTTACAGAAACCCTTCCCAATTACAGCACCATAGTACAGGTTACACTTCTGGTACAGCAGGATTCACCACATGGGATATTCAGTGGAATATATCGGAAGCTAGGGGTGCAAATACTCAAAATGACTGCAAGAGATTATTTCCACCAATGACACCCCAGAGGACAGATATACCAGGATTATTAATATATACAGACTGCAAGAATATGCAACCCAATGAACCAATCCTCCAAACGTTGGCAGGACATTGACAGGGAAAGATGGGGTCACAGATTGTCGTAGGCTCGCAAGTATGGGTGACATGCTAGTCCCAGAAACATGCATCTGTTTTTGTAATGAACCCCCGTAACTGTACAAGTATCCATTCTCAGAATAGAAAGGCCATTGTTCATGTTCGTGTTCGTGTTCCTGGGCCCGATTCCATGGGATCTCCCAGTAAGTCTCTTAGGGGGGGGGGTCATACTCTCCTTTTGGCCCCCTGTGGTCTAGGAGGGCTCCTGGTTGTTGCGCAAGCTTATTTGTGTTTTTCGGCATCTCTCTGTGTGGGGTGAGATAGCCGTGTACCCCACAACCTAAGGTGGAGTCATTATGAGGGCGCCCCACAATGAAAGGCCCACTGTGAATCCTCATGGAAATAAGGCCCTGGAATGCCAACATAAAAAGAAGCGAATTTAGGCATCAAAGCCTGGAGATGCCTGGAAATGTTCCCTGCCACACATGAGGGAAAGACCTCAGGAAACCTTTGCAAAAGGTCTGGAAATGTTCCCTGCCACACATGAGGGAAAGATCTCAGGAAACCTTTGCAAAAGGTCTGGAAAAGCTGTGACCATAAAGGCCGTAACGGCGGCATCTAGCGTACAAATAAAAATGACCAGATTGTGTGCAAGCTCGACAGCAAAATGGAGCTTTCATTTTGACTGAAATCATTGTCTTCAAAATCCGTGATCGGGAACCAGCGCCATAGGGTCCTTTCCTTTTAATTTTTGTACTTTTGTACTTTTTAAAAACTTTTTTCAGACTGGCAGTGGGGTACACCCCTGCAAACCCCACTCACAATGTAGTGAACTAAGGTGCAGGGTACACCGCCCCCCCCCCCGCAACGCCCACAGACCTTGCCACCGAATGGTGGATTTGGACAAACTTTTCAGCCGTTCGGAATTTTCTAATGCCCGAAATTCGGCCACATCTCCCATTCAGTCTTTTCTTTCAGGCTTTTTGTACATTTTCATTGAATGCCTTCAAACCATCCAGGACCCATGGTGCAGCCTTTTTCACTCACTCCAAACCTCAAACCGCTGTGCTCCTGCATCAAACCAGCTTGCCGCTGCATTCTGCCAGCAGAACATGGCACTTTCTCTGGCTGATATAAGACGCTTTCGCTGCAAAGACTTTGCACCACTGTGACTTCAAAACATTATCTTGAACTGGCAGGATCTTTCCATCAAACCGATGGAAACCTAGACTCAACCCAAACATTTGTACCCTGCTCGAGCTGAATTCACAGCACTGAGAAGCCCAGTTTGACGCTGCCAAACAAATTAGAACAGACTAAGGACCAGCCCCCATGGACCACTTTTGGGACTCTAAACACTGAAAAGCCATCTTTTCGCACCTTTCTCTCATAAGACATATCTGTTTAACTTGACATTATAGCAATGTCTTGCTCTTCACCCTAGCTACATTACCCAGAGTGCTTTCATCTCCATGTCTGGCATCTACTGTGTTCTTTCCACAGTGGTTGGCTTTTGCTAGTGATTGTATAGTCACTAATTTGACATGTTGCTGTGTTTAGTTAATGCATTTATATATTTTATAGAACCTTGATTGGACATTCCTTTATGTTGGTTTCTCTGAACTGTTGCTGTTTGCATTGCTACTGTTACCACAATCACACCCCTCTTAAGAGTATAGCCTTCCCTCAGCCCACGTTAGTACAAAAGGAAGGGGGTATACATCTTGACTGTGCCTGATTCACCTTTATGATTGTGATCACTGTTGCTTTCTAGCATGGTTGGGTTGGCGGTTCAGCCACTACTAGTTATACTCCTACAGAGCAGTAATAATTTTGTCACACCCTCCACGTATCACGAAGGGCAAATCAAATTTGAATAACACTTATACTTTTTCACGTTCATATTTCCCTTGGATGTATGGTGAAGGATATATTGGAAAACTGTGTGTATGTGTTTTTTTCTGTGTGATCCTAATGTTGTATATACTCTTCCCATCCTCCATCGTCTTTTACTTTTCCTTCAGCAGATTAAGTTCTGAATACCCCAGGTGGGTGCACAATATGCCAACTCTATAAGACTACTATGATGGTGATTAGCGACAGTAATACAAACTAAGCATTTACAAAGTGATTACTTTTAGAAATCAGGTGCTAAGTAATTACACTACTAGGCACTAAATGGTATCCTTTAATAACCAAACAGGTCTTCTCAAAGGCCTTCTTCAGCTACCAGGACTGGAAATGTTTCAATGGTAAATAAATCAACGGATCCGGGTAAATCTAAATAATGTACAGGGCATTCCCGTTTTGCGTCTGCAAAGAACAAATGTAGGGAAGGAGACATGATGCCGGCTGACAGACTGACATAGCAACCACTCTGAGCCCTTCCACATTCTGCTCTCTGTCCAACCCGGTATGTCGCTGCCTTCTGGAAAGCAGCAACACGTGTACCCTGCAGGGATTCCATCACAACGCCTTGTCAAGATGCTACTCAGGTTTTCCATTTACAGCAGAGTGTGACTGCAGTCTCAATAATTCATCATTGGCGACCACAAAGTTGTGTGCTCAACAGGAAACAAAGAGGACAAGCAACAGAACTTTTAATAAAACTCTGGTAAAGATACACAAAATTCAGGAGCATGTGTTGCCTTGGAACTAGTCTCTGCAGTGAGGAAACATTTAATAAAACATGTGCTTTGTAATTTGGATGTACTCGTATGTATATTCACTGAAAAACGTTGTTAAAGGGACTTTATGGTTACAAGTAAAACTGAAAACCCCAAGCAATTCGCCATTTATGGTAAACTAAGCAACCATAACACACGCCACCAACGTGCACTGCTAAGATAAACATCCAGTACATGAAAGATGATATCACAAATGCCATTGATGACATCACTGATAACATCACATAGCTGGACACTTGTTTTTGTTCACTGACATCTCTAGGCTAGTTTTTATTTTGACTGAAAATGAGAATTTTAAAAATTGAAAAGGTGCTATATATACATTAACCTTCTTATATCGTCTTACATTACTTTCCATAGAATTTGATTTGACCACATAGTGCACATAGATGGGGCAGTAAGCAGGCCTCAAACACACAATTCATTTGTCACATGATAACTCTAATGTTGTCATTTTTGGTGCTGTTGTTTCTTTCTTCCTTACTTTACTTTCTCTGTATGTGGCTCCAATTTCTATGCATTCTGGGTTTTTATATGTATTGTTTGTACTAACAAAAGTATGTCGCAAGTTTGAAATTGTTAGCTATTTATTCCATGTTTAACATGACGCAAACCTTTGATATGTTAGCATTTATTATTTTACTATCGGAAATTACCAGATTACAAATATTGTGCTTTTCTGGTACAGGCTGCAGCCATTGCCTATGTGTATGTATGATTATGTTCCTGTATTAACAACAACACTCAAATATAATGTTTTCTTTAGAAGAGAACATTCTTTAATACATTAAGTAGTTTATGATGGATTTCCCGATCACCCCTGACATCTTGTTTCCAACATTATATTCACTACCCCTTGTAGGGACTGTTCATGAACATTATTTTAATTTGTGATGTTATCAGTGATGTCATCAATGACATGTGTGATGTCATCTTTCATGTCCTGGCTGTTAGTCTTAGCAGTGCATGGTGGTGGTGCAAGTAATGGTTGCTTAGCTTACCATAACTGGCGAATTTAACAATGTTTTTTCAGTGAATTTCATGGGTTTTTACCAGTGCACCCACATTTGCTACAACTTAATAATATCATACTTAACACAATATAGTAACGTTTTTCTTCAATTTAGAAAGTTTCACCTTAAAACTCTGCCATTCCCCACCATCTAGCATCATTTTTAACACGTGTATACACTTTTTGCAACTTTTTGCACTGTTTTTGTGTTCGTCTGCGTTCGCGAACATCTGACATCATTGCAAACTTTTACAGACAGTGTCACGTGACCACGCACTCCCGGTCGGCATGATGATGAGTCCGCGAACGCGTCTGCACTTCACAAATGGGTCTGTGCTTCACCAACAGTTTGGAACTGCATTTTCTGCTGATCTAGGAACTTTGAAGCTAAACATTTACCCATACACATCTCCTACACCTATTCTTACTCATTATCCATTAACAATCTAGCACACAGCACATACTTCGAAGAATATTAGGAAAACTGCTATTTATCTTAAAATGGCATCAGCTATTGCCATTCCTCCTCCCCAAGAGCCACCACCACCAAGACACCAGCTGGAGGACATACACAATGAAAGAAGCACAATACTTCAAAAGACAATCAAGAAGACCGGGAAGATGAAGTAGAGGATGTGCCTACCTCTAGCACCAAAAGAGAATGGGTACAGCAGCTCTTTACCACTGTTGGAAATGTACCAAAGGCTAAAGCTACCAAAGTGAAATGCACTGAGTGCAACGTTGTACTGAGTCACGGACAAGCTGGGCAGTGCTCCTACGGGACCACCACCATGCAGTGCCACACCAAATCCAACCACTGCAATGCTCTCAGAAAGGCTGTTCCTTTCTTAGGAAGTAGTAGGCTCTAACTCATCTTCCTCAACCAAAACTGTAACCACACAGCCTACTTCTGTGAGACACAAAATTCCACAAGCTACCTTGGAAGCAATGAAAGAGGATGTTGATCCATATCTTTTGAAAACAATAGTACTCTGTATATAATGCAACACACCACTCGGCAGGGGGGAACAATTTTAAAGTGCTTTTGAAGCTATAATCAATGAGCATGAGAACACTGCCCTCTACCTTAGATTTAACACATGCGCAACATCTTCCCCTGTGCACCTGCCCCTCCATATGTGTGGTTGGTGCCCCTTCTCTCATTTCCCTCCCCACCTTACTTTCTGGCCTCTCCTGCAAATAAAAACCTAAAAAATAAATAAGAAAACATAAAAAGGTTCCTTAAGGAACCACCTTTCACAGTTAAAAAATATAACTAAAAAATAAGCATATAGACTCCATCTACTTTACATTTTTCAGTGAAGTATTTAGATTCAATAAGATTCTCCAACATTCCCATTAGCATTTTCCACTATGCTAATGAAAATAAGGGACAATTGTATACTAAAGAAAAAGAAAAAAGCACAGAAACAATGGCATTCTTCTCTCTAGTATACAATAAACACCATAATCCATTGACCTTTATGACTATCCATGGTCTCCACATTCCCCTGTCTAGCCAATGCCTTATTAGAAACCCCGGATTGCACACACACAAAACAGCCCTTCTACTCTTTTTACTGTTATGTTTGTAATTCTTCCTCATTATCTGGTTTAAACCCTTCACACATATATCCACCAATCACTTAAAAAAACTCGACATATAGCGTATCAACATATTAAACTTCCACCCACCAACTGTCACTTAACAATGTTCTACAAATTCTTTGCATCTACATTTCCCATACATATACGAGAACATTGTACACAGGGCTTCTATTGCATAAATAAAAGGGGCAGTACAGATGGACAAGTGCTCACAGGCGTCCAAGGGGGAAGTACCAGGGATTCCAAGGTGGAAGGCCACTTGCTAATTGCTGGGGCAGAGGAGTACCAAGGGTGGGGTACATCTTTACTGTAACATCCCTTTAACAATGTATTTTCTGTGAATAGGTTTTTACAAGTGGAGGAACAAGAACATTTACAGTTGCCAAGTATTGGACAATAAAACGTTCATAAAATGTATATGGGATAGAATGAGCAAGTCTCTAAAGGCCAAGAGGAGCAACTGCACCCAGTGTAGTGGAATCAAACAAGGGCTATTCATTGGGCTTAAAACTAAGATAAGTATTGGACAGTAAAACGTTCATAAAATGTATATGGGATAGAATGAGCAAGTCTCTAAAGGCCAGGAGGAGCAACTGCACCCGGTGCAGTGGAATCAAACAAGGGCTATTCATTGGGCTTAAAACTAAGATAAGGGTGTGCATACACTCCCTTGAATGTTCCGAGACAGTGCAGACTGGCAAGGTCAGTCTTCAAACAGAGGACACTGGCATGAGGCCTAGAGATGAGAGAGGGAAGACTAATTGGGAAAACAAGGGGAGAACTGATGTATCTCCAACCACCTGGGTTCCATTTCTATGTGTACGTGTTACTAGCGAGCCGAATGTCCAAGGTTGGATTTGGGTTGATAATCAATTAGAATAGCCTGCCATGCACTTTTTCATACAATGTTGCAAAATATTGGTCTACTGCCACATTTTCTGCTATGACGATTACCTTACACCATGTGATTAGAAGTAGCACAGGGTCTGCTTCACAGAAAAGAGACCACCAATGAGGAACTAACATGCACATTTTCTATATGTAGAGATGATCCCCTAATCCAATTCTACCCCTCGATAGATTTTTGAAGTTTGCCATGTAGGATGACATCATAGGTGACGCCTCTAGCATTATATAAAGTACACATGACTTGTAAAACAGGGTGATCTTGCATGAGTCGGATTGATGAGTGTTTATTCACCCTGCGTTACTTCTTGAGATTAAAGCAGTATTTTACCATCTCCTTTGAGTCTGTCTGGTTATTGGGTCCAAAGTATTTTCTTGGCAATTCCATCTAGCATAACAAATGCTTTAAGGTGCTAGAGCACAATGTTATGACGTCATTGATGATGAGTTTGTAGTACTTAAGCAATTGTTTCAGATTAACATGTTGAGAGCAGTGAGACTTGAATGCTCGTATGCTGTACCGGCGTTCTGTCGATGTGAGTAAAGTTGGGTTTTGCCGTGCAGTTTTTCTATTCCATCATTGAGTCTGGTCTGGATTGAATCCACCTCCTCCGGGCGTATCTGTGTTTATGAGACCACCTTAACATGGACATTTAACAGTAGGCCCAGGGAGTACATAGATGTAGGTGTTTGGTGAAGGACATGATGAGACTTTGGAGGCAGCTGTGCAAAGAAGAGGCAGAGAGGAAGTTGGAGGTGACGGGAGGAGCAAAGGAGACGTCAGAATGGTAGAAATTAAATGGTGGAGAGGTAAGAGTTGAAGAGCTGTTGCAGCAAGTAAGAGCTATGCAGGGGTAGGTAAAGATAGCTGCAGAAGAGAAGTAGAAGAGATGGTGTGACGAGGGATGTAGAGGAGGGAGTGGCAACAAAAGATGCAGCGGAAGTAGCAGTGAAGGGAGGAGTTGTTAGTGAAGATGGGTGGGTGCAGAGGAGGAGGAGGTGAAAAGTAGTGCAGTGTTGGAGGTTCATGAAGATAGCTGCAAAGGAGGAGTTGGAAATAGTAGTAAGACTAATTGAGAAGGTGACAAAAGCAGGAGCTGGAGAGAAAAAGAGCTCTGGGGAGACCAAATGTAGCAAGAGGAGAACCGATAGGGAAACACACGTCCCATGCCTATCGGGTGTTTGGGTGAAGTGGGAGAAGCGCGTGGAAACGTTTCCAGGAAGAATGCCAGGAGCTAGTTCATAGTGAGGATAGCGGACAATTGCAAAGGAAAAGTTCATAATTACAAGCTTACATTGAGGCTTGGAGGAGGGAAGTGAGTCTATAATGCAGGTGGGTGACAACATCACACCCTGTGCATAGGAAGGTGGTCAGGCGCCCAGACACCAGCCTGTGGTGCGTCCAACTCGGCCTTGCCTTTGGTGGAGATTGTGGTTTCTCTGAACTTCTTCGCCCCCCACCTGTAGAGCTAGAATCAGTGCAACCGCGAAAAATATTCAGCCGATAAAGAGCTCCAAGTTTGAACCTACCTGACAACTGACAGAGGTCTTCGCTTGGCACTGAAACTGTGTGACAACCCGGTGAGACTTTGGCAAGACATTTACAATTGTAACTATGAGGACTTGGACAAGCCGGCAAGATTCCCATTCTCACCAATTGCTCAAGTTATTATTTTGCCCTATTCTTTGTGAACTACCCCAATGAACTACTGGATTTCAACGTCATCCTGCATTTGTGTCCTTAATGGAGGTAGCTCGAACGTAAGAGACTGTTGGAGCAAGTGCTGGATTATAAATGGTCACTGTAATATTGTACATGTTTTTGGCCTCTGCATTTTACTTCCAATGTTTCACATTGTGTTTTGAGCAACTCTGCTATATTTTTAAAGAAATCACTAAAAAGCACACGTTTCGCCATTTACGGCTTGCATACACTTGATACCCTGCTGGCTTTTGAACATTCTTAAACTGTTTGGCATCTAAATATTTCTGGCGGCCTCTACGGTAGGAAACAAGCATTTAGGGCAGACGTTTACAACGTACTCTTGGACGTCAACTCCCATGGTCCCTCACCTGTCTGCCTGTCTTTTGGCCAGGGCTGATGGGAGTTGTAGTCCAAAGGTCGCAGAAGGCTGTACAGATCCACTCTTTCGATAGTAAGTTTCTCTCATGGCTTCCACTGAGATGTGGAAATCATCCCATCTGTTCATATTCTCACAGGGGTTTTTGTTAAATATGTTTTAATTAATTTAATTTGTTTTAATTGTTTTTTATAATGCGCTGAGTTTAGTTTCTAAATGCAGATTCAGGATTCAAACCTCTGTTGCTCTGCATGGTCTTGCTTCCAACACCAGCACATTGCCCCTGTGCTATCCTCCGTTCACTCATAGGATAGGGTTCCTAGGATTATTATTAGGGTGTCCATTCGGTGCAGAACTTCAGAAAGCAATGTGGCGCTTTACAATCATAGGTGAAAGAACAAGGTTAGGGAGCAGAGAAGCAAGGGATTGGGGATCTAACAATTGGGGGAGGGAGGGCATTATGTCAGAAATTGATCTACAAGAAATCAGGGGAGGAAACAGTGGGGATCAGATCGCTGAGACAATGCTGTGCCTGCAAGAGAAGAGTTCATATGAAAGGAGCAAAAGGCGGATCGACTTGGCTCCTACCCGTAGATGTCAAGCACCCCGATGAAGGAATGCTGCTTGCTGGTCGTGTGCAAGGCGTTATTGACATGCTGGACAATCCAGTTGAACATCTGAGCGTAGATGTGCTTGGCCAGGGCGTTCCGGGCATTCATCGCCTGCTGCACAGACATGGTCTTCACGTAGGTCTCTGACGTCGTCACCAGCTTCCGGTGGCAGAGCCAGTTCTCCATCTGGTCGTGCTCCACTCCAAGCAAGTCGCAGAAGATAGTCAGGTGTTCGTCCTGCTTCTGCAGACAAAGAAAAGGCAAGTTCAGCAAATCCGTGGAACAGCACACCAACCAGCAAGATGCATACATTAGGAAAAGGCCACCATACAGATGTTGCTCTATTTAGGCACACGCAAACAAATGCTGTGCAATAAATGTTGAGGGCTCAAGCCGAACTACACGTACATGGACTAAACACCCTCACAAAATCGATTCTTGGAGTGCAGATACCTTTTTGTGAATCGGCGCAGACGCAGGATACGGACACGGGAAGCCCGTGTTAGTTAGGGGCAATTGAAGGTCAAAGGTCATCCCTAGGGATTGAGATTTTTTTATCTGTCTCCTTCACCTGGGCCTGGTCTGTGCTGTCGCATGCTAGGTGTATGAAAAAGCTGAACGCTGCCAGGGTTCATTTTAGGGCACTGGAGCCCAGACTGGCCTATAAATAACAGCTACATGCTTGACCTCAGCATCGGCACCCTATTCCAGTGATTAACTCCCTGCTGCGGTGCAGGAGCAGAGAGTTAAATGGGGTGCTCTCCACACCCCCGCCCAATCCATTGGCCACGAGTGGCACCACATTTTTGTTTCACTGCCTGGGGGCACTGACGCCCCTAAGGCCAGCCCTGCTTGACATAAGCACTTGTATTTTTAAATTTTAAATGTCCATCTGCTTGGGGGAAGGTGAAGTGTAAAAACAGTGATGACCTTATATGGGGGCAAAATCACTGTCCCCACATTGTCGAGTTCTGACCCCGGCCTCCCGCCAGCTATATGGGCTCAGTAAACTGATCTACGTTGAAGCGACAGGAATAGACCCCACATTTTAAATCTGTGGGCACAGGGGGGCCAAGCGCACTTTACGCCACACATCTTGCGCCTCCTGGGCTTTGGGAATTGGTTGTGAATTGGACCCATAATGTTCCCTCAATGATACAACACTAGAGACAATTTTAGAAAGTCCTGCAAGCTTAGACTTGCTAGCAACAAAAAAGTCCTTATTTTATGCCAGCGCGCCGCCCCTTCATATCACTCATGCTGGCGCATGTATTGTTCCAGCCACTTGTGAACTCAATGATGCACTCTCCTAACAGCTACAGTACTAGGGGTGGATTAAATTAAGGCACAGCCTTCCTAGTGCTGTTGGATATAAACCATGGCTTCCCTACTACTAAGGGGACTAGGAGACAGAGCTCAGGGTGCACTTCTCCCTATGATTGTGTTAGCAAGTTTAGCTTGTGTGTTGGTCCTGCAATAGAGTGCTACGCGGAGGAATACCCAGTGATACGGTTTTGGCTTTAGGCACTTTCATCCAACCTCGTTCCTTTCCCTACAGTAAGACTGTTCTTTATGTGCTCAGCATCGCCAATCATCTAAACTATTTTTGTCTGTTTTTGTAACTTGTATGCTATATTTTTTTATCAGCCAATGCCGTTGCCTAGGTCGGCCATTTTTTCCTGCCAACCATTAGCTGCTGGTAAACAAGTAGGGCCAAAGCTCTGCAGATGAAGTGCAATTAATGGCTCGCGGTAAAAGTTGATAGTAAAAATGATGCAATGATTTCCTGGCATGTTTTTTTTAAGACAGCGTTTAAACGAAGACATAAAAGATTGGATTTACAGCGCCAGAGTGGTAGGCTCATTACTGGCTCGAGCCGCGGAACGTTACATGAGTAGCGAAAGCGCTTTGTCAGCACACACTTGATTAGGCTCTCGGGAGATGGCAGACCCTTTGACCAGGCGTTCATTGCCTTTGTGAAGCACGGTCTGGGAGCAGTGCACGTCCGCTGCAAAGAACAGAAGTGTGGTTTTCATAAATCAGAAATCTACACTGTTGCTGAGTCATAAGAAGTGGCACTTGTGGGTGTAAAGTGCCGCGGCTCTCATTAGGAGCAGCGGGTAATAGTAACACAGTCAGTATTTGCAACTCTGCACATGTATGTAGTTTTCCCACTCTGTACAGGTATGTGTGTTGAAACCCATATGCAATCATCTGTCTGCTTTTCTCTGCAGGTAAATCCATCCACACAAATTTAAAATTGGGTGTGGTATTAGCCATGAGGTATTATTTTCTGAATTTCCCCCCAATAGAGTCCAATGGCACTTGTGACAAGGCCCCCTTATTGGTCTCTGGATCACTGAATCACTGGATCACTGGAGGGGCGACTTGTGGCTGTGTGTCTCCCTGATCCAGTGGATGATGGGCCCAGTTGTGGAAGGAGGAGGCCTCCCCTGTCAGGCGACAGTCAAAGGATAAGGTTCTATGGACCGCCCTGCCCAATGGAGAGAGTCTGAAGCTCCCTCCAGACAGACCCAAAGTTCCAGCAAAAATAAATGCCCCATTTTAATCAGTCAGTTTTCTTCAAACCAAATGAGTAGCATATGTCCTGACACTGTTGCAGTTCCACCTGCACTATCGAGGGAGCCGATTCAGAGCCCCAGCAAGACTCCCCATGAGCTGCAGAGACAATGATGCGACCTCGTGGTTTTTCAGAGCCCACACTTGATACAATGCCACAGGTTTGCCGTTTCCTGACCTTGGGGTTATTGTATGTAGATACACACCTGACAAAATGTTGAAACTAGCAATTTTCCAACCGTGAATTCCATCGACCACAATGACTTTGTGGTCTTCTACTTTGCCTCTTCAGTGTGGACTGTTTTTCATTTTCTTTTAAATGTGGTGGGGACCCCTATATCCACTCTCTTAGCTCCCCCTCGCTAGACACACACACACACACACACACACACACACACACACACACACACACACACACACACACACACACACACACACACACACACACACACACACACACACACACACACACACACACACACACACACACACACACACACACACACACACACACACACACATACCCTCTGTGTATAATATAATGTTACCCACTGTGATGAATGAAGGATATTCATCCCTTCTCCCCAGGGAGTACCCACCCCATTTGAGGGTAGGGAGGAAAGCCCGCTGCACAGGAAATGCAAGTGCAAGGCTGCAGAGCGGAAGTTGCAGGCATCTAGCTCATCCTCTGACAAACTGGCCTGCCGCCTACTCCAAAGGCAATACCGTCTCACCATCTGCTCCAAGAAGAGGGCTCATGAACAGGCCTGCATCTCTGGAGCCACCAATAACACAGCTGAGTTCTTTAAAATCTACTACAGTCTCCTCCTCCCATCCTCCCTCCCAGGCCCTCTGCACTGGCCACCCACTTCTCTTACAAAATTCTGGACATCCTGTCCTCTCTGTCATCAGCTCCCACCCCCTTCTCTTGCCTCCCTTGGCCCCCTTGTCCCCATACTCTCCTCCTTCTCTCCCATTGCACCAGACGAGATCTCTAGAGTTGTCTGCTCTATGAAAGTTTCCTCTAAACAGGTGCCCCCTGCTCCTCCAGAACCATCAAGAACAACATTGCCTCTCTCGCCCCAGCCTTAAGTGACCTCTGCAACCACTCCTTTGCCAATGACTCCTTCCCACAACCACTTAAGAACTCCATTGTGCACCCTCTCTTGACCAGCTAACTATCGTCCTATCTCTATCACCCTTTTTTGGGCAAACTCAAGGAGAAGCTGGTCACCCCCCAACCGACCCTCCACACTGAAATGACTGGCTGCCTCCATGACCACCAGTCCTGTTTCAAGGCATCCAGAGGCATGGAAACTACTCTCCTGAACATCAATGAAGACCTTCTCTGTAACCTGGACTCAAACAATCCCTCAGTTCAGATTCTCCCTAATCTTTTTTCTGCCTTTGAAAGAGTCACCCACTCCATCCTCATAAACTGTCTCCATGATACACTAGGCATCACGGACAGGGCACTGGCATGGCTGACCTTCTTTTCTAACAGACCCTAACAAGTACAAAAGGGTCATTTTCCCTCCTACACCTCCCTCACTATCTGTGGCATCCCTCAGGGCTCAGTCCTATCGCTGTGGCTTTTCAACATCTACCTGGCTGCTCTGGCCCACCTGATCACCACCTTCTCAACTCATTTCCAGTGTTATGCGGATGACCTACAGCTCTCCTTCAAGCTGCCATGCTCTACCTTCTCCCCCTCCTCCCTCATGCCTGACTGCCTGACTGCTATTCAGGCGTGGTGCTCTGCCAATAATCTCTGCCTTAATACCAGTAAGACAGAGATCCTTCTCACTTGGGTGCCTGCTCCCTGTTTTCCACCCCACTCACTGCCAGCCTCCCTGAGTCCTCTCGCCTCACCCACTTGTGAGGCAAAAAACCTTGGGATCCTCTTTGACCCCCTCTCTCCTTCTCTCCACACATCACAGACCTTGCCAAGAAGTCCAACCTTCGGCTCCACCTCCTCAGGGACATTCTACCTTTCATCACCTTCCCCCAGAAAATTAACGTCTACAGAACTCTGGTTCTCTCTAGGCTGGACTACTGCAACAGCCTCTTCCTCAATCTGCCTCTTTCCTCCCTTCTCCCCCTTCAACTAATCCAGAATAGGACTGCAAGCTTAATCCTTGGCCTCAGCCCAGGGACCGGATCTCTCTAGCCCTAAAATCTCTCCACTGGAGCCCAGAGACCACGAGGATAAATTCAAGACCCTTTGCATCATCCACAAGGCTGTCTGGGGCCTGGGACCTCTCTACATTCAGCTCTCCCACCCTAAATACCTCCCGGCCAGAGTCCTTCGGTCCTCTTGCTCCAACTCTCTACAGGTCAAACGTTTCTCCAAACAGAGAGTGGGAGGTAGATCACTTTCCTTGGCTGGTTCCTCCCTCTGGAAGGGCCTCCCTGCCCCCCTCAGACTTGAGCCGGATCTTCCTAAGTTTCGGAAACTTCTCAAGACTTTCCTTTTCACCTCTTCCTTCCCTCTCCCCTTCCTGTGCTAATGTTCCCTCTGCTGCTGCAACTGGTGCCTGGTCCCATCTGAGTCACACAGGGGTCAGACCACCCCCCTACGAGTCACGCCAGCATCCTTTGCCAGCACTTGCCTGCGGGCTCCCTTCCCCAGACTAGCCCCAAACCTGGTCCTCCCTGTCCACTGCACTCATCCCCCCTTCCCTGGCACTTGCACCATTGGCCCCCCAGCACTTGACTACCCTCCTCCCCTGGGGCACCCCATTTCTCCCCTGACCCTCTCCCCCTACACTTACCACCTTGTCTTGCACTTGCACAGTAGAATTGTCACAAGGCGAATATAACCATTTTTAGTTCTACCTCTTTCCCATGTCCAGCCCCACAACTTGTCTTGTGGCACCTGAAAAAACATGTGTATAGGCGCAATACAAATGTTACATAAATAAATAAAATACAAGTAAAGACCAGAGTGTGAGAAAGTGTTTCAAGGAAATGTGTCGTAAAGCTGATATTAATGAGAATGCAAGAGCCACAAGTATATGGGAAGAGCTACATGAGCTCATGAAGGAAACCTCAAGACACTATTAGGGAAGATAATGTAAAAAAAAACATATCCTAAAGAGAGACACAGGAGATCAGATATAAACTTTAGGAGAAAGAAACCAAGAAGCGACACGACCAGGAGAAGAGAGGCTTTCTCTTGGCCTATTTTGAGTTATTCATGTTAGTGGTAGGGTCAGAGTTAGGTTGGGACTGAGGATAAATTATACCTTTTGACTTCCCGATGACAGGCTAGCACATTCAGTTAATTTAGATGGGCAGGGTGATCCCTTTAGTAGTAGGGAGAGATAGGTATTGTTCCTTATATTTTCATTAAAGAAAGGTAACATAACCGCAATGTGTCAGGCTCCTTCTTCTGACCCGCCACACCACACATTGTCTCCTGACAGAGTGTTCCCTTGCTGAGTTCATAAAGTTGCAAATCCACCCCATGCTTTTTCTATTCTATCAGAGGATTTAAATTGGTTACCTGCAAAGATATAATCCAAATGTATAGAAACGTGAGGTCCCCTCTACTAGGAGATGAAGGACCTCGCTTTTTGAAGAGTTAAGCCTGAGGTAGTGGATGGCCACCCAGTGGCGGATCACAGAGATGGATCACAGATTCATCGGGAGAGTTGAGGAGTGAAGACCGGGATTTGAGTATCATTCGCAAAGAAATGGATTCTAGGAGGAACTATGTTTCCCTAAGGAAGTGTCATAGAGGGCAAAGAGTTTCAGCACATACATGAAAAGTAGGGTAGCATTGGGTTGGCACATCTCAGCCAGTAAGATGGTTTGGAAGGTCGGCCTAATCCCTGGCATGGGTCTGCATACTGAGCCCTCGCATTCCCTCTTCCTTCTTCACACTCTGCAGCTTAGCCACTGCCCCCTCCACTTCATCTCTCTGCCCCTGATTCAACCCTTGCCTGGCACCTCGCTGCAATCGCCACCCATCGTCCTCTCTGCTCTCTCCCAGACCGTCCACTAATGGAATAGGGGAAGGGAGACGGTGAGTTCCCTCATCATCTTGATTGAGAAAGAGTTTGCACACTATGCGCACGCAAATTTACCTGTAAAAGAAAATGGGTCTTAGCACCCTGGACATTGTTCTGGGTGCTAATAGCAAAAATACCCACCCCTCTTGCAGGCTTTCTCAGGTCGTAATGCTGCCCAGTTTAGAGATATCGACACTCCTTAGACAATAATGAATTAAGTGTGACTGAAGCGAGATGATGGTGCACTGACTTGCTATTACCAAAGTGTGTACCCCATGATGTGGATGGATTTTGGTCTAGGGATGCACTCATTAAAATCTACAGTGCTGTGGAATCAGTTGCTGTTGCTAAGGAAAATGCTAGACCCCGCTTTTGATTCATTGTTGTTAGAATTGCATAGAACGTATCTGGGGATTCGTTGAGAAACATTGAGAGGCTTTCAGGAGAAATGTACCCAAATACGAGATGGTCTAGGTTTCACTATGGAGAATTTAGTGCAAAAGTCCAATCACGTCAAATGTCGTCTTTGGGGAAAACGATTGGTGCGCCACATACACGGCAATAACCCAAATCGCGAAGGAACACAGGAAGATGAGAATACCCATTCCATATTAGATCACATTTCCCAATGCAATATGGCGGTTCCACTCCATGAGATTTAGATTCAGTTTGGTTTCTACCATGACATTCTGCACATATCCTACCCCTGTATGACGATCTTGTAATATTCCCTTTTTTGTCTCCTGCTTTGCTCTTTGTGGACCTCACATTTTGTTCTTTGAAAGTCTTGTTTTTAATTGTAATTTTATTAAGACTGATTCTTTTTGGTTTGGACTTGTTTCAGGCTCCTCAGTTTCTTTCTCAATTACTGTTATAAGATTCTTGCCATATCTGACATTCATTCATGTTTAGTGTTTCTTGCTGTGTAAAGACTAAACTATTGAAAATTGAGAAATTATTATTGTTCTACGGTTAACATTCTTTAAAACTTTTTATTGCAACGTAATTAATCCGTTGACATTTATTCTATATCTGTGAAAGGTTTATTCTAAACCAATAACCAATGAAGGGAAACAAATAACAAGTGGTACGTATATTACTATTAAAGATCCGGCCGCCCATTAGCGAATGGGTGAAATACAGTTATACAAAATAAGTTGTGACATTTATCTGCTGATTAAAATCTCTAATTCCTGGTATCTCGTGAGCTACGTCACTTGGCGGCTATCGATTCATTGCATAGGCACCAAGTCAGAGCACTAAGCACTGACTTGCTAGCATCAAAGCTGTCTTATCTGTAGCAGTAGGCTAATCTTTAGAATCCCTAATGGCGATGCATGCATTGCCTCAAACCACTTGTGAACATAATGATGCACCCTCTGAACTATACAAATATGTTCACTACTATGGGCACAGTGGAATAAATTAAAGCACAGCTTTCCTAGTGCTGAGGAATTAAACTATGGCTTCTGTACGGCTGCATGTGTTTTCATCGAATGATAAAACAATAATACATTTTGAACGAAGAAAAAACATCTTAAAAAATAACGAGGTTTATTTTCATTGTTTTTGCGGGGGGTTTCCCCCAATTCCCCCCTTTTCTGTAATACTTTTCACCTACCCCAAAAGCTACTATTCCCATTCCCAAACACTTATGTATAGTTTGAAAGAATTCGTTATTTTTGTTTGCATGTTTTGGGTTTGTTTAAAAATCCACGTGTTGTTGTCTATTCGATAACATCTCTGCATACCCTTCTGTACTGCTGAGGGGATGATGACTGGCAGCTTTCGAATGTCTTACCTCAGGAAATCTATCCAACATCTCCTTTATTGCGATTTCACAACACTTTCAGAACATGACTTTTGAAGTAGGACCATCAACATCCATTGATACAAGCACTATTTGCCGTTCATCCAGGTCTAGATGTCAAGTGCCTTCCTGACACTCAACCAGACTTCTCCTAGGAAGTCCCAATAAACATGCGCACGCCCAGATTTGGCTGACTGACTTAAGCTTGATAGATTCAAGTCTCAACTCTCACCAATTACAAAATCTCTTGGCTTTATTATTGACTGTGACCATTCATTCAAAACACACACCCAAGTAGGATGTTCCAAGCTTGGCTCCTCCGCGAAGTCAAGCCTTTTGTCCCTGCCCAAAGTTTCAGAAAAGTTGTCCAAGACCTGATCATCTCCCACCTTGATGGTGGCAAAGCTCTACTCGCAGGATTCCTGATGGGCTACTTTGGGCTTCCAACAAAGCTGTCTAGCACACATCATCACTGGACAAAGAAAATTCAACCACATCAACCCCAACCTGAAGGAGCTGCACTAGGCAGTCTCCATCACCTATGTCAGAATCAAAACACTGCTGTCCTTATTTATGCCAGTAGACCAGCCTTTGGTATTCCTCATGCTGATGCGTGCATTGTCATACACCCTACAAACAATAGTAAATAGTTCTGTTGCAATGGACAGGGATGTAATAAAATTAAAGCATAGTGTCCCTAGTGCTATGGAATGAAACCTTGACTTGCACATCCCTCTACATGACTATGACATTCACCCTCTATAGAGGCAATAGCACCACGAGAAGCCAAGACATCTGCAGACCGATAACAAAGAAATGAAAGAGGGAAAAAACAGGAAACCCGCCTTTTCCCACTACAAACCCTGTTTCTGGAACAAGTTACCAATTCAGATAAGATTGGCCCCATCCACTCTACACACCAGGAATAACCTGAAGACCATACTCGTCAAAGAACATCTCACCAATCGCTGACAGCGCCAGTTACCTCTACTTATCCCGCTCTGGAGCGCACTTCTCCTTACTCCCACTATCCATCCCAGCTCCTCTGCTAGCCATGTGATATACTTGTAACCCCCTATTTGCATGCGCTATGTATTGAACTCTGTTGATTCACAGCTAAGTTTACGCCTTATGAATCGCATACACACAAAGGCCATCTGAGCTCATGTTTTCATGATTCCAGAATGTGGGTGGATTTTTGATTATTTTTGTTCCTTTGCTCAACCTTTTCGATTCCACTTCTAGTTGAAAGCCCACCCAGAAGAGCTATGTAACACAAACAGCACAAGAACATCATTCCCTTTCTCAAGGTTGGATTTTAGGTTGTGATGCCCCCTCGGGTACTCACGGGACCCAAAGCTGTGCTTTTTAATGGGGTACACCCTTAGAAGTAGGTGCCACCCGTATATTGATGAAGGGAGCTGCCAAGCTGCTCCATTGTTTACTAAAGCTGCGTCATTGAATACTTGAGCAACATGGGGGCATGGGAGCTTGATCATATCATCTGACTCTGTGTTCCAAGTCATGACTCATTGAAAGTAGTGGAACTAGACAAAGTCCATAACTAGGACCGTGCAAAGTAACACCATTGCCGTCTCTGGTTTGCTGTATAATACCTTCCTGTATATTTTCTATGTCTTTTGACGTCCTGCAAACGCTTTCTTTTGTACATTCCTATTATTTATCATATCACTGTATTGTAACTAAGAAACTGTATATTCCTGTAATGCGCCCTTGTTATGTAACTAAGAAATTGTATATTCTTGTAATGCGCCCAGACACCTCCGGGTTTGGAGCGCTCTATAAATAAATAATTAAATAAACAAACAAACAAACAAAGAACATCACCACAAATGCCCATTCAGTTTCTCAAGATTATAATTGAGATCTTTCATTGATAGTTTAAACTCTGTGGAAATATGTAAAGGAAACAACACACAGGGATCACCTGGAGGTGTTGCCAAGCACATCCAAAGTAGTTGAATCTGTCCTGAACAAAGGCAGAAACTTGGTAGAAGTCAAACCACTTGTTCTGTCTACTACACCAGTGGAGTGCCACACATCTTTGGGAGCAGTTTGGGTCTTTTCCCCCCAGCAACTGACTCATCGGGGAGCCCTGTGTCTGCACGGGCCACTCACTCATCCCACTGGCATCCTAGGCGGCAAAATTGCACACTCAGCATTATTTCTAACAGTGCCCTGTTAATGGGCAGCAGTGTGATGCGTGACTGCAAGCTTTCCTCCCGCTACATTCTGGGCAGTCATGGAAAGGACAGGGGCATGCTCACCTTCTGAGCTGCTATGAACAGGGCAAGATGCAGATGATAAACAGTGTCCAGCACCTTCACAATAGCCTCACAATCACACTTGCAAAATATGTCTTTTATCACCAGTGCCTTTCTTATACATGAATGCGTAGTCAATTACCACTGATGGGGCGTGTTTAACTGAAGGCTGCCCACAGCTACCCTTACCTGCCAAATCTGTGTCTGATTTCAAGACAATTAAAGTGAGCAACACATTAAGTTTATTTTCAATATTCATTTATATCCATGATATTCACTAGCATAACATGTAAACCCAGAGTTTACTTATATGAGGATAATAAACATGTTTAACATCATGCACAAAAGCAAGCTGCAATCTTGTGAAAAACATGTGTACCCAAGTGAAGCTACTACACAATTTCTTTTAGTATGTGTCTTAAAGTCCTGAAAGTGCAGTGGTGTAAAACAGGTGATTTTTAGACTTGCCTTATTTTGCATTTTGTGTCCTGGACTTTTCCATTTAAGATGTTAAAATAAAGCCACAATGATATTCTTTTGAATGTACATATAGCTAGGCTGCTCTACTATGTGATTTGTGTGTTTTGCAAGTAAACAATAAAAGACAGTCAAATTATATTTCTTGAACGCCAAAACCTAAATATCCGTACCAAGGAAAGCTCAGAAAGTATGTGATCCATTGCTTAAAATTGTAGTGTGTGTTTAAATGCCTGCTTTACTGCTTAACCAAAGTATGTGAACCTAGACAAATACTGTAATATAACTGGGAATTAACTGTAAACATTGTAGTCAATAGAAGTGATGACGTTAAAAAGGGCTCCCTTACAAACGGGAAGATTTAATCATTTTAGGGACAAAATGGTATCCCCACTTGCTCCTCTGATAGCGGACCCTGTACGACTGTTCCTAACTCCCTTATCAATTGATTTGACAGGCAGATATATATTCTCACCTATGTACCCGAGATTCTCTTACTGCAAGTTGACTGCAGCAGAACCGACATTAATGTACACCCCTGTTGCTGCCAATCCCAGTTGCATGGGGCATCCCAAGTACTACCCCAAAGGGTACTGAGTGAAATTCATTGATCTGCAGTGATGTTGTGCTACTGAATCTGGTATGCAACATATTCTCACTATTTTGCAAATGTTCCTGTAGCTTTACTATCTGTAAGAGGTGGTACAGGGGGATAAGGCGGAAGCAGGTGTGTCATAGCCAGGCTGTTTTGTTGTATAGTTGATATGTGCATATCTGAAAAGATAGAACTCCCAGCGGTGTGAACATTTCAGAAATGTTGTGAGTTTTCTGGAGCAGTTGTTATGCGTGCTCCACGATGCTAATGTAAATTGTTTGTGTGGAAAATGTAGTGTAGATTCCATTGTGTAACGTGTGTTGTTTTGCTGCTGGTGTTGTGTGTTGAGATGTGCTGTAAGATAGGGTTGGGGTACAACGATTTTGAGGTGGTTATTGTTAACATGCCTAACCCAACAGTCCACCCAACAATGTGTAACAAACCTTTGCACTTTGGAATGTTCACAGCTGTTCACACTTGATTGTTTATATCAGTGCAAAACATTATTTCTCCAGCTTGTATGCCTTCTTATGCCATATTACGTGATGTTAGGCTATGCAATGTTACATTAGGTGACTCCATGCGATTGCACACATTTAGGGCCCGCCGTTTCTAGTCAGTTTTCCAGGACCTCCCTTCTGACTGCACATTGACACCACAAAACACTCCAACTGTGGCGGTCACACAGCCATGCATTGGATTATGGTACAAAGAAGATGGACATGCACCAGGAACTAGTGATTGACAAAGCCAAGCACAGAACCACGGAATTAACATGGTGGCATATACCACCGAAAGTGTTGCCTCTAAATCCCTTCACGTGTTTTGGGCACTCTCAATGGGCCCATGTGCTTTGAATTGCACCATTTGGTGTTATTTTGAGAATACATTTCAAAAACAATCATTGGTGAGAACGGGAATTGCCCTGCCCATAAAAAGTCTCCGAAGGCAGCCCCCTCCATCACCCCATCACCCTTTGAAGTTCCGGTCTAGTTGCACCCCTGGAAGCAGATATGGCAAAGAATGCAGAGGTAGCCCTTTGCTCTAAAGAATCTCAGCTCTCCTTGATATGATATGATATGATATGGCATTTATAACGCTCCTATACACAAGTGTTTCAAGGTGCGAGGAGGCAAGGGAGGAGGAACAGAGGGAGGACAGACAACGATCTTACTAGGCCAGGTGACATTCAGATCGTGCAAGTGCATGGGAGGGGGAAGAGGAAGGTGCAGGGGGAGGGGACAGTGCAGTACATGGGATAATAGAATAAATAACAATAACAAAGTACGGCCAGCAGGTGGCAAGTGCAAGGGTAAAGGGTAAGTGCAGCTATCAGGTGTCAAGTGCTAGGTGGTAGGACTGCAGGGATACAGAAAAAACAGTCCCAAAGTGCGGGGGTTACCAGGAGTGCAGTGCAGGTGTGCGACTGGTGGAGGAGGGGACCTGGGCCCGAGATCAGAGGGTGGCCAGCTAAACCAGTGCAGAGTCAGTATCAGCCAGGAAATCAGCTGATTGACGTGACAATATGTACGGATGCGGACCATTTTTAGACAATGACATCATGTGCAATGGTTGCGTACATGATGCATAGCTTTTTCAAAGAATGACTACAAGCAGATGAGTTTATCACAAAGGCTCTTCTGGCGTTATGGAAGACTTGACCCTATTAAGATATACAGAACAGTTTAAGCAGCTCTTATGTTTCGTTTGTGAAATATTTAACCATTCCATGCTTTGAGGGCTCTTAGTCTCATAAAAAAAGAAAAAAGGTATGTTTTAAAAAAAAAGTGTGCTTGTTTGCATGCACGTGTGTGTGCATATGTGTATGCGAGGGTGTGTTTTTAAGACAAATGCAGTTTGTGGTGACTGAGAACGACATGATACAAAATGGGTCAGTGTGGGATTACATTAAGACAGATTTCAGGATTTAATTAGGACTCCAGCAGCATCAACGTTGGGCAGTGTAGGGACATATTGAGAAAGGCCTTGTGTTTTCTCTGGGCACTAGCTGCACGCAGATATTTCTTACAGTGATAATGCTGACACACAGTGTTCAGTGAGGCTTCATCCAAGTTTAACATGTTAGGGAAATGCTGCTGTGAGCTGTTGTTCATATATGCCATCTATCTTCGTTTTCTAGAAGAGTATACATTTTACATGGTTCCACCATCATTCTAAACCTTTTGGTGCGAAATGCTCAATTTCAACCCATTATTATAAAGCATGTCTAAGGGTAATCACGTCCCAAGACTTTGCTGGATTAGTTCATGTGTGCTTGCTCGGGTCCGTCCAGGGAAAACATGTACACCCCTCCACTTTAGAAATTCAGCAACTGCGAGTGTTCTGGACTGTAGTGGCATTGCTGTAGTAGGGCCATGGAAGGCTGGACTGTAGTGGCATGTTGTAGTAGGGGCATGGAAGGCTGGACTGCAGTGGCATGTTGTAGTAGGGCCACGGAAGGCTGGACTGCAGTGGCATTGCTGTAGTAGGGCCATGGAAGGCTGGACTGCAGTGGCATTGCTGTCCTGGAAGGCTGGACTGCAGTGGCATTCCTGTAGTAGGGCCATGGAAGGAGGCTGGACTGTAGTGGCATTGCTGTAGTAGGGCCATGGAAGGCTGGACTGCAGTGGCATGTTGTAGTAGGGCCATGGAAGGCTGGACTGCAGTGGCATTGCTGTAGTAGGGCCATGGAAGGCTCGACTGTAGTGGCATTGCTGTAGTAGGGCCCTGGAAGGCTGGACTGTAGTGGCATTGCTGTAGTAGGGCCATGGAAGGCTGGACTGTAGTGGCATGTTGTAGTAGGGCCATGGAAGGCTGGACTGTAGTGGCATTGCTGTAGTAGGGCCATGGAAGGCTGGACTGCAGTGGCATTGCTGTAGTAGGGCCATGGAAGGCTAGGGCCATGGAAGGCTCGACTGTAGTGGCATTGCTGTAGTAGGGCCCTGGAAGGCTGGACTGTAGTGGCATTGCTGTAGTAGGGCCATAGAAGGCTGGACTGTAGTGGCATGTTGTAGTAGGGCCATGGAAGGCTGGACTGTAGTGGCATTGCTGTAGTAGGGCCCTGGAAGGCTGGACTGTAGTGGCATTTCTGTAATAGGGCCATAGAAGGCTGGACTGTAGTGGCATGTTGTAGTAGGGCCATGGAAGGCTGGACTGCAGTGGAATTGTTGTAGTAGGGCCATGGAAGGCTGGACTGCAGTGGCATTGCTGTAGTAGGGCCATGGAAGGCTGGACTGTAGTGGCATGTTGTAGTAGGGCCATGGAAGGCTGGACTGCAGTGGCATTGTTGTAGTAGGGCCCTGGAAGGCTGGACTGTAGTGGCATTGTTGTAATAGGGCCATGGAAGGCTGGACTGCAGTGGCATTGCTGTAGTAGGGCCATGGAAGGCTGGACTGCAGTGGCATTGCTGTAGTAGAGCCATGGAAGCCTGGACTGCAGTGGCATGGCTGTAGTAGGGCCCTGGAAGGCTGGACTGCAGTGGCATTGCTGTAGTAGGGCAATGGAAGCCTGGACTGCAGTGGCATTGCTGTAGTAGGGCCCTGGAAGGCTGGACTGCAGTGGCATTGCTGTAGTAGGGCCATGGAAGGCTGGACTGTAGTGGCATGTTGTAGTAGGGCCATGGAAGGCTGGACTGCAGTGGAATTGTTGTAGTAGGGCCATGGAAGGCTGGACTGCAGTGGCATTGTTGTAGTAGGGCCCTGGAAGGCTGTACTGTAGTGGCATTGTTGTAGTAGGGCCCTGGAAGGCTGGACTGTAGTGGCATTGTTGTAATAGGGCCATGGAAGGCTGGACTGCAGTGGCATTGCTGTAGTAGGGCCCTGGAAGGCTGGACTGCAGTGGCATTGCTGTAGTAGGGCCATGGAAGGCTGGACTGTAGTGGCATGTTGTAGTAGGGCCATGGAAGGCTGGACTGCAGTGGAATTGTTGTAGTAGGGCCATGGAAGGCTGGACTGCAGTGGCATTGCTGTAGTAGGGCCATGGAAGGCTGGACTGTAGTGGCATGTTGTAGTAGGGCCATTGAAGGCTGGACTGCAGTGGCATTGTTGTAGTAGGGCCATGGAAGGCTGGACTGCAGTGGCATTGCTGTAGTAGGGCCATGGAAGCCTGGACTGCAGTGGCATTGCTGTAGTAGGGCAATGGAAGGCTGGACTGCAGTGGCATTGCTGTAGTAGGGCAATGGAAGGCTGGACTGCAGTGGCATTGCTGTAGTAGGGCCCTGGAAGGCTGGACTGCAGTGGCATTGCTGTAGTAGGGCCCTGGAAGGCTGGACTGCAGTGGCATTGCTGTAGTAGGGCCATAGAAGGCTGGACTGCAGTGGCATTGCTGTAGTAGGGCCATGGAAGGCTGTTCCCTTCTTGGACCACACATTGGGAGAACCAGATTCCCCATCAGAACAAACAAGACTTTCTCCATAGTTCACTCCCAACTCCTGCTACACTGAATCCTTCCCTACGGAGGAAGTCACAGAAGTGCAAAATGTGGTGGTTAATCTATGTCCGCAGAAGTGAAAATGGTTATATGGGATCGTTGAGGGTGACTCAATATTTTTCTTTTAAAGACACTAAACATCCTCCCCAACATATTTTAGGACTGGTGCAATTATATAAACAAACTCCAGTGCTAGAATATTGGGGGAAAGTGTTGGATAGGGCCTTTAATAAAAATATTGAGTCACCCTCGGTGCTATATCACTGCATACTGTGAAAATACTTCAATGCTTATAATTATGGCATGAAAACATTTTAGGTAATAAAGGCGGGTAGAATTCTCTTGCCTATTGTTTTCAAGTCTGAGGAAACAGCACAGAAATGAGCACATCGACTTGCAATTCTGGCCGCAGGAATTCCAGGCGATCAATAGGAATGGGAATGGCGTTAGCATATTTAGCAATACTTACAAGGATGGACTAGCCCTAGCTTCTTCTATTACCGTCCCGCGGGTGAATGTTTCAGGGCTCTTGTCCCTTCATCAGGACTCGACGTAAAGGTGTTTGCAGAATCATGGCAGCATCAGGAGATCTGAATCTGGATAAAACTCCAGTTGCATTTGCATCCATTGCCGTAACCACTAGCAGAAGCCGCTCCAAGTGCAGGCATCGTCATGATTACTGCTTGAACCAAGGTAACGACCGGGCACCTGACTTAGTCTAGCATAACGTCTACTCTTAATTAAATACTGCTGTAACCCAGTTAAGGAGCCGTCATTTTGGGAGCAGATGGCTTTTATGTCCCCATATTGCCAAGTTTGTAAAATAAATGGCTGCTATCGCTCAAGTAATTGCGCACAGCAATATCTTGAGGGCCACCATGGCAGCCGTACAGCACACATTTCTACACTTCGATTCAAAATAAAAGCCAGCGAGCGTGGGAAAAACGGGACACGAGTCCCTGCTGCTGTGCTTCCGATGTGTTGATAGGTTTGAGAGGAGCAGAGAAGCATCTTTCCTTTCCCGCTCTCATTTCTTGATGATACCTTGCGAGGAGAGCCGCTCAACAAGCAGTTGCCAAAGGCTGAGTGCATCTCTTGCATCCATTAACCTCAGGGCCTTTGCTTTGATGGCTCATTAATCATGTTATGTTATGTTATATGGCATTTGTATAGTGCCTAATGCAATTGGTATGGCCTCAAAGTGCTGTAGGTGAACGCCCTTGGAGGACAGAAGTCTGAGATATGAGAAATGAAAGGAGGGTTTTAGAATGCGCGTGTGCATGTTAGCCACATGGAGATCTGGCTAGTGGAAGGGCACTGTGATAGGTTGTCAGCAGACTGGGCGAGTCAGGGAGGCTGATTATGAGCCTAGCATGACCACATTGTTTCATGGGACTCAGCTGCATTCTAATGGCAGGGGTGATGAACGTTATGAAGTCAAGTAGTGAATTGTTGCAGATGTATGCCGGGGAGCGGCCGTGAACCAGGAGGGATATGGCTATGTTCCTTAGAAATGGAGTGCTATATGTACCCAAGAGTCAAGGCTGATATCCAGTTGTGATGAGTGTATGTAGATCGTATCATACTGATCAACTGTATTATTGTCTCCTCAAGAGACTCATCGGTGCAGCCACCTACCTGCCAGGGGGTGATAGTTCACCCAGGAGGTGGACTAGGTTGGTCAAGATGCAGAAGGGAAGAGCAAGGTCTTGAGTGCCTTCTGGAAAACTCGGTGGTCCTCGATGCGACAGATGGTAAATGGAATCGATTTGCAGATGGTGGGAGCTTGGACAGAGAAAGAAGATTCCCCTATTCTGGTTAATTTTGCGACTGGGATGCCAAGGAGGAGAGCCCACCAGGTTTCTGGTGGGCTTTTAGGGTTTGAGCTTGTGTTAAAGCTATTCTGGTCCTGTGTTGTGCAGGGCTCAGTGTGCGATGTACATTGCCTTGAATGTGGATTGTCGCCCAATCATCAGCAGCCAGTGAAGGACACAGAGGGTGAGTGGGATGTGTTCTCTGGGGCCTAGGGCAAGAAGGAGCCTTGCTGCAGTGTTTTGAACCGATTGGATTTTTATAAGTCGTGGTTCAGGGCCACCCAGGCATAGGGTGTTAGCATAGTCTAGGTATGAAAGGGCGATAGCCGTGAATGTTGCGTCTCTGTGTGGGAAGGTGAGGTATAGGAAGATGCATCGGAGAATGTCTAGGTGTAGATAGCAGTATTTCGACACTGAGCTGATGTTCTGTGATAGTGTTAGGTCTGAGTCCATAGTGCATCCAAGGCTTCTTACTGTTTTGGAGGTAGAAGTGTGGGGGCCCAGAGAGAGCGGCCAAGGAGTAGTTTGTGGGAAGACTACAATCTTCCCGCAGATCATAATTTCAGTTTATTTAGGGTTGAGAAGGAGGTGTTTCGTTTTTATTCAGTGGTTGATTTCTGTGAGGCATGATGCGAGGTCGGGTGGTGCTGGCAGGGTCCTTTAGTATCTTGAAGATTATTTGTGTGTCATCTGTGTAGTTGTAGCAAGATAGACCGTGTGAGCGGATGATAGTGGGAAGGGGGTTCAGGCAGAGGTTAAAGAGCAGAGGAGAGAGCGAGGCGCCCTGTTCTATTCCGTGAGAAACATGGCAGGGAGAGAAGGAGAAGGGAGGCATGTGTATTATTTGGGATCTGTTGGAGAGAAAGGATGAGATCCACATCCAGAATGCATCCCTGATGCTGAGAGCATGGAGTCTGTCCATGAGGTTGAGGTGATCAATAGTGCCGAAGGATACTTGGATATCACAGAGGGCTTTTGGCAAAACAAGTTGTGCTCGCTGGGACTCACGGAAAGATCGAGATGGATTAAAATTCTTAATCAAATTTATTGGATGCCTGAGAGAATGTGCAAAAGAGGGATGTTGGAGAGTGCAGATTGTTGGAGGTGTTCGAGTGAGATTGGTACGCTGGAACATCTGCTATGGGATTGTAGGCTGGTGAGACTGTTTTTGGGTGAGATTGGACGTGTGTGTGATGAATGATGTATAGGAGACTTGGTAAATTGGCTTTGTTTGGGAAAATATGGGGTAGATGTTTGCAGTTGTTTTAACTTGGCATTATAGTTGTTTGGTGGGGGGGTAATTGAGAGATGTATTTGAGATGTTGGGGATTTAGGGTATTGTATATCTCACTGTGTACGTAGTACTGTGTAAAATGCTGTGCTTTTCTTGTATTATTTTCTATGTGTATTTTGATATACGCTGACTGTATTGGGATTTGTTATGGATTTTGTGTAAATAAAGTTTTTAAAAAAAAGAAATAGTACCGAAGGCCATCGAGAGGTTGAGAAGGATTACAGCAGCAAGACCTTCTGAATCTGAGGTTCCTTTCAGATAATCCCAGATGGAGACTAGGCATGATTCAGTTTCATGTAAGCGTATGAGGCCGGATTGGGTGGGGTAAAGGAGAAGGTTGGTTTCAATGAAAGGTATAGCTGGGTGTAAACTGTTAGGTTGATTAGTTTAGCTATGAAGCGGTTGTTTGAGATAGGTCTGTAGTTGGCCTGTAGAAGGTGGTCAAGGGTGGGTATTATGAGCAGGGGGTTGATGGACAAGATCTTGAAAACTGCTGGGAAGGTGCCAGATGTGACAGATGAGTTAATAATCAATCCTGCGATGTTGCCGGCACAGGTTGAGAATAACATTTTGTTTAGAAGAGAAGGAGAGCAAGGGTCTCCAAGGGAATCTGAGGGTCGGTTGTTAGCTAGTTGCATTAGAAATTGTGTGTGGTAGATGGGAGAGAAGGAGTAGAAGAGCAAGCAGGTGGAGGGAGGTCTGAGAGCCCGGACATGGATGCAGAGGAAGAAGTGGGAGCAACGCTCCATTTGTGCCAATGGTGAGGTTTATTTCCAGGGCTATGTTGTGGAGGTGGTTAGAGATAGAGGTCACAGAGTACTTAGGTGTAGGAGGGGGTGGAAGAGAGGCAACAAGGGGCCTTGAACTCAGAGATGATCTTGTGGAATTCCCTACAGAGGTTTGGGGCACTGGTGTTCTTCTTCCTGTCAAAAGAAATGTGCCTTGCATATTTCTGCTCTGTAGGTTTGAACGGCTGGATGTAAGCTGTTCTATTCTGCAGCGATGAGACTGCCCGCCATCTGCTTTTAAGGATATGGTTCTCAGTTTTAAGAGATTTGATAGCTGAGCTGAACCATCCAGTGGAGAGGGCTTGTCTGTTGGTGATGGGTCTGATAGGGGTGAGTGATCTAATGGCTTCTGAAAGCCATTAGTCAAAAAGGGTGATGGTGAGCTGACCCAACTGGAGTGGAAGGGAGTGAAAGGTCCAAAAAGACTGAGATTATTAGAACGAATGAGTGATTTGGCCGAATTTCACCTTTCTAAAATTCCGAACGGCTGAAAAGTTTGACCAAATCCCCCCATTCAGTTTAAGGGCTGCGGGGTATATATTGTGAGTGGGGGTCATGAGGATGTCCCCCGCAGCTGATCCCAAAAAGCCCCCCCCAAAAAAAGGAATGGACCCTGCGGCACTGGTTCCCGATCACAGAAGTGAAAGGGAAAAGGTGTTGCAGGAACACAGTGATTTGGCGGCCGCTGCAAGGTAAGTAGGGGGTGTGGGTTTGGGTGGGGGTGTGGGTGGGTTTGGTTGGGGGCCAAGTGAGAAATGTTAGGGGAGAAAAGACCAAAGGTTATTTCGGAAAAATAATCTTCAGTCTTTTCTCCCTCGAACATTTCCGTCACAGTCTTTCAACCGAATGCAAGCAGGGAATCTGCCAGTTCCGGAGCTACTTTGACCTTGTTTCATAGAAGAGTGGGAGGTCTTCTGGGTGTCGGTGAGGAAAAGGGGTCTACTGTCGAGAGAGTGAAGAAGATGGTTGCACGGTCCGTCCAGACTTGTGGCTGAGGTAGGAGCGTGGTGATCAAATCAGGAGAGGTGAAGATGGCATCTACAGTGTGGCCTGCAGAGTGGTCCCTGATACTACTGGTGTTACATGAAGGGATTCCAAATCATCCAGAATGGGTTTTGTCATGTGGTTATGTGGGACGTCAAACCAGATATTAAGATCCCCTCGCATAGTGAGAGAGGGGATGAGAAACCAGGGTGGCAACTAGAGAGTCACTGAGATTTTCTGTGAAATTTACGATGTAGCCTGGGGGTCTGTATATGAGTAGGAAGCTTTGAGTGGTTGTGGGGTTGAGGGGAAATGTTACTAGGAGGGATTCGCAGTCTGAGGTTCAGGCTTGTTCCTCGGAGAGTGAGATGGAGAGGAGGGATTTGTATAGGATCATGCTCTGACTGAAGCTCAAACAACCAGACGCAACATCGCCTTGTTGGCTCTGTCCCGGGGATACATTCTAACATACCCTGTTTGCTGCCACACTGTGCTCTTTATTGCAATAGAAACCCAGAAAGCATGTATGTTGTCCATCCCGCTATTCGTGCATGTTTGACTGTTGGGTGTTAACACAACACTCCCATTTCCACGTACTGTCAGCATTTGGGTGGGGTGCGCTAGAGGTCTGCTGACGTCAGAAGATACAGAACTAACATGGCTGGCTGGCTGGCTGGCTGGCTGGCAGCACAATTTCAGGTGAAAGGCCTTGTATAGCTTGGTTGGAATATTGCACTATACAGAAACCCTCGTACTTTGCATGTGTACTTCTATCTGGGGCAATGCAAAGAAGGGAGGGGGTGAAACTAGCCCTGTCCCAGCTGCCCAAACTAAGTGCAACTGAAGACTGTAACAAAAGGCTCACAGCTGAAAGTGCATCCCTCTGGGAATTAAGTATTATTATTATTATTATTAATTTTCATATTGCTCACATGCCCATGGGCCTCGGGGCGCACAAAAAACATACAAGGTCGTGGGTCCAGCAGTTAGGGCTGGAGCAGTCAGGATGCAGAGGAATTGTGTTAGTCTGCTGATTTAAAGAGGCGGGTTTTGATAGCTCTTTTAAAGTCTGCCAAGGATGGGGATGTCCTTAGGGGAAGAGCAAGAGCGTTCCATTCCCGTGGTGCATCTACTTCAAAACTGGCTCTGCCAAATGTTGTTAGTTTAAAACATTATTTTATTTGAATTTGTATTTGTATTTTGTTTATTTATATAGCGCGCCTGGCCCAAAGGCAAATAGGCGCATTTTCTTACAAGTTACAGAAACATATTGTACAGCAAACAAGGAGTAATATACAGGGTTAAAAAAACATACAGAGAACATGGAAAAATATACAAGGTTACAGAAACAAGGTGAAATACAGCCATAGATCAGTATACATTTCAGTATTTACATTATAATTATAAAAATTACAGGAGAAATTACAATGTGTTTAGCCGAAACAGCTTGGCCTGGCGAGGCCAGTTGAGGGAAGTAGAGTGGGTAGGTAAGTACAGGCAGTGAGGACTGGCGGTTGGAGGATTCACAAATCCTGCTCTGTAAACCAACATCTGGCTTTTTGATTGAAAGAATGGAACGAGGAAACAGCTGTGAGAGGGTTGGGAAGCGAGTAACATAACTTGGCGGCGAGGACTGGGAAACTGCAACCCCCTGCTTTCTGAAGATCGAATCTAAGTAGTAGGAGACAGTTAGCTTGGGCGGGTGGATGTGTGGGGGGTGAACCTGTTGGCCAAGTATTTAGGGGCCTGGTTGGCCAGGCATTTGTGTGTAAGAGTGAGAGTTTTGAATGTGATTCATTGGGCGACCGGGAGCCAGCGAAGGCTGCGTCTAGTGTCAGAAATGTGTTGTTCCTAGGGATGTTTAGAGCTACCCTAATAGCGTTATTTTGCGTTACATGTAACTTGCTAATGTTACGTTGACTGGTCCCAAGGTAGAGCGCATTACAATAGTTGAGTTTTCGACATGATGAGGGTTCTGACGAAGATAGTGCAGTTTGCCGTGGTAAGGAAAGGTTGGCATGCTGTGATAAGTTTCCATGTATAGGCTGAGGATGAGATGGCGGCATTAGTTTGTCCGGTCAGGGATAAGGTCGAGTCAAGATAAATGCTTAGAGTTTTCGTGTCTTTGGAAACCGTGATGGTATTTACCAGTGTGTAATTGTCATTAGAGCGTAATGTACGTATGGGTTGCTTGATAATCAATCGATTGATCAGGTACTGAGGGGCAACAATGTTCTAGCCTTTGTATGTTAGGGACAATGGGCCTCATTACGAGTTTGGAGGTAGCCATGGTGCTAAGCCATGGCGCATGGCCTCCAAAACCGGGTCCGGCACCTGTCTGGTTGAATGGGGCCTTACCGGGACATTCTGACTTGTGTGGACCCGGTAAGTCCCCATTCAACCAACCATTCCCCATTCCTATTTTAGCCCCAGTAGGGCTCAATGGGAATGGGGAAGGCGCTAATTATGCCTGCAAATAGCAAATAACGGTCTCCTTACCGGTGACCGTTAACCCTTACCGCCCAACTCGGAATGAGGCCCAATATCTTGAGAGTAATCCTCTGTTTGACGGACAACCAATGTAGGGTCCTTCTCGATGAAGTAACATGGTATCATTTAAACAGGCCATAGATTGCTCTAATTGGTCCATTCTGTGTGGTCTGTAGGCAATGTAGATTAGTTTGTGAGGTACGGTAAGCAGGCTGTTAACAATAGTCGAGTCGAGCATTCACCAGGGTGGTAGCAAGTAGAGATCTGTTATTAATTGACCAGTAGGGTCTGATTTGGTGTAATGGTTTATTCACATATCCACATGAAGAATGTATGTGAGACCTGCTGTGTCATCAATAGTTCCGAGTCCAGAAATACCCCCAGTGTTTTCACAAATTCGATGACAGGGATCCGATTGCTTAAGGTACTAAAGTGTTTATAAAATGGGTCTATTTTCTTTAGATGAGGACCGGAGGCGATGATGAGATGCTCTGTCTTTCCATTGTAAAGGGCCAGGGAGTTTAACGCCACCCAAGATTGAATTGCCATACACACCTTGTTCAGGGCCTTGGTGTCTTCTGAATGAATACATGAGAGTTCCAGGAGTGGTGATGTCTGCGTACATTGCATATTGAACACCTAGGCTGTCCAAGAGGTCAAGTAAAGGTCTGATGTAGACGTTGAATAAGGTGGGAGATAGGCATGATCCCTGTGGCACTCCACATATAGTGGTAAAAGGGGAGGCATGAGCATTCTCAATGGTACTCGAGATGCCCTTGAACCGTGGGTGGCCCTCTTAGAACAGTTGGCAATACCTTTCAATCTCTCTTGTAGGAGATTATTATCAATGAGATCGAAGACCGCCGAGAGGTAAAATAACATCAGGAGTGCTGGATTACCTTTTTCCACAATGCCAACAATGTTAGATTTAAGGTCCAATTATGCGGTCTCTGTCCCATGTCGGGCTCTGAATCCCAATTGGCAGAACCCAGGATTGTATTACTCTCTATGAATTTCTGCAGCTGCAAATACGTCACTCTGTCTATGATTTTAAGAAGATATTAGACGTTGGTTATGGGTCGATAATATTTTAGCCAACGCAGGGTCCAAAGTATTCTTCTTAAGTGATGGAGTCATCCATGCTTCTTTCAGGGAGGATGGGACTGTACCATCCCTGAAGGTCAGGTTGACCATTATGGTGATCCATAGGATGAGAACATCTAAGGAATCCTTGAAGATATTGGCAGGGCAGATATCCCCTAAATATGAAGTGTGTTTAAGTTCTGAAAATATGGCGAAGATTTCAGCTTCTGTACATGTTTGGAAGTCGAAATACAGGGAATGTTAAATTGGTATTAGCCAAAGTCGGCGTGTGAAATCCCTCATTTTCTGCATGTGTAACTTTTAGGCAGGATTGGCGATTGGCTGCTGGTAACCTGTGGTTTTATTGACAAATTCGTTTTGTACTACCTGACACGTCTATGGCAATGGGAGGAAATGGGGAAGTTTTGCTCTCAAATTCCTTAAGAAGTTTAAAGAGCTCACTCAAGCTGGATCTTGCGTGGTTAATTTTTAAGTTGTAACTCTTAGTCTTGGCTTCTATGATGGTATGTTTAAATGTTTGCACTGATACTTTGTACTTGCTCAAAGTGAGTGGACCGAACTTCTAGAGCCAGCATACCAATAGTGGAGTGATGTAAAACTAAGTCTGTAACGTTGTCACACATTTCCAGGGAGTCTAAGGAAGTGCTCAAGGATGCTGAGAAGTTAGTAGCCATGACACTTTTGAAGTGCCTACATTTCTTCTCTATTCTTGGCTTGTTGTCTAGAGTAGTAGGAGCAGTAGGTAGTCGAATTTTCGTGTTGACCATGAGGTGGCCTGACCAGGGACAGGCCCACATAGTAGTAGATATGTCGTGCGAATTGTGTGTCAACACCCAGTCTATGCTATCACCTTCTTTATGGGTTTTACCGATGCCTTCAAGAGCTAATAGCAGTGATGCTTCTTGCGTGTCTAATTTGTCTTCTGCCCATAGGTTGAAGGCCTCTACCACAATCACAGGGGATTTTGGTTAAGTATGCATGCACAACTGTGCCAACACAAAACACCCCCCCACCCGCCGCCACACAGTTTCCTCCTTATTCGGCCAATTTGTGGCTTGGGCCCAAGGCAGTTGCATGCGATGCAAATGTGAAAATGCTCTTTGAAAATTGCTCCTGATGCCATTTTCCCCAGAATGTGCCAGGCTTTTTCATTAGCTGTCTGGACATTGCTCTCATGGCACAGCCCTGCTAAAGATGCAAAACCTTCTGCTCAGGTCTCTTAAGCCAGCTGTGGATCGTGCGGCACGAGCTCGCTTAAGAAAATGTCATACTCACCAGACGTCTTTAAAATGTTCACTATGAGGTGGTGATTAAGTGCATCTATAAGCCAACAATATCGCATTGGAGTAAAGATGGGAGAGAGAAGGGATTGAGGAGAGATACAGAGCTTGTGGTTGGTGGTGGGCTATTTACCCACTAATTGGCTTCCCACATGTTGGTGGGCTATTTACCCACCCATTGACTGCCCACATTTATTGCCACCTACTATCCTCTCCTTGCCCAAAACACATTCTCCCAAGATCTCCGAGTTCCCGCTATCAAGCATTAAGTGCCTGCTTATTTCTAAGCAGTCATCAGAGGGTTACTGGTTTCATTGTATATGTGAATGTGCTACTGGTGTCATAATAATGGCTTAACCAAGTGCACCTTTAGCCACTTGAAATATAAGCAGTGTGCGTCCCCGCATCTGTTCCTTGCATAGAAGTCCTGCTAAACAAACAAGAATTCACAAAGCCAAGAGTTGCGGCTTGTGTACAGGTATTAGATAAGAATTTGCCAGGCTTTTGTATAAAATCCACCATTTTGCAACAGTTTCCTTTTAATGGGCAGTTAATACTAGTATGGCAGTGCCTGTCAAACGGTTATCCCATGCCTACACAAAAGCCAAAACCGCTGGCTTGGCCAGTGGTTGATTTCTCCTGGGAACAACATTCTTTAAAAATCAAATGCAAAAAGAGTTAAAGAGAACAGTGGCAGGCGCACTCCCCAGATGGGAAATGGTCTGTAGAGCCCAAGTGGCAATCTATCAACATGCCATTGGCAGACACTATAGCCATGGGCATACCCCTGCTGTATCCTCTAGGGAACACTGGGGTACAATATTTTTTTTTTGTGTTTAGTGGTCTTCTCCCTTAATGCCATATTGATGCCTTCGAGAATTCTTTGTCATGGCCTTTTGCCTAATTCGATCACACCATTCACTATATGCACGTATTTGCGTTCATTGTTGTTGCTAAGAGTGGACCTCACGCCGAGGGACACCAGAGCGCTCTATACAAGGTATACATCAATTAAAGCGAAGAGCAACACACACGAATAATTCATGCTAATACAGTTTCATAGCAGTAAAGGAAAGCAAGACAGTGCTGCAGCAAAACTACTAAACCATGCCATTAAAAAGCGCAAGACTTGAAAGATTTAGGAAACAAAAGCAGATCACTGCATTTTGCCACTATTTTGATCCCAAAGTATCATTTATTCCACGTGGCAGTCTTCCAACATGCAGTTCATCATCTCGCCGCTAGGTGGCTCCATGTCATTGAGTAGGGGTCCAAGCGCATGCACCTGCTGCTCTGAATACAACGCACGTGGACACACTTTGGAGAGTGAGATGTGGACTTAATTTCAAGCACACGAGTATTTAGGAGCCAAACATCAGTGGACAGGAGGTTGAGTGCCTGCCTGGTGCTCCCAAAATAGATTTGGAACCCAGGTTTGACCCTGATGAACCTCTCCATGAACGGTACAAAGTTTACTTTGTTATTTATTTATTCCCCGGTTTTTTTGGGTTATTGTACCAGTCCTACATCTATTAAGTCATGTTAAACAATATTTGACCTTGTGTTCAAGTGTTGTTTATTTATTTTTGGTTCGCTCAACCTCGAAAAGGATATGAGCAGGGGACTCCAATGAATGCATTTATTGATATATTTGATTCACTGTTTTTATTTATTCCCTGATTTTTTGAAGTCCAATATACTGGTTCTATACATATGAAGTCTTTCCAATTGGTATCTGTAAACTATTCGGCTATGCAGTAATTACAAAGACGCCAGTGAATGAATTCATTGTTCGATTCCTCCAGCCAGCGCTGAGAATAATAAAAATGTTTTTTTGGGGAGTTCGTGGGGGAAGCTTTGCATCGCCATAAGCACCGCCACTATCGTACACCATCGGCTTCTCCAAAACGGATCCAAAGTAAGAATGACACACAGTAAGCTGACACTAGTTCACACAATTCTTTGGTTTATCAATTTCACAGGCTCCAAACTATCATAATATGCATACAACATGTATTCAAATACACACAAAATACACAAAGGACCTTTTTAACAATTATCCACCAGCAAATGTGTAAAGGAAAGAACTTCAAACCAAAACTTGTTGATGCCATCAATTAGATCAGTTGTCAGCGGCTAAGAACAAAACACCAGAGCATACAACAATACCAGAATACAATGGGCCTCATTACACAGTAGCCGCTAAGGGATTACCGGCACTGGTAAGGTCACCGGTGCCGGTAATCCCTTAGCGCCCTACTACGAGGTCCCTCAGCGGGTCCCATCCTTAACGCCTGGTCTGACACATTGCGGTACCGTTATTAGCTCATTCTCCATTCCCATTGAGCCCTATGGGGGCTCAAATGGGAATGGGGAATGGTATTTGGAATAGAGACTTACCGGGTCTTCCAGGGTCGGAATGACCCGGTAAGTCCCCATGCCGCCTACCCGGACCCGGAATGCGGTAAGGGAGTAGCCACGCCGCTAATAGCGGCATGGTTACCTCCTACCGTGTAATGAGGCCAAATGTGTCACATCCACTGGTAACTACTCCCTGCTAGAGAACAACAAAGCTAAGGGGGTTATAATGCACCCATCATGACCACTCCCTGTTGCCCTATTTGTAGAAAATAGAATGTATAGGAAGAAAAGGTGGCAGAAAAGAATCTACATGGAAAAAACTACATTTCCCAGACATGCACTGCCTGGGAACTACTACCTAGCAGCCATTTTGGACGTGGTCCTATATAGGGCGACCATCCCAAGGAACTCTGCTTGCGCTAGAAGATACAGAGCAGCAGAGTCTTTAGCTGAGTTCCAGCATAGAGGGGAGGCCTGGTCACGCAAATGAGGCACAGCCCACACACATTCACGGCAAGTCCCACAGTAAAGTTAGTTAATTGCATTGTTTCGTTTCCTTTGACGAGGAGGACTTGGGTAGACAAATATGGGAGAAGAGAAGACCCTTCCACGTGTGTTAAGAGCCCTGCAGAGAAGCAAGCCAGGTTCTAGTGTAGGTTCTAATCTCCCAGGAGGGGTAGCTTCTTAAGGTCAGAGGGGAAATTAAGAAGTTATTATAGGGTTGATATGAAAAAAGGTGGTGGTGTGGCATTATGGGGGCTCAAAAGAAGGTGATATTCAATCATGGAATGTGGCAAAATGGCAAAACCCATGGGCCTATCAAGAGTTTAGCATAATGTCCAAACTCATTTACTGTTTACTCGTTTACCATTTTCGCACTCAATCCTGTGAAATTACTACATGATTACGAGTGGTATAACAGCAACCTATTGTCCCATTTATGAGCTTCATGGGGCAATTGTAGGATTTATCAGCAGCAGTAATTCTGATGATGTTTGGAGGAAAAGTGAGGAATCTGCTTCAGCTGTACGCTGGAGGCAAATCCTCCAACTAAAGCGGCGGTAATCATATTTTCCATTCCAATTAACTTTTGATGAGGCCCAAGATGTGGTCACACAAGTGCATTTCATCTTCAAAGGGCTTCAAGAGATTTTACAACAAGTCATGAATTACAACAAGTCAAGATCATACAATAATAGGATGCATCCTGGAAGGATGAAAGGCCATAGCTGACAATGACCACATCGAAACAGATTATGCAATGGGTTCCAGACTCACAAACCGTGAGATTAGACATTGAATAATGAAAGCAGGTCAACACAGGGCAAGAAGAGTCAACCAATCAATGCCTACCAAATGAGGACCGTGTAGTACAGAGTCAATGAGTTTGCACACTCTACCAATTGAGTCAAAGGATGGTGAGCATCAGCCCAGGGTCTTAGAGGGAGATAATGATGGATTGTAAAAGGTGGCAGATAATCAGTGGCTATAGCGGCACTAGGAGGAAGGCTAGTGGCTAGACAGGCAGTGACTTAAGGGGCCAGGCACTCTTTGTTCATCAGGTCCCAAAATCATTTCTGGTCACGGCTGGCTGTACTCAGATCTTTTCCTGACAGCTAATGAGGGGGCAGGTGAGAATGTAAGTAGCAGCCACAAAGAAGTGCCAACAGGCAACTGTACATAAGTGTACATGCAGACGTAAGATGCAAAAGTGCACAGATGTTGGATTTGTATTTTATTCTATTTATAGAGCGCATTCGTTAAAGCGCTTTGACAATGATTAAAAACAACAATTACAATTAACAGTAAAGAAAGTGAAGAACACATGGAGGCAAGGGGAGAAGCAGAGAGGTAGAGGAAGAGAGATTCAATGTTTGGGGACAAGAAGCGTGAATGAGCGAAAGCAAAAGGAAGCGCAGGGTGAATTAGGGACAGAAAGAAGGAGAGACTGAGAGTGGAGAGAGCGTGGGGGGACGAATAAATAAGAAGAGCAGATGTAGGGGGGCAAGACCATGGCGAGAATTGAAAAAAATCCATAGAAAATGGAAAAGAAGATAGAGCTCAAATGAGAGAAGGCACGCTGAGATAAGAGAACGGGTGCTATGGGTACAGGATATAGGATAGAAGAGTTAAAGACAAAAAAGAAAGGGGGCAAGATGAGAAGAGGGAAGGCCAAGAAAAAGTACAGAACAGTTATTAAGTTGGGAGAAAACTAGTGAACATACAAGAAGCTTGGTAGCCTAAAACGAGAGGAATGGTCATGCAAGATGAAGATTAAAGAGATGATAGTGAGAAGAACGGGCAGTAGCAGAGATGTGAAGAGGAAAGCAGAGGGAGAGATCAAAGATGACTCCAAGATTGGGAGCGGAGGGGGAAAGGGAAGCAACGTAGGGGAATGAAAGATACCAGAGGGAGAAGGGGAGGTGGAAGGAAAGTAGAGGATCTCTTTCTTGGTAGGATTGAGATGGAGAAAAGGAGATGCCATCCAAGCCCTGATAGCAGATAGGAAGAGGAAACAGTATGGTGAAGAGAGGGAGAGAAATACGAGAAGGAGAAGATGTGTGTGTCATCAGCATAGAAATGACATGAAAGATTAAAGGAGCTGATGAGCACAGAAAGTCAATGTTATAGAGAGAGAAAGGAAGGGAGCCAAGGACAGAACTTTGGGGTACTCCAAAAAGAAGTGGACAGGAAGAAGACAGCTGCCTATCCCACAAAACCGAAAAGGAGCTGTTAGAGTCATAGGATCCAAACCATGTGAGGACAGACCCAGAAAGACCCAACAAGTAAAGAGAAGAGAGAATAATCGGTTGATCAACAGTATTGAAAGCCGCAGACAGATGAAGGAGAATAAGAATAGAAGATAGTTTGCTGTATCTAGCGGAAAGAAGTGAGTTAGAGACGTGTAATAGAGCAGATTCTGAAAAGAGTGAGTGGGACGAATGCCAGACTGCAGAGGAGGAAGAAGAGAATGAAGGTGGAGATAAGAAGAGATCTGAGAGTAAACAACCCTCTCAAGAAGTTTAGATACAAATTTAAGTAGAGATATTGGGCGAAAATTAGATGACAGAGAAGCATCAAGTGTAGGTGTTTTGAGTATAGGAATAACAACCGCGTGTTTAAATGAGGAAGGAAAAATAGAGGATGTCAAGGATACATTGATGAGCGCTAGAGAATCAGAGGTGGGTAGATCAAGGAAATAATAGAGGAAGGAATAGGGTCTAGAGGAGAGGCTGTGGAGTGAGCATGCGTCAAGTAAGCAGAGAAGATCAAATAAAGACAGAGACAGAAGGGAAAGAGAGTGTGAGGAAGAACAAGAAAGAGAAACAGCAGGAGAGCAAGTGAGGAATCAGGGGGCAAGCTATGAGCGTGAGCGAGAAGGTGTAAGGTTTGAGAACGAGGAACGCAGAGATGCAACTTTGGAAGAGAAAAAAACAGGCAAAGTCTGTAACCAAAAGAGTAGACGAGAGCAGGGTCCGGAGGGCGAGGGGCAAGGATTGAGTTGAGTAACTGAAATAAGCGACAAGGATGGTGAGAAAGTGAAAGAGCAAGCAAACAAAAGTATTGTTTTTTGGCAGAAAGTAGGAGGGAATTGTAGGAAGAATGAAGATAAGATAGAGAGAGCAGATCATCCAGTGAGTTAGATTTCTACCAATAGCTTTCGGCTGAGCAAAGACAGAAGAAAGGGGGATAGCCAGAGCTGAGAAAGTTTCAGAGAGGGAGTAAAAGAACGGGTGGGAAGGAGTAATCAAAAGTAAAGCACAGGGAGGAGGTAAGAAGGGTAGATGCAGCATCCACAGAAAGAGAGGAGAAGTCATTGATTAGAGGGATAGTAGAGGAAAGAGAAAAAAGAAATGATGAAGAGTTTAATAAGCAGAGAATGTGGCAGGGGAGGAGTAGATGGTGGACAGGACAAGGAAGGAAGAAAGAAGAAAATGATCAGTAGAGTAGGCATGGTAGGCCTGAACAAGAGGGTCACAAGCGACAAAGGTGAATAGTAAGTGCCTCATCATGAGTTGGGCAGTAGCCCTTAAATGCGGTGGTAACGGGGTTACTGCCGCATTTAAGGGTCTGCCCAATCATGAGTATTATATGTTTACCCCAGCTCAGAGCAGAGGATAAACATGCTGGGAAAATGCTGATTCTTGGTGCAATTACCACATGGTAATACCGCTAGCGGTAATTGCACTAAAAATTCCCCAATGAGGAATAACGTTTACCGGCCAACCCGTGATCCGGCTGTAATACCATTGGGTGGGTGGGCACTAACGCAAATAAAGTTGGGCGGTATCCCAGTCGGGATACCGCTCAACTCGTGATGAGGTCCTAAGTCTAAAGAGGAGCCAGAAGAATGGGATGGCGGAGTTGGGACAAATGGAAAGATTTGGGACGGGGAAGAAGAGGAAAAGAAGCATGGGTGGTGTGAAGATGAAGGTTAAAGTCACCAAGAAGAATTAACAGAGAAGACATAGGAAGAAGAAAAGACAGAAGAGATTCAAGACCCAAAGGAATGAAGAGGCTGGGCGAGCTGGTAGATAAAGAATGAGAAAAGAGACAGAGAGAGGATGACAGAACTAGACAGAGAGAGGATGACAGAACTGAGAAAAGTGATATTCAAAAGAAGAGAAGACAGGAAGAGACTGTTTAGGAGGAGCAAGAGACCATGATGAGTGGTACAGGATACCTGTACTGCTGCCCTTTCCATGGTGGCAGGGAGAGTGGGCGAAGTTAGTACGCAAGGATGCAAACGAAGCAGGGATGAAAGACTTGTCAGAAGTAATCCAGGTCTCGATAAGGCAGAGAAAATTAAAGTTAAAACGAAGAAACAGATCAAGAATAGAGTGTGACTTGTTACAGGTGGACCTGACATTCCAAAGTATAGTAATAACGGGAAAGATGACAGTAGGGGTGAAGAGTGGTTTGGGATCCTGCCAACCTCCCCCCCCCCACTAAATTCATGACAAGAAAGAAGGCCAGAAAACACCACAATCATCTGTTTCATTTTGGACCATTTCCTAATGGGTGTGTGATTGACAAGCACGTTGACAGGCATCTCCTCAGCCAGCCATACAGACCAAGGGACATACAGCTTTATCCATGCATGAATGAGACACTTGTATGAACAGCTTGGACTAAACACCAGGAAGCCATGTTGCTTACGTCGTTAGAGACATCACAACAATGCAGCGTTAGACGTGAAGCGCACGTGCGATCCGCACTTCGGGACACAAACACACATTCAAATACACGAAGAACATGAGCGTACAGTTCTCTAGTTAGATGACAGATACATATACATACTGTCAATGTTTTTATTATTTTTGCCATTAGCTAAATGCAGCAAGGCAGAAACCGCAAGGCACAAGAGATGCTGAGCAAAGCTTGCAGATGCTTAAATGCGAATAACCCTATGGAACCGCAGGAGCACCTATGGGACTTGAGAGAGCCAAGTGTGACTAACCTATGGAGAATGTAGTATAGTATGGACACAGTAGAAACCGCCTTATAAGGTTTAGGAAAATGACAGCAGGCCTCAGGCCTCTGAGCAAGAGACGCGCTGAGCTGATTCAGGCTGAATGGAGAGCAAGACACGTGAGACAGGACCCACAGCCAAGGTCAATCCCCTGATGACAAAGGGACCAGCTGCAGAAAATATGAATAAATAAGCATAATTCAGAGCTGCAAGCTCAAATGCGTGGTCTCTGAACACGTGACGCGGCCAAAGCAGACAATGGACAGCAATTGGCGGTGTGAAAGGAGGGCCGCTGTCAGGCTGGCAGACACAGACCGCAACAAGTATGCAACAAGTGTTGTGCCGGTCAGGGGAGCACTTTCATAACGCAAAGGTGGTACACACAAGTTACATTTCAGACACATAATCGTTCTCATCACCTTGAAGAGTTATACAGTGAGCTGAGAATCTTTGCGGATCCCAGCCCTGGGACGTCAGCTCTAGCCAATCACAGTTTAGTACCCTAGGCGTGGGTAGCAACGGGCAAGAACCAATGGTATGTCTACAACACTGCAACAATGTTATATTTAGTGGATTGAGGAGAACAGGCCAACCACCTGACATGCAAGGGCCAGTAGAATAACATCTATAATGTCCTGTATAGGTTATAACATACTCAATACCCAATCACCCGGCCCAATAGGTTTTCTGGAGAAGGGTCCAGATTATGACGAAGTGCTGATGCCATTTGGGAGTAAAACTGGCTGGCGAGCCGAGGAAGAGCAACATGTGCATGAATATATTTTGTTTTTGTGCTGATCGCTGTTGTGTCTGTAATAAACCACAGTTTGAACTTGCCGTTGACCAAGTCCTCCGTGTATCCTTGGGGAGGGTGTTGTGCCCTCCAAGTCCGCAAACTTCCAGTGTCCCTCTGGCATACCTTGGGGTTCGTCCCCAACAAGGGTAACAGAGATTGGCAGGATTGTGGGCGGGTAGAGAACCTAACTATTGAGGATGGCATGAGGGCTAGGAACAGGAAAATAGGGATCTGCGTGATTTTACCGTCGCGGAATGGTCGAGACGGAAATGTCTGCATGGGAAATGTATACAACACAAAAATGTTCGTACATTTCCCATGCAGACATCCATTAAAATCACACAGACTCAAACTCACACCCCTACACACACTCACTCACTCACTCACACCCCCAACACACCCCCACCTCACCCCCACACCCCTACTTCCCTTCCCTTCAGACACACTGTGTCTCTGCGGTGCCGGTTCCCTTTCACTTCCGTGATCGGGGACCGGCGCTGCAGGGTCCTTTTCTTTTTATTTTTTTTTACTTTGGGTGAGCTGCAGGCGGTGTCCCTCACAACCCCCGCCCTCTATATTGTATAGTACAGTGAGCGGGGTGTTGCGGGGGACACCCCCACAGCCCACGCCTTTTTTTTTGTTTTTTGTTTTTTTTTTTACTGGCAAGGGCCTGGAGAGCGGGGGGGGTGTACTACAGTGAGCAATGTGTTGCGGGGGACACCCACCAGGGCCCATCCCGACCCCACCAAAACACCTAAACACATACCACGAAAAGTTTGAAATTTTGGTAGTTAGAACTTTTTGTGGTGTGAGTTTTAGGTTGATTGGTGGGGTCAGTAATTTTTATTCAGACTTTTCGTCCGAAACCGAAAATAGATATAGCAAAAAGCAAGTGAGAATGGGGAGCCATGCTAAGAGGACGACAGCAACATAAATAACAGTGGAGAAAAAAACAAAGCTGCCAAAAGCAAACAGGGAGAGACAGTGCCCCTAGAGGGTCACTCTTTCAATGGACACCCAAGGCAGGGAAACCCACAGGAGTGGAAGGTGTAGGCAGAGTGGAACACGTGATCCCTCACGTGACCACAGATTTAGTTATGGAAGGGAGGGTGCAGGGGAGGTATTAGGAGAGGATGCCGTGAGGGTCAAGGGATCTTTTGGGTGGCAACCCTCGTCCTGCACAAGGTGATGGCAGGAGGGGCAGCAGCAACACCGGCAGGGGAGTTCTGCAAGTCCAGAGTGGTCACGTGATCTTTCACGTGACCTCCAATGTAGACCTTGATGGCAACGTACAGGGGAGGTCCAAGCGTCGGATGCTGTGATGGTCATGGAGGGGCCTTGGGTGGCAGCCCTTGTCCTGAGTTGGTGCTCTGAACAAAAATGTTAGTTTAAAAAAAGGCAGGCATGGCAATGCAGTTCACTGATGCATCATTATATGTTACTTAAATGTGTGTTTAAAATGGCTTGTACCACATTATTTTAGAACCCTGGAGAGCAAATACAATATAGTCTTCCCAGGATCCAAAGGCTGCATTGCAATGCAATATTCTGTATTTAATGCAAATTAGCAGAGAGTCTGGAGGGCCTGTATCAAATTGCAATATGTTTTAGGGTTGAGGAGCAGACAGATTGGTGAAGTGTCTGGGGTGCAGAAGAAGGGCTGACAGCTTGCGTGAAACATTTGGAGGGGTCTTCGGCATAGCTGATGCGGGTAAGTGCCTTAGAGTAACTCTGCAGATAGGGTGTCAGGGTCACAAAGTTACTGGAGGGTCAATTAGGGCCAAACAATATGGTTCATTTTGAAAATCAACTCTAAAATCATGGATGAGGATGGAAGGCACAAGGTAGTGAACCTTTGTTTGGATATTTGTTCAATTTGTAGCCACATAGTGCCTAACAGTGTAGTACTACTAAATGTATGTTGAATACTGGGACGAATCCAAGGAATTTGTCCCCTCTCCCCAGGGGGTAGCAACCCCCTTTGGCCTAGGAATGTGAGCCTGCTATGCTTAACAATCCCTAGTGGACGGGGAATCGGGATCTCAGTGGGTGTGACCCCCCTTTAAGGAAAGGAAATCCCTAAAATGTGATATGTCTTGCCCTCCGTTGTCTACTAAAGTTGGCTATATTGGGATTACCAGAGACAACTATATGAATATCGATAGAGACGTGGCTGGTGTGGTTTCTGACCCATTTCTGTTGCCATCCTTGCATGAGGTGCAGGACCAATGGTTTGCCCCTCCTCGCTCCAGGGAGGAACATAAAGGTTCCTTGAGACCGACTCCAAGATGTAGAGAGAGAGAGACAGGGAGAGAGAGAGAGAGAGAGAGAGAGAGAGAGAGAGAGAGAGAGAGAGAGAGATGGACCCAAGCCTGTGGAATAACACAGAAGAAGGGATGTCCCCCTTCGCGGCAGAGCTAGGAAGTAGCACTATGCAGATAGCGTGGAGAGCGAAAGAGCAAGAAAGCCTGCTGAACGCTGCTGCCTTTGACAAGACCAGGAGCGAGAGAAGCTCGGTCCCACCAAATTAAGAAGAGACGCAACCACCCACAAAGCGCCCCAGTGCCTGCTGGAACTGACACCAAAGTCTGTTGAGCCCCGATGGGAAGAACCAATGCAAGCGAACCGACGAGGAAGACCGGAGGGAAACCAGAATCACAGTTCTGCATCAGCTAAGGAGACTGCCTTCCTCGAGGGCTGCAGCAGCAGCAAACAAGATACACAGTGCAACCAGGCAACTGGGAGGAGGGTGGAGAGGGGATGGCCATTGCCCAAGACAGGGCGAGAAACCAGATAACCCAAGAAGGGGTGAGAAACAAGATAACCTAAGAAAGGTTGAGAAACCCAATAGCCCAAGATGGAGCGAGAAACCAGATATCCCAAGAAGGGGTGAGCAACAATATATCTCTAGTTGGGGTGAAAGGCAAGACAGTCCAATGTAGGGTGAAAGACAGAAGATGCCTAGATGGGATAGGAGACCTGAGATCCTAAGAAGGGGTGTGAGAAGACGAACACCATGGTGGGGTGTGAGAAGCAGGACCCCAAGGCAATGTGCATTCCACCAAGCTCCCAGGTGGGGAGAAGGAGGAAATACCCCAAGGCGGGTTGAGAAACACTATGGGCCTCATTACACGGTAGGAGGTAGCCATGGTGCTGCTAGCACCATGGCTACCCCCTTACCGCATTCCGGGTCCGAGTTCCCGGAATAGGGACTTACCGGGTCATTCCAACCTTGGAGGACCCGGTAAATCCCCATTCCGGGAACCATTCCCCATTCCCATTCGAGCCCCCGTAGGGCTCAATGGGAATGGGGATGGAGCTAATAACGGTACCGCAATTTGCGGTACCATTATTAGCTGTGAAGTCTCTTAACGGGTCCCGTCCTTAACACCTGGTAGGACCAGGTGTTAAGGAAGGGATCCGCTAAGGGACCTCGTAATAGGGTGGTAAGGGATTACCGGCACCGGTGCCCTTACCGGTGCCGGTAATCCCTTACCACCTACCGCGTAATAAGGCCCTATGTGTCTTGACTGAGTAATTACGAGGGGACCCAAAAAGACAGAAACCGTTACCCAAAGAGGAGAGGAAGGATCAATAGACATTGGGTAGCTTGGGAGAAATCAAAGAGACATTTGGGTGGAGATTCGAAGACAACCACCACTTCCTACGTTCAGTAGAACACCCCAAATAGACCTGGTCTGGTTGACTGTCTGTTACCCTTTTGGTAGTGGTAGGAACAGGATTCATCTTAGATCAGTGTTTGGACAGGGGACTGCTTCATGTTGATCAGGCATCGTGACAAGCACCCTTTATTGTTTTCTTCATAAACTGGGATACAAACCTCCTTATAGATGGGAACAGAACAGGCCTTATTTTCTTTATTTAATAAAGTATGACATTTGAAATGTCCTCTTCTCCTCTTCCTCAGTCTAACTTCCAACAGTGTTTGCAGAAGAGTGCCTGGCTAATAATCTGACACGCAATAGAGATGGCTGCAGATAGGTGGATCATGTGTACCACTGTCTAGGGGCTGCAGTGGCCCTCACATTATGGGAAGGGCTAAAAGCCAGCATAGCAACGCATATCTTAGAGTTGGAGCTTAGAGGCCCTCACAGAGAAGCAGGAAATGTGTAAGTGATCCGGGGGCCGCAGAGGAGAAATATTAATGGCGGTAGGTGCCTAGGTCAAATGGTCAGTTTTGAAAATAACCCTATAAACAGTGGGGGGAGCATGGTGCTAATGGCAAGTCAGGGGTAAGACAGTGTAGCCTGCTTTTATATTAATACATATTGCGCAATTAATATGCACCCCAATGCATTCATGGAGAGCTCGAGTGCTCAGACTCTTTATCGTTTACACAAGATCACAAGGCTGCACTGCAATTCACTCGTCTTGAGTGGCCACGGAGGAGATGAGCATCTGGAGGGACTGAGCTTTCAGATAGTTAAGATGTGATAAAAGTTTTGGGGGGCTGGCAAAGGGTGAAAAGCTTCTGGCGACAGCCTGTGGGTGTCCAGAAGATAACCACATTGACCTCAAATCAAGCATAAATGCAAGCTTTGCATTTAATTGCTTCATACCCACACTGCATTGCTCTGCAGCTCTGAACAGGAAGTAAACTGGGATGGCTACTAGGTGGCGCTGTGACATGTAAGGCTTATTAGCTGACATTTCCTTTTCTAATCTAACATCCGGGTTGCAAAGTTAGGTTTCATTCTAATTTATCAACTCCTTAATTTCACGTATCGATATCGATATAACTTATTATTTTAAAAGTCGAGATGGGTCAGCGAGTTTCGGGTGTTAACAGACCATCCAGCGTATTGTGATGTTGTGCTTGCAGCAGAAAAACACAAGATATGCCATGTGTAAATGTGCCACACACATCTGATTGAGAAATCTAGGACAATGTGTGATATCTAGTGCCCACAGCATCAGCGGCTCTATACCCGGAATCATTAATGTGAAGGAGCTCCCTTTCAGGCACAGTAACAACATTAAACATAGAATTCTGAAACTGTATTAACCACTACAACTATTGTAATTAAGCATAAATGCTGCAAAATGTACATATTAGTGCCACAAGGTTTATGGTCTTTCCATCTACAATTTTTCAATGACATTTTTTGCATCGAAAACCTAACCATCGAAAATATTAGCATCAAATGCATATTTTTGTATTTTTTTGGGGGGTCCCACCAAACCCCTGTTTTATACCCTTAAAAGCCCACCCCAACGAAAATGAACCCTTTACCCATCACATATATGCATTCGATGAATATATTTTCAATGGATAGGTTTCAATGGAAAAGATTCCTTTGGAAACCTTTTCGATGGAAACACTAGATACCGTGCCACAATACACTCTATATTCTGGTGAGGATTTCTAAAGACCTTCTGCAGGAGCATTATCTGGAATCATAAATTAATCTGATCCCCACAGTTTATTAATTTACTCACAATAGTTTGTAAAACAGAATGGCGAGGAGGCAACCTGTTCTTAGTCTGTTGTTCTGTGTATATCCTCACCAGAAGGGCCTGGCAATGGTAGGGAAGGGAGAATGGGGTGTGCTTTCATAGTGACCGCTGCACAGACCGCTTACTAAGCTAAATATTTCAAACAAACCCACAGACAGCAAGAGAACATAATGGCACACATTGCAACCATTTCATGTTGACCCACAATAACTAAATTGCTATACAAAAGTAACCGACAACTGAAACATCACAGCATTTTCACCTCCTGCTACCGGATTTGGGTCATGGAAATTAGGGGTGGACCCTCCTGGAGCCAGAGATGAACGAGAATCCCATCACCTCTACCTTCATCCTTGGATAAACCAGGGTAGATGGCCAACTGACCATCTGTAGAGAACTTACGGGTATGCTGCTGGATTCGCCATCTCGCTCTGAATGAATTTCCACGTTTCCAAGGTGCAGGATGGAGGCAATTATCTTAAAAATGCTCATCTGATGGGACTCCTTCACGCCTGTCGGAGAGAAGCGACAGATGCATTATTCCACCGGGATCACAAGGAAGGCATTTGCAATCACGCTCCAAACATTTATGGGACTTTACAGGGTTGATGATGTCTCGGGAGTCTTGAGACTTCAATAAAATCCGATCAAGTGGTAATGATCGCTCGGGAAGCACAGGAGAACTACTAAATACAGTATCAAGTCAACTCTGCGTGCCATTACATTGGCTAATATCAAACAGGAGGATAATATCATATCGTTCTGCGTGCTTTATTCACCACAATGTTTAAAGCCAGCAGAATTTGCATCTGCATGATATCAAGGAATATTTCATAATTGCTATATTTTCTTCTCTAATTTTCCCATAGATCGTGATGACAGTGCCCATCTTAATACGGTACCCCCGCAGCGGCATGACCAGCTCCCACGCGGCATCTCTATTGCATGCATAGGGTGTCTGGGACATGCCTCTTCCTTCATTTCTTTGCAAATCCCCCATTTCCTTACTGCCCTACCTGAATGGTTGCGGGGGGCACCTTAACAACTCTTATCCTTGACCCCTTGCTTTTTCTTCTTTTGTGCAGGGGAGACCCCCATAACCTCCCTTTACCACCCATTCCCTCACATGCCTCTCTCTACCATGTACGGATCTACCCGCTCCTGCGCTGCTTTGCTCTTCTTAACTCTGTGCTTGCGTGCACTTTTGTTAAAACCACATCTACCTTCACTACCATACCCTCGCCACACCATGCCCCCCACCCCCACACCAGTGGTACAGAGGATTAAGATAAGTGTACTCTAATCACTTTTCTCAATGCCATTAACAATGACTTTTAAATGATGTAGTGGGATGACATAGTAGACATGAAAAACTAGTTAATTCCGGTATCCAGTCATTTTACCGGAAAAAAATTCAGAGTGGGAACTTTCACCGAGATAAAAAATACTGAAAATTGTAAATAAATATATATATGGTAGTGAGGTAAGGGGTTAACATGGGTGGGGATGGGATTAAAAGGATAGGAAAACAGGGGGCTTGGGGAGGATAACCCAAACTATGAAATTTGCTATTTTATTTCGGTATTTTGTACCTGTGTGAAACCACTCTGAATTTGACTTCGGTAAAATCACATTTAACCGTTAATGCCTTCAGGGCTGATGGACGTGTGATTAGGCAGTCCCCTTAACCTTTGTGCCTTTGATGACTTAGTGGAATTACCTCAGCATTTACAGTGAATGTGAGATGAATCCTGGGGCCGACTCCTCCTGTGGACTGGACACAATTAAAGGCACGTGTTTCAGCTCCATTTAGTCCTGAGAATGTCCCTGGGATGCCTTATTAATGCCAAGTGAGAACTATCTCACATATGCAGCAAAGATGACCCGCCCCAGCAAGTTATTAGCATAATTAGGAGCAGAGCACCCTGTCACAGGGTGGGTGGGGAGTGGAGGGTGTGGCTGTCATGCTAGGGAGGAGCCATTCCTTGAAGAGGAGGAGGAGGAGAACACTTGCCCTAACGGAAAACTGTTATCCTCAGCAGAATCAGCGTGTCATAATCTGTGGGTTGCTTTCTCCTTTGTTGTTATTCAGCTGGTTGATAGCGGAGTGTTGGGTCTTCCATGTTGTGGTTCATTCAGCGGGTAGTAGCTGAGTGGGCTCAGGTCTGGGGAGAGCTTGTGGTTGAGCTAGTTTTTCAGTTTTCCAGTTAAGATCTTGGGTAGATCTTGGGGTGTAGGGGTTTGGGCTCAAGGGGGGTAAAATGGTTTCTGAGCTACAACATTTCTGGTAATTGCACTTAGTGTGGGGTTCCTACCATGGGTCTAGTTGGTGTTATTGTAGAGAGGGGCAATCGTCATAATCTGTGCTGATTGATTATGGCTATGAGTGTTGTGATGGTGGTGATGTCACCAACATTCTAGGTGGAGTGTTGGTGTGATGATGTCACTGGGACTCTTGGTGGAATATTGAGGTATGTTTTGGGTTCTACTGGTGTCAGTTGGACCTAAGCTGCTGGGCTAGATGGATGTTCCAGTGCTTTCTCTACTTAATAACTAAGAGAATAAACCTACATGTTAACTACTTATCTTATGGTGTTCTTGATTGGCGTAGGAGGGTAGTTTACATCACTGGCGACGAGGATGGTCCTGCTGGGAAGGGGCAGTAGGTGAGGAGCGCTGCCTTCCAGGGTGACATCCATCCAGCACCAAGGAGCTGCAGGCCGGGCGGTGCAGTGGGATCCAATGCAGTGGTCCAGGTCGGGGATCCGGTAGGTCCAGAGTCCAGGCGGTGCCAGGGGAGCTGGCCCAGTGCCTGGTAGGTCCAGAATCCAAGCAGCGCTGGGGCTGAGGTGGCCAGTGCCTGGAAGGTCCGAATCCAGGCGGTGCCGGGGCTGAGGTGGCCCAGCGCTTGGAAGGTCCGGTACCCAGGCGGTGCTGGGCTGTGGCGGCTCAGTGTCTGCAGCTGCGTGTGACGGCTGCACTCTGTTGGGGCGGTTCAGAGCTTGACGGTAGTCTTGAAGCAGCGGTGTCAGAAGGCCCAGGTCGGAGAGTCTGCGGCTGCAGCTGTATTGGCACGGCGTGCCGGTCTGGCGTAGGAGAAGCGGAGGTCGGGATGCCATTGCCCTCCGGGTCGGGAGTGTGCAGGTGCAGCGGTGGGGCCCAACAGGAGGGCCCTGCGGAAGATTGGAGGAGGTAGTTCCGCAGGAGAAGCAGAGGTCTGGCCGCTATTGCCCTCCAGCTCGGGAGTGTGCAGGTGTGGCGGTGGGGCCCAACAGGGAGGGCCCTGTGGAAGATTGGAGGAGGTTGTTCAATCTCCGTTGGGGTGCCGTGCGTCTTGATTGGAGCGCACGTTGCAGCTGCGCATTGCAGCTGCGCGTTGCAGCGCCCAGGCTTCCGGCATGGAGTGGTCCTATTTCTGCTGGGATCTGGGAGAGCTGTGTGACGTGCGGTGCAGAACTGCGCAGCAGGAATGGAGCAGCACCATAGGAGGCACAAGTCATCGGAGCGTTGGTGTGCCGGCCAGAGGTGTTTCCCTTGCGGTGCCGGCAGCAGTAATGATGACGTTGGTTGGAGGTGGGCCAGCATTAGTGGGCGGAGGACAGGCGTTCCAGAGGTCTAAGCTGGAACGCAGCGTTCACATGGAACGCAGCGTTATACTACATGGACACGCAGGGGCCGAATACGGGTGCTGCGCCGCGCAAGGAAGGAAGTTGGAGCGCAGGATGGTTCATGCTTCCGTGATTCGTGACGCTGGAGGGATTTCAGCAAATTTTGGGACGGAGAATGGCAAATCGCGGACCATATTTGAACCTCGCGGTCAAGCAAAAGTCGGTGTCTTGCCACGAGTGGGGAGCGCAGGGAGTGTCAAGGAATTTGAGGCTATTTACCATGTGTGTCCTGGAATAAAGTGGAAGCTGCGTGGATACAGCGATGTGACAGGAATGTTGGTGAGATGCCGAGCATTGGATCTGGACCAGTGGGGAATAAGTAACGTGATGAAGGATCTGGCTAGTAACTAAATAGAGGCACATGTTTGGTGAGGCCAGTTTTATTGGTTAATGTTGTTTGTATTTACTTTGTGGCCTCTGTTTTGAGTACAATTTGGGTTGGGTCCTGGGTTGATGTTAGCAGTGTTGGGCCTGTCATGTATGTACTGATGTCGTGTTTATGTACGTGGCCTGCTGTTAGGACATGTCTTTGGGTTTTCACTATGGACGCGTGGGTGTGGGGTCCATGGGACATTGTAATGTTGTTTATGCAATGTTTTCTTTGCAGGTTGGCTGAAGTGGACATGTGGGTGGGGGTATGGCGCAGGGACTTTAGCGCCATGTCACTTGCATCCATTTTTGCATGTACGATTACTTGCCATGCATTTTGTGTTTTGCATTACAGGGACATGTTGGGGTTGGCACAGGGTTTTTAGCGCCATGGACTTGATCTGGTATCGCTTACTGTGGGTTGTACATGTTGTCCTGCAGTGTTTTGTTTGTCGTGTTCGTAGGGGTGTTTCCCCTTGTTATGTGTGGATGATGCCAGTACTTTTAGGGGCAGTGAGGTGCTGTCTGGTCATTTTGGGGGCAGTGAGGTGCTTCTACTTCATCATATGCTGGGATTGGCGCAGGGATTGTGGCGCAGATGATTTGCATTTATGTTGTGCATTTCATGGATATTTTGGGGGTGGTGTAAGAACTTTGCGCCATGACGCTATTTAAAATGATTTTCATGGGATTCATATCTGGTCCTGTGTGTGTGTTCTGTTGGTTGTTGTTTGTAGGGGCATGTCCCCTGGTTATGTGTGGATGATGCTGGTGTTTTAAGGGGCAGTCAGGTGCTGCCTGGCAATTTAAAGTGATAGTGAGGTGCATTTTAGGGTTTTAAAGGGGTAGTGAGGTGCTGCCTGGGAATTCAAGTGGTAGTGAGGTGCTGCCTGGTTAATCTAAAGGGTGGTTAGGTGTTGTTTATTTCAAAGGGCAGTGAGGTGCTGTCTGGTTGTTTTTAGGGGGAATGAGATTCTGTAAGGTCATTCTAGGGACAGTGAGTTGCTGTCTGGTGTTTTTAGGGACAGTCAGGTGCTGTCTGGGTCATTTTGGGGTAGGTGTTGTCGGGGTCATGAGGCAGTGAGGTGCTGTTTGGTGTTTTTAGTATGGGGATTTTAGGGACAGCCAGGTGCTGTTTGGTGTTTTAACGACAGTGAGGTGCTGTCTGGTTGTTTGTAGGAATGGTTTTAGGTGTATGGAGGTGCTGTCTGGTTGTTTTAGGGGCGGCGTGGTTCTGTCTGGTTATTTTCTTGTGTATTTAGGGACAGTGAGGTGTTGTTTGGTTGTTCTAGGGGCATATTCGAGTGCACCCTGGTTGTTTTAGAGTTTAGTGAGGTGCTGTCTGGTTGTGTTCTGGTGTTCTGGTAGTTGTAGGGGCAGTGAGGTGCTGTCTAGTGTTTGTAGGGATGGTTTTAGGTATATGGAGGTGCTGTCTGTTGTTCCAGGGGCAGTGAGGTGCTGTCTGGTAGTTTGTAGGGGCAGTGAGGTGCTGTCTGGTGTTTGTAGGGATGGTTTTAGGTCCATGGAGGTGCTGTCTGGTGTTGTGAGGGACAGTCAAGTGCTGTTTGGGTCATTATGGTGGCAGTGAGGTGCTGTCTGTGGTTTTTAGGGACAGTCAGGTGCGGTTTGGTGTTTTTAGGGACAGTGATGTGCTGTCTGGTTGTGTTCTGGTGTTTTAGGGACAGTCAGGTGCTGTTTGGTGTGTTGGGACAGTGAGGTGCTGTCTGGTCGTTTGTAGGGGCAGTTGGGAGCGGTCTGGTGTTGTTAGGGGCAGTGAGGTGATGTCTGGTGTTTGTAGGGATAGTGAGGTGTTGTCTAGGTGTTGTCTAGATGCGGTCCATATACTGTTAGGTGGGGTAGCAATTTAGGGACAGTGAGGTGTTGTTTGGTTTTAAGTATATTGAGGTGCTGTCTGGTAGTTGGGTGTTGTCTAGGTGTTGTCCATATGCTGTTAGTTGGGGTAGCGAGGTGTTGTTTGGTTTTAGGTATATTGAGGTGCTGTCTGGTAGTTGTAGGGGCAGTGAGATGCTGTCCACGTGCTGTTAGGTGGGGTAGCAAGGTGTGTTGATTTTAGGACAGTTAGGGGCTGTTCTGTTGGTTGTTGGTTGGGCAGCGAGGTGCTGTTGTTGATTTAAGGTTTATTTAGGTGCTGTCTAGGGCCTGGTTAGGGGTAGTTAGTGTTGCCATTGCTGTACTTAAGCGGTTTTGAGGTGCTGTCCATGTTTTGGGTAGGGGCAGCTAGGTTCTGTCTGGTCATTCAAGGGGCAGTGAAGAGATGTTTGGTAATTTTAAGGGGCAGGGTGTGCTGCCTGAGTCTAGGTAAAGGGGACGCCAGATGATCTCGGTCATGAGTTTTAGCTGCCTGAGTCTAGGTAAAGGGGCAGCCATATGATCTCGGTCATGAGTTTTATTTTTGGGTTCCTTTCTCCTTTGTTGTTATTCAGCTGGTTGATAGCGGAGTGTTGGGTCTTCCATGTTGTGGTTCATTCAGTGGGTAGTAGCTGAATGGCTCAGGTCTGGGGAGAGCTTGTGGTTGAGCTAGTTTCTCGGTTTTCCAGTTAAGATCTTGGGTAGATCTTGGGGTGTAGGGGTTTGGGCTCAAGGGGGGTAAAATGGTTTCTGAGCTACAACATTTCTGGTAATTTGCACTTAGGGGGGGGGGTCCTACCATGGGTCTAGTTGGTGAGTTGGTGTTATTGTAGAGAGGGGCAATTGTCATAATCTGTGCTGATTGATTATGGCTATGAGTGATGTGATGGTGGTGATGTCAACAACATTCTAGGTGGAGTGTTGGTGTGATGATGTCACTGGGACTCTTGGTGGAATGTTGATGTATGTTTTGGGTTCTACTGGTGTCAGTTGGACCTAAGCTGCTGAGCTAGATGGATGTCCCAGTGCTTTCTCTACTTAATGACTAGGAGAATAAACCTACATGTAAACTACTTATCTTATGGTGTTCTTGATTGGCGAAGGAGGTGTAGTTTACATCACAGCGGCAAGATGGCTTCTCATGGTCTGTGAGGCAGGGAATGCTGGAGTCCTCGGCTGTGACGTCACTGCAGAAGAAACGAGTTTGGCTTTTCACTGCAGTGACATCACAGCAGAGGAATACGCCATTTACAAACTACAATTGTTGGCAACGGCTTCCTGTAGAAGTCATAGACAACCTATAGAATTGTAAATGGGTGACTGGCAACTGCAGGGGCGTTTTTCACCAAAGAGTTCTGAGTCAAATCCGATAGACGTTGAGAGCGGATGCAAGCGTCTATAATGTGACTCACAACCCTGAGGTGGAATATTTACCCTCAGTTAATAGCCACGCATGTACAACTTTATGTAGCATACGGATTGTAGTGTAATTGTGTAGCCTATGAGTACATTAAGCAAGCAGACACTGAGCCCATTATCCAAAATCGGGCGCTTATCTTCTGGTTTCTAACGAGGCCTGCCTGGGCGCAAGAGGTGGGGTCCAAGACTGTAGCACATCTCTGGAGGGTTTCAGCTAACTTCTGAAAGGAGCGGCGGGAGAAGGGGTGTGCTGTTTTTTACCCTGCAGGGGTGAGCAGTGCCCTGTTTGGAGGAGTGCGGCACTGCCGCAGAGAGTGCAAGAAGCCTTCAGTGATGTGCTTGTGTGGAGGCCGCTGTGTGAGGCGGGAAGCAGCTGCTGTGCTGTCTTGTGAATATAGTGGAGCAGGTATGTGTGTGGGTGAGAGTGTGAGATCACTGCAGAGAATTAAGACTTTCAGGTTTCTCTGCAATGACGTCAGAGCAAGTAGTCATGACATTTGGAAGTTGTGTAGTGGCTGATTGGATTAATTGGGATCCAAATACAACACAGAAATGTTTAATCAGTCACTGTAAGAAAATACTGTAGGCACACCGATAATTTCTCTTGGCAGTGTACAGAGGTCCGCCCGCTTTGATAGTACACAGCTTTAATTTTGCCCATGCTTTTCCACTGACCGTGTCTCTAACTATAACTAATCTTCTGCCGCAGAAACCTACATATGCGTCCTAGGCTTCTTGTCTACATATGAACCCTTCTCTTGAGTGTTGAATTTTGCCTGAGTCATTCCTTCTCCTGTACCTTTCTCTGGTGGGCTGATGCATGTCTGAAAAATTTGATTCCAGCCGGAAATTTGGTTAGAAAATCAAGGGAAGCTTCAAATTACTTTTGAATACATTTGTGAGATTTAAATCTGGAATTATTTTTTTTTTAAAAGCACTGAGCAGTGAGTAAAGCTGATGCAATTGCTCTACTTTCAAAAGGAATCGGGTTGTCCAGACAAGCTCACTTAACTCGCCACATCTGCTAAGGGGGTGGACATCCATGCCCTTACACTAGTTTCAAAAACAACCTTTTTGGTGCACAAGACTAATGAAGAGGGAGCAAAGGTGGGACGCGTCTCCATAGAGGCAATGAGGGCAAAAAAACCAAGGTGCGGTGGGAACGTTCGCAATGTCTCTAGAAAAGGTCTTTTCAAGTTCAATGGTTGTGTCTAGAAAGGTTCTACAAAGGTCTTGTACTTGTGTCCCAAGCACACAAGCCCCATCACACTTCCGGGTCTTCCCTCATCTCATGAGATCTTATATCTGAGTCTCGGGGGGATGGCTCAGGGGCAACACACTCGCCTTGGAGATACAGAGCAATACAGGTTCGATCCCTGGTCCGCGCTTAGAAACCTCTGGGTATTAAGCGCGTTATAAATAACCTATCATATCATTATCTGTGAAGCAGTGTCAGATGATTATCGATATCTTCTCCGTCAATCATGGGCCAATTGTCTGCTGTTCTCATTCTAGCCCTTCGCCAAGGGCAGCAACGTGGTAGTCTTGGATTTCACACCCAGCTCACACCGGGATGCCACTTGCTGTAGGACGCTTTAGACCCACGACTGCTGGAAAAGTTGGTTTTGTACTTTTTGGGTGTTTTTGCCACTCCAAGCAGCTCCAGCGCTGTATCTACTGGTTGGCTTGTCTCTGCATTAGTAGTTCTCTGCTCTGAAGCTGGGTTCGTAAATTTTAGGCTCCACCAATCCACAAAACTCTGGCCCAAGGTACACCAATCTTTCATCTACTCCTGCCCAGTGACCCTGCCCCGCCTCCAACAAGCACAGGCTTAGCGCCACATGTCACTACTTAAGGCCTTTCTCAGTCTCAGGTATGGGGCGGGTCAGGTTTACTTTCTCCAATCTTTTGAAATCCTATGGGACTAAGGTACAAAGGTTTGCTGTGAAGCAAACATGAGGTAGACATCACCATATCATACTTACACCTGTCCTATCAAACCATAACTCCGTAACTTATCTGCAGCACCTACATCTTAGTAAATTACATCCACACATGAGCATCTCAAGATGAACTGGACCGCCCCAGATTTGCTCAAGCAAAGACTTTCTGAAAGTTGGCTGGTGTAGAGCTCAGATAATCCACCAGTTCCCAAGCTTGCTGTATAGAAAGTCTTTGTAATTTGGGGCCAACATTTCTATGTTTAGGTGAGTTAATGTTCACCGCCGTCTAACTCTCTGTGTCTTGTCTCAGCAGGGTAAGTCCAGGTACACGTGGAATACTCATTAGACCATTGACAGAGCCAACATTACATGCATTCTGACAATCGAGTTCAGCAAATTACTCCTAGAGGAAACTCCCCGACCAGGGGCAGTGCTCCAGTATCCTCTTACCAAGAAGGGTGAAGGCGTGACGAGTTTTCACAAAGTCGTCTGCATCGTCCACACCCTCGATGACTGTGTCACCTCCCAGCATTGTGTAGCAGTAGTCCTCTGCGCACGCTGGAAATGGAATAGAGTAATAACATTGTTAGAGGGCAGGCTGTTATTTCTACGTTTCGTGCACCGCCTCCTAGTTTGCTTGTTGGAGCCACAAAGATTACCTACAGGAAAGATGCGTCAAAGTCTTGCGCAACTTCTGTGTATGTATGTGTAAGCATGAAAAAGGTTCTATTCACCTTAAATACCTTGAAAACCACTTATCTTCTTCCGACACCCCGAATTTGGCACAGTACTAGATTATTCCCACTTCTGCTGTCTAGCCCCCAGACTGCCTTGCCATACTGAACCTTGCAAACCATCTCCCATGACTCAAGGCCCTTTGCCGCTTTCTTCCCTCTGAACCTAATGCTGTCATTCACAGTTAGTGTGTGTTCAAAATTGGGCCACAGTGCCTCCAGGAAGCAACACAATGAGATGCAGCGCGCTTCCCAATACCTAGATATCAAATACATTAAAGCAAAAGATTCCTTCCAAACCTAGGACTCCTTCCATCATTAATGGATAATTAAAAAATATCAGAAATGGCAGCGAGTGTAATGGGCCACTATACCCATAAAAGTGCACACTGTATATGGAAGAACACACACAGAATGGACAGATAATGAATGTCTCCACCTAGTACTACTATGGACACCTTCAAAGCATATTCCATTGACAAACAGTCTGCCTTTTACTACCATGAGTATCTCAGAGAACCGATAATAAAGGAAGTGATCATGGGAGACTTTCAGACAATGTTCTCCTGAGAGAAATACAAACAATCTCTTCTTGCAAATCTAACTTAAACATTTCTCATTACAAATACCAATCCACCACCCCCACTTAAACCATTTCATCACATACCAAGAAATGGATAATTATACTAGGGAATTGTGCTTGCCCCCTGAAAATGTACATCAGATGTTGGTAAGTTCAACAGATACATCTGTACAACTATTAAGCTTTCCACAACGTTGGATGTATTGTGATCCAAATATGCTGGAAAGTTCCATTAATTAGGCATCTATGTAAGGGTTGTATCTTCTTGTTCCCTATATATGATCCTTACTATGGATGGGTTGTCCTGTTAGGAATCATCCCCGGCGACCCACGTGTTATCTAACGGAACTTTCCAGCATTTGAGCTTTAAAAGAGGAACGCATTCCAATAGACCAAACCAATAGTGACATTAAATCAGACATAACCCACAGCATAATGGAGAAGATTACTTTGCCACAAATGCCTTTATCATTATTATATTACTAACAAATTGCCTTGATTAATATTTCTACAATGCATAGCCAATAAAAAGGAATCAAATGAAATAATCACATTTTGGGATTGGAAACTAGGTTAAAGACATACCAGTTCATACAAATTAACTTTTAGACATTATTGGGTCCTCCGAGATAGGCAGTGAACCAAAAAACGCCTAGGACTAGCACGCCTTGCTATAATAGAAGTGATTCAATTTCACAAATAACTAATTTCCTGGTTGGGAAACTTTTTTTTGTTTATGATTTGCAAAGCAGCAACATGGAGTTCAGTTCACACTTTCATGCAACACTTTTGTGTGTACAAACAAAATCAGATTCTCAAGTGGTTTGAGGGATTTTAAAACACTTATTTGCATCTGCTCCTTTCACTCACCCATCGCCAACAGGGAATACTGTTCGTTAATCTATCTAAACAGATGTTCACCGTCCCGTATAAGTAGGGTAGGGGTAGTACTCAAATCATAGAAAGAGCACTTTTTGGGTGGCTTATATCTTTGCCCCCCCCGCCCATGGGCGAATGCTCACCAAGCTTTGCAAATCAAGTATATGACCCCCTCAGAATGATTTTACAAAGTTTAGTGCAATTCTGCCCGAGGGGGGGGGCAAAGTTATAGGGGATCCCAAAAATTGTGTAAATCCACATAAACGCAATGGAAAACATTTTTTGCTCGTGCCTACAGTCCAAAGCGCTGGGCAGAATATCACCAGATTTGATCCAGGAGAAGCGGCTTGGTCCCGAAAGTATGCTTTTGTAAATTTGGTGTAAATACGTCCAGTAGTTTTTGAAATACTGGGCACAAGTAGGTACAAAAAAAAGTGTGATATCTGGGTCTAGTCTGCGGACTCACTTCCTGATTCAGGGTCTGTGGATGCCTCTGGACCAATCAAAGATCAGCGTGACATTCGCAGATATCGTACGTGTCCACTGATTAGTCGGTTAAAAACGTGAGGTGCATCAAAACATTTGAAACGGACGCCATGTTGGATTCGAGAACAGCGCCCGTAGTACACGGACATTGCAGTAAAAACATTCAAAAACACAACATTGCACTTGTCAAACAAATGAAACTGTCTATGGGAACGTGAGGGGTGATAAGGATGGAATGGCATATGGCCAAAAAAAGCCAAAAATCGGGTGTTTTTCATCTATGAAGTCTGCAAACATTTCAGATGTTCGAGGACCTTCATGTGATGTTCGCGAGTATCTCAGATGTTCGGGGGGGGGATACATGCATATTTCTGCATTGCAGGGTCAGTGAATACAGTTTCTGTATGGCTTATAACTCTGCGCCACTCAATGAAACTGCATGATATTTTGCAATATCATTTTAGACCTGACACTGAATGGTTTATGCAAATTGTGGTGTTGTTTCACCAAGATGGGCAAAATTAAAGGGGGAGTCCCAAAACATTTGAAAGACTTATAGCTTTGGTGCCGTTTGACGAATCTGCACAAAAGTTTACAAAGAGATTGTAGAGCCAGATTTGAAAGTCTTTGCAAGGTTTGGTGGGATTTTGTCGTGAGGGGAGAAATTAGAGTGGGTCTCAACATTTTTAGATGGCTTATAACTTTGTTGACGTTTGACAAATCTGAGCAAACGTTTTCAGAAAGATTATAGACCCAACTTTGAATTTCCGTGCAAAGTCTGAATGGATTTTATCAAGTGGGGGTCAAGTTATGTGACTATTTATTGTATGTACATTTTGACACTTTTCAAAAAAGAAAACATGGATGGATTTTCAGCAAACCCGTGCAAGGAGCATTGGCAAGGACCCGAAAGCATGGGTTTTGCAAATGTGTCTGTGTTTTATATTTTGAAAAGTGTCATAATAGAGGTACAAAAAGTAGTGATATACCTTTGGTGACTGAGGAATAGCCTGTGGCCATGGGCAGTGGCCAGATTGTGCGGGTCATGGCCAAAACAATCTGGCTACGGGCCATGACCACTAGGCACCAGCAATGGGGTTAAAGTGGGCATCGCCACCAAGGACCGGCTATGTGGTAAAGTCTATTGAAATCCGGATAGGTTTGAATGGTAAAACAATTCTGCTCATGGCTACAGCCCGAAGTACTGGACCGGATTGCAGTAAACATTTGCTAAGAGCATCAGCAAGGACCGCAAAGCATGGTTTTGCAAATCTGTCATGCGTTTTATTTTTTCTAAAGTTTCAAAATGTAAGTAAATAGAATTGTGATATAACTTTGGTGCGTGGACAGTGGGCCTGGCCCTCGGCAAGGATGAATGCCTACTCTGATTTACTTATTTGGGCATGTGGCATGGCTGAAGCCCTAGGTTTAAATGGGAAAAAGAATTTTGCTTGCGGCTGCAGCCCGAAGTGCTGGACGGGGTTGCAGAAAGCCTGCGTGAGGAGAATCAGCAAGGACATGAAAGCATGCTTTTGCAAATCTGACCTGTGTTTTACTATTTTGAAAGTGTCAAAAAGTAAGTACAGAAATAGTGATATAACTTTGCTGCGTGGGCAGTGGGCCTGGCTCTCGGCAAGGACAAATGTCTACTCTGATTTGCCTATTGGGGAATGCGGCATGGCTGAAGCTCATGGCCCATTAATTGAGGAGACTGGCCACAGCTGTAAGCCATGAGCACTGGCCATTGGTCACATTATGAGGGTATAGTGGATACTGAACTAGGATGCACGGCAGGTGCAGTGGATAACGGGGGTGGTTTGGTGGGGCTGGGATCATGGTCGAGCCTCATGCTCTAGCAATTGAACCATGACTTGCATCCCTAGCATGCATGCGTTGCAAAATATAGGTTTCTTAAAGGAGGTTTACAGTTCTTTGATATATGTTGAGAGGAATTATTAATAACTTATATATAGTGATGTAACATCATGAAACATCTTCATTCATAAAGACCTATGAAATTCAGTGAAAAAACGTTGTTAAAGGGACGTTATGGTTACAAGTAAAAAAGCTTAACAACCATAACTCGCGCCACCACCGTGCACTGCTAAGACTAACACCCAGGACATCAAAGATGGCATCAGAAATGTCATTGATGCCATCACTGATCCCTATCCCTTTAAAATGCTTTAATAAACACTTTTGAACTGTATACAGTAGTAATACATTTCAAAGGAAAAACCAACTCATCGAACATTTTGCTTCAGACACCTTTCCAAATGTTGCCTCTTTCTAGTACCTACTGTAGTGAATCGAGTGAGCATCAGTAAATGAGGGTGTCTACGGAGTGAATTGTTTGCATCCAAACAGAGACTACAATCTTTCCCCAGACAAATGAGGAATCCATGCAAGACCTTGTAGCAGTGGGTACAAGGGTGTCGATTTGTATAGTCGGACAAACATGCACACATACATACATTCAGCTTTATATATAAAGATGTATAAAACCTCATATCATGTACTTACACTTAAAGACATACTGTGAAAGCCATGTGAATAGGATGCATTGAAAATTGAGCTAGTGTATACAGAGCTGAGATGCTTACATTTGCCCAATTCAAATCAAACTAACAATGTTATATAGAAAATGGCGATTGCATGCAGGGCACCGCCAATACTTGTACTTACGTGCTGTTGGGTCCCCTGCATGCAATTTCATCAATCTCAAAGAGGAATGAAAAAGTAAAGAGTAAATGAAATCACATTCACTTGTACTCTTCAGTTTCACTTGCTGCTTTGAGAGAACTAACACGCTGCCTGCAAAGGACGTTTCCAAAGAAAGCTTCCTGCTATTGAGGTGCAAGTCCATTGACATCCGATGGGTTTCACCTGCATGGAATTCCCAGTGATCACTTACTTGCCACATGCAGGCTCTGAAGTCTTGTCCCAGTATCGACGATTAAAGAGCTCAACTCGGGACACAACCTAAAAGAGTATGATCGTCTGTACATAATCCACATCATGACAAACCTTAGCGCGTGTCCACAGAAAAACCCATGTTCTTGTTTGAATCCTAACTTTTAAACAAAAAGGGAGCACTGAACCAACAGAACCCATGACACAGCCAGGCTGAAAGAACTGCAAGAGGGAAACCACTAGGAAAATGCAATGTTCCTGCTGTGCACCCCGGCTCTGGAACAAGTTACCAACGCAGATCTGACTGTCCCCCTCTATCATACATATTTAAGGACTACTTGATGCTCCTACTCTGCAAGGAACATCTCACCCCTCCCGGATTGCTCCACTCAACCCTATTCTTTCCTCTTTAGAGCTCCCTCACTACCTCCTCCTACTGCCTATGCAGGCAAGCTCTGCTCCCCCTGCACCCTGCCTCTGCTCCCCCTGAACCCTGCCTGTGCTCCCGCTTCACCCGGCCTCTGCCGTCCTGCATCCTCCCTGTGAACTCTTTGCTGCGTCCTCTGTGTACAGCGCTCTATTTCTTCCCAGCTAGAGTCACACTTTCTTAATCCCATACATACAAAAAAGCAAAGCAGATTTTTGGAAACGGGTAGCTTTTCCACAAAAAATAGCTCTAATACGTTATATTTAAAGCAATCAAAGTCTTTAGAGGTTTTTGTTCTTTACTTAGTGGTATCTTTGTGTGCGCATGTATGGATGACAAGGTTTGATTGGAGGAACCCTACGCCTATCAATGGATGCATGCAAGTGTTTATATTATTTGGCTTTCTTTTGTTTCATCATATAGCACAGCCAATCCCCTCCAGTCCAACACACTCTGCCGGACACACCTTGGATGCTCTCATCTCTGCTGACATCCCCATCCCCAACCCTTTCATCACTCCTCTCTCTTGGTCTGATCATGATCTCCTCTCCTCCCACCTGGACCTCCTGGTTCCCCCGGCTAACCTCCTGCCCACACTGCCTTTCTCCTTCTCTGTCATTCGACCTATGAAGCGAGTGTCAGTTGCTGCTTTTGCCACCACCTTCACTCCCCCTCCTAGTCCTGCCGCTGACTCTCACTCAGACACAGCCCTTACTAACCTTCAACACTCCATCTCCAACACTCTGGACATCCTTGCCCCTGTCATGAGGATCTGAATGAAGCCTGCCTCCAAGTGCAACTGCTGTAATGACTGTAACCTGGCTGCTCTAAAACGCAAGTGCAGAGCAGCTGAGCGGAAGTATCAGACTTCAAGCACAACCTCTAACAAACTGGCCTGCCCCTGCTAAACAGGCAATACAGACTTTCCACCTGCACGATGAAGAGGGCCTATATCCAAGCTTTTGGAAATGTCCATTACCCCCTCCCCGGGAAAACTCTTGGAGAATCTGTTGGTTGTCTCCACGACCAACAGTCTGGCTTCAGAGGTGCCAGAGGCACAGAAACTCCAACTCTCCTTCTTGACCTTTCCTGTGCTTTTGATATGGTCAATCATGACACCCTTATAAATCGGATCCATGATATTCTTGGCATCATGGGCCTGGCTCTGGACTGGCTGACTTCCTTCCTCTCTGAACGACATTCCCAGGTTCAACTGGGCCTTTTTCTCTCCTCCATCTCACTCTCAACCTGTGGTGTCCCTCAGGGCTCTATTCTCTCGCCTTGGCTTTTCAACATCTACCTTGCCCTCCCAGCCCATTTGATCTCTGCCTTCTTTCCTAACTTCAAGTTTTATGCTGACGACATGCAACTCTCCTTGAAACTTCCCTCCTCTGCCTCCTCCTCATACTCTCTCATTTCTGACTGTCTGGTATTCAGGCATGGTGCACTGCTAACAATCTCTGCCTTATTACCAGCAAGACTGAGATCCTTCTCATTGGGTCTCCAGCTCCCACCTTCCCTCCTACAATCTGGACGCCCTCCTTGGGCCCCTATCCCCTCACCCTTCTGTGAGGCAAAAGACCTTGGTGTCATCTTCGACTCCTCTCTCTCCTTCTATCCTTATATCACGGACCTTCCTCCTTCCAACCTGCACTTGCCCTTTCAGGCTCCCTCCCTCTGCAATAGCCTAGTTGGGCCTGCTCCCCTGAGCCCTTCCAGCCCCGCTCTTCACATATAGCACATGGACCTTCTGCCCCTGCACTCTCTTTTCCCTGGGCTCTGTCCACCTGGCCTCCCTTGGCACTAGCCAAACCCTCCGGCACTTCCACCCTCCCCTTTCCCCGTTCTCTGTTTACTGAAATTGCATGATCCGAATGTCACAAGGCTTAGTAGGACCGTTTCTGTTGTCATCCCTGTCTGCCTCCTTGCCTTGTTGCACCTTGAAACACATTGTGTATAGGTGCATTATAAAAACCCAATAAATAAATAAAATAAAATAAGACATAAAAAACTCCCCTCTTTACGAAACATCAGTTTGAAAACCTGCTACAAAGCAACTCTATTTAACAGCCCTAGGTTTGCCTTAGCTACATAAGAGAGCCAAAGCTCTCTTTATACAGACCTGAAAAGGTACAAAACACTTTACATATTTTGTTGTTTGGCATTGGTAAAATGTTAATCTGCTACTGCAATGGTCTTGTGGCCATGAGGAGAAAGTGATCTGTGATTCTAGAGGACCAGTGTCCAACATTCCATTACATCGTCCAGTACATGGTCCACCAGTACTGCAATGCCTACCTTCATCGATGTGTGCTTTTCTATGCTACGGCATCCTGTGTTCTCTCCAACTCTTTCTTCACCGTCATTCTGGTAACAGAGTGCTGGCTTTTTCGGGCATATAGTAGGCATCGGTCCAGCTTCATTCACCACCCATGTGAGCAACCGTGCACTTACGTCCCAATCCTTCAGATACTTGCCATTTTCTTCTTGTACTGTATTCACTGGTGATTGTGCTAGGGTGTGTGCTTTGCTTCCCACTACTCCATCTTTCCGTCCCACTTCTGTGTACACTTGACCATACACAAGCATCTGTGCTCTTGCCCAGCATCCCGGTTCTTTTCCTATCTCTTTCACCCTTTTCCATGGGCAAGCCAATTGTTTTATAGATATAGGGCCTCATTAGGAGGCTGGCGGCCGTGGAATGAATGGTGCTGGTAAGGGACCGGCACCATTCATTCCGGGCCGCCACATTAGGAGGCCTGCAGCGGGTCCCGCTCTGGACGCCTGGCCAGACCAGACGTGCAGAGCGGGACCCGCTAGCAGTCCAGGATGCTAACAACGGGTCCATTATTAACGGGCCCGTTGTTAGCATCCTCCCCATTCCCATTGGAATGGGGAGGATGCTAACAACGGGTCCATTATTAACAGGCCTGTTGTTAGCATCCTCCCCATTCCCATTGGAATGGGGACGTACTGGGTCCGGGTCCCGCGAAATGTAATTACAAGACCCTCCAAGGTCAGAATGGCCCGGTGTCGCCTTTTGTGGAACCCAGACCCTGACCCGAGTTTGGGGGTAGCCATGCTGCTAAAAACGGCATGGCTACCTCCAAACTCGTAATGAGGCCCATAGTCTTTGTGTCTCCTTTCTGTGGCCCATCAGTTACATATTGTATTGCTTGGTCCAACTGCCAATAATTGTTCATCATGTAAAGCATCTTTATGTAACTGTCTTCATACGGGAACATCGCCTGAGACATCCATCTTAATGTTGCAGTTTTTCCTTGAAATCTTCCTCGAGTTGTTACCATAGACAGGTACATCAGGCATTGGGCTCTGTCTGCTGGTATTTCAGTTGCTATAAACGTTCTGGAGGCACTCATGGCGTAGGGGATTAATGCGTAGACATAACAGCTCTCCCTGGTAGTTTCCTTAACTACTTTGGTCATGTGCTTGTACCACATGTTAATAGACACTCAAGCAGTGTTGGTGAGATAGAGATCCACCCCCTTCATATCTGTTTCAACACTGCGCTTACCTCACCTTACCGTGCTTGCAGTACTCCCCTGTACACCTGACATGGTCGTTCCCCATAGTGGGGTAATGTTAGTAGAGAATACAGCAGATTTGACAGAAACAAGCACATTTCTCCAGTATATGAATACAAATACACCATTTGGAAATAAGAGAGACAACAAAATAAGCATATTTTTTATTATTTCACACATCTTTATATGTGCTGCTGAATCCTTGTGCAGCTTGAAGATATAAGTTACCTGCCTGAAATGCGCAAAAGTGAGCGTTATTGTGTTAGTATCAAATTCATCTTTAAGCCCTGCAAACCTTATAATCATTTATGGCGAAGACAAATAATTGCTCCCACAAATCTCTAATTCCAGAGTCCCTCAGTATGGAGAGAACAGAAGGGTTTCCCTGTGCAAGTTGTGGGTACACTTGGGCCAGATTTGGTACAAAAGCAAGTTAGTATACTGTGAGTGAACGGGCCCAAAATCTGCTGGGCCTCCTAACACTGTGGACAAATTGGTTTGAGAAGGTATCAGGATGGAAATCAGTGGGTAACATAAACAGTCATTCAAAATCACAGTCGACTTTCTCAAAGAATGTATGTAGAGAATAAAATAACAAACACACAGTGGGCCTCATTACGACCCAGGCGGTAAGTTACCGCCTGGGCCGTGACTTTACCACCATGGCGTAAACTATGTTTACGCCATGGTGGTAGGCGGACTTACCGCCCCATTCCAACCTTGGCGGGGCGGTAAATCCCCATTTTCCCATTTTCCCTTCCCCATTCCCATTTTGCCCCATAGGGCATAATGGGAGTGGGGAAGGCGTTAATTACGCCACAGTAAATTACGGTGGCGTAATTAACTCCATGGTCCCTTAGCGCCATGGATTTTAACAATTGCTAAAAGCAGGTGTTAAGTCCGCCATGGCGCTAAGGGACCTCGTACTCAGGCGGTAAGGGTCGGCGCTGTTTACGCCGCCGTAAAACCCTTACCGCCTGAATCGTAATGAGGCCCAGTGTATCCTCACTCTGAATGTTTCAGCAGTCCTTGCCCTAACTCTACTCCCCTTGAGCGAGTAACCATTGGGCGTCCTCCACTCAGCAGTATAAGTTCAGTATTGTCGTTTTGCTCCTCTTGCTGGTGATCGTTGGCCCTGTTGATCTCATTGCCATTTGAGGCCACAGCTTGGTAAGGCTTGATATCTGCGATATGATTCCAGACTGTTTTCCATTCAAGCTTCAGTGCTCTGTCTGCCACTCTCTCCACGATGCAGGGGCCAGTGAATCTAGGTGCATCCCATCTCCTGATGAAATTCCTCAACCGTACAGTGTCCCCAACGTGAACAAGCCTTTCTGTCCCAAAGCCCTTTAGCTCATTGCCACTGTTGCTTTCTCTGCTGTCTTCTGGGCCTCCATGGTGTTGTATCTGGCGAGAGATAAAGGAGGCACTAGCAATCAAGGAAGTAATGTAATCGTACATTTTCTGGCCTAACATATCTGCACTACTCTCAGCATTCTTCAGTGCTATAGTGGGAGGAGCCAGTGGGAGTTGCATGTGCCATCTTGTTACCACCTCATGGGACGCTAAAAGGTGATCGGAACCGGGCTTATTGCGCAATGCAAAGAGTGAAAGTGGTAAGCAATGGAGACAGTTTTTCTTTGTGCTTTGTTTGGTTTTGGCGATCATTTCCTTCAAATGACAATTTAGGTGTTCACACACCCCATTTGCTTGCGGGTAATATGCACAAGAGAACTTGCGTTGAATGCCCAGCAACATAGTAATGTGCTTGAACATCTCATTAGCGAAGTGAGGGCTACTGTCAGACTGCAAGACCTCACACACGCCCAACGCCGGAATACTTCCCGGACCAAGAACTTCACCGCCCTGAGGGCAGCAGAATGGGAACAGGGACCAGCCTCAATCCACCGAGAGAAAGGGCACACAACCACTATCATGTAGTGGCATCCTTGGATCATGTCGACATGGAGATGCTGGAATGGGCCTGCTGGGCGCGTTATAGCTCCTCTCACAACTCTCAATGTATGTCCTGCAGTTAACTGCTTGCATGCCAACCCGTTGCTTACAAATTCAGCCGCGTGTTCTGCCAAAGTAGGACCAACCATTTTTCTCCAATGTGGGCGGCAAAATCTCCTTTCCAGTTTGCTTTGTATAGTTTAACTGTGTCAGTGCAGTGTGTAATAATCCTAGTGGCAAAACCACTTTCCCTATGTTGCTCTGCCACCATAGGCCATCTGTCGGAGATACTGTAAGTCCCCTTTAAGTCCACAAGTCTTTCTCCTCCCTGGGTGCAGCTCCCTGCAGCTCCATTATTTGTGTTTCTGGGAATGCATTGTACCTTTCCTTGAGTACCATTGTCCTTGTATAGTCTCGGCCATGTGAAGGTGTCTCCATTTCTAGTAGCTCTCCAAATATGCAGCACATTTTGCTTCTGAGTCTGCTGTTTAATTTCCCTTTGAGATAGGATCTTCGTCTTGTGTGTGCATGGCACATCACTATGGCTATCTGCACAGTGTACTGTATAACTTCAATAATACTGCACTAGTGACCCGTCTGCCTTCCTGAAACCCCTCCTCATCCATCGTGATAGCTGTGAGTGTACTGTTGATGTCACTTATGAGTACACTGTCACTTCCTTTCCTCTGCTGTGCTCCAATGCTACTCTTAGAGCTACTAATCATGCTGCGTGTGCCGAATATTGTGATGGCAATCGCGCACTGGCCACTACCTCATTTTTTCCATCTTCCTTCAACCTACCACTGCAGTTCCTGTCTATGACCGTGAAACAGGCAGCTTCCGCCGGAAGGCTTCACAAAATCGTTGCTGGTTTTGGAACCAGAAGATACTCTGCTTCTCCAATGTGAATGAGGAGCGCAAGTCCTGTATAGAGCGCCATGACTGCCCTTTTGCTTTCTTAACTGGGTTCACAGCCAAGTTGCATGGGGACTCTGATGATTCTAAAAAGACTCGCTCCACTAGTGCTGCAATCGTCTCATAGATGCCCTTGTCTGCCTCCTTTGATAGTGGGTACTGTTTCACTCTAGGTAAAATTGCTCCTGGTTTCAGCTTTATCTTCACTCCCCCCACTCCTTTCAGAAGCCCCACATCATAGGTACTGGTGGTCCATAGGATGTCGACCACCTTGGCCAAATCCTTGAGGCTTAACCAGACAAATCACCTTCTGCAATCCAAGCCAGCTCCCATGCTAATCCTTATGGAAATACCATCATCTATGACCCGAGCTAAAATGCCCACCCCAAATCCACTATTTACATACTACTGCCATCCGTGCCTTCGAGTCAATAGTCTAGGTTATTCACCAGAACCGTTTACATCTCTGAACCAAATGTGCCCTAACCACAAAGAATGACATCTACCTCCACTCCGGTCTCTACTGAACTCGACAATGCTAGACAATACTTGATGATGCTAAACAATACCAGAAAATACAGTTGCCATGTGCCTGGGTCAATACTTACACTCCGTGGTTTGCTGATGCTGCTCGGCTGCTGCATCCCCCACAGACTTTGGGTAGGATATTTCCCAGGATGGCTCCTGACGGCCTTTCCGCGGGGCACGTGTTCCCCATCTTCTCGAGATACGCGAGGGGTCCTGCAGCCTCTCAGGTTCTGTGGTGGAGGATTCGATTTTGTGCCGGGCTGGTGCAGACAACCATCAACTCTGCTACCAACTTGTTGGGATACCAGGTATACCAGAGGATGACTGGGGGTCCACTTGACTTCAAGGACCCAACACCGTCTCCAGAATAAACGGAGGACTCAGCAAACGGTAAGTTACAACTGTGGTTTATTGCCAACAGGGACCAATACAAGTCAATGAGGATTCTCCCGTACATCTCAGCTCTCCAAGGCGTGTGGTACAGTTTTATATAAGTGTGTCATCATCACCTGGGCCCTTCTCTGAAAACCTATCATCACTGAGGATTGGGTATCGAGAGTACGATTACCTACAGGGTACCCTATAGAGGTTATTCTACTGGTCCTTGCATGTCAGGTGGCTGGCCTGTCCCATCCCCAAGAAACTATCTATTACAATGTTGCAGAGTAATGGGCTTATCATTGGTTCGTGCCCTTTGCCTCCACCCCTGACTTTCTAAGCTGTTATTGGTTAGGGCTGATCTACCCAGGCTTGGGACTGGATTCGGTTCTCAGCCTTCTGTCCACCTCTTCAAGGCTTGTGAATGATTATGTGTCTGCATTGTAACTTGTGTGTACCACCTTTGCCTATGAGAATGTGCTCCTTATGTTGCAACACTTGTTGCCATCTCCGTCTGACTTGCTGGGATTAGCTCTGCTTTCCCACCACGTGTGACTATCCATTGTCTCGTTTGGCTGTATCACATGCTTAAAGACCGCATAACAGAGCTCTTCAGCTTGCATTTATGAGGGTTTATTACGTTTCCCTGCAGCTGGTCCCCTTGCCGTCTGGAGATTGTAATGTGTCTGCGTATCTCTGACCTTGGCTGTGAGCCTGCTTCATGCTATGTGCAGCCTGAATCTGCTCTCCTCGTCTAAGGTTCTGTAGTTTGGGCCTTCTGTAATTTTCCTTAGACGCATAATATAAATTGTACATGTTCATGTTATTCTAAGTACTCTACACGTTAGTCACATATGGTCGGGCCTGGTTCCATATATATCCGTGTAGTCCCAGGGTTCTTTGCGTTAAGCATCTGCAAGCTTGCTCATGATCTCTTGTGCCTTGCGGTTCTCCATTACTGCATTTGGCTAATGAGAACATTGCATTGACAGTATGTACATGTATCTGTCCTCGAACTATAGAAATGTGAAAGCATGTTCTTTGTGCATGCAAATGTGTGTTTGTGTAATGAGCTGCAGTTCTGCGAATGTGCTTCGTGTCTAATGCTGCTACGTCGTATTGTCACCAATGACATCAGCATCATGTGTTCTTTGGTGCTTAGTCAAGACTGTCCATATAGGTGTTTCCGTCCACGATCTCTGTTTCTTCACCTGTGAAGATGTGTATGGGATTCGTTCGGTATGGCTGTCTGAGAGGATACCTTTCTGTGTACTTGTTAATCATTGGTGCACTCAGGATTCGTCCCAAACAGAATGGGTGGCTGCAAGCATTTCTGGCTCTTCGTCTTGACATGAATGTGCAGGTGAGTAGGGGCATTCTTGGGACACTCTCTTCACTCATTACAGGATTAAGAAAACTCACCCTTTACCCCCCGTCATCAAGGAGCTGCACTGGCTACCCCTTCAAGCACACATCATGTTTAATGCAGCCTGACTAAACCACCAAAAAGTAACAAAAAGAAATCGCTGTACCTGGCCAACAAACTCACCATCATCAGAGGCCAATACATCACCAGATGCTAAAACATCACCAGACAGGACACAAAGCACACACATCACTGCAAGAGAGATAAACTAGAGAACATGGCCTTATAGTATATGTGCCCTGTTTCTGGAACAAGTCACCAATGCGGTTAGGACTGGTCCCGACTATCCTACACTACATGATTGCTACACTCATTCATACTTATCCTACTCTGAAAGTCCCTCAGCGGTATTCCACCAACACATTGCAACTGCCAACATACATAGATACAAAAGCCAACACATTCATGTCCCAAGTAACATACAGGTCACTGTAGCACCTAGGCCTCCACTTACATGTTCCCAGGCCTAATCAGGCCATACTAACACCTGTCTTTCCTTTGAATGAGTGATCTTTGGTAAGAGAATGTTTTCGACTCTACAAAGTCATTTAACATTTAGTCCGAACCACCTAAACCCCTCTTCAACTTTAAGAAAGTATCCACTCAAGAAGTTGAAAAAGTCATCCTAACTCTCAAACCTTCCAACTGCCACGGTGACCCTTGCCCTGCACAAATTATAAAGGATGCCGCAAGGGACCTTTCCCCTTTCATATCCAAACTTATAAATGCCTCATTCTCTACAGGCAGCGTTCCCAACAATTTGAAACAGTCATGGGTCCTCCCACTTCTAAAAAAACAAACACTCGACCCGTCCATTCCCACTAATTATCATCCCATCACAACAGTGCCTTTCCTGCTTAAAATTCTGGACAAAGTAGCGTACCTCCAAATTCAACAATATTTGGAATGCAACCACCTCCTAGGAGTACGTCAGTCAGGTTTTAGACCACAACACGGAACGGAAACCGCACTGATCGACCTTAAAGCACAAATAGATACCCTGAGAGACAATGGTAAATCAGCACTACTTCTGCTGCTCGACCTCTCAGCGGCGTTTGACCTGGTTGATCATAAGACTCTCTGCCACCACTTAGACTCGGCCACCCACTTCTCACAAGAGCCATAGGCTGGATTCAATCCTTCTTAGGTAATAGAAACATGCGGGTCCTCGCACCTTCAGCACCCGCAGACCCTATTCCTATCACTTGTGGTGTGCCTCAGGGCTCATGTGTTTCACCCACTCTGTACAACATCTTCACCAAGCACCTTTTTGATGATCTAGATGGCCTAAGTATCACCTACACTAACTATGCAGATGATACACAGATCTTCATCCCCTTGTCGGGAGATTACGATGAGGATTTGGCCTTTGTGAACAGAGTATATCTCATCATCCAGGCATGGATATCCTCTCATGGACTATGCCTGAATGATGAAAAAACAGAACTCCTCATTCTGGGCACCACGGCGAACCTCAATAAATTAGGTCATCTCTACTCTAACTTCATCATAGACAACAATAACATCCCAGTAGCGAAGGAAGTGAAAACTCTTGGCTTTTATCTAGATTCCACTCTCACATTCAAAAAACAAGTTAACTCCATGGCCTCGGCCACCGCCTACACGTGCAAGCTAATTAGAACAGCAAAGCCATTCCTTACCCCCAACTACTGCATTACTTTAGCGAGAGCTTTGGTATTATCCAAACTGGATTATTGCAACGCCCTATACATAGGCTGTAACAAATACATTACCAACAATATCCAGATCTTACAAAATATTGCCTTGAGAGCAGCCTCAACATTCCCAAGAAAGTCCACATATCTGTCTTTAGAAGACCCAACAACTGGCTCTCCACCAAAGATAAAACCCTCCTCAAATCAGCCTCCATAACTCATAAATGCTTACATATGGCCGCCCTCCAAATTCCAGAGACAATCCACTAACCGCCCTTCCAGAACAGCCAATACCAACCTACTTCAAGTGCCTAGATTCAAATGCATGAAGACTGGTGGTAGTAGCTTCCCGGTCAAAGCTGCCCAAAACTGGAACTCACTCCCACCCTCTTTAAGAGAAGAAATGCCCTACCCATGCTTCAGATACAACCTCATCCAATGGATTAAGGAGCATGACATTTGACCCTCTACCACACTGCCTTACCACTGCCCACTGCCATTACTGCATATAATTGTATATATTGTATATATTGTATATAACTGTTGCTTGATGTTCTCTGCTATTATTAGTTCATTTGTATGATATAGGCCAGCACTGTTTATCAACTTTTGTATTGCAACGTACAGCAATGTAACCTAAGATGAACAATCCTCTTTTCCTTCTTCTGCGCCCTAATACCCTTGGGTCTGGTGCTCATTATAAATAAATAAACAAACAAACAAACAAACAAACAAACATGAACCCTGGATCCTATCCATCCTCATTCCAAGTGTGTTTAACGATGCAAATGAAGCCTCACATAGATCACCTGGCATACTCCCCTTTTAGTGGAGTATTGTACGTGTCATGATGCCTACCTCCAAGGAGCCAGGTCCGACCCAGCAACCCCAGAGGCAGGCATCATTTCCCCCAGGGGAGTGCCAGCGGGCCCAAGCTGGGGCCCTTTGGACGCAGTCCTGGTGCCTTAGGCGCCAGGCTCATGTTGGACCTCTGTCCTGGCGCCTTAGGCGCCAGGCTCATAAAGCTAGACATATGTTCAAATGTTTTAATGTGCACTTACCTGATGCAGACCATGCTGCCACATCCAGGCCCTCTTGAGGCCTGAATAGGAACTACTTTACCTGTGGGACTACTTTCCACCCGGGTGTGGTCTGGGAAGGATACATACCTGATCAGAGGAAGGATACACACTTGGAACTTCTTCCAAAGCTATTTAAACCACACCCGATCAGCAACTCACGCTTCGCGTTGTTCTGCTCCTCGCAGCTGGACGCTCACCGTGTCAGCTCCTGCATCTGGACTTCAGCCACGCCTGTCAGCATCCTGGGTCACCTGCAAAGGGAGACAAGAGACCTACCAGCTAATCTGCACCATGGAGACATCACCGACGATCCTGAAAGGGAAGACATCATTTTTAAAAGCATTTCGTTACGATCGCTGCAGCGCTGCATTTCACTCACCTTTCCTGGGTTCCTCCATCTTCAGCAGCGATCATCCGGATACACAGCCACTTCCCAGAGCCTAGAGAAAAAGACAAGAATAAGAGGTGAGAGAAGGAAGGGAATAGGAAAAGCTCAGTTTCCTTCTAAGACTTACCTGTTGGGTCATTCCCATTTCATTTCGGGCCTTGCTGCTTCCAAGCAGGACCCCGGCCCCTATGGGGAAAAAAGACAAAGGCATTAGAAGAGCGAATGCAAAAACATTACCTGAGCGCTCATCTAGGACTTACCAGATCTTTACTGGAACTGCACGTTTCACTTCGGGTCGGCGCCATACCTCCGGCATTCCGAACCCCGGCCCCTATGGGGAAAAGACATCAACATCAGAGCTTTGTTGCAAGAAGTCTCCAAAGGAATCTTCATTCATCACCTGAAAAAAGACAATGAACATTATTATTTAAAGCTTGAACTTTTGAACTTGCAACAGAACTTTTACAGCGCCTTACCAGTATAATCAAGCTTACCTGAACTCCCATCCAACCTCAATCCAGTGAAGTAACTGGGTTCAACGTGCCCCTGCGTCAGAAGCAGGATGGAGAGCTTGTCCTTTCAGACCCTAAGGTGAGGCTTCACGGGGAATCGTGGAAGGGTATCGTGGAGGGTTGGAAGAGAGTGGGAGGCTTGAGCATAACTCAGTCAGTAGGTAATACTCCCTTTTCACGCACAGGGGAATATTCCTGCGAGCCGGAGAAGCCAGAGTAGAGGGCCCTTCCTGTCCATCTTCAGAGTCCTGCGCTTCACCATTGAAGAAGCATCAGCACTCGAAGCCAGACCTGCGCCTCCGTGGGAATCAGGTGAGTGTTACAGAACGCGAAGACTACCCACAATTTCCCACCCAGGCGCTATGTAGACTTCCGAGACTGACCAGCTGGACCAGCTTTTGGGGGAATTACGGGCAGAGGTGCACTCAGCCCGCCAGGAGACTAACGCTCTCAAAAGAGAACTGATCTTATCTAAGGAAAGAACTGATGACCTAGCCAAAAGGTTATGACAGGCCCAGGCAGAGCACACTCCTTTACCTAATTCCGGAGACATTTCCACATCAATGGGTTTGAGTAACCCGGTACAAATTAATCTACCTGGACACATGCCTTTGGCCCCGCCTGAACGTTTTGCGGGGGATCCCAAGAAATATGCCGTCTTTATGAACCAATGTCGTTTACACTTTCTATGCAGACCCGGAGCCTTCCCTAACGACCAGACCAAGGTAGCCTTTATACTATCTTACCTCAGTGGCAGTGCTGCCGATTGGTCTATACCATTGGTAAATCAGGATGATCCCATTCTCCAGAATTTTCAGGGCTTCCAGGCCAGCATGGAAAGATTGTTCGCTCGACACTCTCAAGGACAGGCCCTTGATAACGAACTGCTATCCTTACGACAAGGTAATCAGGATCTTCTGTCCTACATAGCCACCTTTAACAGACTGGTTGTGGAAACTGGATGGCCAGAAAGCAAAAGGATCACATTGTTTCATCGAGGCCTGCGTGGAGAGCTTAAGGATCTTCTAGCTCAGATAGTAAACCCACCCCAGGTCTGCGCAGACTACATTGACTTGGTGGTTCAACTTGATCACAGACTTCAAAATAGAAAAGCAGATCTGTTCAAGTATGAAAACCGAGCACCGATCAAAACCCACGCTACCTCCAAGAGTACCGACGTATCTGAACCTATGCAAATCGGTGGTGTTAAAGGACCATTAACGCAGAAAGAACGAGAGAGAAGGCGGCAAATGCAACTTTGTCTGTATTGCAGGACTTCCGGTCACTTTCTTCGAAATTGTCCAGTTAAACCACTTAAGAAGGTGGTTGGAGCTACTGATAACTAATTAGTGACACCTGATTCGGGAAACGACCTAGCCCGGCAAGCGTAGGGGTCCGCTTGCCGAGCTTGAAAACTAACTCTTTGACCTCGCATTTCGTCATGCCAATGGTGCTCGTGGACCCAAAACAGCCTCAGCAGTTGCATGCTATAAAAGCATACATCGACAGTGGAGCTATTGGAAATTACATAGACCGTGAATTGGCTTCCAGGATTAAGCTTCCTCTCCGCCCGAAAGTAACCCAAGATGTCATTACTACAGTAGAAGGAACCGAAATAGCCTCAGGGCCTGTAACACATTCCACTGTTGAAGTGACACTGGTGGGTCAGGATGGACATCGGGAAGCAATCGTGTTTGATGTGATCAAGGCCCCACAATTTCAAGTAATTCTTGGAATTCCTTGGTTAGAAACACATAATCCCAGAATTGACTGGCGAGCAAAGAAGATAAGTTTTCCTGATTGTGAACCAACTTGTTATCCAAGAAATCCAGCTATGGGTCTAGCCACAGCAACTTCCACCCCTGTACAGCTACCGTCAGAATATCAAGAATTCCAAGATGTTTTTTCAGAAAGAACAGGCTAACAGGTTACCTCCCCATCGGTCTTATGATTGCCAGATCGATCTGGTACCCAATGCTCAACTACCTTGTAGTAGGATTTATGCTCTTACGGAACCTGAGAACCTGCATTTGCGTCAGTATTTAGATCAGTACCTAGCCAATGGTTTTATTCGCCCGTCCAAGTCTCCTGTCTCTTCAGCTCTGTTCTTCGTGCCAAAAAAAGAAGGCGACCTTAGAACGTGTATAGACTATCGCGCCCTAAATCAAATAACGATTAAGAATCATTATCCTCTGCCCTTGATCCCTGAGCTTATCGACCAGGTGAAAGACGCTTGTGTGTACACCAAGTTAGATCTCTGAGGAGCTTATCACCTGGTGCGCATAAAAGAAGGCGATGAATGGAAGACTGCATTCCGCACCAAATTTGGGCTCTTCGAATATCAAGTGATGCCCTTCGGTTTGTGCAATGCACCTGCCGCCTTTCAGTACTTTATGAATGATGTTCTTCGGGAACTTATCGATGTCTGCGTCATTGTTTACATTGACGACATCCTGGTGTACTCTTCTTCAGAATCTGATCACAGAAAACATGTTAGGGCAGTTCTTGAGAAACTGCGCCAGCAAAGACTATTTGCAAAACTCGAAAAATGCGTTTTTCATACCACAGAAGTTGAGTTTCTCGGATTCATCCTGACACCTCAAGGAGTCCGAATGGACTCGCGAAAGGTGGACGCCATCCTCAAATGGCCATCTCCAAGCTTGGTGAAGGGAGTTCAGAGCATGCTCGGCTTTGCCAATTTCTATCGAAGATTCATCCCGGAATTTTCCCGAACAGTCCAACCCATCACCGCTCTCCTAAAGAAAAACAAGCGCTTCGAATGGACTCTTGAGGCCGAACAAGCCTTCCAGGATCTGAAAACCAAATTCACCTCTGCACCTGTATTGAAGCACCCGCACCCAGATCTCCCGTACATAGTGGAAACCGATGCTTCCAGTTCGGCCATGGGAGCTGTCCTGTCGCAAAGAGACCCAAAAACTAACCAACTACACCCAGTGGCCTTTTGGTCCAGAAAATGTTCTCCTCCTGAAATCAACCACGCAATTACCGATAAAGAGTTACTGGCCATCAAATCTGCTTTCAAGGCTTGGCGTCACTACCTTCTCGGGGCAAGACACACCATCACCGTAATAATGGACCACAGAAACTTACAGTATTTAAAGACGGCCAAAGCTCAATCTTCACGACAACTCCGATGGGCTCTATTCTTTGCGGGATTTGATTTTGTAATTACCTATCGCCCTGGCTGCAAGAATGGAAAAGCAGACACCTTATCCCGGATTGGCATGGAAGAACCTAATTCGAGCTTAGAACCTGTGCCCATCATACCTGAGCAAAGAATCTTAGGCTTAACTTCATTGCAATCTATTGAGGATATCCAAACGCAAGTAAAACAACTTCTAGACTCTTCAACCTTACTGGAATGGAGTCAAAAGGGTCCTCATTACACCGTTAAGGATGACTTACCCTACTTCCAGAAGCGGTTGTTTCTGCCAAGTAAAGAATTGCAAGAACTTGTTATTGCCCATCATCATGAATCTTTAATGGAAGGACACCCTGGTATCGCTAAAACGGAGGAAAAAATCAAACGCCACTTCTGGTGGCCTTCTTGGAGAAAAGACATAAAGTCTTTTGTACTGTCTTGTGGAATTTGCGCCCAAAACAAGGCTCAAAAGAAAAGGCCAGCCGGCCTACTTCAACCCTTGGATATTCCACCAGCACCATGGCACACCGTGTCAATGGACTTTATAACAGATCTGCCTTCTTGTGCTGGTTACAACACAATCCTTGTAATTGTAAACCTATTCTCCAAAATGGCCCACTTTATCCCTTTAAAGGGTTTGCCTTCAGCTTCCACCTTGGCCAAGGAATTCCTGGAGAATATAGTTCGCATACATGGTTTCCCTTCCATTTTAGTCTCGGATCGTGGAAGTCAATTTATCTCACATTTTTGGAAGAAGTGTTGCCAACTAGCACAAATAGATGTGCGGTTATCCACTAGCCACCACCCCCAGACCGACGGACAAACCGAGAGAACCAATCAGACTCTCGAGCAATATCTTCGGTGCATGTTACACCAATCCGGGTTAAATTGGAAAGACATCCTTTGGATCGCAGAATATGCATACAACAATTCAGTGCATTCTGGAACCGGACAAACCCCCTTTTATACTTTGTATGGTCACCATCCTCGGACCTCTGATCTAGATCCACCTCTGACCCTGGAAATGTCCGCAGTAAATCATCTGCATTCCACAATAACCCGAGCCTTCAAAGAAGCTGCAACTCATTTACAGCAAGCCAAGAAAAAGTATAAAGAAAACGCTGATTTGCACCGAAGTAAAACTCCTCCTTACCAAGTAGGAGACCAGGTATGGCTAGCAACTAAACATTTACCCCTCGAGGGCCTGCAAACCTTCAATCCCAGATTTATAGGACCTTATCCCATCAAAGCTATAATCAACCCAGTGGCCTTTAAACTGGATCTACCGTCCAACATGCGTATTCATCCAGTTTTTCATGCATCACTTTTGAAGCCAGTACAACCAGGAACCCGATTGTCCAAGCCTCCAGATCCAGTTCAAATTGAAGGGGAATTAGAATTCGAAGTTAAAGACATTTTAGACTCCAAGGTGGTAAAGTCGAAACTCTTCTATCTTGTTGACTGGAAGGGACATGGATCTCAGGAGAGATTGTGGAAGCCTAGTAACCATGTCCACGCACCTCGATTAGTACAAAGGTTTCACCGGAGATTTCCGAACAAGCCCAAACCCCCGGAGGGAAGAACCTTGGGAGGGGCCTTGAGGGGGGGTACTGTCATGATGCCTACCTCCAAGGAGCCAGGTCCGACCCAGCAACCCCAGAGGCAGGCATCATTTCCCCCTGGGCAGTGCCAGCGGGCCCAAGCTGGGGCCCTTTGGACGCAGTCCTGGCGCCTTAGGTGCCAGGCTCATGTTGGACCTCTGTCCTGGCGCCTTAGGCGCCAGGCTCATAAAGCTAGACATGTGTTCAAGTGTTTTAATGTGCACTTACCTGATGCAGACCATGCTGCCACATCCAGGCCCTCTTGGGGCCTGAATAGGAACTACTTTACCTGTGGGACTACTTTCCACCCGGGTGTGGTCGGGGAAGGATACATACCTGATCGGAGGAAGGATACACACTTGGAACTTCTTCCAAAGCTATTTAAACCACACCCGATCAGCAACTCACGCTTCGCGTTGTTCTGCTCCTCGCAGCTGAACGCTCACCGTGTCAGCTCCTGCATCTGGACTTCAGCCACGCCTGTCAGCATCCTGGGTCACCTGCAAAGGGAGACAAGAGACCTACCAGCTAATCTGCACCACGGAGACATCACCGACGATCCTGAAAGGGAAGACATCATTTTTAAAAGCATTTCGTTATGATCGCTGCAGTGCTGCATTTCACTCACCTTTCCTGGGTTCCTCCATCTTCAGCAGCGATCATCCGGATACACAGCCACTTCCCAAAGCCTAGAGAAAAAGGCAAGAATAAGAGGTGAGAGAAGGAAGGGAATAGGAAAAGCTCAGTTTCCTTCTAAGACTTACCTGTTGGGTCATTCCCATTTCATTTCGGGTCTTGCTGCTTCCAAGCAGGACCCCGGCCCCTATGGGGAAAAAAGACAAAGACATTAGATGAGCGAATGCAAAAACATTACCTGAGCGCTCATCTAGGACTTACCAGATCTTTACTGGAACTGCACGTTTCACTTCGGGTCGGCGCCATATCTCCGGTATTCCGAACCCCGGCCCCTATGGGGAAAAGACATCAACATCAGCGCTTTGTTGCAAGAAGTCTCCAAAGGAATCTTCATTCATCACCTGAAAAAAGACAATGAACATTATTATTTAAAGCTTGAACTTTTGAACTTGCAACAGAACTTTTACAGCGCCTTACCAGTATAATCAAGCTTACCTGTACTCCCATCCAACCTCAATCCAGTGAAGTAACTGGGTTCAACGCGCCCCTGCGTCAGAAGCAGGATGGAGAGCTCGTCCTTTCAGACCCTAAGGTGAGGCTTCACGGGGAATCATGGAAGGGTATCGTGGAGGGTTGGAAGAGAGTGGGAGGCTTGAGCATAACTCAGTCAGTAGGTAATACTCCCTTTTCACGCACAGGGGAATATTCCTGCGAGCCGGAGAATCCAGAGTAGAGCGCCCTTCCTGTCCATCTTCAGAGTCCTGCGCTTCACCATTGATGAAGCATCAGCACTCGAAGCCAGACCTGCGCCTCCGTGGGAATCAGGTGAGCATTACAGTACGGTTGTTTGGTGCACTTTGTGATGAATTACATACATTTGTCCCTTCTCCACAATGGGGACCCCACTGCCCCCCATGAGGCTGTGGCGGTGACCCGCTGCGCAATACACTCCCTAAGGGTTAAGGCAAGTGGGACCTCACCGGTAGATACTCCCCCTTAGGGAACAAGGATTCACTGTCCCAGGAGGAACTCCCTGGAGGACTGAGCAAAATAACACCTTTAAATCTTTCTGAAAAGATCTGTGAAGAAAAGGTAAATATGTGTTATTGCCATTACGAAATGGGAAAACCTCCTTACATCAATCTGAAAAGGGGAGGAGTCTGGGGAAATGCAAGAAGAGCACACAAGTTTCAAAAGGGGAGAAACACTGACTTCAATACGAAACATTGGCAAGACATGCAGCATCCTGCAGACGAGGAAACTGACGTGTTTTCGTGAGTAACCAGGAAGCCAGAGGAACAGAAGCAGGACCTGAAATGTCCCAAAGCAGAGAGAGAGAGAGAGAGAGAGAGAGAGAGAGAAAAGCAGGGGCCATCTGCGTGACCACAGGAAGACCGAAACAGCTCTGGAATCATTCTGATACGATCAGCTCTGGAGAAGCTAACAACAGGAATACCAAATCGCCATCCAAGACAAACGGAGGGATGAAAGGCTGGCGAAAGGAAATGAGAAGCCAGTTCAGGAGGAGAGGAAGCTGATCCTCAACTAACGAAAACCCTGGTGATGTTAGCCGTAAGAATGGAAGGTAATGGGGATAACAGGAGACCTGGGGGAGTGGATGCAAACCAGTATTATTGGAATGCTCATACTCATCACAGTTGCAAAAGAGATAGACTCATAAAACCAGAAAGAGCAGTGGATGAGAGAAATTCTTGGAACACTCATACTCGTCACATTTGCAAGGGAGATAAGGTCATAGGACCAGAAAGAGGAGTGGATGAGAGATATTCTTGGAACACTCATACTCGTCACAGTTGCAAGGGAGATAAGGTCATAAGATCAGGAAGAGGAGTGTATGAGAATCATTACTGGAATGCTTATCCTCATCACAGTCAAGAGAGAGAAAATAAAGAGAGTGAATGAGAATTATTATTGAAATGCTCATCCTCGTCACAGTCAAGAGAAAGAAAACAAAGAGAGTGATTGAGAATCATTATTGAAATGCTCATCCACGTCACAGTCAAGAGGGAGAAAAAATAAACGATATGAATGAGAATCATTATTGGGATGCTCATCCTCATCACAGTCAAGAGAGAAAACAAAGAGAGTGGTTGAGAATCATTACCAGAATTCTCCTACTCGTCATAGTCATGAGAGAGAACCCATAATAGGAGTGAGTGAGAATCACTTTTGGAATGATCATATACGTCACAGTCAAGAGAGAGGAAACATAACCAGACTAAATGAAAATCACCTTAGGGATGTTCATACTCATTAAAATCAAGAGAGAGAAGACCTAACAAGAGTGAATTAGACTTATTATTGGACTGCTCATGCTCCTCTTGGTCAAGAAGGAGATGTTGTACAGTCAGGACAAAGAGAACAAAAAGAGAAATATTCTTGAGAGTGACCCAGTTCATAATAATGAATACTAAGTGAATCAAATGAACTAGGTATAAGCAGGAGCCTTGAGAACCAGCTGGAGTTGGTAAAACCAAATCAAGCTAAAGAGCAAAGGGATATCAAAGATTGTGAACTGTTCAGGAAAAAAGGAAATAGCCCAGAAAAAATAGATAATTCTGTGACAAATTTACTAGTGGAGGAGAAAATGATCAACCCTATAAAAGAAAACAGGAAAAGACTCATAGGTCCAAAGCAATAATACCTGAACTATATGAACTGATCAAAGTAATCACTAGAGACTATCTGAAGATCATCTTTTGAAAGGTGGCTGAAAGACAAGTCAACCCACCTCAGGAGAAGTCCTCCTGATTTTGAGTTGTTAGAAATAGTGGCAGAGACAGATAGGTTAGAGTTGGATGGTAGAGGCTTTCATTTATAGACATTCACTGAATACTGACAAGTACTTTAGCTGGTTTTGTTAGGTAGGGATGCCTTGTAGAACAGGGAAAGGCAGGCTTTATTCATTTTCTTTAAATAAACATCCCAGTTAAATGTCTAATCAGAGTCTGTGTCCTTCCTCTGACCTACCACACCATCATTATGCTTTTGGGGTGGGTTTGAGCCTACAAAAACTGCTACATAAAATAAATAACTCTCAATTAAATGCTCATTTGAAATACCATCCAAGTAATTGCGAAATAAATAACACTGGTATGTGCAAGTCAAATAATGTCCATACAAAATACAAGAGTGTTGCCTCATAGATCTCAGGTTTAACCACTAGACATAGTGTTTGTTGTTGTCAAGCAGAACAGGGTTTGCATTGCTCAAATTCTTTAGCTCTGTTTGGATATCTCTAAGAGCCGCTCTCTTTGCCAATATGTGATTTGTGTTACCATCCCTGAACCAGAAGGAAGGTCCTGGTCAACAGTCATAGCTGTATTGTTTCTAGTTGCTTAGCAACACAGTGCACCACCACCAAACTACTCCCCCCACCTTCACCTTGTGAGCAAGCAGCCCATGTTCTGCGCATCCATGGAAGACAGCACTAGATGGCTGCCATTTGATATGATATGATAGGGCATTTATAACGTGCCTATACACAAGTGTTTCAAGGCGTGACGAGGCAAGGGAGGGGAAGCAGCGGGAGGACAAAGCCAACGATCTTACTAGGCCTAGTGACATTGAGATTGCGCAAGTGCAGGGGAGAGGTGAGGGGAGAAGTGCCAAGGGTGGTGGGAGGATGGAGAAGTGCCGGACATGGGATCAAAAACAATAAGTAGTGCGGCCAACAGGTGGCAAGTGCGAGTGTTAAAAGTGCAGGCAACGGGTGTCTAATAAGAGCAGGTAAGGGGACTGTAGGGTTGCAGATACCGACCACAAGTGCAGGGGTTGCCAGGAGGCAGTGTAGGTGTGCGACTGGGGGTGCATGGACCTGGGCCTGAGTTCAGGGTCAAGATGACCCTGTGGTTTTTAGCCTCACAGGTGGGAGCAGGAAGAGGGCCAAGAGTTGCCAGCCAGAGAGTGACAGGAAAGTAAGGTGAAGGTGTGCCGATGAGGAGGATCTCTGTCTTACTGGCATTAAGGCAGAGTTCATTGGCGGCTCACCACTCTTGGATTGCAGACAGACAATCTGGGATGAGAGAGGGAGAAGAGGCGGCAGAGGAGATCTTGAAAGTGAGTGGAGTGTCATTCGCATAGCACTGAAATTTGGAGCAGCGACCGGCAATGCGGTGGCAGAGAGGTACCAGGTATTGGTTGAACAGCTAGGGAGAAAGGTTAGATCCCTGGGGAACACCACAGTCATGTTTCTCCTTGCAAACACTCAGGGGTCCACATTATTTTTGTACTTATCCATTCTACTCCCTAAAATCGCATTAATACTCACAAGAGAATAAAAAGAACTAACAATATTTTGCCTTGGGTTCCCATTGATGCCTTCTGCCCTACACCGTTGATGTGTTGAGAGCAGTGGCTTCCGTAGGAAGTGCCACAAAGGAGAGCTCTGCAAATGTGTTGTGTGATCTTGCTATTGCGTTAAAGAAAGAAGGGGATCTATTCATTCATATGTATGGATTACAACAAAACGATCTGTTTTAAAATATGTTTTATTACTTGATTAAAAAGACCCCATGGGAACTACATTTTTACTCCTAAAATTATGTTTCCCTGCCAAGTAAAAAACTTCTGCCTCAAAATCCGATCTGGAACCCTACACACATTATATTGTGGTGGCTGAAAGGCTGCTCTGACTGTTGCCTCTGTTGATAGTCGTTTGGTTGCTTCTGTTGGCGAGTGACTATTCCCCTTAAAGCCCTGACATACGGCTCAGATTTGCCCATATTTTGGGGCCTTTTTTGTGGGCTTCTTTATTTACATAGTGCACTCTGCATCTGGGAGTTTAAAACAATGGTATCGGACCAGTGAGTTTTAAAATGCACAATTTGGAACAGATATTCTGAAAAAATGACATGTAAAATATCAGTCATATATAATCACGAGTTGTGAATTGTGAATGTGGGCCACTTTTCTTTTGCTACTCTGGACTATTTTGTGTCCCTGCCTGATATGACTGCAGGGAGTTAGACCTCCTCTTGCTCGGTCGTTGAATATGTATGGTACAAGGCGGCCCCTCAACAGTGGTAGCAGTGTACAAAAAGAGTAGTGGAACTATGTTCCCTACTGGCCTGTCACCCACTCCCCACAAACCCCATTGCCACACCCCCCACCTGCACTCCACACAATCCCCTAAACAAATGCACCTGCTGTTTAAGGGAACGCTTAGTGCAGTGCATTCCGGAACGGTTTCTTTTTAAAATAAAAGTATAAGAACAGTAAAACATAATAGAAAATGTAGAGGAGCACCGATCCCAGCCACTCCCGCCCACTTCGACCACTGCCTCCCAAGCCTCCCTAGATGAGGTCCAACAGCTGGCTTGATCAGGTCACTGTTACAATAGTTTGCCTAACTGCCTGTGAAGTTCCTGATCGGTGGCCAGGCAGAGGGTCTCGATTTACAGTGTGCAGCATAGGCAAGCTCCCAGGGCTTTAAGTGGGGGTAAGGAATTGAGGGGGGGCCCTCATTTAGGTGTGTGGCTTGAATTATGGTCGTGGCCTGAAAAATACACAAACCATAGTAAGTATTTGTTTGCATACCTTACTATGGTTTGTGTACTGCCACAACCATCATGCAAGCCACGACCCCAAATGAGGCCCTCCTCAATTCGTAATATATAAATGCTTACATTTATATATTTGTTTACGTGCCTTACTATGGTTTGTGTACTAAAAGATGGCTTAAAAAGTACACAAACCATAGTAAGGTATGCACACAAATATATAGCATTTATATATTTGTATGTGTACCTTACTATGATTTGTGTACTCTTCAAGCCATCTTTCATAAACATAGAAATATGACACAGAGTACCCAGGTTTGCTGAGGGTCAAAGATGCCTCTGTGACCTGGGGAGGGCGTGGGGAATCAAAAGGACTGTAACTTCCTCTTGTGACCCCCTGCGTGAGACTGCCAGGGCTTGGCCCACTTAAAATACTGCCAGCCCCTTTGAACAATATAATCACTAAAAAGCAACACTTTCAATCTATGTGCTCAGCAAAGGGTGCACAGCCTTCATTCTTTCATGCTGTAAACTCTGCTCGTCAGAGTAGACACCCCTGAAAGGTACTGTGATTTTTCTGCAATTGCCTTTTCCTTAGGTTTTCGGATCAATAGAAATTAACAGAGGCTGAGAAGAATCGAGCGCTCTCTACTGACAGACAGGCCTTCCCTATTACCCAATTGTCAGTCTTCTGTCTCTCCAGATGCACATTCACCGGCCATGGGGCATGCCGCTTTCCTTCTAGCAGTAGTTAAGGGCCACCACATTTTCGCACCAAAAATGTGCTTTAGAGTGTGTGATCAAGATAATCCTTATGATTTTTATTAGAAATATTAGTTTCTTTTTATGGTTAATTTGGAAAGCGCCCAATGAGACGGAGCCTGCTTTGTGGTGCCTTTAAAGCTTATTGACAGGAAGACACTGCTCGGATGGGGCGGAAGTCAATGTTCTGGCTTAATATGATGTACCAGAACTGCTGAGTCACTCAAACACAGAGATTCCCATACAGGGATAAAGGCTTTCTAAATTTCACTTGGCTCTCTTGGTGTAGATTGGCTGATGTCTTGGTGTGGTCGGAGCTTACGAAGGTTGCATGAAACAACAAGAACTATGTCAAATAGTTCAGGAAATAAATATATTTGATGTCCATTGAAGTACAACAAATGCCCCTGAGCTATCTCTTGAGGATAGCTCAGGGGCAAAGCGCTCGCCTTGGGAGCAAGATGTTGTGGAGCAACACAGGTTTGATTCCCGGGTCTGGGCTTAGAAACCTCTGGGTATTAAGTGTATTATAAATAACCAATTACAATTACATATATGGGATACAGAACCATATTGTACGTTATAAGGATATTAAAATCAGGGGTCTAGTCCTTAAAAAAGAGTGGGTGGGGGGACTCCTTAGCATACGCAATGGGATGTGGCGTCATCAGAAATTAACTTATTAAGGAGAAATATGCAAATGTAATTCAATTGACATTACATAACAATACAAATTGCAGAAGACAAATGGGCATTTGCCTCTCATAAAATCAACACAAACAAAAAGACAAGAGAGGATGTTCTCTTCTAATGGTCTTTGAAAATGTAAAAAAGTGTGCACGTTTTAAACCCCAAGAATGAACTCCAATGTGTTCCCTGGAGATTTTAGTCCCACAATGTGACATTTCACCTTTAGTTGTGCGTTGTTTTTCGTTAGGCTATATGGAGCAGTGGATAAGTGACCTGACCTGTGATCCCGGGGTTCTATGCAAAAAATAAAAGTTCCCAAGTAGGGAACTTACGTCCCCTGCACACTATCTAGTGTCTGGAATACCAGACCAACAGTTAGATTTCACTTACAAGAAATATTTCATAATAAATTCAAGAGAATCTGTGATTTGTAATATTTAGGAAAAGGTAATTTGTGCGAAAAAATAACATTAACTCAGATAAGGTTACAAGAACAATTCTTCATTGTTTATTCTTGATGTTGAAGATATGGAGGGCCCAACGCGTTTCGAGTGCTACAACACTCTTCATCAGGGGCAATAACAAAAGTTTATTCTTGTGTTTTGCAATAAAGAAGGTTCTTCAGGAGAACGCGGGTGGTCTGGGGCGGAAATCCCAGGCCTTCATCTAAATACGACAGAAAGTCTTGATGAAAAAGTCCTTATTGGAGGGGTTGCTCGGCAGCAGGTCTCCTTTAGTGCCACCCTGGTATGCACTAGTACTTCAGTCCGGAATTTCCTCCAGACCACTTGCGGTAGATGATTTCCACTCCGCCTCACCTATCCCGAAACTGGTCAACTACGATATCTCCATAAGGACTTTTTCATCAAGACTTTCTGTCGTATTTAGATGAAGGCCTGGGATTTCCGCCCCAGACCACCCGCGTTCTCCTGAAGAACCTTCTTTATTGCAAAACACAAGAATAAACTTTTGTTATTGCCCCTGATGAAGAGTGTTGTAGCACTCGAAACGCGTTGGGCCCTCCATATCTTCAACATCAAGAATAAACAATGAAGAATTGTTCTTGTAACCTTATCTGAGTTAATGTTATTTTTTCGCACAAATTACCTTTTCCTATATATTACAAATCACAGATTCTCTTGAATTTATTATGAAATATTTCTTGTAAGTGAAATCTAACTGTTGGTCTGGTATTCCAGACACTAGATAGTGTGCAGGGGACGTAAGTTCCCTACTTGGGAACTTTTATTTTTTTGCATTGTATTTTGCAACCAAGGTGTCAAGGTTGCTCCTCTCTCCTCTGCACCTCATATTTGACTAGTAAACTCCTCAAATGCTTAGTAGCTAAATTGATTCTTATTATTCACAAAAATTTTCTCCTTACTAGGGTGTGCCATAAAAGGTCCTTTCCCTTTTTTTCTTATCCCGGGGTTCTATGTCATTTCATCGTCAGGCATTTCAAAGCTTGCAATTTAAACGTGTTTCACAGTTCATCGAATTTGAAAAAAGGGCATTTCTTTGACTTTAACGTGGACCTTGGATTGCCAGAAAGCTTTTGATCTGCTCAAGGGTGTGTTGTGTTCAGCACCGGTTTTGGGCACACCAAATTATGACAAGGCCTTTGTTTTGTATGTGCATGAATGTGATGGATGCGCTTTGGCTGTGTTAACGCAGGAACATGGACGGAAGAATAGACCGTGCAGTTATTTTTCCTCCACGCTTGACCCTGTTTCATGCGCTTTGCCGAGATGTTTGAGAGCTGTTGCTGTTGCTGCTGCCGCTGCATCTGTAAAACAAAGTGAGGGTATGGTTCTGGGTCACTCCTTAACCGTGATGGTTCCTCACTCTGTAGACGTTCTATTAAACAGAACGCAAACGGAGCATCTCACATCAGCACGATTAACAAGATACGAGTTGATTCTATTTGCACCGCATATCCAAATTAAGAGATGTTGCGCATTAAATCCTGCCGAACTATTGCCTCTTCTGCAAGAAATTGCTTGCTGTGACAAGATGTCACATGACTGCCTCTATACCACAGAACAAGAGACTAAGGGCAGAATTGATTTAACTGATACACAGATGAAAGATCCACAAGAGGAGCTGTTTTGCGATGGCTCCTGCTTCAAACTTCCGGATGGTACATCCACTGCTGCTTATGCCATCACTACATTAAGCACTATTGTGGAAACCAAAAGAATTCCTCATAAATCCACGCAGGCCGCAGAGATTATTGCATTGACTCGAGCTTGTGAACTTTCCAAAGGGCTTAGTGTGAATATATTTACAGACAGTCAGTATGCCTTTGGGGTGGTTCACAACTTTGGTAGATTATGGGCAGAGAGAGGTTTCTTGACCTCACATGGAACTAAGATACAACATGGCACTTTGATAGTTCGGCTACTCTCAGCACTTGTGCTTCCCACTCAGTTAGCATTAATGAAGTGCGCAGCACACCAGAAAGTAACAGATGATGTGGGGAGAGGTAACGCTTTTGCTGACAGGATAGCCAAACAGACTGCCACCGAAATATCTTGAAAAATGCTCAGCGTTTGGTCCAAAATTGCACGGTATGCTTACAGCATAATGTGGGGAAAGGTACATCGACACCGAGGGGTAGTTTTGGTCCCCCTCGGTGCCTTTTGAAATTATACACTTCAATTTCATTGAAATGGAGCGTTGTCAGAATGACAAATATGTTCTGGTAGTTATTTGTGCTTTCAGCAAATGGGTTGAAGCTTTCCCTTTAAAAGATGCCACAGCAATGACGACGGCGAAAACCATGCTGAAGGATTATTTTCCTAGGTTTTGTTTGCTGAGGGTCATTTGGTCAGACAATGGTCCGCATTTTATCGCTGCTGTTATCCTGCAAGTATGCGCGGGATTACAGATCGATAAATGGTTCCATTCGGCCAGACACGCTCAGAGTGCCGGACTTGTAGAACGCCACAACGGTATATTGACAAATAAAATGGCTAAGATCTGTGCCAGTAGCAATTTGAAATGGCCAGATGCCTTACCTATAACTCTACTGTCCATGCGGACTACCGCACAAACAAAGACTGGCTCTCTCCCTATGAGATAATCATGGGGAGACCAGCCAATATTTGGAATGTACCTAGACCTAAACTGCTAAAAGATGTAGAGCATTTGCTCCATTCTGAGTACTGCGACCAGTTATCTCAAAACTTGTATTTGATTTATCAACATGTGCGAGAAACCCTACCAGTAAAATATGAGGGTCCAGGTCACCGACTCCTACCTGGGAGTTGGGTGGTCATCAAATCATTTGAAAGAGCCTCCTGTCTCGCACCTCGCTGGAAAAGACCGTTTCAAGTCCTATTGGCCACACAAACCGCTGTACGAGTAGAAGTAAAACGACACTGGATCCACGCAACACACGTCAAGAAGATACCTTTTCCTCTGCCTCACAACAAAGGGGAAGAGAAGGAGATTGTTCACTCTGTTCCTCATCACAGTCTGTTCTAACCGACACTGAGGGTTTCCCGGAAATACTTCCTGAGCCCGTGGGGCCTGAGGAGACTGCTGCTTTGCCTTCAAGTTCTTCTTCGGATCTTTCTTCACCATTGAGCAATCTTGCTTCTGCTTCATCACTTCCTTCAGGAAGCGACAACACTCTGTTCACAGATCACACCGTACCTGGAGTCTTGAGGTACGATCTGCGTACGAGGTACCGGACAGACGGCACAGCATCGGCTGTGCCCACAAGGAATCATCATTGAGCCAGTCCCTTGTCACTCTTTCACTGAAAAATAAATAAGAGGCAGGGACCGGCAAAGTTACCTTCAAAGTTACCTTCAAGCAAGATAGGCCACGTGGTCAGGAGCCACCGGCGGATGAACTAAAAGAGCCTAATGGAGAGGCTTCTAAACGGACTCTGAGAAACAATGTCCTTTCCTAAATCAACTCATACGGAACAAGCTATTGGTTTTGTGACTGACAAAGAATCTTTTTTATCAGAGATCATGGTCCGTGAGGACTCATTGTTTTCTAATCACGGTACTGATTTGTTTTATAATTATGTTTGTGCTTGGGTTCTGGTATATGGAAGGGTTGCATCCACTTGAGACTTTGTTACCTGCTGAAATTATCTCCACTGTGTCTCCACCTTTCGTGCATCTGCACACTCTTTCTCCTTGGGACTCCCAACATAGACACGGTTACAATAATAACACTCTCTTAATGATTATGAATGTGACCCATGCAATCCTGAACAGAACAAATTGCTGGGTGTGTTCACACTTGCCACAACATGGGCAAAAGGGACTGGGCTGGTATATTCATCCTCTTTCTTTAAAGACTGCATGCTACGCTTCACTAAGGGCACTATTCTTTGTCGTTGGAATGATAGTATTTCTGGGAACTTCGATGGGACTAATCTGAATGAATTCGAAAAATGAGTCCTAACACCTTTGGGATGTTCTCTCTTTGCGAATAAAAGCAAACTCAATGTTGCTTCTATTAGGCCTTCCGATAAGACTCTCCAGACCTTTTCAATAACTGATTCGTTTCAAGATGGATCCCGTAGGCAACTGGGATTCCATGCCTCCTTCCTATACTATTAATCATAGCCCCAACTCTGTTTCCTTTTGTATACAAAGGGATGGTTCTCAGCCAATGGGTGCATGTGAAGGTTGTACTAACATTGCGAATCTAACCAGTGAGGACAGACCTTTGTATGTAGGAGACTCCATTTACTTTGTTTGTGGCAATGAAGCTTATCCTTGGTTACCTAGAGATTGCCAGGGTACTTGTTACTTGGGTATCTTGTTACCAGGGGTATATGTGGATACCACTTCTGAAGTTTCTAGAGCTCGTCCAATGCGGGATGAGAATGGTGATACTCCTTCACAAGTCATGGGTGATGTAGCAAAATCCTTTGTGCCATTTTGGGGACAGATAATGAACTCTGGGGATATCAGAAGACTAGCAAGCGTACTGGAGAAAACCATCAATAGAACCACCAATATTCTGTACAACATGACGCTAGAGCAAAAGGCCATTAGATTAGTGGCCCTCCAAAATAGTATGGTGTTAGACGTCATACTACCCGAGCGTGGTGGGGTATGTAAATTGGTGGGATCTGCTTGCTGTGTTTTTGTACCTGACTCCTCCCCTACCATATTTTGGCAATACAAAATCTGCATACCTTGAGTACGGAAGTACATGTCCTCGAGGGAAAATGGGATCTTAGTGCTTGGTTCTGGGACATACTACGATCATAGGGTTGGAAGCTCTTTGCAGTCCTAATGATAGTTCTTGGTGTTTTATTGTTTTGTTGTTGCTGTATACAATGTCTTCCTCCCATGTGTTCGATGTTAGGAGGATGTTGTGCACAAACGATAGGTACACTAAGACCAAAGGTACATGCGCCCAAGGAAACTACTGATGCTTTTGTAATGAAGGATATTACTATCAAGGAACTTTTGGTGATTGATATTTCTGAAGAATGTGATTCAGGATGTACGGAGATTGAGGCGTGGGGTTTTGAGTAAAGCGAATGTTTGAGTAATGCTCTTGGCTTAGGCCGAAAGGAGGGTTTGTTAAACTCTATTTGTATAATCCCGCCTTGTTATGAATATTGGCCTAAACCTATTCACGTTGCATGGAAAACCGCGTCTGAAATGCTTCGATTTCTGATCAACTTTGCCATGATTTTAAGAACAATCTGCCATTTTGAGTTTGACTCCTGATTGTGTTCTAAAATGGTGGACTGTGTTTTCAACTTGAAGCCGAGCCGAATGACCTTTGAGTTGTGTCAACATTTAGGCTGACCGAGAGCAGACTGTTTGTTCTATGCAAAGAAACCTTGTGACTCTTATGAACTGCAAACCAAGTGTTGTCTGTGTTCACAAGCCTCATCCTCATATAAACAACAAGACAATGCAGAACAAACTCAGACCGTGTGTTTTTGCTGAACTGCATTATAGCGATTCTTGAAACAAGGCTTACTATGGATCAGAGAACCAATGTCACCATTGTAACTTCATGGACATGCAAACTTGTTAAATCCGTAGTACAATATTGTAATATTTGTCATGTGAACTGGGCACAAACCCTAGCATGTAAATTATTAGTTTGGAGAGGAGCTGGACAATGTTTGCAAAATTGTATAAAAAAATCTGTGTTAAGATGTCCAGCACTCTCACCCCTCACTGTGTCTGCTGGTACACACTGCAAGGTGTTGGGAGCCAGATAGCTATCTGCTTGCTTTGAATCTGTACAGAATAAAAGATACTTGTATCTTTTCGATCCGTGATTGGTGTATTTCATTTTGTTGTACTAAGCCTCGATATTTCTTTGGTCTTTCCTGAGGAGGTATCGGGAAAGGGGTGAGAGACCCAGAAGCAGCCGACAGAAACTGGTGAGCAACCAGAAGAGGGTTGGGAAACCGGCAGGCTTGTTGGGAACACCAAGGGAATATTGGTCTGGGACCCACATCCAATAAGGCATAGCATCCAGAGTCATCTTCTTCGTGGCAGTCCTTGGCAGACTGGGCTCAAGGGCTGCTTAGACCACGAGCGAAAGAAAGAAATCAAAGGGGACTGGGACCTGAGAGAAAGAAATCAATACTAACAATACCAAACACTTGGGTATAGGCACGTTATAAATACCATATCATATCAAAGAGGTCTGTGGCATGACAGAAAGAATACCGGGCAGGATAATGAACCAGGTCCAATTATTGAAAATCACAAAGTGCCAAGAAGAAATTGACATCCACACACAATAACTAACTGCCTCCAAAACCATCATAGCAGTCACAGTACCTGGCAGGATAGTGAATCAGGTGGGCTGTAAACACAGTGAGCATTTTGTGAAAGCCTAGTGTTTATGAACATTGTGGAAGGAGCCAAGAGAAGACAGTAATTCGTTTGGCACTGTTAAAGCTTGAGAAAGAACGGAGGAAGGGAGAAATATCCCCTGGTGGTTGTGGACATAGTGAAAGGAGACAAGAGGAGGGCGCCATTCTCTTAACATTGAGAAGAATCTGATAAAGACCAGGAGAAGAAGGAGAAGAAAGACACTTGTGCTGATGTTGGGAAATCAAATGAGAAACCTGGAAAAGATCAGGGGGATGTAGTCACCCATCTAACACTGTGAAGATACAGGACTTTTTGTTATATGTGCCTTATTGGAACCCAAATCCAAAGATCCTTTTTGACACTTTTGATTTGTATCCCTTAAGAAGAATATTTAATTTGGTTGTATCACTCAGAAGTGAATATTTGGCTGTCGTCCAGAGGGAAGAAACCATTCCTTAGTTGAGTTTATAGTGTAAGGGCTGGAAATAAGTTTGTTGACACAAGACGGTGGACTCTTTGCTTTAGACTGAAATCCTGACAGTTTATTTAGTATTAGTTGAGGCAGGAAAACCTGTTTTAAGACTAGAGTCAGACAGGGTTTTCTCTTTTATTTTGTCTCCAATAAAGGTCTATAGCCAAAATACTAACAAGAAGTGCGGCCAGCAGGTGGCAGGGGAATGGGTAAGAGCAGATATCAGGTGTCCAAAAGTGCAGTTAGGGGGACGGTAGGGTTACAGATACAGAACCATGTTCAGGGGTTGCCGGGAGGCAGTGTGGGTGTGCAATTGGGCGTGTAGGGACCTGGGCCCGAAATCAGAGGGTAGCCAGGTAACCAGTGCAGTATCAGGCAGGTAATCAGCAGGGGAGAGGAAGAGAGAAGGCAGAAGCAAAGAGGAAGGTATTAAGGTGTTTCCAGAACCCAATATGGTTCTCCTCGAGTTTCAGAGAGGCTGTTCCAGAGGGAGGCCCCAGCCGAAGAGAGATCTACCACCAACTCGTTGCTTGGAGATGCGACTGACCCTGAGGGAGTTGGAGGTGGAGGAGCGAAGAGCTCGAGTAGGAAGGTATTTACGGACAGAGAGTTGGAGGTATTGAGGACCCAGGCCGCAGAAGGCATTGTGGAAAATGCAGAGAGTCTTGAACTTAATCCTTGCAGCCACTGGTGGCCAATGCATAGATTTCAGTGCTGGAGAGATACGATCCCTGGGCTTGAGGCCAAGGACAAGTCTCACACTCCTGTTCTGGATGAGTTGCAGAGGACGGAGAGTAGAAGCAGGCAGATTTAGAAAGAGGCTGTTGCAGTAGTCCAGCCTAGAGAGAACCAGAGCTCGAGAGACAGTGAGCTATTGGGGAAAGTAAAGGAAAGGAAGAATACCTCTGAGGAGATGCAGTTGGAAGTTTGACTTCCTAGAGACGTCAGATATGTGAGGAGAAAAGGAGAGTGTGGAGTCGAAGATGACTTAGCCACACAGGTGGGAGCTGGAAGTGGGCTAAGGGAGGCCGGCCAGAGAGTGTCAGGAAAAGAGGGTGCAGGTGTGCCGATAAGGAGAATCTCCATCTTACTGGCATCAAGGCAGAGTTCGTTGGCTCACACCACTCTTGGGTAGCAGACAGACAGTCAGAGATGAGAGAAGGAGAAGAGGTGGCAGAGGGGAGCCTGAAAACGAGCACAGTGTCATACGCATAGCACTTAAAGTTGGAGCAGAAAGCGGCAATGCGGTGGGCGAGAGGTGCCAGGTTTTGGTTGAACAGCCAGGGAGAGAGGTTAGACCCCTGGGGAACACCACAGGTAGAGAGGGAGATAGAGGAAAGGAAGAACCCAAGTTGGACCTAGGAGGGTCGATCAGAGAGGAAAAAGGTCATCCAGGCCAGGGCCTGATCGGTGATACCCAGGTCATCACGGAGACAATTGAGCAGGATGGCAAGGTTGACCATGTCAATGGCAGAAGAGAGATTGAGTAAAATGAAGACAGAGGGGAGATTAGAATTAAGGTTAGAGAGCAGGTCTTCAGGGTGGTAGCGTTGCACGGTATAAGTCAACATAACATTACATAGCAGTAGTTTTACTGCCACGGTGCACCCAGCACCAGGAAGAGTTCCCTGGGCGTTGTGTGTTAAAAAGGTAAAAGAACCCAGTAATGAATATGAGGTGCCCTTTTATATATAAGGGAAATCTTTCCCACACCTAGCAGAGGAGATATGCAAAGGGAGGGAGAATGGCTACATTATGATTTCCCCTTTTGACCCCCCTTTCGAAATCACCTTCAACATTTATACTCGCAAGTGAAGGGATGCGCAAGCTAGGTGCTGGTATCAGTTTTTTTCTTTTAGAAGAGCAGGGCTCCAGACCCAGGCCAGGAGGGGACATAGCAGGCAAGTGAAAGGGGGGGCAGGGCTCCAGACCCTGGCCAGGAAGGGACGTAACTGGCAAGTGAAAAGGGCAGGGCTCCAGACCCAAGCCAGGAGGGGACGTAGCTGGCAAGTGAAAGGGGCAGGGCTCCAGACCCAAGCCAGGAGGGGACGTAGCTGGCAAGTGAAAGGTTTGAGCCATCTGGAGAAAGTTACCCGCAGAAGCTTCACTCTGAGGCATGCAGCGTTTGTGTATTTTTTCTCCAGCTTTTTTTTCACAGACTGTTTCCAGCTGTGGAGTTGTCGCCAGCCATTGAACCAGCTTCATGACATATTGTTCCTGCCACCCCTTGCTGCAAAATCTGATCTCATGACATGTCACAGTGTTTCTGGCAATGGGTGCTGTCTGGTACTCTGTTACCTCTGGACGCATAGCCATGAAATGTGCTGTTCTGCATGCGCTACAGCTACCGCAATCTGCAATGCAGCACTGAGGACCAGTGGTAGAAACAATTGGTGGATCACTGCTCCCTACCGTTCCCGCTCACTTCGATCACTGCTCAGGAACAGCATAGCGGGGAAGGCTCCATTAGGCACACAGTGCACCTGCTTACACCCATATCTGTGCACCTGAATTTCAAAGGAGGAAAGAGCACTAGGAGCATAGCAGTTTGGAGATCACACAGGATTGTATAAAGGCAATCACTGCAAGGATACAAGTTCCTACTGAGCAGTGGTTAAGGTGAGCTGACATTAACGAGAACTGATTTCCACTGCTTTCATTTATTATGATGAATAGTTCCACTCATTTGTGCAACACCTTTTCATAGTTCTAGAACTGTTCTTTGGACATGTAAATAATACATGATTGTCTTTTTCAAGCTAATCACTTCACTTGGACTCCTGTATATGTGGTAAGGAGTGAAACAATGTGCATGACCAGTGAGGCTGTGGATGGAACGGCAGGGACAGCTTTCTTTGCTTAAAGTGGCACATTTTAAGAGCATAATGTACACCTACAGGTTTCCGGAAAGGTATCTCCATGTCCCTTAATGAGTTAGTATTATCAATTATCTCCCAAGCATCAGTGGAGAAAAATGGGCACATATTTTCTGGAGCACGGCTCGACCTGCCCCAGGCATTCGATACAATCAATAGGGAACGTCTCCGGGCCAAGCTTTCTTCGTGGGGCATTCCAAAATGCCTATTGGCCATGATAATAGCCCTTCACCATGAATCCTCTACCCGAGTCCGACTGAATGTTCAGGGAGATCTGTCAAGGGAGGTGTTAACGGAAAGAGGTGTGAGGCAGGGGTGCATTCTTGTCCCATGCCACTTTAACCTTTACCTGGCAGATCTGGATAAGGCTCTGGTGGGTCAATCCATGGTGAGTCCTAAAACTGGTAAGAAGTCCATTCAATGGATCGCATATGAGGACGATATTATCCTTTTTGACTATTCACGTATAGGATTGCAGTGTCTTCTTACTATTTCTTACTGCTTTTGGCATGTATGTTGAGACGAACGACTTACAGGTAAATCCAACCAAATCTAAAATTCTTTTCTTTAAGAGACCCAGGAAAAACAGGCCTAACTTCAAATGGTCCCTTCAGAAACAGGTGATTGCAGTAGTTAATGAATTGACATATCTGGGTATTAATTTACGATCAACTCAAACCCGTTGTTCTCTGGAATTAGAGCTGAATCATAAAATAATTCCTCTCATAGCCCAAATGAAGAAGAATTATAGTCCCTTTTGTAAAATCTCAATATGCCTCACTTGCCGGAGAGCTGTTCGATTGTAAATCTGTGTTACGAGTTGGGACTTCAGTCCCTGAAGACGTGCATGGATTGAACAATTACGACACTCTGCCGGTCAATAATGTCATCTGCTAAACAAACTCTTTATGAAGATATACTAGTTGAGTTAAATAGAGGTGCAAATTTGGTTCTTCTGACATTATGTGGCTATGTTGGCTCACTCCTAGAACAGTGTGATCGTTCAATGCTGGAAGTGGTTGAAGATCCGGTTGGTGTTAAGCAAGCTATGTCTAGAATGGACTGGATTTCAACTATGACTCTAATGGAGGGATTAAAAGTCCCTGGATCCCTATCAATTCTGGATAAGCCAAGGGGCTTTTTGGCAAATTACTTGACCTGCTTCCCTAATAAAGTATTCAGAACAGAATTTTTGAGAGTTTGTCTCAACTTGGTGAAAACGGGGGAGATCCAGTCAATTCAAGATAGGCTAGCAATGGGTCCTGCTGGGTGTAATCTGTGGGGGGAGGATGTGGTCCAGACCCTACGTCACTTGTTAATATCATGAGGGGGACCCTTGAAACTTGCGAACAGTACTTGGTTAACTTTGTGGATAATTGGGAAAGACTAATTGCGGGACATGAGAGTCGCCTTACAATTGAAGTCCTAAAAGTACTATGAACCTTGGGTTTGATCTCATTTAATTGAATTTTGCTTAATCTGTGCTAATCTCTTATAATGTATATATTTTATTATGAAGAGTTTGTATTTTATTGTAAATTAGATGAAATGTGTTTTATGTTGTGAAAAGCTGCAAAATTCGGGTAAAACACAATAATTAACAAAAACATTTTTTCAAAATGTTCAGAAGAAATATTTGAGCTATTTTATTCAAAATTATTGATTATTTCACTTTGTATTTCATCCATAACACGGCTTTAATGGTGTTGTAAGCTTATTTGATTCTCCCAATGGAATGAACATGCTTTTTCCTGTGGGGTACATTTACCAGCCCAGCAGAACTTCCCCTACATCACCAAACTGCATTTTCATCAGTTACAAGAAGAATGGCTGCGGTGCCTCTGCAGAGCACTATTCCCTTGAATCAAAATTGTGCTTTGCAGTTACAAAAATAACGGCTGCACTAGCTCTGTCGAGCACATATGGGGCAAGATGGAACCTAGAACACCCCGAGAATGGCTGCAAGTATTTTCTTCATGTGCACCAAGGAAAAGAATTCAAAGGCAGCGCTGCTATGCTGCCAGCTCAGAACTTCCCACTGAAAAAGGAAATGTCCTGCATTTAAAAGGACTTTGCACCAGTGTTATTTTCATCTGTTCAACAGTACACAGTTTGGTTGCTGATAAGACACATTCATGCCCATCTATCTTCAGGTTACACACCAGCAAAGGAGGCATTCCTCCCTGAAAGGCATTATGTGTCAAATAATATCTGTGAAATAGCAGAGAAATTCACTACAGGCCATATGGCAAGCGTTTTCCTTTTGCAACAAAATGACACAGGCAAACTCTTCACAAGAAGCTCTCTCTCTCTTTGCTTATGTCAGTTTAAAAGTACCCTTGTGTTGAACAGATTCCTGTGTATTAGAAATTGACTAGGGCTATGGAAATGTTCAGAATAAAGATGCAAGGAAAAAATCACATTTGTAAAGTGACATCCTAGAAAAATTAACCCACGTGTAAAATGGTACTTTTGACAAGCAGAAAAATGCCTTTTGAAAGTGTAATGGTAAAATGAAGCCCTGTGCTTGCACAGAAATGTGATGGAAGATGGGAGTTTGCTCTAAAATATACATGATATGTAATCCCAAAACAACTTGGTTTCTGTTTAAAGAAAGGAAAAAAAATAATTAATTTGAGACCAGCAGAACAGGTTTGGCAGCTACTGGCTTCAAAGGGCCCTGCCACCCCTGGGTACAGAATTACTTTCCCCAAGTGGACAAGCCCATTGGGCACATGAAAGGGGCCAAGGTGTGGGATGTGGCGGCCTCGTCAGGCTTCCTTGCATTTCTCCAGCCAGCCAGGAACAATGGACCAGGGGAACTGGCCTTGTCATGGGCAAGTGAGAATTCCTGGTGATACCTCTCTTCAGCTGCATCTGCCAGAATGAAAGGTTGCTATGGTAGCCCTGCTGCCCAGAGCTGACACAGTGGGGGTAGGATGATTAGAAAAATCTTAAGGACCACCCTCCAGTGACAGATGCCATCCATTTGATTTAAAGGACTTTTTGATATAAAAGTATTTATTTCAGTAACCTAAACAGTAATGTGAAATTATGACCATTTAAATGCCATTTTCGTACCATTAATACACCAGGAAATTGTCATTTCTGGGAAAGTGTACATGGTACAATTGTGCAACTTAATGTAGATATGCCCAGTGATAATATGTATATATGTAGTAAATTGTAGAATTTTAGGTGAGATGTTGACCATGGAAATGACGAAAGATTGCCAGAATGGCTAAACAGCATTGCACAAATTTGGTGAGTGGACAGAAATGTTCCTTGTGAAATATGGCAATTGCCTTTCTAAGGGTGACATTTATAAAAATGAGCATTTTGTGTCATAACTGATTTGGGCAAAGGTCATTTTGGTAGAACAAAGCACATTGTAAAAAACACCCACACTAAAAATTGAGTCACTTCCTTCAGTCCAATCTGCTGGCAGGAAGGCGGCGACATCCACAGGCTGACCTATCCAATTCTTAAAGGTAGGTCTAGCTTATTTCTGCCCACAACGTAAAAATCCTCTGATGTCATCCGGCCTTTATAAGGAGGAAGCTTAAGGCGAGTAAGGACATTAAAAAATCCAGACATTCAAAAATCCAGACATTCAAAAATCCAAGATTCAAGAAAACCCCACTCAACATCCAGAGATCCAGACATCCAACATTCACCCTGCAAGATTCCAGTGCCAGGCCAGGGGTAGCTGATAGCAGATCCAGCCAGAACCTCTTACCCAGGCTGAACCTCTAATCCATAATTAAACCCTACACATATCCTAATAATTCAGGGGAAAAGGGTCAAAGACTGCTGAAACCTTTTGGGGTTATCCTGCTTTGTCCAGCTACCTGCTTTGCCCAGCTGATGCGCCCGCTGTCTACTGAGACCAGACTCCGGTTGCCCCGCTGTGTCCCTAGAGGAGAGCCTCGCTATTGCCCAAGTGACCAGATCTTTGTCTCATGTCCCGAGGTCCAGCTGGCTGTTGAAACTATTCCATTCAAGGGCTTGTTGTAAGTATTTCTCATCTTCCCCAGTAACCAAAAACTGCATCCCTTGCTTTCTTACCTGGTATTATGTCCAATCCCATAGAAATCCTATAAATACCCTAGCAAAATCCCTAAAATTGTCAGAATCCTCTGTGTTAATTTCCACGTGTTAGCACCATTCTAATCATTTCAGTCCGTTTCAGTCCATTGTACAAGTCCTTAGTACTATTTTCAATAAATTAATTCCCATATAGAGCTGAACGCGGCATGGATATATTGATCTTGCAAGTAACCTCCTTGTGTACCGTGTCTTTCTTTAACAATCTAGCCATTAAAAATATAGTTGCAGTAGAATAAATCCTTTTGCTAACAAAACCGAGTTGCCTGTGAAAGTGTTTCATTTTAAAAAGCCAATTTTTCCTTTCCCTTTAAGAATTCCATACTGTCATCCATCCTGAATCACCCTTTCACTTTCATATCATACCTGCTATGTGCCTTTGTACCTTAGCATTAAAACTGCATTCCGATTATTTCTGTTTAGATCATTTTCCAAGCCGTTTTGCTGTTATAAACCTGTGAAACGTAGCAATTGCAATGATGTCACGTGTGATTCTTGCTGCACCGTGTTTCCTTACCTAGTCGATTTTTCACACTGTATGCCTGTTGTTTAGTACCTTGCTTTGTACCTTGCTTCTTGCTTCTTTGATGCAGCCATACACATTCTTGCCTTATTCATTCAACCGCACATGTAAAAATACTGTTTAGTCATTCCGAGTGCCATTTTGCTAATTTTTCAAGGGAGCTCAATCTGATTTTTGCCTTCCATTCAGGGGTGGTAGGTCGTATTTTCAATCAGTTTTTTGCATAGTATACCCGACCCCTTGCTACTCATCTCCACCCACACACAATTTGGTTAACAGTGGTTTGAGGGAGTGTTGCAGGGGGAATGCTTAACTGTGGGGCCATTTAAAAGCACTACTCTAAAAGTAATCTTGCTTTCTCTCAATTGTGAATCGTATATCTTATGCTAGAAGGTTAAACTAAATGTATTCTATCATTTCCCTGTGTAATTATCACCACAGTGGTGATTGCTGCCCTATATTGAATGTGTTTGATTTTTATTCATAATCAAAAATAAATAAATATTTCATTTTTACACACCGGCCTGGTTCATGGTCCATTGCGACACGGGGTGTACGTTAAGGTGGGTGTGAGACGAGTTGGCTGCCTTCTCAAAGCTGAATCCAAATTCATAATTCTAAAAGCATTTTGATTGTGCGCTGCATCCCTGGCCAGTATAAATAGTCATGGTCTGGAGTGTGACGCCCCTTTAAAATCGTTAACATTTCATCATACGAGACGTTGGCTGTGTAGTAACTGGAAATGAGGGCTCGTACACTAAATGTTGCTTAGTGTTTCTATCCGCCAGGGTTGATGTTAGCCAGCCTTTTGATTGTAGCACCTGAGCTTCTATCCAGTCCTACAACCAAAAGACCCGGGGCTATAGACCTTTCAAACCCCCCCCCTAGCAACACCTTTCTTCGCATTTCTTCGTTACTCCCTGGTGCTGTTCCCTGGTGTTCTGTAGAACAAACGATCCTTCGTCTTCCACACTTTGCCATAAAAATTCATGTGGTGTAACTGCATCCTTCAATGGAACACTTCACTTGCCACTACACCGCAATGTTTATTGTAAGATTGCAAACATGCACAGTATGGCACGCCTTAGCTACGAATTCAAAGGATTGGCTAGCCGCCTGCCTTATGTGTCTGGCTAGGCTGGGCTTTAAAGCGGACGATACTTGCCTTACCTATCTATCGGCATTTAATATATTTGAAAGGCATAGTACCAGCACTTCTCAGCAGGAAAATAAAACTTTTAATGAAGGAATACGGCCACTTCTGAACAGTAAGTAAGTACTCTGGGGATAGTGAATACCTGCACTTCTGTGTTTCTATTTCAAGCACTGTGGTTATAGTGGCTGTAATCCCATGCCAAGATGGTGTCCTAATCCATCTGATTGCCTCTCCTCCTAGGATAATGAAGCACGTCTGTAGCTATGCCTGCCAGTGGCACTCGATGCTCTCTAGCATCCACGGTCGTCGGCCAGATTGTGAACCAGGAGCGCAACACCATTGATTTGGCTGGGCTTCAGCCCCCAAACCCCACCTGAAATTTGAACTGAGGTGTGGGGCTTTTTGTTACTCAGAGAGGGGAGAGAATCCTTTCCTGAAACTGGCAGCTTTAAAGTGTCATGGTTTTCGTGCAGGAACATTTATTTGCACAGACACAGCTAAACTTTAAAGCTGCTAGTTTCAGGAAAGACTTCCCTCACAAAAATGAAATGCACACATGAGCAGCCCCCTCCCCACGGATGCAAGCGAACATTTAACAACATTATGTGTTCTTTCACATCCGAGGGGAGGGGGCTGATGTAGGGTGGCCAGATTTTTTAAATTAAAACCTGAACGGGCCACCGACATAGACATAGGACTATAGTTTCGCCACATAGGACTTGGTAGTCCTACTTCTATGTCAGGTGGCCTTTTTCGCACAAAGTACATGTAAGTACGTGTTCATCGAAAGCTCAAAGCTCGCATTGGAGGAGAGAAGTCATGGACGAGGGGGGGCATCAAATGCAACGAAACACAAGTGTTTCATCCCCTCCACCTGCCCAATTTCAGCATTTGTTCGAAATTCACCAGCAAAAACCAGGACTATTGACAGCCATTCCCAAAACCCAGGATAGGGTTTGAAAACTCAAAAAAGTCTCGGGACGCCTGGACCAAAGGCAAAATACTGGGACCGTCCTGGGAAAACCAGGACGTCTGGCACCCTAGGCTGATGTGCACACTTGCTTTTTCTTAGGCGCAGAGGCGAGGGAAGCCTTTTCTGAAACAGTGTGAAAGGGTGTTGCATTTTAGCACAGTATGTATGTATGTATGCATGTAATGTATGTATGAATGAGTGTATGATGTATGGGGGATGGGGGTGCATGTAAACAAGCGAGTGTGTGTGTTGTGTGTGTGTGTGTGTGTGCGTGCGTGTGTGTGCGCGTGCGCGCGCGCTTAAGTGTAATGCTGGACCGAGGTACTGATTCTGGCGGGTAGAAGGTGGAGGGGAGGGGGTCTGGTGGTTGGTAGAAGAGGGACGAGTGGGGAAAGAGGGATAGGATATACGGGCTCCCTGCCATACAATTCTTGGAGTAGAACAGAGGGGGTGGAGCCTCTAAGTTTGCCCCGCCCGTTTCTAAAGTGGCCCACCCAGAACCAGTTAGCCCCTACCCCCGAAATGTAGATCTTGTTGTACTGCTGTTGTGAAGCACTCTTTTTCTCCAACTGGGCTGTATTTAGATCTGTTCCTGACAGCTGAAGAAGGTAGGTGAGAAAGTAGAGGCCACACAGCAGCTGTTAAGGGGAACATGTATGGAGGACCGATGCAGACTTGTGATGCAAGAGTGCAAACATGTTGTGCCCTGATTAAAATGGTCGGTTTTGCAATGCAGTTTACTGCTACATCATTACATATTACACAGGGGTGTACAGAAGTAGGATGTAAGCACTGCAGCCTTAACAAGGAAGATTGGCTTTGAAATATTAAAGACCAAGATGCAATGGAAAGTGCCTGGATAGTGTCCTGTATCTTTCTTTTTTAAAATTTGTATGGAGCATTTGTTAGGCGCTTAATACAACTGAATAGTGTTTCAAAGCGGAAAGCACCTTATATTTAAGTGCCAAGGACGAGTATGCTCCTCCGTTTTGCATAGGCTTGCATAATAGCCTGGCACTTAAGTTAAGTTAGCCGATAAGACCTGGTCTCCAAGAGCATGCACAAGAAAACACTCAGATAAAATAAAAGATACCCCTTAGTTCACAGGAGACACTGCTCTAGGCCCATGTGTAGACTTTTAAGGCCCACCCTCTCATGACATGCTGGCTACACAACATCAATATTTGCAAAGGACCTCTGAGGGGTTTTGACAACAAACCCAGCTCCTGTCTTGACCAGGCTATCTCAATCTACACACAGGCTTGCCCAAACATCAAGTCTCCCCTTTGTAGCCCTCCAGGAAATCCACGCACTGATCAGTAGCTGCAAAGAAACCCCCCAATGCCAAAAGGACTATGCTGGCTCCCCTCAAAACCTAGGTCATCGACAAAAACCTGAGCATCAACATAAGGTCCACGTCTGAAGTCATTCAGAGCACGCGATGATCCTCCCTTCTAGATCCTCCCTTCTAGACCGAAGCACCACTGTTTTCTTCCCAAGACTGGCCACCATTCGTATTTTATTGTGATAGCCACTCTTTTAGTTTGGACCACCCTGCAATTCTACCGAGGCCCTCAGGAAACCTACCAATGACCAAAGAGGTTGCAACTTCTCCATACACTGCCACGCTCACTTTTCATGCCACCGCTTGGACGCATAGTCAGAACCGGTAGTTCCAAATGTTGCTACTCTGTCTAGGCAAGATTGGGGTGGGGATTCCTTCCTCTTATCCGTTCACCATGCAGGCTATGTGCCACAGCATTAAGACTCTCAGCAGGACCCAGGATAAAACCATTTACTCTTACCAAGGATGGCGCCCATTGCCTCCAAGTTCCCTTGATTGGGAACTTCAGCATGGTGGTCACCTGTAAGACCCCCAGCCGGGTCAGGTGGCTGTCTGCATCCCATTGCAATCGTCCCTGAGCTACATAGCCTCCTGCAGTGAATCCTGACCATTTGAGGCATATCCGTGCCTATGCCCTTGGTCGTCAGCGGTGTGCGCGCCACGAGCTGTACCGCCGCATTTGATTCCGCCTTGATTTCCACAGCAGGGGACCTGGAACCACAGTCAGGACTCTGACTCAAAGGCCTCACTGAAAAGTACAGATAAGGTTTGAGCAAAGAGTCCTATTTTGATCTCTCTTCTATGGCAGCACATCACACGCACAAGGATCCACTGGATTACCAAGCAGGGTACATCAGAAAGGGGGAGGAGCCAAATCACTGCGTCACGAGTCTCACCCCGAATTAGGATGACCAGGCCACACCAATTCACTGGGGCATTCATCAGACTTGGGGGCCTTTAAGAAGAAACCCTGCCTTCTGGGCCATGTAGTTCTGTTCAAGGAGCAAATTGGAGCTGTGCGTGATCATTTGTAGAAGAGACTCAGAGCGCTGCAAAAATGACGTCGGTGAGAAGTGGCATTCTGGTCAGCCACGCCTGCAAGAAGTGTGAAATGACTAATGGTGCAAGAGAGAAGGCCCAGGCCCCGCGTGCTGGCCGCACGTCTAGAAGTCTATTTACACGAGGTATGCGAGGTCGAAGCAGCCTCTGTGGTCGACCTCCAGGGCCACTAGCAGGGTGGTGTGGCTGCACCACGACCCACCCGGCATGAATCCGCACCTCTATTGGGGATTTCAAGCAGAAGTGGAGGGGCAGAGATGTCCAAGGACGAGGAGTCACATGATAACAGCATCTCCCCTTAGTTGGCACCAAGAGACCAATCACAAGTTACTTCTTTGAGGGAAGGGGTGGAGAGACTGGAGACTGGAGAAGAGTTTTTTTAGTATTGTCCTGTATAGGGTGAGATGACTTTCACTGTATAGGACATGTGTGGTTTGGCTGTTGCCATTTGTGTAACCAGTCTGGCAGGAACCCGGTCTGGGAGTGTGGGGACGGTTTTTAGTCTGTTTTTTGTTTCTTGAAATGGCCGGTAGGAAAGTATGAAGGCAGTCAGCCTGATAGGCGGGCTCAGGCGAGAATGAAAAAGAAAGGGGACAGTCCGTACAAAATATTGATTTATATCTTGCAATTTTAATTCATTTTACAGATGAAACCTGTAGGTTGTTTAAGGTGATTCTAAATATATAACAGCTGGCAACCCCTTCTCTTTTAAGGCACTCGCGTTGACAGCATGGCGGCGAGTCGATGATGGCGAGTGAACGTCAATGCAATGTATGAGGCAGTGATGGGGCGGGGGTGGGGGGGGTGGGGGCTGGAGCGCCATTGTCCCTCTGTGTGTGTGTGTGTGTGTGTGTGTGTGCATGTGTTTGCCTGGATCCCTGCCACCTGGATAGGGGCGTGCACATGGCCGCTTGCCATCCCAGGAAGGATCACAAAGCACAATGTTTGCCTAGCTTCTGCTGGGCACAATACCATCGCTTTTCACCTTCTGTCTCATTGTGTGTCCCCATAAAGCCGTTTCAGCACAATGCTCGGCAGTGTTTTTCTGAGATCGCCTAAAAAAAAGTATGTCATTTTAGAGCTGTGGACAAAATCGATGTCTCACAAATTTATTTACCAGAATGTTTTCTTTCCATGCGTGCCATTCTGCAGTTGTGCTGCTCTGCTGCTAGACTACTGATCCATGGCATTGGTGCCAGTGTCTTTATAAAGTGGACCTTTTACTTTGCTTGTATAGTAACAGTACTATCCACTATTATTTTATTTATTTATTTATTGCATTTGATTATACGCCCATACCCTAGGGTATCACATCGTAGGTTACATGAATACAAGAATACTTACAATCTTATAGGATACAAGAATACTTACAAGCTTAAATAGGTTTCACGGTAGAAGTGTTTAGGCCTAGTTACAACAGAGTTCCATAGTGATTAGATGCAAGGTACAAGATAACATGGCAGACAGGGCATAGTTGGTGTAGACATTAGACAATGGTATACAGTTAAATAACTTAGTATACAATAGTAGTCGTTCCGGGCCCAGGGCCCAGAGGCCTGGCCGTGGATCCATATAGTGCCTGCCGTATCGTTAGTATTTGTTAAAGAGCCAGATTTTTAGTATTTTCTTGAATTGCGTGTGGGAGGGCTCATTACATGTGTTGGGTGGGAGTGAGTTCCAGATTCTAGGGGCTGCTGCAGGAAAGCTGAAGCTACCTGTTCTGGAATTCCTGAAGCGGGGGATGATAAACTCTCAAACACAAGCAACCCCAGACTTGTTTCGGCCTTGTTGGGCCTCCTCAGTGAGGTGTAGTTTCGTTCCCTATGGTGCAGTGAGCAAGAGATTCACGTCTGGGCATGCCCTCTCTCACATAGTGAGACAAACTATAACCAAAAAAGTAGCTTCTATACTTGGTGGAGTGCACATGCAGCGACAGCTGGCTCATCATGGCATCCATGGAAGATAGAAACATGAGTGTCAATGATCTAGGCTATGGTAACATGTGCTGCTTCCAGCCCCATGACGCCACATGGCTGAAATCGTAAGAAAAGCTATTACCATTACATACATATTGTTATGAGGAATCAGCACGCACTTGTGCTAATGGTGCAGTTGTGCTAATGGTGCAGTTGACGTGTGCATTCAAAACAGATATCAGAAATTGCAAAACCTATTTTGCAGCACAACGCCAGACCGATTACATCCATTCTTAGCAAAACTGTTGCAGTTCAGTCTTGCCAATGAAAACGCTCCCGGGCAGAATGACTCACTTTCAACACCGCGACACTACGCCACCGTTCACTCTATGTCATAAACCGCCCTTAGTAACGCAGGGTTTTCACAGCAGAAAATGCCAGGTTCTTGTCCCCAAAGCTTCAAATGAAAGCCTAACAATCGGATCCCCCCCCCTCCATTGACAATCTAGAACATTCTGCTCTTGCACAACACAGGTCGCTCCACAGGCATAAATCCCATACCAGCAACCCATTGGAGGGGAGGAAATGTATTCTAAACATACAGGGCACGTGATTGCCACTTTGGTCTGCTCAAGTAACTTCTCGCCAGTCGCTGATCATTCCACTCAACTCTAATTCTCAACCACCTGGGGCTCCCCTCGTCTCCTCTCAGAATTCCCAATGCTACCACCCAGACACTCACCTGCAAACCCTTGGGTGTCTGCCCGGGCTTGTGATTTATAAATCCCTTAGATATATAAAGGGAAAGACCAGGGCTATAAAGCACAGCAAAGGCAATTCCAATAATCCCTTCATCAAGAAGCTTTCTTGATAATATTGAAGTGGGCTAAGACAGGCACATATTCTGCAGTAGAGTTCATATCAGAGGGGATGTGACGGTGATGGGCAGAGTGGTTCACACCAGTCTTGGTCTGTTGATTTTTCAGTCAGAATCGAGGTTGGTGGGTTGATTTTGTGGTTAGTGCTGGATATATGTGATGCAGACGATATGAGCTTTTAGATCTTTCCGGAGTGTCAGAAAGTCCCCATCAAGTCTTAGGTACCTAAAATGCACCTTGCACTCTTAGAGCTCTGCAGAGATACGAGGGGGTGAGTCAAAGGCTTCCCAAGCCAATAGCTTTACAGGAGGTCGCTAAGGCCTTGCAAAAGAGCTAGATTGCTGCTAGCTCGGAACAAAAAATCACAGTGGAGGAACAAAACAATATAAATTTATTTAACAGGAAGACGTTTTTGAGTTTTTTTGTGCCATTGTGTGGCATATATGCATACAAAAAATCTGCATTATAGTGGATTAATATACAGTAGTGACAGTCTATTATATGTGTTGTTAACTCTCACAACACATTAACAATGTCGACACTTGAGTTTGTGTTTCTGGTTCGGTGTTTAGATGATAAAAGGCAGTGGCTGATGGAAATGGAGCAGCGCTGCACTGAGGATACCGAACTGTCTTCAGGACGTGGGGGTCAAGTTCAGACTTGGTGAATGAGTAAGGCGTCGTCCTATAGTAAAAGAGGCTATGTTAAAAACAGTGAGAAAAACAGCATGTCCACTGATGGTGAGAAAAGCAAGGCGAAGGACCTACCATGTTGACGTTGAAAAGCTCCATGGCTGTGGTCTGAGTAAAAGAGCAGCTGCAGGTATTGCGGCTGAGGGGGTCAGTCTGCAGATTTAAGAGGCCCCAATCTAAGTCAAAAGGAAGTTGAAATGACTGGTGAGAATTAATCTGTGTTAAGGCAGTGACTATGCAGAAGACTTATTCAAGCATTGTGTCAAGTGGGCGGCCGAGACTAGGAGTTTAAGGTGAAGAATACTATTAACTGGTCTCAAAAGTACAAAGTGGGTAAGAGTTACGGGCCAGCCTTGTAGTGATTCATAAACCGCACTTAATTTCAGTTCATTATTTAGTGGTGCTTAAATATGAGGATTAAAATGCACGAAAACGGTTAATGTGTAGACTGTAATTATTGCCAGTACACGGCGCGAGTGATGAAGGATCCGGGACAACAACCAGGGTGGATATGAATTTAGCGAAGCCATCTTTAATGCGAGGGTTACGTTACAAACAGATGGGCTAGGTGCATGCAATACGGAGGGAGAACTAGAGCGGTGCCGTGAAACATACCCGTGCCGGAGTCAGGAAAAAGAGCTGTGTCACTGCTGTCGGTTGCGCTTGACTGGCTGCGCATGTCAGTACTTAAGAAGAGGCCATAGTGACTACAGGGACTGCGCATGCGTCCGGGGGTAGTGTAAGAGGTTGGCGCGGTCGTACTGAGTGCGTCGGTTCACACAAATCTTATTGGTCATGTGTGTTAGTGCATACGTCTGGAGGTAGTGTCAGTGGTTGGCGCGGTCTTACTATGTACGTCGGTTCGCGCGTTGCTTATTGATCATGTGTGACAGTTGATATTATTGAAAATAGCGCCCATTGGAAATACATAGGTATTTTTTCTCCTTGAAACAACAATGAGGAGATACAATTGAAAAGATGCAAGTCACTGGGTTCTTCTAGTGTTCCATGCCAACAGTGCAGGTTTACATTTGGGGTCGTGTGTTACAAAGTAGTGCAGAGAAACATTGGGGCACTCTTTAACATAGTACCTATGAGATATTACAAATGTGATCGGTTTGCAATTGTTATATCTTTTTTGTACAGACAGATAATGAACATTAATACATTACAATAATACTCCCGGTTGATGCACTGGGGTTTTCAAAAAGAGTCATGTGTTGCAGTTGATCACAGACAATTGACCAAAACTAATGAATCAAAAAATTGGAAAAGCGTTATCTTATTGCGCTCTATGCCGTAGCACCTAAGAAATGTGCAGGTGTAAGCAGTACTGAAGGCGTGGTCTACTTATTAGAGGAGACACAGGGGTGCAAGGGTGACCGTGACTGGGTCGAGGCTCGGTGAAGGGAGCAATTGGACATAATTACACTTATTAAAAGAACAGGTTCCATTCGATGGAAATGTTTAGACCCTGTCTCACAGAATCCAGACGATAAATCCATTTTTGCTCTAGTTTGCGGAGGGCAAGGTCCCTGTTACCTCCGCGGGAAGGGTTGCTTACTGTTTGCAATACTGCCCAGAAGATGTCGTTGTGGGTGTGATTCATCATCTTGAAATGTGCCACTAGTGGTTTGTCTTCTATTTGGTTTCGTACGCAGGAACGGTGTTCACAAATCCGTTGTCGAATTTCTCTCTTTGATTTGCCTATGTAAATGAGGTCACAAGGGCATTTGATGATGTATACCGACCATTTTGTTTTACAGTTGGTGAACGAGTTGAAGGTCCACTGGTTTCCCTTCAGATCAATGGTCTTGAGGTTGGCCGTGAGGTTGCAGACGGAGCAATTGCCGCATTTAAAATGGCCTATCACAGGCGGGAGGTTCCACAATGTAGTTTGGGTACTGTTAGGAGCATCCGCTTCTGTGTATGTGTGTACAAGTCGGTCTTTTAGATTACCGCTGCGTTTAAAGGCAAATCTTGGTTTTTCTGGTTTAAAAGATTCTGTCTGCAGCTTATCCCAGTGTTTTAGGACTGCCTTTTTGATTGAGTTACTCAGTGGAGTGAAAGTGGTGACACAGGTCATTCTAGAGTCGGATAGATCTTTAGTTGCGGGAGTAAGGCAGGTCTCCCGATTGGTTGTTTGACTCTTTTTCTGGCTTTGACGAACAATGTGGCTAGGGTATCCCCGTTCTTTTAAACGGGTTGCAAGTTCTTTACTCTTGGATTCGTATTCAGTTAATGTGGAGCAATTACGTCTAATACGTAAGAATTGGCCGTAGGGTAGGTTGGTTTTTAACCCTGAAGGGTGGAAGCTTGAATACTCGAGTAGAGTGTTTTTGGATGTCGGTTTGCGATATAGAGAGGTGCTGAGAGAATTGTTTTGATTCTTGGATATTGCTAAGTCCAGGAAAGGAATCTGATTTGAACTGTACTCCATGGTGAATTTGATGGACTCATTTTGTGAGTTCAGCCAAAGCAGGAATATGTGGAGATTATCTTCGGTCCCTTTCCAAATCATAAACACGTCATCGATATATCTTAGCCAGCAACCGATTGAGTCTTTAAAGGTGTTGTGTTCGTTGTAGATGGAATTCTTTTCAAAAGTGTCCATGAACAAGTTGGCCACGTCTGGGGCAAAGGTGGCACCCATGCTGGTCCCGTGGCATTGTTGATAAAAAGATTGTTTAAAGATGAAGTAATTTTCCGTTAGAGCTAGTCGGGTGCACTCAAGAAGAAAAGCGGTGGGGGGTTCTCTTTTTCGCCTATCGTCTAAGTAGGTTTTAAGAACTTGCAGGCATTCCATTTGAGGGATGCTCATGTAAAGTGACTCGACGTCCAGGGTAACTAATAGGTCTTCTTGTTCGACTTGTATAGTGTCCAGTTTTTTTATCATAGACGTGGTGTCTTGGACGTAGGAGGGCATCTTACTGATGAAGGGCCTTAGGAAGTGATCCACGTAGATTGATAGAGGCTCAATGACTGATCCGATGCCGGCTACGATAGGTCTCCCAGGTGGATTAGTAGTGGTTTTGTGGATTTTTGGGAGCAGATAGAATGCTGGAACGATCGGATGGTTATTGACCAGGAATGCTTTCTCGTCTTCGTCAATCCAACCTTCGTCATATGCGTGACACATCAGACTGTTGACTTCAGATAGGATCCTCGACGTAGGGTTCAACGGTATTTGTCTGTAAAACTTGGTATTCGATAGTTGTCTTGTTACTTCAGCGTCGTATAGGGTGCTGCTCCACAGAACGATGCCTCCGCCCTTGTCTGCTGGTTTTATGAGAAAGTGTTTATTGCTTTCTAATGATTTTAGGGCCAACCTCTGTTGGGCCGAGAGGTTATTCTTAAAGTGGGTCTGTTTGTCAAAAATGTTCCGCATTTCGAGGAGAATGCGATTCTCAAAAGATAGGATCTCTGGACATACCATGGAGGAGAGGGGTGTGAAAGTAGATGGAGGTTTTAGGCCTGTTGATTTTGGCGGTTCTTTTTCAGGGCTATCTCTGAAAAAATAACGTAAACGGATGGTGCGAAAGAATTTTCGTAATTCTACCTCCGTGTTGAACATGTCTGCCTCTTCTTAAGTACTGACATGCGCAGCCAGTCAAGCGCAACCGACAGCAGTGACACAGCTCTTTTTCCTGACTCCGGCACGGGTATGTTTCACGGCACCGCTCTAGTTCTCCCTCCGTATTGCATGCACCTAGCCCATCTATTTGTAACGTAACCCTCGCATTAAAGATGGCTTCGCTAAATTCATATCCACCCTGGTTGTTGTCCAGGATCCTTCATCACTCGCGCCGTGTACTGGCAATAATTACAGTCTACACATTAACCGTTTTCGTGCATTTTAATCCTCATATTTAAGCACCACTAAATAATGAACTGAAATTAAGTGCGGTTTATGAATCACTACAAGGCTGGCCCGTAACTCTTACCCACTTTGTACTTTTGAGACCAGTTAATAGTATTCTTCACCTTAAACTCCTAGTCTCGGCCGCCCACTTGACACAATGCTTGAATAAGTCTTCTGCATAGTCACTGCCTTAACACAGATTAATTCTCACCAGTCATTTCAACTTCCTTCTGACTTAGATTGGGGCCTCTGACATCTGCAGACTGACCCCCTCAGCCGCAATACCTGCAGCTGCTCTTTTACTCAGACCACAGCCATGGCGCTTATCAACGTCAACATGGTAGGTCCTTCGCCTTGCTTTTCTCACCATCAGTGGACATGCTGTTTTTCTCACTGTTTTTAACATAGCCTCTTTTACTATAGGACGACGCCTTACTCATTCACCAAGTCTGAACTTGACCCCCACGTCCTGAAGACAGTTCGGTATCCTCAGTGCAGCGCTGCTCCATTTCCATCAGCCACTGCCTTTTATCATCTAAACACCGAACCAGAAACACAAACTCAAGTGTTGACATTGTTAATGTGTTGTGAGAGTTAACAACACATATAATAGACTGTCACTACTGTATATTAATCCACTATAATGCAGATTTTTTGTATGCATATATGCCACACAATGGCAGAAAAAAACTCAAAAACGTCTTCCTGTTAAATAAATTTATATTGTTTTGTTCCTCCACTGTGATTTTTTGTTCCGAGCTAGCAGCAATCTAGCTCTTTTGCAAGGCCTTAGCGACCTCCTGTAAAGCTATTGGCTTGGGAAGCCTTTGACTCACCCCCTCGTATCTCTGCATTTCTCAACCCTCTTGAGTCAGGCCCCCTAAAAAAGAGGGTCTGCCCATTCTTTTTTCCTACTCTTAGAGCTCTTCCACCCAATCGATTGGAACATGACCCACCAGTTACAAGATGAGTGGGAGATGCTAATCTCGATTGGTGCACAGGTTTGTAGGGCATGGAGAATTGGAAGTCTTACGAAGGGAGAGAGCCATGTACGGACTTGCGTACGATGCTGATAATTTGTACATGCATTCATTCAAGAGAAGATAAGAGACTTGTGCTGCTTCTGCACAACAGAGAAAATTAGGGTAGGGGTGAAATAAATAAAGAAATCACATAAGCAGTAAAATAGGTCAGGGAATCAAGTGCTCACCTCAGACATCTGAATTCCTCCTGTAGGAGGCAGGTTATACTCATGTCAGAGCAGAAGGATGTCAATATATTTAGTAGCGTGAACAATTCAGTAATAATAACACTTAGTATTAGAACCCCTTGACAGACTCAGGATGAAGTGCAATGTGAAAACATGACATTATTTATTTTTGCTACTCCGATCTCTTTGTGGGAACATAAGGGACCGTCACATTTGCAAGGAAGTTAATAGGGACTCAGGGGCCCACCCCACCCTTCCGCTGGGTCCTCGGTCCTCAGGATAGTACCACAGCCCGGAAGTATACTGCCATTGCAATGGTATGGAGCAGGTTCTTCACAGGTTTCCTGGTAGAGGGATTAAGGGCATAGTGCACTGCTGACTCCTACCGGTCACTACCGGTCACTCACTGTCCTACCTTACAATACTCGAGTACCGAAAATAACATGGAAGACCAGCACCAAACTGCAGTTGGGAGGATAGCTCAGCGGCAATGTGCTCGCTTTGGAAGCAAGACGACACGAGCAACACAGGTTCGATCCCCCATCATATCACTTCATATAATTGCTGCACCACTGGGGAGAATCATGTAAGGTCCCGAGTGCGAAAATTCAGAGGCTGTGAAGAAAGCCTGCAAGCGAGTGGACAGACTGCAAAGGAAGGAAGTACGCACAGTAAGTGTTGCCGGGTAACCAGACTCGAGCATGGTTAGCGGCAACACTGCAGAGTGTGGAATCAGGGGCAGTGTGCAAAGAACCGTGGAGGCAGTTTAGGCACAGATGAGAGAATGAGTGCATTAAGGGGCTAAAGCACAGGAATGTGTCTAGTGAGAATGTCAACGCCTAATGGCTAAGGAGGCCATTTTGGAATCCTGGCTATTTTTCTATAATCCCTTATCAAGGCCTAGGAAAGCCCCATTTCCCATGGTCGCTCATGTTTTTTCACCCAATTTCCAGAAGGTCAGATCTTCCAACATCCCTTGTTGATCTCCACGTCTGCCCTCCTCTTCTAACTCCCAGAGTTTCATCATCTAATTATCCATCTCGCCATCCCATTTCCATTTCTGACCAAACAAAAAAAAGAAAACTTTGCCAAAATGAAAGCATGTTGGTTTCAAACTAATTACATTGTTTGGATTTGTAGAGCTTATGCCCTTCTTCTGGAATCTTCTGTTTGTTTGAGGTTGAGTTGTAATAACAAAAAAAGTACAAAAAAGAATCTAAGCAAGAAAATCCGGAGTTAGGTTGAGGGGGGCAAATGGGGGCTAGTGGTAGTAAAGAAAGCCATTGCCTAAACATTTGTGTTCCATATTGAACCACATTCTTCTTCCTTTCGGTCCGGCTAAATTAAAGGCGATTCACTCTGTTGTTAGTGTCTTAACCAGAAATCAATGATATCTGCTCCTTTAGGTCCTGCTCTACTATTAAATTCCATATAGCATCTCAAGTTTGGTTTTGCGTCCTGTAAACCATGTCTCTATTTTTGGTGTGACTATGCTTGGTCATTCCCTTATTGATGTCTTATCATTCTATAGGAACATAGTTCCTTGTTGCTTGGTTTATGGTTTCCATCATGTAGGCCTTTGAAGATGTTCTTCATGGTCAGCAGTATTTTGGTTCCTACGAGCATCCTTAGTTATGTCGCTACTATTTCCCAATGGTCCAGTATTTACAGGCAGGTACATATCGTATGCCTAATTTATTAGTTTTTCCCATAGCTTTTCGGACACACATTTATTGTCCACTTAGCTCTGGTCATCTTGTCAGCCTAGCAAGTTCTATAACTTTTATACCCCACTGCTCTCGGTATTGCTTGTGCCAAAGTCAGCAAGAGACCTTATGTTCTATCTCAGTGTTCATGGCCACTTTCCACCTCCTTTGGATTAGTTCACCTGAGGAGCACTTCACTTAATTCACTAGCTAATAACATCTGGACACCTGTCCCCAGTTTATAACAGCTGTGTTATATCTTTTTCCAGGCCCTGCACTTACCCTACCCTATTCACATTTTACTATCTCAATTTCTTCATAGTTGAGCAAGTTCAAATGTGCTCAGGGGCAGTTCACATCTTCACTCTAGAATCTATTTCTTGGGCAATTTTTGGTTTCGGTGTAAGACCGCAATCCTCTTAAAAACAGCTGTCCACAATACGTCCCTGACGGCTGGTGGCATGGTGTGAGGGGCCCCAGGACAGTGTTTCATTGTTAATATAGACACATGTCCCACACATTCCCCACATCATCTTTAAGCAAACCTTTTTAAAGTACAGTCAGTGGGTCTGAGAATTTTAATATGTACCCATCCATTGGATTGGGATATTTGTGATGAAATGACTACTGAGTACAGGGATGAGTAGTGGCAAAACCGCCTACTCAGCCCCACACTACAACAAACCCAGCAATGACCCCAATCATGAAAACGAAACAGGAACTGCTCGATGGGTGTACCCTCTTCTCCTTTGGTGGTAACGTGGGCTGAGGGCAAGCTTTACTCTTGGGGCTTGGGGTGAATGTGGTAACAGTAGCAACACACAAACAGGGAAAGTACACACACTCCAAAATAAAAGAATGTCCAATCAAAGTTCTATAAACATATTTATATTCCAAACACTGAAGAATGCGAATAACTAAACTAAAAACACCAACAAAAAAACAGGCTTGTGGACAGAACACAGAAAATGTAGAACATATATGTGATAGCACAATGGGTACAGGAGCAAAGGTGAATCAGGCAAGCATTTGCATCAATGTCACTGTTCAAAGGATATGTTTTTCAAGAAAAGAGCAGAGATTGCGGCTTAAAACTCACTGTGGTCATAAACGTGGACCAGGGCCTCTTCACTGTACCATATACTTGTCTTTGGCGTCTCAACAGCATTTAGCCTCACTTCTTAGAGTTCCCAGAGGCAGTGATTTGGCATTGGGTTGACAAGGTCCAACACGCAGTGTGTTCCAAGCAGCAATGTCACGTGGAACAATGAAGCTTGGGACAGGTAGGCAATATCTAGGTCGGTGTATCTCGCAAGTGGTTTAATGTGGGAATCCGGGTGAAGGGTAGGATAGCTCAGTGGCAACGTGCTCGCCTTGGAAACAAGACGACCTGCAGCAACACAGGTTCGATCCCCTGGTCCGCGCTTAGACACCTCTGGGTATTAAGCGCGTTATAAATACGTTAACTAAGACATATTCCTGTAACCGCGCCTCGATGCCCCCCAGGCTGTGTGAGCATTTTAAAAACAAAATGCAAATTGCAAGGGATGCCACTCGACTGGGTTGCTTGGAAGCCCAATCCAGAACCTCAAGGGACAAGGGACAAGGTAATTCCTTCAGTTGCACTCCTACTGCAGGGAGGTTGGCTGGAATCTGCAGGGTATCCATCACATCCCGTGAGCAGGATGTAGACAGCAGCTGAGGCCATACTCCAGAGCAGCTCACCCACACTGGTCCCAGTGGATGGTTAGGAGACATAGTTCTCCTCTGCCTTGGATGCAGAAGTCTTCACCTCAATAACAGAGGACTTTGGAATGTGCTGCCCTCCCAACAGGGTTCCAGATATGTCGTCTTCTTAGTATCCAGGAAAGAATCAAGAAAGGAGAAGAAAGGAGTGGGAGGCCCCTTCTTTATAAAGGTAAAAGGCCAAAGGGGATTGTATAAAAGCAAGCCTGCTCGAACAGGTCCGATCCATGTACTGTGACAATTGGCCTTTGCCTTCTTGCATATCACTCACAGCGCTTTGTTCCACAGGATGTGGAGTGGACAGGAAGGAAAGAGAGCCCCATAGAAAAAGAAGTTGGCAAAACTCTTCTCAGTTCTACCTCTGTCTACTCCAGTTGCTCTAACCTCCCCTCTTCCCAAGCCTGCACATTCAAAGGTCCTTTCGTCTGCAACACCCTGGTGTGAGCCTGGCCTTTGTTATTCATGTGCCTCTTTTAAGTATGGTTCCTAGGAGATCTCCCGATGGGAGCTCCTGGGGATTCGGGGAGCTGTTAGCCAGCTTCCCACATATTCAAAAGAGAACAGCATCCCACATGTTGTCTCACTTGCTGAAGTGGAGGCAGGCAAACTAACCATGAATTCACATAGCCTTCCATGGCTCACAGGGTTCACACTTGTATGATATCAAATAGTGTGTGGCTTTAACAATTGTGGGCTCTTGTCAGTCATCATGTCAAAACCAGGTATAGCGTATTCTTAGAGTATACCCTGCCACCAGACTGAGAGTACTACAATTATGATATTTTAGATCAGAGGTTCAGAACATACAAACAGCATCTATGATGTCCCAGCAGCTGTAAAGAAGGCACAGGTGACCATTGAACCTGCCCTATGCCACTGAGGGGCAGGTGCTGCAGATGTCACAGGTGTACACTGTGCTTTTATGAAAGAGGGGGCCTGTTCAACAGAGAGATGGATTACTAGCATCATATGTTTTTATTAACAATAGCTCTCAGTAGAAACGGTTTCATGATCGTCACTCGGCCAGTCCAGTAATGCAGTTGAAGTCTGGCAGTACAGACGGGAGACTAGAGAAGAAAACATGGAAACATACAAATGTGGAAGTGGCAGTGATAACAGCAAACCAGTAGAGTATACATCAGTGACAGTAACATTAAAAATAATTACTCTCTACTGCAGAATGAAAGATTTGGTGGCAAGGAGCTCTGGTCAGGATAAAACAATGTATCTGTACGAATTAATCTTTAGCAAAGCCTCGGCCAATCGTGTGTCCAGGGCTGAGGCAAGTCAAAGACAGTCAGAGTCTGTCCACAGAGAGATTGGTGTTTTTTTTTTTACCTTTCTCGGGGGAACAGAAGAGCATGGGGAGAGATTGCACTCCGGTGCAATAGAGGTGACCATTGTTATGCCACCAAGAACGCAGCAAAGGACCTTCAACTTTTCAATGCCTTTGTCAGTGACATTCATGCAATGCTGGAAGTGAAGGCTAATCTCGTTGCTGAATCAACTAAATTTGTAGAAGAATTTGTACCCTCAGATGAAGTTAATACATGAGAATAGGTTTAATGACACTTGGAAATAAGAAAACAGAGATTGGACCTAGGATTCAAAACAGACAGATGCAAAGTAATTCATATGGGGAGAAGAGGGGTTAAGCGTTTTTCTAACTATAATTCGTCATTTATAATGCACTTAATACCTACGAGTGGCTTCTAACCAGGATCGTGATTCGAACCTGTGTTGCACTGTGTTTTCTTGCTTCCATGTCAAACGCGTTGCCCCTGAGCTATCCTTCCTCCCAAGGTAGAGAAGTGTATCCCATCACAGTTCTGGAGGGCACATCTTCAAAAAGCACAGTGATGGCAGAGAAACCACCCAGATATATGCATCATCCGTTTTATGGAGAGAGATGCTCGCGCTCAGGTGTGTATACTGTCACAATAAGAAGTGAGGAGGGAGATATGCTAAAGGCCGTGTTCCTCTGGGTTTCTAAGACAACCTGCCCCTGCTCATCGCTACACTGCCTCGCAGCACGCTCACAGACGTATGATGGGGACCCAACTTCTGAACAGAGCGCGTAGCTTCACATGCAGGGTCACATGACTGATACCAGGCAATGGATTGCTCATCCATCAGGGTCTTGGTGCCACGTGACTGCAGTCTGCATAGCTCTTGTGCAAGATCAGATCTGTCGCTGTTGGCTGAAATACACTAACTCTGGGCTTCCAGGTGGTTTTCTGTTCTTCCTCCTAGAAGATCTCCAATACTTCCTCCACTATATATGCGACGGAGGGGGTCCTGTGGCTATTAATGACTGTTCACAGGCTCAGGAAGGAGACAGTTCTGGCTTTTAAGAAGGCTCAGTCCAATAAGCATTGAGTCAAGCATGTGGGCTATCAGCTTTAGAAAGTGTCTTGCAACCTAAAAGATTATACTACTTAGTGGTCCTGCAGCTTGACTTCATAAAGGCACATCTATAAACCAAATTGACCAGACTTCAACACTTTTAAAGAATTCCTTGCTAACCCCATAACATGGGATGGAAATGCCGCTTTATTTCACTGCACTTTCGGGGGAGGGTGCACTGCATGAGAAATGCTTTTTGGCAAAGCGTGCTCAATATCTTGTCCTATGCGCCGGTCCTTGCAAGGGTACCGAGTATCCTAGTCTGAAGGCGTCAGTCATGCGTGTGGTGCCAGCAAGAGATCACATGTGGATACGTGATATCCCTGGGAACACAAAAGAGGGTACAAAGAGCACAAAGGCCTTGCCAGAGGAATGCCACACTCAGATGTGGAGTCAAAAATATATAGTTAGCAAGACAAGAAAGTACAGTTGCACTTGAGGCTTAGACTCGCAGAGGTCCCAATGCAATTTATAGTTAATGAATGAACGCTTTCATTTTAATTTGTACAGAAACTTCAATTTATAGCAACAGCAATGTCTGATTAGGCGTACATAGATTTCAGAAAACATTGTTATGTGTCCCTTTTGTGTACATGCTTTTTCATGTATGTAACACAGCATAAGCACCCAGCAACACACACGTCTTATCCGTGTTACAACACATGATGGTCTTTTAGGCAGAACATTTAGGGATCCCGGCACATATAAAAGGTTAAGGACGTCTATGACAGCCCCCGCCCCTAGGAACATAATACGTTATGCAGCTCCACCTTGCACACAGCTCCAGCAGGGGCGCATGTCCTCACCTCACAGGACATGCAAAACCATGCAAAGCCAGCATGGCTATACCTCACACTACAAGTGCAACAGAAGCCCGAATCCGTGCCTCACTGAGACTACAGCACCGCGCCACATACTCTGAACAAACGGCTCCCACACACTGAGCAACGCTCCACCATGGTAACGTCAAACGCAAAACCAGCCGCCATAATCCAGCATGGACTCCCGCCACTGACAGGACAACGGGAGCCCCTGCATTCAAAGTCAATGCACACTGGCAGGGGTGTCGCTAGAGAGGGGCTGAGGGGGCTATAACACCAGGTGTTTTGGTTGTAACCTCTGATAGAAGCTAAGGGGCTACAACCAAAAGGCTAGTTCACCCCGATCCACAACAGTCCCGACATTGCCAAAACCCCGGATATTTTTCAGACCGACCAACATCCCCACTGCACAGACAGGGTCAGCCTCACAGCAGGAAACTGTACTGACAGAACATCTACCACCGAGCAGAGGAGAAATGATCAGAGCTCGGGCGAGGGGGTCTTGAGGGGAGGGGCAAGTATATGGATGAGATATGCAATGGTCCATCTAGTAGTTTATGAGGCTAAAACAAATACTGATGAGAAATGGTTGATGTGCACAATGTACTCTAAACTCAACTTTCCTGAAACCATGTGGCGTTCATTCCCCGTTCCAGGGGCTGGAATGGGGTAGGATAAAAAAAAGGATTTTTCTTTCTACAACGGGACATGTACGACGTCCGGTTGTAGTACGGAAAATCCTTTTCCAAGATGGCCTCCATGGAAAGGGAAGAGGAGCGCCCTGTGGAGCCCCTCTTACCTTTCCTTCGCAGCCAGCAGGAGGCAAGGGGAAGGAGTTGATGAAGCTGCAGCAGCCAAAAACTAGGTAAGTAGGGAATGGCGGGGGTAGAAAAATAAAATAGAGTGACAGTGGGTAGTGGGAAGATGGTGGCGGGGAGAGCTGGCCGTCAGGCCGCTTGCAACGCGGGCGTTTACCGGTAGTTCAAGCCTGCGTTCCTAGCCATCTGATTGGCTGGCGCCCCCTCCCGGGTGCTAATGAAATTTAACGTAATATTGAATTAATGAGTAACTGATACTGGCTTAATATGCTGTGCAAATCATAGTGAAAACAATTTTCTATCAGTGTGTGCATGGGTGCTAATTCAATCAATAGCTCCATTGGGAACGGTAACTTCTTCAACTTCATCTATCTCAATACCCATTATGTGGGATGCTCGCAAGGAGCCAATGCGTGTCCTCAATAAACGCACTGGCCAACTTTCATTAGGTTACTGTTCCTGACAGCCTGCTTCACATCCCGGTGATTCATGCCATGGAGTGAAGAGCCCTCACTGATGTTCCCGGTGAGGTTCTGATTTGTTTTCCCTTTCTGCTGTATCTTATCCCTTTTTCATTGCCATCAAATAAGACTAGAGCTGCGTCTTGGCGTGGAGGACGGAAATCAATTCCGAGATAAGCTGATGAGGTTCTGTCTCTTTAGCCACTGTTCATTAGATTGATCTTCACGCCATTTACTCATTGTCGCGGATCCTGCACATCACATCACGTTTCATTTCTTAATGTCTTCTTGGAAGTTGGAGCAAAAGCTGGAATTGTGTCAAAGTACTTCAGAGAGCCCTTAAAGCAAGGCCTTCAACGTCTGCTGCGAGGGATCTAAATAACCATAACATGGTATAAACATTTTCAACCTGTATTTGCAATCTACGTTGGCACACTGACTTATGCTTCCTCAAGCAAAGCGCCATTTTCCACCCATTCCCTTAAAATTAGACTCAAGGCGAGTCATTACGAGGTTGGAGGTAAGGGATTACTGGCACCGGCAAGGGTGCCGATGCCGGTAATCCCTTACCTCCGTATTCCGAGTTCCCTTTGTGGGTCCTTCCTTACCTCCTGCTTTTAGCAGGAGTTAAGTACGGGACCCGCAAAGGTACCTCGGAGGTAATTACGGTACCATTATTTACAGTGCCGTAATTACCTCCTTCCCCATTCCATTGAGCCCTATGGGGCAGAAATGGGAATGGGGAAGGGCAAAAGGTGAATGGGGAATTACCGGTCCCTCCAATCCTGGAATGGACCGGTAATTACTCCATTTACCATGCCGGATTTGGGGCGGTTTCAGAGGCAACCATGGAGCTAATTACTCCATGGTTAGCTCCAAACCCGGAATGAGGCCCAAGGTGTTTTTAGGGCCAGTATGACTGCCCATAGTGTTACTCTGGTAGTGGCACTCACGGCAGCAGCTGCTAATTGCCTTACCCACCTGGCTTCAAATGACGATCTTCTTGTGTGATCGCAGTCTTGGTTTATATTTGAGGGTAGGTGAGTTGGTGGTCCAGGAATGGGATTGATATGATATGATTGGTTATTTATAACGCACTTAATACCCAGAGATTTCGGGGTATCGAATCTGTGTTGCTCTGCAAAATCTTGCTTCCAAGGTGAGCACGTTGCCCCTGAGCTATCTCAACCACCAGTAATTGTGACATTGAAGTGGGAATTTTTGCATTGGATGGGCATTGTGCCCAGGCGATGGAACTACCATTTTACCATATGTTTGCAGTAGTACAGGGCTTTAGTAGGTGGTACCACACACCAAGACTTCAAATACGTGCCCACCATCTTGAAATCTCTTTGTGCGCTGGTGGTACTCTCGATACCTTCAATGAGAGTTTCTGCATCTCTGGACCTAGCTTTGTGAAAGTCGCTGTTCTTGTCCCCTCACTTCGAGGTGCATGAGAGCTCCGTGGATCTCCTTGTTCATGAAGCCCATGACCCTCAGGCATTCTAGTCATTCGGTTGCATTGCCCTTATGTTAAGGATCACTGATAACATTGGAGGCAGAGTCCTGAGCAACCCACCTATTCCTCCATTTCTCTGGGTGTTTTACAGGGCACATATGACTCCTAGTTTACAAAATCATTTTCCCTGGGATAAAAGTTACAAATGGCAGGATGGAGATTGAGTGGGTAACCTGAGTTGTCCACTATACATACCATCCTCATTGAGAGGGAGTCAGTCCCCGGCCTCCTTGGTCACCCCACTCTCATTTTCTAGCCTGTGACTTCATCATATATCTTCTATCTTCTGCAAAGTTCCTTCTTGCAGATTGACATGCTATAGATGAATGGGGTACCTTTAACTGCACATGGTTGCACAGGATAGGGAGTTTGTGGGGGGCTTGTTTACACAATCCCATGCTCACTCCCAGGTATTGAAACCACGCCATTACAACCAATAAGCTAGGCCTACCCTAGATGCATTATTGTCTGAGTTACTCTAGATGCATTATTGTCTGACCTGTGGGTTGCAGTGACCAGTATGTTGGTCTGTCTCTTCTTATTTGCCTGGTCCATCTAGTGAAGGGCTGTAGGGAGGTTCCCACTATTAATGGTTCTTAACACAGGAGCCTTCTCTTCATCTATCTATACCTCCACCTGTGTCTTTTCATAAACCTCCTGTCCCTCTGGAGACACATTATGGGTAGCAAGCAGGTGATGAGCCAAGAGATGGCCGGGCAGATTCAGACCTGATATGTCAGCTACCTGATTGGAGGCCTGCCAACACCACATCCCCAAATATGTCAACTGAGACTTGATACTTTTTGTCTCCTGCTCCCTGGGTCAACATTTGAAGGTGTTCATCTGGTCGTTCTTTGTCTCTTCGGTTCCTGGGCACCACCCCATCATTTAGTGATGGTTGGCTTGAGTAGCAGAAAGCCCCTTCTGTTTCTCTGAGCATGTGTGGGTGATATGCCACATTTGCCCACAAGCATAACACTTCATGGGTGTCTTTTGCAGACACCCTGTGTGGAGGACCTTTACTGTGATCTTCAAGTCCCCTAATGGAGCTATCCAGAGCCTCCCTTGATCTCAGGTTGGGAACAGTGTGTGGTCTGTACAGCGATTGCCCGATCTTCCTTCTGGTTCCGGGGCCAATTTCCTACTTGGGCAGAACTTTAGTTGGATTTGGGTGTGATTGGTATGCTCACTGGTGTGCAGCAGCTGTTTGAACTGCCTGCTTCAGTGTAGGCCAGTGCGGCTGGTGAGCCGTGCATTGGCAGGATGATTGTAATAAATTACAACACTTATCCAGGGTGAGGGTATAGTGAGGAGCCAGGAATTGGACACGGACACAGATGAGACATGCTTACAGTTACAAACTTTTATTAACAAAAATGGGGGTTGGAAAATACCTTACTATCCCTAATCTAGGAGGAATTTCCCTATCTCATCCAAACTAATGAATCTGTCTAGTGTCAAGATGTCCAAACAAAGGTCTGTCCTATGTCTGTAATCATATTCTGGCCCTCACACTGTAAGTAAATTCTAATGTGTAAGGGTATTGACTTGTGAATTTAGAAAGTGTTCAAATGTTCAAGTTCAACAAAAAAGTTCCAATCCAACTAAAAGGTTTCCAATGAACAATATTCACAGTTCCAGGGATCGGTTTCCTCCCCAGATTCCTTGTATCAAGTTTCACCAAATCAAAAGAATAATCAGGTTCCAAGAGGATTACTCTTTCCCCTTGGTGTATTTACCAGTCTTGGGGTATCAGCTCCCTTCTCCAAGCTTTCTCTTCCTCCTCTACATGTTGCAAATCCCAAGGGTATGTCTCTTCCCAAGGACTCTCTTTCTCTCTGTACACTTTCATAATAGTTCATTAAATTCCAAGTATGGCCTTTCTTAAAGTTCTTTGCAATAGGTATTTGTTTTTCACCTGGGATACTCATCCCTCAGGCCTTGTCACACATTCCTAACTTTCGCTTCACCTGGTTCACCTTCCTACCAGGACTTTATTATATAAACAACAATCTTCACCTGGCATATTTCCCTGCCAGAGCTTGACTTATACACACATACTTAACTTCACCTGAGATACTCTCCTGCCAGGACTTCGTTACACACATATTAAACTTCACTTGGTATACTTCTCTGTCAGGACTTTGTTACACAACCGCTTTGTTGTACAGATACTTAGCTTCACCTGGTATATGTTTGCCAGGACTTTGTTGCACAAACCCTCTTTGTTATACATATAACTAACTTCACCTGGTATACTTGTTTACTAGGACTTTATTACAAAAACACTCTTTGGTATACATATAGTTAACTTCACATGTTATACTTACTTGTCAGGACTTGTCAGGACTTGTCAGGACTTGTCAGGACTTTGTTACACAAACACCCTTTCTTTCAACCTAACCCATGGATAACTTGCTTTGCTAATAGTCTCACGTCTTTAATAATGGCGCTGTTCCCCTCGCACTGCGTTTTCAAAAAGTGATTTATTTATTTATCCACCCGGTAACCCACTTGTTCCTTTTATGTCCACCGGTTGTTTCTGTTGCTTCTGCAGAGCGAAATATACTCACTGGCAACCCGGTAACCCTTTTTCCTTCCCAGGGCTTGCCCATTGTCTCCAGCATTTCTTCGCTTTCTCCTGCTTCAGCGTACTGGTTTTGCGTGAACCCGTCAAGTGCTGCACTCTCGTTTTGTCGGCTTTCGCGGTGCACGGTTCCTGCTGCTCTCTTTCTTTCAGCAGCAGACCACCCGCCCCCTGGTTTCTCCATTAGTCCTGGGAGGATAGCTCAGCGGCAACGTGCTCGCTTTGGAAGCAAGACGACATGGAGCAACACGTGTTCGATCCCCGGGTCCGCACTTAGAAACCTCTGGTTATTAAGCGCGTTATAAATTACCAATCATATCATATATCATTCCCTTCTCAGATTCACCTCCAGATCACCGGCTACAGCGTGCTTGCCTTCAGCGTGGTAAACAGTGGTATTACAGGTATGCGAGGCAGTCCAGTGTCTGCAGCTCTACTCTCTCCTAATAATCAGCGGCATGTATTCTCATTTGCCAACAACTAGACTGCTGAGTTGGTCGCCCGGTCTGCATGATCCTCATTACTCTGTTGTTCTTTCGCGTGTCAGTCATTATAGAGTTGTTTTCTGACTGACTTGAAGGACGAGGATATTGAGCCTCCTGGGAAGTGATCCTCACTATACCCTGGCTCTTCCTAGTTGTCAACATATTCTCCCTAATGAGAATTTGGGAATTAATTACAATAGATCTATTAATCGGTGGGGAATGAGCGTAAGAATATGCCATAAAGGTATGGGGCACTGAGGAAACATCCCTGAAGGGAAAAAGGGGGTTTGTGTTTTCCTCTGACAATGTCCTGTCATTCTCCCGAGGTGTGCCTCCCCCAGATGGTCTTCCCTCATGTAGCCGGCCCCCACAGGCAGGATCAGGTAGCGGCAGCCGGTCACTGGCCATATGGGAGGGGTCGCCCCCAGGAAAACTATATGGGAGTGGGGCTCCCCAGGAAAGAAGTGAGGACATTGTCAGATTCATCACAGTATCCTTCAGCTCTTCTAGGGGCATGCCCTCAAAGAATTTGTTTAGAGCTCTATATTCTCAGTATGACAATGGCCTTGGTGTTTCCATTGGTTGCAGATGTAAGTACTATAGCCATTGATGAGGGTACTCAGGATTGTGGCTTTGTCTCTCCAAGATTCACTTGTTCAGGTGTGACGATCCTTCAGATAGCATCACTTTTCCGCATGGGGAGCTCCTTTCTATAAACTAAGGAGGTGCGGTCGCTAACCAATAGTCCGCCTAGGGGTGGTTAGGTGCGGAAGGACCTCATGGGTGGAACTCCCCTCCTGGGGATGAAAATGCAGATCGGGATATGGCCCCTTTAACTCCCAGCCCAATGGGCTCACATCAGGGTCAGAAATTCCTGCATTAAGGATTACATCTGAAATAATGTGTTATGGTAATACTTTGGTATATACTGGTGGGAGAAATGCAGAAGTGAACCGGAATTCAAAACCACTACCGCTAAATAAGGAAAACACTTGACGGGCTGTGGTTCATTGACTGATATTACCCTTGGGCCATCTGCACTACTTAAACTGAATAGCAAAGAAAGACTGTGCGCTTCGTCATTCTCTGGCCCATCAGGTTTGGGGCCATGCAGTCCTGGGCTAGTAAGAGCCATTGTATATTGAGAAGGAGAACCCAGTGTGCAAGTAGGCCAACTGGGAGACTGCAGTGAGGCCAGTCTCCAAACTTGCAGAGACAAGCAGCGGGATACCCGAGAAGCATCTTGCAAGCCACAGGAGGCCGGCACACCAGAAGCGAGCTGTCCATCAACTACACCGAGACCACCAGTAGTGATTGGCTACAGAAAGAAAGCGGCTGCAGAAGTAACCGGCCCAGGTGGTGGCTAGAAGAAGAAACAGTTGTAACAGGTGTTGCTCAGTGCAGGTGATGGTCGAGAGAAGAAGCTAGATGAACTAAACCAAAATATCAGGGTGAGAGGTCAAACAATTCCAATCTAATACTGGAAAAAACAGTTAGTAGTACTGCATTCCATTCTTCAAAAAATGTATTTTAGTATTAGTGGGGATAGAGCACCCAGGAATATTAAGACACAACAATACAAATGAGTGTGATCCAGTGGACAACAACTGGATCTCAATGCAACAACAACAAAGAGGAACTGCTATTTTTGGTAGGTCATTTCAATTATGCAGTCACAAGAATAAACATACACCCACATTAAATGGACATATATACAAAAGACACATGAACAATGCTTCCAATGTGCATTATTTGAATGGTGATATCGTCGACACAACGGTGTTTCGGCCTGAAGGAGCTGTGCAGTGCAGCTATGTGAGCAGGCCTTCATCAGGATGTGTGATGACCTTACAGGTGGTCCTGGATTCTCTATCTAAGGACAAAAGAAATGGGGGATTGTCAGTGGAAACGTGACCTCAAATTAAGATGATAATTCAAAAAGCTCCCATAGGATGCTCAAGTATAAAGAGGGGGAACATTGTTGCTGGGTTCTGTATAAACACATGCGACCAATAGCCGATCTACACACGCTTTTCCATTGCCATAATCTGCATTTACATACACTACCAAGTGTTCTCCTTTCATGCTACCTCGGCCGCTTTTTTGGCTGACCTCAGGATTGCACCTTCCCTTTAGTGTCTTCCGCCATAGCCACCCTTACTTTGGCATTTTTTCTACCGTGGCGGATTCCCATTGGTCCTCTCGGCGGTGACGCTTCGCAAGGGGAGCGCCACCTGCTAACCAATGGGATCGACCGACGGGTTTTCGTCCCGGAGATGCATCCATTTCCACAACGCTCACGTCTTGAGACGCTGCGTTACTCTGCTGCTCCCAGACCTAGAAATACAATTGTAAGTACTTGACCAAGCGCATGAACTTGAGCTATTACCTAGAGTCCTGCCTTCTATGGCTCGTACTGAGACTTTGTTCTGAACATTTTTAAGCCGCTAATTTAGGCTTAACATACGTGCATGTGGCACGCTATATATATTTTTATCATGATGTCCTCTCTCCCACAGATCTGTCACGCTTTGGACAATCTGGGCTGAGGTTCCACTAATTACAGTGGATTTTTCCACTTTCTCCGGCAGAGAAGTTTCATCTTACCTCCCGAGGTAAGAGTGTCCCATGTTTTAATTTTGATTTTACTAGCAAATGGCACTACAATCTGTTTAGAAGTCTTACAGAGTACCAATAATGTCGTTACAGGTACAAGTTTATGTCCCTCCACGACGCACTCAGTGCTCCCCAGAAATCTATACCTGTGATGGATTTTTTCATTTACCCCTACACTGGATAAGTCTCCGGTAAGCGTTTAGGCTCCTACACCAAGGAGTCCCCCCTCTTTATACTTGAGCATCCTATGGGAGCTTTTTGAATTATCATCTTAATTTCAGGTCACGTTTCCACTGACAATCCCCCATTTCTTTTGTCCTTAGATAGAGAATCCAGGACCACCTGTAAGGTCATCCCACGTCCTGATGAAGGCCTGCTCACATAGCTACACTGCACAGCTCCTTTAGGCCGAAACACCGTTGTGTCGACGATATCACCATTGAAATAATGCACATTGGAAGCATTGTTCATGTGTCTTTTGTATATATGTCCATTTAATATGGGTGTATGTTTATTCTTGTGACTGCATAATTGAAATGACCTATCAAAAATAGCAGTTCCTCTTTGTTGTTGTTGCATTGAGATCCAGTTGTTGTCCACTGGATCACACTCATTTGTATTGTGTCTTAATATTCCTGGGTGCTCTATCCCCACTAATACTATCCAGATGTCATTAAAATACATTTTTTGAAGAATGGAATGCAGTACTACTAACTGTTTTTTCCAGTATTAGATTGGAATTGTTTGACCTCTCACCCTGAAATTTTGGTTTAGTTTATCTAGGAATTCCCGACTGGGTTTTTCAGGGTCCTGCCAGGTGCCCTATATCCAATCGAGAGAAGAAGCTGTAAGAAACGGAGTCGACCTGCGACCCTCAGTGAAACCAGCAAAGCATTCCCTAAGAGAAGCTAAAGGGAATAAGCCTAAGTCCGGGAGGAATGAACAGTAAAGAGAATAAGAAAGTCGCGAACCACTTTGTTGCTCAGATCCCTGGGCAGCTCGACAAGAGTCTGATACTGATAACTAAAAGAGAATACATGGAACATCTTTCTCACCCCAGTAGGTACTCGCTAAAATACATAAGAAAAGTAGACTGCTTGGAACCTCGTCTAGAGAAATACAGGTGGGTTCAAGTCTACACCGAACCTTGGGGAACCAGATAGGAGAAGGGGGTCATTCTCATAACATCTTGGAAATCCTATAGAACTCTGTGGGCCAACACTTTGTTTGAACTTTTATGAACTATCAGTTTGTCGAAAGACTTTGCATCCAGGGAAATGGAGTCATTTTCATGGATTGGAAGAAGACTGTGTTCTTTTTGAACTTTGATTATTGTAGCTATGAGGACAGAGTAGTCCCCTGACCAGGATTGTTCCTTTTTGTTTGACTTCCCCGGACTTCCTGACACTTGCTAGATTTTCTTTAGTTTAGTTATGGAAACACCATTAGAGTTAGGATGAGATAGGTTATTTTTTTGTTGTAATAAAAGTTTATATCAACCACTATGACACCACGTGGTCAGTCTCATCATTCCTTGTTGTCACACAGGTCCCCATACCTGGTTATCTCCATGTGATTTCAAGATTTGATAGGCTGCCTGTAGCTCACCAGTCAGGAGTGGAGCAAAGGAGCAACAACAATATTCTATCTCCCCACTCAAAGTTAGTTAAAAAGCTCCTGGATGCTACCATAGCGGCAGGTGGAATGTCCAGTTGGGCTGCTGCATGGCATCCGACTTTTCAAATACCCTTCAATTGTTCAGCGACAAGTTCTAGAAGACGGGGATGGCTTCGATGTCAACCTCTTCCTGATAGGGTTCTATTGAGTCTTGGTGTTATTAGGGTTGATGCTCTCCTAAATTTCAACTCTCTTTGATAAGGAGTCTATGGGGGTCATTAGGAATAAGCTAGTCTAGGAAAAATGGTGGTATTACGGCTAGTACTACTGGCTCTGGCATTCTTGCCAGAACGGCATACTCCCAGTCTGCCGGTAGAGGCAGTGAACTACCTGCCGGAAGTTCAAGCCCCTACTGGCAGAGAGTTCACCGAATCACTGGCACGATTAGCAACGGTGCCAGTGATTCAATACTGTTGCCGGCACTCATAATATCACAGTAACACCAGGATATCTTGCACCAGTAATGGTAAGGTGAGTTTGCCAGTACACACCGGTAACATCGGCGGGTTACTGGCAGACTCGTAATGAGGGCCTATGACTTGTAGACTTGTAGATTTTCCTCCATGGTTTCCTTTGGTATTCCAGCTTGGATGGGTCATTGAGTGGAAGTCTCACTTTTTTCTTTACTTTGCCCCCTTTTCCTTTTATGGTGGGCCAGATTCCAAAGTGTTAGTTGTGAAAGCTTGAGCTACCACTTATTTGTTCAAGGTTTGTGCTCCCACTTGTGACACCACATGTCATGGCAGAAGGATTAACAGACAATACAAAGCCATGTATACGTTTAATTCTTGCTTAATTTCTCATCCAAAAAAATAGGGCATTCAGGTTAACAGATTACATGAGACCGGGCTGGCTTAAATATATATTTACAGCTGTGTCCAGATTTTCTTAGGACTGTGGTTCTCCGTCCTTTCTCGCTCCCCAAATAGGTTGCTCTTCCTGACCCGTGTTTTTCCTGGCACCATCACCCCATGTGCCCTGGGTTGCCTGGATGGAGGTCATACATCTAACTGTTTCAGGATTCTTGCAAGCTAGGGTTAAGCAGACTTCCACCGATAGTTGGCAGCAGGAAGCCCTGAACGATGGTTGTTTCTTCACACTCCCAGACGTAATATGAGGCATTTCCACCACTTTATGATTCTCCTACAGATCAAGGTTCTGGGGCAGCCCATGCTCCCCTTCACTTTAACCTTGGCCCACTTTGTCTACTTTCTCTTCCACTCTTTCCTTCTTTTTGCATCACTACCCCCATCTCTCTAGATCGCCCTCTAATCCTCTCCTCATCACTTCTTCACACCCATTCTCTCTACTCTTCTCTGCTCCTCCCACTTGCTCTTCCTCCTCAGCTTGTATTTTTCTTATCACCACCTACTCCTATCTTCTTTGCTGGCTTTTGGTCTCCCAGATTCATGTCTTCCTTCTTTAGCACCACTTTCAAGAGTATCTCTCTTTGGTCTGCAGTCCGCTAGGTCGCTCTTCCCTCTACCTCCTCCATCCTCTTGTTTCTCCCTTTTCTCTTCTTCCCACTTAACTCCCCTCTACCACATTCACCCACCCTCACCTCTTCTCTGCCTCCTTGGGTCCTTTCTCTCACCTTCCTACCTCCTTTACTCATCTCTCAATGCACTCTGCTTCTTCCTTTGCTTTTCCCCTATCCCCCACTTTTGTCCCTCACTGCTCCCTCTCCTTGTTGCCTCCTCTACTCTTCTCTGTCCTTTTCACCTCCACACTGGACACTAAGCAACAGCCGTAGAACTCTGCACACCAACTCCTAAATCGCACACTAAAGGCATGTCACCTCCCTTCCCACCATTGTGTGGGCCTTTTGGAATGGGGCTTGTGGATTGGGGACTGGGTGACCAAACTCCTTTTTTACCATCTGGAATAGAGCGTGGTTTATTGTGCAGCTCCACATAAAATATGTAGTCTGCCATCTTGGAATCACTTTGTGTACTCATACTTTTTGGCATGTCTGCTGTTCTGGATCTAAATTTGTGCAAATCACTATTCTTCTCCTCACACAGAATCCAATGGATGAATGTATGTAGGGTCCATGCATTTCATTCTTAGTGCCTGCCACAAACCTTGGGCATTCGAAAAATGTGACTAAATAGCATTTACAGTAAGGCTTGCAATGCCCTAGGGGTGCGTCCTCCAATCCAGTCTCCTTCCACTTCACTCCCTCCAATCATCTGGGGGTTCTGTTGGGCACTAAAAACTCCTAATTAACAAAAGAGGTTTTCCAGAGGTAGGACAAACTACACATAGGAGGCTGGGCATGGCGTGTGGGGCCTGGGTGATCTCCCATGCACTACCTTGGGACCGACATCAGTGAGAGGGTGCGAGATCCAAACTCCCATAGCCACCCCACTGTCATCCTCCAGCTTGTGACCTTGACACACACAGATTAATAATGCATAACAAAGTGTAACAAGGTATAACATGTAATGACAAGCCACGAAACAGCAAATGAAAGGGAATTACGAGGCGGAACAAGGCCTTGTCCACACATTTCTAACCATTAGCCTCTGGAGTACTGTTTGGTGATGATATGTTGCTTAGATCCAAGTGTTGGCTGAGGATGCTGCTTTGCTCAGGTTCAAGAGTTCAAGATATGAATTGCTTCAAGTGTTATTTGTTCATGATACTTTGCTTTGGCATAAGTGTTCTTGGAGATGGTGTTTTCCTTAGGTTGTACATTTTGAAGGTGGTCATTTGCTTGGGTTCAAGAACTGCTTAGAGGGGGGTACTCTGATTAGTATTGTTTCAAGTACTTTGCTAGACATTAGTGTAATATTAAGAAGGCCCTTTGCTGAAGTTCAAATGCATTTTTGAGGTTGTTGTATTGAGAGGATTATTTGTGTAGGTTACAGCATTGTTTAGAGAGTTATTTGCTATAGTTCAAGGGTTGTGGAGTAATGGTACATTGCTTGAGCTCAAGGGTTGTATTGAGCTGGTAGTTTGCTTATGTTAAAGTGTTTTGTGTATGTGATAATCTGTTTCGAGTGTTGTTTTATTATGGTACTTTGGTTATGCTCAAGTGTTGATGTCAGATGGCTCTTTGCCTAAGATCAAGTATTGTTTGGGGATGGTAGTTTAAGTGTTGATTGGAGTTGATACTCAGTTTAGGTTGGTGTATTATTGAAGATGGTAGTTTGCTTAAATTCAAGTAATGTTTAGTGCTTCAATTCACATTTTGTTTGGAGATGGTAGTTTGACTGTTAGAAACATCAACTTTATTTGTATCGCAAAAAACTTAATTTGCATCAACAGAGGTATTATAATACTTCACAAATACATATACGCAAATAAAACCATAAAGATGATGACTGAACACACAACTAAAGTAAGTAACAAACGTGAAGGAAAAATCTAATTAAAATATAAGCCTTGCAGCCATGTGCTGCCTTCTGAACATATGGAGAATCAGGGTTGGCCCTCATCCCTGGCAGGAGGAAATTCTGCACTCTGAGCACTGAATTGTAGATGGTATTTAATCCAAGAGTTGGTGGGTAAATTCTAGTTAATGTGAGCATATACTGTCTTATACCTCAAATGAACCATTGTACAAGGAGTCACTCAAAGCCAGAAATATTGTGGCTAGTACCATGCATGGTTGTGTGTGTAATCTTAGACCTGAAAAGACAGAGGTTGACTCCAAAGCTGCCTATTTATTGCTCAAAGACTTGAGGGGAGGAACCCAAACCACCTAGCATGCCACTACCAACCCTACCCAATCCCCTTAGCACCTCACTAAATCCCCCATATTTATTGCTTTTCAGGTAGCTGCTTCTTTATCCTCAACTGTTCCTCAAGAATTGTTCTACTGACAACAATGTAGAGATGTATAGGGTAAAGTGGTCCATGTGAACCAGAACCAGCCTTTCATTGGAAACCCTTGGAATCCAATGCATACTGCAGAGGGAGTTTGGCATGCCTCGGGATAAGACCAGCCACGTTCTGGTCCAGCTGGAGCCACAGCTAGCCTGCTCGGCCTGGTTATGAGGAGGTAATTTGGGCAAAGCATAACAGTGTGGCAGAAGAAGGCCTTTCTTCTTCCACACCGGAAATCGAGACCTAGGCGAGTCAATGTGAATCGCAGTCACGCTTTGAAAATGTAACTGCGGTAAGAGGGTAGTGGCGGCAGTGAAAGGAGTTCAGTGCAGTGTGAAGCAGGCAGCTTTGCCCAGGGCAGTCTTTGCAGTCTCACATCATTTCCCTATTGTCTAAAATGAATTCTGTCTGTGACCATAGGGGTCCGTGGAAAGTATAGCAATTATATATTTTTTGCTCATTAAAAAAACCTAACTGCATGTTGTGTAAAGACCAAGAGATTATCGGAGCACAACAACTCATGTCTATAGTATACTGTGCTGCAGCCAGGGCTAGAAGGCCCTGCTCACTAATGAAATGATTATTTGGCATCCAGAATAGTGTGTATGTTTGTAACGTGTCCTTCATGTGAAATGCACTCTGATAAGATCTGCTCTGGAACAGATGAGACATAAACCACTCTGCAGGTACCTGCACTCACCAACATTCCATGAAGAAATG